>NC_134512.1:5041181-6459272 GCF_027942865.1 Odontesthes bonariensis | reverse complement strand
TGGATATATATGAAGGACAAATTAGTTTGAACTTGTTTTGACTGAAAGAATTAATTTTATAGCAAAAATACCAATTTGGCTTTAACTCGCAAAAGTAAGGCTATTCCTGTTTTTCTTTCTCAAACAAGGTCATTTAAAGAGTTTTATGCATGGAACCTTCTTAGAATGGATATATATGAAGGATATAGGAGTTTGAACTTGTTTTGACTGAAGGAATTCATTTCATAGCAAAAATACCAATTTGGCTTTAACTCGCAAAAGTAAGACTATTCCTGTTTTTCTTTCTCAAACAAGGTCATTTAAAGAGGTTTATGCATGGAACCTTCTTAGAATGGATATATATGAAGGGCAAATTAGTTTGAAATTGCTTTGACTGAAGGAATTCATTTTATAGCAAAAATACCAATTTGGCTTTAACTCGCAAAAGTAAGGCTATTCCTGTTTTTCTTTCTCAAACACGGTCATTTAAAGAGTTTTATGGATGGAACCTTCTTAGAATGGATATATATGAAGGATATAGGAGTTTGAACTTGTTTTGACTGAAGGAATTCATTTTATAGCAAAAATACCAATTTGGCTTTAACTCGCAAAAGTAAGACTATTCCTGTTTTTCTTTCTCAAACAAGGTCATTTAAAGAGGTTTATGCATGGAAACTTCTTAGAATGGATATATATGAAGGACATAGGAGTTTGAACTTGTTTTGACTGAAGGAATTCATTTTATAGCAAAAATACCAATTTGGCTTCAACTCGCAAAAGTAAGGCTATTCCTGTTTTTCTTTCTCAAACAAGGTCATTTAAAGAGTTTTATGCATGGAACCTTCTTAGAATGGATATATATGAAGGACATAGGAGTTTGAACTTGTTTTGACTGAAGGAATTCTTTTTATAGCAAAAATACCAATTTGGCTTTAACTCGCAAAAGTAAGACTATTCCTGTTTTTCTTTCTCAAACAAGGTCATTTAAAGAGTTTTATGCATGGAACCTTCTTAGAATGGATATATATGAAGGACATAGGAGTTTGAACTTGTTTTGACTGAAGGAATTCATTTTATAGCAAAAATACCAATTTGGCTTTAACTCGCAAAAGTAAGACTATTCCTGTTTTTCTTTCTCAAACAAGGTCATTTAAAGAGGTTTATGCATGGAACCTTCTTAGAATGGATATATATGAAGGACATAGGAGTTTGAACTTGTTTTGACTGAAGGAATTGGTGTTTATAAGCAAAAATCCGAATTTCGTCTTAATTCCGCAAAAGAAGGCTATTCCTGTTCTTTTTTCTCAAACAAGGTCATTTAAAGAGGTTTATGCATGGAATCTTCTTAGAATGGATATATATGAAGGACAAATTAGTTTGAACTTGTTTTGACTGAAAAAATTAATTTTATAGCAAAAATACCAATTTGGCTTTAACTCGCAAAAGTAAGGCTATTCCTGTTTTTCTTTCTCAAACAAGGTCATTTAAAGAGTTTTATGCATGGAACCTTCTTAGAATGGATATATATGAAGGATATAGGAGTTTGAACTTGTTTTGACTGAAGGAATTCATTTTATAGCAAAAATACCAATTTGGCTTTAACTCGCAAAAGTAAGGCTATTCCTGTTTTTCTTTCTCAAACAAGGTCATTTAAAGAGGTTTATGCATGGAACCTTCTTAGAATGGATATATATGAAGGACATATGAGTTTGAACTTGTTTTGACTGAAGGAATTGGTGTTTATAAGCAAAAATCCGAATTTCGTCTTAATTCCGCAAAAGAAGGCTATTCCTGTTCTTTTTTCTCAAACAAGGTCATTTAAAGAGGTTTATGCATGGAATCTTCTTAGAATGGATATATATGAAGGACAAATTAGTTTGAACTTGTTTTGACTGAAAGAATTAATTTTATAGCAAAAATACCAATTTGGCTTTAACTCGCAAAAGTAAGGCTATTCCTGTTTTTATTTCTCAAACAAGGTCATTTAAAGAGTTTTATGCATGGAACCTTCTTAGAATGGATATATATGAAGGATATAGGAGTTTGAACTTGTTTTGACTGAAGGAATTCATTTCATAGCAAAAATACCAATTTGGCTTTAACTCGCAAAAGTAAGACTATTCCTGTTTTTCTTTCTCAAACAAGGTCATTTAAAGAGGTTTATGCATGGAATCTTCTTAGAATGGATATATATGAAGGACAAATTAGTTTGAACTTGTTTTGACTGAAAGAATTAATTTTATAGCAAAAATACCAATTTGGCTTTAACTCGCAAAAGTAAGGCTATTCCTGTTTTTCTTTCTCAAACAAGGTCATTTAAAGAGTTTTATGCATGGAACCTTCTTAGAATGGATATATATGAAGGATATAGGAGTTTGAACTTGTTTTGACTGAAGGAATTCATTTCATAGCAAAAATACCAATTTGGCTTTAACTCGCAAAAGTAAGACTATTCCTGTTTTTCTTTCTCAAACAAGGTCATTTAAAGAGGTTTATGCATGGAACCTTCTTAGAATGGATATATATGAAGGACATAGGAGTTTGAACTTGTTTTGACTGAAGGAATTGGTGTTTATAAGCAAAAATCCGAATTTCGTCTTAATTCCGCAAAAGAAGGCTATTCCTGTTTTTCTTTCTCATACAAGGTCATTTAAAGAGGTTTATGCATGGAACCTACTTAGAATTTAAATATATGAAGGACAAATTAGTTTGAACTTGTTTTGACTGAAGGAATTCATTTTATAGCAAAAATACCAATTTGGCTTTAACTCGCAAAAGTAAGGCTATTCCTGTTTTTCTTTCTCAAACAAGGTCATTTAAAGAGTTTTATGCATGGAACCTTCTTAGAATGGATATATATGAAGGATATAGGAGTTTGAACTTGTTTTGACTGAAGGAATTCATTTTATAGCAAAAATACCAATTTGGCTTTAACTCGCAAAAGTAAGACTATTCCTGTTTTTCTTTCTCAAACAAGTTCATTTAAAGAGTTTTATGCATGGAACCTTCTTAGAATGGATATATATGAAGGACATAGGAGTTTGAACTTGTTTTGACTGAAGGAATTCATTTTATAGCAAAAATACCAATTTGGCTTTAACTCGCAAAAGTAAGACTATTCCTGTTTTTCTTTCTCAAACAAGGTCATTTAAAGAGGTTTATGCATGGAACCTTCTTAGAATGGATATATATGAAGGACATAGGAGTTTGAACTTGTTTTGACTGAAGGAATTGGTGTTTATAAGCAAAAATCCGAATTTCGTCTTAATTCCGCAAAAGAAGGCTATTCCTGTTCTTTTTTCTCAAACAAGGTCATTTAAAGAGGTTTATGCATGGAATCTACTTAGAATGGATATATATGAAGGACAAATTAGTTTGAACTTGTTTTGACTGAAAGAATTAATTTTATAGCAAAAATACCAATTTGGCTTTAACTCGCAAAAGTAAGGCTATTCCTGTTTTTCTTTCTCAAACAAGGTCATTTAAAGAGTTTTATGCATGGAACCTTCTTAGAATGGATATATATGAAGGATATAGGAGTTTGAACTTGTTTTGACTGAAGGAATTCATTTCATAGCAAAAATACCAATTTGGCTTTAACTCGCAAAAGTAAGACTATTCCTGTTTTTCTTTCTCAAACAAGGTCATTTAAAGAGGTTTATGCATGGAACCTTCTTAGAATGGATATATATGAAGGGCAAATTAGTTTGAAATTGCTTTGACTGAAGGAATTCATTTTATAGCAAAAATACCAATTTGGCTTTAACTCGCAAAAGTAAGGCTATTCCTGTTTTTCTTTCTCAAACACGGTCATTTAAAGAGTTTTATGGATGGAACCTTCTTAGAATGGATATATATGAAGGATATAGGAGTTTGAACTTGTTTTGACTGAAGGAATTCATTTTATAGCAAAAATACCAATTTGGCTTTAACTCGCAAAAGTAAGACTATTCCTGTTTTTCTTTCTAAAACAAGGTCATTTAAAGAGTTTTATGCATGGAACCTTCTTAGAATGGATATATATGAAGGATATAGGAGTTTGAACTTGTTTTGACTGAAGGAATTCATTTTATAGCAAAAATACCAATTTGGCTTTAACTCGCAAAAGTAAGGCTATTCCTGTTTTTCTTTCTCAAACAAGGTCATTTAAAGAGGTTTATGCATGGAACCTTCTTAGAATGGATATATATGAAGGACAAATTAGTTTGAACTTGTTTTGACTGAAAGAATTAATTTTATAGCAAAAATACCAATTTGGCTTTAACTCGCAAAAGTAAGGCTATTCCTGTTTTTCTTTCTCAAACAAGGTCATTTAAAGAGTTTTATGCATGGAACCTTCTTTGAATGGATATATATGAAGGATATAGGAGTTTGAACTTGTTTTGACTGAAGGAATTCATTTCATAGCAAAAATACCAATTTGGCTTTAACTCGCAAAAGTAAGACTATTCCTGTTTTTCTTTCTCAAACAAGGTCATTTAAAGAGGTTTATGCATGGAACCTTCTTAGAATGGATATATATGAAGGACATAGGAGTTTGAACTTGTTTTGACTGAAGGAATTGGTGTTTATAAGCAAAAATCCGAATTTCGTCTTAATTCCGCAAAAGAAGGCTATTCCTGTTTTTCTTTCTCATACAAGGTCATTTAAAGAGGTTTATGCATGGAACCTACTTAGAATTTAAATATATGAAGGACAAATTAGTTTGAACTTGTTTTGACTGAAGGAATTCATTTTATAGCAAAAATACCAATTTGGCTTTAACTCGCAAAAGTAAGGCTATTCCTGTTTTTCTTTCTCAAACAAGGTCATTTAAAGAGTTTTATGCATGGAACCTTCTTAGAATGGATATATATGAAGGATATAGGAGTTTGAACTTGTTTTGACTGAAGGAATTCATTTTATAGCAAAAATACCAATTTGGCTTTAACTCGCAAAAGTAAGACTATTCCTGTTTTTCTTTCTCAAACAAGGTCATTTAAAGAGTTTTATGGATGGAACCTACTTAGAATTTAAATATATGAAGGACAAATTAGTTTGAACTTGTTTTGACTGAAGGAATTCATTTTATAGCAAAAATACCAATTTGGCTTTAACTCGCAAAAGTAAGGCTATTCCTGTTTTTCTTTCTCAAACAAGGTCATTTAAAGAGTTTTATGCATGGAACCTTCTTAGAATGGATATATATGAAGGATATAGGAGTTTGAACTTGTTTTGACTGAAGGAATTCATTTTATAGCAAAAATACCAATTTGGCTTTAACTCGCAAAAGTAAGACTATTCCTGTTTTTCTTTCTCAAACAAGTTCATTTAAAGAGTTTTATGCATGGAACCTTCTTAGAATGGATATATATGAAGGACATAGGAGTTTGAACTTGTTTTGACTGAAGGAATTCATTTTATAGCAAAAATACCAATTTGGCTTTAACTCGCAAAAGTAAGACTATTCCTGTTTTTCTTTCTCAAACAAGGTCATTTAAAGAGGTTTATGCATGGAACCTTCTTAGAATGGATATATATGAAGGACATAGGAGTTTGAACTTGTTTTGACTGAAGGAATTGGTGTTTATAAGCAAAAATCCGAATTTCGTCTTAATTCCGCAAAAGAAGGCTATTCCTGTTCTTTTTCTCAAACAAGGTCATTTAAAGAGGTTTATGCATGGAATCTACTTAGAATGGATATATATGAAGGACAAATTAGTTTGAACTTGTTTTGACTGAAAGAATTAATTTTATAGCAAAAATACCAATTTGGCTTTAACTCGCAAAAGTAAGGCTATTCCTGTTTTTCTTTCTCAAACAAGGTCATTTAAAGAGTTTTATGCATGGAACCTTCTTAGAATGGATATATATGAAGGATATAGGAGTTTGAACTTGTTTTGACTGAAGGAATTCATTTTATAGTAAAAATACCAATTTGGCTTTAACTCGCAAAAGTAAGACTATTCCTGTTTTTCTTTCTCAAACAAGGTCATTTAAAGAGTTTTATGCATGGAACCTTCTTAGAATGGATATATATGAAGGATATAGGAGTTTGAACTTGTTTTGACTGAAGGAATTCATTTTATAGCAAAAATACCAATTTGGCTTTAACTCGCAAAAGTAAGGCTATTCCTGTTTTTCTTTCTCAAACAAGGTCATTTAAAGAGGTTTATGCATGGAACCTTCTTAGAATGGATATATATGAAGGACATATGAGTTTGAACTTGTTTTGACTGAAGGAATTGGTGTTTATAAGCAAAAATCCGAATTTCGTCTTAATTCCACAAAAGAAGGCTATTCCTGTTCTTTTTTCTCAAACAAGGTCATTTAAAGAGGTTTATGCATGGAATCTTCTTAGAATGGATATATATGAAGGACAAATTAGTTTGAACTTGTTTTGACTGAAAGAATTAATTTTATAGCAAAAATACCAATTTGGCTTTAACTCGCAAAAGTAAGGCTATTCCTGTTTTTCTTTCTCAAACAAGGTCATTTAAAGAGTTTTATGCATGGAACCTTCTTAGAATGGATATATATGAAGGATATAGGAGTTTGAACTTGTTTTGACTGAAGGAATTCATTTCATAGCAAAAATACCAATTTGGCTTTAACTCGCAAAAGTAAGACTATTCCTGTTTTTCTTTCTCAAACAAGGTCATTTAAAGAGGTTTATGCATGGAACCTTCTTAGAATGGATATATATGAAGGGCAAATTAGTTTGAAATTGCTTTGACTGAAGGAATTCATTTTATAGCAAAAATACCAATTTGGCTTTAACTCGCAAAAGTAAGGCTATTCCTGTTTTTCTTTCTCAAACACGGTCATTTAAAGAGTTTTATGGATGGAACCTTCTTAGAATGGATATATATGAAGGATATAGGAGTTTGAACTTGTTTTGACTGAAGGAATTCATTTTATAGCAAAAATACCAATTTGGCTTTAACTCGCAAAAGTAAGACTATTCCTGTTTTTCTTTCTCAAACAAGGTCATTTAAAGAGGTTTATGCATGGAAACTTCTTAGAATGGATATATTTGAAGGACATAGGAGTTTGAACTTGTTTTGACTGAAGGAATTCATTTTATAGCAAAAATACCAATTTGGCTTCAACTCGCAAAAGTAAGGCTATTCCTGTTTTTCTTTCTCAAACAAGGTCATTTAAAGAGGTTTATGCATGGAACCTTCTTAGAATGGATATATATGAAGGACATAGGAGTTTGAACTTGTTTTGACTGAAGGAATTGGTGTTTATAAGCAAAAATCCGAATTTCGTCTTAATTCCGCAAAAGAAGGCTATTCCTGTTTTTCTTTCTCATACAAGGTCATTTAAAGAGGTTTATGCATGGAACCTACTTAGAATTTAAATATATGAAGGACAAATTAGTTTGAACTTGTTTTGACTGAAGGAATTCATTTTATAGCAAAAATACCAATTTGGCTTTAACTCGCAAAAGTAAGGCTATTCCTGTTTTTCTTTCTCAAACAAGGTCATTTAAAGAGTTTTATGCATGGAACCTTCTTAGAATGGATATATATGAAGGATATAGGAGTTTGAACTTGTTTTGACTGAAGGAATTCATTTTATAGCAAAAATACCAATTTGGCTTTAACTCGCAAAAGTAAGACTATTCCTGTTTTTCTTTCTCAAACAAGGTCATTTAAAGAGGTTTATGCATGGAACCTTCTTAGAATGGATATATATGAAGGACATAGGAGTTTGAACTTGTTTTGACTGAAGGAATTGGTGTTTATAAGCAAAAATCCGAATTTCGTCTTAATTCCGCAAAAGAAGGCTATTCCTGTTCTTCTTACTCAAACAAGGTCATTTAAAGAGGTTTATGCATGGAATCTTCTTAGAATGGATATATATGAAGGGCAAATTAGTTTGAAATTGCTTTGACTGAAGGAATTCATTTTATAGCAAAAATACCAATTTGGCTTTAACTCGCAAAAGTAAGGCTATTCCTGTTTTTCTTTCTCAAACACGGTCATTTAAAGAGTTTTATGGATGGAACCTTCTTAGAATGGATATATATGAAGGATATAGGAGTTTGAACTTGTTTTGACTGAAGGAATTCATTTTATAGCAAAAATACCAATTTGGCTTTAACTCGCAAAAGTAAGACTATTCCTGTTTTTCTTTCTCAAACAAGGTCATTTAAAGAGGTTTGTGCATGGAAACTTCTTAGAATGGATATATATGAAGGACATAGGAGTTTGAACTTGTTTTGACTGAAGGAATTCATTTTATAGCAAAAATACCAATTTGGCTTCAACTCGCAAAAGTAAGGCTATTCCTGTTTTTCTTTCTCAAACAAGGTCATTTAAAGAGGTTTATGCATGGAACCTTCTTAGAATGGATATATATGAAGGACATAGGAGTTTGAACTTGTTTTGACTGAAGGAATTGGTGTTTATAAGCAAAAATCCGAATTTCGTCTTAATTCCGCAAAAGAAGGCTATTCCTGTTCTTTTTTCTCAAACAAGGTCATTTAAAGAGGTTTATGCATGGAATCTTCTTAGAATGGATATATATGAAGGACAAATTAGTTTGAACTTGTTTTGACTGAAAGAATTAATTTTATAGCAAAAATACCAATTTGGCTTTAACTCGCAAAAGTAAGGCTATTCCTGTTTTTCTTTCTCAAACAAGGTCATTTAAAGAGTTTTATGCATGGAACCTTCTTAGAATGGATATATATGAAGGATATAGGAGTTTGAACTTGTTTTGACTGAAGGAATTCATTTCATAGCAAAAATACCAATTTGGCTTTAACTCGCAAAAGTAAGACTATTCCTGTTTTTCTTTCTCAAACAAGGTCATTTAAAGAGGTTTATGCATGGAACCTTCTTAGAATGGATATATATGAAGGGCAAATTAGTTTGAAATTGCTTTGACTGAAGGAATTCATTTTATAGCAAAAATACCAATTTGGCTTTAACTCGCAAAAGTAAGGCTATTCCTGTTTTTCTTTCTCAAACAAGGTCATTTAAAGAGGTTTATGCATGGAAACTTCTTAGAATGGATATATATGAAGGACATAGGAGTTTGAACTTGTTTTGACTGAAGGAATTCATTTTATAGCAAAAATACCAATTTGGCTTCAACTCGCAAAAGTAAGGCTATTCCTGTTTTTCTTCCTCAAACAAGGTCATTTAAAGAGTTTTATGCATGGAACCTTCTTAGAATGGATATATATGAAGGACATAGGAGTTTGAACTTGTTTTGACTGAAGGAATTCTTTTTATAGCAAAAATACCAATTTGGCTTTAACTCGCAAAAGTAAGGCTATTCCTGTTTTTCTTTCTCAAACAAGGTCATTTAAAGAGTTTTATGCATGGAACCTTCTTAGAATGGATATATATGAAGGACATAGGAGTTTGAACTTGTTTTGACTGAAGGAATTCATTTTATAGCAAAAATACCAATTTGGCTTTAACTCGCAAAAGTAAGACTATTCCTGTTTTTCTTTCTCAAACAAGGTCATTTAAAGAGGTTTATGCATGGAACCTTCTTAGAATGGATATATATGAAGGACATAGGAGTTTGAACTTGTTTTGACTGAAGGAATTGGTGTTTATAAGCAAAAATCCGAATTTCGTCTTAATTCCGCAAAAGAAGGCTATTCCTGTTCTTTTTTCTCAAACAAGGTCATTTAAAGAGGTTTATGCATGGAATCTTCTTAGAATGGAAATATATGAAGGACAAATTAGTTTGAACTTGTTTTGACTGAAAAAATTAATTTTATAGCAAAAATACCAATTTGGCTTTAACTCGCAAAAGTAAGGCTATTCCTGTTTTTCTTTCTCAAACAAGGTCATTTAAAGAGTTTTATGCATGGAACCTTCTTAGAATGGATATATATGAAGGATATAGGAGTTTGAACTTGTTTTGACTGAAGGAATTCATTTTATAGCAAAAATACCAATTTGGCTTTAACTCGCAAAAGTAAGGCTATTCCTGTTTTTCTTTCTCAAACAAGGTCATTTAAAGAGGTTTATGCATGGAACCTTCTTAGAATGGATATATATGAAGGACATATGAGTTTGAACTTGTTTTGACTGAAGGAATTGGTGTTTATAAGCAAAAATCCGAATTTCGTCTTAATTCCGCAAAAGAAGGCTATTCCTGTTCTTTTTTCTCAAACAAGGTCATTTAAAGAGGTTTATGCATGGAATCTTCTTAGAATGGATATATATGAAGGACAAATTAGTTTGAACTTGTTTTGACTGAAAGAATTAATTTTATAGCAAAAATACCAATTTGGCTTTAACTCGCAAAAGTAAGGCTATTCCTGTTTTTCTTTCTCAAACAAGGTCATTTAAAGAGTTTTATGCATGGAACCTTCTTAGAATGGATATATATGAAGGATATAGGAGTTTGAACTTGTTTTGACTGAAGGAATTCATTTCATAGCAAAAATACCAATTTGGCTTTAACTCGCAAAAGTAAGACTATTCCTGTTTTTCTTTCTCAAACAAGGTCATTTAAAGAGGTTTATGCATGGAACCTTCTTAGAATGGATATATATGAAGGGCAAATTAGTTTGAAATTGCTTTGACCGAAGGAATTCATTTTATAGCAAAAATACCAATTTGGCTTTAACTCGCAAAAGTAAGGCTATTCCTGTTTTTCTTTCTCAAACACGGTCATTTAAAGAGTTTTATGGATGGAACCTTCTTAGAATGGATATATATGAAGGATATAGGAGTTTGAACTTGTTTTGACTGAAGGAATTCATTTTATAGCAAAAATACCAATTTGGCTTTAACTCGCAAAAGTAAGACTATTCCTGTTTTTCTTTCTCAAACAAGGTCATTTAAAGAGGTTTATGCATGGAAACTTCTTAGAATGGATATATATGAAGGACATAGGAGTTTGAACTTGTTTTGACTGAAGGAATTCATTTTATAGCAAAAATACCAATTTGGCTTCAACTCGCAAAAGTAAGGCTATTCCTGTTTTTCTTTCTCAAACAAGGTCATTTAAAGAGGTTTATGCATGGAACCTTCTTAGAATGGATATATATGAAGGACATAGGAGTTTGAACTTGTTTTGACTGAAGGAATTGGTGTTTATAAGCAAAAATCCGAATTTCGTCTTAATTCCGCAAAAGAAGGCTATTCCTGTTTTTCTTTCTCATACAAGGTCATTTAAAGAGGTTTATGCATGGAACCTACTTAGAATTTAAATATATGAAGGACAAATTAGTTTGAACTTGTTTTGACTGAAGGAATTCATTTTATAGCAAAAATACCAATTTGGCTTTAACTCGCAAAAGCAAGGCTATTCCTGTTTTTCTTTCTCAAACAAGGTCATTTAAAGAGTTTTATGCATGGAACCTTCTTAGAATGGATATATATGAAGGATATAGGAGTTTGAACTTGTTTTGACTGAAGGAATTCATTTTATAGCAAAAATACCAATTTGGCTTTAACTCGCAAAAGTAAGACTATTCCTGTTTTTCTTTCTCAAACAAGGTCATTTAAAGAGGTTTATGCATGGAACCTTCTTAGAATGGATATATATGAAGGACATAGGAGTTTGAACTTGTTTTGACTGAAGGAATTGGTGTTTATAAGCAATAATCCGAATTTCGTCTTAATTCCGCAAAAGAAGGCTATTCCTGTTCTTCTTTCTCAAACAAGGTCATTTAAAGAGGTTTATGCATGGAATCTTCTTAGAATGGATATATATGAAGGGCAAATTAGTTTGAACTTGTTTTGACTGAAGGAATTCATTTTATAGCAAAAATACCAATTTGGCTTTAACTCGCAAAAGTAAGGCTATTCCTGTTTTTCTTTCTCAAACACGGTCATTTAAAGAGTTTTATGGATGGAACCTTCTTAGAATGGATATATATGAAGGATATAGGAGTTTGAACTTGTTTTGACTGAAGGAATTCATTTTATAGCAAAAATACCAATTTGGCTTTAACTCGCAAAAGTAAGACTATTCCTGTTTTTCTTTCTCAAACAAGGTCATTTAAAGAGGTTTGTGCATGGAAACTTCTTAGAATGGATATATATGAAGGACATAGGAGTTTGAACTTGTTTTGACTGAAGGAATTCATTTTATAGCAAAAATACCAATTTGGCTTCAACTCGCAAAAGTAAGGCTATTCCTGTTTTTCTTTCTCAAACAAGGTCATTTAAAGAGGTTTATGCATGGAACCTTCTTAGAATGGATATATATGAAGGACATAGGAGTTTGAACTTGTTTTGACTGAAGGAATTGGTGTTTATAAGCAAAAATCCGAATTTCGTCTTAATTCCGCAAAAGAAGGCTATTCCTGTTCTTTTTTCTCAAACAAGGTCATTTAAAGAGGTTTATGCATGGAATCTTCTTAGAATGGATATATATGAAGGACAAATTAGTTTGAACTTGTTTTGACTGAAAGAATTAATTTTATAGCAAAAATACCAATTTGGCTTTAACTCGCAAAAGTAAGGCTATTCCTGTTTTTCTTTCTCAAACAAGGTCATTTAAAGAGTTTTATGCATGGAACCTTCTTAGAATGGATATATATGAAGGATATAGGAGTTTGAACTTGTTTTGACTGAAGGAATTCATTTCATAGCAAAAATACCAATTTGGCTTTAACTCGCAAAAGTAAGACTATTCCTGTTTTTCTTTCTCAAACAAAGTCATTTAAAGAGGTTTATGCATGGAACCTTCTTAGAATGGATATATATGAAGGACATAGGAGTTTGAACTTGTTTTGACTGAAGGAATTGGTGTTTATAAGCAAAAATCCGAATTTCGTCTTAATTCCGCAAAAGAAGGCTATTCCTGTATTTCTTTCTCATACAAGGTCATTTAAAGAGGTTTATGCATGGAACCTACTTAGAATTTAAATATATGAAGGACAAATTAGTTTGAACTTGTTTTGACTGAAGGAATTCATTTTATAGCAAAAATACCAATTTGGCTTTAACTCGCAAAAGTAAGGCTATTCCTGTTTTTCTTTCTCAAACAAGGTCATTTAAAGAGTTTTATGCATGGAACCTTCTTAGAATGGATATATATGAAGGATATAGGAGTTTGAACTTGTTTTGACTGAAGGAATTCATTTTATAGCAAAAATACCAATTTGGCTTTAACTCGCAAAAGTAAGACTATTCCTGTTTTTCTTTCTCAAACAAGGTCATTTAAAGAGTTTTATGCATGGAACCTTCTTAGAATGGATATATATGAAGGACATAGGAGTTTGAACTTGTTTTGACTGAAGGAATTCATTTTATAGCAAAAATACCAATTTGGCTTTAACTCTCAAAAGTAAGACTATTCCTGTTTTTCTTTCTCAAACAAGGTCATTTAAAGAGGTTTATGCATGGAACCTTCTTAGAATGGATATATATGAAGGACATAGGAGTTTGAACTTGTTTTGACTGAAGGAATTGGTGTTTATAAGCAAAAATCCGAATTTCGTCTTAATTCCGCAAAAGAAGGCTATTCCTGTTCTTCTTTCTCGAACAAGGTCATTTAAAGAGGTTTATGCTTGGAATCTATTTAGAATGGATATATATGAAGGACAAATTAGTTTGAAATTGTTTTGACTGAAGGAATTCATTTTATAGCAAAAATACCAATTTAGCTTTAACTCGCAAAAGTAAGACTATTCCTGTTTTTCTTTCTCAAACAAGGTCATTTAAAGAGGTTTATGCATGGAACCTTCTTAGAATGGATATATATGAAGGACATAGGAGTTTGAACTTGTTTTGACTGAAGGAATTGGTGTTTATAAGCAAAAATCCGAATTTCGTCTTAATTCCGCAAAAGAAGGCTATTCCTGTTCTTTTTTCTCAAACAAGGTCATTTAAAGAGGTTTATGCATGGAATCTTCTTAGAATGGATATATATGAAGGACAAATTAGTTTGAACTTGTTTTGACTGAAAAAATTAATTTTATAGCAAAAATACCAATTTGGCTTTAACTCGCAAAAGTAAGACTATTCCTGTTTTTCTTTCTCAAACAAAGTCATTTAAAGAGGTTTATGCATGGAACCTTCTTAGAATGGATATATATGAAGGACATAGGAGTTTGAACTTGTTTTGACTGAAGGAATTGGTGTTTATAAGCAAAAATCCGAATTTCGTCTTAATTCCGCAAAAGAAGGCTATTCCTGTATTTCTTTCTCATACAAGGTCATTTAAAGAGGTTTATGCATGGAACCTACTTAGAATTTAAATATATGAAGGAAAAATTAGTTTGAACTTGTTTTGACTGAAGGAATTCATTTTATAGCAAAAATACCAATTTAGCTTTAACTCGCAAAAGTAAGGCTATTCCTGTTTTTCTTTCTCAAACAAGGTCATTTAAAGAGGTTTATGCATGGAAACTTCTTAGAATGGATATATATGAAGGACATAGGAGTTTGAACTTGTTTTGACTGAAGGAATTCATTTTATAGCAAAAATACCAATTTGGCTTTAACTCGCAAAAGTAAGACTATTCCTGTTTTTCTTTCTCAAACAAGTTCATTTAAAGAGTTTTATGCATGGAACCTTCTTAGAATGGATATATATGAAGGACATAGGAGTTTGAACTTGTTTTGACTGAAGGAATTCATTTTATAGCAAAAATACCAATTTGGCTTTAACTCGCAAAAGTAAGACTATTCCTGTTTTTCTTTCTCAAACACGGTCATTTAAAGAGTTTTATGGATGGAACCTTCTTAGAATGGATATATATGAAGGACATAGGAGTTTGAACTTGTTTTGACTGAAGGAATTGGTGTTTATAAGCAAAAATCCGAATTTCGTCTTAATTCCGCAAAAGAAGGCTATTCCTGTTCTTCTTTCTCGAACAAGGTCATTTAAAGAGGTTTATGCTTGGAATCTATTTAGAATGGATATATATGAAGGACAAATTAGTTTGAAATTGGTTTGACTGAAGGAATTCATTTTATAGCAAAAATACCAATTTAGCTTTAACTCGCAAAAGTAAGACTATTCCTGTTTTTCTTTCTCAAACAAGGTCATTTAAAGAGGTTTATGCATGGAACCTTCTTAGAATGGATATATATGAAGGACATAGGAGTTTGAACTTGTTTTGACTGAAGGAATTGGTGTTTATAAGCAAAAATCCGAATTTCGTCTTAATTCCGCAAAAGAAGGCTATTCCTGTTCTTTTTTCTCAAACAAGGTCATTTAAAGAGGTTTATGCATGGAATCTTCTTAGAATGGATATATATGAAGGACAAATTAGTTTGAACTTGTTTTGACTGAAAAAATTAATTTTATAGCAAAAATACCAATTTGGCTTTAACTCGCAAAAGTAAGGCTATTCCTGTTTTTCTTTCTCAAACAAGGTCATTTAAAGAGTTTTATGCATGGAACCTTCTTAGAATGGATATATATGAAGGATATAGGAGTTTGAACTTGTTTTGACTGAAGGAATTCATTTTATAGCAATAATACCAATTTGGCTTTAACTCGCAAAAGTAAGGCTATTCCTGTTTTTCTTTCTCAAACAAGGTCATTTAAAGAGGTTTATGCATGGAACCTTCTTAGAATGGATATATATGAAGGACATAGGAGTTTGAACTTGTTTTGACTGAAGGAATTGGTGTTTATAAGCAAAAATCCGAATTTCGTCTTAATTCCGCAAAAGAAGGCTATTCCTGTTCTTTTTTCTCAAACAAGGTCATTTAAAGAGGTTTATGCATGGAATCTTCTTAGAATGGATATATATGAAGGACAAATTAGTTTGAACTTGTTTTGACTGAAAGAATTAATTTTATAGCAAAAATACCAATTTGGCTTTAACTCGCAAAAGTAAGGCTATTCCTGTTTTTCTTTCTCAAACAAGGTCATTTAAAGAGTTTTATGCATGGAACCTTCTTAGAATGGATATATATGAAGGATATAGGAGTTTGAACTTGTTTTGACTGAAGGAATTCATTTCATAGCAAAAATACCAATTTGGCTTTAACTCGCAAAAGTAAGACTATTCCTGTTTTTCTTTCTCAAACAAGGTCATTTAAAGAGGTTTATGCATGGAACCTTCTTAGAATGGATATATATGAAGGGCAAATTAGTTTGAAATTGCTTTGACTGAAGGAATTCATTTTATAGCAAAAATACCAATTTGGCTTCAACTCGCAAAAGTAAGGCTATTCCTGTTTTTCTTTCTCAAACAAGGTCATTTAAAGAGTTTTATGCATGGAACCTTCTTAGAATGGATATATATGAAGGACATAGGAGTTTGAACTTGTTTTGACTGAAGGAATTCTTTTTATAGCAAAAATACCAATTTGGCTTTAACTCGCAAAAGTAAGGCTATTCCTGTTTTTCTTTCTCAAACAAGGTCATTTAAAGAGTTTTATGCATGGAACCTTCTTAGAATGGATATATATGAAGGACATAGGAGTTTGAACTTGTTTTGACTGAAGGAATTCATTTTATAGCAAAAATACCAATTTGGCTTTAACTCGCAAAAGTAAGACTATTCCTGTTTTTCTTTCTCAAACAAGGTCATTTAAAGAGGTTTATGCATGGAACCTTCTTAGAATGGATATATATGAAGGACATAGGAGTTTGAACTTGTTTTGACTGAAGGAATTGGTGTTTATAAGCAAAAATCCGAATTTCGTCTTAATTCCGCAAAAGAAGGCTATTCCTGTTTTTCTTTCTCATACAAGGTCATTTAAAGAGGTTTATGCATGGAATCTTCTTAGAATGGATATATATGAAGGGCAAATTAGTTTGAAATTGCTTTGACTGAAGGAATTCATTTTATAGCAAAAATACCAATTTGGCTTTAACTCGCAAAAGAAAGGCTATTCCTGTTTTTCTTTCTCAAACACGGTCATTTAAAGAGTTTTATGGATGGAACCTTCTTAGAATGGATATATATGAAGGACATAGGAGTTTGAACTTGTTTTGACTGAAGGAATTGGTGTTTATAAGCAAAAATCCGAATTTCGTCTTAATTCCGCAAAAGAAGGCTATTCCTGTTTTTCTTTCTCATACAAGGTCATTTAAAGAGGTTTATGCATGGAATCTTCTTAGAATGGATATATATGAAGGGCAAATTAGTTTGAAATTGCTTTGACTGAAGGAATTCATTTTATAGCAAAAATACCAATTTGGCTTTAACTCGCAAAAGTAAGGCTATTCCTGTTTTTCTTTCTCAAACACGGTCATTTAAAGAGTTTTATGGATGGAACCTTCTTAGAATGGATATATATGAAGGATATAGGAGTTTGAACTTGTTTTGACTGAAGGAATTCATTTTATAGCAAAAATACCAATTTGGCTTTAACTCGCAAAAGTAAGACTATTCCTGTTTTTCTTTCTCAAACAAGATCATTTAAAGAGGTTTATGCATGGAAACTTCTTAGAATGGATATATATGAAGGACATAGGAGTTTGAACTTGTTTTGACTGAAGGAATTCATTTTATAGCAAAAATACCAATTTGGCTTTAACTCGCAAAAGTAAGACTATTCCTGTTTTTCTTTCTCAAACAAGGTCATTTAAAGAGGTTTATGCATGGAACCTTCTTAGAATGGATATATATGAAGGACATAGGAGTTTGAACTTGTTTTGACTGAAGGAATTCATTTTATAGCAAAAATACCAATTTGGCTTTAACTCGCAAAAGTAAGACTATTCCTGTTTTTCTTTCTCAAACAAGGTCATTTAAAGAGGTTTATGCATGGAACCTTCTTAGAATGGATATATATGAAGGACATAGGAGTTTGAACTTGTTTTGACTGAAGGAATTGGTGTTTATAAGCAAAAATCCGAATTTCGTCTTAATTCCGCAAAAGAAGGCTATTCCTGTTCTTTTTTCTCAAACAAGGTCATTTAAAGAGGTTTATGCATGGAATCTTCTTAGAATGGAAATATATGAAGGACAAATTAGTTTGAACTTGTTTTGACTGAAAAAATTAATTTTATAGCAAAAATACCAATTTGGCTTTAACTCGCAAAAGTAAGGCTATTCCTGTTTTTCTTTCTCAAACAAGGTCATTTAAAGAGTTTTATGCATGGAACCTTCTTAGAATGGATATATATGAAGGATATAGGAGTTTGAACTTGTTTTGACTGAAGGAATTCATTTTATAGCAAAAATACCAATTTGGCTTTAACTCGCAAAAGTAAGGCTATTCCTGTTTTTCTTTCTCAAACAAGGTCATTTAAAGAGGTTTATGCATGGAACCTTCTTAGAATGGATATATATGAAGGACATATGAGTTTGAACTTGTTTTGACTGAAGGAATTCATTTCATAGCAAAAATACCAATTTGGCTTTAACTCGCAAAAGTAAGACTATTCCTGTTCTTTTTTCTCAAACAAGGTCATTTAAAGAGGTTTATGCATGGAATCTTCTTAGAATGGATATATATGAAGGACAAATTAGTTTGAACTTGTTTTGACTGAAAGAATTAATTTTATAGCAAAAATACCAATTTGGCTTTAACTCGCAAAAGTAAGGCTATTCCTGTTTTTCTTTCTCAAACAAGGTCATTTAAAGAGTTTTATGCATGGAACCTTCTTAGAATGGATATATATGAAGGATATAGGAGTTTGAACTTGTTTTGACTGAAGGAATTCATTTCATAGCAAAAATACCAATTTGGCTTTAACTCGCAAAAGTAAGACTATTCCTGTTTTTCTTTCTCAAACAAGGTCATTTAAAGAGGTTTATGCATGGAACCTTCTTAGAATGGATATATATGAAGGGCAAATTAGTTTGAAATTGCTTTGACTGAAGGAATTCATTTTATAGCAAAAATACCAATTTGGCTTTAACTCGCAAAAGTAAGGCTATTCCTGTTTTTCTTTCTCAAACACGGTCATTTAAAGAGTTTTATGGATGGAACCTTCTTAGAATGGATATATATGAAGGATATAGGAGTTTGAACTTGTTTTGACTGAAGGAATTCATTTTATAGCAAAAATACCAATTTGGCTTTAACTCGCAAAAGTAAGACTATTCCTGTTTTTCTTTCTCAAACAAGGTCATTTAAAGAGGTTTATGCATGGAAACTTCTTAGAATGGATATATATGAAGGACATAGGAGTTTGAACTTGTTTTGACTGAAGGAATTCATTTTATAGCAAAAATACCAATTTGGCTTCAACTCGCAAAAGTAAGGCTATTCCTGTTTTTCTTTCTCAAACAAGGTCATTTAAAGAGGTTTATGCATGGAACCTTCTTAGAATGGATATATATGAAGGACATAGGAGTTTGAACTTGTTTTGACTGAAGGAATTGGTGTTTATAAGCAAAAATCCGAATTTCGTCTTAATTCCGCAAAAGAAGGCTATTCCTGTTTTTCTTTCTCATACAAGGTCATTTAAAGAGGTTTATGCATGGAACCTACTTAGAATTTAAATATATGAAGGACAAATTAGTTTGAACTTGTTTTGACTGAAGGAATTCATTTTATAGCAAAAATACCAATTTGGCTTTAACTCGCAAAAGTAAGGCTATTCCTGTTTTTCTTTCTCAAACAAGGTCATTTAAAGAGTTTTATGCATGGAACCTTCTTAGAATGGATATATATGAAGGACAAATTAGTTTGAACTTGTTTTGACTGAAAGAATTAATTTTATAGCAAAAATACCAATTTGGCTTTAACTCGCAAAAGTAAGGCTATTCCTGTTTTTCTTTCTCAAACAAGGTCATTTAAAGAGTTTTATGCATGGAACCTTCTTAGAATGGATATATATGAAGGATATAGGAGTTTGAACTTGTTTTGACTGAAGGAATTCATTTCATAGAAAAAATACCAATTTGGCTTTAACTCGCAAAAGTAAGACTATTCCTGTTTTTCTTTCTCAAACAAAGTCATTTAAAGAGGTTTATGCATGGAACCTTCTTAGAATGGATATATATGAAGGACATAGGAGTTTGAACTTGTTTTGACTGAAGGAATTGGTGTTTATAAGCAAAAATCCGAATTTCGTCTTAATTCCGCAAAAGAAGGCTATTCCTGTATTTCTTTCTCATACAAGGTCATTTAAAGAGGTTTATGCATGGAACCTACTTAGAATTTAAATATATGAAGGACAAATTAGTTTGAACTTGTTTTGACTGAAGGAATTCATTTTATAGCAAAAATACCAATTTGGCTTCAACTCGCAAAAGTAAGGCTATTCCTGTTTTTCTTTCTCAAACAAGGTCATTTAAAGAGGTTTATGCATGGAACCTTCTTAGAATGGATATATATGAAGGACATAGGAGTTTGAACTTGTTTTGACTGAAGGAATTGGTGTTTATAAGCAAAAATCCGAATTTCGTCTTAATTCCGCAAAAGAAGGCTATTCCTGTTTTTCTTTCTCATACAAGGTCATTTAAAGAGGTTTATGCATGGAACCTACTTATAATTTAAATATATGAAGGACAAATTAGTTTGAACTTGTTTTGACTGAAGGAATTCATTTTATAGCAAAAATACCAATTTGGCTTTAACTCGCAAAAGTAAGGCTATTCCTGTTTTTCTTTCTCAAACAAGGTCATTTAAAGAGTTTTATGCATGGAACCTTCTTAGAATGGATATATATGAGGGACATAGGAGTTTGAACTTGGTTTGACTGAAGGAATTGGTGTTTATAAGCAAAAATCCGAATTTCGTCTTAATTCCGCAAAAGAAGGCTATTCCTGTTCTTCTTTCTCAAACAAGGTCATTTAAAGAGGTTTATGCATGGAATCTTCTTAGAATGGATATATATGAAGGGCAAATTAGTTTGAAATTGCTTTGACTGAAGGAATTCATTTTATAGCAAAAATACCAATTTGGCTTTAACTCGCAAAAGTAAGGCTATTCCTGTTTTTCTTTCTCAAACACGGTCATTTAAAGAGTTTTATGGATGGAACCTTCTTAGAATGGATATATATGAAGGATATAGGAGTTTGAACTTGTTTTGACTGAAGGAATTCATTTTATAGCAAAAATACCAATTTGGCTTTAACTCGCAAAAGTAAGACTATTCCTGTTTTTCTTTCTCAAACAAGGTCATTTAAAGAGGTTTGTGCATGGAAACTTCTTAGAATGGATATATATGAAGGACATAGGAGTTTGAACTTGTTTTGACTGAAGGAATTCATTTTATAGCAAAAATACCAATTTGGCTTCAACTCGCAAAAGTAAGGCTATTCCTGTTTTTCTTTCTCAAACAAGGTCATTTAAAGAGGTTTATGCATGGAACCTTCTTAGAATGGATATATATGAAGGACATAGGAGTTTGAACTTGTTTTGACTGAAGGAATTGGTGTTTATAAGCAAAAATCCGAATTTCGTCTTAATTCCGCAAAAGAAGGCTATTCCTGTTCTTTTTTCTCAAACAAGGTCATTTAAAGAGTTTTATGCATGGAATCTTCTTAGAATGGATATATATGAAGGACAAATTAGTTTGAACTTGTTTTGACTGAAAGAATTAATTTTATAGCAAAAATACCAATTTGGCTTTAACTCGCAAAAGTAAGGCTATTCCTGTTTTTCTTTCTCAAACAAGGTCATTTAAAGAGTTTTATGCATGGAACCTTCTTAGAATGGATATATATGAAGGATATAGGAGTTTGAACTTGTTTTGACTGAAGGAATTCATTTCATAGCAAAAATACCAATTTGGCTTTAACTCGCAAAAGTAAGACTATTCCTGTTTTTCTTTCTCAAACAAAGTCATTTAAAGAGGTTTATGCATGGAACCTTCTTAGAATGGATATATATGAAGGACATAGGAGTTTGAACTTGTTTTGACTGAAGGAATTGGTGTTTATAAGCAAAAATCCGAATTTCGTCTTAATTCCGCAAAAGAAGGCTATTCCTGTATTTCTTTCTCATACAAGGTCATTTAAAGAGGTTTATGCATGGAACCTACTTAGAATTTAAATATATGAAGGACATATTAGTTTGAACTTGTTTTGACTGAAGGAATTCATTTTATAGCAAAAATACCAATTTGGCTTTAACTCGCAAAAGTAAGGCTATTCCTGTTTTTCTTTCTCAAACAAGGTCATTTAAAGAGTTTTATGCATGGAACCTTCTTAGAATGGATATATATGAAGGATATAAGAGTTTGAACTTGTTTTGACTAAAGGAATTCATTTTATAGCAAAAATACCAATTTGGCTTTAACTCGCAAAAGTAAGGCTATTCCTGTTTTTCTTTCTCAAACAAGGTCATTTAAAGAGGTTTATGCATGGAACCTTCTTAGAATGGATATATATGAGGGACATAGGAGTTTGAACTTGTTTTGACTGAAGGAATTGGTGTTTATAAGCAAAAATCCGAATTTCGTCTTAATTCCGCAAAAGAAGGCTATTCCTGTTCTTCTTTCTCAAACAAGGTCATTTAAAGAGGTTTATGCATGGAATCTTCTTAGAATGGATATATATGAAGGGCAAATTAGTTTGAAATTGCTTTGACTGAAGGAATTCATTTTATAGCAAAAATACCAATTTGGCTTTAACTCGCAAAAGTAAGGCTATTCCTGTTTTTCTTTCTCAAACACGGTCATTTAAAGAGTTTTATGGATGGAACCTTCTTAGAATGGATATATATGAAGGATATAGGAGTTTGAACTTGTTTTGACTGAAGGAATTCATTTTATAGCAAAAATACCAATTTGGCTTTAACTCGCAAAAGTAAGACTATTCCTGTTTTTCTTTCTCAAACAAGGTCATTTAAAGAGGTTTGTGCATGGAAACTTCTTAGAATGGATATATATGAAGGACATAGGAGTTTGAACTTGTTTTGACTGAAGGAATTCATTTTATAGCAAAAATACCAATTTGGCTTCAACTCGCAAAAGTAAGGCTATTCCTGTTTTTCTTTCTCAAACAAGGTCATTTAAAGAGGTTTATGCATGGAACCTTCTTAGAATGGATATATATGAAGGACATAGGAGTTTGAACTTGTTTTGACTGAAGGAATTGGTGTTTATAAGCAAAAATCCGAATTTCGTCTTAATTCCGCAAAAGAAGGCTATTCCTGTTCTTTTTTCTCAAACAAGGTCATTTAAAGAGGTTTATGCATGGAATCTTCTTAGAATGGATATATATGAAGGACAAATTAGTTTGAACTTGTTTTGACTGAA
The DNA here is from genome assembly GCF_027942865.1 of Odontesthes bonariensis. NCBI lineage: Eukaryota > Metazoa > Chordata > Actinopteri > Atheriniformes > Atherinopsidae > Odontesthes > Odontesthes bonariensis. The sequence continues at coordinate 6,436,253 of NC_134512.1, read as the reverse complement.
AGAATTAATTTTATAGCAAAAATACCAATTTGGCTTTAACTCGCAAAAGTAAGGCTATTCCTGTTTTTCTTTCTCAAACAAGGTCATTTAAAGAGTTTTATGCATGGAACCTTCTTAGAATGGATATATATGAAGGATATAGGAGTTTGAACTTGTTTTGACTGAAGGAATTCATTTCATAGCAAAAATACCAATTTGGCTTTAACTCGCAAAAGTAAGACTATTCCTGTTTTTCTTTCTCAAACAAAGTCATTTAAAGAGGTTTATGCATGGAACCTTCTTAGAATGGATATATATGAAGGACATAGGAGTTTGAACTTGTTTTGACTGAAGGAATTGGTGTTTATAAGCAAAAATCCGAATTTCGTCTTAATTCCGCAAAAGAAGGCTATTCCTGTATTTCTTTCTCATACAAGGTCATTTAAAGAGGTTTATGCATGGAACCTACTTAGAATTTAAATATATGAAGGACAAATTAGTTTGAACTTGTTTTGACTGAAGGAATTCATTTTATAGCAAAAATACCAATTTGGCTTTAACTCGCAAAAGTAAGGCTATTCCTGTTTTTCTTTCTCAAACAAGGTCATTTAAAGAGTTTTATGCATGGAACCTTCTTAGAATGGATATATATGAAGGATATAGGAGTTTGAACTTGTTTTGACTGAAGGAATTCATTTTATAGCAAAAATACCAATTTGGCTTTAACTCGCAAAAGTAAGACTATTCCTGTTTTTCTTTCTCAAACAAGTTCATTTAAAGAGTTTTATGCATGGAACCTTCTTAGAATGGATATATATGAAGGACATAGGAGTTTGAACTTGTTTTGACTGAAGGAATTCATTTTATAGCAAAAATACCAATTTGGCTTTAACTCGCAAAAGTAAGACTATTCCTGTTTTTCTTTCTCAAACAAGGTCATTTAAAGAGGTTTATGCATGGAACCTTCTTAGAATGGATATATATGAAGGACATAGGAGTTTGAACTTGTTTTGACTGAAGGAATTGGTGTTTATAAGCAAAAATCCGAATTTCGTCTTAATTCCGCAAAAGAAGGCTATTCCTGTTCTTCTTTCTCGAACAAGATCATTTAAAGAGGTTTATGCTTGGAATCTATTTAGAATGGATATATATGAAGGACAAATTAGTTTGAAATTGTTTTGACTGAAGGAATTCATTTTATAGCAAAAATACCAATTTAGCTTTAACTCGCAAAAGTAAGACTATTCCTGTTTTTCTTTCTCAAACAAGGTCATTTAAAGAGGTTTATGCATGGAACCTTCTTAGAATGGATATATATGAAGGACATAGGAGTTTGAACTTGTTTTGACTGAAGGAATTGGTGTTTATAAGCAAAAATCCGAATTTCGTCTTAATTCCGCAAAAGAAGGCTATTCCTGTTCTTTTTTCTCAAACAAGGTCATTTAAAGAGGTTTATGCATGGAATCTTCTTAGAATGGATATATATGAAGGACAAATTAGTTTGAACTTGTTTTGACTGAAAAAATTAATTTTATAGCAAAAATACCAATTTGGCTTTAACTCGCAAAAGTAAGGCTATTCCTGTTTTTCATTCTCAAACAAGGTCATTTAAAGAGTTTTATGCATGGAACCTTCTTAGAATGGATATATATGAAGGATATAGGAGTTTGAACTTGTTTTGACTGAAGGAATTCATTTTATAGCAAAAATACCAATTTGGCTTTAACTCGCAAAAGTAAGGCTATTCCTGTTTTTCTTTCTCAAACAAGGTCATTTAAAGAGGTTTATGCATGGAACCTTCTTAGAATGGATATATATGAAGGACATAGGAGTTTGAACTTGTTTTGACTGAAGGAATTGGTGTTTATAAGCAAAAATCCGAATTTCGTCTTAATTCCGCAAAAGAAGGCTATTCCTGTTCTTTTTTCTCAAACAAGGTCATTTAAAGAGGTTTATGCATGGAATCTTCTTAGAATGGATATATATGAAGGACAAATTAGTTTGAACTTGTTTTGACTGAAGGAATTCATTTCATAGCAAAAATACCAATTTGGCTTTAACTCGCAAAAGTAAGACTATTCCTGTTTTTCTTTCTCAAACAAGGTCATTTAAAGAGGTTTATGCATGGAACCTTCTTAGAATGGATATATATGAAGGGCAAATTAGTTTGAAATTGCTTTGACTGAAGGAATTCATTTTATAGCAAAAATACCAATTTGGCTTTAACTCGCAAAAGTAAGGCTATTCCTGTTTTTCTTTCTCAAACACGGTCATTTAAAGAGTTTTATAGATGGAACCTTCTTAGAATGGATATATATGAAGGATATAGGAGTTTGAACTTGTTTTGACTGAAGGAATTCATTTTATAGCAAAAATACCAATTTGGCTTTAACTCGCAAAAGTAAGACTATTCCTGTTTTTCTTTCTCAAACAAGGTCATTTAAAGAGGTTTATGCATGGAAACTTCTTAGAATGGACATATATGAAGGACATAGGAGTTTGAACTTGTTTTGACTGAAGGAATTCATTTTATAGCAAAAATACCAATTTGGCTTCAACTCGCAAAAGTAAGGCTATTCCTGTTTTTCTTTCTCAAACAAGGTCATTTAAAGAGTTTTATGCATGGAACCTTCTTAGAATGGATATATATGAAGGACATAGGAGTTTGAACTTGTTTTGACTGAAGGAATTCTTTTTATAGCAAAAATACCAATTTGGCTTTAACTCGCAAAAGTAAGGCTATTCCTGTTTTTCTTTCTCAAACAAGGTCATTTAAAGAGTTTTATGCATGGAACCTTCTTAGAATGGATATATATGAAGGACATAGGAGTTTGAACTTGTTTTGACTGAAGGAATTCATTTTATAGCAAAAATACCAATTTGGCTTTAACTCGCAAAAGTAAGACTATTCCTGTTTTTCTTTCTCAAACAAGGTCATTTAAAGAGGTTTATGCATGGAACCTTCTTAGAATGGATATATATGAAGGACATAGGAGTTTGAACTTGTTTTGACTGAAGGAATTGGTGTTTATAAGCAAAAATCCGAATTTCGTCTTAATTCCGCAAAAGAAGGCTATTCCTGTTTTTCTTTCTCATACAAGGTCATTTAAAGAGGTTTATGCATGGAACCTACTTAGAATTGAAATATATGAAGGACAAATTAGTTTGAACTTGTTTTGACTGAAGGAATTCATTTCATAGCAAAAATACCAATTTGGCTTTAACTCGCAAAAGTAAGGCTATTCCTGTTTTTCTTTCTCAAACAAGGTCATTTAAAGAGTTTTATGCATGGAACCTTCTTAGAATGGATATATATGAAGGATATAGGAGTTTGAACTTGTTTTGACTGAAGGAATTCATTTTATAGCAAAAATACCAATTTGGCTTTAACTCGCAAAAGTAAGACTATTCCTGTTTTTCTTTCTCAAACAAGGTCATTTAAAGAGGTTTATGCATGGAACCTTCTTAGAATGGATATATATGAAGGAAATAGGAGTTTGAACTTGTTTTGACTGAAGGAATTGGTGTTTATAAGCAAAAATCCGAATTTCGTCTTAATTCCGCAAAAGAAGGCTATTCCTGTTCTTCTTTCTCAAACAAGGTCATTTAAAGAGGTTTATGCATGGAATCTTCTTAGAATGGATATATATGAAGGGCAAATTAGTTTGAAATTGCTTTGACTGAAGGAATTCATTTTATAGCAAAAATACCAATTTGGCTTTAACTCGCAAAAGTAAGGCTATTCCTGTTTTTCTTTCTCAAACACGGTCATTTAAAGAGTTTTATGGATGGAACCTTCTTAGAATGGATATATATGAAGGATATAGGAGTTTGAACTTGTTTTGACTGAAGGAATTCATTTTATAGCAAAAATACCAATTTGGCTTTAACTCGCAAAAGTAAGACTATTCCTGTTTTTCTTTCTCAAACAAGATCATTTAAAGAGGTTTATGCATGGAAACTTCTTAGAATGGATATATATGAAGGACATAGGAGTTTGAACTTGTTTTGACTGAAGGAATTCATTTTATAGCAAAAATACCAATTTGGCTTTAACTCGCAAAAGTAAGACTATTCTTGTTTTTCTTTCTCAAACAAGGTCATTTAAAGAGGTTTATGCATGGAACCTTCTTAGAATGGATATATATGAAGGACATAGGAGTTTGAACTTGTTTTGACTGAAGGAATTGGTGTTTATAAGCAAAAATCCGAATTTCGTCTTAATTCCGCAAAAGAAGGCTATTCCTGTTCTTTTTTCTCAAACAAGGTCATTTAAAGAGGTTTATGCATGGAATCTTCTTAGAATGGATATATATGAAGGACAAATGAGTTTGAACTTGTTTTGACTGAAAGAATTAATTTTATAGCAAAAATACCAATTTGGCTTTAACTCGCAAAAGTAAGGCTATTCCTGTTTTTCTTTCTCAAACAAGGTCATTTAAAGAGTTTTATGCATGGAACCTTCTTAGAATGGATATATATGAAGGATATAGGAGTTTGAACTTGTTTTGACTGAAGGAATTCATTTCATAGCAAAAATACCAATTTGGCTTTAACTCGCAAAAGTAAGACTATTCCTGTTTTTCTTTCTCAAACAAGGTCATTTAAAGAGGTTTATGCATTGAACCTTTTTAGAATGGATATATATGAAGGGCAAATTAGTTTGAAATTGCTTTGACTGAAGGAATTCATTTTATAGCAAAAATACCAATTTGGCTTTAACTCGCAAAAGTAAGACTATTCCTGTTTTTCTTTCTCAAACAAGGTCATTTAAAGAGGTTTATGCATGGAAACTTCTTAGAATGGATATATATGAAGGACATAGGAGTTTGAACTTGTTTTGACTGAAGGAATTCATTTTATAGCAAAAATACCAATTTGGCTTCAACTCGCAAAAGTAAGGCTATTCCTGTTTTTCTTTCTCAAACAAGGTCATTTAAAGAGTTTTATGCATGGAACCTTCTTAGAATGGATATATATGAAGGACATAGGAGTTTGAACTTGTTTTGACTGAAGGAATTCTTTTTATAGCAAAAATACCAATTTGGCTTTAACTCGCAAAAGTAAGGCTATTCCTGTTTTTCTTTCTCAAACAAGGTCATTTAAAGAGTTTTATGCATGGAACCTTCTTAGAATGGATATATATGAAGGACATAGGAGTTTGAACTTGTTTTGACTGAAGGAATTCATTTTATAGCAAAAATACCAATTTGGCTTTAACTCGCAAAAGTAAGACTATTCCTGTTTTTCTTTCTCAAACAAGGTCATTTAAAGAGGTTTATGCATGGAACCTTCTTAGAATGGATATATATGAAGGACATAGGAGTTTGAACTTGTTTTGACTGAAGGAATTGGTGTTTATAAGCAAAAATCCGAATTTCGTCTTAATTCCGCAAAAGAAGGCTATTCCTGTTCTTTTTTCTCAAACAAGGTCATTTAAAGAGTTTTATGCATGGAATCTTCTTAGAATGGATATATATGAAGGACAAATTAGTTTGAACTTGTTTTGACTGAAAGAATTAATTTTATAGCAAAAATACCAATTTGGCTTTAACTCGCAAAAGTAAGGCTATTCCTGTTTTTCTTTCTCAAACAAGGTCATTTAAAGAGTTTTATGCATGGAACCTTCTTAGAATGGATATATATGAAGGATATAGGAGTTTGAACTTGTTTTGACTGAAGGAATTCATTTCATAGCAAAAATACCAATTTGGCTTTAACTCGCAAAAGTAAGACTATTCCTGTTTTTCTTTCTCAAACAAAGTCATTTAAAGAGGTTTATGCATGGAACCTTCTTAGAATGGATATATATGAAGGACATAGGAGTTTGAACTTGTTTTGACTGAAGGAATTGGTGTTTATAAGCAAAAATCCGAATTTCGTCTTAATTCCGCAAAAGAAGGCTATTCCTGTTCTTCTTTCTCAAACAAGGTCATTTAAAGAGGTTTATGCATGGAATCTTCTTAGAATGGATATATATGAAGGGCAAATTAGTTTGAAATTGCTTTGACTGAAGGAATTCATTTTATAGCAAAAATACCAATTTGGCTTTAACTCGCAAAAGTAAGGCTATTCCTGTTTTTCTTTCTCAAACACGGTCATTTAAAGAGTTTTATGGATGGAACCTTCTTAGAATGGATATATATGAAGGATATAGGAGTTTGAACTTGTTTTGACTGAAGGAATTCATTTTATAGCAAAAATACCAATTTGGCTTTAACTCGCAAAAGTAAGACTATTCCTGTTTTTCTTTCTCAAACAAGGTCATTTAAAGAGGTTTGTGCATGGAAACTTCTTAGAATGGATATATATGAAGGACATAGGAGTTTGAACTTGTTTTGACTGAAGGAATTCATTTTATAGCAAAAATACCAATTTGGCTTCAACTCGCAAAAGTAAGGCTATTCCTGTTTTTCTTTCTCAAACAAGGTCATTTAAAGAGGTTTATGCATGGAACCTTCTTAGAATGGATATATATGAAGGACATAGGAGTTTGAACTTGTTTTGACTGAAGGAATTGGTGTTTATAAGCAAAAATCCGAATTTCGTCTTAATTCCGCAAAAGAAGGCTATTCCTGTTCTTTTTTCTCAAACAAGGTCATTTAAAGAGTTTTATGCATGGAATCTTCTTAGAATGGATATATATGAAGGACAAATTAGTTTGAACTTGTTTTGACTGAAAGAATTAATTTTATAGCAAAAATACCAATTTGGCTTTAACTCGCAAAAGTAAGGCTATTCCTGTTTTTCTTTCTCAAACAAGGTCATTTAAAGAGTTTTATGCATGGAACCTTCTTAGAATGGATATATATGAAGGATATAGGAGTTTGAACTTGTTTTGACTGAAGGAATTCATTTCATAGCAAAAATACCAATTTGGCTTTAACTCGCAAAAGTAAGACTATTCCTGTTTTTCTTTCTCAAACAAAGTCATTTAAAGAGGTTTATGCATGGAACCTTCTTAGAATGGATATATATGAAGGACATAGGAGTTTGAACTTGTTTTGACTGAAGGAATTGGTGTTTATAAGCAAAAATCCGAATTTCGTCTTAATTCCGCAAAAGAAGGCTATTCCTGTATTTCTTTCTCATACAAGGTCATTTAAAGAGGTTTATGCATGGAACCTACTTAGAATTTAAATATATGAAGGACATATTAGTTTGAACTTGTTTTGACTGAAGGAATTCATTTTATAGCAAAAATACCAATTTGGCTTTAACTCGCAAAAGTAAGGCTATTCCTGTTTTTCTTTCTCAAACAAGGTCATTTAAAGAGTTTTATGCATGGAACCTTCTTAGAATGGATATATATGAAGGATATAAGAGTTTGAACTTGTTTTGACTAAAGGAATTCATTTTATAGCAAAAATACCAATTTGGCTTTAACTCGCAAAAGTAAGGCTATTCCTGTTTTTCTTTCTCAAACAAGGTCATTTAAAGAGGTTTATGCATGGAACCTTCTTAGAATGGATATATATGAGGGACATAGGAGTTTGAACTTGTTTTGACTGAAGGAATTGGTGTTTATAAGCAAAAATCCGAATTTCGTCTTAATTCCGCAAAAGAAGGCTATTCCTGTTCTTCTTTCTCAAACAAGGTCATTTAAAGAGGTTTATGCATGGAATCTTCTTAGAATGGATATATATGAAGGGCAAATTAGTTTGAAATTGCTTTGACTGAAGGAATTCATTTTATAGCAAAAATACCAATTTGGCTTTAACTCGCAAAAGTAAGGCTATTCCTGTTTTTCTTTCTCAAACACGGTCATTTAAAGAGTTTTATGGATGGAACCTTCTTAGAATGGATATATATGAAGGATATAGGAGTTTGAACTTGTTTTGACTGAAGGAATTCATTTTATAGCAAAAATACCAATTTGGCTTTAACTCGCAAAAGTAAGACTATTCCTGTTTTTCTTTCTCAAACAAGGTCATTTAAAGAGGTTTGTGCATGGAAACTTCTTAGAATGGATATATATGAAGGACATAGGAGTTTGAACTTGTTTTGACTGAAGGAATTCATTTTATAGCAAAAATACCAATTTGGCTTCAACTCGCAAAAGTAAGGCTATTCCTGTTTTTCTTTCTCAAACAAGGTCATTTAAAGAGGTTTATGCATGGAACCTTCTTAGAATGGATATATATGAAGGACATAGGAGTTTGAACTTGTTTTGACTGAAGGAATTGGTGTTTATAAGCAAAAATCCGAATTTCGTCTTAATTCCGCAAAAGAAGGCTATTCCTGTTCTTTTTTCTCAAACAAGGTCATTTAAAGAGGTTTATGCATGGAATCTTCTTAGAATGGATATATATGAAGGACAAATTAGTTTGAACTTGTTTTGACTGAAAGAATTAATTTTATAGCAAAAATACCAATTTGGCTTTAACTCGCAAAAGTAAGGCTATTCCTGTTTTTCTTTCTCAAACAAGGTCATTTAAAGAGTTTTATGCATGGAACCTTCTTAGAATGGATATATATGAAGGATATAGGAGTTTGAACTTGTTTTGACTGAAGGAATTCATTTCATAGCAAAAATACCAATTTGGCTTTAACTCGCAAAAGTAAGACTATTCCTGTTTTTCTTTCTCAAACAAAGTCATTTAAAGAGGTTTATGCATGGAACCTTCTTAGAATGGATATATATGAAGGACATAGGAGTTTGAACTTGTTTTGACTGAAGGAATTGGTGTTTATAAGCAAAAATCCGAATTTCGTCTTAATTCCGCAAAAGAAGGCTATTCCTGTATTTCTTTCTCATACAAGGTCATTTAAAGAGGTTTATGCATGGAACCTACTTAGAATTTAAATATATGAAGGACAAATTAGTTTGAACTTGTTTTGACTGAAGGAATTCATTTTATAGCAAAAATACCAATTTGGCTTTAACTCGCAAAAGTAAGGCTATTCCTGTTTTTCTTTCTCAAACAAGGTCATTTAAAGAGTTTTATGCATGGAACCTTCTTAGAATGGATATATATGAAGGATATAGGAGTTTGAACTTGTTTTGACTGAAGGAATTCATTTTATAGCAAAAATACCAATTTGGCTTTAACTCGCAAAAGTAAGACTATTCCTGTTTTTCTTTCTCAAACAAGTTCATTTAAAGAGTTTTATGCATGGAACCTTCTTAGAATGGATATATATGAAGGACATAGGAGTTTGAACTTGTTTTGACTGAAGGAATTCATTTTATAGCAAAAATACCAATTTGGCTTTAACTCGCAAAAGTAAGACTATTCCTGTTTTTCTTTCTCAAACAAGGTCATTTAAAGAGGTTTATGCATGGAACCTTCTTAGAATGGATATATATGAAGGACATAGGAGTTTGAACTTGTTTTGACTGAAGGAATTGGTGTTTATAAGCAAAAATCCGAATTTCGTCTTAATTCCGCAAAAGAAGGCTATTCCTGTTCTTCTTTCTCGAACAAGATCATTTAAAGAGGTTTATGCTTGGAATCTATTTAGAATGGATATATATGAAGGACAAATTAGTTTGAAATTGTTTTGACTGAAGGAATTCATTTTATAGCAAAAATACCAATTTAGCTTTAACTCGCAAAAGTAAGACTATTCCTGTTTTTCTTTCTCAAACAAGGTCATTTAAAGAGGTTTATGCATGGAACCTTCTTAGAATGGATATATATGAAGGACATAGGAGTTTGAACTTGTTTTGACTGAAGGAATTGGTGTTTATAAGCAAAAATCCGAATTTCGTCTTAATTCCGCAAAAGAAGGCTATTCCTGTTCTTTTTTCTCAAACAAGGTCATTTAAAGAGGTTTATGCATGGAATCTTCTTAGAATGGATATATATGAAGGACAAATTAGTTTGAACTTGTTTTGACTGAAAAAATTAATTTTATAGCAAAAATACCAATTTGGCTTTAACTCGCAAAAGTAAGGCTATTCCTGTTTTTCATTCTCAAACAAGGTCATTTAAAGAGTTTTATGCATGGAACCTTCTTAGAATGGATATATATGAAGGATATAGGAGTTTGAACTTGTTTTGACTGAAGGAATTCATTTTATAGCAAAAATACCAATTTGGCTTTAACTCGCAAAAGTAAGGCTATTCCTGTTTTTCTTTCTCAAACAAGGTCATTTAAAGAGGTTTATGCATGGAACCTTCTTAGAATGGATATATATGAAGGACATAGGAGTTTGAACTTGTTTTGACTGAAGGAATTGGTGTTTATAAGCAAAAATCCGAATTTCGTCTTAATTCCGCAAAAGAAGGCTATTCCTGTTCTTTTTTCTCAAACAAGGTCATTTAAAGAGGTTTATGCATGGAATCTTCTTAGAATGGATATATATGAAGGACAAATTAGTTTGAACTTGTTTTGACTGAAGGAATTCATTTCATAGCAAAAATACCAATTTGGCTTTAACTCGCAAAAGTAAGACTATTCCTGTTTTTCTTTCTCAAACAAGGTCATTTAAAGAGGTTTATGCATGGAACCTTCTTAGAATGGATATATATGAAGGGCAAATTAGTTTGAAATTGCTTTGACTGAAGGAATTCATTTTATAGCAAAAATACCAATTTGGCTTTAACTCGCAAAAGTAAGGCTATTCCTGTTTTTCTTTCTCAAACACGGTCATTTAAAGAGTTTTATAGATGGAACCTTCTTAGAATGGATATATATGAAGGATATAGGAGTTTGAACTTGTTTTGACTGAAGGAATTCATTTTATAGCAAAAATACCAATTTGGCTTTAACTCGCAAAAGTAAGACTATTCCTGTTTTTCTTTCTCAAACAAGGTCATTTAAAGAGGTTTATGCATGGAAACTTCTTAGAATGGACATATATGAAGGACATAGGAGTTTGAACTTGTTTTGACTGAAGGAATTCATTTTATAGCAAAAATACCAATTTGGCTTCAACTCGCAAAAGTAAGGCTATTCCTGTTTTTCTTTCTCAAACAAGGTCATTTAAAGAGTTTTATGCATGGAACCTTCTTAGAATGGATATATATGAAGGACATAGGAGTTTGAACTTGTTTTGACTGAAGGAATTCTTTTTATAGCAAAAATACCAATTTGGCTTTAACTCGCAAAAGTAAGGCTATTCCTGTTTTTCTTTCTCAAACAAGGTCATTTAAAGAGTTTTATGCATGGAACCTTCTTAGAATGGATATATATGAAGGACATAGGAGTTTGAACTTGTTTTGACTGAAGGAATTCATTTTATAGCAAAAATACCAATTTGGCTTTAACTCGCAAAAGTAAGACTATTCCTGTTTTTCTTTCTCAAACAAGGTCATTTAAAGAGGTTTATGCATGGAACCTTCTTAGAATGGATATATATGAAGGACATAGGAGTTTGAACTTGTTTTGACTGAAGGAATTGGTGTTTATAAGCAAAAATCCGAATTTCGTCTTAATTCCGCAAAAGAAGGCTATTCCTGTTTTTCTTTCTCATACAAGGTCATTTAAAGAGGTTTATGCATGGAACCTACTTAGAATTGAAATATATGAAGGACAAATTAGTTTGAACTTGTTTTGACTGAAGGAATTCATTTCATAGCAAAAATACCAATTTGGCTTTAACTCGCAAAAGTAAGGCTATTCCTGTTTTTCTTTCTCAAACAAGGTCATTTAAAGAGTTTTATGCATGGAACCTTCTTAGAATGGATATATATGAAGGATATAGGAGTTTGAACTTGTTTTGACTGAAGGAATTCATTTTATAGCAAAAATACCAATTTGGCTTTAACTCGCAAAAGTAAGACTATTCCTGTTTTTCTTTCTCAAACAAGGTCATTTAAAGAGGTTTATGCATGGAACCTTCTTAGAATGGATATATATGAAGGAAATAGGAGTTTGAACTTGTTTTGACTGAAGGAATTGGTGTTTATAAGCAAAAATCCGAATTTCGTCTTAATTCCGCAAAAGAAGGCTATTCCTGTTCTTCTTTCTCAAACAAGGTCATTTAAAGAGGTTTATGCATGGAATCTTCTTAGAATGGATATATATGAAGGGCAAATTAGTTTGAAATTGCTTTGACTGAAGGAATTCATTTTATAGCAAAAATACCAATTTGGCTTTAACTCGCAAAAGTAAGGCTATTCCTGTTTTTCTTTCTCAAACACGGTCATTTAAAGAGTTTTATGGATGGAACCTTCTTAGAATGGATATATATGAAGGATATAGGAGTTTGAACTTGTTTTGACTGAAGGAATTCATTTTATAGCAAAAATACCAATTTGGCTTTAACTCGCAAAAGTAAGACTATTCCTGTTTTTCTTTCTCAAACAAGATCATTTAAAGAGGTTTATGCATGGAAACTTCTTAGAATGGATATATATGAAGGACATAGGAGTTTGAACTTGTTTTGACTGAAGGAATTCATTTTATAGCAAAAATACCAATTTGGCTTTAACTCGCAAAAGTAAGACTATTCTTGTTTTTCTTTCTCAAACAAGGTCATTTAAAGAGGTTTATGCATGGAACCTTCTTAGAATGGATATATATGAAGGACATAGGAGTTTGAACTTGTTTTGACTGAAGGAATTGGTGTTTATAAGCAAAAATCCGAATTTCGTCTTAATTCCGCAAAAGAAGGCTATTCCTGTTCTTTTTTCTCAAACAAGGTCATTTAAAGAGGTTTATGCATTGAACCTTTTTAGAATGGATATATATGAAGGGCAAATTAGTTTGAAATTGCTTTGACTGAAGGAATTCATTTTATAGCAAAAATACCAATTTGGCTTTAACTCGCAAAAGTAAGACTATTCCTGTTTTTCTTTCTCAAACAAGGTCATTTAAAGAGGTTTATGCATGGAAACTTCTTAGAATGGATATATATGAAGGACATAGGAGTTTGAACTTGTTTTGACTGAAGGAATTCATTTTATAGCAAAAATACCAATTTGGCTTCAACTCGCAAAAGTAAGGCTATTCCTGTTTTTCTTTCTCAAACAAGGTCATTTAAAGAGTTTTATGCATGGAACCTTCTTAGAATGGATATATATGAAGGACATAGGAGTTTGAACTTGTTTTGACTGAAGGAATTCTTTTTATAGCAAAAATACCAATTTGGCTTTAACTCGCAAAAGTAAGGCTATTCCTGTTTTTCTTTCTCAAACAAGGTCATTTAAAGAGTTTTATGCATGGAACCTTCTTAGAATGGATATATATGAAGGACATAGGAGTTTGAACTTGTTTTGACTGAAGGAATTCATTTTATAGCAAAAATACCAATTTGGCTTTAACTCGCAAAAGTAAGACTATTCCTGTTTTTCTTTCTCAAACAAGGTCATTTAAAGAGGTTTATGCATGGAACCTTCTTAGAATGGATATATATGAAGGACATAGGAGTTTGAACTTGTTTTGACTGAAGGAATTGGTGTTTATAAGCAAAAATCCGAATTTCGTCTTAATTCCGCAAAAGAAGGCTATTCCTGTTCTTTTTTCTCAAACAAGGTCATTTAAAGAGTTTTATGCATGGAATCTTCTTAGAATGGATATATATGAAGGACAAATTAGTTTGAACTTGTTTTGACTGAAAGAATTAATTTTATAGCAAAAATACCAATTTGGCTTTAACTCGCAAAAGTAAGGCTATTCCTGTTTTTCTTTCTCAAACAAGGTCATTTAAAGAGTTTTATGCATGGAACCTTCTTAGAATGGATATATATGAAGGATATAGGAGTTTGAACTTGTTTTGACTGAAGGAATTCATTTCATAGCAAAAATACCAATTTGGCTTTAACTCGCAAAAGTAAGACTATTCCTGTTTTTCTTTCTCAAACAAAGTCATTTAAAGAGGTTTATGCATGGAACCTTCTTAGAATGGATATATATGAAGGACATAGGAGTTTGAACTTGTTTTGACTGAAGGAATTGGTGTTTATAAGCAAAAATCCGAATTTCGTCTTAATTCCGCAAAAGAAGGCTATTCCTGTATTTCTTTCTCATACAAGGTCATTTAAAGAGGTTTATGCATGGAACCTACTTAGAATTTAAATATATGAAGGACAAATTAGTTTGAACTTGTTTTGACTGAAGGAATTCATTTTATAGCAAAAATACCAATTTGGCTTTAACTCGCAAAAGTAAGGCTATTCCTGTTTTTCTTTCTCAAACAAGGTCATTTAAAGAGTTTTATGCATGGAACCTTCTTAGAATGGATATATATGAAGGATATAGGAGTTTGAACTTGTTTTGACTGAAGGAATTCATTTTATAGCAAAAATACCAATTTGGCTTTAACTCGCAAAAGTAAGGCTATTCCTGTTTTTCTTTCTCAAACAAGGTCATTTAAAGAGTTTTATGCATGGAACGTTCTTAGAATGGATATATATGAAGGATAAAGGAGTTTGAACTTGTTTTGACTGAAGGAATTCATTTTATAGCAAAAATACCAATTTGGCTTTAACTCGCAAAAGTAAGACTATTCCTGTTTTTCTTTCTCAAACAAGGTCATTTAAAGAGGTTTATGCATGGAACCTTCTTAGAATGGATATATATGAGGGACATAGGAGTTTGAACTTGTTTTGACTGAAGGAATTGGTGTTTATAAGCAAAAATCCGAATTTCGTCTTAATTCCGCAAAAGAAGGCTATTCCTGTTCTTCTTTCTCAAACAAGGTCATTTAAAGAGGTTTATGCATGGAATCTTCTTAGAATGGATATATATGAAGGGCAAATTAGTTTGAAATTGCTTTGACTGAAGGAATTCATTTTATAGCAAAAATACCAATTTGGCTTTAACTCGCAAAAGTAAGGCTATTCCTGTTTTTCTTTCTCACACACGGTCATTTAAAGAGTTTTATGGATGGAACCTTCTTAGAATGGATATATATGAAGGATATAGGAGTTTGAACTTGTTTTGACTGAAGGAATTCATTTTATAGCAAAAATACCAATTTGGCTTTAACTCGCAAAAGTAAGACTATTACTGTTTTTCTTTCTCAAACAAGGTCATTTAAAGAGGTTTGTGCATGGAAACTTCTTAGAATGGATATATATGAAGGACATAGGAGTTTGAACTTGTTTTGACTGAAGGAATTCATTTTATAGCAAAAATACCAATTTGGCTTCAACTCGCAAAAGTAAGGCTATTCCTGTTTTTCTTTCTCAAACAAGGTCATTTAAAGAGGTTTATGCATGGAACCTTCTTAGAATGGATATATATGAAGGACATAGGAGTTTGAACTTGTTTTGACTGAAGGAATTGGTGTTTATAAGCAAAAATCCGAATTTCGTCTTAATTCCGCAAAAGAAGGCTATTCCTGTATTTCTTTCTCATACAAGGTCATTTAAAGAGGTTTATGCATGGAACCTACTTAGAATTTAAATATATGAAGGACAAATTAGTTTGAACTTGTTTTGACTGAAGGAATTCATTTTATAGCAAAAATACCAATTTGGCTTTAACTCGCAAAAGTAAGGCTATTCCTGTTTTTCTTTCTCAAACAAGGTCATTTAAAGAGTTTTATGCATGGAACCTTCTTAGAATGGATATATATGAAGGATATAGGAGTTTGAACTTGTTTTGACTGAAGGAATTCATTTTATAGCAAAAATACCAATTTGGCTTTAACTCGCAAAAGTAAGACTATTCCTGTTTTTCTTTCTCAAACAAGTTCATTTAAAGAGTTTTATGCATGGAACCTTCTTAGAATGGATATATATGAAGGACATAGGAGTTTGAACTTGTTTTGACTGAAGGAATTCATTTTATAGCAAAAATACCAATTTGGCTTTAACTCGCAAAAGTAAGACTATTCCTGTTTTTCTTTCTCAAACAAGGTCATTTAAAGAGGTTTATGCATGGAACCTTCTTAGAATGGATATATATGAAGGACATAGGAGTTTGAACTTGTTTTGACTGAAGGAATTGGTGTTTATAAGCAAAAATCCGAATTTCGTCTTAATTCCGCAAAAGAAGGCTATTCCTGTTCTTCTTTCTCGAACAAGGTCATTTAAAGAGGTTTATGCTTGGAATCTATTTAGAATGGATATATATGAAGGACAAATTAGTTTGAAATTGTTTTGACTGAAGGAATTCATTTTATAGCAAAAATACCAATTTAGCTTTAACTCGCAAAAGTAAGACTATTCCTGTTTTTCTTTCTCAAACAAGGTCATTTAAAGAGGTTTATGCATGGAACCTTCTTAGAATGGATATATATGAAGGACATAGGAGTTTGAACTTGTTTTGACTGAAGGAATTGGTGTTTATAAGCAAAAATCCGAATTTCGTCTTAATTCCGCAAAAGAAGGCTATTCCTGTTCTTTTTTCTCAAACAAGGTCATTTAAAGAGGTTTATGCATGGAATCTTCTTAGAATGGATATATATGAAGGACAAATTAGTTTGAACTTGTTTTGACTGAAAAAATTAATTTTATAGCAAAAATACCAATTTGGCTTTAACTCGCAAAAGTAAGGCTATTCCTGTTTTTCTTTCTCAAACAAGGTCATTTAAAGAGTTTTATTCATGGAACCTTCTTAGAATGGATATATATGAAGGATATAGGAGTTTGAACTTGTTTTGACTGAAGGAATTCATTTTATAGCAAAAATACCAATTTGGCTTTAACTCGCAAAAGTAAGGCTATTCCTGTTTTTCTTTCTCAAACAAGGTCATTTAAAGAGGTTTATGCATGGAACCTTCTTAGAATGGATATATATGAAGGACATAGGAGTTTGAACTTGTTTTGACTGAAGGAATTGGTGTTTATAAGCAAAAATCCGAATTTCGTCTTAATTCCGCAAAAGAAGGCTATTCCTGTTCTTTTTTCTCAAACAAGGTCATTTAAAGAGGTTTATGCATGGAATCTTCTTAGAATGGATATATATGAAGGACAAATTAGTTTGAACTTGTTTTGACTGAAAGAATTAATTTTATAGCAAAAATACCAATTTGGCTTTAACTCGCAAAAGTAAGGCTATTCCTGTTTTTCTTTCTCAAACAAGGTCATTTAAAGAGTTTTATGCATGGAACCTTCTTAGAATGGATATATATGAAGGATATAGGAGTTTGAACTTGTTTTGACTGAAGGAATTCATTTCATAGCAAAAATACCAATTTGGCTTTAACTCGCAAAAGTAAGACTATTCCTGTTTTTCTTTCTCAAACAAGGTCATTTAAAGAGGTTTATGCATGGAACCTTCTTAGAATGGATATATATGAAGGGCAAATTAGTTTGAAATTGCTTTGACTGAAGGAATTCATTTTATAGCAAAAATACCAATTTGGCTTTAACTCGCAAAAGTAAGGCTATTCCTGTTTTTCTTTCTCAAACACGGTCATTTAAAGAGTTTTATAGATGGAACCTTCTTAGAATGGATATATATGAAGGATATAGGAGTTTGAACTTGTTTTGACTGAAGGAATTCATTTTATAGCAAAAATACCAATTTGGCTTTAACTCGCAAAAGTAAGACTATTCCTGTTTTTCTTTCTCAAACAAGGTCATTTAAAGAGGTTTATGCATGGAAACTTCTTAGAATGGACATATATGAAGGACATAGGAGTTTGAACTTGTTTTGACTGAAGGAATTCATTTTATAGCAAAAATACCAATTTGGCTTCAACTCGCAAAAGTAAGGCTATTCCTGTTTTTCTTTCTCAAACAAGGTCATTTAAAGAGTTTTATGCATGGAACCTTCTTAGAATGGATATATATGAAGGACATAGGAGTTTGAACTTGTTTTGACTGAAGGAATTCTTTTTATAGCAAAAATACCAATTTGGCTTTAACTCGCAAAAGTAAGGCTATTCCTGTTTTTCTTTCTCAAACAAGGTCATTTAAAGAGTTTTATGCATGGAACCTTCTTAGAATGGATATATATGAAGGACATAGGAGTTTGAACTTGTTTTGACTGAAGGAATTCATTTTATAGCAAAAATACCAATTTGGCTTTAACTCGCAAAAGTAAGACTATTCCTGTTTTTCTTTCTCAAACAAGGTCATTTAAAGAGGTTTATGCATGGAACCTTCTTAGAATGGATATATATGAAGGACATAGGAGTTTGAACTTGTTTTGACTGAAGGAATTGGTGTTTATAAGAAAAAATCCGAATTTCGTCTTAATTCCGCAAAAGAAGGCTATTCCTGTTTTTCTTTCTCATACAAGGTCATTTAAAGAGGTTTATGCATGGAACCTACTTAGAATTGAAATATATGAAGGACAAATTAGTTTGAACTTGTTTTGACTGAAGGAATTCATTTTATAGCAAAAATACCAATTTGGCTTTAACTCGCAAAAGTAAGGCTATTCCTGTTTTTCTTTCTCAAACAAGGTCATTTAAAGAGTTTTATGCATGGAACCTTCTTAGAATGGATATATATGAAGGATATAGGAGTTTGAACTTGTTTTGACTGAAGGAATTCATTTTATAGCAAAAATACCAATTTGGCTTTAACTCGCAAAAGTAAGACTATTCCTGTTTTTCTTTCTCAAACAAGGTCATTTAAAGAGGTTTATGCATGGAACCTTCTTAGAATGGATATATATGAAGGAAATAGGAGTTTGAACTTGTTTTGACTGAAGGAATTGGTGTTTATAAGCAAAAATCCGAATTTCGTCTTAATTCCGCAAAAGAAGGCTTTTCCTGTTCTTCTTTCTCAAACAAGGTCATTTAAAGAGGTTTATGCATGGAATCTTCTTAGAATGGATATATATGAAGGGCAAATTAGTTTGAAATTGCTTTGACTGAAGGAATTCATTTTATAGCAAAAATACCAATTTGGCTTTAACTCGCAAAAGTAAGGCTATTCCTGTTTTTCTTTCTCAAACACGGTCATTTAAAGAGTTTTATGGATGGAACCTTCTTAGAATGGATATATATGAAGGATATAGGAGTTTGAACTTGTTTTGACTGAAGGAATTCATTTTATAGCAAAAATACCAATTTGGCTTTAACTCGCAAAAGTAAGACTATTCCTGTTTTTCTTTCTCAAACAAGATCATTTAAAGAGGTTTATGCATGGAAACTTCTTAGAATGGATATATATGAAGGACATAGGAGTTTGAACTTGTTTTGACTGAAGGAATTCATTTTATAGCAAAAATACCAATTTGGCTTTAACTCGCAAAAGTAAGACTATTCTTGTTTTTCTTTCTCAAACAAGGTCATTTAAAGAGGTTTATGCATGGAACCTTCTTAGAATGGATATATATGAAGGACATAGGAGTTTGAACTTGTTTTGACTGAAGGAATTGGTGTTTATAAGCAAAAATCCGAATTTCGTCTTAATTCCGCAAAAGAAGGCTATTCCTGTTCTTTTTTCTCAAACAAGGTCATTTAAAGAGGTTTATGCATGGAATCTTCTTAGAATGGATATATATGAAGGACAAATGAGTTTGAACTTGTTTTGACTGAAAGAATTAATTTTATAGCAAAAATACCAATTTGGCTTTAACTCGCAAAAGTAAGGCTATTCCTGTTTTTCTTTCTCAAACAAGGTCATTTAAAGAGTTTTATGCATGGAACCTTCTTAGAATGGATATATATGAAGGATATAGGAGTTTGAACTTGTTTTGACTGAAGGAATTCATTTCATAGCAAAAATACCAATTTGGCTTTAACTCGCAAAAGTAAGACTATTCCTGTTTTTCTTTCTCAAACAAGGTCATTTAAAGAGGTTTATGCATTGAACCTTTTTAGAATGGATATATATGAAGGGCAAATTAGTTTGAAATTGCTTTGACTGAAGGAATTCATTTTATAGCAAAAATACCAATTTGGCTTTAACTCGCAAAAGTAAGACTATTCCTGTTTTTCTTTCTCAAACAAGGTCATTTAAAGAGGTTTATGCATGGAACCTTCTTAGAATGGATATATATGAAGGACATAGGAGTTTGAACTTGTTTTGACTGAAGGAATTGGTGTTTATAAGCAAAAATCCGAATTTCGTCTTAATTCCGCAAAAGAAGGCTATTCCTGTTCTTTTTTCTCAAACAAGGTCATTTAAAGAGGTTTATGCATGGAATCTTCTTAGAATGGATATATATGAAGGACAAATTAGTTTGAACTTGTTTTGACTGAAAGAATTAATTTTATAGCAAAAATACCAATTTGGCTTTAACTCGCAAAAGTAAGGCTATTCCTGTTTTTCTTTCTCAAACAAGGTCATTTAAAGAGTTTTATGCATGGAACCTTCTTAGAATGGATATATATGAAGGATATAGGAGTTTGAACTTGTTTTGACTGAAGGAATTCATTTCATAGCAAAAATACCAATTTGGCTTTAACTCGCAAAAGTAAGACTATTCCTGTTTTTCTTTCTCAAACAAGGTCATTTAAAGAGGTTTATGCATTGAACCTTTTTAGAATGGATATATATGAAGGGCAAATTAGTTTGAAATTGCTTTGACTGAAGGAATTCATTTTATAGCAAAAATACCAATTTGGCTTTAACTCGCAAAAGTAAGACTATTCCTGTTTTTCTTTCTCAAACAAGGTCATTTAAAGAGGTTTATGCATGGAAACTTCTTAGAATGGATATATATGAAGGACATAGGAGTTTGAACTTGTTTTGACTGAAGGAATTCATTTTATAGCAAAAATACCAATTTGGCTTCAACTCGCAAAAGTAAGGCTATTCCTGTTTTTCTTTCTCAAACAAGGTCATTTAAAGAGTTTTATGCATGGAACCTTCTTAGAATGGATATATATGAAGGACATAGGAGTTTGAACTTGTTTTGACTGAAGGAATTCTTTTTATAGCAAAAATACCAATTTGGCTTTAACTCGCAAAAGTAAGGCTATTCCTGTTTTTCTTTCTCAAACAAGGTCATTTAAAGAGTTTTATGCATGGAACCTTCTTAGAATGGATATATATGAAGGACATAGGAGTTTGAACTTGTTTTGACTGAAGGAATTCATTTTATAGCAAAAATACCAATTTGGCTTTAACTCGCAAAAGTAAGACTATTCCTGTTTTTCTTTCTCAAACAAGGTCATTTAAAGAGGTTTATGCATGGAACCTTCTTAGAATGGATATATATGAAGGACATAGGAGTTTGAACTTGTTTTGACTGAAGGAATTGGTGTTTATAAGCAAAAATCCGAATTTCGTCTTAATTCCGCAAAAGAAGGCTATTCCTGTTCTTTTTTCTCAAACAAGGTCATTTAAAGAGGTTTATGCATGGAATCTTCTTAGAATGGATATATATGAAGGACAAATTAGTTTGAACTTGTTTTGACTGAAAGAATTAATTTTATAGCAAAAATACCAATTTGGCTTTAACTCGCAAAAGTAAGGCTATTCCTGTTTTTCTTTCTCAAACAAGGTCATTTAAAGAGTTTTATGCATGGAACCTTCTTAGAATGGATATATATGAAGGATATAGGAGTTTGAACTTGTTTTGACTGAAGGAATTCATTTCATAGCAAAAATACCAATTTGGCTTTAACTCGCAAAAGTAAGACTATTCCTGTTTTTCTTTCTCAAACAAGGTCATTTAAAGAGGTTTATGCATGGAACCTTCTTAGAATGGATATATATGAAGGGCAAATTAGTTTGAAATTGCTTTGACTGAAGGAATTCATTTTATAGCAAAAATACCAATTTGGCTTTAACTCGCAAAAGTAAGGCTGTTCCTGTTTTTCTTTCTCAAACAAGGTCATTTAAAGAGTTTTATGCATGGAACCTTCTTAGAATGGATATATATGAAGGATATAGGAGTTTGAACTTGTTTTGACTGAAGGAATTCATTTCATAGCAAAAATACCAATTTGGCTTTAACTCGCAAAAGTAAGACTATTCCTGTTTTTCTTTCTCAAACAAGGTCATTTAAAGAGGTTTATGCATGGAACCTTCTTAGAATGGATATATATGAAGGGCAAATTAGTTTGAAATTGCTTTGACTGAAGGAATTCATTTTATAGCAAAAATACCAATTTGGCTTTAACTCGCAAAAGTAAGGCTATTCCTGTTTTTCTTTCTCAAACACGGTCATTTAAAGAGTTTTATGGATGGAACCTTCTTAGAATGGATATATATGAAGGATATAGGAGTTTGAACTTGTTTTGACTGAAGGAATTCATTTTATAGCAAAAATACCAATTTGGCTTTAACTCGCAAAAGTAAGACTATTCCTGTTTTTCTTTCTCAAACAAGGTCATTTAAAGAGGTTTATGCATGGAAACTTCTTAGAATGGATATATATGAAGGACATAGGAGTTTGAACTTGTTTTGACTGAAGGAATTCATTTTATAGCAAAAATACCAATTTGGCTTCAACTCGCAAAAGTAAGGCTATTCCTGTTTTTCTTTCTCAAACAAGGTCATTTAAAGAGTTTTATGCATGGAACCTTCTTAGAATGGATATATATGAAGGACATAGGAGTTTGAACTTGTTTTGACTGAAGGAATTCTTTTTATAGCAAAAATACCAATTTGGCTTTAACTCGCAAAAGTAAGGATATTCCTGTTTTTCTTTCTCAAACAAGGTCATTTAAAGAGTTTTATGCATGGAACCTTCTTAGAATGGATATATATGAAGGACATAGGAGTTTGAACTTGTTTTGACTGAAGGAATTCATTTTATAGCAAAAATACCAATTTGGCTTTAACTCGCAAAAGTAAGACTATTCCTGTTTTTCTTTCTCAAACAAGGTCATTTAAAGAGGTTTATGCATGGAACCTTCTTAGAATGGATATATATGAAGGACATAGGAGTTTGAACTTGTTTTGACTGAAGGAATTGGTGTTTATAAGCAAAAATCCGAATTTCGTCTTAATTCCGCAAAAGAAGGCTATTCCTGTTCTTTTTTCTCAAACAAGGTCATTTAAAGAGGTTTATGCATGGAATCTTCTTAGAATGGATATATATGAAGGACAAATTAGTTTGAACTTGTTTTGACTGAAAGAATTAATTTTATAGCAAAAATACCAATTTGGCTTTAACTCGCAAAAGTAAGGCTATTCCTGTTTTTCTTTCTCAAACAAGGTCATTTAAAGAGTTTTATGCATGGAACCTTCTTAGAATGGATATATATGAAGGATATAGGAGTTTGAACTTGTTTTGACTGAAGGAATTCATTTCATAGCAAAAATACCAATTTGGCTTTAACTCGCAAAAGTAAGACTATTCCTGTTTTTCTTTCTCAAACAAGGTCATTTAAAGAGGTTTATGCATGGAACCTTCTTAGAATGGATATATATGAAGGGCAAATTAGTTTGAAATTGCTTTGACTGAAGGAATTCATTTTATAGCAAAAATACCAATTTGGCTTTAACTCGCAAAAGTAAGGCTATTCCTGTTTTTCTTTCTCAAACACGGTCATTTAAAGAGTTTTATGGATGGAACCTTCTTAGAATAGATATATATGAAGGATATAGGAGTATGAACTTGTTTTGACTGAAGGAATTCATTTTATAGCAAAAATACCAATTTGGCTTTAACTCGCAAAAGTAAGACTATTCCTGTTTTTCTTTCTCAAACAAGGTCATTTAAAGAGGTTTATGCATGGAAACTTCTTAGAATGGATATATATGAAGGACATAGGAGTTTGAACTTGTTTTGACTGAAGGAATTCATTTTATAGCAAAAATACCAATTTGGCTTCAACTCGCAAAAGTAAGGCTATTCCTGTTTTTCTTTCTCAAACAAGGTCATTTAAAGAGTTTTATGCATGGAACCTTCTTAGAATGGATATATATGAAGGACATAGGAGTTTGAACTTGTTTTGACTGAAGGAATTCTTTTTATAGCAAAAATACCAATTTGGCTTTAACTCGCAAAAGTAAGGCTATTCCTGTTTTTCTTTCTCAAACAAGGTCATTTAAAGAGTTTTATGCATGGAACCTTCTTAGAATGGATATATATGAAGGACATAGGAGTTTGAACTTGTTTTGACTGAAGGAATTCATTTTATAGCAAAAATACCAATTTGGCTTTAACTCGCAAAAGTAAGACTATTCCTGTTTTTCTTTCTCAAACAAGGTCATTTAAAGAGGTTTATGCATGGAACCTTCTTAGAATGGATATATATGAAGGACATAGGAGTTTGAACTTGTTTTGACTGAAGGAATTGGTGTTTATAAGCAAAAATCCGAATTTCGTCTTAATTCCGCAAAAGAAGGCTATTCCTGTTCTTTTTTCTCAAACAAGGTCATTTAAAGAGGTTTATGCATGGAATCTTCTTAGAATGGATATATATGAAGGACAAATTAGTTTGAACTTGTTTTGACTGAAAGAATTAATTTTATAGCAAAAATACCAATTTGGCTTTAACTCGCAAAAGTAAGGCTATTCCTGTTTTTCTTTCTCAAACAAGGTCATTTAAAGAGTTTTATGCATGGAACCTTCTTAGAATGGATATATATGAAGGACATAGGAGTTTGAACTTGTTTTGACTGAAGGAATTCATTTCATAGCAAAAATACCAATTTGGCTTTAACTCGCAAAAGTAAGACTATTCCTGTTTTTCTTTCTCAAACAAGGTCATTTAAAGAGGTTTATGCATGGAACCTTCTTAGAATGGATATATATGAAGGGCAAATTAGTTTGAAATTGCTTTGACTGAAGGAATTCATTTTATAGCAAAAATACCAATTTGGCTTTAACTCGCAAAAGTAAGGCTATTCCTGTTTTTCTTTCTCAAACAAGGTCATTTAAAGAGTTTTATGCATGGAACCTTCTTAGAATGGATATATATGAAGGATATAGGAGTTTGAACTTGTTTTGACTGAAGGAATTCATTTCATAGCAAAAATACCAATTTGGCTTTAACTCGCAAAAGTAAGACTATTCCTGTTTTTCTTTCTCAAACAAGGTCATTTAAAGAGGTTTATGCATGGAACCTTCTTAGAATGGATATATATGAAGGGCAAATTAGTTTGAAATTGCTTTGACTGAAGGAATTCATTTTATAGCAAAAATACCAATTTGGCTTTAACTTGCAAAAGTAAGGCTATTCCTGTTTTTCTTTCTCAAACACGGTCATTTAAAGAGTTTTATGGATGGAACCTTCTTAGAATGGATATATATGAAGGATATAGGAGTTTGAACTTGTTTTGACTGAAGGAATTCATTTTATAGCAAAAATACCAATTTGGCTTTAACTCGCAAAAGTAAGACTATTCCTGTTTTTCTTTCTCAAACAAGGTCATTTAAAGAGGTTTATGCATGGAAACTTCTTAGAATGGATATATATGAAGGACATAGGAGTTTGAATTTGTTTTGACTGAAGGAATTCATTTTATAGCAAAAATACCAATTTGGCTTCAACTCGCAAAAGTAAGGCTATTCCTGTTTTTCTTTCTCAAACAAGGTCATTTAAAGAGTTTTATGCATGGAACCTTCTTAGAATGGATATATATGAAGGACATAGGAGTTTGAACTTGTTTTGACTGAAGGAATTCTTTTTATAGCAAAAATACCAATTTGGCTTTAACTCGCAAAAGTAAGGATATTCCTGTTTTTCTTTCTCAAACAAGGTCATTTAAAGAGTTTTATGCATGGAACCTTCTTAGAATGGATATATATGAAGGACATAGGAGTTTGAACTTGTTTTGACTGAAGGAATTCATTTTATAGCAAAAATACCAATTTGGCTTTAACTCGCAAAAGTAAGACTATTCCTGTTTTTCTTTCTCAAACAAGGTCATTTAAAGAGGTTTATGCATGGAACCTTCTTAGAATGGATATATATGAAGGACATAGGAGTTTGAACTTGTTTTGACTGAAGGAATTGGTGTTTATAAGCAAAAATCCGAATTTCGTCTTAATTCCGCAAAAGAAGGCTATTCCTGTTCTTTTTTCTCAAACAAGGTCATTTAAAGAGGTTTATGCATGGAATCTTCTTAGAATGGATATATATGAAGGACAAATTAGTTTGAACTTGTTTTGACTGAAAGAATTAATTTTATAGCAAAAATACCAATTTGGCTTTAACTCGCAAAAGTAAGGCTATTCCTGTTTTCTTTCTCAAACAAGGTCATTTAAAGAGTTTTATGCATGGAACCTTCTTAGAATGGATATATATGAAGTATATAGGAGTTTGAACTTGTTTTGACTGAAGGAATTCATTTTATAGCAAAAATACCAATTTGGCTTTAACTCGCAAAAGTAAGGCTATTCCTGTTTTTCTTTCTCAAACAAGGTCATTTAAAGAGGTTTATGCATGGAACCTTCTTAGAATGGATATATATGAAGGACATAGGAGTTTGAACTTGTTTTGACTGAAGGAATTGGTGTTTATAAGCAAAAATCCGAATTTCGTCTTAATTCCGCAAAAGAAGGCTATTCCTGTTTTTCTTTCTCATACAAGGTCATTTAAAGAGGTTTATGCATGGAACCTACTTAGAATTGAAATATATGAAGGACAAATTAGTTTGAACTTGTTTTGACTGAAGGAATTCATTTTATAGCAAAAATACCAATTTGGCTTTAACTCGCAAAAGTAAGGCTATTCCTGTTTTTCTTTCTCAAACAAGGTCATTTAAAGAGTTTTATGCATGGAACCTTCTTAGAATGGATATATATGAAGGATATAGGAGTTTGAACTTGTTTTGACTGAAGGAATTGGTGTTTATAAGCAAAAATCCGAATTTCGTCTTAATTCCGCAAAAGAAGGCTATTCCTGTTTTTCTTTCTCATACAAGGTCATTTAAAGAGGTTTATGCAAGGAACCTACTTAGAATTGAAATATATGAAGGACAAATTAGTTTGAACTTGTTTTGACTGAAGGAATTCATTTTATAGCAAAAATACCAATTTGGCTTTAACTCGCAAAAGTAAGGCTATTCCTGTTTTTCTTTCTCAAACAAGGTCATTTAAAGAGTTTTATGCATGGAACCTTCTTAGAATGGATATATATGAAGGATATAGGAGTTTGAACTTGTTTTGACTGAAGGAATTCATTTTATAGAAAAAATACCAATTTGGCTTTAACTCGCAAAAGTAAGACTATTCCTGTTTTTCTTTCTCAAACAAGGTCATTTAAAGAGGTTTATGCATGGAACCTTCTTAGAATGGATATATATGAAGGACATAGGAGTTTGAACTTGTTTTGACTGAAGGAATTGGTGTTTATAAGCAAAAATCCGAATTTCGTCTTAATTCCGCAAAAGAAGGCTATTCCTGTTCTTTTTTCTCAAACAAGGTCATTTAAAGAGGTTTATGCATGGAATCTTCTTAGAATGGATATATATGAAGGACAAATTAGTTTGAACTTGTTTTGACTGAAAGAATTAATTTTATAGCAAAAATACCAATTTGGCTTTAACTCGCAAAAGTAAGGCTATTCCTGTTTTTCTTTCTCAAACACGGTCATTTAAAGAGTTTTATGGATGGAACCTTCTTAGAATGGATATATATGAAGGATATAGGAGTTTGAACTTGTTTTGACTGAAGGAATTCATTTTATAGCAAAAATACCAATTTGGCTTTAACTCGCAAAAGTAAGACTATTCCTGTTTTTCTTTCTCAAACAAGGTCATTTAAAGAGGTTTATGCATGGAAACTTCTTAGAATGGATATATATGAAGGACATAGGAGTTTGAACTTGTTTTGACTGAAGGAATTCATTTTATAGCAAAAATACCAATTTGGCTTCAACTCGCAAAAGTAAGGCTATTCCTGTTTTTCTTTCTCAAACAAGGTCATTTAAAGAGTTTTATGCATGGAACCTTCTTAGAATGGATATATATGAAGGACATAGGAGTTTGAACTTGTTTTGACTGAAGGAATTCTTTTTATAGCAAAAATACCAATTTGGCTTTAACTCGCAAAAGTAAGGATATTCCTGTTTTTCTTTCTCAAACAAGGTCATTTAAAGAGTTTTATGCATGGAACCTTCTTAGAATGGATATATATGAAGGACATAGGAGTTTGAACTTGTTTTGACTGAAGGAATTGGTGTTTATAAGCAAAAATCCGAATTTCGTCTTAATTCCGCAAAAGAAGGCTATTCCTGTTCTTTTTTCTCAAACAAGGTCATTTAAAGAGGTTTATGCATGGAATCTTCTTAGAATGGATATATATGAAGGACAAATTAGTTTGAACTTGTTTTGACTGAAAGAATTAATTTTATAGCAAAAATACCAATTTGGCTTTAACTCGCAAAAGTAAGGCTATTCCTGTTTTTCTTTCTCAAACAAGGTCATTTAAAGAGTTTTATGCATGGAACCTTCTTAGAATGGATATATATGAAGGATATAGGAGTTTGAACTTGTTTTGACTGAAGGAATTCATTTCATAGCAAAAATACCAATTTGGCTTTAACTCGCAAAAGTAAGACTATTCCTGTTTTTCTTTCTCAAACAAGGTCATTTAAAGAGGTTTATGCATGGAACCTTCTTAGAATGGATATATATGAAGGGCAAATTAGTTTGAAATTGCTTTGACTGAAGGAATTCATTTTATAGCAAAAATACCAATTTGGCTTTAACTCGCAAAAGTAAGGCTATTCCTGTTTTTCTTTCTCAAACACGGTCATTTAAAGAGTTTTATGGATGGAACTTTCTTAGAATGGATATATATGAAGGATATAGGAGTTTGAACTTGTTTTGACTGAAGGAATTCATTTTATAGCAAAAATACCAATTTGGCTTTAACTCGCAAAAGTAAGACTATTCCTGTTTTTCTTTCTCAAACAAGGTCATTTAAAGAGGTTTATGCATGGAAACTTCTTAGAATGAATATATATGAAGGACATAGGAGTTTGAACTTGTTTTGACTGAAGGAATTCATTTTATAGCAAAAATACCAATTTGGCTTCAACTCGCAAAAGTAAGGCTATTCCTGTTTTTCTTTCTCAAACAAGGTCATTTAAAGAGTTTTATGCATGGAACCTTCTTAGAATGGATATATATGAAGGACATAGGAGTTTGAACTTGTTTTGACAAGGAATTCTTTTTATAGCAAAAATACCAATTTGGCTTTAACTCGCAAAAGTAAGGCTATTCCTGTTTTTCTTTCTCAAACAAGGTCATTTAAAGAGTTTTATGCATGGAACCTTCTTAGAATGGATATATATGAAGGACATAGGAGTTTGAACTTGTTTTGACTGAAGGAATTCATTTTATAGCAAAAATACCAATTTGGCTTTAACTCGCAAAAGTAAGACTATTCCTGTTTTTCTTTCTCAAACAAGGTCATTTAAAGAGGTTTATGCATGGAACCTTCTTAGAATGGATATATATGAAGGACATAGGAGTTTGAACTTGTTTTGACTGAAGGAATTGGTGTTTATAAGCAAAAATCCGAATTTCGTCTTAATTCCGCAAAAGAAGGCTATTCCTGTTCTTTTTTCTCAAACAAGGTCATTTAAAGAGGTTTATGCATGGAATCTTCTTAGAATGGATATATATGAAGGACAAATTAGTTTGAACTTGTTTTGACTGAAAGAATTAATTTTATAGCAAAAATACCAATTTGGCTTTAACTCGCAAAAGTAAGGCTATTCCTGTTTTTCTTTCTCAAACAAGGTCATTTAAAGAGTTTTATGCATGGAACCTTCTTAGAATGGATATATATGAAGGACATAGGAGTTTGAACTTGTTTTGACTGAAGGAATTGGTGTTTATAAGCAAAAATCCGAATTTCGTCTTAATTCCGCAAAAGAAGGCTATTCCTGTTCTTTTTTCTCAAACAAGGTCATTTAAAGAGGTTTATGCATGGAATCTTCTTAGAATGGATATATATGAAGGACAAATTAGTTTGAACTTGTTTTGACTGAAAGAATTAATTTTATAGCAAAAATACCAATTTGGCTTTAACTCGCAAAAGTAAGGCTATTCCTGTTTTTCTTTCTCAAACAAGGTCATTTAAAGAGTTTTATGCATGGAACCTTCTTAGAATGGATATATATGAAGGATATAGGAGTTTGAACTTGTTTTGACTGAAGGAATTCATTTCATAGCAAAAATACCAATTTGGCTTTAACTCGCAAAAATAAGACTATTCCTGTTTTTCTTTCTCAAACAAGGTCATTTAAAGAGGTTTATGCATGGAACCTTCTTAGAATGGATATATATGAAGGGCAAATTAGTTTGAAATTGCTTTGACTGAAGGAATTCATTTTATAGCAAAAATACCAATTTGGCTTTAACTCGCAAAAGTAAGGCTATTCCTGTTTTTCTTTCTCAAACACGGTCATTTAAAGAGTTTTATGGATGGAACCTTCTTAGAATGGATATATATGAAGGATATAGGAGTTTGAACTTGTTTTGACTGAAGGAATTCATTTTATAGCAAAAATACCAATTTGGCTTTAACTCGCAAAAGTAAGACTATTCCTGTTTTTCTTTCTCAAACAAGGTCATTTAAAGAGGTTTATGCATGGAAACTTCTTAGAATGGATATATATGAAGGACATAGGAGTTTGAACTTGTTTTGACTGAAGGAATTCATTTTATAGCAAAAATACCAATTTGGCTTCAACTCGCAAAAGTAAGGCTATTCCTGTTTTTCTTTCTCAAACAAGGTCATTTAAAGAGTTTTATGCATGGAACCTTCTTAGAATGGATATATATGAAGGACATAGGAGTTTGAACTTGTTTTGACTGAAGGAATTCTTTTTATAGCAAAAATACCAATTTGGCTTTAACTCGCAAAAGTAAGACTATTCCTGTTTTTCTTTCTCAAACAAGGTCATTTAAAGAGGTTTATGCATGGAACCTTCTTAGAATGGATATATATGAAGGACATAGGAGTTTGAACTTGTTTTGACTGAAGGAATTGGTGTTTATAAGCAAAAATCCGAATTTCGTCTTAATTCCGCAAAAGAAGGCTATTCCTGTTCTTTTTTCTCAAACAAGGTCATTTAAAGAGGTTTATGCATGGAATCTTCTTAGAATGGATATATATGAAGGACAAATTAGTTTGAACTTGTTTTGACTGAAAGAATTAATTTTATAGCAAAAATACCAATTTGGCTTTAACTCGCAAAAGTAAGGCTATTCCTGTTTTTCTTTCTCAAACAAGGTCATTTAAAGAGTTTTATGCATGGAACCTTCTTAGAATGGATATATATGAAGGATATAGGAGTTTGAACTTGTTTTGACTGAAGGAATTCATTTTATAGCAAAAATACCAATTTGGCTTTAACTCGCAAAAGTAAGACTATTCCTGTTTTTCTTTCTCAAACAAGGTCATTTAAAGAGGTTTATGCATGGAACCTTCTTAGAATGGATATATATGAAGGACATAGGAGTTTGAACTTGTTTTGACTGAAGGAATTGGTGTTTATAAGCAAAAATCCGAATTTCGTCTTAATTCCGCAAAAGAAGGCTATTCCTGTTCTTTTTTCTCAAACAAGGTCATTTAAAGAGGTTTATGCATGGAATCTTCTTAGAATGGATATATATGAAGGACAAATTAGTTTGAACTTGTTTTGACTGAAAGAATTAATTTTATAGCAAAAATACCAATTTGGCTTTAACTCGCAAAAGTAAGGCTATTCCTGTTTTTCTTTCTCAAACAAGGTCATTTAAAGAGTTTTATGCATGGAACCTTCTTAGAATGGATATATATGAAGTATATAGGAGTTTGAACTTGTTTTGACTGAAGGAATTCATTTTATAGCAAAAATACCAATTTGGCTTTAACTCGCAAAAGTAAGACTATTCCTGTTTTTCTTTCTCAAACAAGGTCATTTAAAGAGGTTTATGCATGGAACCTTCTTAGAATGGATATATATGAAGGACATAGGAGTTTGAACTTGTTTTGACTGAAGGAATTGGTGTTTATAAGCAAAAATCCGAATTTCGTCTTAATTCCGCAAAAGAAGGCTATTCCTGTTTTTCTTTCTCATACAAGGTCATTTAAAGAGGTTTATGCATGGAACCTACTTAGAATTGAAATATATGAAGGACAAATTAGTTTGAACTTGTTTTGACTGAAGGAATTCATTTTATAGCAAAAATACCAATTTGGCTTTAACTCGCAAAAGTAAGGCTATTCCTGTTTTTCTTTCTCAAACAAGGTCATTTAAAGAGTTTTATGCATGGAACCTTCTTAGAATGGATATATATGAAGGATATAGGAGTTTGAACTTGTTTTGACTGAAGGAATTCATTTTATAGAAAAAATACCAATTTGGCTTTAACTCGCAAAAGTAAGACTATTCCTGTTTTTCTTTCTCAAACAAGGTCATTTAAAGAGGTTTATGCATGGAACCTTCTTAGAATGGATATATATGAAGGACATAGGAGTTTGAACTTGTTTTGACTGAAGGAATTGGTGTTTATAAGCAAAAATCCGAATTTCGTCTTAATTCCGCAAAAGAAGGCTATTCCTGTTCTTTTTTCTCAAACAAGGTCATTTAAAGAGGTTTATGCATGGAATCTTCTTAGAATGGATATATATGAAGGACAAATTAGTTTGAACTTGTTTTGACTGAAAGAATTAATTTTATAGCAAAAATACCAATTTGGCTTTAACTCGCAAAAGTAAGGCTATTCCTGTTTTTCTTTCTCAAACACGGTCATTTAAAGAGTTTTATGGATGGAACCTTCTTAGAATGGATATATATGAAGGATATAGGAGTTTGAACTTGTTTTGACTGAAGGAATTCATTTTATAGCAAAAATACCAATTTGGCTTTAACTCGCAAAAGTAAGACTATTCCTGTTTTTCTTTCTCAAACAAGGTCATTTAAAGAGGTTTATGCATGGAACCTTCTTAGAATGGATATATATGAAGGACATAGGAGTTTGAACTTGTTTTGACTGAAGGAATTGGTGTTTATAAGCAAAAATCCGAATTTCGTCTTAATTCCGCAAAAGAAGGCTATTCCTGTTCTTTTTTCTCAAACAAGGTCATTTAAAGAGGTTTATGCATGGAATCTTCTTAGAATGGATATATATGAAGGACAAATTAGTTTGAACTTGTTTTGACTGAAAGAATTAATTTTATAGCAAAAATACCAATTTGGCTTTAACTCGCAAAAGTAAGGCTATTCCTGTTTTTCTTTCTCAAACAAGGTCATTTAAAGAGTTTTATGCATGGAACCTTCTTAGAATGGATATATATGAAGGATATAGGAGTTTGAACTTGTTTTGACTGAAGGAATTCATTTCATAGCAAAAATACCAATTTGGCTTTAACTCGCAAAAGTAAGACTATTCCTGTTTTTCTTTCTCAAACAAGGTCATTTAAAGAGGTTTATGCATGGAACCTTCTTAGAATGGATATATATGAAGGGCAAATTAGTTTAAAATTGCTTTGACTGAAGGAATTCATTTTATAGCAAAAATACCAATTTGGCTTTAACTCGCAAAAGTAAGGCTATTCCTGTTTTTCTTTCTCAAACACGGTCATTTAAAGAGTTTTATGGATGGAACTTTCTTAGAATGGATATATATGAAGGATATAGGAGTTTGAACTTGTTTTGACTGAAGGAATTCATTTTATAGCAAAAATACCAATTTGGCTTTAACTCGCAAAAGTAAGACTATTCCTGTTTTTCTTTCTCAAACAAGGTCATTTAAAGAGGTTTATGCATGGAAACTTCTTAGAATGGATATATATGAAGGACATAGGAGTTTGAACTTGTTTTGACTGAAGGAATTGGTGTTTATAAGCAAAAATCCGAATTTCGTCTTAATTCCGCAAAAGAAGGCTATTCCTGTTCTTTTTTCTCAAACAAGGTCATTTAAAGAGGTTTATGCATGGAATCTTCTTAGAATGGATATATATGAAGGACAAATTAGTTTGAACTTGTTTTGACTGAAAGAATTAATTTTATAGCAAAAATACCAATTTGGCTTTAACTCGCAAAAGTAAGGCTATTCCTGTTTTTCTTTCTCAAACAAGGTCATTTAAAGAGTTTTATGCATGGAACCTTCTTAGAATGGATATATATGAAGGATATAGGAGATTGAACTTGTTTTGACTGAAGGAATTGGTGTTTATAAGCAAAAATCCGAATTTCGTCTTAATTCCGCAAAAGAAGGCTATTCCTGTTCTTTTTTCTCAAACAAGGTCATTTAAAGAGGTTTATGCATGGAATCTTCTTAGAATGGATATATATGAAGGACAAATTAGTTTGAACTTGTTTTGACTGAAAGAATTAATTTTATAGCAAAAATACCAATTTGGCTTTAACTCGCAAAAGTAAGGCTATTCCTGTTTTTCTCTCTCAAACAAGGTCATTTAAAGAGTTTTATGCATGGAACCTTCTTAGAATGGATATATATGAAGGATATAGGAGTTTGAACTTGTTTTGACTGAAGGAATTCATTTCATAGCAAAAATACCAATTTGGCTTTAACTCGCAAAAATAAGACTATTCCTGTTTTTCTTTCTCAAACAAGGTCATTTAAAGAGGTTTATGCATGGAACCTTCTTAGAATGGATATATATGAAGGACATAGGAGTTTGAACTTGTTTTGACTGAAGGAATTCTTTTTATAGCAAAAATACCAATTTGGCTTTAACTCGCAAAAGTAAGGCTATTCCTGTTTTTCTTTCTCAAACAAGGTCATTTAAAGAGTTTTATGCATGGAACCTTCTTAGAATGGATATATATGAAGGACATAGGAGTTTGAACTTGTTTTGACTGAAGGAATTCATTTTATAGCAAAAATACCAATTTGGCTTTAACTCGCAAAAGTAAGACTATTCCTGTTTTTCTTTCTCAAACAAGGTCATTTAAAGAGGTTTATGCATGGAACCTTCTTAGAATGGATATATATGAAGGACATAGGAGTTTGAACTTGTTTTGACTGAAGGAATTGGTGTTTATAAGCAAAAATCCGAATTTCGTCTTAATTCCGCAAAAGAAGGCTATTCCTGTTCTTTTTTCTCAAACAAGGTCATTTAAAGAGGTTTATGCATGGAATCTTCTTAGAATGGATATATATGAAGTACAAATTAGTTTGAACTTGTTTTGACTGAAAGAATTAATTTTATAGCAAAAATACCAATTTGGCTTTAACTCGCAAAAGTAAGGCTATTCCTGTTTTTCTTTCTCAAACAAGGTCATTTAAAGAGTTTTATGCATGGAACCTTCTTAGAATGGATATATATGAAGGATATAGGAGTTTGAACTTGTTTTGACTGAAGGAATTCATTTCATAGCAAAAATACCAATTTGGCTTTAACTCGCAAAAGTAAGACTATTCCTGTTTTTCTTTCTCAAACAAGGTCATTTAAAGAGGTTTATGCATGGAACCTTCTTAGAATGGATATATATGAAGGGCAAATTAGTTTGAAATTGCTTTGACTGAAGGAATTCATTTTATAGCAAAAATACCAATTTGGCTTTAACTCGCAAAAGTAAGGCTATTCCTGTTTTTCTTTCTCAAACAAGGTCATTTAAAGAGTTTTATGCATGGAACCTTCTTAGAATGGATATATATGAAGGATATAGGAGTTTGAACTTGTTTTGACTGAAGGAATTCATTTCATAGCAAAAATACCAATTTGGCTTTAACTCGCAAAAGTAAGACTATTCCTGTTTTTCTTTCTCAAACAAGGTCATTTAAAGAGGTTTATGCATGGAACCTTCTTAGAATGGATATATATGAAGGGCAAATTAGTTTGAAATTGCTTTGACTGAAGGAATTCATTTTATAGCAAAAATACCAATTTGGCTTTAACTCGCAAAAGTAAGACTATTCCTGTTTTTCTTTCTCAAACAAGGTCATTTAAAGAGGTTTATGCATGGAAACTTCTTAGAATGGATATATATGAAGGACATAGGAGTTTGAACTTGTTTTGACTGAAGGAATTCATTTTATAGCAAAAATACCAATTTGGCTTCAACTCGCAAAAGTAAGGCTATGCCTGTTTTTCTTTCTCAAACAAGGTCATTTAAAGAGTTTTATGCATGGAACCTTCTTAGAATGGATATATATGAAGGACATAGGAGTTTGAACTTGTTTTGACTGAAGGAATTCTTTTTATAGCAAAAATACCAATTTGGCTTTAACTCGCAAAAGTAAGGATATTCCTGTTTTTCTTTCTCAAACAAGGTCATTTAAAGAGTTTTATGCATGGAACCTTCTTAGAATGGATATATATGAAGGACATAGGAGTTTGAACTTGTTTTGACTGAAGGAATTCATTTTATAGCAAAAATACCAATTTGGCTTTAACTCGCAAAAGTAAGACTATTCCTGTTTTTCTTTCTCAAACAAGGTCATTTAAAGAGGTTTATGCATGGAACCTTCTTAGAATGGATATATATGAAGGACATAGGAGTTTGAACTTGTTTTGACTGAAGGAATTGGTGTTTATAAGCAAAAATCCGAATTTCGTCTTAATTCCGCAAAAGAAGGCTATTCCTGTTTTTCTTTCTCATACAAGGTCATTTAAAGAGGTTTATGCATGGAACCTACTTAGAATTGAAATATATGAAGGACAAATTAGTTTGAACTTGTTTTGACTGAAGGAATTCATTTTATAGCAAAAATACCAATTTGGCTTTAACTCGCAAAAGTAAGGCTATTCCTGTTTTTCTTTCTCAAACAAGGTCATTTAAAGAGTTTTATGCATGGAACCTTCTTAGAATGGATATATATGAAGGATATAGGAGTTTGAACTTGTTTTGACTGAAGGAATTGGTGTTTATAAGCAAAAATCCGAATTTCGTCTTAATTCCGCAAAAGAAGGCTATTCCTGTTTTTCTTTCTCATACAAGGTCATTTAAAGAGGTTTATGCATGGAACCTACTTAGAATTGAAATATATGAAGGACAAATTAGTTTGAACTTGTTTTGACTGAAGGAATTCATTTTATAGCAAAAATACCAATTTGGCTTTAACTCGCAAAAGTAAGGCTATTCCTGTTTTTCTTTCTCAAACAAGGTCATTTAAAGAGTTTTATGCATGGAACCTTCTTAGAATGGATATATATGAAGGATATAGGAGTTTGAACTTGTTTTGACTGAAGGAATTCATTTTATAGAAAAAATACCAATTTGGCTTTAACTCGCAAAAGTAAGACTATTCCTGTTTTTCTTTCTCAAACAAGGTCATTTAAAGAGGTTTATGCATGGAACCTTCTTAGAATGGATATATATGAAGGACATAGGAGTTTGAACTTGTTTTGACTGAAGGAATTGGTGTTTATAAGCAAAAATCCGAATTTCGTCTTAATTCCGCAAAAGAAGGCTATTCCTGTTCTTCTTTCTCAAACAAGGTCATTTAAAGAGGTTTATGCATGGAATCTTCTTAGAATGGATATATATGAAGGGCAAATTAGTTTGAAATTGCTTTGACTGAAGGAATTCATTTTATAGCAAAAATACCAATTTGGCTTTAACTCGCAAAAGTAAGGCTATTCCTGTTTTTCTTTCTCAAACACGGTCATTTAAAGAGTTTTATGGATGGAACCTTCTTAGAATGGATATATATGAAGGATATAGGAGTTTGAACTTGTTTTGACTGAAAGAATTAATTTTATAGCAAAAATACCAATTTGGCTTTAACTCGCAAAAGTAAGACTATTCCTGTTTTTCTTTCTCAAACAAGGTCATTTAAAGAGTTTTATGCATGGAACCTTCTTAGAATGGATATATATGAAGGATATAGGAGTTTGAACTTGTTTTGACTGAAGGAATTCATTTCATAGCAAAAATACCAATTTGGCTTTAACTCGCAAAAGTAAGACTATTCCTGTTTTTCTTTCTCAAACAAGGTCATTTAAAGAGGTTTATGCATGGAAACTTCTTAGAATGGATATATATGAAGGACATAGGAATTTGAACTTGTTTTGACTGAAGGAATTCATTTTATAGCAAAAATACCAATTTGGCTTTAACTCGCAAAAGTAAGACTATTCCTGTTTTTCTTTCTCAAACAAGGTCATTTAAAGAGGTTTATGCATGGAACCTTCTTAGAATGGATATATATGAAGGACATAGGAGTTTGAACTTGTTTTGACTGAAGGAATTGGTGTTTATAAGCAAAAATCCGAATTTCGTCTTAATTCCGCAAAAGAAGGCTATTCCTGTTCTTTTTTCTCAAACAAGGTCATTTAAAGAGGTTTATGCATGGAATCTTCTTAGAATGGATATATATGAAGGACAAATTAGTTTGAACTTGTTTTGACTGAAAGAATTAATTTTATAGCAAAAATACCAATTTGGCTTTAACTCGCAAAAGTAAGGCTATTCCTGTTTTTCTTTCTCAAACAAGGTCATTTAAAGAGTTTTATGCATGGAACCTTCTTAGAATGGATATATATGAAGGATATAGGAGTTTGAACTTGTTTTGACTGAAGGAATTCATTTCATAGCAAAAATACCAATTTGGCTTTAACTCGCAAAAGTAAGACTATTCCTGTTTTTCTTTCTCAAACAAGGTCATTTAAAGAGGTTTATGCATGGAACCTTCTTAGAATGGATATATATGAAGGACATAGGAGTTTGAACTTGTTTTGACTGAAGGAATTGGTGTTTATAAGCAAAAATCCGAATTTCGTCTTAATTCCGCAAAAGAAGGCTATTCCTGTTTTTCTTTCTCATACAAGGTCATTTAAAGAGGTTTATGCATGGAACCTACTTAGAATTGAAATATATGAAGGACAAATTAGTTTGAACTTGTTTTGACTGAAGGAATTCATTTTATAGCAAAAATACCAATTTGGCTTTAACACGCAAAAGTAAGACTATTCCTGTTTTTCTTTCTCAAACAAGGTCATTTAAAGAGGTTTATGCATGGAAACTTCTTAGAATGGATATATATGAAGGACATAGGAGTTTGAACTTGATTTGACTGAAGGAATTCATTTTATAGCAAAAATACCAATTTGGCTTTAACTCGCAAAAGTAAGGCTATTCCTGTTTTTCTTTCTCAAACAAGGTCATTTAAAGAGTTTTATGCATGGAACCTTCTTAGAATGGATATATATGAAGGATATAGGAGTTTGAACTTGTTTTGACTGAAGGAATTCATTTTATAGCAAAAATACCAATTTGGCTTTAACTCGCAAAAGTAAGACTATTCCTGTTTTTCTTTCTCAAACAAGTTCATTTAAAGAGTTTTATGCATGGAACCTTCTTAGAATGGATATATATGAAGGACATAGGAGTTTGAACTTGTTTTGACTGAAGGAATTCATTTCGTAGCAAAAATACCAATTTGGCTTTAACTCGCAAAAGTAAGACTATTCCTGTTTTTCTTTCTCAAACAAGGTCATTTAAAGAGGTTTATGCATGGAACCTTCTTAAAATGGATATATATGAAGGACATAGGAGTTTGAACTTGATTTGACTGAAGGAATTGGTGTTTAAAAGCAAAAATCCGAATTTCGTCTTAATTCCGCAAAAGAAGGCTATTCCTGTTCTTTTTTCTCAAACAAGGTCATTTAAAGAGGTTTATGCATGGAACCTTCTTAGAATGGATATATATGAAGGACATAGGAGTTTGAACTTGTTTTGACTGAAGGAATTCATTTTATAGCAAAAATACCAATTTGGCATTAACTCGCAAAAGTAAGACTATTCCTGTTTTTCTTTCTCAAACAAGGTCATTTAAAGAGGTTTATGCATGGAACCTTCTTAGAATGGATATATATGAAGGACATAGGAGTTTGAACTTGTTTTGACTGAAGGAATTGGTGTTTATAAGCAAAAATCCGAATTTCGTCTTAATTCCGCAAAAGAAGGCTATTCCTGTTCTTTTTTCTCAAACAAGGTCATTTAAAGAGGTTTATGCATGGAATCTTCTTAGAATGGATATATATGAAGGACAAATTAGTTTGAACTTGTTTTGACTGAAAGAATTAATTTTATAGCAAAAATACCAATTTGGCTTTAACTCGCAAAAGTAAGGCTATTCCTGTTTTTCTTTCTCAAACAAGGTCATTTAAAGAGTTTTATGCATGGAACCTTCTTAGAATGGATATATATGAAGGATATAGGAGTTTGAACTTGTTTTGACTGAAGGAATTCATTTCATAGCAAAAATACCAATTTGGCTTTAACTCGCAAAAGTAAGACTATTCCTGTTTTTCTTTCTCAAACAAGGTCATTTAAAGAGGTTTATGCATGGAACCTTCTTAGAATGGATATATATGAAGGACATAGGAGTTTGAACTTGTTTTGACTGAAGGAATTGGTGTTTATAAGCAAAAATCCGAATTTCGTCTTAATTCCGCAAAAGAAGGCTATTCCTGTTTTTCTTTCTCATACAAGGTCATTTAAAGAGGTTTATGCATGGAACCTACTTAGAATTGAAATATATGAAGGACAAATTAGTTTGAACTTGTTTTGACTGAAGGAATTCATTTTATAGCAAAAATACCAATTTGGCTTTAACACGCAAAAGTAAGACTATTCCTGTTTTTCTTTCTCAAACAAGGTCATTTAAAGAGGTTTATGCATGGAAACTTCTTAGAATGGATATATATGAAGGACATAGGAGTTTGAACTTGA
Source organism: Odontesthes bonariensis (assembly GCF_027942865.1). Lineage (NCBI taxonomy): Eukaryota > Metazoa > Chordata > Actinopteri > Atheriniformes > Atherinopsidae > Odontesthes > Odontesthes bonariensis. The sequence continues at coordinate 6,395,980 of NC_134512.1, read as the reverse complement.
TTTGACTGAAGGAATTCATTTTATAGCAAAAATACCAATTTGGCTTTAACTCGCAAAAGTAAGGCTATTCCTGTTTTTCTTTCTCAAACAAGGTCATTTAAAGAGTTTTATGCATGGAACCTTCTTAGAATGGATATATATGAAGGATATAGGAGTTTGAACTTGTTTTGACTGAAGGAATTCATTTTATAGCAAAAATACCAATTTGGCTTTAACTCGCAAAAGTAAGACTATTCCTGTTTTTCTTTCTCAAACAAGTTCATTTAAAGAGTTTTATGCATGGAACCTTCTTAGAATGGATATATATGAAGGACATAGGAGTTTGAACTTGTTTTGACTGAAGGAATTCATTTCGTAGCAAAAATACCAATTTGGCTTTAACTCGCAAAAGTAAGACTATTCCTGTTTTTCTTTCTCAAACAAGGTCATTTAAAGAGGTTTATGCATGGAACCTTCTTAAAATGGATATATATGAAGGACATAGGAGTTTGAACTTGATTTGACTGAAGGAATTGGTGTTTAAAAGCAAAAATCCGAATTTCGTCTTAATTCCGCAAAAGAAGGCTATTCCTGTTCTTTTTTCTCAAACAAGGTCATTTAAAGAGGTTTATGCATGGAACCTTCTTAGAATGGATATATATGAAGGACATAGGAGTTTGAACTTGTTTTGACTGAAGGAATTCATTTTATAGCAAAAATACCAATTTGGCTTTAACTCGCAAAAGTAAGACTATTCCTGTTTTTCTTTCTCAAACAAGGTCATTTAAAGAGGTTTATGCATGGAACCTTCTTAGAATGGATATATATGAAGGACATAGGAGTTTGAACTTGTTTTGACTGAAGGAATTGGTGTTTATAAGCAAAAATCCGAATTTCGTCTTAATTCCGCAAAAGAAGGCTATTCCTGTTCTTTTTTCTCAAACAAGGTCATTTAAAGAGGTTTATGCATGGAATCTTCTTAGAATGGATATATATGAAGGACAAATTAGTTTGAACTTGTTTTGACTGAAAGAATTAATTTTATAGCAAAAATACCAATTTGGCTTTAACTCGCAAAAGTAAGGCTATTCCTGTTTTTCTTTCTCAAACAAGGTCATTTAAAGAGTTTTATGCATGGAACCTTCTTAGAATGGATATATATGAAGGATATAGGAGTTTGAACTTGTTTTGACTGAAGGAATTCATTTCATAGCAAAAATACCAATTTGGCTTTAACTCGCAAAAGTAAGACTATTCCTGTTTTTCTTTCTCAAACAAGGTCATTTAAAGAGGTTTATGCATGGAACCTTCTTAGAATGGATATATATGAAGGACATAGGAGTTTGAACTTGTTTTGACTGAAGGAAATGGTGTTTATAAGCAAAAATCCGAATTTCGTCTTAATTCCGCAAAAGAAGGCTATTCCTGTTTTTCTTTCTCATACAAGGTCATTTAAAGAGGTTTATGCATGGAACCTACTTAGAATTGAAATATATGAAGGACAAATTAGTTTGAACTTGTTTTGACTGAAGGAATTCATTTTATAGCAAAAATACCAATTTGGCTTTAATTCGCAAAAGTAAGACTATTCCTGTTTTTCTTTCTCAAACAAGTTCATTTAAAGAGTTTTATGCATGGAACCTTCTTAGAATGGATATATATGAAGGACATAGGAGTTTGAACTTGTTTTGACTGAAGGAATTCATTTCGTAGCAAAAATACCAATTTGGCTTTAACTCGCAAAAGTAAGACTATTCCTGTTTTTCTTTCTCAAACAAGGTCATTTAAAGAGGTTTATGCATGGAACCTTCTTAAAATGGATATATATGAAGGACATAGGAGTTTGAACTTGATTTGACTGAAGGAATTGGTGTTTAAAAGCAAAAATCCGAATTTCGTCTTAATTCCGCAAAAGAAGGCTATTCCTGTTCTTCTTTCTCAAACAAGGTCATTTAAAGAGGTTTATGCTTGGAATCTATTTAGAATGGATATATATGAAGGACAAATTAGTTTGAAATTGTTTTGACTGAAGGAATTCATTTTATAGCAAAAATACCAATTTGGCTTTAACTCGCAAAAGTAAGACTATTCCTGTTTTTCTTTCTCAAACAAGGTCATTTAAAGAGGTTTATGCATGGAACCTTCTTAGAATGGATATATATGAAGGACATAGGAGTTTGAAATTGTTTTGACTGAAGGAATTCATTTTATAGCAAAAATACCAATTTGGCTTTAACTCGCAAAAGTAAGGCTATTCCTGTTTTTCTTTGTCAAACAAGGTCATTTAAAGAGTTTTATGCTTGGAACCTTCTTAGAATGGATATGTATGAAGGACATAGGAGTTTGAACTTGTTTTGACTGAAGGAATTGGTGTTTATAAGCAAAAATCCGAATTTCGTCTTAATTCCGCAAAAGAAGGCTATTCCTGTTCTTCTTTCTCAAACAAGGTCATTTAAAGAGGTTTATGCATGGAATCTATTTAGAATGGATATATATGAAGGACAAATTAGTTTGAAATTGTTTTGACTGAAGGAATTCATTTTATAGCAAAAATACCAATTTGGCTTTAACTCGCAAAAGTAAGGCTATTCCTGTTTTTCTTTCTCAAACAGGGTCATTAAAAGAGGTTTATTCATGGAACCTTCTTAGAATGGATATATATGAAGGACATAGGAGTTTGAACTTGTTTTGACTAAAGGAATTGGTGTTTATAAGCAAAAATCCGAATTTCGTCTTAATTCCGCAAAAGAAGGCTATTCCTGTTTTTCTTTCTCATACAAGGTCATTTAAAGAGGTTTATGCATGGAACCTACTTAGAATTGAAATATATGAAGGACAAATTAGTTTGAACTTGTTTTGACTGAAGGAATTCATTTTATAGCAAAAATACCAATTTGGCTTTAACTCGCAAAAGTAAGGCTATTCCTGTTTTTCTTTCTCAAACAAGGTCATTTAAAGAGGTTTATGCATGGAACCTTCTTAGAATGGATATATATGAAGGATATAGGAGTTTGAACTTGTTTTGACTGAAGGAATTCATTTTATAGCAAAAATACCAATTTGGCTTTAACTCGCAAAAGTAAGGCTATTCCTGTTTTTCTTTCTCAAACAAGGTCATTTAAAGAGGTTTATGCATGGAACCTTCTTAGAATGGATATATATGAAGGATATAGGAGTTTGAACTTGTTTTGACTGAAGGAATTCATTTTATAGCAAAAATACCAATTTGGCTTTAACTCGCAAAAGTAAGACTATTCCTGTTTTTCTTTGTCAAACAAGGTCATTTAAAGAGTTTTATGCTTGGAACCTTCTTAGAATGGATATATATGAAGGACATAGGAGTTTGAACTTGTTTTGACTGAAGGAATTGGTGTTTATATGCAAAAATCCGAATTTCGTCAAAATTCCGCAAAAGAATGCTATTCCTGTTCTTCTTTCTCAAACAAGGTCATTTAAAGAGGTTTATGCATGGAATCTTCTTAGAATGGATATATGTGAAGGGCAAATTAGTTTGAAATTGTTTTGACTGAAGGAATTCATTTTATAGCAAAAATACCAATTTGGCTTTAACTCGCAAAAGTAAGGCTATTCCTGTTTTTCTTTCTCAAACACGGTCATTTAAAGAGTTTTATGGATGGAACCTTCTTAGAATGGATATATATGAAGGACATAGGAGTTTGAACTTGTTTTGACTGAAGGAATTCATTTTATAGCAAAAATACCAATTTGGCTTTAACTCGCAAAAGTAAGGCTATTCCTGTTTTTCTTTCTCAAACAAGGTCATTTAAAGAGGTTTATGCATGGAACCTTCTTAGAATGGATATATATGAAGGACATAGGAGTTTGAAATTGTTTTGACTGAATGAATTGGTGTTTATAAGCAAAAATCCGAATTTCGTCTTAATTCCGCAAAAGAAGGCTATTCCTGTTCTTTTTTCTCAAACAATGTCATTTAAAGAGGTTTATGCATGGAATCTTCTTAGAATGGATATATATGAAGGACAAATTAGTTTGAACTTGTTTTGACTGAAAGAATTAATTTTATAGCAAAAATACCAATTTGGCTTTAACTCGCAAAAGTAAGGCTATTCCTGTTTTTCTTTCTCAAACAAGGTCATTTAAAGAGGTTTATGCATGGAACCTACTAAGAATTGAAATATATGAAGGACAAATTAGTTTGAACTTGTTTTGACTGAAAGAATTAATTTTATAGCAAAAATACCAATTTGGCTTTAACTCGCAAAAGTAAGGCTATTCCTGTATTTCTTTCTCAAACAAGGTCATTTAAAGAGTTTTATGCATGGAACCTTCTTAGAATGGATATATATGAAGGATATAGGAGTTTGAACTTGTTTTGACTGAAGGAATTCATTTCATAGCAAAAATACCAATTTGGCTTTAACTCGCAAAAGTAAGACTATTCCTGTTTTTCTTTCTCAAACAAGGTCATTTAAAGAGGTTTATGCATGGAACCTTCTTAGAATGGATATATATGAAGGACATAGGAGTTTGAACTTGTTTTGACTGAAGGAATTGGTGTTTATAAGCAAAAATCCAAATTTCGTCTTAATTCCGCAAAAGAAGGCTATTCCTGTTTTTCTTTCTCATACAAGGTCATTTAAAGAGGTTTATGCATGGAACCTACTTAGAATTGAAATATATGAAGGACAAATTAGTTTGAACTTGTTTTGACTGAAGGAATTCATTTTATAGCAAAAATACCAATTTGGCTTTAACACGCAAAAGTAAGACTATTCCTGTTTTTCTTTCTCAAACAAGGTCATTTAAAGAGGTTTATGCATGGAAACTTCTTAGAATGGATATATATGAAGGACATAGGAGTTTGAACTTGATTTGACTGAAGGAATTCATTTTATAGCAAAAATACCAATTTGGCTTTAACTCGCAAAAGTAAGGCTATTCCTGTTTTTCTTTCTCAAACAAGGTCATTTAAAGAGTTTTATGCATGGAACCTTCTTAGAATGGATATATATGAAGGATATAGGAGTTTGAACTTGTTTTGACTGAAGGAATTCATTTTATAGCAAAAATACCAATTTGGCTTTAACTCGCAAAAGTAAGACTATTCCTGTTTTTCTTTCTCAAACAAGTTCATTTAAAGAGTTTTATGCATGGAACCTTCTTAGAATGGATATATATGAAGGACATAGGAGTTTGAACTTGTTTTGACTGAAGGAATTCATTTCGTAGCAAAAATACCAATTTGGCTTTAACTCGCAAAAGTAAGACTATTCCTGTTTTTCTTTCTCAAACAAGGTCATTTAAAGAGGTTTATGCATGGAACCTTCTTAAAATGGATATATATGAAGGACATAGGAGTTTGAACTTGATTTGACTGAAGGAATTGGTGTTTAAAAGCAAAAATCCGAATTTCGTCTTAATTCCGCAAAAGAAGGCTATTCCTGTTCTTTTTTCTCAAACAAGGTCATTTAAAGAGGTTTATGCATGGAACCTTCTTAGAATGGATATATATGAAGGACATAGGAGTTTGAACTTGTTTTGACTGAAGGAATTCATTTTATAGCAAAAATACCAATTTGGCTTTAACTCGCAAAAGTAAGACTATTCCTGTTTTTCTTTCTCAAACAAGGTCATTTAAAGAGGTTTATGCATGGAACCTTCTTAGAATGGATATATATGAAGGACATAGGAGTTTGAACTTGTTTTGACTGAAGGAATTGGTGTTTATAAGCAAAAATCCGAATTTCGTCTTAATTCCGCAAAAGAAGGCTATTCCTGTTCTTTTTTCTCAAACAAGGTCATTTAAAGAGGTTTATGCATGGAATCTTCTTAAAATGGATATATATGAAGGACAAATTAGTTTGAACTTGTTTTGACTGAAAGAATTAATTTTATAGCAAAAATACCAATTTGGCTTTAACTCGCAAAAGTAAGGCTATTCCTGTTTTTCTTTCTCAAACAAGGTCATTTAAAGAGTTTTATGCATGGAACCTTCTTAGAATGGATATATATGAAGGATATAGGAGTTTGAACTTGTTTTGACTGAAGGAATTCATTTCATAGCAAAAATACCAATTTGGCTTTAACTCGCAAAAGTAAGACTATTCCTGTTTTTCTTTCTCAAACAAGGTCATTTAAAGAGGTTTATGCATGGAACCTTCTTAGAATGGATATATATGAAGGACATAGGAGTTTGAACTTGTTTTGACTGAAGGAATTGGTGTTTATAAGCAAAAATCCGAATTTCGTCTTAATTCCGCAAAAGAAGGCTATTCCTGTTTTTCTTTCTCATACAAGGTCATTTAAAGAGGTTTATGCATGGAACCTACTTAGAATTGAAATATATGAAGGACAAATTAGTTTGAACTTGTTTTGACTGAAGGAATTCATTTTATAGCAAAAATACCAATTTGGCTTTAACACGCAAAAGTAAGACTATTCCTGTTTTTCTTTCTCAAACAAGGTCATTTAAAGAGGTTTATGCATGGAAACTTCTTAGAATGGATATATATGAAGGACATAGGAGTTTGAACTTGATTTGACTGAAGGAATTCATTTTATAGCAAAAATACCAATTTGGCTTTAACTCGCAAAAGTAAGGCTATTCCTGTTTTTCTTTCTCAAACAAGGTCATTTAAAGAGTTTTATGCATGGAACCTTCTTAGAATGGATATATATGAAGGATATAGGAGTTTGAACTTGTTTTGACTGAAGGAATTCATTTTATAGCAAAAATACCAATTTGGCTTTAACTCGCAAAAGTAAGACTATTCCTGTTTTTCTTTCTCAAACAAGTTCATTTAAAGAGTTTTATGCATGGAACCTTCTTAGAATGGATATATATGAAGGACATAGGAGTTTGAACTTGTTTTGACTGAAGGAATTCATTTCGTAGCAAAAATACCAATTTGGCTTTAACTCGCAAAAGTAAGACTATTCCTGTTTTTCTTTCTCAAACAAGGTCATTTAAAGAGGTTTATGCATGGAACCTTCTTAAAATGGATATATATGAAGGACATAGGAGTTTGAACTTGATTTGACTGAAGGAATTGGTGTTTAAAAGCAAAAATCCGAATTTCGTCTTAATTCCGCAAAAGAAGGCTATTCCTGTTCTTTTTTCTCAAACAAGGTCATTTAAAGAGGTTTATGCATGGAACCTTCTTAGAATGGATATATATGAAGGACATAGGAGTTTGAACTTGTTTTGACTGAAGGAATTCATTTTATAGCAAAAATACCAATTTGGCTTTAACTCGCAAAAGTAAGACTATTCCTGTTTTTCTTTCTCAAACAAGGTCATTTAAAGAGGTTTATGCATGGAACCTTCTTAGAATGGATATATATGAAGGACATAGGAGTTTGAACTTGTTTTGACTGAAGGAATTGGTGTTTATAAGCAAAAATCCGAATTTCGTCTTAATTCCGCAAAAGAAGGCTATTCCTGTTCTTTTTTCTCAAACAAGGTCATTTAAAGAGGTTTATGCATGGAATCTTCTTAGAATGGATATATATGAAGGACAAATTAGTTTGAACTTGTTTTGACTGAAAGAATTAATTTTATAGCAAAAATACCAATTTGGCTTTAACTCGCAAAAGTAAGGCTATTCCTGTTTTTCTTTCTCAAACAAGGTCATTTAAAGAGTTTTATGCATGGAACCTTCTTAGAATGGATATATATGAAGGATATAGGAGTTTGAACTTGTTTTGACTGAAGGAATTCATTTCATAGCAAAAATACCAATTTGGCTTTAACTCGCAAAAGTAAGACTATTCCTGTTTTTCTTTCTCAAACAAGGTCATTTAAAGAGGTTTATGCATGGAACCTTCTTAGAATGGATATATATGAAGGACATAGGAGTTTGAACTTGTTTTGACTGAAGGAATTGGTGTTTATAAGCAAAAATCCGAATTTCGTCTTAATTCCGCAAAAGAAGGCTATTCCTGTTTTTCTTTCTCATACAAGGTCATTTAAAGAGGTTTATGCATGGAACCTACTTAGAATTGAAATATATGAAGGACAAATTAGTTTGAACTTGTTTTGACTGAAGGAATTCATTTTATAGCAAAAATACCAATTTGGCTTTAACACGCAAAAGTAAGACTATTCCTGTTTTTCTTTCTCAAACAAGGTCATTTAAAGAGTTTTATGCATGGAACCTTCTTAGAATGGATATATATGAAGGATATAGGAGTTTGAACTTGTTTTGACTGAAGGAATTCATTTTATAGCAAAAATACCAATTTGGCTTTAACTCGCAAAAGTAAGACTATTCCTGTTTTTCTTTCTCAAACAAGTTCATTTAAAGAGTTTTATGCATGGAACCTTCTTAGAATGGATATATATGAAGGACATAGGAGTTTGAACTTGTTTTGACTGAAGGAATTCATTTCGTAGCAAAAATACCAATTTGGCTTTAACTCGCAAAAGTAAGACTATTCCTGTTTTTCTTTCTCAAACAAGGTCATTTAAAGAGGTTTATGCATGGAACCTTCTTAAAATGGATATATATGAAGGACATAGGAGTTTGAACTTGATTTGACTGAAGGAATTGGTGTTTAAAAGCAAAAATCCGAATTTCGTCTTAATTCCGCAAAAGAAGGCTATTCCTGTTCTTCTTTCTCAAACAAGGTCATTTAAAGAGGTTTATGCTTGGAATCTATTTAGAATGGATATATATGAAGGACAAATTAGTTTGAAATTGTTTTGACTGAAGGAATTCATTTTATAGCAAAAATACCAATTTGGCTTTAACTCGCAAAAGTAAGGCTATTCCTGTTTTTCTTTCTCAAACAAGGTCATTTAAAGAGGTTTATGCATGGAACCTTCTTAGAATGGATATATATGAAGGATATAGGAGTTTGAACTTGTTTTGACTGAAGGAATTCATTTTATAGCAAAAATACCAATTTGGCTTTAACTCGCAAAAGTAAGACTATTCCTGTTTTTCTTTGTCAAACAAGGTCATTTAAAGAGTTTTATGCTTGGAACCTTCTTAGAATGGATATATATGAAGGATATAGGAGTTTGAACTTGTTTTGACTGAAGGAATTGGTGTTTATATGCAAAAATCCGAATTTCGTCAAAATTCCGCAAAAGAATGCTATTCCTGTTCTTCTTTCTCAAACAAGGTCATTTAAAGAGGTTTATGCATGGAATCTTCTTAGAATGGATATATGTGAAGGGCAAATTAGTTTGAAATTGTTTTGACTGAAGGAATTCATTTTATAGCAAAAATACCAATTTGGCTTTAACTCGCAAAAGTAAGGCTATTCCTGTTTTTCTTTCTCAAACACGGTCATTTAAAGAGTTTTATGGATGGAACCTTCTTAGAATGGATATATATGAAGGACATAGGAGTTTGAACTTGTTTTGACTGAAGGAATTCATTTTATAGCAAAAATACCAATTTGGCTTTAACTCGCAAAAGTAAGGCTATTCCTGTTTTTCTTTCTCAAACAAGGTCATTTAAAGAGGTTTATGCATGGAACCTTCTTAGAATGGATATATATGAAGGACATAGGAGTTTGAAATTGTTTTGACTGAATGAATTGGTGTTTATAAGCAAAAATCCGAATTTCGTCTTAATTCCGCAAAAGAAGTCTATTCCTGTTCTTTTTTCTCAAACAATGTCATTTAAAGAGGTTTATGCATGGAATCTTCTTAGAATGGATATATATGAAGGACAAATTAGTTTGAACTTGTTTTGACTGAAAGAATTAATTTTATAGCAAAAATACCAATTTGGCTTTAACTCGCAAAAGTAAGGCTATTCCTGTTTTTCTTTCTCAAACAAGGTCATTTAAAGAGGTTTATGCATGGAACCTACTAAGAATTGAAATATATGAAGGACAAATTAGTTTGAACTTGTTTTGACTGAAGGAATTCATTTTATAGCAAAAATACCAATTTGGCTTTACCTCGCAAAAGTAAGGCTATTCCTGTTTTTCTTTCTCAAACAAGGTCATTTAAAGAGTTTTATGCATGGAACCTTCTTAGAATGGATATATATGAAGGATATAGGAGTTTGAACTTGTTTTGACTGAAAGAATTAATTTTATAGCAAAAATACCAATTTGGCTTTAACTCGCAAAAGTAAGACTATTCCTGTTTTTCTTTCTCAAACAAGGTCATTTAAAGAGTTTTATGCATGGAACCTTCTTAGAATGGATATATATGAAGGATATAGGAGTTTGAACTTGTTTTGACTGAAGGAATTCATTTCATAGCAAAAATACCAATTTGGCTTTAACTCGCAAAAGTAAGACTATTCCTGTTTTTCTTTCTCAAACAAGGTCATTTAAAGAGGTTTATGCATGGAAACTTCTTAGAATGGATATATATGAAGGACATAGGAATTTGAACTTGTTTTGACTGAAGGAATTCATTTTATAGCAAAAATACCAATTTGGCTTTAACTCGCAAAAGTAAGACTATTCCTGTTTTTCTTTCTCAAACAAGGTCATTTAAAGAGGTTTATGCATGGAACCTTCTTAGAATGGATATATATGAAGGACATAGGAGTTTGAACTTGTTTTGACTGAAGGAATTGGTGTTTATAAGCAAAAATCCGAATTTCGTCTTAATTCCGCAAAAGAAGGCTATTCCTGTTCTTTTTTCTCAAACAAGGTCATTTAAAGAGGTTTATGCATGGAATCTTCTTAGAATGGATATATATGAAGGACAAATTAGTTTGAACTTGTTTTGACTGAAGGAATTAATTTTATAGCAAAAATACCAATTTGGCTTTAACTCGCAAAAGTAAGGCTATTCCTGTTTTTCTTTCTCAAACAAGGTCATTTAAAGAGTTTTATGCATGGAACCTTCTTAGAATGGATATATATGAAGGATATAGGAGTTTGAACTTGTTTTGACTGAAGGAATTCATTTCATAGCAAAAATACCAATTTGGCTTTAACTCGCAAAAGTAAGACTATTCCTGTTTTTCTTTCTCAAACAAGGTCATTTAAAGAGGTTTATGCATGGAACCTTCTTAGAATGGATATATATGAAGGACATAGGAGTTTGAACTTGTTTTGACTGAAGGAATTGGTGTTTATAAGCAAAAATCCGAATTTCGTCTTAATTCCGCAAAAGAAGGCTATTCCTGTTTTTCTTTCTCATACAAGGTCATTTAAAGAGGTTTATGCATGGAACCTACTTAGAATTGAAATATATGAAGGACAAATTAGTTTGAACTTGTTTTGACTGAAGGAATTCATTTTATAGCAAAAATACCAATTTGGCTTTAACACGCAAAAGTAAGACTATTCCTGTTTTTCTTTCTCAAACAAGGTCATTTAAAGAGGTTTATGCATGGAAACTTCTTAGAATGGATATATATGAAGGACATAGGAGTTTGAACTTGATTTGACTGAAGGAATTCATTTTATAGCAAAAATACCAATTTGGCTTTAACTCGCAAAAGTAAGGCTATTCCTGTTTTTCTTTCTCAAACAAGGTCATTTAAAGAGTTTTATGCATGGAACCTTCTTAGAATGGATATATATGAAGGATATAGGAGTTTGAACTTGTTTTGACTGAAGGAATTCATTTTATAGCAAAAATACCAATTTGGCTTTAACTCGCAAAAGTAAGACTATTCCTGTTTTTCTTTCTCAAACAAGTTCATTTAAAGAGTTTTATGCATGGAACCTTCTTAGAATGGATATATATGAAGGACATAGGAGTTTGAACTTGTTTTGACTGAAGGAATTCATTTCGTAGCAAAAATACCAATTTGGCTTTAACTCGCAAAAGTAAGACTATTCCTGTTTTTCTTTCTCAAACAAGGTCATTTAAAGAGTTTTATGCATGGAACCTTCTTAAAATGGATATATATGAAGGACATAGGAGTTTGAACTTGATTTGACTGAAGGAATTGGTGTTTAAAAGCAAAAATCCGAATTTCGTCTTAATTCCGCAAAAGAAGGCTATTCCTGTTCTTCTTTCTCAAACAAGGTCATTTAAAGAGGTTTATGCTTGGAATCTATTTAGAATGGATATATATGAAGGACAAATTAGTTTGAAATTGTTTTGACTGAAGGAATTCATTTTATAGCAAAAATACCAATTTGGCTTTAACTCGCAAAAGTAAGACTATTCCTGTTTTTCTTTCTCAAACAAGGTCATTTAAAGAGGTTTATGCATGGAAACTTCTTAGAATGGATATATATGAAGGACATAGGAGTTTGAACTTGTTTTGACTGAAGGAATTCATTTTATAGCAAAAATACCAATTTGGCTTCAACTCGCAAAAGTAAGGCTATTCCTGTTTTTCTTTCTTAAACAAGGTCATTTAAAGAGTTTTATGCATGGAACCTTCTTAGAATGGATATATATGAAGGACATAGGAGTTTGAACTTGTTTTGACTGAAGGAATTCTTTTTATAGCAAAAATACCAATTTGGCTTTAACTCGCAAAAGTAAGGCTATTCCTGTTTTTCTTTCTCAAACAAGGTCATTTAAAGAGTTTTATGCATGGAACCTTCTTAGAATGGATATATATGAAGGACATAGGAGTTTGAACTTGTTTTGACTGAAGGAATTCATTTCATAGCAAAAATACCAATTTGGCTTTAACTCGCAAAAGTAAGACTATTCCTGTTTTTCTTTCTCAAACAAGGTCATTTAAAGAGGTTTATGCATGGAACCTTCTTAGAATGGATATATATGAAGGACATAGGAGTTTGAACTTGTTTTGACTGAAGGAATTGGTGTTTATAAGCAAAAATCCGAATTTCGTCTTAATTCCGCAAAAGAAGGCTATTCCTGTTTTTCTTTCTCATACAAGGTCATTTAAAGAGGTTTATGCATGGAACCTACTTAGAATTGAAATATATGAAGGACAAATTAGTTTGAACTTGTTTTGACTGAAGGAATTCATTTTATAGCAAAAATACCAATTTGGCTTTAACACGCAAAAGTAAGACTATTCCTGTTTTTCTTTCTCAAACAAGGTCATTTAAAGAGGTTTATGCATGGAAACTTCTTAGAATGGATATATATGAAGGACATAGGAGTTTGAACTTGATTTGACTGAAGGAATTCATTTTATAGCAAAAATACCAATTTGGCTTTAACTCGCAAAAGTAAGGCTATTCCTGTTTTTCTTTCTCAAACAAGGTCATTTAAAGAGTTTTATGCATGGAACCTTCTTAGAATGGATATATATGAAGGATATAGGAGTTTGAACTTGTTTTGACTGAAGGAATTCATTTTATAGCAAAAATACCAATTTGGCTTTAACTCGCAAAAGTAAGACTATTCCTGTTTTTCTTTCTCAAACAAGTTCATTTAAAGAGTTTTATGCATGGAACCTTCTTAGAATGGATATATATGAAGGACATAGGAGTTTGAACTTGTTTTGACTGAAGGAATTCATTTCGTAGCAAAAATACCAATTTGGCTTTAACTCGCAAAAGTAAGACTATTCCTGTTTTTCTTTCTCAAACAAGGTCATTTAAAGAGTTTTATGCATGGAACCTTCTTAAAATGGATATATATGAAGGACATAGGAGTTTGAACTTGATTTGACTGAAGGAATTGGTGTTTAAAAGCAAAAATCCGAATTTCGTCTTAATTCCGCAAAAGAAGGCTATTCCTGTTCTTCTTTCTCAAACAAGGTCATTTAAAGAGGTTTATGCTTGGAATCTATTTAGAATGGATATATATGAAGGACAAATTAGTTTGAAATTGTTTTGACTGAAGGAATTCATTTTATAGCAAAAATACCAATTTGGCTTTAACTCGCAAAAGTAAGACTATTCCTGTTTTTCTTTCTCAAACAAGGTCATTTAAAGAGGTTTATGCATGGAAACTTCTTAGAATGGATATATATGAAGGACATAGGAGTTTGAACTTGTTTTGACTGAAGGAATTCATTTTATAGCAAAAATACCAATTTGGCTTCAACTCGCAAAAGTAAGGCTATTCCTGTTTTTCTTTCTTAAACAAGGTCATTTAAAGAGTTTTATGCATGGAACCTTCTTAGAATGGATATATATGAAGGACATAGGAGTTTGAACTTGTTTTGACTGAAGGAATTCTTTTTATAGCAAAAATACCAATTTGGCTTTAACTCGCAAAAGTAAGGCTATTCCTGTTTTTCTTTCTCAAACAAGGTCATTTAAAGAGTTTTATGCATGGAACCTTCTTAGAATGGATATATATGAAGGACATAGGAGTTTGAACTTGTTTTGACTGAAGGAATTCATTTTATAGCAAAAATACCAATTTGGCTTTAACTCGCAAAAGTAAGACTATTCCTGTTTTTCTTTCTCAAACAAGGTCATTTAAAGAGGTTTATGCATGGAACCTTCTTAGAATGGATATATATGAAGGACATAGGAGTTTGAACTTGTTTTGACTGAAGGAATTGGTGTTTATAAGCAAAAATCCGAATTTCGTCTTAATTCCGCAAAAGAAGGCTATTCCTGTTCTTTTTTCTCAAACAAGGTCATTTAAAGAGGTTTATGCATGGAACCTTCTTAGAATGGATATATATGAAGGACATAGGAGTTTGAACTTGTTTTGACTGAAGGAATTCATTTTATAGCAAAAATACCAATTTGGCTTTAACTCGCAAAAGTAAGACTATTCCTGTTTTTCTTTCTCAAACAAGGTCATTTAAAGAGGTTTATGCATGGAACCTTCTTAGAATGGATATATATGAAGGACATAGGAGTTTGAACTTGTTTTGACTGAAGGAATTGGTGTTTATAAGCAAAAATCCGAATTTCGTCTTAATTCCGCAAAAGAAGGCTATTCCTGTTCTTTTTTGTCAAACAAGGTCATTTAAAGAGGTTTATGCATGGAATCTTCTTAGAATGGATATATATGAAGGACAAATTAGTTTGAACTTGTTTTGACTGAAAGAATTAATTTTATAGCAAAAATACCAATTTGGCTTTAACTCGCAAAAGTAAGGCTATTCCTGTTTTTCTTTCTCAAACAAGGTCATTTAAAGAGTTTTATGCATGGAACCTTCTTAGAATGGATATATATGAAGGATATAGGAGTTTGAACTTGTTTTGACTGAAGGAATTCATTTCATAGCAATAATACCAATTTGGCTTTAACTCGCAAAAGTAAGACTATTCCTGTTTTTCTTTCTCAAACAAGGTCATTTAAAGAGGTTTATGCATGGAACCTTCTTAGAATGGATATATATGAAGGACATAGGAGTTTGAACTTGTTTTGACTGAAGGAATTGGTGTTTATAAGCAAAAATCCGAATTTCGTCTTAATTCCGCAAAAGAAGGCTATTCCTGTTTTTCTTTCTCATACAAGGTCATTTAAAGAGGTTTATGCATGGAACCTACTTAGAATTGAAATATATGAAGGACAAATTAGTTTGAACTTGTTTTGACTGAAGGAATTCATTTTATAGCAAAAATACCAATTTGGCTTTAACACGCAAAAGTAAGACTATTCCTGTTTTTCTTTCTCAAACAAGGTCATTTAAAGAGGTTTATGCATGGAAACTTCTTAGAATGGATATATATGAAGGACATAGGAGTTTGAACTTGATTTGACTGAAGGAATTCATTTTATAGCAAAAATACCAATTTGGCTTTAACTCGCAAAAGTAAGGCTATTCCTGTTTTTCTTTCTCAAACAAGGTCATTTAAAGAGTTTTATGCATGGAACCTTCTTAGAATGGATATATATGAAGGATATAGGAGTTTGAACTTGTTTTGACTGAAGGAATTCATTTTATAGCAAAAATACCAATTTGGCTTTAACTCGCAAAAGTAAGACTATTCCTGTTTTTCTTTCTCAAACAAGTTCATTTAAAGAGTTTTATGCATGGAACCTTCTTAGAATGGATATATATGAAGGACATAGGAGTTTGAACTTGTTTTGACTGAAGGAATTCATTTCGTAGCAAAAATACCAATTTGGCTTTAACTCGCAAAAGTAAGACTATTCCTGTTTTTCTTTCTCAAACAAGGTCATTTAAAGAGGTTTATGCATGGAACCTTCTTAAAATGGATATATATGAAGGACATAGGAGTTTGAACTTGATTTGACTGAAGGAATTGGTGTTTAAAAGCAAAAATCCGAATTTCGTCTTAATTCCGCAAAAGAAGGCTATTCCTGTTCTTCTTTCTCAAACAAGGTCATTTAAAGAGGTTTATGCTTGGAATCTATTTAGAATGGATATATATGAAGGACAAATTAGTTTGAAATTGTTTTGACTGAAGGAATTCATTTTATAGCAAAAATACCAATTTGGCTTTAACTCGCAAAAGTAAGACTATTCCTGTTTTTCTTTCTCAAACAAGGTCATTTAAAGAGGTTTATGCATGGAACCTTCTTAGAATGGATATATATGAAGGACATAGGAGTTTGAAATTGTTTTGACTGAAGGAATTCATTTTATAGCAAAAATACCAATTTGGCTTTAACTCGCAAAAGTAAGGCTATTCCTGTTTTTCTTTGTCAAACAAGGTCATTTAAAGAGTTTTATGCTTGGAACCTTCTTAGAATGGATATGTATGAAGGACATAGGAGTTTGAACTTTTTTTGACTGAAGGAATTGGTGTTTATAAGCAAAAATCCGAATTTCGTCTTAATTCCGCAAAAGAAGGCTATTCATGTTCTTCTTTCTCAAACAAGGTCATTTAAAGAGGTTTATGCATGGAATCTATTTAGAATGGATATATATGAAGGACAAATTAGTTTGAAATTGTTTTGACTGAAGGAATTCATTTTATAGCAAAAATACCAATTTGGCTATAACTCGCAAAAGTAAGGCTATTCCTGTTTTTCTTTCTCAAACAGGGTCATTAAAAGAGGTTTATTCATGGAACCTTCTTAGAATGGATATATATGAAGGACATAGGAGTTTGAACTTGTTTTGACTGAAGGAATTGGTGTTTATAAGCAAAAATCCGAATTTCGTCTTAATTCCGCAAAAGAAGGCTATTCCTGTTTTTCTTTCTCATACAAGGTCATTTAAAGAGGTTTATGCATGGAACCTACTTAGAATTGAAATATATGAAGGACAAATTAGTTTGAACTTGTTTTGACTGAAGGAATTCATTTTATAGCAAAAATACCAATTTGGCTTTAACTCGCAAAAGTAAGGCTATTCCTGTTTTTCTTTCTCAAACAAGGTCATTTAAAGAGGTTTATGCATGGAACCTTCTTAGAATGGATATATATGAAGGATATAGGAGTTTGAACTTGTTTTGACTGAAGGAATTCATTTTATAGCAAAAATACCAATTTGGCTTTAACTCGCAAAAGTAAGACTATTCCTGTTTTTCTTTGTCAAACAAGGTCATTTAAAGAGTTTTATGCTTGGAACCTTCTTAGAATGGATATATATGAAGGACATAGGAGTTTGAACTTGTTTTGACTGAAGGAATTGGTGTTTATATGCAAAAATCCGAATTTCGTCAAAATTCCGCAAAAGAATGCTATTCCTGTTCTTCTTTCTCAAACAAGGTCATTTAAAGAGGTTTATGCATGGAATCTTCTTAGAATGGATATATGTGAAGGGCAAATTAGTTTGAAATTGTTTTGAC
This sequence comes from Odontesthes bonariensis, assembly GCF_027942865.1. NCBI lineage: Eukaryota > Metazoa > Chordata > Actinopteri > Atheriniformes > Atherinopsidae > Odontesthes > Odontesthes bonariensis. The sequence goes on along the minus strand of NC_134512.1, from coordinate 6,378,484 downwards.
TGAAGGAATTCATTTTATAGCAAAAATACCAATTTGGCTTTAACTCGCAAAAGTAAGGCTATTCCTGTTTTTCTTTCTCAAACACGGTCATTTAAAGAGTTTTATGGATGGAACCTTCTTAGAATGGATATATATGAAGGACATAGGAGTTTGAACTTGTTTTGACTGAAGGAATTCATTTTATAGCAAAAATACCAATTTGGCTTTAACTCGCAAAAGTAAGGCTATTCCTGTTTTTCTTTCTCAAACAAGGTCATTTAAAGAGGTTTATGCATGGAACCTTCTTAGAATGGATATATATGAAGGACATAGGAGTTTGAACTTGTTTTGACTGAATGAATTGGTGTTTATAAGCAAAAATCCGAATTTCGTCTTAATTCCGCAAAAGAAGGCTATTCCTGTTCTTTTTTCTCAAACAATGTCATTTAAAGAGGTTTATGCATGGAATCTTCTTAGAATGGATATATATGAAGGACAAATTAGTTTGAACTTGTTTTGACTGAAAGAATTAATTTTATAGCAAAAATACCAATTTGGCTTTAACTCGCAAAAGTAAGGCTATTCCTGTTTTTCTTTCTCAAACAAGGTCATTTAAAGAGGTTTATGCATGGAACCTACTAAGAATTGAAATATATGAAGGACAAATTAGTTTGAACTTGTTTTGACTGAAGGAATTCATTTTATAGCAAAAATACCAATTTGGCTTTACCTCGCAAAAGTAAGGCTATTCCTGTTTTTCTTTCTCAAACAAGGTCATTTAAAGAGTTTTATGCATGGAACCTTCTTAGAATGGATATATTTGAAGGATATAGGAGTTTGAACTTGTTTTGACTGAAGGAATTCATTTCATAGCAAAAATACCAATTTGGCTTTAACTCGCAAAAGTAAGACTATTCCTGTTTTTCTTTCTCAAACAAGGTCATTTAAAGAGGTTTATGCATGGAACCTTCTTAGAATGGATATATATGAAGGACATAGGAGTTTGAACTTGTTTTGACTGAAGGAATTGGTGTTTATAAGCAAAAATCCGAATTTCGTCTTAATTCCGCAAAAGAAGGCTATTCCTGTTTTTCTTTCTCATACAAGGTCATTTAAAGAGGTTTATGCATGGAACCTACTTAGAATTGAAATATATGAAGGACAAATTAGTTTGAACTTGTTTTGACTGAAGGAATTCATTTTATAGCAAAAATACCAATTTGGCTTCAACTCGCAAAAGTAAGGCTATTCCTGTTTTTCTTTCTCAAACAAGGTCATTTAAAGAGTTTTATGCATGGAACCTTCTTAGAATGGATATATATGAAGGATATAGGAGTTTGAACTTGTTTTGACTGAAGGAATTCATTTTATAGCAAAAATACCAATTTGGCTTTAACTCGCAAAAGTAAGACTATTCCTGTTTTTCTTTCTCAAACAAGTTCATTTAAAGAGTTTTATGCATGGAACCTTCTTAGAATGGATATATATGAAGGACATAGGAGTTTGAACTTGTTTTGACTGAAGGAATTCATTTTATAGCAAAAATACCAATTTGGCTTTAACTCGCAAAAGTAAGACTATTCCTGTTTTTCTTTCTCAAACAAGGTCATTTAAAGAGGTTTATGCATGGAACCTTCTTAGAATGGATATATATGAAGGACATAGGAGTTTGAACTTGTTTTGACTGAAGGAATTGGTGTTTATAAGCAAAAATCCGAATTTCGTCTTAATTCCGCAAAAGAAGGCTATTCCTGTTCTTTTTTCTCAAACAAGGTCATTTAAAGAGGTTTATGCATGGAATCTTCTTAGAATGGATATATATGAAGGACAAATTAGTTTGAACTTGTTTTGACTGAAAGAATTAATTTTATAGCAAAAATACCAATTTGGCTTTAACTCGCAAAAGAAGGCTATTCCTGTTTTTCTTTCTCATACAAGGTCATTTAAAGAGGTTTATGCATGGAACCTACTTAGAATTGAAATATATGAAGGACAAATTAGTTTGAACTTGTTTTGACTGAAGGAATTCATTTTATAGCAAAAATACCAATTTGGCTTTAACACGCAAAAGTAAGACTATTCCTGTTTTTCTTTCTCAAACAAGGTCATTTAAAGAGGTTTATGCATGGAAACTTCTTAGAATGGATATATATGAAGGACATAGGAGTTTGAACTTGATTTGACTGAAGGAATTCATTTTATAGCAAAAATACCAATTTGGCTTTAACTCGCAAAAGTAAGGCTATTCCTGTTTTTCTTTCTCAAACAAGGTCATTTAAAGAGTTTTATGCATGGAACCTTCTTAGAATGGATATATATGAAGGATATAGGAGTTTGAACTTGTTTTGACTGAAGGAATTCATTTTATAGCAAAAATACCAATTTGGCTTTAACTCGCAAAAGTAAGACTATTCCTGTTTTTCTTTCTCAAACAAGTTCATTTAAAGAGTTTTATGCATGGAACCTTCTTAGAATGGATATATATGAAGGACATAGGAGTTTGAACTTGTTTTGACTGAAGGAATTCATTTCGTAGCAAAAATACCAATTTGGCTTTAACTCGCAAAAGTAAGACTATTCCTGTTTTTCTTTCTCAAACAAGGTCATTTAAAGAGGTTTATGCATGGAACCTTCTTAAAATGGATATATATGAAGGACATAGGAGTTTGAACTTGATTTGACTGAAGGAATTGGTGTTTAAAAGCAAAAATCCGAATTTCGTCTTAATTCCGCAAAAGAAGGCTATTCCTGTTCTTCTTTCTCAAACAAGGTCATTTAAAGAGGTTTATGCTTGGAATCTATTTAGAATGGATATATATGAAGGACAAATTAGTTTGAAATTGTTTTGACTGAAGGAATTCATTTTATAGCAAAAATACCAATTTGGCTTTAACTCGCAAAAGTAAGACTATTCCTGTTTTTCTTTCTCAAACAAGGTCATTTAAAGAGGTTTATGCATGGAACCTTCTTAGAATGGATATATATGAAGGACATAGGAGTTTGAAATTGTTTTGACTGAAGGAATTCATTTTATAGCAAAAATACCAATTTGGCTTTAACTCGCAAAAGTAAGGCTATTCCTGTTTTTCTTTGTCAAACAAGGTCATTTAAAGAGTTTTATGCTTGGAACCTTCTTAGAATGGATATGTATGAAGGACATAGGAGTTTGAACTTGTTTTGACTGAAGGAATTGGTGTTTATAAGCAAAAATCCGAATTTCGTCTTAATTCCGCAAAAGAAGGCTATTCCTGTTCTTCTTTCTCAAACAAGGTCATTTAAAGAGGTTTATGCATGGAACCTACTTAGAATTGAAATATATGAAGGACAAATTAGTTTGAACTTGTTTTGACTGAAGGAATTCATTTTATAGCAAAAATACCAATTTGGCTTTAACTCGCAAAAGTAAGGCTATTCCTGTTTTTCTTTCTCAAACAAGGTCATTTAAAGAGGTTTATGCATGGAACCTTCTTAGAATGGATATATATGAAGGATATAGGAGTTTGAACTTGTTTTGACTGAAGGAATTCATTTTATAGCAAAAATACCAATTTGGCTTTAACTCGCAAAAGTAAGACTATTCCTGTTTTTCTTTGTCAAACAAGGTCATTTAAAGAGTTTTATGCTTGGAACCTTCTTAGAATGGATATATATGAAGGACATAGGAGTTTGAACTTGTTTTGACTGAAGGAATTGGTGTTTATATGCAAAAATCCGAATTTCGTCAAAATTCCGCAAAAGAATGCTATTCCTGTTCTTCTTTCTCAAACAAGGTCATTTAAAGAGGTTTATGCATGGAATCTTCTTAGAATGGATATATGTGAAGGGCAAATTAGTTTGAAATTGTTTTGACTGAAGGAATTCATTTTATAGCAAAAATACCAATTTGGCTTTAACTCGCAAAAGTAAGGCTATTCCTGTTTTTCTTTCTCAAACACGGTCATTTAAAGAGTTTTATGCATGGAACCTTCTTAGAATGGATATATATGAAGGACATAGGAGTTTGAACTTGTTTTGACTGAAGGAATTCATTTTATAGCAAAAATACCAATTTGGCTTTAACTCGCAAAAGTAAGGCTATTCCTGTTTTTCTTTCTCAAACAAGGTCATTTAAAGAGGTTTATGCATGGAACCTTCTTAGAATGGATATATATGAAGGACATAGGAGTTTGAACTTGTTTTGACTGAATGAATTGGTGTTTATAAGCAAAAATCCGAATTTCGTCTTAATTCCGCAAAAGAAGGCTATTCCTGTTCTTTTTTCTCAAACAATGTCATTTAAAGAGGTTTATGCATGGAATCTTCTTAGAATGGATATATATGAAGAACAAATTAGTTTGAACTTGTTTTGACTGAAAGAATTAATTTTATAGCAAAAATACCAATTTGGCTTTAACTCGCAAAAGTAAGGCTATTCCTGTTTTTCTTTCTCAAACAAGGTCATTTAAAGAGGTTTATGCATGGAACCTACTAAGAATTGAAATATATGAAGGACAAATTAGTTTGAACTTGTTTTGACTGAAGGAATTCATTTTATAGCAAAAATACCAATTTGGCTTTACCTCGCAAAAGTAAGGCTATTCCTGTTTTTCTTTCTCAAACAAGGTCATTTAAAGAGTTTTATGCATGGAACCTTCTTAGAATGGATATATATGAAGGATATAGGAGTTTGAACTTGTTTTGACTGAAGGAATTCATTTCATAGCAAAAATACCAATTTGGCTTTAACTCGCAAAAGTAAGACTATTCCTGTTTTTCTTTCTCAAACAAGGTCATTTAAAGAGGTTTATGCATGGAACCTTCTTAGAATGGATATATATGAAGGACATAGGAGTTTGAACTTGTTTTGACTGAAGGAATTGGTGTTTATAAGCAAAAATCCGAATTTCGTCTTAATTCCGCAAAAGAAGGCTATTCCTGTTTTTCTTTCTCATACAAGGTCATTTAAAGAGGTTTATGCATGGAACCTACTTAGAATTGAAATATATGAAGGACAAATTAGTTTGAACTTGTTTTGACTGAAGGAATTCATTTTATAGCAAAAATACCAATTTGGCTTCAACTCGCAAAAGTAAGGCTATTCCTGTTTTTCTTTCTCAAACAAGGTCATTTAAAGAGTTTTATGCATGGAACCTTCTTAGAATGGATATATATGAAGGATATAGGAGTTTGAACTTGTTTTGACTGAAGGAATTCATTTTATAGCAAAAATACCAATTTGGCTTTAACTCGCAAAAGTAAGACTATTCCTGTTTTTCTTTCTCAAACAAGTTCATTTAAAGAGTTTTATGCATGGAACCTTCTTAGAATGGATATATATGAAGGACATAGGAGTTTGAACTTGTTTTGACTGAAGGAATTCATTTTATAGCAAAAATACCAATTTGGCTTTAACTCGCAAAAGTAAGACTATTCCTGTTTTTCTTTCTCAAACAAGGTCATTTAAAGAGGTTTATGCATGGAACCTTCTTAGAATGGATATATATGAAGGACATAGGAGTTTGAACTTGTTTTGACTGAATGAATTGGTGTTTATAAGCAAAAATCCGAATTTCGTCTTAATTCCGCAAAAGAAGGCTATTCCTGTTCTTTTTTCTCAAACAATGTCATTTAAAGAGGTTTATGCATGGAATCTTCTTAGAATGGATATATATGAAGAACAAATTAGTTTGAACTTGTTTTGACTGAAAGAATTAATTTTATAGCAAAAATACCAATTTGGCTTTAACTCGCAAAAGTAAGGCTATTCCTGTTTTTCTTTCTCAAACAAGGTCATTTAAAGAGGTTTATGCATGGAACCTACTAAGAATTGAAATATATGAAGGACAAATTAGTTTGAACTTGTTTTGACTGAAGGAATTCATTTTATAGCAAAAATACCAATTTGGCTTTACCTCGCAAAAGTAAGGCTATTCCTGTTTTTCTTTCTCAAACAAGGTCATTTAAAGAGTTTTATGCATGGAACCTTCTTAGAATGGATATATATGAAGGATATAGGAGTTTGAACTTGTTTTGACTGAAGGAATTCATTTCATAGCAAAAATACCAATTTGGCTTTAACTCGCAAAAGTAAGACTATTCCTGTTTTTCTTTCTCAAACAAGGTCATTTAAAGAGGTTTATGCATGGAACCTTCTTAGAATGGATATATATGAAGGACATAGGAGTTTGAACTTGTTTTGACTGAAGGAATTGGTGTTTATAAGCAAAAATCCGAATTTCGTCTTAATTCCGCAAAAGAAGGCTATTCCTGTTTTTCTTTCTCATACAAGGTCATTTAAAGAGGTTTATGCATGGAACCTACTTAGAATTGAAATATATGAAGGACAAATTAGTTTGAACTTGTTTTGACTGAAGGAATTCATTTTATAGCAAAAATACCAATTTGGCTTCAACTCGCAAAAGTAAGGCTATTCCTGTTTTTCTTTCTCAAACAAGGTCATTTAAAGAGTTTTATGCATGGAACCTTCTTAGAATGGATATATATGAAGGATATAGGAGTTTGAACTTGTTTTGACTGAAGGAATTCATTTTATAGCAAAAATACCAATTTGGCTTTAACTCGCAAAAGTAAGACTATTCCTGTTTTTCTTTCTCAAACAAGTTCATTTAAAGAGTTTTATGCATGGAACCTTCTTAGAATGGATATATATGAAGGACATAGGAGTTTGAACTTGTTTTGACTGAAGGAATTCATTTTATAGCAAAAATACCAATTTGGCTTTAACTCGCAAAAGTAAGACTATTCCTGTTTTTCTTTCTCAAACAAGGTCATTTAAAGAGGTTTATGCATGGAACCTTCTTAGAATGGATATATATGAAGGACATAGGAGTTTGAACTTGTTTTGACTGAAGGAATTGGTGTTTATAAGCAAAAATCCGAATTTCGTCTTAATTCCGCAAAAGAAGGCTATTCCTGTTCTTTTTTCTCAAACAAGGTCATTTAAAGAGGTTTATGCATGGAATCTTCTTAGAATGGATATATATGAAGGACAAATTAGTTTGAACTTGTTTTGACTGAAAGAATTAATTTTATAGCAAAAATACCAATTTGGCTTTAACTCGCAAAAGTAAGACTATTCCTGTTTTTTTTCTCAAACAAGGTCATTTAAAGAGTTTTATGCATGGAACCTTCTTAGAATGGATATATATGAAGGATATAGGAGTTTGAACTTGTTTTGACTGAAGGAATTCATTTCATAGCAAATATACCAATTTGGCTTTAACTCGCAAAAGTAAGACTATTCCTGTTTTTCTTTCTCAAACAAGGTCATTTAAAGAGGTTTATGCATGGAAACTTCTTAGAATGGATATATATGAAGGACATAGGAGTTTGAACTTGATTTGACTGAAGGAATTCATTTTATAGCAAAAATACCAATTTGGCTTTAACTCGCAAAAGTAAGGCTATTCCTGTTTTTCTTTCTCAAACAAGGTCATTTAAAGAGTTTTATGCATGGAACCTTTTTAGAATGGATATATATGAAGGATATAGGAGTTTGAACTTGTTTTGACTGAAGGAATTCATTTTATAGCAAAAATACCAATTTGGCTTTAACTCGCAAAAGTAAGACTATTCCTGTTTTTCTTTCTCAAACAAGTTCATTTAAAGAGTTTTATGCATGGAACCTTCTTAGAATGGATATATATGAAGGACATAGGAGTTTGAACTTGTTTTGACTGAAGGAATTCATTTCGTAGCAAAAATACCAATTTGGCTTTAACTCGCAAAAGTAAGACTATTCCTGTTTTTCTTTCTCAAACAAGGTCATTTAAAGAGGTTTATGCATGGAACCTTCTTAAAATGGATATATATGAAGGACATAGGAGTTTGAACTTGATTTGACTGAAGGAATTGGTGTTTAAAAGCAAAAATCCGAATTTCGTCTTAATTCCGCAAAAGAAGGCTATTCCTGTTCTTCTTTCTCAAACAAGGTCATTTAAAGAGGTTTATGCTTGGAATCTATTTAGAATGGATATATATGAAGGACAAATTAGTTTGAAATTGTTTTGACTGAAGGAATTCATTTTATAGCAAAAATACCAATTTGGCTTTAACTCGCAAAAGTAAGACTATTCCTGTTTTTCTTTCTCAAACAAGGTCATTTAAAGAGGTTTATGCATGGAACCTTCTTAGAATGGATATATATGAAGGATATAGGAGTTTGAACTTGTTTTGACTGAAGGAATTCATTTTATAGCAAAAATACCAATTTGGCTTTAACTCGCAAAAGTAAGACTATTCCTGTTTTTCTTTCTCAAACAAGTTCATTTAAAGAGTTTTATGCATGGAACCTTCTTAGAATGGATATATATGAAGGACATAGGAGTTTGAACTTGTTTTGACTGAAGGAATTCATTTTATAGCAAAAATACCAATTTGGCTTTAACTCGCAAAAGTAAGACTATTCCTGTTTTTCTTTCTCAAACAAGGTCATTTAAAGAGGTTTATGCATGGAACCTTCTTAGAATGGATATATATGAAGGACATAGGAGTTTGAACTTGTTTTGACTGAAGGAATTGGTGTTTATAAGCAAAAATCCGAATTTCGTCTTAATTCCGCAAAAGAAGGCTATTCCTGTTCTTCTTTCTCAAACAAGGTCATTTAAAGAGGTTTATGCTTGGAATCTATTTAGAATGGATATATATGAAGGACAAATTAGTTTGAAATTGTTTTGACTGAAGGAATTCATTTTATAGCAAAAATACCAATTTGGCTTTAACTCGCAAAAGTAAGACTATTCCTGTTTTTCTTTCTCAAACAAGGTCATTTAAAGAGGTTTATGCATGGAACCTTCTTAGAATGGATATATATGAAGGATATAGGAGTTTGAACTTGTTTTGACTGAAGGAATTCATTTTATAGCAAAAATACCAATTTGGCTTTAACTCGCAAAAGTAAGACTATTCCTGTTTTTCTTTCTCAAACAAGTTCATTTAAAGAGTTTTATGCATGGAACCTTCTTAGAATGGATATATATGAAGGACATAGGAGTTTGAACTTGTTTTGACTGAAGGAATTCATTTTATAGCAAAAATACCAATTTGGCTTTAACTCGCAAAAGTAAGACTATTCCTGTTTTTCTTTCTCAAACAAGGTCATTTAAAGAGGTTTATGCATGGAACCTTCTTAGAATGGATATATATGAAGGACATAGGAGTTTGAACTTGTTTTGACTGAAGGAATTGGTGTTTATAAGCAAAAATCCGAATTTCGTCTTAATTCCGCAAAAGAAGGCTATTCCTGTTCTTCTTTCTCAAACAAGGTCATTTAAAGAGGTTTATGCTTGGAATCTATTTAGAATGGATATATATGAAGGACAAATTAGTTTGAAATTGTTTTGACTGAAGGAATTCATTTTATAGCAAAAATACCAATTTGGCTTTAACTCGCAAAAGTAAGACTATTCCTGTTTTTCTTTCTCAAACAAGGTCATTTAAAGAGGTTTATGCATGGAACCTTCTTAGAATGGATATATATGAAGGACATAGGAGTTTGAAATTGTTTTGACTGAAGGAATTCATTTTATAGCAAAAATACCAATTTGGCTTTAACTCGCAAAAGTAAGGCTATTCCTGTTTTTCTTTGTCAAACAAGGTCATTTAAAGAGTTTTATGCTTGGAACCTTCTTAGAATGGATATGTATGAAGGACATAGGAGTTTGAACTTGTTTTGACTGAAGGAATTGGTGTTTATAAGCAAAAATCCGAATTTCGTCTTAATTCCGCAAAAGAAGGCTATTCCTGTTCTTCTTTCTCAAACAAGGTCATTTAAAGAGGTTTATGCATGGAATCTATTTAGAATGGATATATATGAAGGACAAATTAGTTTGAAATTGTTTTGACTGAAGGAATTCATTTTATAGCAAAAATACCAATTTGGCTTTAACTCGCAAAAGTAAGGCTATTCCTGTTTTTCTTTCTCAAACAAGGTCATTTAAAGAGTTTTATGCATGGAACCTTCTTAGAATGGATATATATGAAGGATATAGGAGTTTGAACTTGTTTTGACTGAAGGAATTCATTTTATAGCAAAAATACCAATTTGGCTTTAACTCGCAAAAGTAAGACTATTCCTGTTTTTCTTTGTCAAACAAGGTCATTTAAAGAGTTTTATGCTTGGAACCTTCTTAGAATGGATATATATGAAGGACATAGGAGTTTGAACTTGTTTTGACTGAAGGAATTGGTGTTTATATGCAAAAATCCGAATTTCGTCTTAATTCCGCAAAAGAATGCTATTCCTGTTCTTCTTTCTCAAACAAGGTCATTTAAAGAGGTTTATGCATGGAATCTTCTTAGAATGGATATATGTGAAGGGCAAATTAGTTTGAAATTGTTTTGACTGAAGGAATTCATTTTATAGCAAAAATACCAATTTGGCTTTAACTCGCAAAAGTAAGGCTATTCCTGTTTTTCTTTCTCAAACACGGTCATTTAAAGAGTTTTATGGATGGAACCTTCTTAGAATGGATATATATGAAGGACATAGGAGTTTGAACTTGTTTTGACTGAAGGAATTCATTTTATAGCAAAAATACCAATTTGGCTTTAACTCGCAAAAGTAAGGCTATTCCTGTTTTTCTTTCTCAAACAAGGTAATTTAAAGAGGTTTATGCATGGAACCTTCTTAGAATGGATATATATGAAGGACATAGGAGTTTGAACTTGTTTTGACTGAAGGAATTGGTGTTTATAATCAAAAATCCGAATTTCGTCTTAATTCCGCAAAAGAAGGCTATTCCTGTTCTTTTTTCTCAAACAAGGTCATTTAAAGAGGTTTATGCATGGAATCTTCTTAGAATGGATATATATGAAGGACAAATTAGTTTGAACTTGTTTTGACTGAAAGAATTAATTTTATAGCAAAAATACCAATTTGGCTTTAACTCGCAAAAGTAAGGCTATTCCTGTTTTTCTTTCTCAAACAAGGTCATTTAAAGAGGTTTATGCATGGAACCTACTAAGAATTGAAATATATGAAGGACAAATTAGTTTGAACTTGTTTTGACTGAAGGAATTCATTTTATAGCAAAAATACCAATTTGGCTTTACCTCGCAAAAGTAAGGCTATTCCTGTTTTTCTTTCTCAAAGAAGGTCATTTAAAGAGTTTTATGCATGGAACCTTCTTAGAATGGATATATATGAAGGATATAGGAGTTTGAACTTGTGTTGACTGAAGGAATTCATTTTATAGCAAAAATACCAATTTGGCTTTAACTCGCAAAAGTAAGACTATTCCTGTTTTTCTTTCTCAAACAAGTTCATTTAAAGAGTTTTATGCATGGAACCTTCTTAGAATGGATATATATGAAGGACATAGGAGTTTGAACTTGTTTTGACTGAAGGAATTCATTTTATAGCAAAAATACCAATTTGGCTTTAACTCGCAAAAGTAAGACTATTCCTGTTTTTCTTTCTCAAACAAGGTCATTTAAAGAGGTTTATGCATGGAACCTTCTTAGAATGGATATATATGAAGGACATAGGAGTTTGAACTTGTTTTGACTGAAGGAATTGGTGTTTATAAGCAAAAATCCGAATTTCGTCTTAATTCCGCAAAAGAAGGCTATTCCTGTTTTTCTTTCTCATACAAGGTCATTTAAAGAGGTTTATGCATGGAACCTACTAAGAATTGAAATATATGAAGGACAAATTAGTTTGAACTTGTTTTGACTGAAGGAATTCATTTTATAGCAAAAATACCAATTTGGCTTTAACTCGCAAAAGTAAGGCTATTCCTGTTTTTCTTTCTCAAACAAGGTCATTTAAAGAGTTTTATGCATGGAACCTTCTTAGAATGGATATATATGAAGGATATAGGAGTTTGAACTTGTTTTGACTGAAGGAATTCATTTTATAGCAAAAATACCAATTTGGCTTTAACTCGCAAAAGTAAGACTATTCCTGTTTTTCTTTCTCAAACAAGTTCATTTAAAGAGTTTTATGCATGGAACCTTCTTAGAATGGATATATATGAAGGACATAGGAGTTTGAACTTGTTTTGACTGAAGGAATTCATTTTATAGCAAAAATACCAATTTGGCTTTAACTCGCAAAAGTAAGACTATTCCTGTTTTTCTTTCTCAAACAAGGTCATTTAAAGAGGTTTATGCATGGAACCTTCTTAGAATGGATATATATGAAGGACATAGGAGTTTGAACTTGTTTTGACTGAAGGAATTGGTGTTTATAAGCAAAAATCCGAATTTCGTCTTAATTCCGCAAAAGAAGGCTATTCCTGTTTTTCTTTCTCATACAAGGTCATTTAAAGAGGTTTATGCATGGAACCTACTAAGAATTGAAATATATGAAGGACAAATTAGTTTGAACTTGTTTTGACTGAAGGAATTCATTTTATAGCAAAAATACCAATTTGGCTTTAACTCGCAAAAGTAAGGCTATTCCTGTTTTTCTTTCTCAAACAAGGTCATTTAAAGAGTTTTATGCATGGAACCTTCTTAGAATGGATATATATGAAGGATATAGGAGTTTGAACTTGTTTTGACTGAAGGAATTCATTTCATAGCAAAAATACCAATTTGGCTTTAACTCGCAAAAGTAAGACTATTCCTGTTTTTCTTTCTCAAACAAGGTCATTTAAAGAGGTTTATGCATGGAACCTTCTTAGAATGGATATATATGAAGGACATAGGAGTTTGAACTTGTTTTGACTGAAGGAATTGGTGTTTATAAGCAAAAATCCGAATTTCGTCTTAATTCCGCAAAAGAAGGCTATTCCTGTTTTTCTTTCTCATACAAGGTCATTTAAAGAGGTTTATGCATGGAACCTACTTAGAATTGAAATATATGAAGGACAAATTAGTTTGAACTTGTTTTGACTGAAGGAATTCATTTTATAGCAAAAATACCAATTTGGCTTTAACTCGCAAAAGTAAGGCTATTCCTGTTTTTCTTTCTCAAACAAGGTCATTTAAAGAGTTTTATGCATGGAACCTTCTTAGAATGGATATATATGAAGGATATAGGAGTTTGAACTTGTTTTGACTGAAGGAATTCATTTCATAGCAAAAATACCAATTTGGCTTTAACTCGCAAAAGTAAGACTATTCCTGTTTTTCTTTCTCAAACAAGGTCATTTAAAGAGGTTTATGCATGGAACCTTCTTAGAATGGATATATATGAAGGACATAGGAGTTTGAACTTGTTTTGACTGAAGGAATTGGTGTTTATAAGCAAAAATCCGAATTTCGTCTTAATTCCGCAAAAGAAGGCTATTCCTGTTTTTCTTTCTCATACAAGGTCATTTAAAGAGGTTTATGCATGGAACCTACTTAGAATTGAAATATATGAAGGACAAATTAGTTTGAACTTGTTTTGACTGAAGGAATTCATTTTATAGCAAAAATACCAATTTGGCTTTAACTCGCAAAAGTAAGACTATTCCTGTTTTTCTTTCTCAAACAAGGTCATTTAAAGAGGTTTATGCATGGAACCTTCTTAGAATGGATATATATGAAGGACATAGGAGTTTGAAATTTTTTTGACTGAAGGAATTCATTTTATAGCAAAAATACCAATTTGGCTTTAACTCGCAAAAGTAAGGCTATTCCTGTTTTTCTTTGTCAAACAAGGTCATTTAAAGAGTTTTATGCTTGGAACCTTCTTAGAATGGATATATATGAAGGACATAGGAGTTTGAACTTGTTTTGACTGAAGGAATTGGTGTTTATAAGCAAAAATCCGAATTTCGTCTTAATTCCGCAAAAGAAGGCTATTCCTGTTCTTCTTTCTCAAACAAGGTCATTTAAAGAGGTTTATGCTTGGAATCTATTTAGAATGGATATATATGAAGGACAAATTAGTTTGAAATTGTTTTGACTGAAGGAATTCATTTTATAGCAAAAATACCAATTTGGCTTTAACTCGCAAAAGTAAGACTATTCCTGTTTTTCTTTCTCAAACAAGGTCATTTAAAGAGGTTTATGCATGGAACCTTCTTAGAATGGATATATATGAAGGATATAGGAGTTTGAAATTGTTTTGACTGAAGGAATTCATTTTATAGCAAAAATACCAATTTGGCTTTAACTCGCAAAAGTAAGGCTATTCCTGTTTTTCTTTGTCAAACAAGGTCATTTAAAGAGTTTTATGCTTGGAACCTTCTTAGAATGGATATGTATGAAGGACATAGGAGTTTGAACTTGTTTTGACTGAAGGAATTGGTGTTTATAAGCAAAAATCCGAATTTCGTCTTAATTCCGCAAAAGAAGGCTATTCCTGTTCTTCTTTCTCAAACAAGGTCATTTAAAAAGGTTTATGCATGGAATCTATTTAGAATGGATATATATGAAGGACAAATTAGTTTGAAATTGTTTTGACTGAAGGAATTCATTTTATAGCAAAAATACCAATTTGGCTTTAACTCGCAAAAGTAAGGCTATTCCTGTTTTTCTTTCTCAAACAGGGTCAATTAAAGAGGTTTATGCATGGAACCTTCTTAGAATGGATATATATGAAGGACATAGGAGTTTGAACTTGTTTTGACTGAAGGAATTGGTGTTTATAAGCAAAAATCCGAATTTCTTCTTAATTCCGCAAAAGAAGGCTATTCCTGTTCTTCTTTCTCAAACAAGGTCATTTAAAGAGGTTTATGCATGGAATCTTCTTAGAATGGATATATATGAAGGGCAAATTAGTTTGAAATTGCTTTGACTGAAGGAATTCATTTTATAGCAAAAATACCAATTTGGCTTTAACTCGCAAAAGTAAGGCTATTCCTGTTTTTCTTTCTCAAACAAGGTCATTTAAAGAGTTTTATGCATGGAACCTTCTTAGAATGGATATATATGAAGGATATAGGAGTTTGAACTTGTTTTGACTGAAGGAATTCATTTTATAGCAAAAATACCAATTTGGCTTTAACTCGCAAAAGTAAGACTATTCCTGTTTTTCTTTGTCAAACAAGGTCATTTAAAGAGTTTTATGCTTGGAACCTTCTTAGAATGGATATATATGAAGGACATAGGAGTTTGAACTTGTTTTGACTGAAGGAATTGGTGTTTATATGCAAAAATCCGAATTTCGTCTTAATTCCGCAAAAGAATGCTATTCCTGTTCTTCTTTCTCAAACAAGGTCATTTAAAGAGGTTTATGCATGGAATCTTCTTAGAATGGATATATGTGAAGGGCAAATTAGTTTGAAATTGTTTTGACTGAAGGAATTCATTTTATAGCAAAAATACCAATTTGGCTTTAACTCGCAAAAGTAAGACTATTCCTGTTTTTCTTTCTCAAACAAGGTCATTTAAAGAGGTTTATGCATGGAACCTTCTTAGAATGGATATATATGAAGGACATAGGAGTTTGAACTTGTTTTGACTGAAGGAATTGGTGTTGATAAGCAAAAATCCGAATTTCGTCTTAATTCCGCAAAAGAAGGCTATTCCTGTTTTTCTTTCTCATACAAGGTCATTTAAAGAGGTTTATGCATGGAACCTACTAAGAATTGAAATATATGAAGGAAAAATTAGTTTGAACTTGTTTTGACTGAAGGAATTCATTTTATAGCAAAAATACCAATTTGGCTTTAACTCGCAAAAGTAAGGCTATTCCTGTTTTTCTTTCTCAAACAAGGTCATTTAAAGAGTTTTATGCATGGAACCTTCTTAGAATGGATATATATGAAGGATATAGGAGTTTGAACTTGTTTTGACTGAAGGAATTCATTTTATAGCAAAAATACCAATTTGGCTTTAACTCGCAAAAGTAAGACTATTCCTGTTTTTCTTTCTCAAACAAGGTCATTTAAAGAGGTTTATGCATGGAACCTTCTTAGAATGGATATATATGAAGGACATAGGAGTTTGAACTTGTTTTGACTGAAGGAATTGGTGTTTATAAGCAAAAATCCGAATTTCGTCTTAATTCCGCAAAAGAAGGCTATTCCTGTTCTTTTTTCTCAAACAAGATCATTTAAAGAGTTTTATGCATGGAACCTTCTTAGAATGGATATATATGAAGGACATAGGAGTTTGAACTTGTTTTGACTGAAGGAATTGGTGTTTATAAGCAAAAATCCGAATTTCGTCTTAATTCCGCAAAAGAAGGCTATTCCTGTTTTTCTTTCTCATACAAGGTCATTTAAAGAGGTTTATGCATGGAACCTACTTAGAATTGAAATATATGAAGGACAAATTAGTTTGAACTTGTTTTGACTGAAGGAATTCATTTTATAGCAAAAATACCAATTTGGCTTTAACTCGCAAAAGTAAGGCTATTCCTGTTTTTCTTTCTCAAACAAGGTCATTTAAAGAGTTTTATGCATGGAACCTTCTTAGAATGGATATATATGAAGGATATAGGAGTTTGAACTTGTTTTGACTGAAGGAATTCATTTCATAGCAAAAATACCAATTTGGCTTTAACTCGCAAAAGTAAGACTATTCCTGTTTTTCTTTCTCAAACAAGGTCATTTAAAGAGGTTTATGCATGGAACCTTCTTAGAATGGATATATATGAAGGACATAGGAGTTTGAACTTGTTTTGACTGAAGGAATTGGTGTTTATAAGCAAAAATCCGAATTTCGTCTTAATTCCGCAAAAGAAGGCTATTCCTGTTTTTCTTTCTCATACAAGGTCATTTAAAGAGGTTTATGCATGGAACCTACTTAGAATTGAAATATATGAAGGACAAATTAGTTTGAACTTGTTTTGACTGAAGGAATTCATTTTATAGCAAAAATACCAATTTGGCTTTAACTCGCAAAAGTAAGACTATTCCTGTTTTTCTTTCTCAAACAAGGTCATTTAAAGAGGTTTATGCATGGAACCTTCTTAGAATGGATATATATGAAGGACATAGGAGTTTGAAATTGTTTTGACTGAAGGAATTCATTTTATAGCAAAAATACCAATTTGGCTTTAACTCGCAAAAGTAAGGCTATTCCTGTTTTTCTTTGTCAAACAAGGTCATTTAAAGAGTTTTATGCTTGGAACCTTCTTAGAATGGATATATATGAAGGACATAGGAGTTTGAACTTGTTTTGACTGAAGGAATTGGTGTTTATAAGCAAAAATCCGAATTTCGTCTTAATTCCGCAAAAGAAGGCTATTCCTGTTCTTCTTTCTCAAACAAGGTCATTTAAAGAGGTTTATGCATGGAATCTTCTTAGAATGGATATATATGAAGGGCAAATTAGTTTGAAATTGCTTTGACTGAAGGAATTCATTTTATAGCAAAAAATACCAATTTGGCTTTAACTCGCAAAAGTAAGGCTATTCCTGTTTTTCTTTCTCAAACAAGGTCATTTAAAGAGTTTTATGCATGGAACCTTCTTAGAATGGATATATATGAAGGATATAGGAGTTTGAACTTGTTTTGACTGAAGGAATTCATTTTATAGCAAAAATACCAATTTGGCTTTAACTCGCAAAAGTAAGACTATTCCTGTTTTTCTTTGTCAAACAAGGTCATTTAAAGAGTTTTATGCTTGGAACCTTCTTAGAATGGATATATATGAAGGACATAGGAGTTTGAACTTGTTTTGACTGAAGGAATTGGTGTTTATATGCAAAAATCCGAATTTCGTCTTAATTCCGCAAAAGAATGCTATTCCTGTTCTTCTTTCTCAAACAAGGTCATTTAAAGAGGTTTATGCATGGAATCTTCTTAGAATGGATATATGTGAAGGGCAAATTAGTTTGAAATTGTTTTGACTGAAGGAATTCATTTTATAGCAAAAATACCAATTTGGCTTTAACTCGCAAAAGTAAGACTATTCCTGTTTTTCTTTCTCAAACAAGGTCATTTAAAGAGGTTTATGCATGGAACCTTCTTAGAATGGATATATATGAAGGACATAGGAGTTTGAACTTGTTTTGACTGAAGGAATTGGTGTTGATAAGCAAAAATCCGAATTTCGTCTTAATTCCGCAAAAGAAGGCTATTCCTGTTTTTCTTTCTCATACAAGGTCATTTAAAGAGGTTTATGCATGGAACCTACTAAGAATTGAAATATATGAAGGACAAATTAGTTTGAACTTGTTTTGACTGAAGGAATTCATTTTATAGCAAAAATACCAATTTGGCTTTAACTCGCAAAAGTAAGGCTATTCCTGTTTTTCTTTCTCAAACAAGGTCATTTAAAGAGTTTTATGCATGGAACCTTCTTAGAATGGATATATATGAAGGATATAGGAGTTTGAACTTGTTTTGACTGAAGGAATTCATTTTATAGCAAAAATACCAATTTGGCTTTAACTCGCAAAAGTAAGACTATTCCTGTTTTTCTTTCTCAAACAAGGTCATTTAAAGAGGTTTATGCATGGAACCTTCTTAGAATGGATATATATGAAGGACATAGGAGTTTGAACTTGTTTTGACTGAAG
Source organism: Odontesthes bonariensis (assembly GCF_027942865.1). Taxonomy (NCBI): domain Eukaryota; kingdom Metazoa; phylum Chordata; class Actinopteri; order Atheriniformes; family Atherinopsidae; genus Odontesthes; species Odontesthes bonariensis. Next base: position 6,360,156 of record NC_134512.1, on the reverse strand, counting down.
GAATTGGTGTTTATAAGCAAAAATCCGAATTTCGTCTTAATTCCGCAAAAGAAGGCTATTCCTGTTCTTTTTTCTCAAACAAGATCATTTAAAGAGTTTTATGCATGGAACCTTCTTAGAATGGATATATATGAAGGATATAGGAGTTTGAACTTGTTTTGACTGAAGGAATTCATTTCATAGCAAAAATACCAATTTGGCTTTAACTCGCAAAAGTAAGACTATTCCTGTTTTTCTTTCTCAAACAAGGTCATTTAAAGAGGTTTATGCATGGAACCTTCTTAGAATGGATATATATGAAGGACATAGGAGTTTGAACTTGTTTTGACTGAAGGAATTGGTGTTTATAAGCAAAAATCCGAATTTCGTCTTAATTCCGCAAAAGAAGGCTATTCCTGTTTTTCTTTCTCATACAAGGTCATTTAAAGAGGTTTATGCATGGAACCTACTTAGAATTGAAATATATGAAGGACAAATTAGTTTGAACTTGTTTTGACTGAAGGAATTCATTTTATAGCAAAAATACCAATTTGGCTTTAACTCGCAAAAGTAAGACTATTCCTGTTTTTCTTTCTCAAACAAGGTCATTTAAAGAGGTTTATGCATGGAACCTTCTTAGAATGGATATATATGAAGGACATAGGAGTTTGAACTTGTTTTGACTGAAGGAATTGGTGTTTATAAGCAAAAATCCGAATTTCGTCTTAATTCCGCAAAAGAAGGCTATTCCTGTTTTTCTTTCTCATACAAGGTCATTTAAAGAGGTTTATGCATGGAACCTACTTAGAATTGAAATATATGAAGGACAAATTAGTTTGAACTTGTTTTGACTGAAGGAATTCATTTTATAGCAAAAATACCAATTTGGCTTTAACTCGCAAAAGTAAGACTATTCCTGTTTTTCTTTCTCAAACAAGGTCATTTAAAGAGGTTTATGCATGGAACCTTCTTAGAATGGATATATATGAAGGACATAGGAGTTTGAAATTGTTTTGACTGAAGGAATTCATTTTATAGCAAAAATACCAATTTGGCTTTAACTCGCAAAAGTAAGGCTATTCCTGTTTTTCTTTGTCAAACAAGGTCATTTAAAGAGTTTTATGCTTGGAACCTTCTTAGAATGGATATATATGAAGGACATAGGAGTTTGAACTTGTTTTGACTGAAGGAATTGGTGTTTATAAGCAAAAATCCGAATTTCGTCTTAATTCCGCAAAAGAAGGCTATTCCTGTTTTTCTTTCTCATACAAGGTCATTTAAAGAGGTTTATGCATGGAACCTACTTAGAATTGAAATATATGAAGGACAAATTAGTTTGAACTTGTTTTGACTGAAGGAATTCATTTTATAACAAAAATACCAATTTGGCTTTAACTCGCAAAAGTAAGGCTATTCCTGTTTTTCTTTCTCAAACAAGGTCATTTAAAGAGTTTTATGCATGGAACCTTCTTAGAATGGATATATATGAAGGATATAGGAGTTTGAACTTGTTTTGACTGAAGGAATTCATTTTATAGCAAAAATACCAATTTGGCTTTAACTCGCAAAAGTAAGACTATTCCTGTTTTTCTTTCTCAAACAAGTTCATTTAAAGAGTTTTATGCATGGAACCTTCTTAGAATGGATATATATGAAGGACATAGGAGTTTGAACTTGTTTTGACTGAAGGAATTCATTTTATAGCAAAAATACTAATTTGGCTTTAACTCGCAAAAGTAAGACTATTCCTGTTTTTCTTTCTCAAACAAGGTCATTTAAAGAGGTTTATGCATGGAACCTTCTTAGAATGGATATATATGAAGGACATAGGAGTTTGAACTTGATTTGACTGAAGGAATTGGTGTTTAAAAGCAAAAATCCGAATTTCGTCTTAATTCCGCAAAAGAAGGCTATTCCTGTTCTTCTTTCTCAAACAAGGTCATTTAAAGAGGTTTATGCTTGGAATCTATTTAGAATGGATATATATGAAGGACAAATTAGTTTGAAATTGTTTTGACTGAAGGAATTCATTTTATAGCAAAAATACCAATTTGGCTTTAACTCGCAAAAGTAAGACTATTCCTGTTTTTCTTTCTCAAACAAGGTCATTTAAAGAGGTTTATGCATGGAACCTTCTTAGAATGGATATATATGAAGGACATAGGAGTTTGAAATTGTTTTGACTGAAGGAATTCATTTTATAGCAAAAATACCAATTTGGCTTTAACTCGCAAAAGTAAGGCTATTCCTGTTTTTCTTTGTCAAACAAGGTCATTTAAAGAGTTTTATGCTTGGAACCTTCTTAGAATGGATATATATGAAGGACATAGGAGTTTGAACTTGTTTTGACTGAAGGAATTGGTGTTTATAAGCAAAAATCCGAATTTCGTCTTAATTCCGCAAAAGAAGGCTATTCCTGTTCTTCTTTCTCAAACAAGGTCATTTAAAGAGGTTTATGCATGGAATCTTCTTAGAATGGATATATATGAAGGGCAAATTAGTTTGAAATTGCTTTGACTGAAGGAATTCATTTTATAGCAAAAATACCAATTTGGCTTTAACTCGCAAAAGTAAGGCTATTCCTGTTTTTCTTTCTCAAACAAGGTCATTTAAAGAGTTTTATGCATGGAACATTCTTAGAATGGATATATATGAAGGATATAGGAGTTTGAACTTGTTTTGACTGAAGGAATTCATTTCATAGCAAAAATACCAATTTGGCTTTAACTCGCAAAAGTAAGACTATTCCTGTTTTTCTTTCTCAAACAAGGTCATTTAAAGAGGTTTATGCATGGAAACTTCTTAGAATGGATATATATGAAGGACATAGGAGTTTGAACTTGTTTTGACTGAAGGAATTGGTGTTTATAAGCAAAAATCCGAATTTCGTCTTAATTCCGCAAAAGAAGGCTATTCCTGTTTTTCTTTCTCATACAAGGTCATTTAAAGAGGTTTATGCATGGAACCTACTTAGAATTGAAATATATGAAGGACAAATTAGTTTGAACTTGTTTTGACTGAAGGAATTCATTTTATAGCAAAAATACCAATTTGGCTTTAACTCGCAAAAGTAAGGCTATTCCTGTTTTTCTTTCTCAAACAAGGTTATTTAAAGAGTTTTATGCATGGAACCTTCTTAGAATGGATATATATGAAGGATATAGGAGTTTGAACTTGTTTTGACTGAAGGAATTCATTTCATAGCAAAAATACCAATTTGGCTTTAACTCGCAAAAGTAAGACTATTCCTGTTTTTCTTTGTCAAACAAGGTCATTTAAAGAGTTTTATGCTTGGAACCTTCTTAGAATGGATATATATGAAGGACATAGGAGTTTGAACTTGTTTTGACTGAAGGAATTGGTGTTTATATGCAAAAATCCGAATTTCGTCTTAATTCCGCAAAAGAATGCTATTCCTGTTCTTCTTTCTCAAACAAGGTCATTTAAAGAGGTTTATGCATGGAATCTTCTTAGAATGGATATATGTGAAGGGCAAATTAGTTTGAAATTGTTTTGACTGAAGGAATTCATTTTATAGCAAAAATACCAATTTGGCTTTAACTCGCAAAAGTAAGACTATTCCTGTTTTTCTTTCTCAAACAAGGTCATTTAAAGAGGTTTATGCATGGAACCTTCTTAGAATGGATATATATGAAGGACATAGGAGTTTGAACTTGTTTTGACTGAAGGAATTGGTGTTGATAAGCAAAAATCCGAATTTCGTCTTAATTCCGCAAAAGAAGGCTATTCCTGTTTTTCTTTCTCATACAAGGTCATTTAAAGAGGTTTATGCATGGAACCTACTAAGAATTGAAATATATGAAGGACAAATTAGTTTGAACTTGTTTTGACTGAAGGAATTCATTTTATAGCAAAAATACCAATTTGGCTTTAACTCGCAAAAGTAAGGCTATTCCTGTTTTTCTTTCTCAAACAAGGTCATTTAAAGAGTTTTATGCATGGAACCTTCTTAGAATGGATATATATGAAGGATATAGGAGTTTGAACTTGTTTTGACTGAAGGAATTCATTTTATAGCAAAAATACCAATTTGGCTTTAACTCGCAAAAGTAAGACTATTCCTGTTTTTCTTTCTCAAACAAGGTCATTTAAAGAGGTTTATGCATGGAACCTTCTTAGAATGGATATATATGAAGGACATAGGAGTTTGAACTTGTTTTGACTGAAGGAATTGGTGTTTATAAGCAAAAATCCGAATTTCGTCTTAATTCCGCAAAAGAAGGCTATTCCTGTTCTTTTTTCTCAAACAAGATCATTTAAAGAGTTTTATGCATGGAACCTTCTTAGAATGGATATATATGAAGGATATAGGAGTTTGAACTTGTTTTGACTGAAGGAATTCATTTCATAGCAAAAATACCAATTTGGCTTTAACTCGCAAAAGTAAGACTATTCCTGTTTTTCTTTCTCAAACAAGGTCATTTAAAGAGGTTTATGCATGGAACCTTCTTAGAATGGATATATATGAAGGACATAGGAGTTTGAACTTGTTTTGACTGAAGGAATTGGTGTTTATAAGCAAAAATCCGAATTTCGTCTTAATTCCGCAAAAGAAGGCTATTCCTGTTTTTCTTTCTCATACAAGGTCATTTAAAGAGGTTTATGCATGGAACCTACTTAGAATTGAAATATATGAAGGACAAATTAGTTTGAACTTGTTTTGACTGAAGGAATTCATTTTATAGCAAAAATACCAATTTGGCTTTAACTCGCAAAAGTAAGGCTATTCCTGTTTTTCTTTCTCAAACAAGGTCATTTAAAGAGTTTTATGCATGGAACCTTCTTAGAATGGATATATATGAAGGATATAGGAGTTTGAACTTGTTTTGACTGAAGGAATTCATTTCATAGCAAAAATACCAATTTGGCTTTAACTCGCAAAAGTAAGACTATTCCTGTTTTTCTTTCTCAAACAAGGTCATTTAAAGAGGTTTATGCATGGAACCTTCTTAGAATGGATATATATGAAGGACATAGGAGTTTGAACTTGTTTTGACTGAAGGAATTGGTGTTTATAAGCAAAAATCCGAATTTCGTCTTAATTCCGCAAAAGAAGGCTATTCCTGTTTTTCTTTCTCATACAAGGTCATTTAAAGAGGTTTATGCATGGAACCTACTTAGAATTGAAATATATGAAGGACAAATTAGTTTGAACTTGTTTTGACTGAAGGAATTCATTTTATAGCAAAAATACCAATTTGGCTTTAACTCGCAAAAGTAAGACTATTCCTGTTTTTCTTTCTCAAACAAGGTCATTTAAAGAGGTTTATGCATGGAACCTTCTTAGAATGGATATATATGAAGGACATAGGAGTTTGAAATTGTTTTGACTGAAGGAATTCATTTTATAGCAAAAATACCAATTTGGCTTTAACTCGCAAAAGTAAGGCTATTCCTGTTTTTCTTTGTCAAACAAGGTCATTTAAAGAGTTTTATGCTTGGAACCTTCTTAGAATGGATATATATGAAGGACATAGGAGTTTGAACTTGTTTTGACTGAAGGAATTGGTGTTTATAAGCAAAAATCCGAATTTCGTCTTAATTCCGCAAAAGAAGGCTATTCCTGTTTTTCTTTCTCATACAAGGTCATTTAAAGAGGTTTATGCATGGAACCTACTTAGAATTGAAATATATGAAGGACAAATTAGTTTGAACTTGTTTTGACTGAAGGAATTCATTTTATAACAAAAATACCAATTTGGCTTTAACTCGCAAAAGTAAGGCTATTCCTGTTTTTCTTTCTCAAACAAGGTCATTTAAAGAGTTTTATGCATGGAACCTTCTTAGAATGGATATATATGAAGGATATAGGAGTTTGAACTTGTTTTGACTGAAGGAATTCATTTTATAGCAAAAATACCAATTTGGCTTTAACTCGCAAAAGTAAGACTATTCCTGTTTTTCTTTCTCAAACAAGTTCATTTAAAGAGTTTTATGCATGGAACCTTCTTAGAATGGATATATATGAAGGACATAGGAGTTTGAACTTGTTTTGACTGAAGGAATTCATTTTATAGCAAAAATACTAATTTGGCTTTAACTCGCAAAAGTAAGACTATTCCTGTTTTTCTTTCTCAAACAAGGTCATTTAAAGAGGTTTATGCATGGAACCTTCTTAGAATGGATATATATGAAGGACATAGGAGTTTGAACTTGATTTGACTGAAGGAATTGGTGTTTAAAAGCAAAAATCCGAATTTCGTCTTAATTCCGCAAAAGAAGGCTATTCCTGTTCTTCTTTCTCAAACAAGGTCATTTAAAGAGGTTTATGCTTGGAATCTATTTAGAATGGATATATATGAAGGACAAATTAGTTTGAAATTGTTTTGACTGAAGGAATTCATTTTATAGCAAAAATACCAATTTGGCTTTAACTCGCAAAAGTAAGGCTATTCCTGTTTTTCTTTCTCAAACAAGGTCATTTAAAGAGGTTTATGCTTGGAATCTATTTAGAATGGATATATATGAAGGACAAATTAGTTTGAAATTGTTTTGACTGAAGGAATTCATTTTATAGCAAAAATACCAATTTGGCTTTAACTCGCAAAAGTAAGGCTATTCCTGTTTTTCTTTCTCAAACAAGGTCATTTAAAGAGTTTTATGCATGGAACCTTCTTAGAATGGATATATATGAAGGATATAGGAGTTTGAACTTGTTTTGACTGAAGGAATTCATTTTATAGCAAAAATACCAATTTGGCTTTAACTCGCAAAAGTAAGACTATTCCTGTTTTTCTTTGTCAAACAAGGTCATTTAAAGAGTTTTATGCTTGGAACCTTCTTAGAATGGATATATATGAAGGACATAGGAGTTTGAACTTGTTTTGACTGAAGGAATTGGTGTTTATATGCAAAAATCCGAATTTCGTCTTAATTCCGCAAAAGAATGCTATTCCTGTTCTTCTTTCTCAAACAAGGTCATTTAAAGAGGTTTATGCATGGAATCTTCTTAGAATGGATATATGTGAAGGGCAAATTAGTTTGAAATTGTTTTGACTGAAGGAATTCATTTTATAGCAAAAATACCAATTTGGCTTTAACTCGCAAAAGTAAGACTATTCCTGTTTTTCTTTCTCAAACAAGGTCATTTAAAGAGGTTTATGCATGGAACCTTCTTAGAATGGATATATATGAAGGACATAGGAGTTTGAACTTGTTTTGACTGAAGGAATTGGTGTTGATAAGCAAAAATCCGAATTTCGTCTTAATTCCGCAAAAGAAGGCTATTCCTGTTTTTCTTTCTCATACAAGGTCATTTAAAGAGGTTTATGCATGGAACCTACTAAGAATTGAAATATATGAAGGACAAATTAGTTTGAACTTGTTTTGACTGAAGGAATTCATTTTATAGCAAAAATACCAATTTGGCTTTAACTCGCAAAAGTAAGGCTATTCCTGTTTTTCTTTCTCAAACAAGGTCATTTAAAGAGTTTTATGCATGGAACCTTCTTAGAATGGATATATATGAAGGATATAGGAGTTTGAACTTGTTTTGACTGAAGGAATTCATTTTATAGCAAAAATACCAATTTGGCTTTAACTCGCAAAAGTAAGACTATTCCTGTTTTTCTTTCTCAAACAAGGTCATTTAAAGAGGTTTATGCATGGAACCTTCTTAGAATGGATATATATGAAGGACATAGGAGTTTGAACTTGTTTTGACTGAAGGAATTGGTGTTTATAAGCAAAAATCCGAATTTCGTCTTAATTCCGCAAAAGAAGGCTATTCCTGTTCTTTTTTCTCAAACAAGATCATTTAAAGAGTTTTATGCATGGAACCTTCTTAGAATGGATATATATGAAGGATATAGGAGTTTGAACTTGTTTTGACTGAAGGAATTCATTTCATAGCAAAAATACCAATTTGGCTTTAACTCGCAAAAGTAAGACTATTCCTGTTTTTCTTTCTCAAACAAGGTCATTTAAAGAGGTTTATGCATGGAACCTTCTTAGAATGGATATATATGAAGGACATAGGAGTTTGAACTTGTTTTGACTGAAGGAATTGGTGTTTATAAGCAAAAATCCGAATTTCGTCTTAATTCCGCAAAAGAAGGCTATTCCTGTTTTTCTTTCTCATACAAGGTCATTTAAAGAGGTTTATGCATGGAACCTACTTAGAATTGAAATATATGAAGGACAAATTAGTTTGAACTTGTTTTGACTGAAGGAATTCATTTTATAGCAAAAATACCAATTTGGCTTTAACTCGCAAAAGTAAGGCTATTCCTGTTTTTCTTTCTCAAACAAGGTCATTTAAAGAGTTTTATGCATGGAACCTTCTTAGAATGGATATATATGAAGGATATAGGAGTTTGAACTTGTTTTGACTGAAGGAATTCATTTCATAGCAAAAATACCAATTTGGCTTTAACTCGCAAAAGTAAGACTATTCCTGTTTTTCTTTCTCAAACAAGGTCATTTAAAGAGGTTTATGCATGGAACCTTCTTAGAATGGATATATATGAAGGACATAGGAGTTTGAACTTGTTTTGACTGAAGGAATTGGTGTTTATAAGCAAAAATCCGAATTTCGTCTTAATTCCGCAAAAGAAGGCTATTCCTGTTTTTCTTTCTCATACAAGGTCATTTAAAGAGGTTTATGCATGGAACCTACTTAGAATTGAAATATATGAAGGACAAATTAGTTTGAACTTGTTTTGACTGAAGGAATTCATTTTATAGCAAAAATACCAATTTGGCTTTAACTCGCAAAAGTAAGACTATTCCTGTTTTTCTTTCTCAAACAAGGTCATTTAAAGAGGTTTATGCATGGAACCTTCTTAGAATGGATATATATGAAGGACATAGGAGTTTGAAATTGTTTTGACTGAAGGAATTCATTTTATAGCAAAAATACCAATTTGGCTTTAACTCGCAAAAGTAAGGCTATTCCTGTTTTTCTTTGTCAAACAAGGTCATTTAAAGAGTTTTATGCTTGGAACCTTCTTAGAATGGATATATATGAAGGACATAGGAGTTTGAACTTGTTTTGACTGAAGGAATTGGTGTTTATAAGCAAAAATCCGAATTTCGTCTTAATTCCGCAAAAGAAGGCTATTCCTGTTTTTCTTTCTCATACAAGGTCATTTAAAGAGGTTTATGCATGGAACCTACTTAGAATTGAAATATATGAAGGACAAATTAGTTTGAACTTGTTTTGACTGAAGGAATTCATTTTATAACAAAAATACCAATTTGGCTTTAACTCGCAAAAGTAAGGCTATTCCTGTTTTTCTTTCTCAAACAAGGTCATTTAAAGAGTTTTATGCATGGAACCTTCTTAGAATGGATATATATGAAGGACATAGGAGTTTGAACTTGATTTGACTGAAGGAATTGGTGTTTAAAAGCAAAAATCCGAATTTCGTCTTAATTCCGCAAAAGAAGGCTATTCCTGTTCTTCTTTCTCAAACAAGGTCATTTAAAGAGGTTTATGCTTGGAATCTATTTAGAATGGATATATATGAAGGACAAATTAGTTTGAAATTGTTTTGACTGAAGGAATTCATTTTATAGCAAAAATACCAATTTGGCTTTAACTCGCAAAAGTAAGACTATTCCTGTTTTTCTTTCTCAAACAAGGTCATTTAAAGAGGTTTATGCATGGAACCTTCTTAGAATGGATATATATGAAGGACATAGGAGTTTGAAATTGTTTTGACTGAAGGAATTCATTTTATAGCAAAAATACCAATTTGGCTTTAACTCGCAAAAGTAAGGCTATTCCTGTTTTTCTTTGTCAAACAAGGTCATTTAAAGAGTTTTATGCTTGGAACCTTCTTAGAATGGATATATATGAAGGACATAGGAGTTTGAACTTGTTTTGACTGAAGGAATTGGTGTTTATAAGCAAAAATCCGAAATTCGTCTTAATTCCGCAAAAGAAGGCTATTCCTGTTCTTCTTTCTCAAACAAGGTCATTTAAAGAGGTTTATGCATGGAATCTTCTTAGAATGGATATATATGAAGGGCAAATTAGTTTGAAATTGCTTTGACTGAAGGAATTCATTTTATAGCAAAAATACCAATTTGGCTTTAACTCGCAAAAGTAAGGCTATTCCTGTTTTTCTTTCTCAAACAAGGTCATTTAAAGAGTTTTATGCATGGAACATTCTTAGAATGGATATATATGAAGGATATAGGAGTTTGAACTTGTTTTGACTGAAGGAATTCATTTCATAGCAAAAATACCAATTTGGCTTTAACTCGCAAAAGTAAGACTATTCCTGTTTTTCTTTCTCAAACAAGGTCATTTAAAGAGGTTTATGCATGGAAACTTCTTAGAATGGATATATATGAAGGACATAGGAGTTTGAACTTGTTTTGACTGAAGGAATTGGTGTTTATAAGCAAAAATCCGAATTTCGTCTTAATTCCGCAAAAGAAGGCTATTCCTGTTTTTCTTTCTCATACAAGGTCATTTAAAGAGGTTTATGCATGGAACCTACTTAGAATTGAAATATATGAAGGACAAATTAGTTTGAACTTGTTTTGACTGAAGGAATTCATTTTATAGCAAAAATACCAATTTGGCTTTAACTCGCAAAAGTAAGGCTATTCCTGTTTTTCTTTCTCAAACAAGGTTATTTAAAGAGTTTTATGCATGGAACCTTCTTAGAATGGATATATATGAAGGATATAGGAGTTTGAACTTGTTTTGACTGAAGGAATTCATTTCATAGCAAAAATACCAATTTGGCTTTAACTCGCAAAAGTAAGACTATTCCTGTTTTTCTTTCTCAAACAAGGTCATTTAAAGAGGTTTATGCATGGAACCTTCTTAGAATGGATATATATGAAGGACATAGGAGTTTGAACTTGTTTTGACTGAAGGAATTGGTGTTTATAAGCAAAAATCCGAATTTCGTCTTAATTCCGCAAAAGAAGGCTATTCCTGTTTTTCTTTCTCATACAAGGTCATTTAAAGAGGTTTATGCATGGAACCTACTTAGAATTGAAATATATGAAGGACAAATTAGTTTGAACTTGTTTTGACTGAAGGAATTCATTTTATAGCAAAAATACAAATTTGGCTTTAACTCGCAAAAGTAAGACTATTCCTGTTTTTCTTTCTCAAACAAGGTCATTTAAAGAGGTTTATGCATGGAACCTTCTTAGAATGGATATATATGAAGGACATAGGAGTTTGAAATTGTTTTGACTGAAGGAATTCATTTTATAGCAAAAATACCAATTTGGCTTTAACTCGCAAAAGTAAGGCTATTCCTGTTTTTCTTTGTCAAACAAGGTCATTTAAAGAGTTTTATGCTTGGAACCTTCTTAGAATGGATATATATGAAGGACATAGGAGTTTGAACTTGTTTTGACTGAAGGAATTGGTGTTTATAAGCAAAAATCCGAATTTCGTCTTAATTCCGCAAAAGAAGGCTATTCCTGTTTTTCTTTCTCATACAAGGTCATTTAAAGAGGTTTATGCATGGAACCTACTTAGAATTGAAATATATGAAGGACAAATTAGTTTGAACTTGTTTTGACTGAAGGAATTCATTTTATAGCAAAAATACCAATTTGGCTTTAACTCGCAAAAATAAGGCTATTCCTGTTTTTCTTTCTCAAACAAGGTCATTTAAAGAGTTTTATGCATGGAACCTTCTTAGAATGGATATATATGAAGGACATAGGAGTTTGAACTTGTTTTGACTGAAGGAATTCATTTTATAGCAAAAATACCAATTTGGCTTTAACTCGCAAAAGTAAGGCTATTCCTGTTTTTCTTTCTCAAACAAGGTCATTTAAAGAGGTTTATGCATGGAACCTTCTTAGAATGGATATATATGAAGGACATAGGAGTTTGAACTTGATTTGACTGAAGGAATTGGTGTTTAAAAGCAAAAATCCGAATTTCGTCTTAATTCCGCAAAAGAAGGCTATTCCTGTTCTTCTTTCTCAAACAAGGTCATTTAAAGAGGTTTATGCTTGGAATCTATTTAGAATGGATATATATGAAGGACAAATTAGTTTGAAATTGTTTTGACTGAAGGAATTCATTTTATAGCAAAAATACCAATTTGGCTTTAACTCGCAAAAGTAAGACTATTCCTGTTTTTCTTTCTCAAACAAGGTCATTTAAAGAGGTTTATGCATGGAACCTTCTTAGAATGGATATATATGAAGGACATAGGAGTTTGAAATTGTTTTGACTGAAGGAATTCATTTTATAGCAAAAATACCAATTTGGCTTTAACTCGCAAAAGTAAGGCTATTCCTGTTTTTCTTTGTCAAACAAGGTCATTTAAAGAGTTTTATGCTTGGAACCTTCTTAGAATGGATATATATGTAGGACATAGGAGTTTGAACTTGTTTTGACTGAAGGAATTGGTGTTTATAAGCAAAAATCCGAATTTCGTCTTAATTCCGCAAAAGAAGGCTATTCCTGTTCTTCTTTCTCATACAAGGTCATTTAAAGAGGTTTATGCATGGAACCTACTTAGAATTGAAATATATGAAGGACAAATTAGTTTGAACTTGTTTTGACTGAAGGAATTCATTTTATAGCAAAAATACCAATTTGGCTTTAACTCGCAAAAGTAAGGCTATTCCTGTTTTTCTTTCTCAAACAAGGTCATTTAAAGAGTTTTATGCATGGAACCTTCTTAGAATGGATATATATGAAGGACATAGGAGTTTGAACTTGTTTTGACTGAAGGAATTCATTTTATAGCAAAAATACCAATTTGGCTTTAACTCGCAAAAGTAAGGCTATTCCTGTTTTTCTTTCTCAAACAAGGTCATTTAAAGAGGTTTATGCATGGAACCTTCTTAGAATGGATATATATGAAGGACATAGGAGTTTGAACTTGATTTGACTGAAGGAATTGGTGTTTAAAAGCAAAAATCCGAATTTCGTCTTAATTCCGCAAAAGAAGGCTATTCCTGTTCTTCTTTCTCAAACAAGGTCATTTAAAGAGGTTTATGCTTGGAATCTATTTAGAATGGATATATATGAAGGACAAATTAGTTTGAAATTGTTTTGACTGAAGGAATTCATTTTATAGCAAAAATACCAATTTGGCTTTAACTCGCAAAAGTAAGACTATTCCTGTTTTTCTTTCTCAAACAAGGTCATTTAAAGAGGTTTATGCATGGAACCTTCTTAGAATGGATATATATGAAGGACATAGGAGTTTGAAATTGTTTTGACTGAAGGAATTCATTTTATAGCAAAAATACCAATTTGGCTTTAACTCGCAAAAGTAAGGCTATTCCTGTTTTTCTTTGTCAAACAAGGTCATTTAAAGAGTTTTATGCTTGGAACCTTCTTAGAATGGATATATATGTAGGACATAGGAGTTTGAACTTGTTTTGACTGAAGGAATTGGTGTTTATAAGCAAAAATCCGAATTTCGTCTTAATTCCGCAAAAGAAGGCTATTCCTGTTCTTCTTTCTCAAACAAGGTCATTTAAAGAGGTTTATGCTTGGAATCTATTTAGAATGGATATATATGAAGGGCAAATTAGTTTGAAATTGCTTTGACTGAAGGAATTCATTTTATAGCAAAAATACCAATTTGGCTTTAACTCGCAAAATTAAGGCTATTCCTGTTTTTCTTTCTCAAACACGGTCATTTAAAGAGTTTTATGGATGGAACCTTCTTAGAATGGATATATATGAAGGATATAGGAGTTTGAACTTGTTTTGACTGAAGGAATTCATTTTATAGCAAAAATACCAATTTGGCTTTAACTTGCAAAAGTAAGACTATTCCTGTTTTTCTTTCTCAAACAAGGTCATTTAAAGAGGTTTATGCATGGAAACTTCTTAGAATGGATATATATGAAGGACATATGAGTTTGAACTTGTTTTGACTGAAGGAATTCATTTTATAGCAAAAATACCAAATTGGCTTCAACTCGCAAAAGTAAGGCTATTCCTGTTTTTCTTTCTCAAACAAGGTCATTTAAAGAGTTTTATGCATGGAACCTTCTTAGAATGGATATATATGAAGGACATAGGAGTTTGAACTTGTTTTGACTGAAGGAATTCTTTTTATAGCAAAAATACCAATTTGGCTTTAACTCGCAAAAGTAAGGCTATTCCTGTTTTTCTTTCTCAAACAAGGTCATTTAAAGAGTTTTATGCATGGAACCTTCTTAGAATGGATATATATGAAGGACATAGGAGTTTGAACTTGTTTTGACTGAAGGAATTCATTTTATAGCAAAAATACCAATTTGGCTTTAACTCGCAAAAGTAAGACTATTCCTGTTTTTCTTTCTCAAACAAGGTCATTTAAAGAGGTTTATGCATGGAACCTTCTTAGAATGGATATATATGAAGGACATAGGAGTTTGAACTTGTTTTGACTGAAGGAATTAATTTTATAGCAAAAATACCAATTTGGCTTTAACTCGCAAAAGTAAGGCTATTCCTGTTTTTCTTTCTCAAACAAGGTCATTTAAAGAGTTTTATGCATGGAACCTTCTTAGAATGGATATATATGAAGGATATAGGAGTTTGAACTTGTTTTGACAGAAGGAATTCATTTCATAGCAAAAATACCAATTTGGCTTTAACTCGCAAAAGTAAGACTATTCCTGTTTTTCTTTCTCAAACAAGGTCATTTAAAGAGGTTTATGCATGGAACCTTCTTAGAATGGATATATATGAAGGACATAGGAGTTTGAACTTGTTTTGACTGAAGGAATTGGTGTTTATAAGCAAAAATCCGAATTTCGTCTTAATTCCGCAAAAGAAGGCTATTCCTGTTTTTCTTTCTCATACAAGGTCATTTAAAGAGGTTTATGCATGGAACCTTCTTAGAATGGATATATATGAAGGACATAGGAGTTTGAACTTGTTTTGACTGAAGGAATTCATTTTATAGCAAAAATACCAATTTGGCTTTAACTCGCAAAAGTAAGGCTATTCCTGTTTTTCTTTCTCAAACAAGGTCATTTAAAGAGGTTTATGCATGGAACCTTCTTAGAATGGATATATATGAAGGACATAGGAGTTTGAACTTGATTTGACTGAAGGAATTGGTGTTTAAAAGCAAAAATCCGAATTTCGTCTTAATTCCGCAAAAGAAGGCTATTCCTGTTCTTCTTTCTCAAACAAGGTCATTTAAAGAGGTTTATGCTTGGAATCTATTTAGAATGGATATATATGAAGGACAAATTAGTTTGAAATTGTTTTGACTGAAGGAATTCATTTTATAGCAAAAATACCAATTTGGCTTTAACTCGCAAAAGTAAGACTATTCCTGTTTTTCTTTCTCAAACAAGGTCATTTAAAGAGGTTTATGCATGGAACCTTCTTAGAATGGATATATATGAAGGACATAGGAGTTTGAAATTGTTTTGACTGAAGGAATTCATTTTATAGCAAAAATACCAATTTGGCTTTAACTCGCAAAAGTAAGGCTATTCCTGTTTTTCTTTGTCAAACAAGGTCATTTAAAGAGTTTTATGCTTGGAACCTTCTTAGAATGGATATATATGTAGGACATAGGAGTTTGAACTTGTTTTGACTGAAGGAATTGGTGTTTATAAGCAAAAATCCGAATTTCGTCTTAATTCCGCAAAAGAAGGCTATTCCTGTTCTTCTTTCTCAAACAAGGTCATTTAAAGAGGTTTATGCTTGGAATCTATTTAGAATGGATATATATGAAGGGCAAATTAGTTTGAAATTGCTTTGACTGAAGGAATTCATTTTATAGCAAAAATACCAATTTGGCTTTAACTCGCAAAAGTAAGGCTATTCCTGTTTTTCTTTCTCAAACACGGTCATTTAAAGAGTTTTATGGATGGAACCTTCTTAGAATGGATATATATGAAGGATATAGGAGTTTGAACTTGTTTTGACTGAAGGAATTCATTTTATAGCAAAAATACCAATTTGGCTTTAACTCGCAAAAGTAAGACTATTCCTGTTTTTCTTTCTCAAACAAGGTCATTTAAAGAGGTTTATGCATGGAAACTTCTTAGAATGGATATATATGAAGGACATATGAGTTTGAACTTGTTTTGACTGAAGGAATTCATTTTATAGCAAAAATACCAAATTGGCTTCAACTCGCAAAAGTAAGGCTATTCCTGTTTTTCTTTCTCAAACAAGGTCATTTAAAGAGTTTTATGCATGGAACCTTCTTAGAATGGATATATATGAAGGACATAGGAGTTTGAACTTGTTTTGACTGAAGGAAATGGTGTTTATAAGCAAAAATCCGAATTTCTTCTTAATTCCGCAAAAGAAGGCTATTCCTGTTCTTCTTTCTCAAACAAGGTCATTTAAAGAGGTTTATGCATGGAATCTTCTTAGAATGGATATATATGAAGGGCAAATTAGTTTGAAATTGCTTTGACTGAAGGAATTCATTTTATAGCAAAAATACCAATTTGGCTTTAACTCGCAAAAGTAAGGCTATTCCTGTTTTTCTTTCTCATACAAGGTCATTTAAAGAGGTTTATGCTTGGAATCTATTTAGAATGGATATATATGAAGGACAAATTAGTTTGAAATTGTTTTGACTGAAGGAATTCATTTTATAGCAAAAATACCAATTTGGCTTTAACTCGCAAAAGTAAGACTATTCCTGTTTTTCTTTCTCAAACAAGGTCATTTAAAGAGGTTTATGCATGGAACCTTCTTAGAATGGATATATATGAAGGACATAGGAGTTTGAACTTGTTTTGACTGAAGGAATTGGTGTTTATAAGCAAAAATCCGAATTTCTTCTTAATTCCGCAAAAGAAGGCTATTCCTGTTCTTCTTTCTCAAACAAGGTCATTTAAAGAGGTTTATGCATGGAATCTTCTTAGAATGGATATATATGAAGGGCAAATTAGTTTGAAATTGCTTTGACTGAAGGAATTCATTTTATAGCAAAAATACCAATTTGGCTTTAACTCGCAAAAGTAAGGCTATTCCTGTTTTTCTTTCTCAAACACGGTCATTTAAAGAGTTTTATGGATGGAACCTTCTTAGAATTGAAATATATGAAGGACAAATTAGTTTGAACTTGTTTTGACTGAAGGAATTCATTTCATAGCAAAAATACCAATTTGGCTTTAACTCGCAAAAGTAAGACTATTCCTGTTTTTCTTTCTCAAACAAGGTCATTTAAAGAGGTTTATGCATGGAACCTTCTTAGAATGGATATATATGAAGGACATAGGAGTTTGAACTTGTTTTGACTGAAGGAATTCATTTTATAGCAAAAATACCAATTTGGCTTTAACTCGCAAAAGTAAGGCTATTCCTGTTTTTCTTTCTCAAACAAGGTCATTTAAAGAGTTTTATGCATGGAACCTTCTTAGAATGGATATATATGAAGGATATAGGAGTTTGAACTTGTTTTGACAGAAGGAATTCATTTCATAGCAAAAATACCAATTTGGCTTTAACTCGCAAAAGTAAGACTATTCCTGTTTTTCTTTCTCAAACAAGGTCATTTAAAGAGGTTTATGCATGGAACCTTCTTAGAATGGATATATATGAAGGACATAGGAGTTTGAACTTGTTTTGACTGAAGGAATTGGTGTTTATAAGCAAAAATCCGAATTTCGTCTTAATTCCGCAAAAGAAGGCTATTCCTGTTTTTCTTTCTCATACAAGGTCATTTAAAGAGGTTTATGCATGGAACCTACTTAGAATTGAAATATATGAAGGACAAATTAGTTTGAACTTGTTTTGACTGAAGGAATTCATTTTATAGCAAAAATACCAATTTGGCTTTAACTCGCAAAAGTAAGGCTATTCCTGTTTTTCTTTCTCAAACAAGGTCATTTAAAGAGTTTTATGCATGGAACCTTCTTAGAATGGATATATATGAAGGATATAGGAGTTTGAACTTGTTTTGACTGAAGGAATTCATTTCATAGCAAAAATACCAATTTGGCTTTAACTCGCAAAAGTAAGACTATTCCTGTTTTTCTTTCTCAAACAAGTTCATTTAAAGAGTTTTATGCATGGAACCTTCTTAGAATGGATATATATGAAGGACATAGGAGTTTGAACTTGATTTGACTGAAGGAATTGGTGTTTAAAAGCAAAAATCCGAATTTCGTCTTAATTCCGCAAAAGAAGGATATTCCTGTTCTTCTTTCTCAAACAAGGTCATTTAAAGAGGTTTATGCTTGGAATCTATTTAGAATGGATATATATGAAGGACAAATTAGTTTGAAATTGTTTTGACTGAAGGAATTCATTTTATAGCAAAAATACCAATTTGGCTTTAACTCGCAAAAGTAAGACTATTCCTGTTTTTCTTTCTCAAACAAGGTCATTTAAAGAGGTTTATGCATGGAACCTTCTTAGAATGGATATATATGAAGGACATAGGAGTTTGAACTTGTTTTGACTGAAGGAAATGGTGTTTATAAGCAAAAATCCGAATTTCTTCTTAATTCCGCAAAAGAAGGCTATTCCTGTTCTTCTTTCTCAAACAAGGTCATTTAAAGAGGTTTATGCATGGAATCTTCTTAGAATGGATATATATGAAGGGCAAATTAGTTTGAAATTGCTTTGACTGAAGGAATTCATTTTATAGCAAAAATACCAATTTGGCTTTAACTCGCAAAAGTAAGGCTATTCCTGTTTTTCTTTCTCAAACACGGTCATTTAAAGAGTTTTATGCATGGAACCTTCTTAGAATGGATATATATGAAGGATATAGGAGTTTGAACTTGTTTTGACTGAAGGAATTGGTGTTTATAAGCAAAAATCCGAATTTCGTCTTAATTCCGCAAAAGAAGGCTATTCCTGTTTTTCTTTCTCATACAAGGTCATTTAAAGAGGTTTATGCATGGAACCTACTTAGAATTGAAATATATGAAGGACAAATTAGTTTGAACTTGTTTTGACTGAAGGAATTCATTTTATAGCAAAAATACCAATTTGGCTTTAACTCGCAAAAGTAAGGCTATTCCTGTTTTTCTTTCTCAAACAAGGTCATTTAAAGAGTTTTATGCATGGAACCTTCTTAGAATGGATATATATGAAGGATATAGGAGTTTGAACTTGTTTTGACTGAAGGAATTCATTTTATAGCAAAAATACCAATTTGGCTTTAACTCGCAAAAGTAAGACTATTCCTGTTTTTCTTTCTCAAACAAGTTCATTTAAAGAGTTTTATGCATGGAACCTTCTTAGAATGGATATATATGAAGGACATAGGAGTTTGAACTTGATTTGACTGAAGGAATTGGTGTTTAAAAGCAAAAATCCGAATTTCGTCTTAATTCCGCAAAAGAAGGCTATTCCTGTTCTTCTTTCTCAAACAAGGTCATTTAAAGAGGTTTATGCTTGGAATCTATTTAGAATGGATATATATGAAGGACAAATTAGTTTGAAATTGTTTTGACTGAAGGAATTCATTTTATAGCAAAAATACCAATTTGGCTTTAACTCGCAAAAGTAAGACTATTCCTGTTTTTCTTTCTCAAACAAGGTCATTTAAAGAGGTTTATGCATGGAACCTTCTTAGAATGGATATATATGAAGGACATAGGAGTTTGAACTTGTTTTGACTGAAGGAATTGGTGTTTATAAGCAAAAATCCGAATTTCTTCTTAATTCCGCAAAAGAAGGCTATTCCTGTTCTTCTTTCTCAAACAAGGTCATTTAAAGAGGTTTATGCATGGAATCTTCTTAGAATGGATATATATGAAGGGCAAATTAGTTTGAAATTGCTTTGACTGAAGGAATTCATTTTATAGCAAAAATACCAATTTGGCTTTAACTCGCAAAAGTAAGGCTATTCCTGTTTTTCTTTCTCAAACACGGTCATTTAAAGAGTTTTATGGATGGAACCTTCTTAGAATTGAAATATATGAAGGACAAATTAGTTTGAACTTGTTTTGACTGAAGGAATTCATTTCATAGCAAAAATACCAATTTGGCTTTAACTCGCAAAAGTAAGACTATTCCTGTTTTTCTTTCTCAAAAAAGGTCATTTAAAGAGGTTTATGCATGGAACCTTCTTAGAATGGATATATATGAAGGACATAGGAGTTTGAACTTGTTTTGACTGAAGGAATTGGTGTTTATAAGCAAAAATCCGAATTTCGTCTTAATTCCGCAAAAGAAGGCTATTCCTGTTTTTCTTTCTCATACAAGGTCATTTAAAGAGGTTTATGCATGGAACCTACTTAGAATTGAAATATATGAAGGACAAATTAGTTTGAACTTGTTTTGACTGAAGGAATTCATTTTATAGCAAAAATACCAATTTGGCTTTAACTCGCAAAAGTAAGGCTATTCCTGTTTTTCTTTCTCAAACAAGGTCATTTAAAGAGGTTTATGCATGGAACCTACTAAGAATTGAAATATATGAAGGACAAATTAGTTTGAACTTGTTTTGACTGAAGGAATTCATTTTATAGCAAAAATACCAATTTGGCTTTACCTCGCAAAAGTAAGGCTATTCCTGTTTTTCTTTCTCAAACAAGGTCATTTAAAGAGTTTTATGCATGGAACCTTCTTAGAATGGATATATATGAAGGATATAGGAGTTTGAACTTGTTTTGACTGAAGGAATTCATTTTATAGCAAAAATACCAATTTGGCTTTAACTCGCAAAAGTAAGACTATTCCTGTTTTTCTTTCTCAAACAAGTTCATTTAAAGAGTTTTATGCATGGAACCTTCTTAGAATGGATATATATGAAGGACATAGGAGTTTGAACTTGTTTTGACTGAAGGAATTCATTTTATAGCAAAAATACCAATTTGGCTTTAACTCGCAAAAGTAAGACTATTCCTGTTTTTCTTTCTCAAACAAGGTCATTTAAAGAGGTTTATGCATGGAACCTTCTTAGAATGGATATATATGAAGGACATAGGAGTTTGAACTTGTTTTGACTGAAGGAATTGGTGTTTAAAAGCAAAAATCCGAATTTCGTCTTAATTCCGCAAAAGAAGGCTATTCCTGTTCTTCTTTCTCAAACAAGGTCATTTAAAGAGGTTTATGCTTGGAATCTATTTAGAATGGATATATATGAAGGACAAATTAGTTTGAAATTGTTTTGACTGAAGGAATTCATTTTATAGCAAAAATACCAATTTGGCTTTAACTCGCAAAAGTAAGACTATTCCTGTTTTTCTTTTTCAAACAAGGTCATTTAAAGAGGTTTATGCATTGAACCTTCTTAGAATGGATATATATGAAGGACATAGGAGTTTGAAATTGTTTTGACTGAAGGAATTCATTTTATAGCAAAAATACCAATTTGGCTTTAACTCGCAAAAGTAAGGCTATTCCTGTTTTTCTTTGTCAAACAAGGTCATTTAAAGAGTTTTATGCTTGGAACCTTCTTAGAATGGATATGTATGAAGGACATAGGAGTTTGAACTTGTTTTGACTGAAGGAATTGGTGTTTATAAGCAAAAATCCAAATTTCGTCTTAATTCCGCAAAAGAAGGCTATTCCTGTTCTTCTTTCTCAAACAAGGTCATTTAAAGAGGTTTATGCATGGAATCTATTTAGAATGGATATATATGAAGGACAAATTAGTTTGAAATTGTTTTGACTGAAGGAATTCATTTTATAGCAAAAATACCAATTTGGCTTTAACTCGCAAAAGTAAGGCTATTCCTGTTTTTCTTTCTCAAACAGGGTCATTTAAAGAGGTTTATGCATGGAACCTTCTTAGAATGGATATATATGAAGGACATAGGAGTTTGAACTTGTTTTGACTGAAGGAATTGGTGTTTATAAGCAAAAATCCGAATTTCGTCTTAATTCCGCAAAAGAAGGCTATTCCTGTTTTTCTTTCTCATACAAGGTCATTTAAAGAGGTTTATGCATGGAACCTACTTAGAATTGAAATATATGAAGGACAAATTAGTTTGAACTTGTTTTGACTGAAGGAATTCATTTTATAGCAAAAATACCAATTTGGCTTTAACTCGCAAAAGTAAGGCTATTCCTGTTTTTCTTTCTCAAACAAGGTCATTTAAAGAGGTTTATGCATGGAACCTTCTTAGAATGGATATATATGAAGGATATAGGAGTTTGAACTTGTTTTGACTGAAGGAATTCATTTTATAGCAAAAATACCAATTTGGCTTTAACTCGCAAAAGTAAGACTATTCCTGTTTTTCTTTCTCAAACAAGGTCATTTAAAGAGGTTTATGCATGGAACCTTCTTAGAATGGATATATATGAAGGACATAGGAGTTTGAAATTGTTTTGACTGAAGGAATTCATTTTATAGCAAAAATACCAATTTGGCTTTAACTCGCAAAAGTAAGGCTATTCCTGTTTTTCTTTGTCAAACAAGGTCATTTAAAGAGTTTTATGCTTGGAACCTTCTTAGAATGGATATATATGAAGGACATAGGAGTTTGAACTTGTTTTGACTGAAGGAATTGGTGTTTATAAGCAAAAATCCGAATTTCGTCTTAATTCCGCAAAAGAAGGCTATTCCTGTTTTTCTTTCTCATACAAGGTCATTTAAAGAGGTTTATGCATGGAACCTACTTAGAATTGAAATATATGAAGGACAAATTAGTTTGAACTTGTTTTGACTGAAGGAATTCATTTTATAGCAAAAATACCAATTTGGCTTTAACTCGCAAAAGTAAGGCTATTCCTGTTTTTCTTTCTCAAACAAGGTCATTTAAAGAGGTTTATGCATGGAACCTTCTTAGAATGGATATATATGAAGGATATAGGAGTTTGAACTTGTTTTGACTGAAGGAATTCATTTTATAGCAAAAATACCAATTTGGCTTTAACTCGCAAAAGTAAGACTATTCCTGTTTTTCTTTCTCAAACAAGGTCATTTAAAGAGGTTTATGCATGGAACCTTCTTAGAATGGATATATATGAAGGACATAGGAGTTTGAAATTGTTTTGACTGAAGGAATTCATTTTATAGCAAAAATACCAATTTGGCTTTAACTCGCAAAAGTAAGGCTATTCCTGTTTTTCTTTGTCAAACAAGGTCATTTAAAGAGTTTTATGCTTGGAACCTTCTTAGAATGGATATATATGAAGGACATAGGAGTTTGAACTTGTTTTGACTGAAGGAATTGGTGTTTATAAGCAAAAATCCGAATTTCGTCTTAATTCCGCAGAAGAAGGCTATTCCTGTTTTTCTTTCTCATACAAGGTCATTTAAAGAGGTTTATGCATGGAACCTACTTAGAATTGAAATATATGAAGGACAAATTAGTTTGAACTTGTTTTGACTGAAGGAATTCATTTTATAGCAAAAATACCAATTTGGCTTTAACTCGCAAAAGTAAGGCTATTCCTGTTTTTCTTTCTCAAACAAGGTCATTTAAAGAGTTTTATGCATGGAACCTTCTTAGAATGGATATATATGAAGGACATAGGAGTTTGAACTTGTTTTGACTGAAGGAATTCATTTTATAGCAAAAATACCAATTTGGCTTTAACTCGCAAAAGTAAGACTATTCCTGTTTTTCTTTCTCAAACAAGGTCATTTAAAGAGGTTTATGCATGGAACCTTCTTAGAATGGATATATATGAAGGACATAGGAGTTTGAACTTGTTTTGACTGAAGGAATTGGTGTTTATAAGCAAAAATCCGAATTTCGTCTTAATTCCGCAAAAGAAGGCTATTCCTGTTTTTCTTTCTCATACAAGGTCATTTAAAGAGGTTTATGCATGGAACCTACTTAGAATTGAAATATATGAAGGACAAATTAGTTTGAACTTGTTTTGACTGAAGGAATTCATTTTATAGCAAAAATACCAATTTGGCTTTAACTCGCAAAAGTAAGGCTATTCCTGTTTTTCTTTCTCAAACAAGGTCATTTAAAGAGTTTTATGCATGGAACCTTCTTAGAATGGATATATATGAAGGATATAGGAGTTTGAACTTGTTTTGACTGAAGGAATTCATTTCATAGCAAAAATACCAATTTGGCTTTAACTCGCAAAAGTAAGACTATTCCTGTTTTTCTTTCTCAAACAAGTTCATTTAAAGAGTTTTATGCATGGAACCTTCTTAGAATGGATATATATGAAGGACATAGGAGTTTGAACTTGATTTGACTGAAGGAATTGGTGTTTAAAAGCAAAAATCCGAATTTCGTCTTAATTCCGCAAAAGAAGGATATTCCTGTTCTTCTTTCTCAAACAAGGTCATTTAAAGAGGTTTATGCTTGGAATCTATTTAGAATGGATATATATGAAGGACAAATTAGTTTGAAATTGTTTTGACTGAAGGAATTCATTTTATAGCAAAAATACCAATTTGGCTTTAACTCGCAAAAGTAAGACTATTCCTGTTTTTCTTTCTCAAACAAGGTCATTTAAAGAGGTTTATGCATGGAACCTTCTTAGAATGGATATATATGAAGGACATAGGAGTTTGAACTTGTTTTGACTGAAGGAAATGGTGTTTATAAGCAAAAATCCGAATTTCTTCTTAATTCCGCAAAAGAAGGCTATTCCTGTTCTTCTTTCTCAAACAAGGTCATTTAAAGAGGTTTATGCATGGAATCTTCTTAGAATGGATATATATGAAGGGCAAATTAGTTTGAAATTGCTTTGACTGAAGGAATTCATTTTATAGCAAAAATACCAATTTGGCTTTAACTCGCAAAAGTAAGGCTATTCCTGTTTTTCTTTCTCAAACACGGTCATTTAAAGAGTTTTATGCATGGAACCTTCTTAGAATGGATATATATGAAGGATATAGGAGTTTGAACTTGTTTTGACTGAAGGAATTGGTGTTTATAAGCAAAAATCCGAATTTCGTCTTAATTCCGCAAAAGAAGGCTATTCCTGTTTTTCTTTCTCATACAAGGTCATTTAAAGAGGTTTATGCATGGAACCTACTTAGAATTGAAATATATGAAGGACAAATTAGTTTGAACTTGTTTTGACTGAAGGAATTCATTTTATAGCAAAAATACCAATTTGGCTTTAACTCGCAAAAGTAAGGCTATTCCTGTTTTTCTTTCTCAAACAAGGTCATTTAAAGAGTTTTATGCATGGAACCTTCTTAGAATGGATATATATGAAGGATATAGGAGTTTGAACTTGTTTTGACTGAAGGAATTCATTTTATAGCAAAAATACCAATTTGGCTTTAACTCGCAAAAGTAAGACTATTCCTGTTTTTCTTTCTCAAACAAGTTCATTTAAAGAGTTTTATGCATGGAACCTTCTTAGAATGGATATATATGAAGGACATAGGAGTTTGAACTTGATTTGACTGAAGGAATTGGTGTTTAAAAGCAAAAATCCGAATTTCGTCTTAATTCCGCAAAAGAAGGCTATTCCTGTTCTTCTTTCTCAAACAAGGTCATTTAAAGAGGTTTATGCTTGGAATCTATTTAGAATGGATATATATGAAGGACAAATTAGTTTGAAATTGTTTTGACTGAAGGAATTCATTTTATAGCAAAAATACCAATTTGGCTTTAACTCGCAAAAGTAAGACTATTCCTGTTTTTCTTTCTCAAACAAGGTCATTTAAAGAGGTTTATGCATGGAACCTTCTTAGAATGGATATATATGAAGGACATAGGAGTTTGAACTTGTTTTGACTGAAGGAATTGGTGTTTATAAGCAAAAATCCGAATTTCTTCTTAATTCCGCAAAAGAAGGCTATTCCTGTTCTTCTTTCTCAAACAAGGTCATTTAAAGAGGTTTATGCATGGAATCTTCTTAGAATGGATATATATGAAGGGCAAATTAGTTTGAAATTGCTTTGACTGAAGGAATTCATTTTATAGCAAAAATACCAATTTGGCTTTAACTCGCAAAAGTAAGGCTATTCCTGTTTTTCTTTCTCAAACACGGTCATTTAAAGAGTTTTATGGATGGAACCTTCTTAGAATTGAAATATATGAAGGACAAATTAGTTTGAACTTGTTTTGACTGAAGGAATTCATTTCATAGCAAAAATACCAATTTGGCTTTAACTCGCAAAAGTAAGACTATTCCTGTTTTTCTTTCTCAAAAAAGGTCATTTAAAGAGGTTTATGCATGGAACCTTCTTAGAATGGATATATATGAAGGACATAGGAGTTTGAACTTGTTTTGACTGAAGGAATTGGTGTTTATAAGCAAAAATCCGAATTTCGTCTTAATTCCGCAAAAGAAGGCTATTCCTGTTTTTCTTTCTCATACAAGGTCATTTAAAGAGGTTTATGCATGGAACCTACTTAGAATTGAAATATATGAAGGACAAATTAGTTTGAACTTGTTTTGACTGAAGGAATTCATTTTATAGCAAAAATACCAATTTGGCTTTAACTCGCAAAAGTAAGGCTATTCCTGTTTTTCTTTCTCAAACAAGGTCATTTAAAGAGGTTTATGCATGGAACCTACTAAGAATTGAAATATATGAAGGACAAATTAGTTTGAACTTGTTTTGACTGAAGGAATTCATTTTATAGCAAAAATACCAATTTGGCTTTACCTCGCAAAAGTAAGGCTATTCCTGTTTTTCTTTCTCAAACAAGGTCATTTAAAGAGTTTTATGCATGGAACCTTCTTAGAATGGATATATATGAAGGATATAGGAGTTTGAACTTGTTTTGACTGAAGGAATTCATTTTATAGCAAAAATACCAATTTGGCTTTAACTCGCAAAAGTAAGACTATTCCTGTTTTTCTTTCTCAAACAAGTTCATTTAAAGAGTTTTATGCATGGAACCTTCTTAGAATGGATATATATGAAGGACATAGGAGTTTGAACTTGTTTTGACTGAAGGAATTCATTTTATAGCAAAAATACCAATTTGGCTTTAACTCGCAAAAGTAAGACTATTCCTGTTTTTCTTTCTCAAACAAGGTCATTTAAAGAGGTTTATGCATGGAACCTTCTTAGAATGGATATATATGAAGGACATAGGAGTTTGAACTTGTTTTGACTGAAGGAATTGGTGTTTAAAAGCAAAAATCCGAATTTCGTCTTAATTCCGCAAAAGAAGGCTATTCCTGTTCTTCTTTCTCAAACAAGGTCATTTAAAGAGGTTTATGCTTGGAATCTATTTAGAATGGATATATATGAAGGACAAATTAGTTTGAAATTGTTTTGACTGAAGGAATTCATTTTATAGCAAAAATACCAATTTGGCTTTAACTCGCAAAAGTAAGACTATTCCTGTTTTTCTTTTTCAAACAAGGTCATTTAAAGAGGTTTATGCATTGAACCTTCTTAGAATGGATATATATGAAGGACATAGGAGTTTGAAATTGTTTTGACTGAAGGAATTCATTTTATAGCAAAAATACCAATTTGGCTTTAACTCGCAAAAGTAAGGCTATTCCTGTTTTTCTTTGTCAAACAAGGTCATTTAAAGAGTTTTATGCTTGGAACCTTCTTAGAATGGATATGTATGAAGGACATAGGAGTTTGAACTTGTTTTGACTGAAGGAATTGGTGTTTATAAGCAAAAATCCAAATTTCGTCTTAATTCCGCAAAAGAAGGCTATTCCTGTTCTTCTTTCTCAAACAAGGTCATTTAAAGAGGTTTATGCATGGAATCTATTTAGAATGGATATATATGAAGGACAAATTAGTTTGAAATTGTTTTGACTGAAGGAATTCATTTTATAGCAAAAATACCAATTTGGCTTTAACTCGCAAAAGTAAGGCTATTCCTGTTTTTCTTTCTCAAACAGGGTCATTTAAAGAGGTTTATGCATGGAACCTTCTTAGAATGGATATATATGAAGGACATAGGAGTTTGAACTTGTTTTGACTGAAGGAATTGGTGTTTATAAGCAAAAATCCGAATTTCGTCTTAATTCCGCAAAAGAAGGCTATTCCTGTTTTTCTTTCTCATACAAGGTCATTTAAAGAGGTTTATGCATGGAACCTACTTAGAATTGAAATATATGAAGGACAAATTAGTTTGAACTTGTTTTGACTGAAGGAATTCATTTTATAGCAAAAATACCAATTTGGCTTTAACTCGCAAAAGTAAGGCTATTCCTGTTTTTCTTTCTCAAACAAGGTCATTTAAAGAGGTTTATGCATGGAACCTTCTTAGAATGGATATATATGAAGGATATAGGAGTTTGAACTTGTTTTGACTGAAGGAATTCATTTTATAGCAAAAATACCAATTTGGCTTTAACTCGCAAAAGTAAGACTATTCCTGTTTTTCTTTCTCAAACAAGGTCATTTAAAGAGGTTTATGCATGGAACCTTCTTAGAATGGATATATATGAAGGACATAGGAGTTTGAAATTGTTTTGACTGAAGGAATTCATTTTATAGCAAAAATACCAATTTGGCTTTAACTCGCAAAAGTAAGGCTATTCCTGTTTTTCTTTGTCAAACAAGGTCATTTAAAGAGTTTTATGCTTGGAACCTTCTTAGAATGGATATATATGAAGGACATAGGAGTTTGAACTTGTTTTGACTGAAGGAATTGGTGTTTATAAGCAAAAATCCGAATTTCGTCTTAATTCCGCAAAAGAAGGCTATTCCTGTTTTTCTTTCTCATACAAGGTCATTTAAAGAGGTTTATGCATGGAACCTACTTAGAATTGAAATATATGAAGGACAAATTAGTTTGAACTTGTTTTGACTGAAGGAATTCATTTTATAGCAAAAATACCAATTTGGCTTTAACTCGCAAAAGTAAGGCTATTCCTGTTTTTCTTTCTCAAACAAGGTCATTTAAAGAGGTTTATGCATGGAACCTTCTTAGAATGGATATATATGAAGGATATAGGAGTTTGAACTTGTTTTGACTGAAGGAATTCATTTTATAGCAAAAATACCAATTTGGCTTTAACTCGCAAAAGTAAGACTATTCCTGTTTTTCTTTCTCAAACAAGGTCATTTAAAGAGGTTTATGCATGGAACCTTCTTAGAATGGATATATATGAAGGACATAGGAGTTTGAAATTGTTTTGACTGAAGGAATTCATTTTATAGCAAAAATACCAATTTGGCTTTAACTCGCAAAAGTAAGGCTATTCCTGTTTTTCTTTGTCAAACAAGGTCATTTAAAGAGTTTTATGCTTGGAACCTTCTTAGAATGGATATATATGAAGGACATAGGAGTTTGAACTTGTTTTGACTGAAGGAATTGGTGTTTATAAGCAAAAATCCGAATTTCGTCTTAATTCCGCAGAAGAAGGCTATTCCTGTTTTTCTTTCTCATACAAGGTCATTTAAAGAGGTTTATGCATGGAACCTACTTAGAATTGAAATATATGAAGGACAAATTAGTTTGAACTTGTTTTGACTGAAGGAATTCATTTTATAGCAAAAATACCAATTTGGCTTTAACTCGCAAAAGTAAGGCTATTCCTGTTTTTCTTTCTCAAACAAGGTCATTTAAAGAGTTTTATGCATGGAACCTTCTTAGAATGGATATATATGAAGGACATAGGAGTTTGAACTTGTTTTGACTGAAGGAATTCATTTTATAGCAAAAATACCAATTTGGCTTTAACTCGCAAAAGTAAGACTATTCCTGTTTTTCTTTCTCAAACAAGGTCATTTAAAGAGGTTTATGCATGGAACCTTCTTAGAATGGATATATATGAAGGACATAGGAGTTTGAACTTGATTTGACTGAAGGAATTGGTGTTTAAAAGCAAAAATCCGAATTTCGTCTTAATTCCGCAAAAGAAGGCTATTCCTGTTCTTCTTTCTCAAACAAGGTCATTTAAAGAGGTTTATGCTTGGAATCTATTTAGAATGGATATATATGAAGGACAAATTAGTTTGAAATTGTTTTGACTGAAGGAATTCATTTTATAGCAAAAATACCAATTTGGCTTTAACTCGCAAAAGTAAGACTATTCCTGTTTTTCTTTCTCAAACAAGGTCATTTAAAGAGGTTTATGCATGGAACCTTCTTAGAATGGATATATATGAAGGACATAGGAGTTTGAAATTGTTTTGACTGAAGGAATTCATTTTATAGCAAAAATACCAATTTGGCTTTAACTCGCAAAAGTAAGACTATTCCTGTTTTTCTTTCTCAAACAAGTTCATTTAAAGAGTTTTATGCATGGAACCTTCTTAGAATGGATATATATGAAGGACATAGGAGTTTGAACTTGTTTTGACTGAAGGAATTCATTTTATAGCAAAAATACCAATTTGGCTTTAACTCGCAAAAGTAAGACTATTCCTGTTTTTCTTTCTCAAACAAGGTCATTTAAAGAGGTTTATGCATGGAACCTTCTTAGAATGGATATATATGAAGGACATAGGAGTTTGAACTTGTTTTGACTGAAGGAATTGGTGTTTATAAGCAAAAATCCGAATTTCGTCTTAATTCCGCAAAAGAAGGCTATTCCTGTTCTTTTTTCTCAAACAAGGTCATTTAAAGAGGTTTATGCATGGAATCTACTTAGAATGGATATATATGAAGGACAAATTAGTTTGAACTTGTTTTGACTGAAGGAATTCATTTCATAGCAAAAATACCAATTTGGCTTTAACTCGCAAAAGTAAGACTATTCCTGTTTTTCTTTCTCAAACAAGGTCATTTAAAGAGGTTTATGCATGGAACCTTCTTAGAATGGATATATATGAAGGGCAAATTAGTTTGAAATTGCTTTGACTGAAGGAATTCATTTTATAGCAAAAATACCAATTTGGCTTCAACTCGCAAAAGTAAGGCTATTCCTGTTTTTCTTTCTCAAACAAGGTCATTTAAAGAGTTTTATGCATGGAACCTTCTTAGAATGGATATATATGAAGGACATAGGAGTTTGAACTTGTTTTGACTGAAGGAATTCTTTTTATAGCAAAAATACCAATTTGGCTTTAACTCGCAAAAGTAAGGCTATTCCTGTTTTTCTTTCTCAAACAAGGTCATTTAAAGAGTTTTATGCATGGAACCTTCTTAGAATGGATATATATGAAGGATATAGGAGTTTGAACTTGTTTTGACTGAAGGAATTCATTTTATAGCAAAAATACCAATTTGGCTTTAACTCGCAAAAGTAAGGCTATTCCTGTTTTTCTTTCTCAAACAAGGTCATTTAAAGAGGTTTATGCATGGAACCTTCTTAGAATGGATATATATGAAGGACATATGAGTTTGAACTTGTTTTGACTGAAGGAATTGGTGTTTATAAGCAAAAATCCGAATTTCGTCTTAATTCCGCAAAAGAAGGCTATTCCTGTTCTTTTTTCTCAAACAAGGTCATTTAAAGAGGTTTATGCATGGAATCTTCTTAGAATGGATATATATGAAGGACAAATTAGTTTGAACTTGTTTTGACTGAAAGAATTAATTTTATAGCAAAAATACCAATTTGGCTTTAACTCGCAAAAGTAAGGCTATTCCTGTTTTTCTTTCTCAAACAAGGTCATTTAAAGAGTTTTATGCATGGAACCTTCTTAGAATGGATATATATGAAGGATATAGGAGTTTGAATTTGTTTTGACTGAAGGAATTCATTTCATAGCAAAAATACCAATTTGGCTTTAACTCGCAAAAGTAAGACTATTCCTGTTTTTCTTTCTCAAACAAGGTCATTTAAAGAGGTTTATGCATGGAATCTTCTTAGAATGGATATATATGAAGGACAAATTAGTTTGAACTTGTTTTGACTGAAATAATTAATTTTATAGCAAAAATACCAATTTGGCTTTAACTCGCAAAAGTAAGGCTATTCCTGTTTTTCTTTCTCAAACAAGGTCATTTAAAGAGTTTTATGCATGGAACCTTCTTAGAATGGATATATATGAAGGATATAGGAGTTTGAACTTGTTTTGACTGAAGGAATTCATTTCATAGCAAAAATACCAATTTGGCTTTAACTCGCAAAAGTAAGACTATTCCTGTTTTTCTTTCTCAAACAAGGTCATTTAAAGAGGTTTATGCATGGAACCTTCTTAGAATGGATATATATGAAGGACATAGGAGTTTGAACTTGTTTTGACTGAAGGAATTGGTGTTTATAAGCAAAAATCCGAATTTCGTCTTAATTCCGCAAAAGAAGGCTATTCCTGTTTTTCTTTCTCATACAAGGTCATTTAAAGAGGTTTATGCATGGAACCTACTTAGAATTTAAATATATGAAGGACAAATTAGTTTGAACTTGTTTTGACTGAAGGAATTCATTTTATAGCAAAAATACCAATTTGGCTTTAACTCGCAAAAGTAAGGCTATTCCTGTTTTTCTTTCTCAAACAAGGTCATTTAAAGAGTTTTATGCATGGAACCTTCTTAGAATGGATATATATGAAGGATATAGGAGTTTGAACTTGTTTTGACTGAAGGAATTCATTTCATAGCAAAAATACCAATTTGGCTTTAACTCGCAAAAGTAAGACTATTCCTGTTTTTCTTTCTCAAACAAGGTCATTTAAAGAGGTTTATGCTTGGAATCTATTTAGAATGGATATATATGAAGGACAAATTAGTTTGAAATTGTTTTGACTGAAGGAATTCATTTTATAGCAAAAATACCAATTTGGCTTTAACTCGCAAAAGTAAGACTATTCCTGTTTTTCTTTCTCAAACAAGGTCATTTAAAGAGGTTTATGCATGGAACCTTCTTAGAATGGATATATATGAAGGACATAGGAGTTTGAACTTGTTTTGACTGAAGGAATTGGTGTTTATAAGCAAAAATCCGAATTTCTTCTTAATTCCGCAAAAGAAGGCTATTCCTGTTCTTCTTTCTCAAACAAGGTCATTTAAAGAGGTTTATGCATGGAATCTTCTTAGAATGGATATATATGAAGGGCAAATTAGTTTGAAATTGCTTTGACTGAAGGAATTCATTTTATAGCAAAAATACCAATTTGGCTTTAACTCGCAAAAGTAAGGCTATTCCTGTTTTTCTTTCTCAAACACGGTCATTTAAAGAGTTTTATGGATGGAACCTTCTTAGAATTGAAATATATGAAGGACAAATTAGTTTGAACTTGTTTTGACTGAAGGAATTCATTTTATAGCAAAAATACCAATTTGGCTTTAACTCGCAAAAGTAAGGCTATTCCTGTTTTTCTTTCTCAAACAAAGTCATTTAAAGAGTTTTATGCATGGAACCTTCTTAGAATGGATATATATGAAGGACATAGGAGTTTGAACTTGTTTTGACTGAAGGAATTGGTGTTTATAAGCAAAAATCCGAATTTCGTCTTAATTCCGCAAAAGAAGGCTATTCCTGTTTTTCTTTCTCATACAAGGTCATTTAAAGAGGTTTATGCATGGAACCTACTTAGAATTGAAATATATGAAGGACAAATTAGTTTGAACTTGTTTTGACTGAAGGAATTCATTTTATAGCAAAAATACCAATTTGGCTTTAACTCGCAAAAGTAAGGCTATTCCTGTTTTTCTTTCTCAAACAAAGTCATTTAAAGAGTTTTATGCATGGAACCTTCTTAGAATGGATATATATGAAGGATATAGGAGTTTGAACTTGTTTTGACTGAAGGAATTCATTTTATAGCAAAAATACCAATTTGGCTTTAACTCGCAAAAGTAAGACTATTCCTGTTTTTCTTTCTCAAACAAGTTCATTTAAAGAGTTTTATGCATGGAACCTTCTTAGAATGGATATATATGAAGGACATAGGAGTTTGAACTTGATTTGACTGAAGGAATTGGTGTTTAAAAGCAAAAATCCGAATTTCGTCTTAATTCCGCAAAAGAAGGCTATTCCTGTTCTTCTTTCTCAAACAAGGTCATTTAAAGAGGTTTATGCTTGGAATCTATTTAGAATGGATATATATGAAGGACAAATTAGTTTGAAATTGTTTTGACTGAAGGAATTCATTTTATAGCAAAAATACCAATTTGGCTTTAACTCGCAAAAGTAAGACTATTCCTGTTTTTCTTTCTCAAACAAGGTCATTTAAAGAGGTTTATGCATGGAACCTTCTTAGAATGGATATATATGAAGGACATAGGAGTTTGAACTTGTTTTGACTGAAGGAATTGGTGTTTATAAGCAAAAATCCGAATTTCTTCTTAATTCCGCAAAAGAAGGCTATTCCTGTTCTTCTTTCTCAAACAAGGTCATTTAAAGAGGTTTATGCATGGAATCTTCTTAGAATGGATATATATGAAGGGCAAATTAGTTTGAAATTGCTTTGACTGAAGGAATTCATTTTATAGCAAAAATACCAATTTGGCTTTAACTCGCAAAAGTAAGGCTATTCCTGTTTTTCTTTCTCAAACACGGTCATTTAAAGAGTTTTATGGATGGAACCTTCTTAGAATTGAAATATATGAAGGACAAATTAGTTTGAACTTGTTTTGACTGAAGGAATTCATTTCATAGCAAAAATACCAATTTGGCTTTAACTCGCAAAAGTAAGACTATTCCTGTTTTTCTTTCTCAAACAAGGTCATTTAAAGAGGTTTATGCATGGAACCTTCTTAGAATGGATATATATGAAGGACATAGGAGTTTGAACTTGTTTTGACTGAAGGAATTGGTGTTTATAAGCAAAAATCCGAATTTCGTCTTAATTCCGCAAAAGAAGGCTATTCCTGTTTTTCTTTCTCATATGAGGTCATTTAAAGAGGTTTATGCATGGAACCTACTTAGAATTGAAATATATGAAGGACAAATTAGTTTGAACTTGTTTTGACTGAAGGAATTCATTTTATAGCAAAAATACCAATTTGGCTTTAACTCGCAAAAGTAAGGCTATTCCTGTTTTTCTTTCTCAAACAAGGTCATTTAAAGAGGTTTATGCATGGAACCTACTAAGAATTGAAATATATGAAGGACAAATTAGTTTGAACTTGTTTTGACTGAAGGAATTCATTTTATAGCAAAAATACCAATTTGGCTTTACCTCGCAAAAGTAAGGCTATTCCTGTTTTTCTTTCTCAAACAAGGTCATTTAAAGAGTTTTATGCATGGAACCTTCTTAGAATGGATATATATGAAGGATATAGGAGTTTGAACTTGTTTTGACTGAAGGAATTCATTTTATAGCAAAAATACCAATTTGGCTTTAACTCGCAAAAGTAAGACTATTCCTGTTTTTCTTTCTCAAACAAGTTCATTTAAAGAGTTTTATGCATGGAACCTTCTTAGAATGGATATATATGAAGGACATAGGAGTTTGAACTTGTTTTGACTGAAGGAATTCATTTTATAGCAAAAATACCAATTTGGCTTTAACTCGCAAAAGTAAGACTATTCCTGTTTTTCTTTCTCAAACAAGGTCATTTAAAGAGGTTTATGCATGGAACCTTCTTAGAATGGATATATATGAAGGACATAGGAGTTTGAACTTGTTTTGACTGAAGGAATTGGTGTTTAAAAGCAAAAATCCGAATTTCGTCTTAATTCCGCAAAAGAAGGCTATTCCTGTTCTTCTTTCTCAAACAAGGTCATTTAAAGAGGTTTATGCTTGGAATCTATTTAGAATGGATATATATGAAGGACAAATTAGTTTGAAATTGTTTTGACTGAAGGAATTCATTTTATAGCAAAAATACCAATTTGGCTTTAACTCGCAAAAGTAAGACTATTCCTGTTTTTCTTTCTCAAACAAGGTCATTTAAAGAGGTTTATGCATTGAACCTTCTTAGAATGGATATATATGAAGGACATAGGAGTTTGAAATTGTTTTGACTGAAGGAATTCATTTTATAGCAAAAATACCAATTTGGCTTTAACTCGCAAAAGTAAGGCTATTCCTGTTTTTCTTTGTCAAACAAGGTCATTTAAAGAGTTTTATGCTTGGAACCTTCTTAGAATGGATATGTATGAAGGACATAGGAGTTTGAACTTGTTTTGACTGAAGGAATTGGTGTTTATAAGCAAAAATCCAAATTTCGTCTTAATTCCGCAAAAGAAGGCTATTCCTGTTCTTCTTTCTCAAACAAGGTCATTTAAAGAGGTTTATGCATGGAATCTATTTAGAATGGATATATATGAGGGACAAATTAGTTTGAAATTGTTTTGACTGAAGGAATTCATTTTATAGCAAAAATACCAATTTGGCTTTAACTCGCAAAAGTAAGGCTATTCCTGTTTTTCTTTCTCAAACAGGGTCATTTAAAGAGGTTTATGCATGGAACCTTCTTAGAATGGATATATATGAAGGACATAGGAGTTTGAACTTGTTTTGACTGAAGGAATTGGTGTTTATAAGCAAAAATCCGAATTTCGTCTTAATTCCGCAAAAGAAGGCTATTCCTGTTTTTCTTTCTCATACAAGGTCATTTAAAGAGGTTTATGCATGGAACCTACTTAGAATTGAAATATATGAAGGACAAATTAGTTTGAACTTGTTTTGACTGAAGGAATTCATTTTATAGCAAAAATACCAATTTGGCTTTAACTCGCAAAAGTAAGGCTATTCCTGTTTTTCTTTCTCAAACAAGGTCATTTAAAGAGGTTTATGCATGGAACCTTCTTAGAATGGATATATATGAAGGATATAGGAGTTTGAACTTGTTTTGACTGAAGGAATTCATTTTATAGCAAAAATACCAATTTGGCTTTAACTCGCAAAAGTAAGACTATTCCTGTTTTTCTTTCTCAAACAAGGTCATTTAAAGAGGTTTATGCATGGAACCTTCTTAGAATGGATATATATGAAGGACATAGGAGTTTGAAATTGTTTTGACTGAAGGAATTCATTTTATAGCAAAAATACCAATTTGGCTTTAACTCGCAAAAGTAAGGCTATTCCTGTTTTTCTTTGTCAAACAAGGTCATTTAAAGAGTTTTATGCTTGGAACCTTCTTAGAATGGATATATATGAAGGACATAGGAGTTTGAACTTGTTTTGACTGAAGGAATTGGTGTTTATAAGCAAAAATCCGAATTTCGTCTTAATTCCGCAAAAGAAGGCTATTCCTGTTTTTCTTTCTCATACAAGGTCATTTAAAGAGGTTTATGCATGGAACCTACTTAGAATTGAAATATATGAAGGACAAATTAGTTTGAACTTGTTTTGACTGAAGGAATTCATTTTATAGCAAAAATACCAATTTGGCTTTACCTCGCAAAAGTAAGGCTATTCCTGTTTTTCTTTCTCAAACAAGGTCATTTAAAGAGTTTTATGCATGGAACCTTCTTAGAATGGATATATATGAAGGACAAATTAGTTTGAACTTGTTTTGACTGAAGGAATTCATTTTATAGCAAAAATACCAATTTGGCTTTAACTCGCAAAAGTAA
Organism: Odontesthes bonariensis; assembly: GCF_027942865.1. Lineage (NCBI taxonomy): Eukaryota > Metazoa > Chordata > Actinopteri > Atheriniformes > Atherinopsidae > Odontesthes > Odontesthes bonariensis. The sequence continues at coordinate 6,323,111 of NC_134512.1, read as the reverse complement.
GACTATTCCTGTTTTTCTTTCTCAAACAAGGTCATTTAAAGAGGTTTATGCATGGAACCTTCTTAGAATGGATATATATGAAGGACATAGGAGTTTGAACTTGATTTGACTGAAGGAATTGGTGTTTAAAAGCAAAAATCCGAATTTCGTCTTAATTCCGCAAAAGAAGGCTATTCCTGTTCTTCTTTCTCAAACAAGGTCATTTAAAGAGGTTTATGCTTGGAATCTATTTAGAATGGATATATATGAAGGACAAATTAGTTTGAAATTGTTTTGACTGAAGGAATTCATTTTATAGCAAAAATACCAATTTGGCTTTAACTCGCAAAAGTAAGACTATTCCTGTTTTTCTTTCTCAAACAAGGTCATTTAAAGAGGTTTATGCATGGAACCTTCTTAGAATGGATATATATGAAGGACATAGGAGTTTGAAATTGTTTTGACTGAAGGAATTCATTTTATAGCAAAAATACCAATTTGGCTTTAACTCGCAAAAGTAAGGCTATTCCTGTTTTTCTTTGTCAAACAAGGTCATTTAAAGAGTTTTATGCTTGGAACCTTCTTAGAATGGATATATATGTAGGACATAGGAGTTTGAACTTGTTTTGACTGAAGGAATTGGTGTTTATAAGCAAAAATCCGAATTTCGTCTTAATTCCGCAAAAGAAGGCTATTCCTGTTCTTCTTTCTCAAACAAGGTCATTTAAAGAGGTTTATGCATGGAATCTTCTTAGAATGGATATATATGAAGGGCAAATTAGTTTGAAATTGCTTTGACTGAAGGAATTCATTTTATAGCAAAAATACCAATTTGGCTTTAACTCGCAAAAGTAAGGCTATTCCTGTTTTTCTTTCTCAAACACGGTCATTTAAAGAGTTTTATGGATGGAACCTTCTTAGAATGGATATATATGAAGGATATAGGAGTTTGAACTTGTTTTGACTGAAGGAATTCATTTTATAGCAAAAATACCAATTTGGCTTTAACTCGCAAAAGTAAGACTATTCCTGTTTTTCTTTCTCAAACAAGGTCATTTAAAGAGGTTTATGCATGGAAACTTCTTAGAATGGATATATATGAAGGACATATGAGTTTGAACTTGTTTTGACTGAAGGAATTCATTTTATAGCAAAAATACCAAATTGGCTTCAACTCGCAAAAGTAAGGCTATTCCTGTTTTTCTTTCTCAAACAAGGTCATTTAAAGAGTTTTATGCATGGAACCTTCTTAGAATGGATATATATGAAGGACATAGGAGTTTGAACTTGTTTTGACTGAAGGAATTGGTGTTTATAAGCAAAAATCCGAATTTCGTCTTAATTCCGCAAAAGAAGGCTATTCCTGTTTTTCTTTCTCATACAAGGTCATTTAAAGAGGTTTATGCATGGAACCTACTTAGAATTGAAATATATGAAGGACAAATTAGTTTGAACTTGTTTTGACTGAAGGAATTCATTTTATAGCAAAAATACCAATTTGGCTTTAACTCGCAAAAGTAAGGCTATTCCTGTTTTTCTTTCTCAAACAAGGTCATTTAAAGAGGTTTATGCATGGAACCTACTAAGAATTGAAATATATGAAGGACAAATTAGTTTGAACTTGTTTTGACTGAAGGAATTCATTTTATAGCAAAAATACCAATTTGGCTTTACCTCGCAAAAGTAAGGCTATTCCTGTTTTTCTTTCTCAAACAAGGTCATTTAAAGAGTTTTATGCATGGAACCTTCTTAGAATGGATATATATGAAGGATATAGGAGTTTGAACTTGTTTTGACAGAAGGAATTCATTTCATAGCAAAAATACCAATTTGGCTTTAACTCGCAAAAGTAAGACTATTCCTGTTTTTCTTTCTCAAACAAGGTCATTTAAAGAGGTTTATGCATGGAACCTTCTTAGAATGGATATATATGAAGGACATAGGAGTTTGAACTTGTTTTGACTGAAGGAATTGGTGTTTATAAGCAAAAATCCGAATTTCGTCTTAATTCCGCAAAAGAAGGCTATTCCTGTTTTTCTTTCTCATACAAGGTCATTTAAAGAGGTTTATGCATGGAACCTACTTAGAATTGAAATATATGAAGGACAAATTAGTTTGAACTTGTTTTGACTGAAGGAATTCATTTTATAGCAAAAATACCAATTTGGCTTTAACTCGCAAAAGTAAGGCTATTCCTGTTTTTCTTTCTCAAACAAGGTCATTTAAAGAGTTTTATGCATGGAACCTTCTTAGAATGGATATATATGAAGGATATAGGAGTTTGAACTTGTTTTGACTGAAGGAATTCATTTCATAGCAAAAATACCAATTTGGCTTTAACTCGCAAAAGTAAGACTATTCCTGTTTTTCTTTCTCAAACAAGGTCATTTAAAGAGGTTTATGCATGGAACCTTCTTAGAATGGATATATATGAAGGACATAGGAGTTTGAACTTGTTTTGACTGAAGGAATTGGTGTTTATAAGCAAAAATCCGAATTTCGTCTTAATTCCGCAAAAGAAGGCTATTCCTGTTTTTCTTTCTCATACAAGGTCATTTAAAGAGGTTTATGCATGGAACCTACTTAGAATTGAAATATATGAAGGACAAATTAGTTTGAACTTGTTTTGACTGAAGGAATTCATTTTATAGCAAAAATACCAATTTGGCTTTAACTCGCAAAAGTAAGGCTATTCCTGTTTTTCTTTCTCAAACACGGTCATTTAAAGAGTTTTATGGATGGAACCTTCTTAGAATTGAAATATATGAAGGACAAATTAGTTTGAACTTGTTTTGACTGAAGGAATTCATTTCATAGCAAAAATACCAATTTGGCTTTAACTCGCAAAAGTAAGACTATTCCTGTTTTTCTTTCTCAAACAAGGTCATTTAAAGAGGTTTATGCATGGAACCTTCTTAGAATGGATATATATGAAGGACATAGGAGTTTGAACTTGTTTTGACTGAAGGAATTGGTGTTTATAAGCAAAAATCCGAATTTCGTCTTAATTCCGCAAAAGAAGGCTATTCCTGTTTTTCTTTCTCATACAAGGTCATTTAAAGAGGTTTATGCATGGAACCTACTTAGAATTGAAATATATGAAGGACAAATTAGTTTGAACTTGTTTTGACTGAAGGAATTCATTTTATAGCAAAAATACCAATTTGGCTTTAACTCGCAAAAGTAAGGCTATTCCTGTTTTTCTTTCTCAAACAAGGTCATTTAAAGAGGTTTATGCATGGAACCTACTAAGAATTGAAATATATGAAGGACAAATTAGTTTGAACTTGTTTTGACTGAAGGAATTCATTTTATAGCAAAAATACCAATTTGGCTTTACCTCGCAAAAGTAAGGCTATTCCTGTTTTTCTTTCTCAAACAAGGTCATTTAAAGAGTTTTATGCATGGAACCTTCTTAGAATGGATATATATGAAGGATATAGGAGTTTGAACTTGTTTTGACTGAAGGAATTCATTTTATAGCAAAAATACCAATTTGGCTTTAACTCGCAAAAGTAAGACTATTCCTGTTTTTCTTTCTCAAACAAGTTCATTTAAAGAGTTTTATGCATGGAACCTTCTTAGAATGGATATATATGAAGGACATAGGAGTTTGAACTTGTTTTGACTGAAGGAATTCATTTTATAGCAAAAATACCAATTTGGCTTTAACTCGCAAAAGTAAGACTATTCCTGTTTTTCTTTCTCAAACAAGGTCATTTAAAGAGGTTTATGCATGGAACCTTCTTAGAATGGATATATATGAAGGACATAGGAGTTTGAACTTGTTTTGACTGAAGGAATTGGTGTTTAAAAGCAAAAATCCGAATTTCGTCTTAATTCCGCAAAAGAAGGCTATTCCTGTTCTTCTTTCTCAAACAAGGTCATTTAAAGAGGTTTATGCTTGGAATCTATTTAGAATGGATATATATGAAGGACAAATTAGTTTGAAATTGTTTTGACTGAAGGAATTCATTTTATAGCAAAAATACCAATTTGGCTTTAACTCGCAAAAGTAAGACTATTCCTGTTTTTCTTTCTCAAACAAGGTCATTTAAAGAGGTTTATGCATTGAACCTTCTTAGAATGGATATATATGAAGGACATAGGAGTTTGAAATTGTTTTGACTGAAGGAATTCATTTTATAGCAAAAATACCAATTTGGCTTTAACTCGCAAAAGTAAGGCTATTCCTGTTTTTCTTTGTCAAACAAGGTCATTTAAAGAGTTTTATGCTTGGAACCTTCTTAGAATGGATATGTATGAAGGACATAGGAGTTTGAACTTGTTTTGACTGAAGGAATTGGTGTTTATAAGCAAAAATCCAAATTTCGTCTTAATTCCGCAAAAGAAGGCTATTCCTGTTCTTCTTTCTCAAACAAGGTCATTTAAAGAGGTTTATGCATGGAATCTATTTAGAATGGATATATATGAAGGACAAATTAGTTTGAAATTGTTTTGACTGAAGGAATTCATTTTATAGCAAAAATACCAATTTGGCTTTAACTCGCAAAAGTAAGGCTATTCCTGTTTTTCTTTCTCAAACAGGGTCATTTAAAGAGGTTTATGCATGGAACCTTCTTAGAATGGATATATATGAAGGACATAGGAGTTTGAACTTGTTTTGACTGAAGGAATTGGTGTTTATAAGCAAAAATCCGAATTTCGTCTTAATTCCGCAAAAGAAGGCTATTCCTGTTTTTCTTTCTCATACAAGGTCATTTAAAGAGGTTTATGCATGGAACCTACTTAGAATTGAAATATATGAAGGACAAATTAGTTTGAACTTGTTTTGACTGAAGGAATTCATTTTATAGCAAAAATACCAATTTGGCTTTAACTCGCAAAAGTAAGGCTATTCCTGTTTTTCTTTCTCAAACAAGGTCATTTAAAGAGGTTTATGCATGGAACCTTCTTAGAATGGATATATATGAAGGACATAGGAGTTTGAAATTGTTTTGACTGAAGGAATTCATTTTATAGCAAAAATACCAATTTGGCTTTAACTCGCAAAAGTAAGGCTATTCCTGTTTTTCTTTGTCAAACAAGGTCATTTAAAGAGTTTTATGCTTGGAACCTTCTTAGAATGGATATATATGAAGGACATGGGAGTTTGAACTTGTTTTGACTGAAGGAATTGGTGTTTATAAGCAAAAATCCGAATTTCGTCTTAATTCCGCAAAAGAAGGCTATTCCTGTTTTTCTTTCTCATACAAGGTCATTTAAAGAGGTTTATGCATGGAACCTACTTAGAATTGAAATATATGAAGGACAAATTAGTTTGAACTTGTTTTGACTGAAGGAATTCATTTTATAGCAAAAATACCAATTTGGCTTTAACTCGCAAAAGTAAGGCTATTCCTGTTTTTCTTTCTCAAACAAGGTCATTTAAAGAGTTTTATGCATGGAACCTTCTTAGAATGGATATATATGAAGGACATAGGAGTTTGAACTTGTTTTGACTGAAGGAATTCATTTTATAGCAAAAATACCAATTTGGCTTTAACTCGCAAAAGTAAGACTATTCCTGTTTTTCTTTCTCAAACAAGGTCATTTAAAGAGGTTTATGCATGGAACCTTCTTAGAATGGATATATATGAAGGACATAGGAGTTTGAACTTGATTTGACTGAAGGAATTGGTGTTTAAAAGCAAAAATCCGAATTTCGTCTTAATTCCGCAAAAGAAGGCTATTCCTGTTCTTCTTTCTCAAACAAGGTCATTTAAAGAGGTTTATGCTTGGAATCTATTTAGAATGGATATATATGAAGGACAAATTAGTTTGAAATTGTTTTGACTGAAGGAATTCATTTTATAGCAAAAATACCAATTTGGCTTTAACTCGCAAAAGTAAGACTATTCCTGTTTTTCTTTCTCAAACAAGGTCATTTAAAGAGGTTTATGCATGGAACCTTCTTAGAATGGATATATATGAAGGACATAGGAGTTTGAAATTGTTTTGACTGAAGGAATTCATTTTATAGCAAAAATACCAATTTGGCTTTAACTCGCAAAAGTAAGGCTATTCCTGTTTTTCTTTGTCAAACAAGGTCATTTAAAGAGTTTTATGCTTGGAACCTTCTTAGAATGGATATATATGTAGGACATAGGAGTTTGAACTTGTTTTGACTGAAGGAATTGGTGTTTATAAGCAAAAATCCGAATTTCGTCTTAATTCCGCAAAAGAAGGCTATTCCTGTTCTTCTTTCTCAAACAAGGTCATTTAAAGAGGTTTATGCATGGAATCTTCTTAGAATGGATATATATGAAGGGCAAATTAGTTTGAAATTGCTTTGACTGAAGGAATTCATTTTATAGCAAAAATACCAATTTGGCTTTAACTCGCAAAAGTAAGGCTATTCCTGTTTTTCTTTCTCAAACACGGTCATTTAAAGAGTTTTATGGATGGAACCTTCTTAGAATGGATATATATGAAGGATATAGGAGTTTGAACTTGTTTTGACTGAAGGAATTCATTTTATAGCAAAAATACCAATTTGGCTTTAACTCGCAAAAGTAAGACTATTCCTGTTTTTCTTTCTCAAACAAGGTCATTTAAAGAGGTTTATGCATGGAAACTTCTTAGAATGGATATATATGAAGGACATATGAGTTTGAACTTGTTTTGACTGAAGGAATTCATTTTATAGCAAAAATACCAAATTGGCTTCAACTCGCAAAAGTAAGGCTATTCCTGTTTTTCTTTCTCAAACAAGGTCATTTAAAGAGGTTTATGCATGGAACCTTCTTAGAATGGATATATATGAAGGACATAGGAGTTTGAACTTGTTTTGACTGAAGGAATTGGTGTTTATAAGCAAAAATCCGAATTTCGTCTTAATTCCGCAAAAGAAGGCTATTCCTGTTTTTCTTTCCCATACAAGGTGATTTAAAGAGGTTTATGCATGGAACCTACTTAGAATTGAAATATATGAAGGACAAATTAGTTTGAACTTGTTTTGACTGAAGGAATTCATTTTATAGCAAAAATACCAATTTGGCTTTAACTCGCAAAAGTAAGGCTATTCCTGTTTTTCTTTCTCAAACAAGGTCATTTAAAGAGTTTTATGCATGGAACCTTCTTAGAATGGATATATATGAAGGATATAGGAGTTTGAACTTGTTTTGACTGAAGGAATTCATTTCATAGCAAAAATACCAATTTGGCTTTAACTCGCAAAAGTAAGACTATTCCTGTTTTTCTTTCTCAAACAAGGTCATTTAAAGAGGTTTATGCATGGAACCTTCTTAGAATGGATATATATGAAGGACATAGGAGTTTGAACTTGTTTTGACTGAAGGAATTGGTGTTTATAAGCAAAAATCCGAATTTCGTCTTAATTCCGCAAAAGAAGGCTATTCCTGTTTTTCTTTCTCATACAAGGTCATTTAAAGAGGTTTATGCATGGAACCTACTTAGAATTGAAATATATGAAGGACAAATTAGTTTGAACTTGTTTTGACTGAAGGAATTCATTTTATAGCAAAAATACCAATTTGGCTTTAACTCGCAAAAGTAAGGCTATTCCTGTTTTTCTTTCTCAAACAAGGTCATTTAAAGAGGTTTATGCATGGAACCTACTAAGAATTGAAATATATGAAGGACAAATTAGTTTGAACTTGTTTTGACTGAAGGAATTCATTTTATAGCAAAAATACCAATTTGGCTTTAACTCGCAAAAGTAAGGCTATTCCTGTTTTTCTTTCTCAAACAAGGTCATTTAAAGAGTTTTATGCATGGAACCTTCTTAGAATGGATATATATGAAGGATATAGGAGTTTGAACTTGTTTTGACTGAAGGAATTCATTTTATAGCAAAAATACCAATTTGGCTTTAACTCGCAAAAGTAAGACTATTCCTGTTTTTCTTTCTCAAACAAGTTCATTTAAAGAGTTTTATGCATGGAACCTTCTTAGAATGGATATATATGAAGGACATAGGAGTTTGAACTTGTTTTGACTGAAGGAATTCATTTTATAGCAAAAATACCAATTTGGCTTTAACTCGCAAAAGTAAGACTATTCCTGTTTTTCTTTCTCAAACAAGGTCATTTAAAGAGGTTTATGCATGGAACCTTCTTAGAATGGATATATATGAAGGACATAGGAGTTTGAACTTGTTTTGACTGAAGGAATTGGTGTTTAAAAGCAAAAATCCGAATTTCGTCTTAATTCCGCAAAAGAAGGCTATTCCTGTTCTTCTTTCTCAAACAAGGTCATTTAAAGAGGTTTATGCTTGGAATCTATTTAGAATGGATATATATGAAGGACAAATTAGTTTGAAATTGTTTTGACTGAAGGAATTCATTTTATAGCAAAAATACCAATTTGGCTTTAACTCGCAAAAGTAAGACTATTCCTGTTTTTCTTTCTCAAACAAGGTCATTTAAAGAGGTTTATGCATTGAACCTTCTTAGAATGGATATATATGAAGGACATAGGAGTTTGAAATTGTTTTGACTGAAGGAATTCATTTTATAGCAAAAATACCAATTTGGCTTTAACTCGCAAAAGTAAGGCTATTCCTGTTTTTCTTTGTCAAACAAGGTCATTTAAAGAGTTTTATGCTTGGAACCTTCTTAGAATGGATATGTATGAAGGACATAGGAGTTTGAACTTGTTTTGACTGAAGGAATTGGTGTTTATAAGCAAAAATCCAAATTTCGTCTTAATTCCGCAAAAGAAGGCTATTCCTGTTCTTCTTTCTCAAACAAGGTCATTTAAAGAGGTTTATGCATGGAATCTATTTAGAATGGATATATATGAAGGACAAATTAGTTTGAAATTGTTTTGACTGAAGGAATTCATTTTATAGCAAAAATACCAATTTGGCTTTAACTCGCAAAAGTAAGGCTATTCCTGTTTTTCTTTCTCAAACAGGGTCATTTAAAGAGGTTTATGCATGGAACCTTCTTAGAATGGATATATATGAAGGACATAGGAGTTTGAACTTGTTTTGACTGAAGGAATTGGTGTTTATAAGCAAAAATCCGAATTTCGTCTTAATTCCGCAAAAGAAGGCTATTCCTGTTTTTCTTTCTCATACAAGGTCATTTAAAGAGGTTTATGCATGGAACCTACTTAGAATTGAAATATATGAAGGACAAATTAGTTTGAACTTGTTTTGACTGAAGGAATTCAATTTATAGCAAAAATACCAATTTGGCTTTAACTCGCAAAAGTAAGACTATTCCTGTTTTTCTTTCTCAAACAAGGTCATTTAAAGAGGTTTATGCATGGAACCTTCTTAGAATGGATATATATGAAGGATATAGGAGTTTGAACTTGTTTTGACTGAAGGAATTCATTTTATAGCAAAAATACCAATTTGGCTTTAACTCGCAAAAGTAAGACTATTCCTGTTTTTCTTTCTCAAACAAGGTCATTTAAAGAGGTTTATGCATGGAACCTTCTTAGAATGGATATATATGAAGGACATAGGAGTTTGAAATTGTTTTGACTGAAGGAATTCATTTTATAGCAAAAATACCAATTTGGCTTTAACTCGCAAAAGTAAGGCTATTCCTGTTTTTCTTTGTCAAACAAGGTCATTTAAAGAGTTTTATGCTTGGAACCTTCTTAGAATGGATATATATGAAGGACATAGGAGTTTGAACTTGTTTTGACTGAAGGAATTGGTGTTTATAAGCAAAAATCCGAATTTCGTCTTAATTCCGCAAAAGAAGGCTATTCCTGTTTTTCTTTCTCATACAAGGTCATTTAAAGAGGTTTATGCATGGAACCTACTTAGAATTGAAATATATGAAGGACAAATTAGTTTGAACTTGTTTTGACTGAAGGAATTCATTTTATAGCAAAAATACCAATTTGGCTTTAACTCGCAAAAGTAAGGCTATTCCTGTTTTTCTTTCTCAAACAAGGTCATTTAAAGAGTTTTATGCATGGAACCTTCTTAGAATGGATATATATGAAGGACATAGGAGTTTGAACTTGTTTTGACTGAAGGAATTCATTTTATAGCAAAAATACCAATTTGGCTTTAACTCGCAAAAGTAAGACTATTCCTGTTTTTCTTTCTCAAACAAGGTCATTTAAAGAGGTTTATGCATGGAACCTTCTTAGAATGGATATATATGAAGGACATAGGAGTTTGAACTTGATTTGACTGAAGGAATTGGTGTTTAAAAGCAAAAATCCGAATTTCGTCTTAATTCCGCAAAAGAAGGCTATTCCTGTTCTTCTTTCTCAAACAAGGTCATTTAAAGAGGTTTATGCTTGGAATCTATTTAGAATGGATATATATGAAGGACAAATTAGTTTGAAATTGTTTTGACTGAAGGAATTCATTTTATAGCAAAAATACCAATTTGGCTTTAACTCGCAAAAGTAAGACTATTCCTGTTTTTCTTTCTCAAACAAGGTCATTTAAAGAGGTTTATGCATGGAACCTTCTTAGAATGGATATATATGAAGGACATAGGAGTTTGAAATTGTTTTGACTGAAGGAATTCATTTTATAGCAAAAATACCAATTTGGCTTTAACTCGCAAAAGTAAGGCTATTCCTGTTTTTCTTTGTCAAACAAGGTCATTTAAAGAGTTTTATGCTTGGAACCTTCTTAGAATGGATATATATGTAGGACATAGGAGTTTGAACTTGTTTTGACTGAAGGAATTGGTGTTTATAAGCAAAAATCCGAATTTCGTCTTAATTCCGCAAAAGAAGGCTATTCCTGTTCTTCTTTCTCAAACAAGGTCATTTAAAGAGGTTTATGCATGGAATCTTCTTAGAATGGATATATATGAAGGGCAAATTAGTTTGAAATTGCTTTGACTGAAGGAATTCATTTTATAGCAAAAATACCAATTTGGCTTTAACTCGCAAAAGTAAGGCTATTCCTGTTTTTCTTTCTCAAACACGGTCATTTAAAGAGTTTTATGGATGGAACCTTCTTAGAATGGATATATATGAAGGATATAGGAGTTTGAACTTGTTTTGACTGAAGGAATTCATTTTATAGCAAAAATACCAAATTGGCTTCAACTCGCAAAAGTAAGGCTATTCCTGTATTTCTTTCTCAAACAAGGTCATTTAAAGAGGTTTATGCATGGAACCTTCTTAGAATGGATATATATGAAGGACATAGGAGTTTGAACTTGTTTTGACTGAAGGAATTGGTGTTTATAAGCAAAAATCCGAATTTCGTCTTAATTCCGCAAAAGAAGGCTATTCCTGTTTTTCTTTCCCATACAAGGTGATTTAAAGAGGTTTATGCATGGAACCTACTTAGAATTGAAATATATGAAGGACAAATTAGTTTGAACTTGTTTTGACTGAAGGAATTCATTTTATAGCAAAAATACCAATTTGGCTTTAACTCGCAAAAGTAAGGCTATTCCTGTTTTTCTTTCTCAAACAAGGTCATTTAAAGAGTTTTATGCATGGAACCTTCTTAGAATGGATATATATGAAGGATATAGGAGTTTGAACTTGTTTTGACTGAAGGAATTCATTTCATAGCAAAAATACCAATTTGGCTTTAACTCGCAAAAGTAAGACTATTCCTGTTTTTCTTTCTCAAACAAGGTCATTTAAAGAGGTTTATGCATGGAACCTTCTTAGAATGGATATATATGAAGGACATAGGAGTTTGAACTTGTTTTGACTGAAGGAATTGGTGTTTATAAGCAAAAATCCGAATTTCGTCTTAATTCCGCAAAAGAAGGCTATTCCTGTTTTTCTTTCTCATACAAGGTCATTTAAAGAGGTTTATGCATGGAACCTACTTAGAATTGAAATATATGAAGGACAAATTAGTTTGAACTTGTTTTGACTGAAGGAATTCATTTTATAGCAAAAATACCAATTTGGCTTTAACTCGCAAAAGTAAGGCTATTCCTGTTTTTCTTTCTCAAACAAAGTCATTTAAAGAGTTTTATGCATGGAACCTTCTTAGAATGGATATATATGAAGGATATAGGAGTTTGAACTTGTTTTGACTGAAGGAATTCATTTTATAGCAAAAATACCAATTTGGCTTTAACTCGCAAAAGTAAGACTATTCCTGTTTTTCTTTCTCAAACAAGTTCATTTAAAGAGTTTTATGCATGGAACCTTCTTAGAATGGATATATATGAAGGACATAGGAGTTTGAACTTGATTTGACTGAAGGAATTGGTGTTTAAAAGCAAAAATCCGAATTTCGTCTTAATTCCGCAAAAGAAGGCTATTCCTGTTCTTCTTTCTCAAACAAGGTCATTTAAAGAGGTTTATGCATGGAATCTATTTAGAATGGATATATATGAAGGACAAATTAGTTTGAAATTGTTTTGACTGAAGGAATTCATTTTATAGCAAAAATACCAATTTGGCTTTAACTCGCAAAAGTAAGGCTATTCCTGTTTTTCTTTCTCAAACAGGGTCATTTAAAGAGGTTTATGCATGGAACCTTCTTAGAATGGATATATATGAAGGACATAGGAGTTTGAACTTGTTTTGACTGAAGGAATTGGTGTTTATAAGCAAAAATCCGAATTTCGTCTTAATTCCGCAAAAGAAGGCTATTCCTGTTTTTCTTTCTCATACAAGGTCATTTAAAGAGGTTTATGCATGGAACCTACTTAGAATTGAAATATATGAAGGACAAATTAGTTTGAACTTGTTTTGACTGAAGGAATTCATTTTATAGCAAAAATACCAATTTGGCTTTAACTCGCAAAAGTAAGACTATTCCTGTTTTTCTTTCTCAAACAAGGTCATTTAAAGAGGTTTATGCATGGAACCTTCTTAGAATGGATATATATGAAGGATATAGGAGTTTGAACTTGTTTTGACTGAAGGAATTCATTTTATAGCAAAAATACCAATTTGGCTTTAACTCGCAAAAGTAAGACTATTCCTGTTTTTCTTTCTCAAACAAGGTCATTTAAAGAGGTTTATGCATGGAACCTTCTTAGAATGGATATATATGAAGGACATAGGAGTTTGAAATTGTTTTGACTGAAGGAATTCATTTTATAGCAAAAATACCAATTTGGCTTTAACTCGCAAAAGTAAGGCTATTCCTGTTTTTCTTTGTCAAACAAGGTCATTTAAAGAGTTTTATGCTTGGAACCTTCTTAGAATGGATATATATGAAGGACATAGGAGTTTGAACTTGTTTTGACTGAAGGAATTGGTGTTTATAAGCAAAAATCCGAATTTCGTCTTAATTCCGCAAAAGAAGGCTATTCCTGTTTTTCTTTCTCATACAAGGTCATTTAAAGAGGTTTATGCATGGAACCTACTTAGAATTGAAATATATGAAGGACAAATTAGTTTGAACTTGTTTTGACTGAAGGAATTCATTTTATAGCAAAAATACCAATTTGGCTTTAACTCGCAAAAGTAAGGCTATTCCTGTTTTTCTTTCTCAAACAAGGTCATTTAAAGAGTTTTATGCATGGAACCTTCTTAGAATGGATATATATGAAGGACATAGGAGTTTGAACTTGTTTTGACTGAAGGAATTCATTTTATAGCAAAAATACCAATTTGGCTTTAACTCGCAAAAGTAAGACTATTCCTGTTTTTCTTTCTCAAACAAGGTCATTTAAAGAGGTTTATGCATGGAACCTTCTTAGAATGGATATATATGAAGGACATAGGAGTTTGAACTTGATTTGACTGAAGGAATTGGTGTTTAAAAGCAAAAATCCGAATTTCGTCTTAATTCCGCAAAAGAAGGCTATTCCTGTTCTTCTTTCTCAAACAAGGTCATTTAAAGAGGTTTATGCTTGGAATCTATTTAGAATGGATATATATGAAGGACAAATTAGTTTGAAATTGTTTTGACTGAAGGAATTCATTTTATAGCAAAAATACCAATTTGGCTTTAACTCGCAAAAGTAAGACTATTCCTGTTTTTCTTTCTCAAACAAGGTCATTTAAAGAGGTTTATGCATGGAACCTTCTTAGAATGGATATATATGAAGGACATAGGAGTTTGAAATTGTTTTGACTGAAGGAATTCATTTTATAGCAAAAATACCAATTTGGCTTTAACTCGCAAAAGTAAGGCTATTCCTGTTTTTCTTTGTCAAACAAGGTCATTTAAAGAGTTTTATGCTTGGAACCTTCTTAGAATGGATATATATGTAGGACATAGGAGTTTGAACTTGTTTTGACTGAAGGAATTGGTGTTTATAAGCAAAAATCCGAATTTCGTCTTAATTCCGCAAAAGAAGGCTATTCCTGTTCTTCTTTCTCAAACAAGGTCATTTAAAGAGGTTTATGCATGGAATCTTCTTAGAATGGATATATATGAAGGGCAAATTAGTTTGAAATTGCTTTGACTGAAGGAATTCATTTTATAGCAAAAATACCAATTTGGCTTTAACTCGCAAAAGTAAGGCTATTCCTGTTTTTCTTTCTCAAACACGGTCATTTAAAGAGTTTTATGGATGGAACCTTCTTAGAATGGATATATATGAAGGATATAGGAGTTTGAACTTGTTTTGACTGAAGGAATTCATTTTATAGCAAAAATACCAAATTGGCTTCAACTCGCAAAAGTAAGGCTATTCCTGTTTTTCTTTCTCAAACAAGGTCATTTAAAGAGGTTTATGCATGGAACCTTCTTAGAATGGATATATATGAAGGACATAGGAGTTTGAACTTGTTTTGACTGAAGGAATTGGTGTTTATAAGCAAAAATCCGAATTTCGTCTTAATTCCGCAAAAGAAGGCTATTCCTGTTTTTCTTTCCCATACAAGGTGATTTAAAGAGGTTTATGCATGGAACCTACTTAGAATTGAAATATATGAAGGACAAATTAGTTTGAACTTGTTTTGACTGAAGGAATTCATTTTATAGCAAAAATACCAATTTGGCTTTAACTCGCAAAAGTAAGGCTATTCCTGTTTTTCTTTCTCAAACAAGGTCATTTAAAGAGTTTTATGCATGGAACCTTCTTAGAATGGATATATATGAAGGATATAGGAGTTTGAACTTGTTTTGACTGAAGGAATTCATTTCATAGCAAAAATACCAATTTGGCTTTAACTCGCAAAAGTAAGACTATTCCTGTTTTTCTTTCTCAAACAAGGTCATTTAAAGAGGTTTATGCATGGAACCTTCTTAGAATGGATATATATGAAGGACATAGGAGTTTGAACTTGTTTTGACTGAAGGAATTGGTGTTTATAAGCAAAAATCCGAATTTCGTCTTAATTCCGCAAAAGAAGGCTATTCCTGTTTTTCTTTCTCATACAAGGTCATTTAAAGAGGTTTATGCATGGAACCTACTTAGAATTGAAATATATGAAGGACAAATTAGTTTGAACTTGTTTTGACTGAAGGAATTCATTTTATAGCAAAAATACCAATTTGGCTTTAACTCGCAAAAGTAAGGCTATTCCTGTTTTTCTTTCTCAAACAAAGTCATTTAAAGAGTTTTATGCATGGAACCTTCTTAGAATGGATATATATGAAGGATATAGGAGTTTGAACTTGTTTTGACTGAAGGAATTCATTTTATAGCAAAAATACCAATTTGGCTTTAACTCGCAAAAGTAAGACTATTCCTGTTTTTCTTTCTCAAACAAGTTCATTTAAAGAGTTTTATGCATGGAACCTTCTTAGAATGGATATATATGAAGGACATAGGAGTTTGAACTTGATTTGACTGAAGGAATTGGTGTTTAAAAGCAAAAATCCGAATTTCGTCTTAATTCCGCAAAAGAAGGCTATTCCTGTTCTTCTTTCTCAAACAAGGTCATTTAAAGAGGTTTATGCATGGAATCTATTTAGAATGGATATATATGAAGGACAAATTAGTTTGAAATTGTTTTGACTGAAGGAATTCATTTTATAGCAAAAATACCAATTTGGCTTTAACTCGCAAAAGTAAGGCTATTCCTGTTTTTCTTTCTCAAACAGGGTCATTTAAAGAGGTTTATGCATGGAACCTTCTTAGAATGGATATATATGAAGGACATAGGAGTTTGAACTTGTTTTGACTGAAGGAATTGGTGTTTATAAGCAAAAATCCGAATTTCGTCTTAATTCCGCAAAAGAAGGCTATTCCTGTTTTTCTTTCTCATACAAGGTCATTTAAAGAGGTTTATGCATGGAACCTACTTAGAATTGAAATATATGAAGGACAAATTAGTTTGAACTTGTTTTGACTGAAGGAATTCATTTTATAGCAAAAATACCAATTTGGCTTTAACTCGCAAAAGTAAGACTATTCCTGTTTTTCTTTCTCAAACAAGGTCATTTAAAGAGGTTTATGCATGGAACCTTCTTAGAATGGATATATATGAAGGATATAGGAGTTTGAACTTGTTTTGACTGAAGGAATTCATTTTATAGCAAAAATACCAATTTGGCTTTAACTCGCAAAAGTAAGACTATTCCTGTTTTTCTTTCTCAAACAAGGTCATTTAAAGAGGTTTATGCATGGAACCTTCTTAGAATGGATATATATGAAGGACATAGGAGTTTGAAATTGTTTTGACTGAAGGAATTCATTTTATAGCAAAAATACCAATTTGGCTTTAACTCGCAAAAGTAAGGCTATTCCTGTTTTTCTTTGTCAAACAAGGTCATTTAAAGAGTTTTATGCTTGGAACCTTCTTAGAATGGATATATATGAAGGACATAGGAGTTTGAACTTGTTTTGACTGAAGGAATTGGTGTTTATAAGCAAAAATCCGAATTTCGTCTTAATTCCGCAAAAGAAGGCTATTCCTGTTTTTCTTTCTCATACAAGGTCATTTAAAGAGGTTTATGCATGGAACCTACTTAGAATTGAAATATATGAAGGACAAATTAGTTTGAACTTGTTTTGACTGAAGGAATTCATTTTATAGCAAAAATACCAATTTGGCTTTAACTCGCAAAAGTAAGGCTATTCCTGTTTTTCTTTCTCAAACAAGGTCATTTAAAGAGTTTTATGCATGGAACCTTCTTAGAATGGATATATATGAAGGACATAGGAGTTTGAACTTGTTTTGACTGAAGGAATTCATTTTATAGCAAAAATACCAATTTGGCTTTAACTCGCAAAAGTAAGACTATTCCTGTTTTTCTTTCTCAAACAAGGTCATTTAAAGAGGTTTATGCATGGAACCTTCTTAGAATGGATATATATGAAGGACATAGGAGTTTGAACTTGATTTGACTGAAGGAATTGGTGTTTAAAAGCAAAAATCCGAATTTCGTCTTAATTCCGCAAAAGAAGGCTATTCCTGTTCTTCTTTCTCAAACAAGGTCATTTAAAGAGGTTTATGCTTGGAATCTATTTAGAATGGATATATATGAAGGACAAATTAGTTTGAAATTGTTTTGACTGAAGGAATTCATTTTATAGCAAAAATACCAATTTGGCTTTAACTCGCAAAAGTAAGACTATTCCTGTTTTTCTTTCTCAAACAAGGTCATTTAAAGAGGTTTATGCATGGAACCTTCTTAGAATGGATATATATGAAGGACATAGGAGTTTGAAATTGTTTTGACTGAAGGAATTCATTTTATAGCAAAAATACCAATTTGGCTTTAACTCGCAAAAGTAAGGCTATTCCTGTTTTTCTTTGTCAAACAAGGTCATTTAAAGAGTTTTATGCTTGGAACCTTCTTAGAATGGATATATATGTAGGACATAGGAGTTTGAACTTGTTTTGACTGAAGGAATTGGTGTTTATAAGCAAAAATCCGAATTTCGTCTTAATTCCGCAAAAGAAGGCTATTCCTGTTCTTCTTTCTCAAACAAGGTCATTTAAAGAGGTTTATGCATGGAATCTTCTTAGAATGGATATATATGAAGGGCAAATTAGTTTGAAATTGCTTTGACTGAAGGAATTCATTTTATAGCAAAAATACCAATTTGGCTTTAACTCGCAAAAGTAAGGCTATTCCTGTTTTTCTTTCTCAAACACGGTCATTTAAAGAGTTTTATGGATGGAACCTTCTTAGAATGGATATATATGAAGGATATAGGAGTTTGAACTTGTTTTGACTGAAGGAATTCATTTTATAGCAAAAATACCAAATTGGCTTCAACTCGCAAAAGTAAGGCTATTCCTGTTTTTCTTTCTCAAACAAGGTCATTTAAAGAGGTTTATGCATGGAACCTTCTTAGAATGGATATATATGAAGGACATAGGAGTTTGAACTTGTTTTGACTGAAGGAATTGGTGTTTATAAGCAAAAATCCGAATTTCGTCTTAATTCCGCAAAAGAAGGCTATTCCTGTTTTTCTTTCCCATACAAGGTGATTTAAAGAGGTTTATGCATGGAACCTACTTAGAATTGAAATATATGAAGGACAAATTAGTTTGAACTTGTTTTGACTGAAGGAATTCATTTTATAGCAAAAATACCAATTTGGCTTTAACTCGCAAAAGTAAGGCTATTCCTGTTTTTCTTTCTCAAACAAGGTCATTTAAAGAGTTTTATGCATGGAACCTTCTTAGAATGGATATATATGAAGGATATAGGAGTTTGAACTTGTTTTGACTGAAGGAATTCATTTCATAGCAAAAATACCAATTTGGCTTTAACTCGCAAAAGTAAGACTATTCCTGTTTTTCTTTCTCAAACAAGGTCATTTAAAGAGGTTTATGCATGGAACCTTCTTAGAATGGATATATATGAAGGACATAGGAGTTTGAACTTGTTTTGACTGAAGGAATTGGTGTTTATAAGCAAAAATCCGAATTTCGTCTTAATTCCGCAAAAGAAGGCTATTCCTGTTTTTCTTTCTCATACAAGGTCATTTAAAGAGGTTTATGCATGGAACCTACTTAGAATTGAAATATATGAAGGACAAATTAGTTTGAACTTGTTTTGACTGAAGGAATTCATTTTATAGCAAAAATACCAATTTGGCTTTAACTCGCAAAAGTAAGGCTATTCCTGTTTTTCTTTCTCAAACAAAGTCATTTAAAGAGTTTTATGCATGGAACCTTCTTAGAATGGATATATATGAAGGATATAGGAGTTTGAACTTGATTTGACTGAAGGAATTGGTGTTTAAAAGCAAAAATCCTAATTTCGTCTTAATTCCGCAAAAGAAGGCTATTCCTGTTCTTCTTTCTCAAACAAGGTCATTTAAAGAGGTTTATGCTTGGAATCTATTTAGAATGGATATATATGAAGGACAAATTAGTTTGAAATTGTTTTGACTGAAGGAATTCATTTTATAGCAAAAATACCAATTTGGCTTTAACTCGCAAAAGTAAGACTATTCCTGTTTTTCTTTCTCAAACAAGGTCATTTAAAGAGGTTTATGCATGGAACCTTCTTAGAATGGATATATATGAAGGACATAGGAGTTTGAACTTGTTTTGACTGAAGGAATTGGTGTTTATAAGCAAAAATCCGAATTTCTTCTTAATTCCGCAAAAGAAGGCTATTCCTGTTCTTCTTTCTCAAACAAGGTCATTTAAAGAGGTTTATGCATGGAATCTTCTTAGAATGGATATATATGAAGGGCAAATTAGTTTGAAATTGCTTTGACTGAAGGAATTCATTTTATAGCAAAAATACCAATTTGGCTTTAACTCGCAAAAGTAAGGCTATTCCTGTTTTTCTTTCTCAAACACGGTCATTTAAAGAGTTTTATGGATGGAACCTTCTTAGAATTGAAATATATGAAGGACAAATTAGTTTGAACTTGTTTTGACTGAAGGAATTCATTTCATAGCAAAAATACCAATTTGGCTTTAACTCGCAAAAGTAAGGCTATTCCTGTTTTTCTTTCTCAAACAAGGTCATTTAAAGAGTTTTATGCATGGAACCTTCTTAGAATGGATATATATGAAGGATATAGGAGTTTGAACTTGTTTTGACTGAAGGAATTCATTTTATAGCAAAAATACCAATTTGGCTTTAACTCGCAAAAGTAAGACTATTCCTGTTTTTCTTTCTCAAACAAGTTCATTTAAAGAGTTTTATGCATGGAACCTTCTTAGAATGGATATATATGAAGGACATAGGAGTTTGAACTTGTTTTGACTGAAGGAATTCATTTTATAGCAAAAATACCAATTTGGCTTTAACTCGCAAAAGTAAGACTATTCCTGTTTTTCTTTCTCAAACAAGGTCATTTAAAGAGGTTTATGCATGGAACCTTCTTAGAATGGATATATATGAAGGACATAGGAGTTTGAACTTGTTTTGACTGAAGGAATTGGTGTTTAAAAGCAAAAATCCGAATTTCGTCTTAATTCCGCAAAAGAAGGCTATTCCTGTTCTTCTTTCTCAAACAAGGTCATTTAAAGAGGTTTATGCTTGGAATCTATTTAGAATGGATATATATGAAGGACAAATTAGTTTGAAATTGTTTTGACTGAAGGAATTCATTTTATAGCAAAAATACCAATTTGGCTTTAACTCGCAAAAGTAAGACTATTCCTGTTTTTCTTTCTCAAACAAGGTCATTTAAAGAAGTTTATGCATTGAACCTTCTTAGAATGGATATATATGAAGGACATAGGAGTTTGAAATTGTTTTGACTGAAGGAATTCATTTTATAGCAAAAATACCAATTTGGCTTTAACTCGCAAAAGTAAGGCTATTCCTGTTTTTCTTTGTCAAACAAGGTCATTTAAAGAGTTTTATGCTTGGAACCTTCTTAGAATGGATATGTATGAAGGACATAGGAGTTTGAACTTGTTTTGACTGAAGGAATTGGTGTTTATAAGCAAAAATCCAAATTTCGTCTTAATTCCGCAAAAGAAGGCTATTCCTGTTCTTCTTTCTCAAACAAGGTCATTTAAAGAGGTTTATGCATGGAATCTATTTAGAATGGATATATATGAAGGACAAATTAGTTTGAAATTGTTTTGACTGAAGGAATTCATTTTATAGCAAAAATACCAATTTGGCTTTAACTCGCAAAAGTAAGGCTATTCCTGTTTTTCTTTCTCAAACAGGGTCATTTAAAGAGGTTTATGCATGGAACCTTCTTAGAATGGATATATATGAAGGACATAGGAGTTTGAACTTGTTTTGACTGAAGGAATTGGTGTTTATAAGCAAAAATCCGAATTTCGTCTTAATTCCGCAAAAGAAGGCTATTCCTGTTTTTCTTTCTCATACAAGGTCATTTAAAGAGGTTTATGCATGGAACCTACTTAGAATTGAAATATATGAAGGACAAATTAGTTTGAACTTGTTTTGACTGAAGGAATTCATTTTATAGCAAAAATACCAATTTGGCTTTAACTCGCAAAAGTAAGGCTATTCCTGTTTTTCTTTCTCAAACAAGGTCATTTAAAGAGTTTTATGCATGGAACCTTCTTAGAATGGATATATATGAAGGACAAATTAGTTTGAACTTGTTTTGACTGAAGGAATTCATTTTATAGCAAAAATACCAATTTGGCTTTAACTCGCAAAAGTAAGACTATTCCTGTTTTTCTTTCTCAAACAAGGTCATTTAAAGAGGTTTATGCATGGAACCTTCTTAGAATGGATATATATGAAGGACATAGGAGTTTGAACTTGATTTGACTGAAGGAATTGGTGTTTAAAAGCAAAAATCCGAATTTCGTCTTAATTCCGCAAAAGAAGGCTATTCCTGTTCTTCTTTCTCAAACAAGGTCATTTAAAGAGGTTTATGCTTGGAATCTATTTAGAATGGATATATATGAAGGACAAATTAGTTTGAAATTGTTTTGACTGAAGGAATTCATTTTATAGCAAAAATACCAATTTGGCTTTAACTCGCAAAAGTAAGACTATTCCTGTTTTTCTTTCTCAAACAAGGTCATTTAAAGAGGTTTATGCATGGAACCTTCTTAGAATGGATATATATGAAGGACATAGGAGTTTGAAATTGTTTTGACTGAAGGAATTCATTTTATAGCAAAAATACCAATTTGGCTTTAACTCGCAAAAGTAAGGCAATTCCTGTTTTTCTTTGTCAAACAAGGTCATTTAAAGAGTTTTATGCTTGGAACCTTCTTAGAATGGATATATATGTAGGACATAGGAGTTTGAACTTGTTTTGACTGAAGGAATTGGTGTTTATAAGCAAAAATCCGAATTTCGTCTTAATTCCGCAAAAGAAGGCTATTCCTGTTCTTCTTTCTCAAACAAGGTCATTTAAAGAGGTTTATGCATGGAATCTTCTTAGAATGGATATATATGAAGGGCAAATTAGTTTGAAATTGCTTTGACTGAAGGAATTCATTTTATAGCAAAAATACCAATTTGGCTTTAACTCGCAAAAGTAAGGCTATTCCTGTTTTTCTTTCTCAAACACGGTCATTTAAAGAGTTTTATGGATGGAACCTTCTTAGAATGGATATATATGAAGGATATAGGAGTTTGAACTTGTTTTGACTGAAGGAATTCATTTTATAGCAAAAATACCAATTTGGCTTTAACTCGCAAAAGTAAGACTATTCCTGTTTTTCTTTCTCAAACAAGGTCATTTAAAGAGGTTTATGCATGGAAACTTCTTAGAATGGATATATATGAAGGACATATGAGTTTGAACTTGTTTTGACTGAAGGAATTCATTTTATAGCAAAAATATCAAATTGGCTTCAACTCGCAAAAGTAAGGCTATTCCTGTTTTTCTTTCTCAAACAAGGTCATTTAAAGAGGTTTATGCATGGAACCTTCTTAGAATGGATATATATGAAGGACATAGGAGTTTGAACTTGTTTTGACTGAAGGAATTGGTGTTTATAAGCAAAAATCCGAATTTCGTCTTAATTCCGCAAAAGAAGGCTATTCCTGTTTTTCTTTCTCATACAAGGTCATTTAAAGAGGTTTATGCATGGAACCTACTTAGAATTGAAATATATGAAGGACAAATTAGTTTGAACTTGTTTTGACTGAAGGAATTCATTTTATAGCAAAAATACCAATTTGGCTTTAACTCGCAAAAGTAAGGCTATTCCTGTTTTTCTTTCTCAAACAAGGTCATTTAAAGAGTTTTATGCATGGAATCTTCTTAGAATGGATATATATGAAGGATATAGGAGTTTGAACTTGTTTTGACTGAAGGAATTCATTTCATAGCAAAAATACCAATTTGGCTTTAACTCGCAAAAGTAAGACTATTCCTGTTTTTCTTTCTCAAACAAGGTCATTTAAAGAGGTTTATGCATGGAACCTTCTTAGAATGGATATATATGAAGGACATAGGAGTTTGAACTTGTTTTGACTGAAGGAATTGGTGTTTATAAGCAAAAATCCGAATTTCGTCTTAATTCCGCAAAAGAAGGCTATTCCTGTTTTTCTTTCTCATACAAGGTCATTTAAAGAGGTTTATGCATGGAACCTACTTAGAATTGAAATATATGAAGGACAAATTAGTTTGAACTTGTTTTGACTGAAGGAATTCATTTTATAGCAAAAATACCAATTTGGCTTTAACTCGCAAAAGTAAGGCTATTCCTGTTTTTCTTTCTCAAACAAAGTCATTTAAAGAGTTTTATGCATGGAACCTTCTTAGAATGGATATATATGAAGGATATAGGAGTTTGAACTTGTTTTGACTGAAGGAATTCATTTTATAGCAAAAATACCAATTTGGCTTTAACTCGCAAAAGTAAGACTATTCCTGTTTTTCTTTCTCAAACAAGTTCATTTAAAGAGTTTTATGCATGGAACCTTCTTAGAATGGATATATATGAAGGACATAGGAGTTTGAACTTGATTTGACTGAAGGAATTGGTGTTTAAAAGCAAAAATCCGAATTTCGTCTTAATTCCGCAAAAGAAGGCTATTCCTGTTCTTCTTTCTCAAACAAGGTCATTTAAAGAGGTTTATGCTTGGAATCTATTTAGAATGGATATATATGAAGGACAAATTAGTTTGAAATTGTTTTGACTGAAGGAATTCATTTTATAGCAAAAATACCAATTTGGCTTTAACTCGCAAAAGTAAGACTATTCCTGTTTTTCTTTCTCAAACAAGGTCATTTAAAGAGGTTTATGCATGGAACCTTCTTAGAATGGATATATATGAAGGACATAGGAGTTTGAACTTGTTTTGACTGAAGGAATTGGTGTTTATAAGCAAAAATCCGAATTTCTTCTTAATTCCGCAAAAGAAGGCTATTCCTGTTCTTCTTTCTCAAACAAGGTCATTTAAAGAGGTTTATGCATGGAATCTTCTTAGAATGGATATATATGAAGGGCAAATTAGTTTGAAATTGCTTTGACTGAAGGAATTCATTTTATAGCAAAAATACCAATTTGGCTTTAACTCGCAAAAGTAAGGCTATTCCTGTTTTTCTTTCTCAAACACGGTCATTTAAAGAGTTTTATGGATGGAACCTTCTTAGAATTGAAATATATGAAGGACAAATTAGTTTGAACTTGTTTTGACTGAAGGAATTCATTTCATAGCAAAAATACCAATTTGGCTTTAACTCGCAAAAGTAAGACTATTCCTGTTTTTCTTTCTCAAACAAGGTCATTTAAAGAGGTTTATGCATGGAACCTTCTTAGAATGGATATATATGAAGGACATAGGAGTTTGAACTTGTTTTGACTGAAGGAATTGGTGTTTATAAGCAAAAATCCGAATTTCGTCTTAATTCCGCAAAAGAAGGCTATTCCTGTTTTTCTTTCTCATACAAGGTCATTTAAAGAGGTTTATGCATGGAACCTACTTAGAATTGAAATATATGAAGGACAAATTAGTTTGAACTTGTTTTGACTGAAGGAATTCATTTTATAGCAAAAATACCAATTTGGCTTTAACTCGCAAAAGTAAGGCTATTCCTGTTTTTCTTTCTCAAACAAGGTCATTTAAAGAGGTTTATGCATGGAACCTACTAAGAATTGAAATATATGAAGGACAAATTAGTTTGAACTTGTTTTGACTGAAGGAATTCATTTTATAGCAAAAATACCAATTTGGCTTTAACTCGCAAAAGTAAGACTATTCCTGTTTTTCTTTGTCAAACAAGGTCATTTAAAGAGTTTTATGCTTGGAACCTTCTTAGAATGGATATATATGAAGGACATAGGAGTTTGAACTTGTTTTGACTGAAGGAATTGGTGTTTATATGCAAAAATCCGAATTTCGTCTTAATTCCGCAAAAGAATGCTATTCCTGTTCTTCTTTCTCAAACAAGGTCATTTAAAGAGGTTTATGCATGGAATCTTCTTAGAATGGATATATGTGAAGGGCAAATTAGTTTGAAATTGTTTTGACTGAAGGAATTAATTTTATAGCAAAAATACCAATTTGGCTTTAACTCGCAAAAGTAAGGCTATTCCTGTTTTTCTTTCTCAAACACGGTCATTTAAAGAGTTTTATGGATGGAACCTTCTTAGAATGGATATATATGAAGGACATAGGAGTTTGAACTTGTTTTGACTGAAGGAATTCATTTTATAGCAAAAATACCAATTTGGCTTTAACTCGCAAAAGTAAGGCTATTCCTGTTTTTCTTTCTCAAACAAGGTCATTTAAAGAGGTTTATGCATGGAACCTTCTTAGAATGGATATATATGAAGGACATAGGAGTTTGAACTTGTTTTGACTGAAGGAATTGGTGTTTATAAGCAAAAATCCGAATTTCGTCTTAATTCCGCAAAAGAAGGCTATTCCTGTTCTTTTTTCTCAAACAAGGTCATTTAAAGAGGTTTATGCATGGAATCTTCTTAGAATGGATATATATGAAGGACAAATTAGTTTGAACTTGTTTTGACTGAAAGAATTAATTTTATAGCAAAAATACCAATTTGGCTTTAACTCGCAAAAGTAAGGCTATTCCTGTTTTTCTTTCTCAAACAAGGTCATTTAAAGAGTTTTATGCATGGAACCTTCTTAGAATGGATATATATGAAGGATATAGGAGTTTGAACTTGTTTTGACTGAAGGAATTCATTTCATAGCAAAAATACCAATTTGGCTTTAACTCGCAAAAGTAAGACTATTCCTGTTTTTCTTTCTCAAACAAGGTCATTTAAAGAGGTTTATGCATGGAAACTTCTTAGAATGGATATATATGAAGGACATAGGAGTTTGAACTTGTTTTGACTGAAGGAATTAATTTTATAGCAAAAATACCAATTTGGCTTTAACTCGCAAAAGTAAGGCTATTCCTGTTCTTCTTTCTCAAACAAGGTCATTTAAAGAGTTTTATGCATGGAACCTTCTTAGAATGGATATATATGAAGGATATAGGAGTTTGAACTTGTTTTGACTGAAGGAATTCATTTCATAGCAAAAATACCAATTTGGCTTTAACTCGCAAAAGTAAGACTATTCCTGTTTTTCTTTCTCAAACAAGGTCATTTAAAGAGGTTTATGCATGGAAACTTCTTAGAATGGATATATATGAAGGACATAGGAGTTTGAACTTGTTTTGACTGAAGGAATTAATTTTATAGCAAAAATACCAATTTGGCTTTAACTCGCAAAAGTAAGGCTATTCCTGTTCTTCTTTCTCAAACAAGGTCATTTAAAGAGTTTTATGCATGGAACCTTCTTAGAATGGATATATAAGAAGGATATAGGAGTTTGAACTTGTTTTGACAGAAGGAATTCATTTCATAGCAAAAATACCAATTTGGCTTTAACTCGCAAAAGTAAGGCTATTCCTGTTTTTCTTTCTCAAACAAGGTCATTTAAAGAGTTTTATGCATGGAACCTTCTTAGAATGGATATATATGAAGGATATAGGAGTTTGAACTTGTTTTGACTGAAGGAATTCATTTCATAGCAAAAATACCAATTTGGCTTTAACTCGCAAAAGTAAGACTATTCCTGTTTTTCTTTCTCAAACAAGGTCATTTAAAGAGGTTTATGCATGGAAACTTCTTAGAATGGATATATATGAAGGACATAGGAGTTTGAACTTGTTTTGACTGAAGGAATTAATTTTATAGCAAAAATACCAATTTGGCTTTAACTCGCAAAAGTAAGACTATTCCTGTTCTTCTTTCTCAAACAAGGTCATTTAAAGAGGTTTATGCATGGAACCTTCTTAGAATGGATATACATGAAGGACATAGAAGTTTGAACTTGTTTTGACTGAAGGAATTGGTGTTTATAAGCAAAAATCCGAATTTCGTCTTAATTCCGCAAAAGAAGGCTATTCCTGTTTTTCTTTCTCATACAAGGTCATTTAAAGAGGTTTATGCATGGAACCTACTTAGAATTGAAATATATGAAGGACAAATTAGTTTGAACTTGTTTTGACTGAAGGAATTCATTTTATAGCAAAAATACCAATTTGGCTTTAACTCGCAAAAGTAAGGCTATTCCTGTTTTTCTTTCTCAAACAAGGTCATTTAAAGAGTTTTATGCATGGAACCTCCTTAGAATGGATATATATGAAGGATATAGGAGTTTGAACTTGTTTTGACTGAAGGAATTCATTTCATAGCAAAAATACCAATTTGGCTTTAACTCGCAAAAGTAAGACTATTCCTGTTTTTCTTTCTCAAACAAGGTCATTTAAAGAGGTTTATGCATGGAACCTTCTTAGAATGGATATATATGAAGGACATAGGAGTTTGAACTTGTTTTGACTGAAGGAATTGGTGTTTATAAGCAAAAATCCGAATTTCGTCTTAATTCCGCAAAAGAAGGCTATTCCTGTTTTTCTTTCTCATACAAGGTCATTTAAAGAGGTTTATGCATGGAACCTACTTAGAATTGAAATATATGAAGGACAAATTAGTTTGAACTTGTTTTGACTGAAGGAATTCATTTTATAGCAAAAATACCAATTTGGCTTTAACTCGCAAAAGTAAGACTATTCCTGTTTTTCTTTCTCAAACAAGGTCATTTAAAGAGGTTTATGCATGGAACCTTCTTAGAATGGATATATATGAAGGACATAGGAGTTTGAAATTGTTTTGACTGAAGGAATTCATTTTATAGCAAAAATACCAATTTGGCTTTAACTCGCAAAAGTAAGGCTATTCCTGTTTTTCTTTGTCAAACAAGGTCATTTAAAGAGTTTTATGCTTGGAACCTTCTTAGAATGGATATATATGAAGGACATAGGAGTTTGAACTTGTTATGACTGAAGGAATTGGTGTTTATAAGCAAAAATCCGAATTTCGTCTTAATTCCGCAAAAGAAGGCTATTCCTGTTTTTCTTTCTCATACAAGGTCATTTAAAGAGGTTTATGCATGGAACCTACTTAGAATTGAAATATATGAAGGACAAATTAGTTTGAACTTGTTTTGACTGAAGGAATTCATTTTATAGCAAAAATACCAATTTGGCTTTAACTCGCAAAAGTAAGGCTATTCCTGTTTTTCTTTCTCAAACAAGGTCATTTAAAGAGTTTTATGCATGGAACCTTCTTAGAATGGATATATTTGAAGGATATAGGAGTTTGAACTTGTTTTGACTGAAGGAATTCATTTTATAGCAAAAATACCAATTTGGCTTTAACTCGCAAAAGTAAGACTATTCCTGTTTTTCTTTCTCAAACAAGTTCATTTAAAGAGTTTTATGCATGGAACCTTCTTAGAATGGATATATATGAAGGACATAGGAGTTTGAACTTGTTTTGACTGAAGGAATTCATTTTATAGCAAAAATACCAATTTGGCTTTAACTCGCAAAAGTAAGACTATTCCTGTTTTTCTTTCTCAAACAAGGTCATTTAAAGAGGTTTATGCATGGAACCTTCTTAGAATGGATATATATGAAGGACATAGGAGTTTGAACTTGATTTGACTGAAGGAATTGGTGTTTAAAAGCAAAAATCCGAATTTCGTCTTAATTCCGCAAAAGAAGGCTATTCCTGTTCTTCTTTCTCAAACAAGGTCATTTAAAGAGGTTTATGCTTGGAATCTATTTAGAATGGATATATATGAAGGACAAATTAGTTTGAACTTGTTTTGACTGAAGGAATTCATTTTATAGCAAAAATACCAATTTGGCTTTAACTCGCAAAAGTAAGACTATTCCTGTTTTTCTTTCTCAAACAAGGTCATTTAAAGAGGTTTATGCATGGAACCTTCTTAGAATGGATATATATGAAGGACATAGGAGTTTGAAATTGTTTTGACTGAAGGAATTCATTTTATAGCAAAAATACCAATTTGGCTTTAACTCGCAAAAGTAAGGCTATTCCTGTTTTTCTTTGTCAAACAAGGTCATTTAAAGAGTTTTATGCTTGGAACCTTCTTAGAATGGATATATATGTAGGACATAGGAGTTTGAACTTGTTTTGACTGAAGGAATTGGTGTTTATAAGCAAAAATCCGAATTTCGTCTTAATTCCGCAAAAGAAGGCTATTCCTGTTCTTCTTTCTCAAACAAGGTCATTTAAAGAGGTTTATGCATGGAATCTTCTTAGAATGGATATATATGAAGGGCAAATTAGTTTGAAATTGCTTTGACTGAAGGAATTCATTTTATAGCAAAAATACCAATTTGGCTTTAACTCGCAAAAGTAAGGCTATTCCTGTTTTTCTTTCTCAAACACGGTCATTTAAAGAGTTTTATGCATGGAACCTTCTTAGAATGGATATATATGAAGGATATAGGAGTTTGAACTTGTTTTGACTGAAGGAATTCATTTTATAGCAAAAATACCAATTTGGCTTTAACTCGCAAAAGTAAGACTATTCCTGTTTTTCTTTCTCAAACAAGGTCATTTAAAGAGGTTTATGCATGGAAACTTCTTAGAATGGATATATATGAAGGACATATGAGTTTGAACTTGTTTTGACTGAAGGAATTCATTTTATAGCAAAAATACCAATTTGGCTTCAACTCGCAAAAGTAAGGCTATTCCTGTTTTTCTTTCTCAAACAAGGTCATTTAAAGAGTTTTATGCATGGAACCTTCTTAGAATGGATATATATGAAGGACATAGGAGTTTGAACTTGTTTTGACTGAAGGAATTCATTTTATAGCAAAAATACCAATTTGGCTTTAACTCGCAAAAGTAAGACTATTCCTGTTTTTCTTTCTCAAACAAGGTCATTTAAAGAGGTTTATGCATGGAACCTTCTTAGAATGGATATATATGAAGGACATAGGAGTTTGAACTTGTTTTGACTGAAGGAATTGGTGTTTATAAGCAAAAATCCGAATTTCGTCTTAATTCCGCAAAAGAAGGCTATTCCTGTTTTTCTTTCTCATACAAGGTCATTTAAAGAGGTTTATGCATGGAACCTACTTAGAATTGAAATATATGAAGGACAAATTAGTTTGAACTTGTTTTGACTGAAGGAATTCATTTTATAGCAAAAATACCAATTTGGCTTTAACTCGCAAAAGTAAGGCTATTCCTGTTTTTCTTTCTCAAACAAGGTCATTTAAAGAGTTTTATGCTTGGAACCTTCTTAGAATGGATATATATGAAGGATATAGGAGTTTGAACTTGTTTTGACTGAAGGAATTCATTTTATAGCAAAAATACCAATTTGGCTTTAACTCGCAAAAGTAAGACTATTCCTGTTTTTCTTTCTCAAACAAGTTCATTTAAAGAGTTTTATGCATGGAACCTTCTTAGAATGGATATATATGAAGGACATAGGAGTTTGAACTTGTTTTGACTGAAGGAATTCATTTTATAGCAAAAATACCAATTT
The DNA here is from genome assembly GCF_027942865.1 of Odontesthes bonariensis. Taxonomy (NCBI): domain Eukaryota; kingdom Metazoa; phylum Chordata; class Actinopteri; order Atheriniformes; family Atherinopsidae; genus Odontesthes; species Odontesthes bonariensis. Next base: position 6,292,642 of record NC_134512.1, on the reverse strand, counting down.
GGCTTTAACTCGCAAAAGTAAGACTATTCCTGTTTTTCTTTCTCAAACAAGGTCATTTAAAGAGGTTTATGCATGGAACCTTCTTAGAATGGATATATATGAAGGACATAGGAGTTTGAACTTGATTTGACTGAAGGAATTATTGTTTAAAAGCAAAAATCCGAATTTCGTCTTAATTCCGCAAAAGAAGGCTATTCCTGTTCTTCTTTCTCAAACAAGGTCATTTAAAGAGGTTTATGCTTGGAATCTATTTAGAATGGATATATATGAAGGACAAATTAGTTTGAAATTGTTTTGACTGAAGGAATTCATTTTATAGCAAAAATACCAATTTGGCTTTAACTCGCAAAAGTAAGACTATTCCTGTTTTTCTTTCTCAAACAAGGTCATTTAAAGAGGTTTATGCATGGAACCTTCTTAGAATGGATATATATGAAGGACATAGGAGTTTGAAATTGTTTTGACTGAAGGAATTCATTTTATAGCAAAAATACCAATTTGGCTTTAACTCGCAAAAGTAAGGCTATTCCTGTTTTTCTTTGTCAAACAAGGTCATTTAAAGAATTTTATGCTTGGAACCTTCTTAGAATGGATATATATGTAGGACATAGGAGTTTGAACTTGTTTTGACTGAAGGAATTGGTGTTTATAAGCAAAAATCCGAATTTCGTCTTAATTCCGCAAAAGAAGGCTATTCCTGTTCTTCTTTCTCAAACAAGGTCATTTAAAGAGGTTTATGCATGGAATCTTCTTAGAATGGATATATATGAAGGGCAAATTAGTTTGAAATTGCTTTGACTGAAGGAATTCATTTTATAGCAAAAATACCAATTTGGCTTTAACTCGCAAAAGTAAGGCTATTCCTGTTTTTCTTTCTCAAACACGGTCATTTAAAGAGTTTTATGGATGGAACCTTCTTAGAATGGATATATATGAAGGATATAGGAGTTTGAACTTGTTTTGACTGAAGGAATTCATTTTATAGCAAAAATACCAATTTGGCTTTAACTCGCAAAAGTAAGACTATTCCTGTTTTTCTTTCTCAAACAAGGTCATTTAAAGAGGTTTATGCATGGAAACTTCTTAGAATGGATATATATGAAGGACATATGAGTTTGAACTTGTTTTGACTGAAGGAATTCATTTTATAGCAAAAATACCAATTTGGCTTCAACTCGCAAAAGTAAGGCTATTCCTGTTTTTCTTTCTCAAACAAGGTCATTTAAAGAGTTTTATGCATGGAACCTTCTTAGAATGGATATATATGAAGGACATAGGAGTTTGAACTTGTTTTGACTGAAGGAATTCATTTTATAGCAAAAATACCAATTTGGCTTTAACTCGCAAAAGTAAGACTATTCCTGTTTTTCTTTCTCAAACAAGGTCATTTAAAGAGGTTTATGCATGGAACCTTCTTAGAATGGATATATATGAAGGACATAGGAGTTTGAACTTGTTTTGACTGAAGGAATTGGTGTTTATAAGCAAAAATCCGAATTTCGTCTTAATTCCGCAAAAGAAGGCTATTCCTGTTTTTCTTTCTCATACAAGGTCATTTAAAGAGGTTTATGCATGGAACCTACTTAGAATTGAAATATATGAAGGACAAATTAGTTTGAACTTGTTTTGACTGAAGGAATTCATTTTATAGCAAAAATACCAATTTGGCTTTAACTCGCAAAAGTAAGGCTTTTCCTGTTTTTCTTTCTCAAACAAGGTCATTTAAAGAGTTTTATGCTTGGAACCTTCTTAGAATGGATATATATGAAGGATATAGGAGTTTGAACTTGTTTTGACTGAAGGAATTCATTTTATAGCAAAAATACCAATTTGGCTTTAACTCGCAAAAGTAAGACTATTCCTGTTTTTCTTTCTCAAACAAGTTCATTTAAAGAGTTTTATGCATGGAACCTTCTTAGAATGGATATATATGAAGGACATAGGAGTTTGAACTTGTTTTGACTGAAGGAATTCATTTTATAGCAAAAATACCAATTTGGCTTTAACTCGCAAAAGTAAGACTATTCCTGTTTTTCTTTCTCAAACAAGGTCATTTAAAGAGGTTTATGCATGGAACCTTCTTAGAATGGATATATATGAAGGACATAGGAGTTTGAACTTGATTTGACTGAAGGAATTATTGTTTAAAAGCAAAAATCCGAATTTCGTCTTAATTCCGCAAAAGAAGGCTATTCCTGTTCTTCTTTCTCAAACAAGGTCATTTAAAGAGGTTTATGCTTGGAATCTATTTAGAATGGATATATATGAAGGACAAATTAGTTTGAAATTGTTTTGACTGAAGGAATTCATTTTATAGCAAAAATACCAATTTGGCTTTAACTCGCAAAAGTAAGACTATTCCTGTTTTTCTTTCTCAAACAAGGTCATTTAAAGAGGTTTATGCATGGAACCTTCTTAGAATGGATATATATGAAGGACATAGGAGTTTGAAATTGTTTTGACTGAAGGAATTCATTTTATAGCAAAAATACCAATTTGGCTTTAACTCGCAAAAGTAAGGCTATTCCTGTTTTTCTTTGTCAAACAAGGTCATTTAAAGAATTTTATGCTTGGAACCTTCTTAGAATGGATATATATGTAGGACATAGGAGTTTGAACTTGTTTTGACTGAAGGAATTGGTGTTTATAAGCAAAAATCCGAATTTCGTCTTAATTCCGCAAAAGAAGGCTATTCCTGTTCTTCTTTCTCAAACAAGGTCATTTAAAGAGGTTTATGCATGGAATCTTCTTAGAATGGATATATATGAAGGGCAAATTAGTTTGAAATTGCTTTGACTGAAGGAATTCATTTTATAGCAAAAATACCAATTTGGCTTTAACTCGCAAAAGTAAGGCTATTCCTGTTTTTCTTTCTCAAACACGGTCATTTAAAGAGTTTTATGGATGGAACCTTCTTAGAATGGATATATATGAAGGATATAGGAGTTTGAACTTGTTTTGACTGAAGGAATTCATTTTATAGCAAAAATACCAATTTGGCTTTAACTCGCAAAAGTAAGACTATTCCTGTTTTTCTTTCTCAAACAAGGTCATTTAAAGAGTTTTATGCATGGAACCTTCTTAGAATGGATATATATGAAGGACATAGGAGTTTGAACTTGTTTTGACTGAAGGAATTCATTTTATAGCAAAAATACCAATTTGGCTTTAACTCGCAAAAGTAAGACTATTCCTGTTTTTCTTTCTCAAACAAGGTCATTTAAAGAGGTTTATGCATGGAACCTTCTTAGAATGGATATATATGAAGGATATAGGAGTTTGAACTTGTTTTGACTGAAGGAATTAATTTTATAGCAAAAATACCAATTTGGCTTTAACTCGCAAAAGTAAGGCTATTCCTGTTTTTCTTTCTCAAACAAGGTCATTTAAAGAGTTTTATGCATGGAACCTTCTTAGAATGGATATATATGAAGGATATAGGAGTTTGAACTTGTTTTGACAGAAGGAATTCATTTCATAGCAAAAATACCAATTTGGCTTTAACTCGCAAAAGTAAGACTATTCCTGTTTTTCTTTCTCAAACAAGGTCATTTAAAGAGGTTTATGCATGGAACCTTCTTAGAATGGATATATATGAAGGACATAGGAGTTTGAACTTGTTTTGACTGAAGGAATTGGTGTTTATAAGCAAAAATCCGAATTTCGTCTTAATTCCGCAAAAGAAGGCTATTCCTGTTTTTCTTTCTCATACAAGGTCATTTAAAGAGGTTTATGCATGGAACCTACTTAGAATTGAAATATATGAAGGACAAATTAGTTTGAACTTGTTTTGACTGAAGGAATTCATTTTATAGCAAAAATACCAATTTGGCTTTAACTCGCAAAAGTAAGGCTATTCCTGTTTTTCTTTCTCAAACAAGGTCATTTAAAGAGTTTTATGCATGGAACCTTCTTAGAATGGATATATATGAAGGATATAGGAGTTTGAACTTGTTTTGACTGAAGGAATTCATTTCATAGCAAAAATACCAATTTGGCTTTAACTCGCAAAAGTAAGACTATTCCTGTTTTTCTTTCTCAAACAAGGTCATTTAAAGAGGTTTATGCATGGAACCTTCTTAGAATGGATATATATGAAGGACATAGGAGTTTGAACTTGTTTTGACTGAAGGAATTGGTGTTTATAAGCAAAGATCCGAATTTCGTCTTAATTCCGCAAAAGAAGGCTATTCCTGTTTTTCTTTCTCATACAAGGTCATTTAAAGAGGTTTATGCATGGAACCTACTTAGAATTGAAATATATGAAGGACAAATTAGTTTGAACTTGTTTTGACTGAAGGAATTCATTTTATAGCAAAAATACCAATTTGGCTTTAACTCGCAAAAGTAAGTTTATTCCTGTTTTTCTTTCTCAAACAAGGTCATTTAAAGAGTTTTATGCATGGAACCTTCTTAGAATGGATATATATGAAGGATATAGGAGTTTGAACTTGTTTTGACTGAAGGAATTCATTTTATAGCAAAAATACCAATTTGGCTTTAACTCGCAAAAGTAAGACTATTCCTGTTTTTCTTTCTCAAACAAGTTCATTTAAAGAGTTTTATGCATGGAACATTCTTAGAATGGATATATATGAAGGACATAGGAGTTTGAACTTGATTTGACTGAAGGAATTGGTGTTTAAAAGCAAAAATCCGAATTTCGTCTTAATTCCGCAAAAGAAGGCTATTCCTGTTTTTCTTTCTCAAACAAGGTCATTTAAAGAGGTTTATGCTTGGAATCTATTTAGAATGGATATATATGAAGGACAAATTAGTTTGAAATTGTTTTGACTGAAGGAATTCATTTTATAGCAAAAATACCAATTTGGCTTTAACTCGCAAAAGTAAGACTATTCCTGTTTTTCTTTCTCAAACAAGGTCATTTAAAGAGGTTTATGCATGGAACCTTCTTAGAATGGATATATATGAAGGACATAGGAGTTTGAACTTGTTTTGACTGAAGGAATTGGTGTTTATAAGCAAAAATCCGAATTTCTTCTTAATTCCGCAAAAGAAGGCTATTCCTGTTCTTCTTTCTCAAACAAGGTCATTTAAAGAGGTTTATGCATGGAATCTTCTTAGAATGGATATATATGAAGGGCAAATTAGTTTGAAATTGCTTTGACTGAAGGAATTCATTTTATAGCAAAAATACCAATTTGGCTTTAACTCGCAAAAGTAAGGCTATTCCTGTTTTTCTTTCTCAAACACGGTCATTTAAAGAGTTTTATGGATGGAACCTTCTTAGAATGGATATATATGAAGGATATAGGAGTTTGAACTTGTTTTGACTGAAGGAATTCATTTTATAGCAAAAATACCAATTTGGCTTTAACTCGCAAAAGTAAGACTATTCCTGTTTTTCTTTGTCAAACAAGGTCATTTAAAGAGTTTTATGCATGGAACCTTCTTAGAATGGATATATATGAAGGACATAGGAGTTTGAACTTGTTTTGACTGAAGGAATTCTTTTTATAGCAAAAATACCAATTTGGCTTTAACTCGCAAAAGTAAGGCTATTCCTGTTTTTCTTTCTCAAACAAGGTCATTTAAAGAGTTTTATGCATGGAACCTTCTTAGAATGGATATATATGAAGGACATAGGAGTTTGAACTTGTTTTGACTGAAGGAATTCATTTTATAGCAAAAATACCAATTTGGCTTTAACTCGCAAAAGTAAGACTATTCCTGTTTTTCTTTCTCAAACAAGGTCATTTAAAGAGGTTTATGCATGGAACCTTCTTAGAATGGATATATATGAAGGACATAGGAGTTTGAACTTGTTTTGACTGAAGGAATTGGTGTTTATAAGCAAAAATCCGAATTTCGTCTTAATTCCGCAAAAGAAGGCTATTCCTGTTCTTTTTTCTCAAACAAGGTCATTTAAAGAGGTTTATGCATGGAATCTTCTTAGAATGGATATATATGAAGGACAAATTAGTTTGAACTTGTTTTGACAGAAAGAATTAATTTTATAGCAAAAATACCAATTTGGCTTTAACTCGCAAAAGTAAGGCTATTCCTGTTTTTCTTTCTCAAACAAGGTCATTTAAAGAGTTTTATGCATGGAACCTTCTTAGAATGGATATATATGAAGGACATAGGAGTTTGAACTTGTTTTGACTGAAGGAATTGGTGTTTATAAGCAAAAATCCGAATTTCTTCTTAATTCCGCAAAAGAAGGCTATTCCTGTTCTTCTTTCTCAAACAAGGTCATTTAAAGAGGTTTATGCATGGAATCTTCTTAGAATGGATATATATGAAGGGCAAATTAGTTTGAAATTGCTTTGACTGAAGGAATTCATTTTATAGCAAAAATACCAATTTGGCTTTAACTCGCAAAAGTAAGGCTATTCCTGTTTTTCTTTCTCAAACACGGTCATTTAAAGAGTTTTATGGATGGAACCTTCTTAGAATGGATATATATGAAGGATATAGGAGTTTGAACTTGTTTTGACTGAAGGAATTCATTTTATAGCAAAAATACCAATTTGGCTTTAACTCGCAAAAGTAAGACTATTCCTGTTTTTCTTTGTCAAACAAGGTCATTTAAAGAGGTTTATGCATGGAAACTTCTTAGAATGGATATATATGAAGGACATAGGAGTTTGAACTTGTTTTGACTGAAGGAATTCATTTTATAGCAAAAATACCAATTTGGATTCAACTCGCAAAAGTAAGGCTATTCCTGTTTTTCTTTCTCAAACAAGGTCATTTAAAGAGTTTTATGCATGGAACCTTCTTAGAATGGATATATATGAAGGACATAGGAGTTTGAACTTGTTTTGACTGAAGGAATTCTTTTTATAGCAAAAATACCAATTTGGCTTTAACTCGCAAAAGTAAGGCTATTCCTGTTTTTCTTTCTCAAACAAGGTCATTTAAAGAGTTTTATGCATGGAACCTTCTTAGAATGGATATATATGAAGGACATAGGAGTTTGAACTTGTTTTGACTGAAGGAATTCATTTTATAGCAAAAATACCAATTTGGCTTTAACTCGCAAAAGTAAGACTATTCCTGTTTTTCTTTCTCAAACAAGGTCATTTAAAGAGGTTTATGCATGGAACCTTCTTAGAATGGATATATATGAAGGACATAGGAGTTTGAACTTGTTTTGACTGAAGGAATTGGTGTTTATAAGCAAAAATCCGAATTTCGTCTTAATTCCGCAAAAGAAGGCTATTCCTGTTCTTTTTTCTCAAACAAGGTCATTTAAAGAGGTTTATGCATGGAATCTTCTTAGAATGGATATATATGAAGGACAAATTAGTTTGAACTTGTTTTGACTGAAAGAATTAATTTTATAGCAAAAATACCAATTTGGCTTTAACTCGCAAAAGTAAGGCTATTCCTGTTTTTCTTTCTCAAACAAGGTCATTTAAAGAGTTTTATGCATGGAACCTTCTTAGAATGGATATATATGAAGGATATAGGAGTTTGAACTTGTTTTGACTGAAGGAATTCATTTCATAGCAAAAATACCAATTTGGCTTTAAATCGCAAAAGTAAGACTATTCCTGTTTTTCTTTCTCAAACAAGGTCATTTAAAGAGGTTTATGCATGGAAACTTCTTAGAATGGATATATATGAAGGACATAGGAGTTTGAACTTGTTTTGACTGAAGGAATTAATTTTATAGCAAAAATACCAATTTGGCTTTAACTCGCAAAAGTAAGGCTATTCCTGTTCTTCTTTCTCAAACAAGGTCATTTAAAGAGTTTTATGCATGGAACCTTCTTAGAATGGATATATAAGAAGGATATAGGAGTTTGAACTTGTTTTGACAGAAGGAATTCATTTCATAGCAAAAATACCAATTTGGCTTTAACTCGCAAAAGTAAGACTATTCCTGTTTTTCTTTCTCAAACAAGGTCATTTAAAGAGGTTTATGCATGGAACCTTCTTAGAATGGATATATATGAAGGACATAGGAGTTTGAACTTGTTTTGACTGAAGGAATTGGTGTTTATAAGCAAAAATCCGAATTTCGTCTTAATTCCGCAAAAGAAGGCTATTCCTGTTTTTCTTTCTCATACAAGGTCATTTAAAGAGGTTTATGCATGGAACCTACTTAGAATTGAAATATATGAAGGACAAATTAGTTTGAACTTGTTTTGACTGAAGGAATTCATTTTATAGCAAAAATACCAATTTGGCTTTAACTCGCAAAAGTAAGGCTATTCCTGTTTTTCTTTCTCAAACAAGGTCATTTAAAGAGGTTTATGCATGGAACCTACTAAGAATTGAAATATATGAAGGACAAATTAGTTTGAACTTGTTTTGACTGAAGGAATTCATTTTATAGCAAAAATACCAATTTGGCTTTACCTCGCAAAAGTAAGGCTATTCCTGTTTTTCTTTCTCAAACAAGGTCATTTAAAGAGTTTTATGCATGGAACCTTCTTAGAATGGATATATATGAAGGATATAGGAGTTTGAACTTGTTTTGACTGAAGGAATTCATTTTATAGCAAAAATACCAATTTGGCTTTAACTCGCAAAAGTAAGACTATTCCTGTTTTTCTTTCTCAAACAAGGTCATTTAAAGAGTTTTATGCATGGAACCTTCTTAGAATGGATATATATGAAGGACATAGGAGTTTGAACTTGTTTTGACTGAAGGAATTCATTTTATAGCAAAAATACCAATTTGGCTTTAACTCGCAAAAGTAAGACTATTCCTGTTTTTCTTTCTCAAACAAGTTCATTTAAAGAGTTTTATGCATGGAACCTTCTTAGAATGGATATATATGAAGGACATAGGAGTTTGAACTTGTTTTGACTGAAGGAATTCATTTTATAGCAAAAATACCAATTTGGCTTTAACTCGCAAAAGTAAGACTATTCCTGTTTTTCTTTCTCAAACAAGGTCATTTAAAGAGGTTTATGCATGGAACCTTCTTAGAATGGATATATATGAAGGACATAGGAGTTTGAACTTGTTTTGACTGAAGGAATTGGTGTTTAAAAGCAAAAATCCGAATTTCGTCTTAATTCCGCAAAAGAAGGCTATTCCTGTTCTTCTTTCTCAAACAAGGTCATTTAAAGAGGTTTATGCTTGGAATCTATTTAGAATGGATATATATGAAGGATAAATTAGTTTGAAATTGTTTTGACTGAAGGAATTCATTTTATAGCAAAAATACCAATTTGGCTTTAACTCGCAAAAGTAAGACTATTCCTGTTTTTCTTTCTCAAACAAGGTCATTTAAAGAGGTTTATGCATGGAACCTTCTTAGAATGGATATATATGAAGGACATAGGAGTTTGAAATTGTTTTGACTGAAGGAATTCATTTTATAGCAAAAATACCAATTTGGCTTTAACTCGCAAAAGTAAGGCTATTCCTGTTTTTCTTTGTCAAACAAGGTCATTTAAAGAGTTTTATGCTTGGAACCTTCTTAGAATGGATATGTATGAAGGACATAGGAGTTTGAACTTGTTTTGACTGAAGGAATTGGTGTTTATAAGCAAAAATCCTAATTTCGTCTTAATTCCGCAAAAGAAGGCTATTCCTGTTCTTCTTTCTCAAACAAGGTCATTTAAAGAGGTTTATGCATGGAATCTATTTAGAATGGATATATATGAAGGACAAATTAGTTTGAAATTGTTTTGACTGAAGGAATTCATTTTATAGCAAAAATACCAATTTGGCTTTAACTCGCAAAAGTAAGGCTATTCCTGTTTTTCTTTCTCAAACAGGGTCATTTAAAGAGGTTTATGCATGGAACCTTCTTAGAATGGATATATATGAAGGACATAGGAGTTTGAACTTGTTTTGACTGAAGGAATTGGTGTTTATAAGCAAAAATCCGAATTTCGTCTTAATTCCGCAAAAGAAGGCTATTCCTGTTTTTCTTTCTCATACAAGGTCATTTAAAGAGGTTTATGCATGGAACCTACTTAGAATTGAAATATATGAAGGACAAATTAGTTTGAACTTGTTTTGACTGAAGGAATTCATTTTATAGCAAAAATACCAATTTGGCTTTAACTCGCAAAAGTAAGGCTATTCCTGTTTTTCTTTCTCAAACAAGGTCATTTAAAGAGGTTTATGCATGGAACCTTCTTAGAATGGATATATATGAAGGATATAGGAGTTTGAACTTGTGTTGACTGAAGGAATTCATTTTATAGCAAAAATACCAATTTGGCTTTAACTCGCAAAAGTAAGACTATTCCTGTTTTTCTTTCTCAAACAAGTTCATTTAAAGAGTTTTATGCATGGAACCTTCTTAGAATGGATATATATGAAGGACATAGGAGTTTGAACTTGTTTTGACTGAAGGAATTCATTTTATAGCAAAAATACCAATTTGGCTTTAACTCGCAAAAGTAAGACTATTCCTGTTTTTCTTTCTCAAACAAGGTCATTTAAAGAGGTTTATGCATGGAACCTTCTTAGAATGGATATATATGAAGGACATAGGAGTTTGAACTTGTTTTGACTGAAGGAATTGGTGTTTATAAGCAAAAATCCGAATTTCGTCTTAATTCCGCAAAAGAAGGCTATTCCTGTTTTTCTTTCTCATACAAGGTCATTTAAAGAGGTTTATGCATGGAACCTACTAAGAATTGAAATATATGAAGGACAAATTAGTTTGAACTTGTTTTGACTGAAGGAATTCATTTTATAGCAAAAATACCAATTTGGCTTTAACTCGCAAAAGTAAGGCTATTCCTGTTTTTCTTTCTCAAACAAGGTCATTTAAAGAGTTTTATGCATGGAACCTTCTTAGAATGGATATATATGAAGGATATAGGAGTTTGAACTTGTTTTGACTGAAGGAATTCATTTTATAGCAAAAATACCAATTTGGCTTTAACTCGCAAAAGTAAGACTATTCCTGTTTTTCTTTCTCAAACAAGGTCATTTAAAGAGGTTTATGCATGGAACCTTCTTAGAATGGATATATATGAAGGACATAGGAGTTTGAACTTGTTTTGACTGAAGGAATTGGTGTTTATAAGCAAAAATCCGAATTTCGTCTTAATTCCGCAAAAGAAGGCTATTCCTGTTCTTTTTTCTCAAACAAGATCATTTAAAGAGTTTTATGCATGGAACCTTCTTAGAATGGATATATATGAAGGATATAGGAGTTTGAACTTGTTTTGACTGAAGGAATTCATTTCATAGCAAAAATACCAATTTGGCTTTAACTCGCAAAAGTAAGACTATTCCTGTTCTCTTTCATAATATTTCGCTCGATGTCTCACTATGGGATGCACGCCCCCGCTGCAGACCTCAGAAGCATCAATCTCATTACGCCAATCCTGATTGGCTGGTGAAACGTGTCCGTCCGCACCAGGTAGTCCCACCTACCTTAAATACCTCCTGCGGACGGCACCACGTCATTCAAACACCTCTTCTCACTCGGAGCATATCTCGCGTCCTCTGGCTAGCTAGCTTAACTGTCCGCAGACGGATCTTACTCAGCTTCTGTCGCCGGGCGCTAGCTAGCCTTGGATACTTTTTGCTTCGTCGGTCACACCAGATCGAACTCAGTGCTTTCCTCGCCTCTCCACGGCTTGGCCAGCACTGTCCTCGGCGCCTCACCACGGCTGTTCGAGTCCCGAGCGTTAGCACACCAGCTATCCTCTCGGCTTCACAGTTAGCACACCAGTTAACTGCCTCAACTCCCTGCCTGCACACCAGCTCGCGAGGAATGGAGGACAAAACCCCTCACACCAGAGGGCACGGAGACTCCGGGGCCCGTCCCTGTCGCTGTGGGAACAAGATATCGAGTAAAGATCCACACCAGGTCTGCTCGAGCTGCCTGGGGCTGCAACACGCCCGGCTGGCTATCGACGTCCCCGGCTCGTGTCAACACTGTGCGGTGTTCACCATCAAGAGTCTCCGCAGACGGCTAGCCCGCCAAGCTAGCTTGTCTGGACATGACCCCTATCTCCCTTCCGACGGCGCCGCCGTCGAGGGTGGAGAGGAGAGAGGGGTTGTTGCGGTGGCGGTACCGGAGGCTAGCGCCAGCTGGGGCTCCCAGCTCGACCTAGCCGCGGATCCCCCGCAGGAGGAAGACGTCCTATTGTTGGACTATGGGGACGATGAAGATGCCGCCTCGGACCTCCTCATATCAGAGGATGACGACGAGGAAGACATCTTCATCACTCCGGCCCGGGCTGCACAGCCCACGGCCTCCGTCGCCTCTCGGGATGGAGATGAGAGCAGCACACCAGCTTCTCCCCTCGCCAGCTCGGACATGCTCGACGTGTGCAAACGCGCTGCTGCCCGGCTTTGCATCCCCTGGCCTGCTGTCGTAGCTGAGACCTCCAGATCCCGCTACGAGGGGAAGAAATTGCCCTTGGCCAAGAGCGCGACGAAGCAACTTCTCCCCGTCTTCCCAGAGCTGCTGGATGAGGTGGCGCGCTCATGGAGAGACCGCCCATACAGCAGCAGGAGCCCGATTCCCGGGGCCTCGTCCCTCGACTGTGAGGCGATGGAGAGCCTGGGTCTGCTCCGCATGCCTCCGATGGAGCCACTCGTTGCAGCCCACCTTCACCCCCGGCTGTCAGCAGTGTCCTCCCGGAGCCCCAGTCTGCCGTCCAAGTCCGACCGTTTTCAGTCAGCCCTGACTGAAAAGGCTTACAAGGCGGTGGCGCTTTCGGCCAGAGCGCTCAATGTCCTCTCCCTGCTCACGGCTTACCAGGCTGAGTTGTGTGAGGATTTTGGGCAAACTCAGGACCCAGCTACGTGGGAGGAGATACCGGTCATCACCGACCTGTGTCTCCGTGTCCAACGCTGCGCGGTCCGGGCCACGGGAAAAGCGCTGGGGACGATGGTTCTGCAGGAACGAGCGAGGTGGCTCAACCTCGCCAACCTGTCGGACAGAGAGAAGGAGGACGTCCTGGACATGCCCATTGTCCCGGGGGGGATTTTCGGCTCCGCGTTGGACTCGATGCAACGGCGGTGTGAAGCCAAAAAGAAGGAGGATGAAGCTCTTCGGCTCTGCCTCCCTCGAAAGTCCCCGGCTCCCTCTCCGACTGTGCAGCGTAAAAGCTTCGCACAGGCCGCTTCCCAGGTTTCGCAGTTTAAAACGCCCAAACAGACGAAACCCCAGCTCGCCCCGGGCCCCCCGCCCGCTCGGGCCGGCTGGCCCAGGAAGCCCTCGGTCCCGGCTGCAGCTCCGCCGGCACAGCCCGTGCAAGCTGTCTTCAACCAGGCCAGGAAAAAGAAGAGAGCGGCCTGATCGCCCCTCTCTTCACCGGTGATGCAGCTGGATGTTCCCCGTTCACCAGCTCCACCTGTTCGGCTTTTGAGCGTGCTCCCGGAGGCCCACCACGCCCCCGTCTCCCGGCTGCCACGGACCGTGCCAGAGCAGACCGGGGGAGACGGACATTTGACGGCGGAGGGTTCAGCAGTTGCCCCTCTCTCATGTCCACAAGCACGCACAAGCACACACATTTCTGTAAAGAAAATAAAATGTGTCCCGCTGCAGCATCCAGGCCAAAGGCCGAGGGCTCAGCTAACAAAAGCCAAACAAAATATCAAAATAAGCAGCGTGGTGGTGACGCCCGCTGTCCCCCCTCGGCGAAAAGCTACGGCTTTCCCCGGGGCGAGGGGTGTGTGGGCCCGGCCGCTGCTCTGTCCTCCCGGGCAGAAACGCGCAGCGTCACCCGGGGGTCATGTCACTGTTCCGCCAGGAGAGGGCGCCGTCGCACCGCGGCTGGGGCTTCTCACGGCGGAGGGGCTGCGGTGTGTGTCCACTCTCTCCCCCAGATGGGAGCGATGGGCTGCTCTCGCAGCCTCACCCTGGGTGGTAAAGACGATCTCGAGGGGCTACAGGCTGCAGTTCGCCGCTGTTCCCCCGCGATTCGCCGGTATAATATACTCCCAGGCTCAGGGAGAGTCAGCTCGTGTTTTACAGGAGGAAATCCTCTCACTGTTAAACAAAGGAGCAATCTGTGTCGTACCTCCCGCACAGTGTCAGAGCGGTTTTTACTCCAGGTATTTTCTGGTCCCCAAACGGGGGGGGAGCGGAATTCGCCCTATCCTGGATCTACGTGCTCTGAACAAATATCTCAGGAAATACAAGTTCAGGATGCTAACACACGCATCCCTGCTGCGTCTTGTGAGACAGAACGACTGGTTCACTTCTGTAGATCTGAAAGACGCGTATTTCCACATCCCGATATATCCTCCCCACAGAAAGTATCTGAGATTTGCTTTCCGGGGGATCTGTTACGAGTACCGCGTGCTCCCTTTCGGTCTGTCCTTAAGCCCGAGGGTGTTTGTGCGGTGCACGGAAGCGGCAATAGCCCCGCTGAGACGGCAGGGCATCCGCTTGGCCACATATCTGGACGATTGGCTGCTGTTGGCACAATCGGAGCAGGAGGCCAGGGCGCACACGCGTATTCTCATACGACACCTATCCGATCTGGGTTTCGTGATAAACGCGGAAAAGAGCTTGCTGTCCCTGGCACAGGGCATAATCTTTCTGGGATTATCCCTGGACTCGGTGACTTTCACAGCGCGTCTCTCGGGGGACCGAGTGAAAGCTTTCAGGGCATGTCTCGCGCTCTTCCGTCCAGGCAAATCTGTTCAGTTCAGATTATGTCTGCGGTTACTCGGGCTGATGGCGTCTGCCATACTCGTAGTCCATCTTGGCCGGCTCCACATGAGGGAATTCCAGCTCTGGGTGGCCTCATGCGGGCTGGATCCCGTGCGTCATGGCGCACGGAGAGTGCTGGTCACACCGGGGTGTGCCAGGGCACTGCGCCACTGGCGGGTCCCGTCCTTTCTGACCCACGGGGTGCCCATGGGTTCCGTCCTGTCCAGGAAAGTGGTCACTACGGACGCCAGCCTGACAGGTTGGGGCGGAATTCACGAGGGCCGGTCTGTGAGGGGCCGCTGGAGTGTGGATCTCCAGCGCTCTCACATAAATTTTCTGGAACTTTCAGCGGTGTTCCTCTCCCTGAAACATTTCCTTCCGTCTCTCATGGGTCACCATGTCCTGGTGAGGACGGACAATACGACTACGGTGGCGTATATCAACCGTCAGGGGGGATTACGCTCCCGTCAGTTGCATATGCTGGCACGCAGACTGATCCTGTGGAGCTGTGGTCGTCTCCTCTCCCTGAGAGCGACGCACGTCCCGGGAGTCCTGAACACGGGTGCGGACCTGTTGTCCAGGGGCGCGCCGGTATACGGGGAGTGGACTCTGCACCCGGAGATTGTGGAACAGATATGGGCACGTTTCGGCCGGGCCGTGGTGGATCTGTTCGCATCGAGAGACAACACGCAGTGCGCGCTGTTTTACTCTCTCCGCAGCATGGATGCTCCCCTCGGCGTAGACGCACTAGCGCACGCCTGGCCGCGCGAGCGTCTTTACGCATTCCCCCCCCTGGCCTTGATACCCCCCACTCTGTCCAGAGTGAGGGAGCACGGCCACGTACTGATTTTGATAGCTCCGCATTGGCCTGCGATGCATTGGTTAACGGAGATATATCAGCTGATGTGCGCTCAGCCCTGGCAGCTCCCGCTTCGCAGGGACCTGCTATCACAGGGGGGGGGAGCGGTCTTCCACCCGCACCCAGAGCGCCTGGCACTGTGGGCCTGGCCCCTGAGTGGCTAAATCTGTCAGCTCTGGGTCTTTCACAGCGGGTGATTTCCACTATACAAAACGCTCGAGCCTCCTCCACTAGGTCTCTGTATGACTGTAAGTGGAGAGTGTTTGAGGGGTGGTGTCACAGAAATGGCCACATTCCTTTTCAGTGTCCAGTAGGAGTGATATTGTCATTCTTGCAGGACCTGATTGACAAAGGAAAAGCTTTCTCCACGGTTAAAGTGTACTTGGCGGCTATCGCCGCCTGTCACGTGGGTTTCGGGAAGCTAACAGCGAGCCAGCACCCGCTGGTTTGCCGCTTTATGAAGGGAGCGCGCAGGCTTCTCCCCGTGTCCAGACCGCTGGTACCACCATGGGATCTGGCCGTGGTCCTGGAAGGGCTTAAGGGCCCTCCCTTTGAACCACTGGAGGGGGCAGACTTGAAACACGTGTCTCTCAAGACAGTGTTGTTGCTGGCTTTGGCTTCGGCTAAACGGGTCAGTGACATCCATGCGCTCTCAGTGCATCCCTCATGCGCTCAGCTCTTTCCGGGGGATGTGAGGATGATTTTGAAGCCCAACCCGGCCTTTGTGCCTAAGGTGGTGGGCTCATGTTCTCCTATTGACCTTGTGGCTTTTGCTGCCTCACCAGGTGAGCAGATGTCGCATGCGTTATGTCCGGTCCGTGCAGTGAGCACTTATATGGACAGGACGAGGGGTTTCAGGAGGAGCGATCAGCTGTTCGTCTCCTGGGCTAACCCTCATAAGGGGAAACCTGTCACAAAGCAGCGTCTATCCCACTGGGTGGTGGAGGCGATTGCTTTGGCTTATACGAGTCAGGGTTTGCAGCCACCTGTGGGCCTGCGAGCGCACTCGACTCGGGGCTTGGCCGCATCCTGGGCCTTATTCAGGGGAGTCACTGTTCAGGACGTTTGTGCTGCAGCGAGTTGGTCCTCGCCTCTCACTTTTGTCCGTTTCTATATGCTGGACGTCTCCGCTCCGTGCGTGGCTAGAGCGGTTTTGCTGTCCTGATTGGAACAGTGTACTTATCCCTATGGGTTGGTGGACGCTGGATAAGCTTGTCTGGCAATACGGGAGCAACCATATCCCATAGTGAGACATCGAGCGAAATATTATGAAAGAGAACTTTAGGTTATTTACATAACCCCGGTTCTCTGAGTAATATGAGTGAGATGTCTCACCAGACAACCCTTCTTGCTTGGGCGAGTGAGAAGAGGTGCTTATCTTGAATGACGTGGTGCCGTCCGCAGGAGGTATTTAAGGTAGGTGGGACTACCTGGTGCGGACGGACACGTTTCACCAGCCAATCAGGATTGGCGTAATGAGATTGATGCTTCTGAGGTCTGCAGCGGGGGCGTGCATCCCATAGTGAGACATCTCACTCATATTACTCAGAGAACCGGGGTTATGTAAATAACCTAAAGTTTTTCTTTCTCAAACAAGGTCATTTAAAGAGGTTTATGCATGGAACCTTCTTAGAATGGATATATATGAAGGACATAGGAGTTTGAACTTGTTTTGACTGAAGGAATTGGTGTTTATAAGCAAAAATCCGAATTTCGTCTTAATTCCGCAAAAGAAGGCTATTCCTGTTTTTCTTTCTCATACAAGGTCATTTAAAGAGGTTTATGCATGGAACCTACTTAGAATTGAAATATATGAAGGACAAATTAGTTTGAACTTGTTTTGACTGAAGGAATTCATTTTATAGCAAAAATACCAATTTGGCTTTAACTCGCAAAAGTAAGGCTATTCCTGTTTTTCTTTCTCAAACAAGGTCATTTAAAGAGTTTTATGCATGGAACCTTCTTAGAATGGATATATATGAAGGATATAGGAGTTTGAACTTGTTTTGACTGAAGGAATTCATTTCATAGCAAAAATACCAATTTGGCTTTAACTCGCAAAAGTAAGACTATTCCTGTTTTTCTTTCTCAAACAAGGTCATTTAAAGAGGTTTATGCATGGAACCTTCATAGAATGGATATATATGAAGGACATAGGAGTTTGAACTTGTTTTGACTGAAGGAATTGGTGTTTATAAGCAAAAATCCGAATTTCGTCTTAATTCCGCAAAAGAAGGCTATTCCTGTTTTTCTTTCTCATACAAGGTCATTTAAAGAGGTTTATGCATGGAACCTACTTAGAATTGAAATATATGAAGGACAAATTAGTTTGAACTTGTTTTGACTGAAGGAATTCATTTTATAGCAAAAATACCAATTTGGCTTTAACTCGCAAAAGTAAGACTATTCCTGTTTTTCTTTCTCAAACAAGGTCATTTAAAGAGGTTTATGCATGGAACCTTCTTAGAATGGATATATATGAAGGACATAGGAGTTTGAAATTGTTTTGACTGAAGGAATTCATTTTATAGCAAAAATACCAATTTGGCTTTAACTCGCAAAAGTAAGGCTATTCCTGTTTTTCTTTGTCAAACAAGGTCATTTAAAGAGTTTTATGCTTGGAACCTTCTTAGAATGGATATATATGAAGGACATAGGAGTTTGAACTTGTTTTGACTGAAGGAATTGGTGTTTATAAGCAAAAATCCGAATTTCGTCTTAATTCCGCAAAAGAAGGCTATTCCTGTTTTTCTTTCTCATACAAGGTCATTTAAAGAGGTTTATGCATGGAACCTACTTAGAATTGAAATATATGAAGGACAAATTAGTTTGAACTTGTTTTGACTGAAGGAATTCATTTTATAGCAAAAATACCAATTTGGCTTTAACTCGCAAAAGTAAGGCTATTCCTGTTTTTCTTTCTCAAACAAGGTCATTTAAAGAGTTTTATGCATGGAACCTTCTTAGAATGGATATATATGAAGGATATAGGAGTTTGAACTTGTTTTGACTGAAGGAATTCATTTTATAGCAAAAATACCAATTTGGCTTTAACTCGCAAAAGTAAGACTATTCCTGTTTTTCTTTCTCAAACAAGTTCATTTAAAGAGTTTTATGCATGGAACCTTCTTAGAATGGATATATATGAAGGACATAGGAGTTTGAACTTGTTTTGACTGAAGGAATTCATTTTATAGCAAAAATACCAATTTGGCTTTAACTCGCAAAAGTAAGACTATTCCTGTTTTTCTTTCTCAAACAAGGTCATTTAAAGAGATTTATGCATGGAACCTTCTTAGAATGGATATATATGAAGGACATAGGAGTTTGAACTTGATTTGACTGAAGGAATTGGTGTTTAAAAGCAAAAATCCGAATTTCGTCTTAATTCCGCAAAAGAAGGCTATTCCTGTTCTTCTTTCTCAAACAAGGTCATTTAAAGAGGTTTATGCTTGGAATCTATTTAGAATGGATATATATGAAGGACATATGAGTTTGAACTTGTTTTGACTGAAGGAATTCATTTTATAGCAAAAATACCAATTTGGCTTCAACTCGCAAAAGTAAGGCTATTCCTGTTTTTCTTTCTCAAACAAGGTCATTTAAAGAGTTTTATGCATGGAACCTTCTTAGAATGGATATATATGAAGGACATAGGAGTTTGAACTTGTTTTGACTGAAGGAATTCATTTTATAGCAAAAATACCAATTTGGCTTTAACTCGCAAAAGTAAGGCTATTCCTGTTTTTCTTTCTCAAACAAGGTCATTTAAAGAGTTTTATGCATGGAACCTTCTTAGAATGGATATATATGAAGGACATAGGAGTTTGAACTTGTTTTGACTGAAGGAATTCATTTTATAGCAAAAATACCAATTTGGCTTTAACTCGCAAAAGTAAGACTATTCCTGTTTTTCTTTCTCAAACAAGGTCATTTAAAGAGGTTTATGCATGGAACCTTCTTAGAATGGATATATATGAAGGACATAGGAGTTTGAACTTGTTTTGACTGAAGGAATTAATTTTATAGCAAAAATACCAATTTGGCTTTAACTCGCAAAAGTGAGGCTATTCCTGTTTTTCTTTCTCAAACAAGGTCATTTAAAGAGTTTTATGCATGGAACCTTCTTAGAATGGATATATATGAAGGATATAGGAGTTTGAACTTGTTTTGACAGAAGGAATTCATTTCATAGCAAAAATACCAATTTGGCTTTAACTCGCAAAAGTAAGACTATTCCTGTTTTTCTTTCTCAAACAAGGTCATTTAAAGAGGTTTATGCATGGAACCTTCTTAGAAAGGATATATATAAAGGACATAGGAGTTTGAACTTGTTTTGACTGAAGGAATTGGTGTTTATAAGCAAAAATCCGAATTTCGTCTTAATTCCGCAAAAGAAGGCTATTCCTGTTTTTCTTTCTCATACAAGGTCATTTAAAGAGGTTTATGCATGGAACCTACTTAGAATTGAAATATATGAAGGACAAATTAGTTTGAACTTGTTTTGACTGAAGGAATTCATTTTATAGCAAAAATACCAATTTGGCTTTAACTCGCAAAAGTAAGGCTATTCCTGTTTTTCTTTCTCAAACAAGGTCATTTAAAGAGTTTTATGCATGGAACCTTCTTAGAATGGATATATATGAAGGATATAGGAGTTTGAACTTGATTTGACTGAAGGAATTCATTTCATAGCAAAAATACCAATTTGGCTTTAACTCGCAAAAGTAAGACTATTCCTGTTTTTCTTTCTCAAACAAGGTCATTTAAAGAGGTTTATGCATGGAACCTTCTTAGAATGGATATATATGAAGGACATAGGAGTTTGAACTTGTTTTGACTGAAGGAATTGGTGTTTATAAGCAAAAATCCGAATTTCGTCTTAATTCCGCAAAAGAAGGCTATTCCTGTTTTTCTTTCTCATACAAGGTCATTTAAAGAGGTTTATGCATGGAACCTACTTAGAATTGAAATATATGAAGGACAAATTAGTTTGAACTTGTTTTGACTGAAGGAATTCATTTTATAGCAAAAATACCAATTTGGCTTTAACTCGCAAAAGTAAGGCTATTCCTGTTTTTCTTTCTCAAACAAGGTCATTTAAAGAGTTTTATGCATGGAACCTTCTTAGAATGGATATATATGAAGGATATAGGAGTTTGAACTTGTTTTGACTGAAGGAATTCATTTTATAGCAAAAATACCAATTTGGCTTTATCTCGCAAAAGTAAGACTATTCCTGTTTTTCTTTGTCAAACAAGGTCATTTAAAGAGGTTTATGCATGGAAACTTCTTAGAATGGATATATATGAAGGACATAGGAGTTTGAACTTGTTTTGACTGAAGGAATTCATTTTATAGCAAAAATACCAATTTGGATTCAACTCGCAAAAGTAAGGCTATTCCTGTTTTTCTTTCTCAAACAAGGTCATTTAAAGAGTTTTATGCATGGAACCTTCTTAGAATGGATATATATGAAGGACATAGGAGTTTGAACTTGTTTTGACTGAAGGAATTCTTTTTATAGCAAAAATACCAATTTGGCTTTAACTCGCAAAAGTAAGGCTATTCCTGTTTTTCTTTCTCAAACAAGGTCATTTAAAGAGTTTTATGCATGGAACCTTCTTAGAATGGATATATATGAAGGACATAGGAGTTTGAACTTGTTTTGACTGAAGGAATTCATTTTATAGCAAAAATACCAATTTGGCTTTAACTCGCAAAAGTAAGACTATTCCTGTTTTTCTTTCTCAAACAAGGTCATTTAAAGAGGTTTATGCATGGAACCTTCTTAGAATGGATATATACCTGTATGAAGGACATAGGAGTTTGAACTTGTTTTGACTGAAGGAATTGGTGTTTATAAGCAAAAATCCGAATTTCGTCTTAATTCCGCAAAAGAAGGCTATTCCTGTTTTTCTTTCTCATACAAGGTCATTTAAAGAGGTTTATGCATGGAACCTACTTAGAATTGAAATATATGAAGGACAAATTAGTTTGAACTTGTTTTGACTGAAGGAATTCATTTTATAGCAAAAATACCAATTTGGCTTTAACTCGCAAAAGTAAGGCTATTCCTGTTTTTCTTTCTCAAACAAGGTCATTTAAAGAGTTTTATGGATGGAACCTTCTTAGAATGGATATATATGAAGGATATAGGAGTTTGAACTTGTTTTGACTGAAGGAATTCTTTTTATAGCAAAAATACCAATTTGGCTTTAACTCGCAAAAGTAAGACTATTCCTGTTTTTCTTTGTCAAACAAGGTCATTTAAAGAGGTTTATGCATGGAAACTTCTTAGAATGGATATATATGAAGGACATATGAGTTTGAACTTGTTTTGACTGAAGGAATTCTTTTTATAGCAAAAATACCAATTTGGCTTTAACTCGCAAAAGTAAGGCTATTCCTGTTTTTCTTTCTCAAACAAGGTCATTTAAAGAGTTTTATGCATGGAACCTTCTTAGAATGGATATATATGAAGGATATAGGAGTTTGAACTTGTTTTGACAGAAGGAATTCATTTCATAGCAAAAATACCAATTTGGCTTTAACTCGCAAAAGTAAGACTATTCCTGTTTTTCTTTCTCAAACAAGGTCATTTAAAGAGGTTTATGCATGGAACCTTCTTAGAATGGATATATATGAAGGACATAGGAGTTTGAACTTGTTTTGACTGAAGGAATTGGTGTTTATAAGCAAAAATCCGAATTTCGTCTTAATTCCGCAAAAGAAGGCTATTCCTGTTTTTCTTTCTCATACAAGGTCATTTAAAGAGGTTTATGCATGGAACCTACTTAGAATTGAAATATATGAAGGACAAATTAGTTTGAACTTGTTTTGACTGAAGGAATTCATTTTATAGCAAAAATACCAATTTGGCTTTAACTCGCAAAAGTAAGGCTATTCCTGTTTTTCTTTCTCAAACAAGGTCATTTAAAGAGTTTTATGCATGGAACCTTCTTAGAATGGATATATATGAAGGATATAGGAGTTTGAACTTGTTTTGACTGAAGGAATTCATTTCATAGCAAAAATACCAATTTGGCTTTAACTCGCAAAAGTAAGACTATTCCTGTTTTTCTTTCTCAAACAAGGTCATTTAAAGAGGTTTATGCATGGAACCTTCTTAGAATGGATATATATGAAGGACATAGGAGTTTGAACTTGTTTTGACTGAAGGAATTGGTGTTTATAAGCAAAAATCCTAATTTCGTCTTAATTCCGCAAAAGAAGGCTATTCCTGTTTTTCTTTCTCATACAAGGTCATTTAAAGAGGTTTATGCATGGAACCTACTTAGAATTGAAATATATGAAGGACAAATTAGTTTGAACTTGTTTTGACTGAAGGAATTCATTTTATAGCAAAAATACCAATTTGGCTTTAACTCGCAAAAGTAAGGCTATTCCTGTTTTTCTTTCTCAAACAAGGTCATTTAAAGAGTTTTATGCATGGAACCTTCTTAGAATGGATATATATGAAGGATATAGGAGTTTGAACTTGTTTTGACTGAAGGAATTCATTTTATAGCAAAAATACCAATTTGGCTTTAACTCGCAAAAGTAAGACTATTCCTGTTTTTCTTTCTCAAACAAGTTCATTTAAAGAGTTTTATGCATGGAACCTTCTTAGAATGGATATATATGAAGGACATAGGAGTTTGAACTTGATTTGACTGAAGGAATTGGTGTTTAAAAGCAAAAATCCGAATTTCGTCTTAATTCCGCAAAAGAAGGCTATTCCTGTTCTTCTTTCTCAAACAAGGTCATTTAAAGAGGTTTATGCTTGGAATCTATTTAGAATGGATATATATGAAGGACAAATTAGTTTGAAATTGTTTTGACTGAAGGAATTCATTTTATAGCAAAAATACCAATTTGGCTTTAACTCGCAAAAGTAAGACTATTCCTGTTTTTCTTTCTCAAACAAGGTCATTTAAAGAGGTTTATGCATGGAACCACCTTAGAATGGATATATATGAAGGACATAGGAGTTTGAACTTGTTTTGACTGAAGGAATTGGTGTTTATAAGCAAAAATCCGAATTTCTTCTTAATTCCGCAAAAGAAGACTATTCCTGTTCTTCTTTCTCAAACAAGGTCATTTAAAGAGGTTTATGCATGGAATCTTCTTAGAATGAATATATATGAAGGGCAAATTAGTTTGAAATTGCTTTGACTGAAGGAATTCATTTTATAGCAAAAATACCAATTTGGCTTTAACTCGCAAAAGTAAGGCTATTCCTGTTTTTCTTTCTCAAACACGGTCATTTAAAGAGTTTTATGGATGGAACCTTCTTAGAATGGATATATATGAAGGATATAGGAGTTTGAACTTGTTTTGACTGAAGGAATTCATTTTATAGCAAAAATACCAATTTGGCTTTAATTCGCAAAAGTAAGACTATTCCTGTTTTTCTTTGTCAAACAAGGTCATTTAAAGAGGTTTATGCATGGAAACTTCTTAGAATGGATATATATGAAGGACATAGGAGTTTGAACTTGTTTTGACTGAAGGAATTCATTTTATAGCAAAAATACCAATTTGGATTCAACTCGCAAAAGTAAGGCTATTCCTGTTTTTCTTTCTCAAACAAGGTCATTTAAAGAGTTTTATGCATGGAACCTTCTTAGAATGGATATATATGAAGGACATAGGAGTTTGAACTTGTTTTGACTGAAGGAATTCTTTTTATAGCAAAAATACCAATTTGGCTTTAACTCGCAAAAGTAAGACTATTCCTGTTTTTCTTTCTCAAACAAGGTCATTTAAAGAGGTTTATGCATGGAACCTTCTTAGAATGGATATATATGAAGGACATAGGAGTTTGAACTTGTTTTGACTGAAGGAATTGGTGTTTATAAGCAAAAATCCGAATTTCGTCTTAATTCCGCAAAAGAAGGCTATTCCTGTTCTTTTTACTCAAACAAGGTCATTTAAAGAGGTTTATGCATGGAATCTTCTTAGAATGGATATATATGAAGGACAAATTAGTTTGAACTTGTTTTGACTGAAAGAATTAATTTTATAGCAAAAATACCAATTTGGCTTTAACTCGCAAAAGTAAGACTATTCCTGTTTTTCTTTCTCAAACAAGGTCATTTAAAGAGGTTTATGCATGGAACCTTCTTAGAATGGATATATATGAAGGACATAGGAGTTTGAAATTGTTTTGACTGAAGGAATTCATTTTATAGCAAAAATACCAATTTGGCTTTAATTTGCAAAAGTAAGACTATTCCTGTTTTTCTTTGTCAAACAAGGTCATTTAAAGAGGTTTATGCATGGAAACTTCTTAGAATGGATATATATGAAGGACATAGGAGTTTGAACTTGTTTTGACTGAAGGAATTCATTTTATAGCAAAAATACCAATTTGGATTCAACTCGCAAAAGTAAGGCTATTCCTGTTTTTCTTTCTCAAACAAGGTCATTTAAAGAGTTTTATGCATGGAACCTTCTTAGAATGGATATATATGAAGGACATAGGAGTTTGAACTTGTTTTGACTGAAGGAATTCTTTTTATAGCAAAAATACCAATTTGGCTTTAACTCGCAAAAGTAAGACTATTCCTGTTTTTCTTTCTCAAACAAGGTCATTTAAAGAGGTTTATGCATGGAACCTTCTTAGAATGGATATATATGAAGGACATAGGAGTTTGAACTTGTTTTGACTGAAGGAATTGGTGTTTATAAGCAAAAATCCGAATTTCGTCTTAATTCCGCAAAAGAAGGCTATTCCTGTTCTTTTTACTCAAACAAGGTCATTTAAAGAGGTTTATGCATGGAATCTTCTTAGAATGGATATATATGAAGGACAAATTAGTTTGAACTTGTTTTGACTGAAAGAATTAATTTTATAGCAAAAATACCAATTTGGCTTTAACTCGCAAAAGTAAGGCTATTCCTTTTCTTCTTTCTCAAACAAGGTCATTTAAAGAGTTTTATGCATGCAACCTTCTTAGAATGGATATATAAGAAGGATATAGGAGTTTGAACTTGTTTTGACAGAAGGAATTCATTTCATAGCAAAAATACCAATTTGGCTTTAACTCGCAAAAGTAAGACTATTCCTGTTTTTCTTTCTCAAACAAGGTCATTTAAAGAGGTTTATGCATGGAACCTTCTTAGAATGGATATATATGAAGGACATAGGAGTTTGAACTTGTTTTGACTGAAGGAATTGGTGTTTATAAGCAAAAATCCGAATTTCGTCTTAATTCCGCAAAAGAAGGCTATTCCTGTTTTTCTTTCTCATACAAGGTCATTTAAAGAGGTTTATGCATGGAACCTACTTAGAATTGAAATATATGAAGGACAAATTAGTTTGAACTTGTTTTGACTGAAGGAATTCATTTTATAGCAAAAATACCAATTTGGCTTTAACTCGCAAAAGTAAGGCTATTCCTGTTTTTCTTTCTCAAACAAGGTCATTTAAAGAGTTTTATGCATGGAACCTTCTTAGAATGGATATATATGAAGGATATAGGAGTTTGAACTTGTTTTGACTGAAGGAATTCATTTCATAGCAAAAATACCAATTTGGCTTTAACTCGTAAAAGTAAGACTATTCCTGTTTTTCTTTCTCAAACAAGGTCATTTAAAGAGGTTTATGCATGGAACCTTCTTAGAATGGATATATATGAAGGACATAGGAGTTTGAACTTGTTTTGACTGAAGGAATTGGTGTTTATAAGCAAAAATCCGAATTTCGTCTTAATTCCGCAAAAGAAGGCTATTCCTGTTTTTCTTTCTCATACAAGGTCATTTAAAGAGGTTTATGCATGGAACCTACTTAGAATTGAAATATATGAAGGACAAATTAGTTTGAACTTGTTTTGACTGAAGGAATTCATTTTATAGCAAAAATACCAATTTGGCTTTAACTCGCAAAAGTAAGGCTATTCCTGTTTTTCTTTCTCAAACAAGGTCATTTAAAGAGTTTTATGCATGGAACCTTCTTAGAATGGATATATATGAAGGATATAGGAGTTTGAACTTGTTTTGACTGAAGGAATTCATTTTATAGCAAAAATACCAATTTGGCTTTAACTCGCAAAAGTAAGACTATTCCTGTTTTTCTTTCTCAAACAAGTTCATTTAAAGAGTTTTATGCATGGAACCTTCTTAGAATGGATATATATGAAGGACATAGGAGTTTGAACTTGTTTTGA
This sequence comes from Odontesthes bonariensis, assembly GCF_027942865.1. NCBI lineage: Eukaryota > Metazoa > Chordata > Actinopteri > Atheriniformes > Atherinopsidae > Odontesthes > Odontesthes bonariensis. The sequence continues at coordinate 6,266,039 of NC_134512.1, read as the reverse complement.
CTGAAGGAATTCATTTTATAGCAAAAATACCAATTTGGCTTTAACTCGCAAAAGTAAGACTATTCCTGTTTTTCTTTCTCAAACAAGGTCATTTAAAGAGGTTTATGCATGGAACCTTCTTAGAATGGATATATATGAAGGACATAGGAGTTTGAACTTGATTTGACTGAAGGAATTGGTGTTTAAAAGCAAAAATCCGAATTTCGTCTTAATTCCGCAAAAGAAGGCTATTCCTGTTCTTCTTTCTCAAACAAGGTCATTTAAAGAGGTTTATGCTTGGAATCTATTTAGAATGGATATATATGAAGGACAAATTAGTTTGAAATTGTTTTGACTGAAGGAATTCATTTTATAGCAAAAATACCAATTTGGCTTTAACTCGCAAAAGTAAGACTATTCCTGTTTTTCTTTCTCAAACAAGGTCATTTAAAGAGGTTTATGCATGGAACCTTCTTAGAATGGATATATATGAAGGACATAGGAGTTTGAAATTGTTTTGACTGAAGGAATTCATTTTATAGCAAAAATACCAATTTGGCTTTAACTCGCAAAAGTAAGGCTATTCCTGTTTTTCTTTGTCAAACAAGGTCATTTAAAGAGTTTTATGCTTGGAACCTTCTTAGAATGGATATATATGAAGGACATAGGAGTTTGAACTTGTTTTGACTGAAGGAATTGGTGTTTATAAGCAAAAATCCGAATTTCGTCTTAATTCCGCAAAAGAAGGCTATTCCTGTTTTTCTTTCTCATACAAGGTCATTTAAAGAGGTTTATGCATGGAACCTACTTAGAATTGAAATATATGAAGGACAAATTAGTTTGAACTTGTTTTGACTGAAGGAATTCATTTTATAGCAAAAATACCAATTTGGCTTTAACTCGCAAAAGTAAGGCTATTCCTGTTTTTCTTTCTCAAACAAGGTCATTTAAAGAGTTTTATGCATGGAACCTTCTTAGAATGGATATATATGAAGGATATAGGAGTTTGAACTTGTTTTGACTGAAGGAATTCATTTCATAGCAAAAATACCAATTTGGCTTTAACTCGTAAAAGTAAGACTATTCCTGTTTTTCTTTCTCAAACAAGGTCATTTAAAGAGGTTTATGCATGGAACCTTCTTAGAATGGATATATATGAAGGACATAGGAGTTTGAACTTGTTTTGACTGAAGGAATTGGTGTTTATAAGCAAAAATCCGAATTTCGTCTTAATTCCGCAAAAGAAGGCTATTCCTGTTTTTCTTTCTCATACAAGGTCATTTAAAGAGGTTTATGCATGGAACCTACTTAGAATTGAAATATATGAAGGACAAATTAGTTTGAACTTGTTTTGACTGAAGGAATTCATTTTATAGCAAAAATACCAATTTGGCTTTAACTCGCAAAAGTAAGGCTATTCCTGTTTTTCTTTCTCAAACAAGGTCATTTAAAGAGTTTTATGCATGGAACCTTCTTAGAATGGATATATATGAAGGATATAGGAGTTTGAACTTGTTTTGACTGAAGGAATTCATTTCATAGCAAAAATACCAATTTGGCTTTAACTCGTAAAAGTAAGACTATTCCTGTTTTTCTTTCTCAAACAAGGTCATTTAAAGAGGTTTATGCATGGAACCTTCTTAGAATGGATATATATGAAGGACATAGGAGTTTGAACTTGTTTTGACTGAAGGAATTGGTGTTTATAAGCAAAAATCCGAATTTCGTCTTAATTCCGCAAAAGAAGGCTATTCCTGTTTTTCTTTCTCATACAAGGTCATTTAAAGAGGTTTATGCATGGAACCTACTTAGAATTGAAATATATGAAGGACAAATTAGTTTGAACTTGTTTTGACTGAAGGAATTCATTTTATAGCAAAAATACCAATTTGGCTTTAACTCGCAAAAGTAAGGCTATTCCTGTTTTTCTTTCTCAAACAAGGTCATTTAAAGAGTTTTATGCATGGAACCTTCTTAGAATGGATATATATGAAGGATATAGGAGTTTGAACTTGTTTTGACTGAAGGAATTCATTTTATAGCAAAAATACCAATTTGGCTTTAACTCGCAAAAGTAAGACTATTCCTGTTTTTCTTTCTCAAACAAGTTCATTTAAAGAGTTTTATGCATGGAACCTTCTTAGAATGGATATATATGAAGGACATAGGAGTTTGAACTTGTTTTGACTGAAGGAATTCATTTTATAGCAAAAATACCAATTTGGCTTTAACTCGCAAAAGTAAGACTATTCCTGTTTTTCTTTCTCAAACAAGGTCATTTAAAGAGGTTTATGCATGGAACCTTCTTAGAATGGATATATATGAAGGACATAGGAGTTTGAACTTGATTTGACTGAAGGAATTGGTGTTTAAAAGCAAAAATCCGAATTTCGTCTTAATTCCGCAAAAGAAGGCTATTCCTGTTCTTCTTTCTCAAACAAGGTCATTTAAAGAGGTTTATGCTTGGAATCTATTTAGAATGGATATATATGAAGGACAAATTAGTTTGAAATTGTTTTGACTGAAGGAATTCATTTTATAGCAAAAATACCAATTTGGCTTTAACTCGCAAAAGTAAGACTATTCCTGTTTTTCTTTCTCAAACAAGGTCATTTAAAGAGGTTTATGCATGGAACCTTCTTAGAATGGATATATATGAAGGACATAGGAGTTTGAAATTGTTTTGACTGAAGGAATTCATTTTATAGCAAAAATACCAATTTGGCTTTAACTCGCAAAAGTAAGGCTATTCCTGTTTTTCTTTGTCAAACAAGGTCATTTAAAGAGTTTTATGCTTGGAACCTTCTTAGAATGGATATATATGAAGGACATAGGAGTTTGAACTTGTTTTGACTGAAGGAATTGGTGTTTATAAGCAAAAATCCGAATTTCGTCTTAATTCCGCAAAAGAAGGCTATTCCTGTTCTTCTTTCTCAAACAAGGTCATTTAAAGAGGTTTATGCATGGAATCTTCTTAGAATGGATATATATGAAGGGCAAATTAGTTTGAAATTGCTTTGACTGAAGGAATTCATTTTATAGCAAAAATACCAATTTGGCTTTAACTCGCAAAAGTAAGGCTATTCCTGTTTTTCTTTCTCAAACACGGTCATTTAAAGAGTTTTATGGATGGAACCTTCTTAGAATGGATATATATGAAGGATATAGGAGTTTGAACTTGTTTTGACTGAAGGAATTCATTTTATAGCAAAAATACCAATTTGGCTTTAACTCGCAAAAGTAAGACTATTCGTGTTTTTCTTTCTCAAACAAGGTCATTTAAAGAGGTTTATGCATGGAAACTTCTTAGAATGGATATATATGAAGGACATATGAGTTTGAACTTGTTTTGACTGAAGGAATTCATTTTATAGCAAAAATACCAATTTGGCTTCAACTCGCAAAAGTAAGGCTATTCCTGTTTTTCTTTCTCAAACAAGGTCATTTAAAGAGTTTTATGCATGGAACCTTCTTAGAATGGATATATATGAAGGACATAGGAGTTTGAACTTGTTTTGACTGAAGGAATTCTTTTTATAGCAAAAATACCAATTTGGCTTTAACTCGCAAAAGTAAGGCTATTCCTGTTTTTCTTTCTCAAACAAGGTCATTTAAAGAGTTTTATGCATGGAACCTTCTTAGAATGGATATATATGAAGGACATAGGAGTTTGAACTTGTTTTGACTGAAGGAATTCATTTTATAGCAAAAATACCAATTTGGCTTTAACTCGCAAAAGTAAGACTATTCCTGTTTTTCTTTCTCAAACAAGGTCATTTAAAGAGGTTTATGCATGGAACCTTCTTAGAATGGATATATATGAAGGACATAGGAGTTTGAACTTGTTTTGACTGAAGGAATTAATTTTATAGCAAAAATACCAATTTGGCTTTAACTCGCAAAAGTAAGGCTATTCCTGTTTTTCTTTCTCAAACAAGGTCATTTAAAGAGTTTTATGCATGGAACCTTCTTAGAATGGATATATATGAAGGATATAGGAGTTTGAACTTGTTTTGACAGAAGGAATTCATTTTATGGCAAAAATACCAATTTGGCTTTAACTCGCAAAAGTAAGACTATTCCTGTTTTTCTTTCTCAAACAAGGTCATTTAAAGAGGTTTATGCATGGAACCTTCTTAGAATGGATATATATGAAGGACATAGGAGTTTGAACTTGTTTTGACTGAAGGAATTGGTGTTTATAAGCAAAAATCCGAATTTCGTCTTAATTCCGCAAAAGAAGGCTATTCCTGTTTTTCTTTCTCATACAAGGTCATTTAAAGAGGTTTATGCATGGAACCTACTTAGAATTGAAATATATGAAGGACAAATTAGTTTGAACTTGTTTTGACTGAAGGAATTCATTTTATAGCAAAAATACCAATTTGGCTTTAACTCGCAAAAGTAAGGCTATTCCTGTTTTTCTTTCTCAAACAAGGTCATTTAAAGAGTTTTATGCATGGAACCTTCTTAGAATGGATATATATGAAGGATATAGGAGTTTGAACTTGTTTTGACTGAAGGAATTCATTTCATAGCAAAAATACCAATTTGGCTTTAACTCGCAAAAGTAAGACTATTCCTGTTTTTCTTTCTCAAACAAGGTCATTTAAAGAGGTTTATGCATGGAACCTTCTTAGAATGGATATATATGAAGGACATAGGAGTTTGAACTTGTTTTGACTGAAGGAATTGGTGTTTATAAGCAAAAATCCGAATTTCGTCTTAATTCCGCAAAAGAAGGCTATTCCTGTTTTTCTTTCTCATACAAGGTCATTTAAAGAGGTTTATGCATGGAACCTACTTAGAATTGAAATATATGAAGGACAAATTAGTTTGAACTTGTTTTGACTGAAGGAATTCATTTTATAGCAAAAATACCAATTTGGCTTTAACTCGCAAAAGTAAGGCTATTCCTGTTTTTCTTTCTCAAACAAGGTCATTTAAAGAGTTTTATGCATGGAACCTTCTTAGAATGGATATATATGAAGGACATAGGAGTTTGAACTTGTTTTGACTGAAGGAATTCATTTTATAGCAAAAATAACAATTTGGCTTTAACTCGCAAAAGTAAGACTATTCCTGTTTTTCTTTCTCAAACAAGTTCATTTAAAGAGTTTTATGCATGGAACCTTCTTAGAATGGATATATATGAAGGACATAGGAGTTTGAACTTGATTTGACTGAAGGAATTGGTGTTTAAAAGCAAAAATCCGAATTTCGTCTTAATTCCGCAAAAGAAGGCTATTCCTGTTCTTCTTTCTCAAACAAGGTCATTTAAAGAGGTTTATGCTTGGAATCTATTTAGAATGGATATATATGAAGGACAAATTAGTTTGAAATTGTTTTGACTGAAGGAATTCATTTTATAGCAAAAATACCAATTTGGCTTTAACTCGCAAAAGTAAGACTATTCCTGTTTTTCTTTCTCAAACAAGTTCATTTAAAGAGTTTTATGCATGGAACCTTCTTAGAATGGATATATATGAAGGACATAGGAGTTTGAACTTGTTTTGACTGAAGGAATTCATTTTATAGCAAAAATACCAATTTGGCTTTAACTCGCAAAAGTAAGACTATTCCTGTTTTTCTTTCTCAAACAAGGTCATTTAAAGAGGTTTATGCATGGAACCTTCTTAGAATGGATATATATGAAGGACATAGGAGTTTGAACTTGATTTGACTGAAGGAATTGGTGTTTAAAAGCAAAAATCCGAATTTCGTCTTAATTCCGCAAAAGAAGGCTATTCCTGTTCTTCTTTCTCAAACAAGGTCATTTAAAGAGGTTTATGCTTGGAATCTATTTAGAATGGATATATATGAAGGACAAATTAGTTTGAAATTGTTTTGACTGAAGGAATTCATTTTATAGCAAAAATACCAATTTGGCTTTAACTCGCAAAAGTAAGACTATTCCTGTTTTTCTTTCTCAAACAAGGTCATTTAAAGAGGTTTATGCATGGAACCTTCTTAGAATGGATATATATGAAGGACATAGGAGTTTGAAATTGTTTTGACTGAAGGAATTCATTTTATAGCAAAAATACCAATTTGGCTTTAACTCGCAAAAGTAAGGCTATTCCTGTTTTTCTTTGTCAAACAAGGTCATTTAAAGAGTTTTATGCTTGGAACCTTCTTAGAATGGATATATATGAAGGACATAGGAGTTTGAACTTGTTTTGACTGAAGGAATTGGTGTTTATAAGCAAAAATCCGAATTTCGTCTTAATTCCGCAAAAGAAGGCTATTCCTGTTCTTCTTTCTCAAACAAGGTCATTTAAAGAGGTTTATGCATGGAATCTTCTTAGAATGGATATATATGAAGGGCAAATTAGTTTGAAATTGCTTTGACTGAAGGAATTCATTTTATAGCAAAAATACCAATTTGGCTTTAACTCGCAAAAGTAAGGCTATTCCTGTTTTTCTTTCTCAAACACGGTCATTTAAAGAGTTTTATGGATGGAACCTTCTTAGAATGGATATATATGAAGGATATAGGAGTTTGAACTTGTTTTGACTGAAGGAATTCATTTTATAGCAAAAATACCAATTTGGCTTTAACTCGCAAAAGTAAGACTATTCCTGTTTTTCTTTCTCAAACAAGGTCATTTAAAGAGGTTTATGCATGGAAACTTCTTAGAATGGATATATATGAAGGACATATGAGTTTGAACTTGTTTTGACTGAAGGAATTCATTTTATAGCAAAAATACCAATTTGGCTTCAACTCGCAAAAGTAAGGCTATTCCTGTTTTTCTTTCTCAAACAAGGTCATTTAAAGAGTTTTATGCATGGAACCTTCTTAGAATGGATATATATGAAGGACATAGGAGTTTGAACTTGTTTTGACTGAAGGAATTCTTTTTATAGCAAAAATACCAATTTGGCTTTAACTCGCAAAAGTAAGGCTATTCCTGTTTTTCTTTCTCAAACAAGGTCATTTAAAGAGTTTTATGCATGGAACCTTCTTAGAATGGATATATATGAAGGACATAGGAGTTTGAACTTGTTTTGACTGAAGGAATTCATTTTATAGCAAAAATACCAATTTGGCTTTAACTCGCAAAAGTAAGACTATTCCTGTTTTTCTTTCTCAAACAAGGTCATTTAAAGAGGTTTATGCATGGAACCTTCTTAGAATGGATATATATGAAGGACATAGGAGTTTGAACTTGTTTTGACTGAAGGAATTAATTTTATAGCAAAAATACCAATTTGGCTTTAACTCGCAAAAGTAAGGCTATTCCTGTTTTTCTTTCTCAAACAAGGTCATTTAAAGAGTTTTATGCATGGAACCTTCTTAGAATGGATATATATGAAGGATATAGGAGTTTGAACTTGTTTTGACAGAAGGAATTCATTTTATGGCAAAAATACCAATTTGGCTTTAACTCGCAAAAGTAAGACTATTCCTGTTTTTCTTTCTCAAACAAGGTCATTTAAAGAGGTTTATGCATGGAACCTTCTTAGAATGGATATATATGAAGGACATAGGAGTTTGAACTTGTTTTGACTGAAGGAATTGGTGTTTATAAGCAAAAATCCGAATTTCGTCTTAATTCCGCAAAAGAAGGCTATTCCTGTTTTTCTTTCTCATACAAGGTCATTTAAAGAGGTTTATGCATGGAACCTACTTAGAATTGAAATATATGAAGGACAAATTAGTTTGAACTTGTTTTGACTGAAGGAATTCATTTTATAGCAAAAATACCAATTTGGCTTTAACTCGCAAAAGTAAGGCTATTCCTGTTTTTCTTTCTCAAACAAGGTCATTTAAAGAGTTTTATGCATGGAACCTTCTTAGAATGGATATATATGAAGGATATAGGAGTTTGAACTTGTTTTGACTGAAGGAATTCATTTCATAGCAAAAATACCAATTTGGCTTTAACTCGCAAAAGTAAGACTATTCCTGTTTTTCTTTCTCAAACAAGGTCATTTAAAGAGGTTTATGCATGGAACCTTCTTAGAATGGATATATATGAAGGACATAGGAGTTTGAACTTGTTTTGACTGAAGGAATTGGTGTTTATAAGCAAAAATCCGAATTTCGTCTTAATTCCGCAAAAGAAGGCTATTCCTGTTTTTCTTTCTCATACAAGGTCATTTAAAGAGGTTTATGCATGGAACCTACTTAGAATTGAAATATATGAAGGACAAATTAGTTTGAACTTGTTTTGACTGAAGGAATTCATTTTATAGCAAAAATACCAATTTGGCTTTAACTCGCAAAAGTAAGGCTATTCCTGTTTTTCTTTCTCAAACAAGGTCATTTAAAGAGTTTTATGCATGGAACCTTCTTAGAATGGATATATATGAAGGACATAGGAGTTTGAACTTGTTTTGACTGAAGGAATTCATTTTATAGCAAAAATACCAATTTGGCTTTAACTCGCAAAAGTAAGACTATTCCTGTTTTTCTTTCTCAAACAAGTTCATTTAAAGAGTTTTATGCATGGAACCTTCTTAGAATGGATATATATGAAGGACATAGGAGTTTGAACTTGATTTGACTGAAGGAATTGGTGTTTAAAAGCAAAAATCCGAATTTCGTCTTAATTCCGCAAAAGAAGGCTATTCCTGTTCTTCTTTCTCAAACAAGGTCATTTAAAGAGGTTTATGCTTGGAATCTATTTAGAATGGATATATATGAAGGACAAATTAGTTTGAAATTGTTTTGACTGAAGGAATTCATTTTATAGCAAAAATACCAATTTGGCTTTAACTCGCAAAAGTAAGACTATTCCTGTTTTTCTTTCTCAAACAAGGTCATTTAAAGAGGTTTATGCATGGAACCTTCTTAGAATGGATATATATGAAGGACATAGGAGTTTGAACTTGTTTTGACTGAAGGAATTGGTGTTTATAAGCAAAAATCCGAATTTCTTCTTAATTCCGCAAAAGAAGGCTATTCCTGTTCTTCTTTCTCAAACAAGGTCATTTAAAGAGGTTTATGCATGGAATCTTCTTAGAATGGATATATATGAAGGGCAAATTAGTTTGAAATTGCTTTGACTGAAGGAATTCATTTTATAGCAAAAATACCAATTTGGCTTTAACTCGCAAAAGTAAGGCTATTCCTGTTTTTCTTTCTCAAACACGGTCATTTAAAGAGTTTTATGGATGGAACCTTCTTAGAATGGATATATATGAAGGATATAGGAGTTTGAACTTGTTTTGACTGAAGGAATTCATTTTATAGCAAAAATACCAATTTGGCTTTAACTCGCAAAAGTAAGACTATTCCTGTTTTTATTTGTCAAACAAGGTCATTTAAAGAGGTTTATGCATGGAAACTTCTTAGAATGGATATATATGAAGGATATAGGAGTTTGAACTTGTTTTGACTGAAGGAATTAATTTTATAGCAAAAATACCAATTTGGCTTTAACTCGCAAAAGTAAGGCTATTCCTGTTCTTCTTTCTCAAACAAGGTCATTTAAAGAGTTTTATGCATGGAACCTTCTTAGAATGGATATATAAGAAGGATATAGGAGTTTGAACTTGTTTTGACAGAAGGAATTCATTTCATAGCAAAAATACCAATTTGGCTTTAACTCGCAAAAGTAAGACTATTCCTGTTTTTCTTTCTCAAACAAGGTCATTTAAAGAGGTTTATGCATGGAACCTTCTTAGAATGGATATATATGAAGGACATAGGAGTTTGAACTTGTTTTGACTGAAGGAATTGGTGTTTATAAGCAAAAATCCGAATTTCGTCTTAATTCCGCAAAAGAAGGCTATTCCTGTTTTTCTTTCTCATACAAGGTCATTTAAAGAGGTTTATGCATGGAACCTACTTAGAATTGAAATATATGAAGGACAAATTAGTTTGAACTTGTTTTGACTGAAGGAATTCATTTTATAGCAAAAATACCAATTTGGCTTTAACTCGCAAAAGTAAGGCTATTCCTGTTTTTCTTTCTCAAACAAGGTCATTTAAAGAGTTTTATGCATGGAACCTTCTTAGAATGGATATATATGAAGGACATAGGAGTTTGAACTTGTTTTGACTGAAGGAATTCATTTTATAGCAAAAATACCAATTTGGCTTTAACTCGCAAAAGTAAGACTATTCCTGTTTTTCTTTCTCAAACAAGGTCATTTAAAGAGGTTTATGCATGGAACCTTCTTAGAATGGATATATATGAAGGACATAGGAGTTTGAACTTGATTTGACTGAAGGAATTGGTGTTTAAAAGCAAAAATCCGAATTTCGTCTTAATTCCGCAAAAGAAGGCTATTCCTGTTCTTCTTTCTCAAACAAGGTCATTTAAAGAGGTTTATGCTTGGAATCTATTTAGAATGGATATATATGAAGGACAAATTAGTTTGAAATTGTTTTGACTGAAGGAATTCATTTTATAGCAAAAATACCAATTTGGCTTTAACTCGCAAAAGTAAGACTATTCCTGTTTTTTTTTCTCAAACAAGGTCATTTAAAGAGGTTTATGCATGGAACCTTCTTAGAATGGATATATATGAAGGACATAGGAGTTTGAAATTGTTTTGACTGAAGGAATTCATTTTATAGCAAAAATACCAATTTGGCTTTAACTCGCAAAAGTAAGGCTATTCCTGTTTTTCTTTGTCAAACAAGGTCATTTAAAGAGTTTTATGCTTGGAACCTTCTTAGAATGGATATATATGAAGGACATAGGAGTTTGAACTTGTTTTGACTGAAGGAATTGGTGTTTATAAGCAAAAATCCGAATTTCGTCTTAATTCCGCAAAAGAAGGCTATTCCTGTTCTTCTTTCTCAAACAAGGTCATTTAAAGAGGTTTATGCATGGAATCTTCTTAGAATGGATATATATGAAGGGCAAATTAGTTTGAAATTGCTTTGACTGAAGGAATTCATTTTATAGCAAAAATACCAATTTTGCTTTAACTCGCAAAAGTAAGGCTATTCCTGTTTTTCTTTCTCAAACAAGGTCATTTAAAGAGTTTTATGCATGGAACCTTCTTAGAATGGATATATATGAAGGACATAGGAGTTTGAACTTGTTTTGACTGAAGGAATTCATTTTATAGCAAAAATACCAATTTGGCTTTAACTCGCAAAAGTAAGACTATTCCTGTTTTTCTTTCTCAAACAAGTTCATTTAAAGAGTTTTATGCATGGAACCTTCTTAGAATGGATATATATGAAGGACATAGGAGTTTGAACTTGATTTGACTGAAGGAATTGGTGTTTAAAAGCAAAAATCCGAATTTCGTCTTAATTCCGCAAAAGAAGGCTATTCCTGTTCTTCTTTCTCAAACAAGGTCATTTAAAGAGGTTTATGCTTGGAATCTATTTAGAATGGATATATATGAAGGACAAATTAGTTTGAAATTGTTTTGACTGAAGGAATTCATTTTATAGCAAAAATACCAATTTGGTTTTAACTCGCAAAAGTAAGACTATTCCTGTTTTTCTTTCTCAAACAAGGTCATTTAAAGAGGTTTATGCATGGAACCTTCTTAGAATGGATATATATGAAGGACATAGGAGTTTGAACTTGTTTTGACTGAAGGAATTGGTGTTTATAAGCAAAAATCCGAATTTCTTCTTAATTCCGCAAAAGAAGGCTATTCCTGTTCTTCTTTCTCAAACAAGGTCATTTAAAGAGGTTTATGCATGGAATCTTCTTAGAATGGATATATATGAAGGGCAAATTAGTTTGAAATTGCTTTGACTGAAGGAATTCATTTTATAGCAAAAATACCAATTTGGCTTTAACTCGCAAAAGTAAGGCTATTCCTGTTTTTCTTTCTCAAACACGGTCATTTAAAGAGTTTTATGGATGGAACCTTCTTAGAATGGATATATATGAAGGATATAGGAGTTTGAACTTGTTTTGACTGAAGGAATTCATTTTATAGCAAAAATACCAATTTGGCTTTAACTCGCAAAAGTAAGACTATTCCTGTTTTTATTTGTCAAACAAGGTCATTTAAAGAGGTTTATGCATGGCAACTTCTTAGAATGGATATATATGAAGGACATAGGAGTTTGAACTTGTTTTGACTGAAGGAATTCATTTTATAGCAAAAATACCAATTTGGCTTTAACTCGCAAAAGTAAGACTATTCCTGTTTTTCTTTCTCAAACAAGGTCATTTAAAGAGGTTTATGCATGGAACCTTCTTAGAATGGATATATATGAAGGACATAGGAGTTTGAACTTGTTTTGACTGAAGGAATTAATTTTATAGCAAAAATACCAATTTGGCTTTAACTCGCAAAAGTAAGGCTATTCCTGTTTTTCTTTCTCAAACAAGGTCATTTAAAGAGTTTTATGCATGGAACCTTCTTAGAATGGATATATATGAAGGATATAGGAGTTTGAACTTGTTTTGACAGAAGGAATTCATTTTATGGCAAAAATACCAATTTGGCTTTAACTCGCAAAAGTAAGACTATTCCTGTTTTTCTTTCTCAAACAAGGTCATTTAAAGAGGTTTATGCATGGAACCTTCTTAGAATGGATATATATGAAGGACATAGGAGTTTGAACTTGTTTTGACTGAAGGAATTGGTGTTTATAAGCAAAAATCCGAATTTCGTCTTAATTCCGCAAAAGAAGGCTATTCCTGTTTTTCTTTCTCATACAAGGTCATTTAAAGAGGTTTATGCATGGAACCTACTTAGAATTGAAATATATGAAGGACAAATTAGTTTGAACTTGTTTTGACTGAAGGAATTCATTTTATAGCAAAAATACCAATTTGGCTTTAACTCGCAAAAGTAAGGCTATTCCTGTTTTTCTTTCTCAAACAAGGTCATTTAAAGAGTTTTATGCATGGAACCTTCTTAGAATGGATATATATGAAGGATATAGGAGTTTGAACTTGTTTTGACTGAAGGAATTCATTTCATAGCAAAAATACCAATTTGGCTTTAACTCGCAAAAGTAAGACTATTCCTGTTTTTCTTTCTCAAACAAGGTCATTTAAAGAGGTTTATGCATGGAACCTTCTTAGAATGGATATATATGAAGGACATAGGAGTTTGAACTTGTTTTGACTGAAGGAATTGGTGTTTATAAGCAAAAATCCGAATTTCGTCTTAATTCCGCAAAAGAAGGCTATTCCTGTTTTTCTTTCTCATACAAGGTCATTTAAAGAGGTTTATGCATGGAACCTACTTAGAATTGAAATATATGAAGGACAAATTAGTTTGAACTTGTTTTGACTGAAGGAATTCATTTTATAGCAAAAATACCAATTTGGCTTTAACTCGCAAAAGTAAGGCTATTCCTGTTTTTCTTTCTCAAACAAGGTCATTTAAAGAGTTTTATGCATGGAACCTTCTTAGAATGGATATATATGAAGGACATAGGAGTTTGAACTTGTTTTGACTGAAGGAATTCATTTTATAGCAAAAATACCAATTTGGCTTTAACTCGCAAAAGTAAGACTATTCCTGTTTTTCTTTCTCAAACAAGTTCATTTAAAGAGTTTTATGCATGGAACCTTCTTAGAATGGATATATATGAAGGACATAGGAGTTTGAACTTGATTTGACTGAAGGAATTGGTGTTTAAAAGCAAAAATCCGAATTTCGTCTTAATTCCGCAAAAGAAGGCTATTCCTGTTCTTCTTTCTCAAACAAGGTCATTTAAAGAGGTTTATGCTTGGAATCTATTTAGAATGGATATATATGAAGGACAAATTAGTTTGAAATTGTTTTGACTGAAGGAATTCATTTTATAGCAAAAATACCAATTTGGCTTTAACTCGCAAAAGTAAGACTATTCCTGTTTTTCTTTCTCAAACAAGGTCATTTAAAGAGGTTTATGCATGGAACCTTCTTAGAATGGATATATATGAAGGACATAGGAGTTTGAACTTGTTTTGACTGAAGGAATTGGTGTTTATAAGCAAAAATCCGAATTTCTTCTTAATTCCGCAAAAGAAGGCTATTCCTGTTCTTCTTTCTCAAACAAGGTCATTTAAAGAGGTTTATGCATGGAATCTTCTTAGAATGGATATATATGAAGGGCAAATTAGTTTGAAATTGCTTTGACTGAAGGAATTCATTTTATAGCAAAAATACCAATTTGGCTTTAACTCGCAAAAGTAAGGCTATTCCTGTTTTTCTTTCTCAAACACGGTCATTTAAAGAGTTTTATGGATGGAACCTTCTTAGAATGGATATATATGAAGGATATAGGAGTTTGAACTTGTTTTGACTGAAGGAATTAATTTTATAGCAAAAATACCAATTTGGCTTTAACTCGCAAAAGTAAGACTATTCCTGTTTTTATTTGTCAAACAAGGTCATTTAAAGAGTTTTATGCATGGAACCTTCTTAGAATGGATATATAAGAAGGATATAGGAGTTTGAACTTGTTTTGACAGAAGGAATTCATTTCATAGCAAAAATACCAATTTGGCTTTAACTCGCAAAAGTAAGACTATTCCTGTTTTTCTTTCTCAAACAAGGTCATTTAAAGAGGTTTATGCATGGAACCTTCTTAGAATGGATATATATGAAGGACATAGGAGTTTGAACTTGTTTTGACTGAAGGAATTGGTGTTTATAAGCAAAAATCCGAATTTCGTCTTAATTCCGCAAAAGAAGGCTATTCCTGTTTTTCTTTCTCATACAAGGTCATTTAAAGAGGTTTATGCATGGAACCTACTTAGAATTGAAATATATGAAGGACAAATTAGTTTGAACTTGTTTTGACTGAAGGAATTCATTTTATAGCAAAAATACCAATTTGGCTTTAACTCGCAAAAGTAAGGCTATTCCTGTTTTTCTTTCTCAAACAAGGTCATTTAAAGAGTTTTATGCATGGAACCTTCTTAGAATGGATATATATGAAGGACATAGGAGTTTGAACTTGTTTTGACTGAAGGAATTCATTTTATAGCAAAAATACCAATTTGGCTTTAACTCGCAAAAGTAAGACTATTCCTGTTTTTCTTTCTCAAACAAGGTCATTTAAAGAGGTTTATGCATGGAACCTTCTTAGAATGGATATATATGAAGGACATAGGAGTTTGAACTTGATTTGACTGAAGGAATTGGTGTTTAAAAGCAAAAATCCGAATTTCGTCTTAATTCCGCAAAAGAAGGCTATTCCTGTTCTTCTTTCTCAAACAAGGTCATTTAAAGAGGTTTATGCTTGGAATCTATTTAGAATGGATATATATGAAGGACAAATTAGTTTGAAATTGTTTTGACTGAAGGAATTCATTTTATAGCAAAAATACCAATTTGGCTTTAACTCGCAAAAGTAAGACTATTCCTGTTTTTTTTTCTCAAACAAGGTCATTTAAAGAGGTTTATGCATGGAACCTTCTTAGAATGGATATATATGAAGGACATAGGAGTTTGAAATTGTTTTGACTGAAGGAATTCATTTTATAGCAAAAATACCAATTTGGCTTTAACTCGCAAAAGTAAGGCTATTCCTGTTTTTCTTTGTCAAACAAGGTCATTTAAAGAGTTTTATGCTTGGAACCTTCTTAGAATGGATATATATGAAGGACATAGGAGTTTGAACTTGTTTTGACTGAAGGAATTGGTGTTTATAAGCAAAAATCCGAATTTCGTCTTAATTCCGCAAAAGAAGGCTATTCCTGTTCTTCTTTCTCAAACAAGGTCATTTAAAGAGGTTTATGCATGGAATCTTCTTAGAATGGATATATATGAAGGGCAAATTAGTTTGAAATTGCTTTGACTGAAGGAATTCATTTTATAGCAAAAATACCAATTTTGCTTTAACTCGCAAAAGTAAGGCTATTCCTGTTTTTCTTTCTCAAACAAGGTCATTTAAAGAGTTTTATGCATGGAACCTTCTTAGAATGGATATATATGAAGGACATAGGAGTTTGAACTTGTTTTGACTGAAGGAATTCATTTTATAGCAAAAATACCAATTTGGCTTTAACTCGCAAAAGTAAGACTATTCCTGTTTTTCTTTCTCAAACAAGTTCATTTAAAGAGTTTTATGCATGGAACCTTCTTAGAATGGATATATATGAAGGACATAGGAGTTTGAACTTGATTTGACTGAAGGAATTGGTGTTTAAAAGCAAAAATCCGAATTTCGTCTTAATTCCGCAAAAGAAGGCTATTCCTGTTCTTCTTTCTCAAACAAGGTCATTTAAAGAGGTTTATGCTTGGAATCTATTTAGAATGGATATATATGAAGGACAAATTAGTTTGAAATTGTTTTGACTGAAGGAATTCATTTTATAGCAAAAATACCAATTTGGTTTTAACTCGCAAAAGTAAGACTATTCCTGTTTTTCTTTCTCAAACAAGGTCATTTAAAGAGGTTTATGCATGGAACCTTCTTAGAATGGATATATATGAAGGACATAGGAGTTTGAACTTGTTTTGACTGAAGGAATTGGTGTTTATAAGCAAAAATCCGAATTTCTTCTTAATTCCGCAAAAGAAGGCTATTCCTGTTCTTCTTTCTCAAACAAGGTCATTTAAAGAGGTTTATGCATGGAATCTTCTTAGAATGGATATATATGAAGGGCAAATTAGTTTGAAATTGCTTTGACTGAAGGAATTCATTTTATAGCAAAAATACCAATTTGGCTTTAACTCGCAAAAGTAAGGCTATTCCTGTTTTTCTTTCTCAAACACGGTCATTTAAAGAGTTTTATGGATGGAACCTTCTTAGAATGGATATATATGAAGGATATAGGAGTTTGAACTTGTTTTGACTGAAGGAATTCATTTTATAGCAAAAATACCAATTTGGCTTTAACTCGCAAAAGTAAGACTATTCCTGTTTTTATTTGTCAAACAAGGTCATTTAAAGAGGTTTATGCATGGCAACTTCTTAGAATGGATATATATGAAGGACATAGGAGTTTGAACTTGTTTTGACTGAAGGAATTCATTTTATAGCAAAAATACCAATTTGGATTCAACTCGCAAAAGTAAGGCTATTCCTGTTTTTCTTTCTCAAACAAGGTCATTTAAAGAGTTTTATGCATGGAACCTTCTTAGAATGGATATATATGAAGGACATAGGAGTTTGAACTTGTTTTGACTGAAGGAATTCTTTTTATAGCAAAAATACCAATTTGGCTTTAACTCGCAAAAGTAAGGCTATTCCTGTTTTTCTTTCTCAAACAAGGTCATTTAAAGAGTTTTATGCATGGAACCTTCTTAGAATGGATATATATGAAGGACATAGGAGTTTGAACTTGTTTTGACTGAAGGAATTCATTTTATAGCAAAAATACCAATTTGGCTTTAACTCGCAAAAGTAAGACTATTCCTGTTTTTCTTTCTCAAACAAGGTCATTTAAAGAGGTTTATGCATGGAACCTTCTTAGAATGGATATATATGAAGGACATAGGAGTTTGAACTTGTTTTGACTGAAGGAATTGGTGTTTATAAGCAAAAATCCGAATTTCGTCTTAATTCCGCAAAAGAAGGCTATTCCTGTTCTTTTTTCTCAAACAAGGTCATTTAAAGAGGTTTATGCATGGAATCTTCTTAGAATGGATATATATGAAGGACAAATTAGTTTGAACTTGTTTTGACTGAAAGAATTAATTTTATAGCAAAAATACCAATTTGGCTTTAACTCGCAAAAGTAAGGCTATTCCTGTTTTTCTTTCTCAAACAAGGTCATTTAAAGAGTTTTATGCATGGAACCTTCTTAGAATGGATATATATGAAGGATATAGGAGTTTGAACTTGTTTTGACTGAAGGAATTCATTTCATAGCAAAAATACCAATTTGGCTTTAACTCGCAAAAGTAAGACTATTCCTGTTTTTCTTTCTCAAACAAGGTCATTTAAAGAGGTTTATGCATGGAAACTTCTTAGAATGGATATATATGAAGGATATAGGAGTTTGAACTTGTTTTGACTGAAGGAATTAATTTTATAGCAAAAATACCAATTTGGCTTTAACTCGCAAAAGTAAGGCTATTCCTGTTCTTCTTTCTCAAACAAGGTCATTTAAAGAGTTTTATGCATGGAACCTTCTTAGAATGGATATATAAGAAGGATATAGGAGTTTGAACTTGTTTTGACAGAAGGAATTCATTTCATAGCAAAAATACCAATTTGGCTTTAACTCGCAAAAGTAAGACTATTCCTGTTTTTCTTTCTCAAACAAGGTCATTTAAAGAGGTTTATGCATGGAACCTTCTTAGAATGGATATATATGAAGGACATAGGAGTTTGAACTTGTTTTGACTGAAGGAATTGGTGTTTATAAGCAAAAATCCGAATTTCGTCTTAATTCCGCAAAAGAAGGCTATTCCTGTTTTTCTTTCTCATACAAGGTCATTTAAAGAGGTTTATGCATGGAACCTACTTAGAATTGAAATATATGAAGGACAAATTAGTTTGAACTTGTTTTGACTGAAGGAATTCATTTTATAGCAAAAATACCAATTTGGCTTTAACTCGCAAAAGTAAGGCTATTCCTGTTTTTCTTTCTCAAACAAGGTCATTTAAAGAGTTTTATGCATGGAACCTTCTTAGAATGGATATATATGAAGGACATAGGAGTTTGAACTTGTTTTGACTGAAGGAATTCATTTTATAGCAAAAATACCAATTTGGCTTTAACTCGCAAAAGTAAGACTATTCCTGTTTTTCTTTCTCAAACACGGTCATTTAAAGAGTTTTATGGATGGAACCTTCTTAGAATGGATATATATGAAGGATATAGGAGTTTGAACTTGTTTTGACTGAAGGAATTCATTTTATAGCAAAAATACCAATTTGGCTTTAACTCGCAAAAGTAAGACTATTCCTGTTTTTCTTTCTCAAACAAGGTCATTTAAAGAGGTTTATGCATGGAAACTTCTTAGAATGGATATATATGAAGGACATATGAGTTTGAACTTGTTTTGACTGAAGGAATTCATTTTATAGCAAAAATACCAATTTGGCTTCAACTCGCAAAAGTAAGGCTATTCCTGTTTTTCTTTCTCAAACAAGGTCATTTAAAGAGTTTTATGCATGGAACCTTCTTAGAATGGATATATATGAAGGACATAGGAGTTTGAACTTGTTTTGACTGAAGGAATTCTTTTTATAGCAAAAATACCAATTTGGCTTTAACTCGCAAAAGTAAGGCTATTCCTGTTTTTCTTTCTCAAACAAGGTCATTTAAAGAGTTTTATGCATGGAACCTTCTTAGAATGGATATATATGAAGGACATAGGAGTTTGAACTTGTTTTGACTGAAGGAATTCATTTTATAGCAAAAATACCAATTTGGCTTTAACTCGCAAAAGTAAGACTATTCCTGTTTTTCTTTCTCAAACAAGGTCATTTAAAGAGGTTTATGCATGGAACCTTCTTAGAATGGATATATATGAAGGACATAGGAGTTTGAACTTGTTTTGACTGAAGGAATTAATTTTATAGCAAAAATACCAATTTGGCTTTAACTCGCAAAAGTAAGGCTATTCCTGTTTTTCTTTCTCAAACAAGGTCATTTAAAGAGTTTTATGCATGGAACCTTCTTAGAATGGATATATATGAAGGATATAGGAGTTTGAACTTGTTTTGACAGAAGGAATTCATTTTATGGCAAAAATACCAATTTGGCTTTAACTCGCAAAAGTAAGACTATTCCTGTTTTTCTTTCTCAAACAAGGTCATTTAAAGAGGTTTATGCATGGAACCTTCTTAGAATGGATATATATGAAGGACATAGGAGTTTGAACTTGTTTTGACTGAAGGAATTGGTGTTTATAAGCAAAAATCCGAATTTCGTCTTAATTCCGCAAAAGAAGGCTATTCCTGTTTTTCTTTCTCATACAAGGTCATTTAAAGAGGTTTATGCATGGAACCTACTTAGAATTGAAATATATGAAGGACAAATTAGTTTGAACTTGTTTTGACTGAAGGAATTCATTTTATAGCAAAAATACCAATTTGGCTTTAACTCGCAAAAGTAAGGCTATTCCTGTTTTTCTTTCTCAAACAAGGTCATTTAAAGAGTTTTATGCATGGAACCTTCTTAGAATGGATATATATGAAGGATATAGGAGTTTGAACTTGTTTTGACTGAAGGAATTCATTTCATAGCAAAAATACCAATTTGGCTTTAACTCGCAAAAGTAAGACTATTCCTGTTTTTCTTTCTCAAACAAGGTCATTTAAAGAGGTTTATGCATGGAACCTTCTTAGAATGGATATATATGAAGGACATAGGAGTTTGAACTTGTTTTGACTGAAGGAATTGGTGTTTATAAGCAAAAATCCGAATTTCGTCTTAATTCCGCAAAAGAAGGCTATTCCTGTTTTTCTTTCTCATACAAGGTCATTTAAAGAGGTTTATGCATGGAACCTACTTAGAATTGAAATATATGAAGGACAAATTAGTTTGAACTTGTTTTGACTGAAGGAATTCATTTTATAGCAAAAATACCAATTTGGCTTTAACTCGCAAAAGTAAGGCTATTCCTGTTTTTCTTTCTCAAACAAGGTCATTTAAAGAGTTTTATGCATGGAACCTTCTTAGAATGGATATATATGAAGGACATAGGAGTTTGAACTTGTTTTGACTGAAGGAATTCATTTTATAGCAAAAATACCAATTTGGCTTTAACTCGCAAAAGTAAGACTATTCCTGTTTTTCTTTCTCAAACAAGTTCATTTAAAGAGTTTTATGCATGGAACCTTCTTAGAATGGATATATATGAAGGACATAGGAGTTTGAACTTGATTTGACTGAAGGAATTGGTGTTTAAAAGCAAAAATCCGAATTTCGTCTTAATTCCGCAAAAGAAGGCTATTCCTGTTCTTCTTTCTCAAACAAGGTCATTTAAAGAGGTTTATGCTTGGAATCTATTTAGAATGGATATATATGAAGGACAAATTAGTTTGAAATTGTTTTGACTGAAGGAATTCATTTTATAGCAAAAATACCAATTTGGCTTTAACTCGCAAAAGTAAGACTATTCCTGTTTTTCTTTCTCAAACAAGGTCATTTAAAGAGGTTTATGCATGGAACCTTCTTAGAATGGATATATATGAAGGACATAGGAGTTTGAACTTGTTTTGACTGAAGGAATTGGTGTTTATAAGCAAAAATCCGAATTTCTTCTTAATTCCGCAAAAGAAGGCTATTCCTGTTCTTCTTTCTCAAACAAGGTCATTTAAAGAGGTTTATGCATGGAATCTTCTTAGAATGGATATATATGAAGGGCAAATTAGTTTGAAATTGCTTTGACTGAAGGAATTCATTTTATAGCAAAAATACCAATTTGGCTTTAACTCGCAAAAGTAAGGCTATTCCTGTTTTTCTTTCTCAAACACGGTCATTTAAAGAGTTTTATGGATGGAACCTTCTTAGAATGGATATATATGAAGGATATAGGAGTTTGAACTTGTTTTGACTGAAGGAATTCATTTTATAGCAAAAATACCAATTTGGCTTTAACTCGCAAAAGTAAGACTATTCCTGTTTTTATTTGTCAAACAAGGTCATTTAAAGAGGTTTATGCATGGAAACTTCTTAGAATGGATATATATGAAGGATATAGGAGTTTGAACTTGTTTTGACTGAAGGAATTAATTTTATAGCAAAAATACCAATTTGGCTTTAACTCGCAAAAGTAAGGCTATTCCTGTTCTTCTTTCTCAAACAAGGTCATTTAAAGAGTTTTATGCATGGAACCTTCTTAGAATGGATATATAAGAAGGATATAGGAGTTTGAACTTGTTTTGACAGAAGGAATTCATTTCATAGCAAAAATACCAATTTGGCTTTAACTCGCAAAAGTAAGACTATTCCTGTTTTTCTTTCTCAAACAAGGTCATTTAAAGAGGTTTATGCATGGAACCTTCTTAGAATGGATATATATGAAGGACATAGGAGTTTGAACTTGTTTTGACTGAAGGAATTGGTGTTTATAAGCAAAAATCCGAATTTCGTCTTAATTCCGCAAAAGAAGGCTATTCCTGTTTTTCTTTCTCATACAAGGTCATTTAAAGAGGTTTATGCATGGAACCTACTTAGAATTGAAATATATGAAGGACAAATTAGTTTGAACTTGTTTTGACTGAAGGAATTCATTTTATAGCAAAAATACCAATTTGGCTTTAACTCGCAAAAGTAAGGCTATTCCTGTTTTTCTTTCTCAAACAAGGTCATTTAAAGAGTTTTATGCATGGAACCTTCTTAGAATGGATATATATGAAGGACATAGGAGTTTGAACTTGTTTTGACTGAAGGAATTCATTTTATAGCAAAAATACCAATTTGGCTTTAACTCGCAAAAGTAAGACTATTCCTGTTTTTCTTTCTCAAACAAGGTCATTTAAAGAGGTTTATGCATGGAACCTTCTTAGAATGGATATATATGAAGGACATAGGAGTTTGAACTTGATTTGACTGAAGGAATTGGTGTTTAAAAGCAAAAATCCGAATTTCGTCTTAATTCCGCAAAAGAAGGCTATTCCTGTTCTTCTTTCTCAAACAAGGTCATTTAAAGAGGTTTATGCTTGGAATCTATTTAGAATGGATATATATGAAGGACAAATTAGTTTGAAATTGTTTTGACTGAAGGAATTCATTTTATAGCAAAAATACCAATTTGGCTTTAACTCGCAAAAGTAAGACTATTCCTGTTTTTTTTTCTCAAACAAGGTCATTTAAAGAGGTTTATGCATGGAACCTTCTTAGAATGGATATATATGAAGGACATAGGAGTTTGAAATTGTTTTGACTGAAGGAATTCATTTTATAGCAAAAATACCAATTTGGCTTTAACTCGCAAAAGTAAGGCTATTCCTGTTTTTCTTTGTCAAACAAGGTCATTTAAAGAGTTTTATGCTTGGAACCTTCTTAGAATGGATATATATGAAGGACATAGGAGTTTGAACTTGTTTTGACTGAAGGAATTGGTGTTTATAAGCAAAAATCCGAATTTCGTCTTAATTCCGCAAAAGAAGGCTATTCCTGTTCTTCTTTCTCAAACAAGGTCATTTAAAGAGGTTTATGCATGGAATCTTCTTAGAATGGATATATATGAAGGGCAAATTAGTTTGAAATTGCTTTGACTGAAGGAATTCATTTTATAGCAAAAATACCAATTTTGCTTTAACTCGCAAAAGTAAGGCTATTCCTGTTTTTCTTTCTCAAACAAGGTCATTTAAAGAGTTTTATGCATGGAACCTTCTTAGAATGGATATATATGAAGGACATAGGAGTTTGAACTTGTTTTGACTGAAGGAATTCATTTTATAGCAAAAATACCAATTTGGCTTTAACTCGCAAAAGTAAGACTATTCCTGTTTTTCTTTCTCAAACAAGTTCATTTAAAGAGTTTTATGCATGGAACCTTCTTAGAATGGATATATATGAAGGACATAGGAGTTTGAACTTGATTTGACTGAAGGAATTGGTGTTTAAAAGCAAAAATCCGAATTTCGTCTTAATTCCGCAAAAGAAGGCTATTCCTGTTCTTCTTTCTCAAACAAGGTCATTTAAAGAGGTTTATGCTTGGAATCTATTTAGAATGGATATATATGAAGGACAAATTAGTTTGAAATTGTTTTGACTGAAGGAATTCATTTTATAGCAAAAATACCAATTTGGTTTTAACTCGCAAAAGTAAGACTATTCCTGTTTTTCTTTCTCAAACAAGGTCATTTAAAGAGGTTTATGCATGGAACCTTCTTAGAATGGATATATATGAAGGACATAGGAGTTTGAACTTGTTTTGACTGAAGGAATTGGTGTTTATAAGCAAAAATCCGAATTTCTTCTTAATTCCGCAAAAGAAGGCTATTCCTGTTCTTCTTTCTCAAACAAGGTCATTTAAAGAGGTTTATGCATGGAATCTTCTTAGAATGGATATATATGAAGGGCAAATTAGTTTGAAATTGCTTTGACTGAAGGAATTCATTTTATAGCAAAAATACCAATTTGGCTTTAACTCGCAAAAGTAAGGCTATTCCTGTTTTTCTTTCTCAAACACGGTCATTTAAAGAGTTTTATGGATGGAACCTTCTTAGAATGGATATATATGAAGGATATAGGAGTTTGAACTTGTTTTGACTGAAGGAATTCATTTTATAGCAAAAATACCAATTTGGCTTTAACTCGCAAAAGTAAGACTATTCCTGTTTTTATTTGTCAAACAAGGTCATTTAAAGAGGTTTATGCATGGCAACTTCTTAGAATGGATATATATGAAGGACATAGGAGTTTGAACTTGTTTTGACTGAAGGAATTCATTTTATAGCAAAAATACCAATTTGGATTCAACTCGCAAAAGTAAGGCTATTCCTGTTTTTCTTTCTCAAACAAGGTCATTTAAAGAGTTTTATGCATGGAACCTTCTTAGAATGGATATATATGAAGGACATAGGAGTTTGAACTTGTTTTGACTGAAGGAATTCTTTTTATAGCAAAAATACCAATTTGGCTTTAACTCGCAAAAGTAAGGCTATTCCTGTTTTTCTTTCTCAAACAAGGTCATTTAAAGAGTTTTATGCATGGAACCTTCTTAGAATGGATATATATGAAGGACATAGGAGTTTGAACTTGTTTTGACTGAAGGAATTCATTTTATAGCAAAAATACCAATTTGGCTTTAACTCGCAAAAGTAAGACTATTCCTGTTTTTCTTTCTCAAACAAGGTCATTTAAAGAGGTTTATGCATGGAACCTTCTTAGAATGGATATATATGAAGGACATAGGAGTTTGAACTTGTTTTGACTGAAGGAATTGGTGTTTATAAGCAAAAATCCGAATTTCGTCTTAATTCCGCAAAAGAAGGCTATTCCTGTTCTTTTTTCTCAAACAAGGTCATTTAAAGAGGTTTATGCATGGAATCTTCTTAGAATGGATATATATGAAGGACAAATTAGTTTGAACTTGTTTTGACTGAAAGAATTAATTTTATAGCAAAAATACCAATTTGGCTTTAACTCGCAAAAGTAAGGCTATTCCTGTTTTTCTTTCTCAAACAAGGTCATTTAAAGAGTTTTATGCATGGAACCTTCTTAGAATGGATATATATGAAGGATATAGGAGTTTGAACTTGTTTTGACTGAAGGAATTCATTTCATAGCAAAAATACCAATTTGGCTTTAACTCGCAAAAGTAAGACTATTCCTGTTTTTCTTTCTCAAACAAGGTCATTTAAAGAGGTTTATGCATGGAAACTTCTTAGAATGGATATATATGAAGGATATAGGAGTTTGAACTTGTTTTGACTGAAGGAATTAATTTTATAGCAAAAATACCAATTTGGCTTTAACTCGCAAAAGTAAGGCTATTCCTGTTCTTCTTTCTCAAACAAGGTCATTTAAAGAGTTTTATGCATGGAACCTTCTTAGAATGGATATATAAGAAGGATATAGGAGTTTGAACTTGTTTTGACAGAAGGAATTCATTTCATAGCAAAAATACCAATTTGGCTTTAACTCGCAAAAGTAAGACTATTCCTGTTTTTCTTTCTCAAACAAGGTCATTTAAAGAGGTTTATGCATGGAACCTTCTTAGAATGGATATATATGAAGGACATAGGAGTTTGAACTTGTTTTGACTGAAGGAATTGGTGTTTATAAGCAAAAATCCGAATTTCGTCTTAATTCCGCAAAAGAAGGCTATTCCTGTTTTTCTTTCTCATACAAGGTCATTTAAAGAGGTTTATGCATGGAACCTACTTAGAATTGAAATATATGAAGGACAAATTAGTTTGAACTTGTTTTGACTGAAGGAATTCATTTTATAGCAAAAATACCAATTTGGCTTTAACTCGCAAAAGTAAGGCTATTCCTGTTTTTCTTTCTCAAACAAGGTCATTTAAAGAGTTTTATGCATGGAACCTTCTTAGAATGGATATATATGAAGGACATAGGAGTTTGAACTTGTTTTGACTGAAGGAATTCATTTTATAGCAAAAATACCAATTTGGCTTTAACTCGCAAAAGTAAGACTATTCCTGTTTTTCTTTCTCAAACAAGGTCATTTAAAGAGGTTTATGCATGGAACCTTCTTAGAATGGATATATATGAAGGACATAGGAGTTTGAACTTGATTTGACTGAAGGAATTGGTGTTTAAAAGCAAAAATCCGAATTTCGTCTTAATTCCGCAAAAGAAGGCTATTCCTGTTCTTCTTTCTCAAACAAGGTCATTTAAAGAGGTTTATGCTTGGAATCTATTTAGAATGGATATATATGAAGGACAAATTAGTTTGAAATTGTTTTGACTGAAGGAATTCATTTTATAGCAAAAATACCAATTTGGCTTTAACTCGCAAAAGTAAGACTATTCCTGTTTTTCTTTCTCAAACAAGGTCATTTAAAGAGGTTTATGCATGGAACCTTCTTAGAATGGATATATATGAAGGACATAGGAGTTTGAAATTGTTTTGACTGAAGGAATTCATTTTATAGCAAAAATACCAATTTGGCTTTAACTCGCAAAAGTAAGGCTATTCCTGTTTTTCTTTGTCAAACAAGGTCATTTAAAGAGTTTTATGCTTGGAACCTTCTTAGAATGGATATATATGAAGGACATAGGAGTTTGAACTTGTTTTGACTGAAGGAATTGGTGTTTATAAGCAAAAATCCGAATTTCGTCTTAATTCCGCAAAAGAAGGCTATTCCTGTTCTTCTTTCTCAAACAAGGTCATTTAAAGAGGTTTATGCATGGAATCTTCTTAGAATGGATATATATGAAGGGCAAATTAGTTTGAAATTGCTTTGACTGAAGGAATTCATTTTATAGCAAAAATACCAATTTGGCTTTAACTCGCAAAAGTAAGGCTATTCCTGTTTTTCTTTCTCAAACACGGTCATTTAAAGAGTTTTATGGATGGAACCTTCTTAGAATGGATATATATGAAGGATATAGGAGTTTGAACTTGTTTTGACTGAAGGAATTCATTTTATAGCAAAAATACCAATTTGGCTTTAACTCGCAAAAGTAAGACTATTCCTGTTTTTCTTTCTCAAACAAGTTCATTTAAAGAGGTTTATGCATGGAAACTTCTTAGAATGGATATATATGAAGGACATATGAGTTTGAACTTGTTTTGACTGAAGGAATTCATTTTATAGCAAAAATACCAATTTGGCTTCAACTCGCAAAAGTAAGGCTATTCCTGTTTTTCTTTCTCAAACAAGGTCATTTAAAGAGTTTTATGCATGGAACCTTCTTAGAATGGATATATATGAAGGACATAGGAGTTTGAACTTGTTTTGACTGAAGGAATTCTTTTTATAGCAAAAATACCAATTTGGCTTTAACTCGCAAAAGTAAGACTATTCCTGTTTTTCTTTCTCAAACAAGGTCATTTAAAGAGGTTTATGCATGGAACCTTCTTAGAATGGATATATATGAAGGACATAGGAGTTTGAACTTGATTTGACTGAAGGAATTGGTGTTTATAAGCAAAAATCCGAATTTCGTCTTAATTCCGCAAAAGAAGCTATTCCTGTTCTTCTTTCTCAAACAAGGTCATTTAAAGAGGTTTATGCTTGGAATCTATTTAGAATGGATATATATGAAGGACAAATTAGTTTGAAATTGTTTTGACTGAAGGAATTCATTTTATAGCAAAAATACCAATTTGGCTTTAACTCGCAAAAGTAAGACTATTCCTGTTTTTCTTTCTCAAACAAGGTCATTTAAAGAGGTTTATGCATGGAACCTTCTTAGAATGGATATATATGAAGGACATAGGAGTTTGAAATTGTTTTGACTGAAGGAATTCATTTTATAGCAAAAATACCAATTTGGCTTTAACTCGCAAAAGTAAGGCTATTCCTGTTTTTCTTTGTCAAACAAGGTCATTTAAAGAGTTTTATGCTTGGAACCTTCTTAGAATGGATATATATGAAGGACATAGGAGTTTGAACTTGTTTTGACTGAAGGAATTTGTGTTTATAAGCAAAAATCCGAATTTCGTCTTAATTCCGCAAAAGAAGGCTATTCCTGTTCTTCTTTCTCAAACAAGGTCATTTAAAGAGGTTTATGCTTGGAATCTATTTAGAATGGATATATATGAAGGACAAATTAGTTTGAAATTGTTTTGACTGAAGGAATTCATTTTATAGCAAAAATACCAATTTGGCTTTAACTCGCAAAAGTAAGACTATTCCTGTTTTTCTTTCTCAAACAAGGTCATTTAAAGAGGTTTATGCATGGAACCTTCTTAGAATGGATATATATGAAGGACATAGGAGTTTGAAATTGTTTTGACTGAAGGAATTCATTTTATAGCAAAAATACCAATTTGGCTTTAACTCGCAAAAGTAAGGCTATTCCTGTTTTTCTTTGTCAAACAAGGTCATTTAAAGAGTTTTATGCTTGGAACCTTCTTAGAATGGATATATATGAAGGACATAGGAGTTTGAACTTGTTTTGACTGAAGGAATTGGTGTTTATAAGCAAAAATCCGAATTTCGTCTTAATTCCGCAAAAGAAGGCTATTCCTGTTCTTCTTTCTCAAACAAGGTCATTTAAAGAGGTTTATGCATGGAATCTTCTTAGAATGGATATATATGAAGGGCAAATTAGTTTGAAATTGCTTTGACTGAAGGAATTCATTTTATAGCAAAAATACCAATTTGGCTTTAACTCGCAAAAGTAAGGCTATTCCTGTTTTTCTTTCTCAAACACGGTCATTTAAAGAGTTTTATGGATGGAACCTTCTTAGAATGGATATATATGAAGGATATAGGAGTTTGAACTTGTTTTGACTGAAGGAATTGGTGTTTATAAGCAAAAATCCGAATTTCGTCTTAATTCCGCAAAAGAAGGCTATTCCTGTTTTTCTTTCTCATACAAGGTCATTTAAAGAGGTTTATGCATGGAACCTACTTAGAATTGAAATATATGAAGGACTAATTAGTTTGAACTTGTTTTGACTGAAGGAATTCATTTTATAGCAAAAATACCAATTTGGCTTTAACTCGCAAAAGTAAGGCTATTCCTGTTTTTCTTTCTCAAACAAGGTCATTTAAAGAGTTTTATGCATGGAACCTTCTTAGAATGGATATATATGAAGGATATAGGAGTTTGAACTTGTTTTGACTGAAGGAATTCATTTCATAGCAAAAATACCAATTTGGCTTTAACTCGCAAAAGTAAGACTATTCCTGTTTTTCTTTCTCAAACAAGGTCATTTAAAGAGGTTTATGCATGGAACCTTCTTAGAATGGATATATATGAAGGACATAGGAGTTTGAACTTGTTTTGACTGAAGGAATTGGTGTTTATAAGCAAAAATCCGAATTTCGTCTTAATTCCGCAAAAGAAGGCTATTCCTGTTTTTCTTTCTCATACAAGGTCATTTAAAGAGGTTTATGCATGGAACCTACTTAGAATTGAAATATATGAAGGACAAATTAGTTTGAACTTGTTTTGACTGAAGGAATTCATTTTATAGCAAAAATACCAATTTGGCTTTAACTCGCAAAAGTAAGGCTATTCCTGTTTTTCTTTCTCAAACAAGGTCATTTAAAGAGTTTTATGCATGGAACCTTCTTAGAATGGATATATATGAAGGATATAGGAGTTTGAACTTGTTTTGACTGAAGGAATTCATTTCATAGCAAAAATACCAATTTGGCTTTAACTCGCAAAAGTAAGACTATTCCTGTTTTTCTTTCTCAAACAAGGTCATTTAAAGAGGTTTATGCATGGAACCTTCTTAGAATGGATATATATGAAGGACATAGGAGTTTGAACTTGTTTTGACTGAAGGAATTGGTGTTTATAAGCAAAAATCCGAATTTCGTCTTAATTCCGCAAAAGAAGGCTATTCCTGTTTTTCTTTCTCATACAAGGTCATTTAAAGAGGTTTATGCATGGAACCTACTTAGAATTGAAATATATGAAGGACAAATTAGTTTGAACTTGTTTTGACTGAAGGAATTCATTTTATAGCAAAAATACCAATTTGGCTTTAACTCGCAAAAGTAAGGCTATTCCTGTTTTTCTTTCTCAAACAAGGTCATTTAAAGAGTTTTATGCATGGAACCTTCTTAGAATGGATATATATGAAGGATATAGGAGTTTGAACTTGTTTTGACTGAAGGAATTCATTTTATAGCAAAAATACCAATTTGGCTTTAACTCGCAAAAGTAAGACTATTCCTGTTTTTCTTTCTCAAACAAGGTCATTTAAAGAGGTTTATGCATGGAACCTTCTTAGAATGGATATATATGAAGGACATAGGAGTTTGAACTTGTTTTGACTAAAGGAATTCATTTTATAGCAAAAATACCAATTTGGCTTTAACTCGCAAAAGTAAGACTATTCCTGTTTTTCTTTCTCAAACAAGGTCATTTAAAGAGGTTTATGCATGGAACCTTCTTAGAATGGATATATATGAAGGACATAGGAGTTTGAACTTGTTTTGACTGAAGGAATTGGTGTTTATAAGCAAAAATCCGAATTTCGTCTTAATTCCGCAAAAGAAGGCTATTCCTGTTCTTTTTTCTCAAACAAGGTCATTTAAAGAGGTTTATGCATGGAATCTTCTTAGAATGGATATATATGAAGGACAAATTAGTTTGAACTTGTTTTGACTGAAAGAATTAATTTTATAGCAAAAATACCAATTTGGCTTTAACTCGCAAAAGTAAGGCTATTCCTGTTTTTCTTTCTCAAACAAGGTCATTTAAAGAGTTTTATGCATGGAACCTTCTTAGAATGGATATATATGAAGGATATAGGAGTTTGAACTTGTTTTGACTGAAGGAATTCATTTCATAGCAAAAATACCAATTTGGCTTTAACTCGCAAAAGTAAGACTATTCCTGTTTTTCTTTCTCAAACAAGGTCATTTAAAGAGGTTTATGCATGGAAACTTCTTAGAATGGATATATATGAAGGACATAGGAGTTTGAACTTGTTTTGACTGAAGGAATTAATTTTATAGCAAAAATACCAATTTGGCTTTAACTCGCAAAAGTAAGGCTATTCCTGTTCTTCTTTCTCAAACAAGGTCATTTAAAGAGTTTTATGCATGGAACCTTCTTAGAATGGATATATAAGAAGGATATAGGAGTTTGAACTTGTTTTGACAGAAGGAATTCATTTCATAGCAAAAATACCAATTTGGCTTTAACTCGCAAAAGTAAGACTACTCCTGTTTTTCTTTCTCAAACAAGGTCATTTAAAGAGGTTTATGCATGGAACCTTCTTAGAATGGATATATATGAAGGACATAGGAGTTTGAACTTGTTTTGACTGAAGGAATTGGTGTTTATAAGCAAAAATCCGAATTTCGTCTTAATTCCGCAAAAGAAGGCTATTCCTGTTTTTCTTTCTCATACAAGGTCATTTAAAGAGGTTTATGCATGGAACCTACTTAGAATTGAAATATATGAAGGACAAATTAGTTTGAACTTGTTTTGAATGAAGGAATTCATTTTATAGCAAAAATACCAATTTGGCTTTAACTCGCAAAAGTAAGGCTATTCCTGTTTTTCTTTCTCAAACAAGGTCATTTAAAGAGTTTTATGCATGGAACCTTCTTAGAATGGATATATATGAAGGATATAGGAGTTTGAACTTGTTTTGACTGAAGGAATTCATTTCATAGCAAAAATACCAATTTGGCTTTAACTCGCAAAAGTAAGACTATTCCTGTTTTTCTTTCTCAAACAAGGTCATTTAAAGAGGTTTATGCATGGAACCTTCTTAGAATGGATATATATGAAGGACATAGGAGTTTGAACTTGTTTTGACTGAAGGAATTGGTGTTTATAAGCAAAAATCCGAATTTCGTCTTAATTCCGCAAAAGAAGGCTATTCCTGTTTTTCTTTCTCATACAAGGTCATTTAAAGAGGTTTATGCATGGAACCTACTTAGAATTGAAATATATGAAGGACAAATTAGTTTGAACTTGTTTTGACTGAAGGAATTCATTTTATAGCAAAAATACCAATTTGGCTTTAACTCGCAAAAGTAAGGCTATTCCTGTTTTTCTTTCTCAAACAAGGTCATTTAAAGAGTTTTATGCATGGAACCTTCTTAGAATGGATATATATGAAGGATATAGGAGTTTGAACTTGTTTTGACTGAAGGAATTCATTTTATAGCAAAAATACCAATTTGGCTTTAACTCGCAAAAGTAAGACTATTCCTGTTTTTCTTTCTCAAACAAGGTCATTTAAAGAGGTTTATGCATGGAACCTTCTTAGAATGGATATATATGAAGGACATAGGAGTTTGAACTTGATTTGACTGAAGGAATTGGTGTTTAAAAGCAAAAATCCGAATTTCGTCTTAATTCCGCAAAAGAAGGCTATTCCTGTTCTTCTTTCTAAAACAAGGTCATTTAAAGAGGTTTATGCTTGGAATCTATTTAGAATGGATATATATGAAGGACAAATTAGTTTGAAATTGTTTTGACTGAAGGAATTCATTTTATAGCAAAAATACCAATTTGGCTTTAACTCGCAAAAGTAACGCTATTCCTGTTTTTCTTTCTCAAACAAGGTCATTTAAAGAGGTTTATGCATGCAACCTTCTTAGAATG
The DNA here is from genome assembly GCF_027942865.1 of Odontesthes bonariensis. Classification (NCBI taxonomy): domain Eukaryota; kingdom Metazoa; phylum Chordata; class Actinopteri; order Atheriniformes; family Atherinopsidae; genus Odontesthes; species Odontesthes bonariensis. The sequence goes on along the minus strand of NC_134512.1, from coordinate 6,233,601 downwards.
GATATATATGAAGGACATAGGAGTTTGAAATTGTTTTGACTGAAGGAATTCATTTTATAGCAAAAATACCAATTTGGCTTTAACTCGCAAAAGTAAGGCTATTCCTGTTTTTCTTTGTCAAACAAGGTCATTTAAAGAGTTTTATGCTTGGAACCTTCTTAGAATGGATATATATGAAGGACATAGGAGTTTGAACTTGTTTTGACTGAAGGAATTGGTGTTTATAAGCAAAAATCCGAATTTCGTCTTAATTCCTCAAAAGAAGGCTATTCCTATTCTTCTTTCTCAAACACGGTCATTTAAAGAGGTTTATGCATGGAATCTTCTTAGAATGGATATATATGAAGGGCAAATTAGTTTGAAATTGCTTTGACTGAAGGAATTCATTTTATAGCAAAAATACCAATTTGGCTTTAACTCGCAAAAGTAAGGCTATTCCTGTTTTTCTTTCTCAAACACGGTCATTTAAAGAGTTTTATGGATGGAACCTTCTTAGAATGGATATATATGAAGGATATAGGAGTTTGAACTTGTTTTGACTGAAGGAATTCATTTTATAGCAAAAATACCAATTTGGCTTTAACTCGCAAAAGTAAGACTATTCCTGTTTTCCTTTCTCAAACAAGGTCATTTAAAGAGGTTTATGCATGGAAACTTCTTAGAATGGATATATATGAAGGACATAGGAGTTTGAACTTGTTTTGACTGAAGGAATTCATTTTATAGCAAAAATACCAATTTGGCTTCAACTCGCAAAAGTAAGGCTATTCCTGTTTTTCTTTCTCAAACAAGGTCATTTAAAGAGTTTTATGCATGGAACCTTCTTAGAATGGATATATATGAAGGACATAGGAGTTTGAACTTGTTTTGACTGAAGGAATTCTTTTTATAGCAAAAATACCAATTTGGCTTTAACTCGCAAAAGTAAGGCTATTCCTGTTTTTCTTTCTCAAACAAGGTCATTTAAAGAGTTTTATGCATGGAACCTTCTTAGAATGGATATATATGAAGGACATAGGAGTTTGAACTTGTTTTGACTGAAGGAATTCATTTTATAGCAAAAATACCAATTTGGCTTTAACTCGCAAAAGTAAGACTATTCCTGTTTTTCTTTCTCAAACAAGGTCATTTAAAGAGGTTTATGCATGGAACCTTCTTAGAATGGATATATATGAAGGACATAGGAGTTTGAACTTGTTTTGACTGAAGGAATTAATTTTATAGCAAAAATACCAATTTGGCTTTAACTCGCAAAAGTAAGGCTATTCCTGTTTTTCTTTCTCAAACAAGGTCATTTAAAGAGTTTTATGCATGGAACCTTCTTAGAATGGATATATATGAAGGATATAGGAGTTTGAACTTGTTTTGACAGAAGGAATTCATTTCATAGCAAAACTACCAATTTGGCTTTAACTCGCAAAAGTAAGACTATTCCTGTTTTTCTTTCTCAAACAAGGTCATTTAAAGAGGTTTATGCATGGAACCTTCTTAGAATGGATATATATGAAGGACATAGGAGTTTGAACTTGTTTTGACTGAAGGAATTGGTGTTTATAAGCAAAATTCCGAATTTCGTCTTAATTCCGCAAAAGAAGGCTATTCCTGTTTTTCTTTCTCATACAAGGTCATTTAAAGAGGTTTATGCATGGAACCTACTTAGAATTGAAATATATGAAGGACAAATTAGTTTGAACTTGTTTTGACTGAAGGAATTCATTTTATAGCAAAAATACCAATTTGGCTTTAACTCGCAAAAGTAAGGCTATTCCTGTTTTTCTTTCTCAAACAAGGTCATTTAAAGAGTTTTATGCATGGAACCTTCTTAGAATGGATATATATGAAGGATATAGGAGTTTGAACTTGTTTTGACTGAAGGAATTCATTTTATAGCAAAAATACCAATTTGGCTTTAACTCGCAAAAGTAAGACTATTCCTGTTTTTCTTTCTCAAACAAGTTCATTTAAAGAGTTTTATGCATGGAACCTTCTTAGAATGGATATATATGAAGGACATAGGAGTTTGAACTTGATTTGACTGAAGGAATTGGTGTTTAAAAGTAAAAATCCGAATTTCGTCTTAATTCCGCAAAAGAAGGCTATTCCTGTTCTTCTTTCTCAAACAAGGTCATTTAAAGAGGTTTATGCTTGGAATCTATTTAGAATGGATATATATGAAGGACAAATTAGTTTGAAATTGTTTTGACTGAAGGAATTCATTTTATAGCAAAAATACCAATTTGGCTTTAACTCGCAAAAGTAAGACTATTCCTGTTTTTCTTTCTCAAACAAGGTCATTTAAAGAGGTTTATGCATGGAACCTTCTTAGAATGGATATATATGAAGGACATAGGAGTTTGAACTTGTTTTGACTGAAGGAATTGGTGTTTATAAGCAAAAATCCGAATTTCGTCTTAATTCCGCAAAAGAAGGCTATTCCTGTTTTTCTTTCTCATACAAGGTCATTTAAAGAGGTTTATGCATGGAACCTACTTAGAATTGAAATATATGAAGGACAAATTAGTTTGAACTTGTTTTGACTGAAGGAATTCATTTTATAGCAAAAATACCAATTTGGCTTTAACTCGCAAAAGTAAGGCTATTCCTGTTTTTCTTTCTCAAACAAGGTCATTTAAAGAGGTTTATGCATGGAACCTTCTTAGAATGGATATATATGAAGGATATAGGAGTTTGAACTAGTTTTGACTGAAGGAATTCATTTCATAGCAAAAATACCAATTTGGCTTTAACTCGCAAAAGTAAGACTATTCCTGTTTTTCTTTCTCAAACAAGGTCATTTAAAGAGGTTTATGCATGGAACCTTCTTAGAATGGATATATATGAAGGACATAGGAGTTTGAACTTGTTTTGACTGAAGGAATTGGTGTTTATAAGCAAAAATCCGAATTTCGTCTTAATTCCGCAAAAGAAGGCTATTCCTGTTTTTCTTTCTCATTCAAGGTCATTTAAAGAGGTTTATGCATGGAACCTACTTAGAATTGAAATATATGAAGGGCAAATTAGTTTGAACTTGTTTTGACTGAAGGAATTCATTTTATAGCAAAAATACAAATTTGGCTTTAACTCGCAAAAGTAAGGCTATTCCTGTTTTTCTTTCTCAAACAAGGTCATTTAAAGAGTTTTATGCATGGAACCTTCTTAGAATGGATATATATGAAGGATATAGGAGTTTGAACTTGTTTTGACTGAAGGAATTCATTTTATAGCAAAAATACCAATTTGGCTTTAACTCGCAAAAGTAAGACTATTCCTGTTTTTCTTTCTCAAACAAGTTCATTTAAAGAGTTTTATGCATGGAACCTTCTTAGAATGGATATATATGAAGGACATAGGAGTTTGAACTTGTTTTGACTGAAGGAATTCATTTTATAGCAAAAATACCAATTTGGCTTTAACTCGCAAAAGTAAGACTATTCCTGTTTTTCTTTCTCAAACAAGGTCATTTAAAGAGGTTTATGCATGGAACCTTCTTAGAATGGATATATATGAAGGACATAGGAGTTTGAACTTGATTTGACTGAAGGAATTGGTGTTTAAAAGCAAAAATCCGAATTTCGTCTTAATTCCGCAAAAGAAGGCTATTCCTGTTCTTCTTTCTCAAACAAGGTCATTTAAAGAGGTTTATGCTTGGAATCTATTTAGAATGGATATATATGAAGGACAAATTAGTTTGAAATTGTTTTGACTGAAGGAATTCATTTTATAGCAAAAATACCAATTTGGCTTTAACTCGCAAAAGTAACGCTATTCCTGTTTTTCTTTCTCAAACAAGGTCATTTAAAGAGGTTTATGCATGGAACCTTCTTAGAATGGATATATATGAAGGACATAGGAGTTTGAAATTGTTTTGACTGAAGGAATTCATTTTATAGCAAAAATACCAATTTGGCTTTAACTCGCAAAAGTAAGGCTATTCCTGTTTTTCTTTGTCAAACAAGGTCATTTAAAGAGTTTTATGCTTGGAACCTTCTTAGAATGGATATATATGAAGGACATAGGAGTTTGAACTTGTTTTGACTGAAGGAATTGGTGTTTATAAGCAAAAATCCGAATTTCGTCTTAATTCCGCAAAAGAAGGCTATTCCTGTTCTTCTTTCTCAAACAAGGTCATTTAAAGAGGTTTATGCATGGAATCTTCTTAGAATGGATATATATGAAGGGCAAATTAGTTTGAAATTGCTTTGACTGAAGGAATTCATTTTATAGCAAAAATACCAATTTGGCTTTAACTCGCAAAAGTAAGGCTATTCCTGTTTTTCTTTCTCAAACACGGTCATTTAAAGAGTTTTAGGGATGGAACCTTCTTAGAATGGATATATATGAAGGATATAGGAGTTTGAACTTGTTTTGACTGAAGGAATTCATTTTATAGCAAAAATACCAATTTGGCTTTACCTCGCAAAAGTAAGACTATTCCTGTTTTTCTTTCTCAAACAAGGTCATTTAAAGAGGTTTATGCATGGAAACTTCTTAGAATGGATATATATGAAGGACATAGGAGTTTGAACTTGTTTTGACTGAAGGAATTCATTTTATAGCAAAAATACCAATTTGGCTTCAACTCGCAAAAGTAAGGCTATTCCTGTTTTTCTTTCTCAAACAAGGTCATTTAAAGAGTTTTATGCATGGAACCTTCTTAGAATGGATATATATGAAGGACATAGGAGTTTGAACTCGTTTTGACTGAAGGAATTCTTTTTATAGCAAAAATACCAATTTGGCTTTAACTCGCAAAAGTAAGGCTATTCCTGTTTTTCTTTCTCAAACAAGGTCATTTAAAGAGTTTTATGCATGGAACCTTCTTAGAATGGATATATATGAAGGACATAGGAGTTTGAACTTGTTTTGACTGAAGGAATTCATTTTATAGCAAAAATACCAATTTGGCTTTAACTCGCAAAAGTAAGACTATTCCTGTTTTTCTTTCTCAAACAAGGTCATTTAAAGAGGTTTATGCATGGAACCTTCTTAGAATGGATATATATGAAGGACATAGGAGTTTGAACTTGTTTTGACTGAAGGAATTAATTTTATAGCAAAAATACCAATTTGGCTTTAACTCGCAAAAGTAAGACTATTCCTGTTTTTCTTTCTCAAACAAGTTCATTTAAAGAGTTTTATGCATGGAACCTTCTTAGAATGGATATATATGAAGGACATAGGAGTTTGAACTTGATTTGACTGAAGGAATTGGTGTTTAAAAGCAAAAATCCGAATTTCGTCTTAATTCCGCAAAAGAAGGCTATTCCTGTTCTTCTTTCTCAAACAAGGTCATTTAAAGAGGTTTATGCTTGGAATCTATTTAGAATGGATATATATGAAGGACAAATTAGTTTGAAATTGTTTTGACTGAAGGAATTCATTTTATAGCAAAAATACCAATTTGGCTTTAACTCGCAAAAGTAAGACTATTCCTGTTTTTCTTTCTCAAACAAGGTCATTTAAAGAGGTTTATGCATGGAACCTTCTTAGAATGGATATATATGAAGGACATAGGAGTTTGAACTTGTTTTGACTGAAGGAATTGGTGTTTATAAGCAAAAATCCGAATTTCGTCTTAATTCCGCAAAAGAAGGCTATTCCTGTTTTTCTTTCTCATACAAGGTCATTTAAAGAGGTTTATGCATGGAACCTACTTAGAATTGAAATATATGAAGGACAAATTAGTTTGAACTTGTTTTGACTGAAGGAATTCATTTTATAGCAAAAATACCAATTTGGCTTTAACTCGCAAAAGTAAGGCTATTCCTGTTTTTCTTTCTCAAACAAGGTCATTTAAAGAGTTTTATGCATGGAACCTTCTTAGAATGGATATATATGAAGGATATAGGAGTTTGAACTTGTTTTGACTGAAGGAATTCATTTTATAGCAAAAATACCAATTTGGCTTTAACTCGCAAAAGTAAGACTATTCCTGTTTTTCTTTCTCAAACAAGTTCATTTAAAGAGTTTTATGCATGGAACCTTCTTAGAATGGATATATATGAAGGACATAGGAGTTTGAACTTGTTTTGACTGAAGGAATTCATTTTATAGCAAAAATACCAATTTGGCTTTAACTCGCAAAAGTAAGACTATTCCTGTTTTTCTTTCTCAAACAAGGTCATTTAAAGAGGTTTATGCATGGAACCTTCTTAGAATGGATATATATGAAGGACATAGGAGTTTGAACTTGATTTGACTGAAGGAATTGGTGTTTAAAAGCAAAAATCCGAATTTCGTCTTAATTCCGCAAAAGAAGGCTATTCCTGTTCTTCTTTCTCAAACAAGGTCATTTAAAGAGGTTTATGCTTGGAATCTATTTAGAATGGATATATATGAAGGACAAATTAGTTTGAAATTGTTTTGACTGAAGGAATTCATTTTATAGCAAAAATACCAATTTGGCTTTAACTCGCAAAAGTAACGCTATTCCTGTTTTTCTTTCTCAAACAAGGTCATTTAAAGAGGTTTATGCATGGAACCTTCTTAGAATGGATATATATGAAGGACATAGGAGTTTGAAATTGTTTTGACTGAAGGAATTCATTTTATAGCAAAAATACCAATTTGGCTTTAACTCGCAAAAGTAAGGCTATTCCTGTTTTTCTTTGTCAAACAAGGTCATTTAAAGAGTTTTATGCTTGGAACCTTCTTAGAATGGATATATATGAAGGACATAGGAGTTTGAACTTGTTTTGACTGAAGGAATTGGTGTTTATAAGCAAAAATCCGAATTTCGTCTTAATTCCGCAAAAGAAGGCTATTCCTGTTCTTCTTTCTCAAACAAGGTCATTTAAAGAGGTTTATGCATGGAATCTTCTTAGAATGGATATATATGAAGGGCAAATTAGTTTGAAATTGCTTTGACTGAAGGAATTCATTTTATAGCAAAAATACCAATTTGGCTTTAACTCGCAAAAGTAAGGCTATTCCTGTTTTTCTTTCTCAAACACGGTCATTTAAAGAGTTTTATGGATGGAACCTTCTTAGAATGGATATATATGAAGGATATAGGAGTTTGAACTTGTTTTGACTGAAGGAATTCATTTTATAGCAAAAATACCAATTTGGCTTTAACTCGCAAAAGTAAGACTATTCCTGTTTTTCTTTCTCAAACAAGGTCATTTAAAGAGGTTTATGCATGGAAACTTCTTAGAATGGATATATATGAAGGACATAGGAGTTTGAACTTGTTTTGACTGAAGGAATTCATTTTATAGCAAAAATACCAATTTGGCTTCAACTCGCAAAAGTAAGGCTATTCCTGTTTTTCTTTCTCAAACAAGGTCATTTAAAGAGTTTTATGCATGGAACCTTCTTAGAATGGATATATATGAAGGACATAGGAGTTTGAACTTGTTTTGACTGAAGGAATTCTTTTTATAGCAAAAATACCAATTTGGCTTTAACTCGCAAAAGTAAGGCTATTCCTGTTTTTCTTTCTCAAACAAGGTCATTTAAAGAGTTTTATGCATGGAACCTTCTTAGAATGGATATATATGAAGGACATAGGAGTTTGAACTTGTTTTGACTGAAGGAATTCATTTTATAGCAAAAATACCAATTTGGCTTTAACTCGCAAAAGTAAGGCTATTCCTGTTTTTCTTTCTCAAACAAGGTCATTTAAAGAGTTTTATGCATGGAACCTTCTTAGAATGGATATATATGAAGGATATAGGAGTTTGAACTTGTTTTGACAGAAGGAATTCATTTCATAGCAAAACTACCAATTTGGCTTTAACTCGCAAAAGTAAGACTATTCCTGTTTTTCTTTCTCAAACAAGGTCATTTAAAGAGGTTTATGCATGGAACCTTCTTAGAATGGATATATATGAAGGACATAGGAGTTTGAACTTGATTTGACTGAAGGAATTGGTGTTTATAAGCAAAAATCCGAATTTCGTCTTAATTCCGCAAAAGAAGGCTATTCCTGTTCTTCTTTCTCAAACAAGGTCATTTAAAGAGGTTTATGCATGGAAACTTCTTAGAATGGATATATATGAAGGACATAGGAGTTTGAACTTGTTTTGACTGAAGGAATTCATTTTATAGCAAAAATACCAATTTGGCTTCAACTCGCAAAAGTAAGGCTATTCCTGTTTTTCTTTCTCAAACAAGGTCATTTAAAGAGTTTTATGCATGGAACCTTCTTAGAATGGATATATATGAAGGATATAGGAGTTTGAACTTGTTTTGACTGAAGGAATTCATTTCATAGCAAAAATACCAATTTGGCTTTAACTCGCAAAAGTAAGACTATTCCTGTTTTTCTTTCTCAAACAAGGTCATTTAAAGAGTTTTATGCATGGAACCTTCTTAGAATGGATATATATGAAGGACATAGGAGTTTGAACTTGTTTTGACTGAAGGAATTGGTGTTTATAAGCAAAAATCCGAATTTCGTCTTAATTCCGCAAAAGAAGGCTATTCCTGTTCTTCTTTCTCAAACAAGGTCATTTAAAGAGGTTTATGCATGGAATCTTCTTAGAATGGATATATATGAAGGGCAAATTAGTTTGAAATTGCTTTGACTGAAGGAATTCATTTTATAGCAAAAATACCAATTTGGCTTTAACTCGCAAAAGTAAGGCTATTCCTGTTTTTCTTTCTCAAACAAGGTCATTTAAAGAGTTTTATGCATGGAACCTTCTTAGAATGGATATATATGAAGGATATAGGAGTTTGAACTTGTTTTGACTGAAGGAATTCATTTTATAGCAAAAATACCAATTTGGCTTTAACTCGCAAAAGTAAGACTATTCCTGTTTTTTTTCCTCAAACAAGTTCATTTAAAGAGTTTTATGCATGGAACCTTCTTAGAATGGATATATATGAAGGACATAGGAGTTTGAACTTGTTTTGACTGAAGGAATTCATTTTATAGCAAAAATACCAATTTGGCTTTAACTCGCAAAAGTAAGACTATTCCTGTTTTTCTTTCTCAAACAAGGTCATTTAAAGAGGTTTATGCATGGAACCTTCTTAGAATGGATATATATGAAGGACATAGGAGTTTGAACTTGATTTGACTGAAGGAATTGGTGTTTAAAAGCAAAAATCCGAATTTCGTCTTAATTCCGCAAAAGAAGGCTATTCCTGTTCTTCTTTCTCAAACAAGGTCATTTAAAGAGGTTTATGCTTGGAATCTATTTAGAATGGATATATATGAAGGACAAATTAGTTTGAAATTGTTTTGACTGAAGGAATTCATTTTATAGCAAAAATACCAATTTGGCTTTAACTCGCAAAAGTAACGCTATTCCTGTTTTTCTTTCTCAAACAAGGTCATTTAAAGAGGTTTATGCATGGAACCTTCTTAGAATGGATATATATGAAGGACATAGGAGTTTGAAATTGTTTTGACTGAAGGAATTCATTTTATAGCAAAAATACCAATTTGGCTTTAACTCGCAAAAGTAAGGCTATTCCTGTTTTTCTTTGTCAAACAAGGTCATTTAAAGAGTTTTATGCTTGGAACCTTCTTAGAATGGATATATATGAAGGACATAGGAGTTTGAACTTGTTTTGACTGAAGGAATTGGTGTTTATAAGCAAAAATCCGAATTTCGTCTTAATTCCGCAAAAGAAGGCTATTCCTGTTCTTCTTTCTCAAACAAGGTCATTTAAAGAGGTTTATGCATGGAATCTTCTTAGAATGGATATATATGAAGGGCAAATTAGTTTGAAATTGCTTTGACTGAAGGAATTCATTTTATAGCAAAAATACCAATTTGGCTTTAACTCGCAAAAGTAAGGCTATTCCTGTTTTTCTTTCTCAAACACGGTCATTTAAAGAGTTTTATGGATGGAACCTTCTTAGAATGGATATATATGAAGGATATAGGAGTTTGAACTTGTTTTGACTGAAGGAATTCATTTTATAGCAAAAATACCAATTTGGCTTTAACTCGCAAAAGTAAGACTATTCCTGTTTTTCTTTCTCAAACAAGGTCATTTAAAGAGGTTTATGCATGGAAACTTCTTAGAATGGATATATATGAAGGACATAGGAGTTTGAACTTGTTTTGACTGAAGGAATTCATTTTATAGCAAAAATACCAATTTGGCTTCAACTCGCAAAAGTAAGGCTATTCCTGTTTTTCTTTCTCAAACAAGGTCATTTAAAGAGTTTTATGCATGGAACCTTCTTAGAATGGATATATATGAAGGACATAGGAGTTTGAACTTGTTTTGACTGAAGGAATTCTTTTTATAGCAAAAATACCAATTTGGCTTTAACTCGCAAAAGTAAGGCTATTCCTGTTTTTCTTTCTCAAACAAGGTCATTTAAAGAGTTTTATGCATGGAACCTTCTTAGAATGGATATATATGAAGGACATAGGAGTTTGAACTTGTTTTGACTGAAGGAATTCATTTTATAGCAAAAATACCAATTTGGCTTTAACTCGCAAAAGTAAGACTATTCCTGTTTTTCTTTCTCAAACAAGGTCATTTAAAGAGGTTTATGCATGGAACCTTCTTAGAATGGATATATATGAAGGACATAGGAGTTTGAACTTGTTTTGACTGAAGGAATTAATTTTATAGCAAAAATACCAATTTGGCTTTAACTCGCAAAAGTAAGGCTATTCCTGTTTTTCTTTCTCAAACAAGGTCATTTAAAGAGTTTTATGCATGGAACCTTCTTAGAATGGATATATATGAAGGATATAGGAGTTTGAACTTGTTTTGACAGAAGGAATTCATTTCATAGCAAAACTACCAATTTGGCTTTAACTCGCAAAAGTAAGACTATTCCTGTTTTTCTTTCTCAAACAAGGTCATTTAAAGAGGTTTATGCATGGAACCTTCTTAGAATGGATATATATGAAGGACATAGGAGTTTGAACTTGTTTTGACTGAAGGAATTGGTGTTTATAAGCAAAAATCCGAATTTCGTCTTAATTCCGCAAAAGAAGGCTATTCCTGTTTTTCTTTCTCATACAAGGTCATTTAAAGAGGTTTATGCATGGAACCTACTTAGAATTGAAATATATGAAGGACAAATTAGTTTGAACTTGTTTTGACTGAAGGAATTAATTTTGTAGCAAAAATACCAATTTGGCTTTAACTCGCAAAAGTAAGGCTATTCCTGTTTTTCTTTCTCAAACAAGGTCATTTAAAGAGTTTTATGCATGGAACCTTCTTAGAATGGATATATATGAAGGATATAGGAGTTTGAACTTGTTTTGACTGAAGGAATTCATTTTATAGCAAAAATACCAATTTGGCTTTAACTCGCAAAAGTAAGACTATTCCTGTTTTTCTTTCTCAAACAAGGTCATTTAAAGAGGTTTATGCATGGAACCTTCTTAGAATGGATATATATGAAGGACATAGGAGTTTGAACTTGTTTTGACTGAAGGAATTAATTTTATAGCAAAAATACCAATTTGGCTTTAACTCGCAAAAGTAAGACTATTCCTGTTTTTCTTTCTCAAACAAGTTCATTTAAAGAGTTTTATGCATGGAACCTTCTTAGAATGGATATATATGAAGGATATAGGAGTTTGAACTTGTTTTGACAGAAGGAATTCATTTCATAGCAAAACTACCAATTTGGCTTTAACTCGCAAAAGTAAGACTATTCCTGTTTTTCTTTCTCAAACAAGGTCATTTAAAGAGGTTTATGCATGGAACCTTCTTAGAATGGATATATATGAAGGACATAGGAGTTTGAACTTGATTTGACTGAAGGAATTGGTGTTTATAAGCAAAAATCCGAATTTCGTCTTAATTCCGCAAAAGAAGGCTATTCCTGTTCTTCTTTCTCAAACAAGGTCATTTAAAGAGGTTTATGCATGGAAACTTCTTAGAATGGATATATATGAAGGACATAGGAGTTTGAACTTGTTTTGACTGAAGGAATTCATTTTATAGCAAAAATACCAATTTGGCTTCAACTCGCAAAAGTAAGGCTATTCCTGTTTTTCTTTCTCAAACAAGGTCATTTAAAGAGTTTTATGCATGGAACCTTCTTAGAATGGATATATATGAAGGATATAGGAGTTTGAACTTGTTTTGACTGAAGGAATTCATTTCATAGCAAAAATACCAATTTGGCTTTAACTCGCAAAAGTAAGACTATTCCTGTTTTTCTTTCTCAAACAAGGTCATTTAAAGAGTTTTATGCATGGAACCTTCTTAGAATGGATATATATGAAGGACATAGGAGTTTGAACTTGTTTTGACTGAAGGAATTGGTGTTTATAAGCAAAAATCCGAATTTCGTCTTAATTCCGCAAAAGAAGGCTATTCCTGTTTTTCTTTCTCATACAAGGTCATTTAAAGAGGTTTATGCATGGAACCTACTTAGAATTGAAATATATGAAGGACAAATTAGTTTGAACTTGTTTTGACTGAAGGAATTCATTTTATAGCAAAAATACCAATTTGGCTTTAACTCGCAAAAGTAAGGCTATTCCTGTTTTTCTTTCTCAAACAAGGTCATTTAAAGAGTTTTATGCATGGAACCTTCTTAGAATGGATATATATGAAGGATATAGGAGTTTGAACTTGTTTTGACTGAAGGAATTCATTTTATAGCAAAAATACCAATTTGGCTTTAACTCGCAAAAGTAAGACTATTCCTGTTTTTCTTTCTCAAACAAGTTCATTTAAAGAGTTTTATGCATGGAACCTTCTTAGAATGGATATATATGAAGGACATAGGAGTTTGAACTTGATTTGACTGAAGGAATTGGTGTTTAAAAGCAAAAATCCGAATTTCGTCTTAATTCCGCAAAAGAAGGCTATTCCTGTTCTTCTTTCTCAAACAAGGTCATTTAAAGAGGTTTATGCTTGGAATCTATTTAGAATGGATATATATGAAGGACAAATTAGTTTGAAATTGTTTTGACTGAAGGAATTCATTTTATAGCAAAAATACCAATTTGGCTTTAACTCGCAAAAGTAACGCTATTCCTGTTTTTCTTTCTCAAACAAGGTCATTTAAAGAGGTTTATGCATGGAACCTTCTTAGAATGGATATATATGAAGGACATAGGAGTTTGAAATTGTTTTGACTGAAGGAATTCATTTTATAGCAAAAATACCAATTTGGCTTTAACTCGCAAAAGTAAGGCTATTCCTGTTTTTCTTTGTCAAACAAGGTCATTTAAAGAGTTTTATGCTTGGAACCTTCTTAGAATGGATATATATGAAGGACATAGGAGTTTGAACTTGTTTTGACTGAAGGAATTGGTGTTTATAAGCAAAAATCCGAATTTCGTCTTAATTCCGCAAAAGAAGGCTATTCCTGTTCTTCTTTCTCAAACAAGGTCATTTAAAGAGGTTTATGCATGGAATCTTCTTAGAATGGATATATATGAAGGGCAAATTAGTTTGAAATTGCTTTGACTGAAGGAATTCATTTTATAGCAAAAATACCAATTTGGCTTTAACTCGCAAAAGTAAGGCTATTCCTGTTTTTCTTTCTCAAACACGGTCATTTAAAGAGTTTTATGGATGGAACCTTCTTAGAATGGATATATATGAAGGATATAGGAGTTTGAACTTGTTTTGACTGAAGGAATTCATTTTATAGCAAAAATACCAATTTGGCTTTAACTCGCAAAAGTAAGACTATTCCTGTTTTTCTTTCTCAAACAAGGTCATTTAAAGAGGTTTATGCATGGAAACTTCTTAGAATGGATATATATGAAGGACATAGGAGTTTGAACTTGTTTTGACTGAAGGAATTCATTTTATAGCAAAAATACCAATTTGGCTTCAACTCGCAAAAGTAAGGCTATTCCTGTTTTTCTTTCTCAAACAAGGTCATTTAAAGAGTTTTATGCATGGAACCTTCTTAGAATGGATATATATGAAGGACATAGGAGTTTGAACTTGTTTTGACTGAAGGAATTCTTTTTATAGCAAAAATACCAATTTGGCTTTAACTCGCAAAAGTAAGGCTATTCCTGTTTTTCTTTCTCAAACAAGGTCATTTAAAGAGTTTTATGCATGGAACCTTCTTAGAATGGATATATATGAAGGACATAGGAGTTTGAACTTGTTTTGACTGAAGGAATTCATTTTATAGCAAAAATACCAATTTGGCTTTAACTCGCAAAAGTAAGACTATTCCTGTTTTTCTTTCTCAAACAAGGTCATTTAAAGAGGTTTATGCATGGAACCTTCTTAGAATGGATATATATGAAGGACATAGGAGTTTGAACTTGTTTTGACTGAAGGAATTAATTTTATAGCAAAAATACCAATTTGGCTTTAACTCGCAAAAGTAAGGCTATTCCTGTTTTTCTTTCTCAAACAAGGTCATTTAAAGAGTTTTATGCATGGAACCTTCTTAGAATGGATATATATGAAGGATATAGGAGTTTGAACTTGTTTTGACAGAAGGAATTCATTTCATAGCAAAACTACCAATTTGGCTTTAACTCGCAAAAGTAAGACTATTCCTGTTTTTCTTTCTCAAACAAGGTCATTTAAAGAGGTTTATGCATGGAACCTTCTTAGAATGGATATATATGAAGGACATAGGAGTTTGAACTTGTTTTGACTGAAGGAATTGGTGTTTATAAGCAAAAATCCGAATTTCGTCTTAATTCCGCAAAAGAAGGCTATTCCTGTTTTTCTTTCTCATACAAGGTCATTTAAAGAGGTTTATGCATGGAACCTACTTAGAATTGAAATATATGAAGGACAAATTAGTTTGAACTTGTTTTGACTGAAGGAATTAATTTTGTAGCAAAAATACCAATTTGGCTTTAACTCGCAAAAGTAAGGCTATTCCTGTTTTTCTTTCTCAAACAAGGTCATTTAAAGAGTTTTATGCATGGAACCTTCTTAGAATGGATATATATGAAGGATATAGGAGTTTGAACTTGTTTTGACTGAAGGAATTCATTTTATAGCAAAAATACCAATTTGGCTTTAACTCGCAAAAGTAAGACTATTCCTGTTTTTCTTTCTCAAACAAGTTCATTTAAAGAGTTTTATGCATGGAACCTTCTTAGAATGGATATATATGAAGGACATAGGAGTTTGAACTTGATTTGACTGAAGGAATTGGTGTTTAAAAGCAAAAATCCGAATTTCGTCTTAATTCCGCAAAAGAAGGCTATTCCTGTTCTTCTTTCTCAAACAAGGTCATTTAAAGAGGTTTATGCTTGGAATCTATTTAGAATGGATATATATGAAGGACAAATTAGTTTGAAATTGTTTTGACTGAAGGAATTCATTTTATAGCAAAAATACCAATTTGGCTTTAACTCGCAAAAGTAAGACTATTCCTGTTTTTCTTTCTCAAACAAGGTCATTTAAAGAGGTTTATGCATGGAACCTTCTTAGAATGGATATATATGAAGGACATAGGAGTTTGAACTTGTTTTGACTGAAGGAATTGGTGTTTATAAGCAAAAATCCGAATTTCGTCTTAATTCCGCAAAAGAAGGCTATTCCTGTTCTTCTTTCTCAAACAAGGTCATTTAAAGAGGTTTATGCATGGAATCTTCTTAGAATGGATATATATGAAGGGCAAATTAGTTTGAAATTGCTTTGACTGAAGGAATTCATTTTATAGCAAAAATACCAATTTGGCTTTAACTCGCAAAAGTAAGGCTATTCCTGTTTTTCTTTCTCAAACACGGTCATTTAAAGAGTTTTATGGATGGAACCTTCTTAGAATGGATATATATGAAGGATATAGGAGTTTGAACTTGTTTTGACTGAAGGAATTCATTTTATAGCAAAAATACCAATTTGGCTTTAACTCGCAAAAGTAAGACTATTCCTGTTTTTCTTTGTCAAACAAGGTCATTTAAAGAGGTTTATGCATGGAAACTTCTTAGAATGGATATATATGAAGGACATAGGAGTTTGAACTTGTTTTGACTGAAGGAATTCATTTTATAGCAAAAATACCAATTTGGATTCAACTCGCAAAAGTAAGGCTATTCCTGTTTTTCTTTCTCAAACAAGGTCATTTAAAGAGTTTTATGCATGGAACCTTCTTAGAATGGATATATATGAAGGACATAGGAGTTTGAACTTGTTTTGACTGAAGGAATTCTTTTTATAGCAAAAATACCAATTTGGCTTTAACTCGCAAAAGTAAGGCTATTCCTGTTTTTCTTTCTCAAACAAGGTCATTTAAAGAGTTTTATGCATGGAACCTTCTTAGAATGGATATATATGAAGGACATAGGAGTTTGAACTTGTTTTGACTGAAGGAATTCATTTTATAGCAAAAATACCAATTTGGCTTTAACTCGCAAAAGTAAGACTATTCCTGTTTTTCTTTCTCAAACAAGGTCATTTAAAGAGGTTTATGCATGGAACCTTCTTAGAATGGATATATATGAAGGACATAGGAGTTTGAACTTGTTTTGACTGAAGGAATTGGTGTTTATAAGCAAAAATCCGAATTTCGTCTTAATTCCGCAAAAGAAGGCTATTCCTGTTCTTTTTTCTCAAACAAGGTCATTTAAAGAGTTTTATGCATGGAACCTTCTTAGAATGGATATATATGAAGGATATAGGAGTTTGAACTTGTTTTGACTGAAGGAATTCATTTCATAGCAAAAATACCAATTTGGCTTTAACTCGCAAAAGTAAGACTATTCCTGTTTTTCTTTCTCAAACAAGGTCATTTAAAGAGGTTTATGCATGGAAACTTCTTAGAATGGATATATATGAAGGACATAGGAGTTTGGACTTGTTTTGACTGAAGGAATTAATTTTATAGCAAAAATACCAATTTGGCTTTAACTCGCAAAAGTAAGGCTATTCCTGTTTTTCTTTCTCAAACAAGGTCATTTAAAGAGTTTTATGCATGGAACCTTCTTAGAATGGATATATATGAAGGATATAGGAGTTTGAACTTGTTTTGACAGAAGGAATTCATTTCATAGCAAAAATACCAATTTGGCTTTAACTCGCAAAAGTAAGACTATTCCTGTTTTTCTTTCTCAAACAAGGTCATTTAAATAGGTTTATGCATGGAACCTTCTTAGAATGGATATATATGAAGGACATAGGAGTTTGAACTTGTTTTGACTGAAGGAATTGGTGTTTATAAGCAAAAATCCGAATTTCGTCTTAATTCCGCAAAAGAAGGCTATTCCTGTTTTTCTTTCTCATACAAGGTCATTTAAAGAGGTTTATGCATGGAACCTACTTAGAATTGAAATATATGAAGGACAAATTAGTTTGAACTTGTTTTGACTGAAGGAATTCATTTTATAGCAAAAATACCAATTTGGCTTTAACTCGCAAAAGTAAGGCTATTCCTGTTTTTCTTTCTCAAACAAGGTCATTTAAAGAGTTTTATGCATGGAACCTTCTTAGAATGGCTATATATGAAGGATATAGGAGTTTGAACTTGTTTTGACTGAAGGAATTCATTTCATAGCAAAAATACCAATTTGGCTTTAACTCGCAAAAGTAAGACTATTCCTGTTTTTCTTTCTCAAACAAGGTCATTTAAAGAGGTTTATGCATGGAACCTTCTTAGAATGGATATATATGAAGGACATAGGAGTTTGAACTTGTTTTGACTGAAGGAATTGGTGTTTATAAGCAAAAATCCGAATTTCGTCTTAATTCCGCAAAAGAAGGCTATTCCTGTTTTTCTTTCTCATACAAGGTCATTTAAAGAGGTTTATGCATGGAACCTACTTAGAATTGAAATATATGAAGGACAAATTAGTTTGAAATTGTTTTGACTGAAGGAATTCATTTTATAGCAAAAATACCAATTTGGCTTTAACTCGCAAAAGTAAGACTATTCCTGTTTTTCTTTCTCAAACAAGGTCATTTAAAGAGGTTTATGCATGGAACCTTCTTAGAATGGATATATATGAAGGACATAGGAGTTTGAACTTGTTTTGACTGAAGGAATTGGTGTTTATAAGCAAAAATCCGAATTTCGTCTTAATTCCGCAAAAGAAGGCTATTCCTGTTCTTCTTTCTCAAACAAGGTCATTTAAAGAGGTTTATGCATGGAATCTTCTTAGAATGGATATATATGAAGGGCAAATTAGTTTGAAATTGCTTTGACTGAAGGAATTCATTTTATAGCAAAAATACCAATTTGGCTTTAACTCGCAAAAGTAAGGCTATTCCTGTTTTTCTTTCTCAAACACGGTCATTTAAAGAGTTTTATGGATGGAACCTTCTTAGAATGGATATATATGAAGGATATAGGAGTTTGAACTTGTTTTGACTGAAGGAATTCATTTTATAGCAAAAATACCAATTTGGCTTTAACTCGCAAAAGTAAGACTATTCCTGTTTTTCTTTGTCAAACAAGGTCATTTAAAGAGGTTTATGCATGGAAACTTCTTAGAATGGATATATATGAAGGACATAGGAGTTTGAACTTGTTTTGACTGAAGGAATTCATTTTATAGCAAAAATACCAATTTGGATTCAACTCGCAAAAGTAAGGCTATTCCTGTTTTTCTTTCTCAAACAAGGTCATTTAAAGAGTTTTATGCATGGAACCTTCTTAGAATGGATATATATGAAGGACATAGGAGTTTGAACTTGTTTTGACTGAAGGAATTCTTTTTATAGCAAAAATACCAATTTGGCTTTAACTCGCAACAGTAAGGCTATTCCTGTTTTTCTTTCTCAAACAAGGTCATTTAAAGAGTTTTATGCATGGAACCTTCTTAGAATGGATATATATGAAGGACATAGGAGTTTGAACTTGTTTTGACTGAAGGAATTCATTTTATAGCAAAAATACCAATTTGGCTTTAACTCGCAAAAGTAAGACTATTCCTGTTTTTCTTTCTCAAACAAGGTCATTTAAAGAGGTTTATGCATGGAACCTTCTTAGAATGGATATATATGAAGGACATAGGAGTTTGAACTTGTTTTGACTGAAGGAATTGGTGTTTATAAGCAAAAATCCGAATTTCGTCTTAATTCCGCAAAAGAAGGCTATTCCTGTTCTTTTTTCTCAAACAAGGTCATTTAAAGAGGTTTATGCATGGAATCTTCTTAGAATGGATATATATGAAGGACAAATTAGTTTGAACTTGTTTTGACTGAAAGAATTAATTTTATAGCAAAAATACCAATTTGGCTTTAACTCGCAAAAGTAAGGCTATTCCTGTTTTTCTTTCTCAAACAAGGTCATTTAAAGAGGTTTATGCATGGAAACTTCTTAGAATGGATATATATGAAGGACATAGGAGTTTGAACTTGTTTTGACTGAAGGAATTCATTTTATAGCAAAAATACCAATTTGGATTCAACTCGCAAAAGTAAGGCTATTCCTGTTTTTCTTTCTCAAACAAGGTCATTTAAAGAGTTTTATGCATGGAACCTTCTTAGAATGGATATATATGAAGGACATAGGAGTTTGAACTTGTTTTGACTGAAGGAATTCTTTTAATAGCAAAAATACCAATTTGGCTTTAACTCGCAAAAGTAAGGCTATTCCTGTTTTTCTTTCTCAAACAAGGTCATTTAAAGAGTTTTATGCATGGAACCTTCTTAGAATGGATATATATGAAGGACATAGGAGTTTGAACTTGTTTTGACTGAAGGAATTCATTTTATAGCAAAAATACCAATTTGGCTTTAACTCGCAAAAGTAAGACTATTCCTGTTTTTCTTTCTCAAACAAGGTCATTTAAAGAGGTTTATGCATGGAACCTTCTTAGAATGGATATATATGAAGGACATAGGAGTTTGAACTTGTTTTGACTGAAGGAATTGGTGTTTATAAGCAAAAATCCGAATTTCGTCTTAATTCCGCAAAAGAAGGCTATTCCTGTTCTTTTTTCTCAAACAAGGTCATTTAAAGAGGTTTATGCATGGAATCTTCTTAGAATGGATATATATGAAGGACAAATTAGTTTGAACTTGTTTTGACTGAAAGAATTAATTTCATAGCAAAAATACCAATTTGGCTTTAACTCGCAAAAGTAAGACTATTCCTGTTTTTCTTTCTCAAACAAGGTCATTTAAAGAGTTTTATGCATGGAAACTTCTTAGAATGGATATATATGAAGGACATAGGAGTTTGAACTTGTTTTGACTGAAGGAATTAATTTTATAGCAAAAATACCAATTTGGCTTTAACTCGCAAAAGTAAGGCTATTCCTGTTTTTCTTTCTCAAACAAGGTCATTTAAAGAGTTTTATGCATGGAACCTTCTTAGAATGGATATATATGAAGGATATAGGAGTTTGAACTTGTTTTGACAGAAGGAATTCATTTCATAGCAAAAATACCAATTTGGCTTTAACTCGCAAAAGTAAGACTATTCCTGTTTTTCTTTCTCAAACAAGGTCATTTAAAGAGGTTTATGCATGGAACCTTCTTAGAATGGATATATATGAAGGACATAGGAGTTTGAACTTGTTTTGACTGAAGGAATTGGTGTTTATAAGCAAAAATCCGAATTTCGTCTTAATTCCGCAAAAGAAGGCTATTCCTGTTTTTCTTTCTCATACAAGGTCATTTAAAGAGGTTTATGCATGGAACCTACTTAGAATTGAAATATATGAAGGACAAATTAGTTTGAACTTGTTTTGACTGAAGGAATTCATTTTATAGCAAAAATACCAATTTGGCTTTAACTCGCAAAAGTAAGGCTATTCCTGTTTTTCTTTCTCAAACAAGGTCATTTAAAGAGTTTTATGCATGGAACCTTCTTAGAATGGATATATATGAAGGATATAGGAGTTTGAACTTGTTTTGACTGAAGGAATTCATTTCATAGCAAAAATACCAATTTGGCTTTAACTCGCAAAAGTAAGACTATTCCTGTTTTTCTTTCTCAAACAAGGTCATTTAAAGAGGTTTATGCATGGAACCTTCTTAGAATGGATATATATGAAGGACATAGGAGTTTGAACTTGTTTTGACTGAAGGAATTGGTGTTTATAAGCAAAAATCCGAATTTCGTCTTAATTCCGCAAAAGAAGGCTATTCCTGTTTTTCTTTCTCATACAAGGTCATTTAAAGAGGTTTATGCATGGAACCTACTTAGAATTGAAATATATGAAGGACAAATTAGTTTGAACTTGTTTTGACTGAAGGAATTCATTTTATAGCAAAAATACCAATTTGGCTTTAACTCGCAAAAGTAAGGCTATTCCTGTTTTTCTTTCTCAAACAAGGTCATTTAAAGAGTTTTATGCATGGAACCTTCTTAGAATGGATATATATGAAGGACATAGGAGTTTGAACTTGATTTGACTGAAGGAATTGGTGTTTAAAAGCAAAAATCCGAATTTCGTCTTAATTCCGCAAAAGAAGGCTATTCCTGTTCTTCTTTCTCAAACAAGGTCATTTAAAGAGGTTTATGCTTGGAATCTATTTAGAATGGATATATATGAAGGACAAATTAGTTTGAAATTGTTTTGACTGAAGGAATTCATTTTATAGCAAAAATACCAATTTGGCTTTAACTCGCAAAAGTAAGACTATTCCTGTTTTTCTTTCTCAAACAAGGTCATTTAAAGAGGTTTATGCATGGAACCTTCTTAGAATGGATATATATGAAGGACATAGGAGTTTGAACTTGTTTTGACTGAAGGAATTGGTGTTTATAAGCAAAAATCCGAATTTCGTCTTAATTCCGCAAAAGAAGGCTATTCCTGTTCTTCTTTCTCAAACAAGGTCATTTAAAGAGGTTTATGCATGGAATCTTCTTAGAATGGATATATATGAAGGGCAAATTAGTTTGAAATTGCTTTGACTGAAGGAATTCATTTTATAGCAAAAATACCAATTTGGCTTTAATTCGCAAAAGTAAGACTATTCCTGTTTTTCTTTGTCAAACAAGGTCATTTAAAGAGGTTTATGCATGGAAACTTCTTAGAATGGATATATATGAAGGACATAGGAGTTTGAACTTGTTTTGACTGAAGGAATTCATTTTATAGCAAAAATACCAATTTGGATTCAACTCGCAAAAGTAAGGCTATTCCTGTTTTTCTTTCTCAAACAAGGTCATTTAAAGAGTTTTATGCATGGAACCTTCTTAGAATGGATATATATGAAGGACATAGGAGTTTGAACTTGTTTTGACTGAAGGAATTCTTTTTATAGCAAAAATACCAATTTGGCTTTAACTCGCAAAAGTAAGGCTATTCCTGTTTTTCTTTCTCAAACAAGGTCATTTAAAGAGGTTTATGCATGGAACCTTCTTAGAATGGATATATATGAAGGACATAGGAGTTTGAACTTGTTTTGACTGAAGGAATTGGTGTTTATAAGCAAAAATCCGAATTTCGTCTTAATTCCGCAAAAGAAGGCTATTCCTGTTTTTCTTTCTCATACAAGGTCATTTAAAGAGGTTTATGCATGGAACCTACTTAGAATTGAAATATATGAAGGACAAATTAGTTTGAACTTGTTTTGACTGAAGGAATTCATTTTATAGCAAAAATACCAATTTGGCTTTAACTCGCAAAAGTAAGGCTATTCCTGTTTTTCTTTCTCAAACAAGGTCATTTAAAGAGTTTTATGCATGGAACCTTCTTAGAATGGATATATATGAAGGATATAGGAGTTTGAACTTGTTTTGACTGAAGGAATTCATTTCATAGCAAAAATACCAATTTGGCTTTAACTCGCAAAAGTAAGACTATTCCTGTTTTTCTTTCTCAAACAAGGTCATTTAAAGAGGTTTATGCATGGAACCTTCTTAGAATGGATATATATGAAGGACATAGGAGTTTGAACTTGTTTTGACTGAAGGAATTGGTGTTTATAAGCAAAAATCCGAATTTCGTCTTAATTCCGCAAAAGAAGGCTATTCCTGTTTTTCTTTCTCATACAAGGTCATTTAAAGAGGTTTATGCATGGAACCTACTTAGAATTGAAATATATGAAGGACAAATTAGTTTGAACTTGTTTTGACTGAAGGAATTCATTTTATAGCAAAAATACCAATTTGGCTTTAACTCGCAAAAGTAAGGCTATTCCTGTTTTTCTTTCTCAAACAAGGTCATTTAAAGAGTTTTATGCATGGAACCTTCTTAGAATGGATATATATGAAGGACATAGGAGTTTGAACTTGATTTGACTGAAGGAATTGGTGTTTAAAAGCAAAAATCCGAATTTCGTCTTAATTCCGCAAAAGAAGGCTATTCCTGTTCTTCTTTCTCAAACAAGGTCATTTAAAGAGGTTTATGCTTGGAATCTATTTAGAATGGATATATATGAAGGACAAATTAGTTTGAAATTGTTTTGACTGAAGGAATTCATTTTATAGCAAAAATACCAATTTGGCTTTAACTCGCAAAAGTAAGACTATTCCTGTTTTTCTTTCTCAAACAAGGTCATTTAAAGAGGTTTATGCATGGAACCTTCTTAGAATGGATATATATGAAGGACATAGGAGTTTGAACTTGTTTTGACTGAAGGAATTGGTGTTTATAAGCAAAAATCCGAATTTCGTCTTAATTCCGCAAAAGAAGGCTATTCCTGTTCTTCTTTCTCAAACAAGGTCATTTAAAGAGGTTTATGCATGGAATCTTCTTAGAATGGATATATATGAAGGGCAAATTAGTTTGAAATTGCTTTGACTGAAGGAATTCATTTTATAGCAAAAATACCAATTTGGCTTTAATTCGCAAAAGTAAGACTATTCCTGTTTTTCTTTGTCAAACAAGGTCATTTAAAGAGGTTTATGCATGGAAACTTCTTAGAATGGATATATATGAAGGACATAGGAGTTTGAACTTGTTTTGACTGAAGGAATTCATTTTATAGCAAAAATACCAATTTGGATTCAACTCGCAAAAGTAAGGCTATTCCTGTTTTTCTTTCTCAAACAAGGTCATTTAAAGAGTTTTATGCATGGAACCTTCTTAGAATGGATATATATGAAGGACATAGGAGTTTGAACTTGTTTTGACTGAAGGAATTCTTTTTATAGCAAAAATACCAATTTGGCTTTAACTCGCAAAAGTA
This sequence comes from Odontesthes bonariensis, assembly GCF_027942865.1. Classification (NCBI taxonomy): domain Eukaryota; kingdom Metazoa; phylum Chordata; class Actinopteri; order Atheriniformes; family Atherinopsidae; genus Odontesthes; species Odontesthes bonariensis. The sequence goes on along the minus strand of NC_134512.1, from coordinate 6,209,694 downwards.
AGGCTATTCCTGTTTTTCTTTCTCAAACAAGGTCATTTAAAGAGTTTTATGCATGGAACCTTCTTAGAATGGATATATATGAAGGACATAGGAGTTTGAACTTGTTTTGACTGAAGGAATTGGTGTTTATAATCAAAAATCCGAATTTCGTCTTAATTCCGCAAAAGAAGGCTATTCCTGTTCTTCTTTCTCAAACAAGGTCATTTAAAGAGGTTTATGCATGGAACCTTCTTAGAATGGATATATATGAAGGACATAGGAGTTTGAAATTGTTTTGACTGAAGGAATTCATTTTATAGCAAAAATACCAATTTGGCTTTAACTCACAAAAGTAAGGCGATTCCTGTTTTTCTTTCTCAAACAAGGTCATTTAAAGAGTTTTATGCATGGAACCTTCTTAGAATGGATATATATGATGGACATAGGAGTTTGAACTTGTTTTGACTGAAGGAATTGGTGTTTATAAGCAAAAATCCGAATTTCGTCTTAATTCCGCAAAACAAGGCTATTCCTGTTCTTCTTTCTCAAACAAGGTCATTTAAAGAGGTTTATGCATGGAATCTTCTTAGAATGGATATATATGAAGGACAAATTAGTTTGAAATTGTTTTGACTGAAGGAATTCATTTTATAGCAAAAATACCAATTTGGCTTTAACTCGCAAAAGTAAGGCTATTCCTGTTTTTCTTTCTCAAACAAGGTCATTTAAAGAGGTTTATGCATGGAACCTTCTTAGAATGGATATATATGAAGGACATAGGAGTTTGAACTTGTTTTGACTGAAGGAATTGGTGTTTATAAGCAAAAATCCGAATTTCGTCTTAATTCCGCAAAAGAAGGCTTTTCCTGTTTTTCTTTCTCAAACAAGGTCATTTAAAGAGGTTTATGCATGGAACCTTAGAATGGATATATATGAAGGACATAGGAGTTTGAACTTGTTTTAACTTAAGGAATTCATTTTATAGCAAAAATACCAATTTGGCTTTAACTCGCAAAAGTAAGACTATTCCTGTTTTTCTTTCTCAAACAAGGTCATTTAAAGAGGTTTATGCATGGAACCTTCTTAGAATGGATATATATGAAGGACATAGGAGTTTGAAATTGTTTTGACTGAAGGAATTCATTTTATAGCAAAAATACCAATTTGGCTTTAACTCGCAAAAGTAAGGCTATTCCTGTTTTTCTTTGTCAAACAAGGTCATTTAAAGAGTTTTATGCTTGGAACCTTCTTAGAATGGATATATATGAAGGACATAGGAGTTTGAACTTGTTTTGACTGAAGGAATTGGTGTTTATAAGCAAAAATCCGAATTTCGTCTTAATTCCGCAAAAGAAGGCTATTCCTGTTCTTCTTTCTCAAACAAGGTCATTTAAAGAGGTTTATGCATGGAATCTTCTTAGAATGGATATATATGAAGGGCAAATTAGTTTGAAATTGCTTTGACTGAAGGAATTCATTTTATAGCAAAAATACCAATTTGGCTTTAACTCGCAAAATTAAGGCTATTCCTGTTTTTCTTTCTCAAACACGGTCATTTAAAGAGTTTTATGGATGGAACCTTCTTAGAATGGATATATATGAAGGATATAGGAGTTTGAACTTGTTTTGACTGAAGGAATTCATTTTATAGCAAAAATACCAATTTGGCTTTAACTCGCAAAAGTAAGGCTATTCCTGTTTTTCTTTCTCAAACAAGGTCATTTAAAGAGGTTTATGCATGGAACCTTCTTAGAATGGATATATATGAAGGACATAGGAGTTTGAACTTGTTTTGACTGAAGGAATTGGTGTTTATAATCAAAAATCCGAATTTCGTCTTAATTCCGCAAAAGAAGGCTATTCCTGTTCTTCTTTCTCAAACAAGGTCATTTAAAGAGGTTTATGCATGGAATCTTCTTAGAATGGATATATATGAAGGACAAATTAGTTTGAACTTTTTTTGACTGAAGGAATTCATTTTATAGCAAAAATACCAATTTGGCTTTAACTCGCAAAAGTAAGACTATTCCTGTTTTTCTTTCTCAAACAAGGTCTTTTAAAGAGGTTTATGCATGGAAACTTCTTAGAATGGATATATATGAAGGACATAGGAGTTTGAACTTGTTTTGACTGAAGGAATTCATTTTATAGCAAAAATACCAATTTGGCTTCAACTCGCAAAAGTAAGGCTATTCCTGTTTTTCTTTCTCAAACAAGGTCATTTAAAGAGTTTTATGCATGGAACCTTCTTAGAATGGATATATATGAAGGACATAGGAGTTTGAACTTGTTTTGACTGAAGGAATTCATTATATAGCAAAAATACCAATTTGGCTTTAACTCGCAAAAGTAAGACTATTCCTGTTTTTCTTTCTCAAACAAGGTCATTTAAAGAGGTTTATGCATGGAACCTTCTTAGAATGGATATATATGAAGGACATAGGAGTTTGAAATTGTTTTGACTGAAGGAATTCATTTTATAGCAAAAATACCAATTTGGCTTTAACTCACAAAAGTAAGGCGATTCCTGTTTTTCTTTCTCAAACAAGGTCATTTAAAAAGTTTTATGCATGGAACCTTCTTAGAATGGATATATATGATGGACATAGGAGTTTGAACTTGTTTTGACTGAAGGAATTGGTGTTTATAAGCAAAAATCCGAATTTCGTCTTAATTCCGCAAAACAAGGCTATTCCTGTTCTTCTTTCTCAAACAAGGTCATTTAAAGAGGTTTATGCATGGAATCTTCTTAGAATGGATATATATGAAGGACAAATTAGTTTGAAATTGTTTTGACTGAAGGAATTCATTTTATAGCAACAATACCAATTTGGCTTTAACTCGCAAAAGTAAGGCTATTCCTGTTTTTCTTTCTCAAACAAGGTCATTTAAAGAGGTTTATGCATGGAACCTTCTTAGAATGGATATATATGAAGGACATAGGAGTTTGAACTTGTTTTGACTGAAGGAATTGGTGTTTATAAGCAAAAATCCGAATTTCGTCTTAATTCCGCAAAAGAAGGCTATTCCTGTTCTTCTTTCTCAAACAAGGTCATTTAAAGAGGTTTATGCATGGAATCTTCTTAGAATGGATATATATGAAGGACAAATTAGTTTGAACTTTTTTTGACTGAAGGAATTCATTTTATAGCAAAAATACCAATTTGGCTTCAACTCGCAAAAGTAAGGCTATTCCTGTTTTTCTTTCTCAAACAAGGTCATTTAAAGAGGTTTATGCATGGAAACTTCTTAGAATGGATATATATGAAGGACATAGGAGTTTGAACTTGTTTTGACTGAAGGAATTCATTTTATAGCAAAAATACCAATTTGGCTTCAACTCGCAAAAGTAAGGCTATTCCTGTTTTTCTTTCTCAAACAAGGTCATTTAAAGAGGTTTATGCATGGAACCTTCTTAGAATGGATATATATGAAGGACATAGGAGTTTGAAATTGTTTTGACTGAAGGAATTCATTTTATAGCAAAAATACCAATTTGGCTTTAACTCACAAAAGTAAGGCGATTCCTGTTTTTCTTTCTCAAACAAGGTCATTTAAAGAGTTTTATGCATGGAACCTTCTTAGAATGGATATATATGAAGGACATAGGAGTTTGAACTTGTTTTGACTGAAGGAATTGGTGTTTATAAGCAAAAATCCGAATTTCGTCTTAATTCCGCAATAGAAGGCTATTCCTGTTTTTCTTTCTCAAACAAGGTCATTTAAAGAGGTTTATGCATGGAACCTTAGAATGGATATATATGAAGGACATAGGAGTTTGAAATTGTTTTGACTGAAGGAATTCATTTTATAGCAAAAATACCAATTTGGCTTTAACTCGCAAAAGTAAGGCTATTCCTGTTTTTCTTTGTCAAACAAGGTCATTTAAAGAGTTTTATGCTTGGAACCTTCTTAGAATGGATATATATGAAGGACATAGGAGTTTGAACTTGTTTTGACTGAAGGAATTGGTGTTTATAAGCAAAAATCCGAATTTCGTCTTAATTCCGCAAAAGAAGGCTATTCCTGTTCTTCTTTCTCAAACAAGGTCATTTAAAGAGGTTTATGCATGGAATCTTCTTAGAATGGATATATATGAAGGGCAAATTAGTTTGAAATTGCTTTGACTGAAGGAATTCATTTTATAGCAAAAATACCAATTTGGCTTTAACTCGCAAAAGTAAGGCTATTCCTGTTTTTCTTTCTCAAACACGGTCATTTAAAGAGTTTTATGGATGGAACCTTCTTAGAATGGATATATATGAAGGACATAGGAGTTTGAACTTTTTTTGACTGAAGGAATTCATTTTATAGCAAAAATACCAATTTGGCTTTAACTCGCAAAAGTAAGACTATTCCTGTTTTTCTTTCTCAAACAAGGTCTTTTAAAGAGGTTTATGCATGGAAACTTCTTAGAATGGATATATATGAAGGACATAGGAGTTTGAACTTGTTTTGACTGAAGGAATTCATTTTATAGCAAAAATACCAATTTGGCTTCAACTCGCAAAAGTAAGACTATTCCTGTTTTTCTTTCTCAAACAAGGTCATTTAAAGAGGTTTATGCATGGAACCTTCTTAGAATGGATATATATGAAGGACATAGGAGTTTGAAATTGTTTTGACTGAAGGAATTCATTTTATAGCAAAAATACCAATTTGGCTTTAACTCGCAAAAGTAAGGCTATTCCTGTTTTTCTTTGTCAAACAAGGTCATTTAAAGAGTTTTATGCTTGGAACCTTCTTAGAATGGATATATATGAAGGACATAGGAGTTTGAACTTGTTTTGACTGAAGGAATTGGTGTTTATAAGCAAAAATCCGAATTTCGTCTTAATTCCGCAAAGGAAGGCTATTCCTGTTCTTCTTTCTCAAACAAGGTCATTTAAAGAGGTTTATGCATGGAACCTTCTTAGAATGGATATATATGAAGGACATAGGAGTTTGAACTTGTTTCGACTGAAGGAATTGGTGTTTATAAGCAAAAATCCGAATTTCTTCTTAATTCCGCAAAAGAAGGCTATTCCTGTTCTTCTTTCTCAAACAAGGTCATTTAAAGAGGTTTATGCATGGAATCTTCTTAGAATGGATATATATGAAGGACAAATTAGTTTGAACTTTTTTTGACTGAAGGAATTCATTTTATAGCAAAAATACCAATTTGGCTTTAACTCGCAAAAGTAAGACTATTCCTGTTTTTCTTTCTCAAACAAGGTCTTTTAAAGAGGTTTATGCATGGAAACTTCTTAGAATGGATATATATGAAGGACATAGGAGTTTGAAATTGTTTTGACTGAAGGAATTCATTTTATAGCAAAAATACCAATTTGGCTTTAACTCACAAAAGTAAGGCGATTCCTGTTTTTCTTTCTCAAACAAGGTCATTTAAAGAGTTTTATGCATGGAACCTTCTTAGAATGGATATATATGATGGACATAGGAGTTTGAACTTGTTTTGACTGAAGGAATTGGTGTTTATAAGCAAAAATCCGAATTTCGTCTTAATTACGCAAAACAAGGCTATTCCTGTTCTTCTTTCTCAAACAAGGTCATTTAAAGAGGTTTATGCATGGAATCTTCTTAGAATGGATATATATGAAGGACAAATTAGTTTGAAATTGTTTTGACTGAAGGAATTCATTTTATAGCAAAAATACCAATTTGGCTTTAACTCGCAAAAGTAAGGCTATTCCTGTTTTTCTTTCTCAAACAAGGTCATTTAAAGAGGTTTATGCATGGAACCTTCTTAGAATGGATATATATGAAGGACATAGGAGTTTGAACTTGTTTTGACTGAAGGAATTGGTGTTTATAAGCAAAAATCCGAATTTCGTCTTAATTCCGCAAAAGAAGGCTATTCCTGTTCTTCTCTCTCAAACAAGGTCATTTAAAGAGGTTTATGCATGGAATCTTCTTAGAATGGATATATATGAAGGACAAATTAGTTTGAACTTTTTTTGACTGAAGGAATTCATTTTATAGCAAAAATACCAATTTGGCTTTAACTCGCAAAAGTAAGGCTATTCCTGTTTTTCTTTCTCAAACAAGGTCATTTAAAGAGGTTTATGCATGGAACCTTCTTAGAATGGATATATATGAAGGACATAGGAGTTTGAAATTGTTTTGACTGAAGGAATTCATTTTATAGCAAAAATACCAATTTGGCTTTAACTCACAAAAGTAAGGCGATTCCTGTTTTTCTTTCTCAAACAAGGTCATTTAAAGAGTTTTATGCATGGAACCTTCTTAGAATGGATATATATGAAGGACATAGGAGTTTGAACTTGTTTTGACTGAAGGAATTGGTGTTTATAAGCAAAAATCCGAATTTCGTCTTAATTCCGCAATAGAAGGCTATTCCTGTTTTTCTTTCTCAAACAAGGTCATTTAAAGAGGTTTATGCATGGAACCTTAGAATGGATATATATGAAGGACATAGGAGTTTGAAATTGTTTTGACTGAAGGAATTCATTTTATAGCAAAAATACCAATTTGGCTTTAACTCGCAAAAGTAAGGCTATTCCTGTTTTTCTTTGTCAAACAAGGTCATTTAAAGAGTTTTATGCTTGGAACCTTCTTAGAATGGATATATATGAAGGACATAGGAGTTTGAACTTGTTTTGACTGAAGGAATTGGTGTTTATAAGCAAAAATCCGAATTTCGTCTTAATTCCGCAAAAGAAGGCTATTCCTGTTCTTCTTTCTCAAACAAGGTCATTTAAAGAGGTTTATGCATGGAATCTTCTTAGAATGGATATATATGAAGGACAAATTAGTTTGAAATTGTTTTGACTGAAGGAATTCATTTTATAGCAAAAATACCAATTTGGCTTCAACTCGCAAAAGTAAGACTATTCCTGTTTTTCTTTCTCAAACAAGGTCATTTAAAGAGGTTTATGCATGGAACCTTCTTAGAATGGATATATATGAAGGACATAGGAGTTTGAAATTGTTTTGACTGAAGGAATTCATTTTATAGCAAAAATACCAATTTGGCTTTAACTCGCAAAAGTAAGGCTATTCCTGTTTTTCTTTGTCAAACAAGGTCATTTAAAGAGTTTTATGCTTGGAACCTTCTTAGAATGGATATATATGAAGGAAATAGGAGTTTGAACTTGTTTTGACTGAAGGAATTGGTGTTTATAAGCAAAAATCCGAATTTCGTCTTAATTCCGCAAAGGAAGGCTATTCCTGTTCTTCTTTCTCAAACAAGGTCATTTAAAGAGGTTTATGCATGGAACCTTCTTAGAATGGATATATATGAAGGACATAGGAGTTTGAACTTGTTTCGACTGAAGGAATTGGTGTTTATAAGCAAAAATCCGAATTTCTTCTTAATTCCGCAAAAGAAGGCTATTCCTGTTCTTCTTTCTCAAACAAGGTCATTTAAAGAGGTTTATGCATGGAATCTTCTTAGAATGGATATATATGAAGGACAAATTAGTTTGAACTTTTTTTGACTGAAGGAATTCATTTTATAGCAAAAATACCAATTTGGCTTTAACTCGCAAAAGTAAGACTATTCCTGTTTTTCTTTCTCAAACAAGGTCTTTTAAAGAGGTTTATGCATGGAAACTTCTTAGAATGGATATATATGAAGGACATAGGAGTTTGAAATTGTTTTGACTGAAGGAATTCATTTTATAGCAAAAATACCAATTTGGCTTTAACTCACAAAAGTAAGGCGATTCCTGTTTTTCTTTCTCAAACAAGGTCATTTAAAGAGTTTTATGCATGGAACCTTCTTAGAATGGATATATATGATGGACATAGGAGTTTGAACTTGTTTTGACTGAAGGAATTGGTGTTTATAAGCAAAAATCCGAATTTCGTCTTAATTACGCAAAACAAGGCTATTCCTGTTCTTCTTTCTCAAACAAGGTCATTTAAAGAGGTTTATGCATGGAATCTTCTTAGAATGGATATATATGAAGGACAAATTAGTTTGAAATTGTTTTGACTGAAGGAATTCATTTTATAGCAAAAATACCAATTTGGCTTTAACTCGCAAAAGTAAGGCTATTCCTGTTTTTCTTTCTCAAACAAGGTCATTTAAAGAGGTTTATGCATGGAACCTTCTTAGAATGGATATATATGAAGGACATAGGAGTTTGAACTTGTTTTGACTGAAGGAATTGGTGTTTATAAGCAAAAATCCGAATTTCGTCTTAATTCCGCAAAAGAAGGCTATTCCTGTTCTTCTCTCTCAAACAAGGTCATTTAAAGAGGTTTATGCATGGAATCTTCTTAGAATGGATATATATGAAGGACAAATTAGTTTGAACTTTTTTTGACTGAAGGAATTCATTTTATAGCAAAAATACCAATTTGGCTTTAACTCGCAAAAGTAAGGCTATTCCTGTTTTTCTTTCTCAAACAAGGTCATTTAAAGAGGTTTATGCATGGAACCTTCTTAGAATGGATATATATGAAGGATATAGGAGTTTGAACTTGTTTTGACTGAAGGAATTCATTTTATAGCAAAAATACCAATTTGGCTTTAACTCGCAAAAGTAAGACTATTCCTGTTTTTCTTTCTCAAACAAGGTCATTTAAAGAGGTTTATGCATGGAAACTTCTTAGAATGGATATATATGAAGGACATAGGAGTTTGAACTTGTTTTGACTGAAGGAATTCATTTTATAGCAAAAATACCAATTTGGCTTCAACTCGCAAAAGTAAGGCTATTCCTGTTTTTCTTTCTCAAACAAGGTCATTTAAAGAGTTTTATGCATGGAACCTTCTTAGAATGGATATATATGAAGGACATAGGAGTTTGAACTTGTTTTGACTGAAGGAATTCATTATATAGTAAAAATACCAATTTGGCTTTAACTCGCAAAAGTAAGACTATTCCTGTTTTTCTTTCTCAAACAAGGTCATTTAAAGAGGTTTATGCATGGAACCTTCTTAGAATGGATATATATGAAGGACATAGGAGTTTGAAATTGTTTTGACTGAAGGAATTCATTTTATAGCAAAAATACCAATTTGGCTTTAACTCGCAAAAGTAAGGCTATTCCTGTTTTTCTTTGTCAAACAAGGTCATTTAAAGAGTTTTATGCTTGGAACCTTCTTAGAATGGATATATATGAAGGACATAGGAGTTTGAACTTGTTTTGACTGAAGGAATTGGTGTTTATAAGCAAAAATCCGAATTTCGTCTTAATTCCGCAAAAGAAGGCTATTCCTGTTCTTCTTTCTCAAACAAGGTCATTTAAAGAGGTTTATGCATGGAACCTTCTTAGAATGGATATATATGAAGGACATAGGAGTTTGAACTTGTTTCGACTGAAGGAATTGGTGTTTATAAGCAAAAATCCGAATTTCTTCTTAATTCCGCAAAAGAAGGCTATTCCTGTTCTTCTTTCTCAAACAAGGTCATTTAAAGAGGTTTATGCATGGAATCTTCTTAGAATGGATATATATGAAGGACAAATTAGTTTGAACTTTTTTTGACTGAAGGAATTCATTTTATAGCAAAAATACCAATTTGGCTTTAACTCGCAAAAGTAAGACTATTCCTGTTTTTCTTTCTCAAACAAGGTCTTTTAAAGAGGTTTATGCATGGAAACTTCTTAGAATGGATATATATGAAGGACATAGGAGTTTGAACTTGTTTTGACTGAAGGAATTCATTTTATAGCAAAAATACCAATTTGGCTTCAACTCGCAAAAGTAAGGCTATTCCTGTTTTTCTTTCTCAAACAAGGTCATTTAAAGAGTTTTATGCATGGAACCTTCTTAGAATGGATATATATGAAGGACATAGGAGTTTGAACTTGTTTTGACTGAAGGAATTCATTATATAGCAAAAATACCAATTTGGCTTTAACTCGCAATAGTAAGACTATTCCTGTTTTTCTTTCTCAAACAAGGTCATTTAAAGAGGTTTATGCATGGAACCTTCTTAGAATGGATATATATGAAGGACATAGGAGTTTGAAATTGTTTTGACTGAAGGAATTCATTTTATAGCAAAAATACCAATTTGGCTTTAACTCACAAAAGTAAGGCGATTCCTGTTTTTCTTTCTCAAACAAGGTCATTTAAAGAGTTTTATGCATTGAACCTTCTTAGAATGGATATATATGATGGACATAGGAGTTTGAACTTGTTTTGACTGAAGGAATTGGTGTTTATAAGCAAAAATCCGAATTTCGTCTTAATTCCGCAAAACAAGGCTATTCCTGTTCTTCTTTCTCAAACAAGGTCATTTAAAGAGGTTTATGCATGGAATCTTCTTAGAATGGATATATATGAAGGACAAATTAGTTTGAAATTGTTTTGACTGAAGGAATTCATTTTATAGCAAAAATACCAATTTGGCTTTAACTCGCAAAAGTAAGGCTATTCCTGTTTTTCTTTCTCAAACAAGGTCATTTAAAGAGGTTTATGCATGGAACCTTCTTAGAATGGATATATATGAAGGACATAGGAGTTTGAACTTGTTTTGACTGAAGGAATTGGTGTTTATAAGCAAAAATCCGAATTTCGTCTTAATTCCGCAAAAGAAGGCTATTCCTGTTCTTCTTTCTCAAACAAGGTCATTTAAAGAGGTTTATGCATGGAATCTTCTTAGAATGGATATATATGAAGGACAAATTAGTTTGAACTTTTTTTGACTGAAGGAATTCATTTTATAGCAAAAATACCAATTTGGCTTTAACTCGCAAAAGTAAGGCTATTCCTGTTTTTCTTTCTCAAACAAGGTCATTTAAAGAGGTTTATGCATGGAACCTTCTTAGAATGGATATATATGAAGGATATAGGAGTTTGAACTTGTTTTGACTGAAGGAATTCATTTTATAGCAAAAATACCAATTTGGCTTTAACTCGCAAAAGTAAGACTATTCCTGTTTTTCTTTCTCAAACAAGGTCATTTAAAGAGGTTTATGCATGGAAACTTCTTAGAATGGATATATATGAAGGACATAGGAGTTTGAACTTGTTTTGACTGAAGGAATTCATTTTATAGCAAAAATACCAATTTGGCTTCAACTCGCAAAAGTAAGGCTATTCCTGTTTTTCTTTCTCAAACAAGGTCATTTAAAGAGTTTTATGCATGGAACCTTCTTAGAATGGATATATATGAAGGACATAGGAGTTTGAACTTGTTTTGACTGAAGGAATTCATTATATAGTAAAAATACCAATTTGGCTTTAACTCGCAAAAGTAAGACTATTCCTGTTTTTCTTTCTCAAACAAGGTCATTTAAAGAGGTTTATGCATGGAACCTTCTTAGAATGGATATATATGAAGGACATAGGAGTTTGAAATTGTTTTGACTGAAGGAATTCATTTTATAGCAAAAATACCAATTTGGCTTTAACTCACAAAAGTAAGGCGATTCCTGTTTTTCTTTCTCAAACAAGGTCATTTAAAGAGTTTTATGCATGGAACCTTCTTAGAATGGATATATATGAAGGACATAGGAGTTTGAACTTGTTTTGACTGAAGGAATTGGTGTTTATAAGCAAAAATCCGAATTTCGTCTTAATTCCGCAAAAGAAGGCTATTCCTGTTTTTCTTTCTCAAACAAGGTCATTTAAAGAGGTTTATGCATGGAACCTTAGAATGGATATATATGAAGGACATAGGAGTTTGAACTTGTTTTGACTGAAGGAATTCATTATATAGTAAAAATACCAATTTGGCTTTAACTCGCAAAAGTAAGACTATTCCTGTTTTTCTTTCTCAAACAAGGTCATTTAAAGAGGTTTATGCATGGAACCTTCTTAGAATGGATATATATGAAGGACATAGGAGTTTGAAATTGTTTTGACTGAAGGAATTCATTTTATAGCAAAAATACCAATTTGGCTTTAACTCACAAAAGTAAGGCGATTCCTGTTTTTCTTTCTCAAACAAGGTCATTTAAAGAGTTTTATGCATGGAACCTTCTTAGAATGGATATATATGAAGGACATAGGAGTTTGAACTTGTTTTGACTGAAGGAATTGGTGTTTATAAGCAAAAATCCGAATTTCGTCTTAATTCCGCAAAAGAAGGCTATTCCTGTTTTTCTTTCTCAAACAAGGTCATTTAAAGAGGTTTATGCATGGAACCTTAGAATGGATATATATGAAGGACATAGGAGTTTGAACTTGTTTTAACTTAAGGAATTCATTTTATAGCAAAAATACCAATTTGGCTTTAACTCGCAAAAGTAAGACTATTCCTGTTTTTCTTTCTCAAACAAGGTCATTTAAAGAGGTTTATGCATGGAACCTTCTTAGAATGGATATATATATGAAGGACATAGGAGTTTGAAATTGTTTTGACTGAAGGAATTCATTTTATAGCAAAAATACCAATTTGGCTTTAACTCGCAAAAGTAAGGCTATTCCTGTTTTTCTTTGTCAAACAAGGTCATTTAAAGAGTTTTATGCTTGGAACCTTCTTAGAATGGATATATATGAAGGACATAGGAGTTTGAACTTGTTTTGACTGAAGGAATTGGTGTTTATAAGCAAAAATCCGAATTTCGTCTTAATTCCGCAAAAGAAGGCTATTCCTGTTCTTCTTTCTCAAACAAGGTCATTTAAAGAGGTTTATGCATGGAATCTTCTTAGAATGGATATATATGAAGGGCAAATTAGTTTGAAATTGCTTTGACTGAAGGAATTCATTTTATAGCAAAAATACCAATTTGGCTTTAACTCGCAAAAGTAAGGCTATTCCTGTTTTTCTTTCTCAAACACGGTCATTTAAAGAGTTTTATGGATGGAACCTTCTTAGAATGGATATATATGAAGGACATAGGAGTTTGAACTTGTTTTGACTGAAGGAATTCATTTTATAGCAAAAATACCAATTTGGCTTTAACTCGCAAAAGTAAGGCTATTCCTGTTTTTCTTTCTCAAACAAGGTCATTTCAAGAGGTTTATGCATGGAACCTTCTTAGAATGGATATATATGAAGGACATAGGAGTTTGAACTTGTTTTGACTGAAGGAATTGGTGTTTATAATCAAAAATCCGAATTTCGTCTTAATTCCGCAAAAGAAGGCTATTCCTGTTCTTCTTTCTCAAACAAGGTCATTTAAAGAGGTTTATGCATGGAATCTTCTTAGAATGGATATATATGAAGGACAAATTAGTTTGAACTTTTTTTGACTGAAGGAATTCATTTTATAGCAAAAATACCAATTTGGCTTTAACTCGCAAAAGTAAGGCTATTCCTGTTTTTCTTTCTCAAACAAGGTCATTTAAAGAGTTTTATGCATGGAACCTTCTTAGAATGGATATATATGAAGGATATAGGAGTTTGAACTTGTTTTGACTGAAGGAATTCATTTTATAGCAAAAATACCAATTTGGCTTTAACTCGCAAAAGTAAGACTATTCCTGTTTTTCTTTCTCAAACAAGGTCTTTTAAAGAGGTTTATGCATGGAAACTTCTTAGAATGGATATATATGAAGGACATAGGAGTTTGAACTTGTTTTGACTGAAGGAATTCATTTTATAGCAAAAATACCAATTTGGCTTTAACTCACTAAAGTAAGGCGATTCCTGTTTTTCTTTCTCAAACAAGGTCATTTAAAGAGTTTTATGCATGGAACCTTCTTAGAATGGATATATATGAAGGACATAGGAGTTTGAACTTGTTTTGACTGAAGGAATTCATTATATAGCAAAAATACCAATTTGGCTTTAACTCGCAAAAGTAAGACTATTCCTGTTTTTCTCTCTCAAACAAGGTCATTTAAAGAGTTTTATGCATGGAACCTTCTTAGAATGGATATATATGAAGGACATAGGAGTTTGAAATTGTTTTGACTGAAGGAATTCATTTTATAGCAAAAATACCAATTTGGCTTTAACTCACAAAAGTAAGGCGATTCCTGTTTTTCTTTCTCAAACAAGGTCATTTAAAGAGTTTTATGCATGGAACCTTCTTAGAATGGATATATATGAAGGACATAGGAGTTTGAACTTGTTTTGACTGAAGGAATTGGTGTTTATAAGCAAAAATCCGAATTTCGTCTTAATTCCGCAAAAGAAGGCTATTCCTGTTCTTCTTTCTCAAACAAGGTCATTTAAAGAGGTTTATGCATGGAATCTTCTTAGAATGGATATATATGAAGGACAAATTAGTTTGAAATTGTTTTGACTGAAGGAATTCATTTTATAGCAAAAATACCAATTTGGCTTCAACTCGCAAAAGTAAGGCTATTCCTGTTTTTCTTTCTCAAACAAGGTCATTTAAAGAGGTTTATGCATGGAACCTTCTTAGAATGGATATATATAAAGGACATAGGAGTTTGAACTTGTTTTGACTGAAGGAATTCATTTTATAGCAAAAATACCAATTTGGCTTTAACTCACAAAAGTAAGGCTATTCCTGTTTTTCTTTCTCAAACAAGGTCATTTAAAGAGTTTTATGCATGGAACCTTCTTAGAATGGATATATATGAAGGACATAGGAGTTTGAACTTGTTTTGACTGAAGGAATTCATTTTATAGCAAAAATACCAATTTGGCTTTAACTCGCAAAAGTAAGGCTATTCCTGTTTTTCTTTCTCAAACAAGGTCATTTAAAGAGTTTTATGCATGGAACCTTCTTAGAATGGATATATATGAAGGATATAGGAGTTTGAACTTGTTTTGACTGAAGGAATTCATTTTATAGCAAAAATACCAATTTGGCTTTAACTCGCAAAAGTAAGACTATTCCTGTTTTTCTTTCTCAAACAAGGTCATTTAAAGAGGTTTATGCATGGAAACTTCTTAGAATGGATATATATGAAGGACATAGGAGTTTGAACTTGTTTTGACTGAAGGAATTCATTTTATAGCAAAAATACCAATTTGGCTTCAACTCGCAAAAGTAAGGCTATTCCTGTTTTTCTTTCTCAAACAAGGTCATTTAAAGAGTTTTATGCATGGAACCTTCTTAGAATGGATATATATGAAGGACATAGGAGTTTGAACTTGTTTTGACTGAAGGAATTGGTGTTTATAAGCAAAAATCCGAATTTCGTCTTAATTCCGCAAAAGAAGGCTATTCCTGTTCTTCTTTCTCAAACAAGGTCATTTAAAGAGGTTTATGCATGGAATCTTCTTAGAATGGATATATATGAAGGACATAGGAGTTTGAAATTGTTTTGACTGAAGGAATTCATTTTATAGCAAAAATACCAATTTGGCTTTAACTCACAAAAGTAAGGCTATTCCTGTTTTTCTTTCTCAAACAAGGTCATTTAAAGAGTTTTATGCATGGAACCTTCTTAGAATGGATATATATGAAGGACATAGGAGTTTGAACTTGTTTTGACTGAAGGAATTCATTTTATAGCAAAAATACCAATTTGGCTTTAACTCGCAAAAGTAAGGCTATTCCTGTTTTTCTTTCTCAAACAAGGTCATTTAAAGAGTTTTATGCATGGAACCTTCTTAGAATGGATATATATGAAGGATATAGGATTTTGAACTTGTTTTGACTGAAGGAATTCATTTTATAGCAAAAATACCAATTTGGCTTTAACTCGCAAAAGTAAGACTATTCCTGTTTTTCTTTCTCAAACAAGGTCATTTAAAGAGGTTTATGCATGGAACCTTCTTAGAATGGATATATATGAAGGACATAGGAGTTTGAACTTGTTTTGACTGAAGGAATTGGTGTTTATAAGCAAAAATCCGAATTTCGTCTTAATTCCGCAAAAGAAGGCTATTCCTGTTCTTCTTTCTCAAACAAGGTCATTTAAAGAGGTTTATGCATGGAATCTTCTTAGAATGGATATATATGAAGGACATAGGAGTTTGAAATTGTTTTGACTGAAGGAATTCATTTTATAGCAAAAATACCAATTTGGCTTTAACTCACAAAAGTAAGGCTATTCCTGTTTTTCTTTCTCAAACAAGGTCATTTAAAGAGTTTTATGCATGGAACCTTCTTAGAATGGATATATATGAAGGACAAATTAGTTTGAAATTGTTTTGACTGAAGGAATTCATTTTATAGCAAAAATACCAATTTGGCTTCAACTCGCAAAAGTAAGGCTATTCCTGTTTTTCTTTCTCAAACAAGGTCATTTAAAGAGGTTTATGCATGGAACCTTCTTAGAATGGATATATATGAAGGACATAGGAGTTTGAACTTGTTTTGACTGAAGGAATTCATTTTATAGCAAAAATACCAATTTGGCTTTAACTCACAAAAGTAAGGCTATTCCTGTTTTTCTTTCTCAAACAAGGTCATTTAAAGAGTTTTATGCATGGAACCTTCTTAGAATGGATATATATGAAGGACATAGGAGTTTGAACTTGTTTTGACTGAAGGAATTCATTTTATAGCAAAAATACCAATTTGGCTTTAACTCGCAAAAGTAAGGCTATTCCTGTTTTTCTTTCTCAAACAAGGTCATTTAAAGAGTTTTATGCATGGAACCTTCTTAGAATGGATATATATGAAGGATATAGGAGTTTGAACTTGTTTTGACTGAAGGAATTCATTTTATAGCAAAAATACCAATTTGGCTTTAACTCGCAAAAGTAAGACTATTCCTGTTTTTCTTTCTCAAACAAGGTCATTTAAAGAGGTTTATGCATGGAAACTTCTTAGAATGGATATATATGAAGGACATAGGAGTTTGAACTTGTTTTGACTGAAGGAATTCATTTTATAGCAAAAATACCAATTTGGCTTCAACTCGCAAAAGTAAGGCTATTCCTGTTTTTCTTCCTCAAACAAGGTCATTTAAAGAGTTTTATGCATGGAACCTTCTTAGAATGGATATATATGAAGGACATAGGAGTTTGAACTTGTTTTGACTGAAGGAATTGGTGTTTATAAGCAAAAATCCGAATTTCGTCTTAATTCCGCAAAACAAGGCTATTCCTGTTTTTCTTTCTCAAACAAGGTCATTTAAAGAGTTTTATGCATGGAACCTTCTTAGAATGGATATATATGAAGGACATAGGAGTTTGAACTTGTTTTGACTGAAGGAATTGGTGTTTATAAGCAAAAATCCGAATTTCGTCTTAATTCCGCAAAAGAAGGCTATTCCTGTTCTTCTTTCTCAAACAAGGTCATTTAAAGAGGTTTATGCATGAAATCTTCTTAGAATGGATATATATGAAGGACAAATTAGTTTGAAATTGTTTTGACTGAAGGAATTCATTTTATAGCAAAAATACCAATTTGGCTTCAACTCGCAAAAGTAAGGCTATTCCTGTTTTTCTTTCTCAAACAAGGTCATTTAAAGAGGTTTATGCATGGAACCTTCTTAGAATGGATATATATGAAGGACATAGGAGTGTGAACTTGTTTTGACTGAAGGAATTCATTTTATAGCAAAAATACCAATTTGGCTTTAACTCACAAAAGTAAGGCTATTCCTGTTTTTCTTTCTCAAACAAGGTCATTTAAAGAGTTTTATGCATGGAACCTTCTTAGAATGGATATATATGAAGGACATAGGAGTTTGAACTTGTTTTGACTGAAGGAATTGGTGTTTATAAGCAAAAATCCGAATTTCGTCTTAATTCCGCAAAAGAAGGCTATTCCTGTTCTTCTTTCTCAAACAAGGTCATTTAAAGAGGTTTATGCATGGAATCTTCTTAGAATGGATATATATGAAGGACATAGGAGTTTGAAATTGTTTTGACTGAAGGAATTCATTTTATAGCAAAAATACCAATTTGGCTTTAACTCACAAAAGTAAGGCTATTCCTGTTTTTCTTTCTCAAACAAGGTCATTTAAAGAGTTTTATGCATGGAACCTTCTTAGAATGGATATATATGAAGGACATAGGAGTTTGAACTTGTTTTGACTGAAGGAATTGGTGTTTATAAGCAAAAATCCGAATTTCGTCTTAATTCCGCAAAACAAGGCTATTCCTGTTCTTCTTTCTCAAACAAGGTCATTTAAAGAGGTTTATGCATGGAATATTCTTAGAATGGATATATATGAAGGACAAATTAGTTTGAAATTGTTTTGACTGAAGGAATTCATTTTATAGCAAAAATACCAATTTGGCTTTAACTCGCAAAAGTAAGGCTATTCCTGTTTTTCTTTCTCAAACAAGGTCATTTAAAGAGGTTTATGCATGGAACCTTCTTAGAATGGATATATATGAAGGACATAGGAGTTTGAACTTGTTTTGACTGAAGGAATCGGTGTTTATAAGCAAAAATCCGAATTTCGTCTTAATTCCGCAAAAGAAGGCTATTCCTGTTCTTCTTTCTCAAACAAGGTCATTTAAAGAGGTTTATGCATGGAATCTTCTTAGAATGGATATATATGAAGGACAAATTAGTTTGAACTTTTTTTGACTGAAGGAATTCATTTTATAGCAAAAATACCAATTTGGCTTTAACTCGCAAAAGTAAGGCTATTCCTGTTTTTCTTTCTCAAACAAGGTCATTTAAAGAGGTTTATGCATGGAACCTTCTTAGAATGGATATATATGAAGGATATAGGAGTTTGAACTTGTTTTGACTGAAGGAATTCATTTTATAGCAAAAATACCAATTTGGCTTTAACTCGCAAAAGTAAGACTATTCCTGTTTTTCTTTCTCAAACAAGGTCATTTAAAGAGGTTTATGCATGGAAACTTCTTAGAATGGATATATATGAAGGACATAGGAGTTTGAACTTGTTTTGACTGAAGGAATTCATTTTATAGCAAAAATACCAATTTGGCTTCAACTCGCAAAAGTAAGGCTATTCCTGTTTTTCTTTCTCAAACAAGGTCATTTAAAGAGTTTTATGCATGGAACCTTCTTAGAATGGATATATATGAAGGACATAGGAGTTTGAACTTGTTTTGACTGAAGGAATTCATTATATAGTAAAAATACCAATTTGGCTTTAACTCGCAAAAGTAAGACTATTCCTGTTTTTCTTTCTCAAACAAGGTCATTTAAAGAGGTTTATGCATGGAACCTTCTTAGAATGGATATATATGAAGGACATAGGAGTTTGAAATTGTTTTGACTGAAGGAATTCATTTTATAGCAAAAATACCAATTTGGCTTTAACTCACAAAAGTAAGGCGATTCCTGTTTTTCTTTCTCAAACAAGGTCATTTAAAGAGTTTTATGCATGGAACCTTCTTAGAATGGATATATATGAAGGACATAGGAGTTTGAACTTGTTTTGACTGAAGGAATTGGTGTTTATAAGCAAAAATCCGAATTTCGTCTTAATTCCGCAAAAGAAGGCTATTCCTGTTTTTCTTTCTCAAACAAGGTCATTTAAAGAGGTTTATGCATGGAACCTTAGAATGGATATATATGAAGGACATAGGAGTTTGAACTTGTTTTAACTTAAGGAATTCATTTTATAGCAAAAATACCAATTTGGCTTTAACTCGCAAAAGTAAGACTATTCCTGTTTTTCTTTCTCAAACAAGGTCATTTAAAGAGGTTTATGCATGGAACCTTCTTAGAATGGATATATATATGAAGGACATAGGAGTTTGAAATTGTTTTGACTGAAGGAATTCATTTTATAGCAAAAATACCAATTTGGCTTTAACTCGCAAAAGTAAGGCTATTCCTGTTTTTCTTTGTCAAACAAGGTCATTTAAAGAGGTTTATGCTTGGAACCTTCTTAGAATGGATATATATGAAGGACATAGGAGTTTGAACTTGTTTTGACTGAAGGAATTGGTGTTTATAAGCAAAAATCCGAATTTCGTCTTAATTCCGCAAAAGAAGGCTATTCCTGTTCTTCTTTCTCAAACAAGGTCATTTAAAGAGGTTTATGCATGGAATCTTCTTAGAATGGATATATATGAAGGGCAAATTAGTTTGAAATTGCTTTGACTGAAGGAATTCATTTTATAGCAAAAATACCAATTTGGCTTTAACTCGCAAAAGTAAGGCTATTCCTGTTTTTCTTTCTCAAACACGGTCATTTAAAGAGTTTTATGGATGGAACCTTCTTAGAATGGATATATATGAAGGACATAGGAGTTTGAACTTGTTTTGACTGAAGGAATTCATTTTATAGCAAAAATACCAATTTGGCTTTAACTCGCAAAAGTAAGGCTATTCCTGTTTTTCTTTCTCAAACAAGGTCATTTAAAGAGGTTTATGCATGGAACCTTCTTAGAATGGATATATATGAAGGACATAGGAGTTTGAACTTGTTTTGACTGAAGGAATTGGTGTTTATAATCAAAAATCCGAATTTCGTCTTAATTCCGCAAAAGAAGGCTATTCCTGTTCTTCTTTCTCAAACAAGGTCATTTAAAGAGGTTTATGCATGGAATCTTCTTAGAATGGATATATATGAAGGACAAATTAGTTTGAACTTTTTTTGACTGAAGGAATTCATTTTATAGCAAAAATACCAATTTGGCTTTAACTCGCAAAAGTAAGGCTATTCCTGTTTTTCTTTCTCAAACAAGGTCATTTAAAGAGGTTTATGCATGGAACCTTCTTAGAATGGATATATATGAAGGATATAGGAGTTTGAACTTGTTTTGACTGAAGGAATTCATTTTATAGCAAAAATACCAATTTGGCTTTAACTCGCAAAAGTAAGACTATTCCTGTTTTTCTTTCTCAAACAAGGTCATTTAAAGAGGTTTATGCATGGAAACTTCTTAGAATGGATATATATGAAGGACATAGGAGTTTGAAATTGTTTTGACTGAAGGAATTCATTTTATAGCAAAAATACCAATTTGGCTTTAACTCACAAAAGTAAGGCGATTCCTGTTTTTCTTTCTCAAACAAGGTCATTTAAAGAGTTTTATGCATGGAACCTTCTTAGAATGGATATATATGAAGGACATAGGAGTTTGAACTTGTTTTGACTGAAGGAATTGGTGTTTATAAGCAAAAATCCGAATTTCGTCTTAATTCCGCAAAAGAAGGCTATTCCTGTTTTTCTTTCTCAAACAAGGTCATTTAAAGAGGTTTATGCATGGAACCTTAGAATGGATATATATGAAGGACATAGGAGTTTGAACTTGTTTTAACTTAAGGAATTCATTTTATAGCAAAAATACCAATTTGGCTTTAACTCGCAAAAGTAAGACTATTCCTGTTTTTCTTTCTCAAACAAGGTCATTTAAAGAGGTTTATGCATGGAACCTTCTTAGAATGGATATATATATGAAGGACATAGGAGTTTGAAATTGTTTTGACTGAAGGAATTCATTTTATAGCAAAAATACCAATTTGGCTTTAACTCGCAAAAGTAAGGCTATTCCTGTTTTTCTTTGTCAAACAAGGTCATTTAAAGAGGTTTATGCTTGGAACCTTCTTAGAATGGATATATATGAAGGACATAGGAGTTTGAACTTGTTTTGACTGAAGGAATTGGTGTTTATAAGCAAAAATCCGAATTTCGTCTTAATTCCGCAAAAGAAGGCTATTCCTGTTCTTCTTTCTCAAACAAGGTCATTTAAAGAGGTTTATGCATGGAATCTTCTTAGAATGGATATATATGAAGGGCAAATTAGTTTGAAATTGCTTTGACTGAAGGAATTCATTTTATAGCAAAAATACCAATTTGGCTTTAACTCGCAAAAGTAAGGCTATTCCTGTTTTTCTTTCTCAAACACGGTCATTTAAAGAGTTTTATGGATGGAACCTTCTTAGAATGGATATATATGAAGGACATAGGAGTTTGAACTTGTTTTGACTGAAGGAATTCATTTTATAGCAAAAATACCAATTTGGCTTTAACTCGCAAAAGTAAGGCTATTCCTGTTTTTCTTTCTCAAACAAGGTCATTTAAAGAGGTTTATGCATGGAACCTTCTTAGAATGGATATATATGAAGGACATAGGAGTTTGAACTTGTTTTGACTGAAGGAATTGGTGTTTATAATCAAAAATCCGAATTTCGTCTTAATTCCGCAAAAGAAGGCTATTCCTGTTCTTCTTTCTCAAACAAGGTCATTTAAAGAGGTTTATGCATGGAATCTTCTTAGAATGGATACATATGAAGGACAAATTAGTTTGAACTTTTTTTGACTGAAGGAATTCATTTTATAGCAAAAATACCAATTTGGCTTTAACTCGCAAAAGTAAGGCTATTCCTGTTTTTCTTTCTCAAACAAGGTCATTTAAAGAGTTTTATGCATGGAACCTTCTTAGAATGGATATATATGAAGGATATAGGAGTTTGAACTTGTTTTGACTGAAGGAATTCATTTTATAGCAAAAATACCAATTTGGCTTTAACTCGCAAAAGTAAGACTATTCCTGTTTTTCTTTCTCAAACAAGGTCTTTTAAAGAGGTTTATGCATGGAAACTTCTTAGAATGGATATATATGAAGGACATAGGAGTTTGAACTTGTTTTGACTGAAGGAATTCATTTTATAGCAAAAATACCAATTTGGCTTTAACTCACTAAAGTAAGGCGATTCCTGTTTTTCTTTCTCAAACAAGGTCATTTAAAGAGTTTTATGCATGGAACCTTCTTAGAATGGATATATATGAAGGACATAGGAGTTTGAACTTGTTTTGACTGAAGGAATTCATTATATAGCAAAAATACCAATTTGGCTTTAACTCGCAAAATTAAGACTATTCCTGTTTTTCTCTCTCAAACAAGGTCATTTAAAGAGGTTTATGCATGGAACCTTCTTAGAATGGATATATATGAAGGACATAGGAGTTTGAAATTGTTTTGACTGAAGGAATTCATTTTATAGCAAAAATACCAATTTGGCTTTAACTCACAAAAGTAAGGCGATTCCTGTTTTTCTTTCTAAAACAAGGTCATTTAAAGAGTTTTATGCATGGAACCTTCTTAGAATGGATATATATGAAGGACATAGGAGTTTGAACTTGTTTTGACTGAAGGAATTGGTGTTTATAAGCAAAAATCCGAATTTCGTCTTAATTCCGCAAAAGAAGGCTATTCCTGTTCTTCTTTCTCAAACAAGGTCATTTAAAGAGGTTTATGCATGGAATCTTCTTAGAATGGATATATATGAAGGACAAATTAGTTTGAAATTGTTTTGACTGAAGGAATTCATTTTATAGCAAAAATACCAATTTGGCTTCAACTCGTAAAAGTAAGGCTATTCCTGTTTTTCTTTCTCAAACAAGGTCATTTAAAGAGGTTTATGCATGGAACCTTCTTAGAATGGATATATATGAAGGACATAGGAGTTTGAACTTGTTTTGACTGAAGGAATTCATTATATAGCAAAAATACCAATTTGGCTTTAACTCGCAAAAGTAAGACTATTCCTGTTTTTCTCTCTCAAACAAGGTCATTTAAAGAGGTTTATGCATGGAACCTTCTTAGAATGGATATATATGAAGGACATAGGAGTTTGAAATTGTTATGACTGAAGGAATTCATTTTATAGCAAAAATACCAATTTGGCTTTAACTCACAAAAGTAAGGCGATTCCTGTTTTTCTTTCTCAAACAAGGTCATTTAAAGAGTTTTATGCATGGAACCTTCTTAGAATGGATATATATGAAGGACATAGGAGTTTGAACTTGTTTTGACTGAAGGAATTGGTGTTTATAAGCAAAAATCCGAATTTCGTCTTAATTCCGCAAAAGAAGGCTATTCCTGTTCTTCTTTCTCAAACAAGGTCATTTAAAGAGGTTTATGCATGGAATCTTCTTAGAATGGATATATATGAAGGACAAATTAGTTTGAAATTGTTTTGACTGAAGGAATTCATTTTATAGCAAAAATACCAATTTGGCTTCAACTCGCAAAAGTAAGGCTATTCCTGTTTTTCTTTCTCAAACAAGGTCATTTAAAGAGGTTTATGCATGGAAACTTCTTAGAATGGATATATATGAAGGACATAGGAGTTTGAACTTGTTTTGACTGAAGGAATTCATTTTATAGCAAAAATACCAATTTGGCTTCAACTCGCAAAAGTAAGACTATTCCTGTTTTTCTTTCTCAAACAAGGTCAATTAAAGAGGTTTATGTATGGAACCTTCTTAGAATGGATATATATGAAGGACATAGGAGTTTGAAATTGTTTTGACTGAAGGAATTCATTTTATAGCAAAAATACCAATTTGGCTTTAACTCGCAAAAGTAAGACTATTCCTGTTTTTCTTTCTCAAACAAGGTCATTTAAAGAGTTTTATGCATGGAACCTTCTTAGAATGGATATATATGAAGGACATAGGAGTTTGAACTTGTTTTGACTGAAGGAATTGGTGTTTATAAGCAAAAATCCGATTTTCGTCTTAATTCCGCAAAAGAAGGCTATTCCTGTTCTTCTTTCTCAAACAAGGTCATTTAAAGAGGTTTATGCATGGAATCTTCTTAGAATGGATATATATGAAGGACATAGGAGTTTGAAATTGTTTTGACTGAAGGAATTCATTTTATAGCAAAAATACCAATTTGGCTTTAACTCACAAAAGTAAGGCTATTCCTGTTTTTCTTTCTCAAACAAGGTCATTTAAAGAGTTTTATGCATGGAACCTTCTTAGAATGGATATATATGAAGGACATAGGAGTTTGAACTTGTTTTGACTGAAGGAATTCATTTTATAGCAAAAATACCAATTTGGCTTTAACTCGCAAAAGTAAGGCTATTCCTGTTTTTCTTTCTCAAACAAGGTCATTTAAAGAGTTTTATGCATGGAACCTTCTTAGAATGGATATATATGAAGGATATAGGATTTTGAACTTGTTTTGACTGAAGGAATTCATTTTATAGCAAAAATACCAATTTGGCTTTAACTCGCAAAAGTAAGACTATTCCTGTTTTTCTTTCTCAAACAAGGTCATTTAAAGAGGTTTATGCATGGAACCTTCTTAGAATGGATATATATGAAGGACATAGGAGTTTGAACTTGTTTTGACTGAAGGAATTGGTGTTTATAAGCAAAAATCCGAATTTCGTCTTAATTCCGCAAAAGAAGGCTATTCCTGTTCTTCTTTCTCAAAAAAGGTCATTTAAAGAGGTTTATGCATGGAATCTTCTTAGAATGGATATATATGAAGGACATAGGAGTTTGAAATTGTTTTGACTGAAGGAATTCATTTTATAGCAAAAATACCAATTTGGCTTTAACTCACAAAAGTAAGGCTATTCCTGTTTTTCTTTCTCAAACAAGGTCATTTAAAGAGTTTTATGCATGGAACCTTCTTAGAATGGATATATATGAAGGACATAGGAGTTTGAACTTGTTTTGACTGAAGGAATTCATTTTATAGCAAAAATACCAATTTGGCTTCAACTCGCAAAAGTAAGGCTATTCCTGTTTTTCTTTCTCAAACAAGGTCATTTAAAGAGTTTTATGCATGGAACCTTCTTAGAATGGATATATATGAAGGACATAGGAGTTTCAACTTGTTTTGACTGAAGGAATTCATTATATAGCAAAAATACCAATTTGGCTTTAACTCGCAAAAGTAAGACTATTCCTGTTTTTCTTTCTCAAACAAGGTCATTTAAAGAGGTTTATGCATGGAACCTTCTTAGAATGGATATATATGAAGGACATAGGAGTTTGAACTTGTTTTGACTGAAGGAATTGGTGTTTATAAGCAAAAATCCGAATTTCGTCTTAATTCCGCAAAAGAAGGCTATTCCTGTTCTTCTTTCTCAAACAAGGTCATTTAAAGAGGTTTATGCATGGAATCTTCTTAGAATGGATATATATGAAGGACATAGGAGTTTGAAATTGTTTTGACTGAAGGAATTCATTTTATAGCAAAAATACCAATTTGGCTTTAACTCACAAAAGTAAGGCTATTCCTGTTTTTCTTTCTCAAACAAGGTCATTTAAAGAGTTTTATGCATGGAACCTTCTTAGAATGGATATATATGAAGGACATAGGAGTTTGAACTTGTTTTGACTGAAGGAATTCATTTTATAGCAAAAATACCAATTTGGCTTCAACTCGCAAAAGTAAGGCTATTCCTGTTTTTCTTTCTCAAACAAGGTCATTTAAAGAGGTTTATGCATGGAACCTTCTTAGAATGGATATATATGAAGGACATAGGAGTTTGAACTTGTTTTGACTGAAGGAATTCATTATATAGCAAAAATACCAATTTGGCTTTAACTCGCAAAAGTAAGACTATTCCTGTTTTTCTTTCTCAAACAAGGTCATTTAAAGAGGTTTATGCATGGAACCTTCTTAGAATGGATATATATGAAGGACATAGGAGTTTGAAATTGTTTTGACTGAAGGAATTCATTTTATAGCAAAAATACCAATTTGGCTTTAACTCACAAAAGTAAGGCGATTCCTGTTTTTCTTTCTCAAACAAGGTCATTTAAAGAGTTTTATGCATGGAACCTTCTTAGAATGGATATATATGAAGGACATAGGAGTTTGAAATTGTTTTGACTGAAGGAATTCATTTTATAGCAAAAATACCAATTTGGCTTTAACTCGCAAAAGTAAGGCTATTCCTGTTTTTCTTTCTCAAACAAGGTCATTTAAAGAGTTTTATGCTTGGAACCTTCTTAGAATGGATATATATGAAGGATATAGGAGTTTGAACTTGTTTTGACTGAAGGAATTGGTGTTTATAAGCAAAAATCCGAATTTCGTCTTAATTCCGCAAAAGAAGGCTATTCCTGTTTTTCTTTCTCAAACAAGGTCATTTAAAGAGGTTTATGCATGGAACCTTAGAATGGATATATATGAAGGACATAGGAGTTTGAACTTGTTTTAACTTAAGGAATTCATTTTATAGCAAAAATACCAATTTGGCTTTAACTCGCAAAAGTAAGACTATTCCTGTTTTTCTTTCTCTAACAAGGTCATTTAAAGAGTTTTATGCATGGAACCTTCTTAGAATGGATATATATGAAGGACATAGGAGTTTGAACTTGTTTTGACAGAAGGAATTCATTTTATAGCAAAAATACCAATTTGGCTTTAACTCGCAAAAGTAAGACTATTCCTGTTTTTCTTTCTCAAACAAGGTCATTTAAAGAGGTTTATGCATGGAACCTTCTTAGAATGGATATATATGAAGGACATAGGAGTTTGAACTTGTTTTGACTGAAGGAATTCATTATATAGCAAAAATACCAATTTGGCTTCAACTCGCAAAAGTAAGGCTATTCCTGTTTTTCTTTCTCAAACAAGGTCATTTAAAGAGGTTTATGCATGGAACCTTCTTAGAATGGATATATATGAAGGACATAGGAGTTTGAACTTGTTTTGACTGAAGGAATTCATTATATAGCAAAAATACCAATTTGGCTTTAACTCGCAAAAGTAAGACTATTCCTGTTTTTCTTTCTCAAACAAGGTCATTTAAAGAGGTTTATGCATGGAACCTTCTTAGAATGGATATATATGAAGGACATAGGAGTTTGAAATTGTTTTGACTGAAGGAATTCATTTTATAGCAAAAATACCAATTTGGCTTTAACTCACAAAAGTAAGGCGATTCCTGTTTTTCTTTCTCAAACAAGGTCATTTAAAGAGTTTTATGCATGGAACCTTCTTAGAATGGATATATATGAAGGACATAGGAGTTTGAAATTTATTTGACTGAAGGAATTCATTTTATAGCAAAAATACCAATTTGGCTTTAACTCGCAAAAGTAAGGCTATTCCTGTTTTTCTTTCTCAAACAAGGTCATTTAAAGAGTTTTATGCATGGAACCTTCTTAGAATGGATATATATGAAGGATATAGGAGTTTGAACTTGTTTTGACTGAAGGAATTGGTGTTTATAAGCAAAAATCCGAATTTCGTCTTAATTCCGCAAAAGAAGGCTATTCCTGTTTTTCTTTCTCAAACAAGGTCATTTAAAGAGGTTTATGCATGGAATCTTCTTAGAATGGATATATATGAAGGACATAGGAGTTTGAAATTGTTTTGACTGAAGGAATTCATTTTATAGCAAAAATACCAATTTGGCTTTAACTCACAAAAGTAAGGCGATTCCTGTTTTTCTTTCTCAAACAAGGTCATTTAAAGAGTTTTATGCATGGAACCTTCTTAGAATGGATATATATGAAGGACATAGGAGTTTGACCTTGTTTTGACTGAAGGAATTCATTTTATAGCAAAAATACCAATTTGGCTTTAACTCGCAAAAGTAAGGCTATTCCTGTTTTTCTTTCTCAAACAAGGTCATTTAAAGAGTTTTATGCATGGAACCTTCTTAGAATGGATATATATGAAGGATATAGGAGTTTGAACTTGTTTTGACTGAAGGAATTCATTTTATAGCAAAAATACCAATTTGGCTTTAACTCGCAAAAGTAAGACTATTCCTGTTTTTCTTTCTCAAACAAGGTCATTTAAAGAGGTTTATGCATGGAAACTTCTTAGAATGGATATATATGAAGGACATAGGAGTTTGAACTTGTTTTGACTGAAGGAATTCATTTTATAGCAAAAATACCAATTTTGCTTCAACTCGCATAAGTAAGGCTATTCCTGTTTTTCTTTCTCAAAAAAGGTCATTTAAAGAGTTTTATGCATGGAACCTTCTTAGAATGGATATATATGAAGGACATAGGAGTTTGAACTTGTTTTGACTGAAGGAATTCATTTTATAGCAAAAATACCAATTTGGTTTTAACTCACAAAAGTAAGGCGATTCCTGTTTTTCTTTCTCAAACAAGGTCATTTAAAGAGGTTTTATGCATGGAACCTTAGAATGGATATATATGAAGGACATAGGAGTTTGAACTTGTTTTGACTGAAGGAATTGGTGTTTAAAAGCAAAAATCCGAATTTCGTCTTAATTCCGCAAAAGAAGGCTATTCCTGTTCTTCTTTCTCAAACAAGGTCATTTAAAGAGGTTTATGCATGGAATCTTCTTAGAATGGATATATATGAAGGACATAGGAGTTTGAAATTGTTTTGACTGAAGGAATTCATTTTATAGCAAAAATACCAATTTGGCTTTAACTCACAAAAGTAAGGCGATTCCTGTTTTTCTTTCTCAAACAAGGTCATTTAAAGAGTTTTATGCATGGAACCTTCTTAGAATGGATATATATGAAGGACATAGGAGTTTGACCTTGTTTTGACTGAAGGAATTCATTTTATAGCAAAAATACCAATTTGGCTTTAACTCGCAAAAGTAAGGCTATTCCTGTTTTTCTTTCTCAAACAAGGTCATTTAAAGAGTTTTATGCATGGAACCTTCTTAGAATGGATATATATGAAGGATATAGGAGTTTGAACTTGTTTTGACTGAAGGAATTCATTTTATAGCAAAAATACCAATTTGGCTTTAACTCGCAAAAGTAAGACTATTCCTGTTTTTCTTTCTCAAACAAGGTCATTTAAAGAGGTTTATGCATGGAAACTTCTTAGAATGGATATATATGAAGGACATAGGAGTTTGAACTTGTTTTGACTGAAGGAATTCATTTTATAGCAAAAATACCAATTTTGCTTCAACTCGCATAAGTAAGGCTATTCCTGTTTTTCTTTCTCAAAAAAGGTCATTTAAAGAGTTTTATGCATGGAACCTTCTTAGAATGGATATATATGAAGGACATAGGAGTTTGAACTTGTTTTGACTGAAGGAATTGGTGTTTATAAGCAAAAATCCGAATTTCGTTTTAATTCCGCAAAAGAAGGCTATTCCTGTTCTTCTTTCTCAAACAAGGTCATTTAAAGAGGTTTATGCATGGAATCTTCTTAGAATGGATATATATGAAGGACATAGGAGTTTGAAATTGTTTTGACTGAAGGAATTCATTTTATAGCAAAAATACCAATTTGGCTTTAACTCACAAAAGTAAGGCGATTCCTGTTTTTCTTTCTCAAACAAGGTCATTTAAAGAGTTTTATGCATGGAACCTTCTTAGAATGGATATATATGAAGGACATAGGAGTTTGAACTTGTTTTGACTGAAGGAATTCATTTTATAGCAAAAATACCAATTTGGCTTTAACTCGCAAAAGTAAGGCTATTCCTGTTTTTCTTTCTCAAACAAGGTCATTTAAAGAGTTTTATGCATGGAACCTTCTTAGAATGGATATATATGAAGGATATAGGAGTTTGAACTTGTTTTGACTGAAGGAATTCATTTTATAGCAAAAATACCAATTTGGCTTTAACTCGCAAAAGTAAGACTATTCCTGTTTTTCTTTCTCAAACAAGGTCATTTAAAGAGGTTTATGCATGGAAACTTCTTAGAATGGATATATATGAAGGACATAGGAGTTTGAACTTGTTTTGACTGAAGGAATTCATTTTATAGCAAAAATACCAATTTGGCTTCAACTCGCAAAAGTAAGGCTATTCCTGTTTTTCTTTCTCAAACAAGGTCATTTAAAGAGTTTTATGCATGGAACCTTCTTAGAATGGATATATATGAAGGACATAGGAGTTTGAACTTGTTTTGACTGAAGGAATTCATTATATAGCAAAAATACCAATTTGGCTTTAACTCGCAAAAGTAAGACTATTCCTGTTTTTCTTTCTCAAACAAGGTCATTTAAAGAGGTTTATGCATGGAACCTTCTTAGAATGGATATATATGAAGGACATAGGAGTTTGAAATTGTTTTGACTGAAGGAATTCATTTTATAGCAAAAATACCAATTTGGCTTTAACTCACAAAAGTAAGGCGATTCCTGTTTTTCTTTCTCAAACAAGGTCATTTAAAGAGTTTTATGCATGGAACCTTCTTAGAATGGATATATATGAAGGACATAGGAGTTTGAACTTGTTTTGACTGAAGGAATTGGTGTTTATAAGCAAAAATCCGAATTTCGTCTTAATTCCGCAAAAAAAGGCTATTCCTGTTCTTCTTTCTCAAACAAGGTCATTTAAAGAGGTTTATGCATGGAATCTTCTTAGAATGGATATATATGAAGGACATAGGAGTTTGAAATTGTTTTGACTGAAGGAATTCATTTTATAGCAAAAATACCAATTTGGCTTTAACTCACAAAAGTAAGGCGATTCCTGTTTTTCTTTCTCAAACAAGGTCATTTAAAGAGTTTTATGCATGGAACCTTCTTAGAATGGATATATATGAAGGACATAGGAGTTTGAACTTGTTTTGACTGAAGGAATTCATTTTATAGCAAAAATACCAATTTGGCTTTAACTCGCAAAAGTAAGGCTATTCCTGTTTTTCTTTCTCAAACAAGGTCATTTAAAGAGTTTTATGCATGGAACCTTCTTAGAATGGATATATATGAAGGACATAGGAGTTTGAACTTGTTTTGACTGAAGGAATTCATTATATAGCAAAAATACCAATTTGGCTTTAACTCGCAAAAGTAAGACTATTCCTGTTTTTCTTTCTCAAACAAGGTCATTTAAAGAGGTTTATGCATGGAACCTCCTTAGAATGGATATATATGAAGGACATAGGAGTTTGAAATTGTTTTGACTGAAGGAATTCATTTTATAGCAAAAATACCAATTTGGCTTTAACTCGCAAAAGTAAGGCTATTCCTGTTTTTCTTTCTCAAACAAGGTCATTTAAAGAGTTTTATGCATGGAACCTTCTTAGAATGGATATATATGAAGGGCATAGGAGTTTGAACTTGTTTTGACTGAAGGAATTGGTGTTTATAAGCAAAAATCCGAATTTCGTCTTAATTCCGCAAAAGAAGGCTATTCCTGTTCTTCTTTCTCAAACAAGGTCATTTAAAGAGGTTTATGCATGGAATCTTCTTAGAATGGATATATATGAAGGACATAGGAGTTTGAAATTGTTTTGACTGAAGGAATTCATTTTATAGCAAAAATACCAATTTGGCTTTAACTCACAAAAGTATGGCGATTCCTTTTTTTCTTTCTCAAACAAGGTCATTTAAAGAGTTTTATGCATGGAACCTTCTTAGAATGGATATATATGAAGGACATAGGAGTTTGAAATTGTTTTGACTGAAGGAATTCATTTTATAGCAAAAATACCAATTTGGCTTTAACTCACAAAAGTAAGGCGATTCCTGTTTTTCTTTCTCAAACAAGGTCATTTAAAGAGTTTTATGCATGGAACCTTCTTAGAATGGATATATATGAAGGACATAGGAGTTTGAACTTGTTTTGACTGAAGGAATTGGTGTTTATGAGCAAAAATCCGAATTTCGTCTTAATTCCGCAAAAGAAGGCTATTCCTGTTCTTCTTTCTCAAACAAGGTCATTTAAAGAGGTTTACGCATGGAATCTTCTTAGAATGGATATATATGAAGGACAAATTAGTTTGAAATTGTTTTGACTGAAGGAATTCATTTTATAGCAAAAATACCAATTTGGCTTCAACTCGCAAAAGTAAGACTATTCCTGTTTTTCTTTCTCAAACAAGGTCATTTAAAGAGTTTTATGCATGGAACCTTCTTAGAATGGATATATATGAAGGAAATAGGAATTTGAACTTGTTTTGACTGAAGGAATTGGTGTTTATAAGCAAAAATCCGAATTTCGTCTTAATTCCGCAAAAGAAGGCTATTCCTGTTTTTCTTTCTCAAACAAGGTCATTTAAAGAGGTTTATGCATGGAACCTTAGAATGGATATATATGAAGGACATAGGAGTTTGAACTTGTTTTAACTTAAGAAATTCATTTTGTAGCAAAAATACCAATTTGGCTTTAACTCGCAAAAGTAAGACTATTCCTGTTTTTCTTTCTCAAACAAGGTCATTTAAAGAGGTTTATGCATGGAACCTTCTTAGAATGGATATATATGAAGGACATAGGAGTTTGAACTTGTTTTGACTGAAGGAATTGGTGTTTAAAAGCAAAAATCCGAATTTCGTCTTAATTCCGCAAAAGAAGGCTATTCCTGTTCTTCTTTCTCAAACAAGGTCATTTAAAGAGGTTTATGCATGGAATCTATTTAGAATGGATATATATGAAGGACAAATTAGTTTGAACTTGTTTTGACTGAAGGAATTCATTTTATAGCAAAAATACCAATTTGGCTTTAACTCGCAAAAGTAAGACTATTCCTGTTTTTCTTTCTCAAACAAGGTCAATTAAAGAGGTTTATGCATGGAACCTTCTTAGAATGGATATATATGAAGGACATAGGAGTTTGAAATTGTTTTGACTGAAGGAATTCATTTTATAGCAAAAATACCAATTTGGCTTTAACTCACAAAAGTAAGGCGATTCCTGTTTTTCTTTCTCAAACAAGGTCATTTAAAGAGTTTTATGCATGGAACCTTCTTAGAATGGATATATATGAAGGACATAGGAGTTTGAACTTGTTTTGACTGAAGGAATTGGTGTTTATAAGCAAAAATCCGAATTTCGTCTTAATTCCGCAAAAGAAGGCTATTCCTGTTCTTCTTTCTCAAACAAGGTCATTTAAAGAGGTTTATGCATGGAATCTTCTTAGAATGGATATATATGAAGGACATAGGAGTTTGAAATTGTTTTGACTGAAGGAATTCATTTTATAGCAAAAATACCAATTTGGCTTTAACTCACAAAAGTATGGCGATTCCTGTTTTTCTTTCTCAAACAAGGTCATTTAAAGAGTTTTATGCATGGAACCTTCTTAGAATGGATATATATGAAGGACATAGGAGTTTGAAATTGTTTTGACTGAAGGAATTCATTTTATAGCAAAAATACCAATTTGGCTTTAACTCACAAAAGTAAGGCGATTCCTGTTTTTCTTTCTCAAACAAGGTCATTTAAAGAGTTTTATGCATGGAACCTTCTTAGAATGGATATATATGAAGGATATAGGAATTTGAACTTGTTTTGACTGAAGGAATTGGTGTTTATAAGCAAAAATCCGAATTTCGTCTTAATTCCGCAAAAGAAGGCTATTCCTGTTTTTCTTTCTCAAACAAGGTCATTTAAAGAGGTTTATGCATGGAACCTTAGAATGGATATATATGAAGGACATAGGAGTTTGAACTTGTTTTAACTTAAGAAATTCATTTTATAGCAAAAATACCAATTTGGCTTTAACTCGCAAAAGTAAGACTATTCCTGTTTTTCTTTCTCAAACAAGGTCATTTAAAGAGGTTTATGCATGGAACCTTCTTAGAATGGATATATATGAAGGACATAGGAGTTTGAACTTGTTTTGACTGAAGGAATTGGTGTTTAAAAGCAAAAATCCGAATTTCGTCTTAATTCCGCAAAAGAAGGCTATTCCTGTTCTTCTTTCTCAAACAAGGTCATTTAAAGAGGTTTATGCATGGAATCTATTTAGAATGGATATATATGAAGGACAAATTAGTTTGAACTTGTTTTGACTGAAGGAATTCATTTTATAGCAAAAATACCAATTTGGCTTTAACTCGCAAAAGTAAGACTATTCCTGTTTTTCTTTCTCAAACAAGGTCAATTAAAGAGGTTTATGCATGGAACCTTCTTAGAATGGATATATATGAAGGACATAGGAGTTTGAAATTGTTTTGACTGAAGGAATTCATTTTATAGCAAAAATACCAATTTGGCTTTAACTCACAAAAGTAAGGCGATTCCTGTTTTTCTTTCTCAAACAAGGTCATTTAAAGAGTTTTATGCATGGAACCTTCTTAGAATGGATATATATGAAGGACATAGGAGTTTGAACTTGTTTTGACTGAAGGAATTGGTGTTTATAAGCAAAAATCCGAATTTCGTTTTAATTCCGCAAAAGAAGGCTATTCCTGTTCTTCTTTCTCAAACAAGGTCATTTAAAGAGGTTTATGCATGGAATCTTCTTAGAATGGATATATATGAAGGACATAGGAGTTTGAAATTGTTTTGACTGAAGGAATTCATTTTATAGCAAAAATACCAATTTGGCTTTAACTCACAAAAGTAAGGCGATTCCTGTTTTTCTTTCTCAAACAAGGTCATTTAAAGAGTTTTATGCATGGAACCTTCTTAGAATGGATATATATGAAGGACATAGGAGTTTGAACTTGTTTTGACTGAAGGAATTCATTTTATAGCAAAAATACCAATTTGGCTTTAACTCGCAAAAGTAAGACTATTCCTGTTTTTCTTTCTCAAACAAGGTCATTTAAAGAGGTTTATGCATGGAAACTTCTTAGAATGGATATATATGAAGGACATAGGAGTTTGAACTTGTTTTGACTGAAGGAATTCATTTTATAGCAAAAATACCAATTTGGCTTCAACTCGCAAAAGTAAGGCTATTCCTGTTTTTCTTTCTCAAACAAGGTCATTTAAAGAGTTTTATGCATGGAACCTTCTTAGAATGGATATATATGAAGGACATAGGAGTTTGAACTTGTTTTGACTGAAGGAATTCATTATATAGCAAAAATACCAATTTGGCTTTAACTCGCAAAAGTAAGACTATTCCTGTTTTTCTTTCTCAAACAAGGTCATTTAAAGAGGTTTATGCATGGAACCTTCTTAGAATGGATATATATGAAGGACATAGGAGTTTGAAATTGTTTTGACTGAAGGAATTCATTTTATAGCAAAAATACCAATTTGGCTTTAACTGACAAAAGTAAGGCGATTCCTGTTTTTCTTTCTCAAACAAGGTCATTTAAAGAGTTTTATGCATGGAACCTTCTTAGAATGGATATATATGAAGGACATAGGAGTTTGAACTTGTTTTGACTGAAGGAATTGGTGTTTATAAGCAAAAATCCGAATTTCGTCTTAATTCCGCAAAAGAAGGCTATTCCTGTTCTTCTTTCTCAAACAAGGTCATTTAAAGAGGTTTATGCATGGAATCTTCTTAGAATGGATATATATGAAGGACATAGGAGTTTGAAATTGTTTTGACTGAAGGAATTCATTTTATAGCAAAAATACCAATTTGGCTTTAACTCACAAAAGTAAGGCGATTCCTGTTTTTCTTTCTCAAACAAGGTCATTTAAAGAGTTATATGTATGGAACCTTCTTAGAATGGATATATATGAAGGACATAGGAGTTTGAACTTGTTTTGACTGAAGGAATTCATTATATAGCAAAAATACCAATTTGGCTTTAACTCGCAAAAGTAAGACTATTCCTGTTTTTCTTTCTCAAACAAGGTCATTTAAAGAGGTTTATGCATGGAACCTTCTTAGAATGGATATATATGAAGGACATAGGAGTTTGAAATTGTTTTGACTGAAGGAATTCATTTTATAGCAAAAATACCAATTTGGCTTTAACTCACAAAAGTAAGGCGATTCCTGTTTTTATTTCTCAAACAAGGTCATTTAAAGAGTTTTATGCATGGAACCTTCTTAGAATGGATATATATGAAGGACATAGGAGTTTGAACTTGTTTTGACTGAAGGAATTGGTGTTTATAAGCAAAAATCCGAATTTCGTCTTAATTCCGCAAAAGTAAGGCTATTCCTGTTCTTCTTTCTCAAACAAGGTCATTTAAAGAGGTTTATGCATGGAATCTTTTTAGAATGGATATATATGAAGGACAAATTAGTTTGAAATTGTTTTGACTGAAGGAATTCATTTTATAGCAAAAATACCAATTTGGCTTCAACTCGCAAAAGTAAGACTATTCCTGTTTTTCTTTCTCAAACAAGGTCATTTAAAGAGGTTTATGCATGGAACCTTCTTAGAATGGATATATATGAAGGACATAGGAGTTTGAAATTGTTTTGACTGAATGAATTCATTTTATAGCAAAAATACCAATTTGGCTTTAACTCGCAAAAGTAAGGCTATTCCTGTTTTTCTTTGTCAAACAAGGTCATTTAAAGAGTTTTATGCATGGAACCTTCTTAGAATGGATATATATGAAGGATATAGGAGTTTGAACTTGTTTTGACTGAAGGAATTGGTGTTTATAAGCAAAAATCCGAATTTCGTCTTAATTCCGCAAAAGAAGGCTATTCCTGTTTTTCTTTCTCAAACAAGGTCATTTAAAGAGGTTTATGCATGGAACCTTAGAATGGATATATATGAAGGACATAGGAGTTTGAACTTGTTTTAACTTAAGGAATTCATTTTATAGCAAAAATACCAATTTGGCTTTAACTCGCAAAAGTAAGACTATTCCTGTTTTTCTTTCTCAAACAAGGTCATTTAAAGAGGTTTATGCATGGAACCTTCTTAGAATGGATATATATGAAGGACATAGGAGTTTGAACTTGTTTTGACTGAAGGAATTCATTTTATAGCAAAAATACCGATTTGGCTTTAACTCGCAAAAGTAAGACTATTCCTGTTTTTCTTTCTCAAACAAGGTCATTTAAAGAGGTTTATGCATGGAAACTTCTTAGAATGGATATATATGAAGGACATAGGAGTTTGAACTTGTTTTGACTGAAGGAATTCATTTTATAGCAAAAATACCAATTTGGCTTTAACTCACAAAAGTAAGGCGATTCCTGTTTTTCTTTCTCAAACAAGGTCATTTAAAGAGTTTTATGCATGGAACCTTCTTAGAATGGATATATATGAAGGACATAGGAGTTTGAACTTGTTTTGACTGAAGGAATTGGTGTTTATAAGCAAAAATCCGAATTTCGTCTTAATTCCGCAAAAGAAGGCTATTCCTGTTCTTCTTTCTCAAACAAGGTCATTTAAAGAGGTTTATGCATGGAATCTTCCTAGAATGGATATATATGAAGGACATAGGAGTTTGAAATTGTTTTGACTGAAGGAATTCATTTTATAGCAAAAATAACAATTTGGCTTTAACTCACAAAAGTAAGGCGATTCCTGTTTTTCTTTCTCAAACAAGGTCATTTAAAGAGTTTTATGCATGGAACCTTCTTAGAATGGATATATATGAAGGACATAGGAGTTTGAACTTGTTTTGACTGAAGGAAATCATTTTATAGCAAAAATACCAATTTGGCTTTAACTCGCAAAAGTAAGGCTATTCCTGTTTTTCTTTCTCAAACAAGGTCATTTAAAGAGTTTTGTGCATGGAACCTTCTTAGAATGGATATATATGAAGGATATAGGAGTTTGAACTTGTTTTGACTGAAGGAATTCATTATATAGCAAAAATACCAATTTGGCTTTAACTCGCAAAAGTAAGACTATTCCTGTTTTTCTTTCTCAAACAAGGTCATTTAAAGAGGTTTATGCATGGAACCTTCTTAGAATGGATATATATGAAGGACATAGGAGTTTGAACTTGTTTTGACTGAAGGAATTGGTGTTTATAAGCAAAAATCCGAATTTCGTCTTAATTCCGCAAAAGAAGGCTATTCCTGTTCTTCTTTCTCAAACAAGGTCATTTAAAGAGGTTTATGCATGGAATCTTCCTAGAATGGATATATATGAAGGACATAGGAGTTTGAAATTGTTTTGACTGAAGGAATTCATTTTATAGCAAAAATACCAATTTGGCTTTAACTCACAAAAGTAAGGCGATTCCTGTTTTTCTTTCTCAAACAAGGTCATTTAAAGAGTTTTATGCATGGAACCTTCTTAGAATGGATATATATGAAGGACATAGGAGTTTGAACTTGTTTTGACTGAAGGAATTCATTTTATAGCAAAAATACCAATTTGGCTTTAACTCGCAAAAGTAAGGCTATTCCTGTTTTTCTTTCTCAAACAAGGTCATTTAAAGAGTTTTGTGCATGGAACCTTCTTAGAATGGATATATATGAAGGATATAGGAGTTTGAACTTGTTTTGACTGAAGGAATTCATTATATAGCAAAAATACCAATTTGGCTTTAACTCGCAAAAGTAAGACTATTCCTGTTTTTCTTTCTCAAACAAGGTCATTTAAAGAGGTTTATGCATGGAACCTTCTTAGAATGGATATATATGAAGGACATAGGAGTTTGAACTTGTTTTGACTGAAGGAATTGGTGTTTAAAAGCAAAAATCCGAATTTCGTCTTAATTCCGCAAAAGAAGGCTATTCCTGTTCTTCTTTCTCAAACAAGGTCATTTAAAGAGGTTTATGCATGGAATCTATTTAGAATGGATATATATGAAGGACAAATTAGTTTGAAATTGTTTTGACTGAAGGAATTCATTTTATAGCAAAAATACCAATTTGGCTTTAACTCGCAAAAGTAAGACTATTCCTGTTTTTCTTTCTCAAACAAGGTCAATTAAAGAGGTTTATGCATGGAACCTTCTTAGAATGGATATATATGAAGGACATAGGAGTTTGAACTTGTTTTGACTGAAGGAATTCATTTTATAGCAAAAATACCAATTTGGCTTTAACTCACAAAAGTAAGGCGATTCCTGTTTTTCTTTCTCAAACAAGGTCATTTAAAGAGTTTTATGCATGGAACCTTCTTAGAATGGATATATATGAAGGACATAGGAGTTTGAACTTGTTTTGACTGAAGGAATTGGTGTTTATAAGCAAAAATCCGAATTTCGTTTTAATTCCGCAAAAGAAGGCTATTCCTGTTCTTCTTTCTCAAACAAGGTCATTTAAAGAGGTTTATGCATGGAATCTTCTTAGAATGGATATATATGAAGGACATAGGAGTTTGAAATTGTTTTGACTGAAGGAATTCATTTTATAGCAAAAATACCAATTTGGCTTTAACTCACAAAAGTAAGGCGATTCCTGTTTTTCTTTCTCAAACAAGGTCATTTAAAGAGTTTTATGCATGGAACCTTCTTAGAATGGATATATATGAAGGACATAGGAGTTTGAACTTGTTTTGACTGAAGGAATTCATTTTATAGCAAAAATACCAATTTGGCTTTAACTCGCAAAAGTAAGGCTATTCCTGTTTTTCTTTCTCAAACAAGGTCATTTAAAGAGTTTTATGCATGGAACCTTCTTAGAATGGATATATATGAAGGACATAGGAGTTTGAACTTGTTTTGACTGAAGGAATTCATTATATAGCAAAAATACCAATTTGGCTTTAACTCGCAAAAGTAAGACTATTCCTGTTTTTCTTTCTCAAACAAGGTCATTTAAAGAGGTTTATGCATGGAACCTTCTTAGAATGGATATATATGAAGGACATAGGAGTTTGAAATTGTTTTGACTGAAGGAATTCATTTTATAGCAAAAATACCAATTTGGCTTTAACTCGCAAAAGTAAGGCTATTCCTGTTTTTCTTTCTCAAACAAGGTCATTTAAAGAGTTTTATGCATGGAACCTTCTTAGAATGGATATATATGAAGGACATAGGAGTTTGAACTTGTTTTGACTGAAGGAATTGGTGTTTATAAGCAAAAATCCAAATTTCGTCTTAATTCCGCAAAAGAAGGCTATTCCTGTTCTTCTTTCTCAAACAAGGTCATTTAAAGAGGTTTATGCATGGAATCTTCTTAGAATGGATATATATGAAAGACAAATTAGTTTGAAATTGTTTTGACTGAAGGAATTCATTTTATAGCAAAAATACCAATTTGGCTTCAACTCGCAAA
The DNA here is from genome assembly GCF_027942865.1 of Odontesthes bonariensis. Taxonomy (NCBI): domain Eukaryota; kingdom Metazoa; phylum Chordata; class Actinopteri; order Atheriniformes; family Atherinopsidae; genus Odontesthes; species Odontesthes bonariensis. The sequence goes on along the minus strand of NC_134512.1, from coordinate 6,169,586 downwards.
AGTAAGACTATTCCTGTTTTTCTTTCTCAAACAAGGTCATTTAAAGAGGTTTATGCATGGAACCTTCTTAGAATGGATATATATGAAGGACATAGGAGTTTGAACTTGTTTTGACTGAAGGAATTGGTGTTTATAAGCAAAAATCCGAATTTCGTCTTAATTCCGCAAAAGAAGGCTATTCCTGTTCTTCTTTCTCAAACAAGGTCATTTAAAGAGGTTTATGCATGGAATCTTCTAAGAATGGATATATATGAAGGACATAGGAGTTTGAACTTGTTTTGACTGAAGGAATTCATTTTATAGCAAAAATACCAATTTGGCTTTAACTCGCAAAAGTAAGGCTATTCCTGTTTTTCTTTCACAAACAAGGTCATTTAAAGAGTTTTGTGCATGGAACATTCTTAGAATGGATATATATGAAGGATATAGGAGTTTGAACTTGTTTTGACTGAAGGAATTCATTTTATAGCAAAAATACCAATTTGGCTTTAACTCGCAAAAGTAAGACTATTCCTGTTTTTCTTTCTCAAACAAGGTCATTTAAAGAGGTTTATGCATGGAAACTTCTTAGAATGGATATATATGAAGGACATAGGAGTTTGAACTTGTTTTGACTGAAGGAATTCATTTTATAGCAAAAATACCAATTTGGCTTCAACTCGCAAAAGTAAGGCTATTCCTGTTTTTCTTTCTCAAACAAGGTCATTTAAAGAGTTTTATGCATGGAACCTTCTTAGAATGGATATATATGAAGGACATAGGAGTTTGAACTTGTTTTGACTGAAGGAATTCATTATATAGCAAAAATACCAATTTGGCTTTAACTCGCAAAAGTAAGACTATTCCTGTTTTTCTTTCTCAAACAAGGTCATTTAAAGAGGTTTATGCATGGAACCTTCTTAGAATGGATATATATGAAGGACATAGGAGTTTGAAATTGTTTTGACTGAAGGAATTCATTTTATAGCAAAAATACCAATTTGGCTTTAACTCACAAATGTAAGGCGATTCCTGTTTTTCTTTCTCAAACAAGGTCATTTAAAGAGTTTTATGCATGGAACCTTCTTAGAATGGATATATATGAAGGACATAGGAGTTTGAACTTGTTTTGACTGAAGGAATTGGTGTTTATAAGCAAAAATCCGAATTTCGTCTTAATTCCGCAAAAGAAGGCTATTCCTGTTCTTCTTTCTCAAACAAGGTCATTTAAAGAGGTTTATGCATGGAATCTTCTTAGAATGGATATATATGAAGGACATAGGAGTTTGAAATTGTTTTGACTGAAGGAATTCATTTTATAGCAAAAATACCAATTTGGCTTTAACTCACAAAAGTAAGGCGATTCCTGTTTTTCTTTCTCAAACAAGGTCATTTAAAGAGTTATATGCATGGAACCTTCTTAGAATGGATATATATGAAGGACATAGGAGTTTGAACTTGTTTTGACTGAATGAATTCATTTTATAGCAAAAATACCAATTTGGCTTTAACTCGCAAAAGTAAGGCTATTCCTGTTTTTCTTTGTCAAACAAGGTCATTTAAAGAGTTTTATGCATGGAACCTTCTTAGAATGGATATATATGAAGGATATAGGAGTTTGAACTTGTTTTGACTGAAGGAATTGGTATTTATAAGCAAAAATCCGAATTTCGTCTTAATTCCGCAAAAGAAGGCTATTCCTGTTTTTCTTTCTCAAACAAGGTCATTTAAAGAGGTTTATGCATGGAACCTTAGAATGGATATATATGAAGGACATAGGAGTTTGAACTTGTTTTAACTTAAGGAATTCATTTTATAGCAAAAATACCAATTTGGCTTTAACTCGCAAAAGTAAGACTATTCCTGTTTTTCTTTCTCAAACAAGGTCATTTAAAGAGGTTTATGCATGGAACCTTCTTAGAATGGATATATATGAAGGACATAGGAGTTTGAACTTGTTTTGACTGAAGGAATTCATTTTATAGCAAAAATACCGATTTGGCTTTAACTCGCAAAAGTAAGACTATTCCTGTTTTTCTTTCTCAAACAAGGTCATTTAAAGAGGTTTATGCATGGAAACTTCTTAGAATGGATATATATGAAGGACATAGGAGTTTGAACTTGTTTTGACTGAAGGAATTCATTTTATAGCAAAAATACCAATTTGGCTTTAACTCACAAAAGTAAGGCGATTCCTGTTTTTCTTTCTCAAACAAGGTCATTTAAAGAGTTTTATGCATGGAACCTTCTTAGAATGGATATATATGAAGGACATAGGAGTTTGAACTTGTTTTGACTGAAGGAATTGGTGTTTATAAGCAAAAATCCGAATTTCGTCTTAATTCCGCAAAAGAAGGCTATTCCTGTTCTTCTTTCTCAAACAAGGTCATTTAAAGAGGTTTATGCATGGAATCTATTTAGAATGGATATATATGAAGGACAAATTAGTTTGAAATTGTTTTGACTGAAGGAATTCATTTTATAGCAAAAATACCAATATGGCTTTAACTCGCAAAAGTAAGACTATTCCTGTTTTTCTTTCTCAAACAAGGTCAATTAAAGAGGTTTATGTATGGAACCTTCTTAGAATGGATATATATGAAGGACATAGGAGTTTGAAATTGTTTTGACTGAAGGAATTCATTTTATAGCAAAAATACCAATTTGGCTTTAACTCACAAAAGTAAGGCGATTCCTGTTTGTCTTTCTCAAACAAGGTCATTTAAAGAGTTTTATGCATGGAACCTTCTTAGAATGGATATATATGAAGGACATAGGAGTTTGAACTTGTTTTGACTGAAGGAATTGGTGTTTATAAGCAAAAATCCGAATTTCGTCTTAATTCCCCAAAAGAAGGCTATTCCTGTTCTTCTTTCTCAAACAAGGTCATTTAAAGAGGTTTATGCATGGAATCTTCTTAGAATGGATATATATGAAGGACATAGGAGTTTGAAATTGTTTTGACTGAAGGAATTCATTTTATAGCAAAAATACCAATTTGGCTTTAACTCACAAAAGTAAGGCGATTCCTGTTTTTCTTTCTCAAACAAGGTCATTTAAAGAGTTTTATGCATGGAACCTTCTTAGAATGGATATATTTGAAGGACATAGGAGTTTGAACTTGTTTTGACTGAAGGAATTCATTTTATAGCAAAAATACCAATTTGGCTTTAACTCGCAAAAGTAAGGCTATTCCTGTTTTTCTTTCTCAAACAAGGTCATTTAAAGAGTTTTATGCATGGAACCTTCTTAGAATGGATATATATGAAGGATATAGGAGTTTGAACTTGTTTTGACTGAAGGAATTCATTTTAAAGCAAAAATACCAATTTGGCTTTAACTCGCAAAAGTAAGACTATTCCTGTTTTTCTTTCTCAAACAAGGTCATTTAAAGAGGTTTATGCATGGAAACTTCTTAGAATGGATATATATGAAGGACATAGGAGTTTGAACTTGTTTTGACTGAAGGAATTCATTTTATAGCAAAAATACCAATTTGGCTTCAACTCGCAAAAGTAAGGCTATTCCTGTTTTTCTTTCTCAAACAAGGTCATTTAAAGAGTTTTATGCATGGAACCTTCTTAGAATGGATATATATGAAGGACATAGGAGTTTGAACTTGTTTTGACTGAAGGAATTCATTTTATAGCAAAAATACCAATTTGGCTTCAACTCGCAAAAGTAAGGCTATTCCTGTTTTTCTTTCTCAAACAAGGTCATTTAAAGAGTTTTATGCATGGAACCTTCTTAGAATGGATATATATGAAGGACATAGGAGTTTGAACTTCTTTTGACTGAAGGAATTCATTATATAGCAAAAATACCAATTTGGCTTTAACTCGCAAAAGTAAGACTATTCCTGTTTTTCTTTCTCAAACAAGGTCATTTAAAGAGTTTTATGCATGGAACCTTCTTAGAATGGATATATATTAAGGACATAGGAGTTTGAACTTGTTTTGACTGAAGGAATTGGTGTTTATAAGCAAAAATCCGAATTTCGTCTTAATTCCGCAAAAGAAGGCTATTCCTGTTCTTCTTTCTCAAACAAGATCATTTAAAGAGGTTTATGCATGGAATCTTCTTAGAATGGATATATATGAAGGACATAGGAGTTTGAAATTGTTTTGACTGAAGGAATTCATTTTATAGCAAAAATACCAATTTGGCTTTAACTCACAAAAGTAAGGCGATTCCTGTTTTTCTTTCTCAAACAAGGTCATTTAAAGAGTTTTATGCATGGAACCTTCTTAGAATGGATATATATGAAGGACATAGGAGTTTGAACTTGTTTTGACTGAAGGAATTCATTTTATAGCAAAAATACCAATTTGGCTTTAACTCACAAAAGTAAGGCGATTCCTGTTTTTCTTTCTCAAACAAGGTCATTTAAAGAGTTTTATGCATGGAACCTTCTTAGAATGGATATATATGAAGGACATAGGAGTTTGAACTTGTTTTGACGGAAGGAATTCATTTTATAGCAAAAATACCAATTTGGCTTTAACTCACAAAAGTAAGGCGATTCCTGTTTTTCTTTCTCAAACAAGGTCATTTAAAGAGTTTTATGCATGGAACCTTCTTAGAATGGATATATATGAAGGACATAGGAGTTTGAACTTGTTTTGACTGAAGGAATTGGTGTTTATAAGCAAAAATCCGAATTTCGTCTTAATTCCGCAAAAGAAGGCTATTCCTGTTCTTCTTTCTCAAACAAGGTCATTTAAAGAGGTTTATGCATGGAATCTTCCTAGAATGGATATATATGAAGGACATAGGAGTTTGAAATTGTTTTGACTGAAGGAATTCATTTTATAGCAAAAATACCAATTTGGCTTTAACTCACAAAAGTAAGGCGATTCCTGTTTTTCTTTCTCAAACAAGGTCATTTAAAGAGTTTTATGCATGGAACCTTCTTAGAATGGATATATATGAAGGACATAGGAGTTTGAACTTGTTTTGACTGAAGGAATTCATTTTATAGCAAAAATACCAATTTGGCTTTAACTCGCAAAAGTAAGGCTATTCCTGTTTTTCTTTCTCAAACAAGGTCATTTAAAGAGTTTTGTGCATGGAACCTTCTTAGAATGGATATATATGAAGGATATAGGAGTTTGAACTTGTTTTGACTGAAGGAATTCATTATATAGCAAAAATACCAATTTGGCTTTAACTCGCAAAAGTAAGACTATTCCTGTTTTTCTTTCTCAAACAAGGTCATTTAAAGAGGTTTATGCATGGAACCTTCTTAGAATGGATATATATGAAGGACATAGGAGTTTGAACTTGTTTTGACTGAAGGAATTGGTGTTTAAAAGCAAAAATCCGAATTTCGTCTTAATTCCGCAAAAGAAGGCTATTCCTGTTCTTCTTTCTCAAACAAGGTCATTTAAAGAGGTTTATGCATGGAATCTATTTAGAATGGATATATATGAAGGACAAATTAGTTTGAAATTGTTTTGACTGAAGGAATTCATTTTATAGCAAAAATACCAATTTGGCTTTAACTCGCAAAAGTAAGACTATTCCTGTTTTTCTTTCTCAAACAAGGTCAATTAAAGAGGTTTATGTATGGAACCTTCTTAGAATGGATATATATGAAGGACATAGGAGTTTGAAATTGTTTTGACTGAAGGAATTCATTTTATAGCAAAAATACCAATTTGGCTTTAACTCGCAAAAGTAAGACTATTCCTGTTTTTCTTTCTCAAACAAGGTCATTTAAAGAGTTTTATGCATGGAACCTTCTTAGAATGGATATATATGAAGGACATAGGAGTTTGAACTTGTTTTGACTGAAGGAATTGGTGTTTATAAGCAAAAATCCGAATTTCGTCTTAATTCCGCAAAAGAAGGCTATTCCTGTTCTTCTTTCTCAAACAAGATCATTTAAAGAGGTTTATGCATGGAATCTTCTTAGAATGGATATATATGAAGGACATAGGAGTTTGAAATTGTTTTGACTGAAGGAATTCATTTTATAGCAAAAATACCAATTTGGCTTTAACTCACAAAAGTAAGGCGATTCCTGTTTTTCTTTCTCAAACAAGGTCATTTAAAGAGTTTTATGCATGGAACCTTCTTAGAATGGATATATATGAAGGACATTGGAGTTTGAACTTGTTTTGACTGAAGGAATTCATTTTATAGCAAAAATACCAATTTGGCTTTAACTCGCAAAAGTAAGGCTATTCCTGTTTTTCTTTCACAAACAAGGTCATTTAAAGAGTTTTGTGCATGGAACATTCTTAGAATGGATATATATGAAGGATATAGGAGTTTGAACTTGTTTTGACTGAAGGAATTCATTTTATAGCAAAAATACCAATTTGGCTTTAACTCGCAAAAGTAAGACTATTCCTGTTTTTCTTTCTCAAACAAGGTCATTTAAAGAGGTTTATGCATGGAAACTTCTTAGAATGGATATATATGAAGGACATAGGAGTTTGAACTTGTTTTGACTGAAGGAATTCATTTTATAGCAAAAATACCAATTTGGCTTCAACTCGCAAAAGTAAGGCTATTCCTGTTTTTCTTTCTCAAACAAGGTCATTTAAAGAGTTTTATGCATGGAACCTTCTTAGAATGGATATATATGAAGGACATAGGAGTTTGAACTTGTTTTGACTGAAGGAATTCATTATATAGCAAAAATACCAATTTGGCTTTAACTCGCAAAAGTAAGACTATTCCTGTTTTTCTTTCTCAAACAAGGTCATTTAAAGAGGTTTATGCATGGAACCTTCTTAGAATGGATATATATGAAGGACATAGGAGTTTGAAATTGTTTTGACTGAAGGAATTCATTTTATAGCAAAAATACCAATTTGGCTTTAACTCACAAATGTAAGGCGATTCCTGTTTTTCTTTCTCAAACAAGGTCATTTAAAGAGTTTTATGCATGGAACCTTCTTAGAATGGATATATATGAAGGACATAGGAGTTTGAACTTGTTTTGACTGAAGGAATTGGTGTTTATAAGCAAAAATCCGAATTTCGTCTTAATTCCGCAAAAGAAGGCTATTCCTGTTCTTCTTTCTCAAACAAGGTCATTTAAAGAGGTTTATGCATGGAATCTTCTTAGAATGGATATATATGAAGGACATAGGAGTTTGAAATTGTTTTGACTGAAGGAATTCATTTTATAGCAAAAATACCAATTTGGCTTTAACTCACAAAAGTAAGGCGATTCCTGTTTTTCTTTCTCAAACAAGGTCATTTAAAGAGTTATATGTATGGAACCTTCTTAGAATGGATATATATGAAGGACATAGGAGTTTGAAATTGTTTTGACTGAAGGAATTCATTTTATAGCAAAAATACCAATTTGGCTTTAACTCGCAAAAGTAAGACTATTCCTGTTTTTCTTTCTCAAACAAGGTCATTTAAAGAGTTTTATGCATGGAACCTTCTTAGAATGGATATATATGAAGGACATAGGAGTTTGAACTTGTTTTGACTGAAGGAATTGGTGTTTATAAGCAAAAATCCGAATTTCGTCTTAATTCCGCAAAAGAAGGCTATTCCTGTTCTTCTTTCTCAAACAAGATCATTTAAAGAGGTTTATGCATGGAATCTTCTTAGAATGGATATATATGAAGGACATAGGAGTTTGAAATTGTTTTGACTGAAGGAATTCATTTTATAGCAAAAATACCAATTTGGCTTTAACTCACAAAAGTAAGGCGATTCCTGTTTTTCTTTCTCAAACAAGGTCATTTAAAGAGTTTTATGCATGGAACCTTCTTAGAATGGATATATATGAAGGACATAGGAGTTTGAACTTGTTTTGACTGAAGGAATTCATTTTATAGCAAAAATACCAATTTGGCTTTAACTCGCAAAAGTAAGGCTATTCCTGTTTTTCTTTCACAAACAAGGTCATTTAAAGAGTTTTGTGCATGGAACATTCTTAGAATGGATATATATGAAGGATATAGGAGTTTGAACTTGTTTTGACTGAAGGAATTCATTTTATAGCAAAAATACCAATTTGGCTTTAACTCGCAAAAGTAAGACTATTCCTGTTTTTCTTTCTCAAACAAGGTCATTTAAAGAGGTTTATGCATGGAAACTTCTTAGAATGGATATATATGAAGGACATAGGAGTTTGAACTTGTTTTGACTGAAGGAATTCATTTTATAGCAAAAATACCAATTTGGCTTCAACTCGCAAAAGTAAGGCTATTCCTGTTTTTCTTTCTCAAACAAGGTCATTTAAAGAGTTTTATGCATGGAACCTTCTTAGAATGGATATATATGAAGGACATAGGAGTTTGAACTTGTTTTGACTGAAGGAATTCATTATATAGCAAAAATACCAATTTGGCTTTAACTCGCAAAAGTAAGACTATTCCTGTTTTTCTTTCTCAAACAAGGTCATTTAAAGAGGTTTATGCATGGAACCTTCTTAGAATGGATATATATGAAGGACATAGGAGTTTGAAATTGTTTTGACTGAAGGAATTCATTTTATAGCAAAAATACCAATTTGGCTTTAACTCACAAATGTAAGGCGATTCCTGTTTTTCTTTCTCAAACAAGGTCATTTAAAGAGTTTTATGCATGGAACCTTCTTAGAATGGATATATATGAAGGACATAGGAGTTTGAACTTGTTTTGACTGAAGGAATTGGTGTTTATAAGCAAAAATCCGAATTTCGTCTTAATTCCGCAAAAGAAGGCTATTCCTGTTCTTCTTTCTCAAACAAGGTCATTTAAAGAGGTTTATGCATGGAATCTTCTTAGAATGGATATATATGAAGGACATAGGAGTTTGAAATTGTTTTGACTGAAGGAATTCATTTTATAGCAAAAATACCAATTTGGCTTTAACTCACAAAAGTAAGGCGATTCCTGTTTTTCTTTCTCAAACAAGGTCATTTAAAGAGTTATATGCATGGAACCTTCTTAGAATGGATATATATGAAGGACATAGGAGTTTGAACTTGTTTTGACTGAATGAATTCATTTTATAGCAAAAATACCAATTTGGCTTTAACTCGCAAAAGTAAGGCTATTCCTGTTTTTCTTTGTCAAACAAGGTCATTTAAAGAGTTTTATGCATGGAACCTTCTTAGAATGGATATATATGAAGGATATAGGAGTTTGAACTTGTTTTGACTGAAGGAATTGGTGTTTATAAGCAAAAATCCGAATTTCGTCTTAATTCCGCAAAAGAAGGCTATTCCTGTTTTTCTTTCTCAAACAAGGTCATTTAAAGAGGTTTATGCATGGAACCTTAGAATGGATATATATGAAGGACATAGGAGTTTGAACTTGTTTTAACTTAAGGAATTCATTTTATAGCAAAAATACCAATTTGGCTTTAACTCGCAAAAGTAAGACTATTCCTGTTTTTCTTTCTCAAACAAGGTCATTTAAAGAGGTTTATGCATGGAACCTTCTTAGAATGGATATATATGAAGGACATAGGAGTTTGAACTTGTTTTGACTGAAGGAATTCATTTTATAGCAAAAATACCGATTTGGCTTTAACTCGCAAAAGTAAGACTATTCCTGTTTTTCTTTCTCAAACAAGGTCATTTAAAGAGGTTTATGCATGGAAACTTCTTAGAATGGATATATATGAAGGACATAGGAGTTTGAACTTGTTTTGACTGAAGGAATTCATTTTATAGCAAAAATACCAATTTGGCTTTAACTCACAAAAGTAAGGCGATTCCTGTTTTTCTTTCTCAAACAAGGTCATTTAAAGAGTTTTATGCATGGAACCTTCTTAGAATGGATATATATGAAGGACATAGGAGTTTGAACTTGTTTTGACTGAAGGAATTGGTGTTTATAAGCAAAAATCCGAATTTCGTCTTAATTCCGCAAAAGAAGGCTATTCCTGTTCTTCTTTCTCAAACAAGGTCATTTAAAGAGGTTTATGCATGGAATCTATTTAGAATGGATATATATGAAGGACAAATTAGTTTGAAATTGTTTTGACTGAAGGAATTCATTTTATAGCAAAAATACCAATATGGCTTTAACTCGCAAAAGTAAGACTATTCCTGTTTTTCTTTCTCAAACAAGGTCAATTAAAGAGGTTTATGTATGGAACCTTCTTAGAATGGATATATATGAAGGACATAGGAGTTTGAAATTGTTTTGACTGAAGGAATTCATTTTATAGCAAAAATACCAATTTGGCTTTAACTCACAAAAGTAAGGCGATTCCTGTTTGTCTTTCTCAAACAAGGTCATTTAAAGAGTTTTATGCATGGAACCTTCTTAGAATGGATATATATGAAGGACATAGGAGTTTGAACTTGTTTTGACTGAAGGAATTGGTGTTTATAAGCAAAAATCCGAATTTCGTCTTAATTCCCCAAAAGAAGGCTATTCCTGTTCTTCTTTCTCAAACAAGGTCATTTAAAGAGGTTTATGCATGGAATCTTCTTAGAATGGATATATATGAAGGACATAGGAGTTTGAAATTGTTTTGACTGAAGGAATTCATTTTATAGCAAAAATACCAATTTGGCTTTAACTCACAAAAGTAAGGCGATTCCTGTTTTTCTTTCTCAAACAAGGTCATTTAAAGAGTTTTATGCATGGAACCTTCTTAGAATGGATATATATGAAGGACATAGGAGTTTGAACTTGTTTTGACTGAAGGAATTCATTTTATAGCAAAAATACCAATTTGGCTTTAACTCGCAAAAGTAAGGCTATTCCTGTTTTTCTTTCTCAAACAAGGTCATTTAAAGAGTTTTATGCATGGAACCTTCTTAGAATGGATATATATGAAGGATATAGGAGTTTGAACTTGTTTTGACTGAAGGAATTCATTTTAAAGCAAAAATACCAATTTGGCTTTAACTCGCAAAAGTAAGACTATTCCTGTTTTTCTTTCTCAAACAAGGTCATTTAAAGAGGTTTATGCATGGAAACTTCTTAGAATGGATATATATGAAGGACATAGGAGTTTGAACTTGTTTTGACTGAAGGAATTCATTTTATAGCAAAAATACCAATTTGGCTTCAACTCGCAAAAGTAAGGCTATTCCTGTTTTTCTTTCTCAAACAAGGTCATTTAAAGAGTTTTATGCATGGAACCTTCTTAGAATGGATATATATGAAGGACATAGGAGTTTGAACTTGTTTTGACTGAAGGAATTCATTTTATAGCAAAAATACCAATTTGGCTTCAACTCGCAAAAGTAAGGCTATTCCTGTTTTTCTTTCTCAAACAAGGTCATTTAAAGAGTTTTATGCATGGAACCTTCTTAGAATGGATATATATGAAGGACATAGGAGTTTGAACTTCTTTTGACTGAAGGAATTCATTATATAGCAAAAATACCAATTTGGCTTTAACTCGCAAAAGTAAGACTATTCCTGTTTTTCTTTCTCAAACAAGGTCATTTAAAGAGTTTTATGCATGGAACCTTCTTAGAATGGATATATATTAAGGACATAGGAGTTTGAACTTGTTTTGACTGAAGGAATTGGTGTTTATAAGCAAAAATCCGAATTTCGTCTTAATTCCGCAAAAGAAGGCTATTCCTGTTCTTCTTTCTCAAACAAGATCATTTAAAGAGGTTTATGCATGGAATCTTCTTAGAATGGATATATATGAAGGACATAGGAGTTTGAAATTGTTTTGACTGAAGGAATTCATTTTATAGCAAAAATACCAATTTGGCTTTAACTCACAAAAGTAAGGCGATTCCTGTTTTTCTTTCTCAAACAAGGTCATTTAAAGAGTTTTATGCATGGAACCTTCTTAGAATGGATATATATGAAGGACATAGGAGTTTGAACTTGTTTTGACTGAAGGAATTCATTTTATAGCAAAAATACCAATTTGGCTTTAACTCACAAAAGTAAGGCGATTCCTGTTTTTCTTTCTCAAACAAGGTCATTTAAAGAGTTTTATGCATGGAACCTTCTTAGAATGGATATATATGAAGGACATAGGAGTTTGAACTTGTTTTGACGGAAGGAATTCATTTTATAGCAAAAATACCAATTTGGCTTTAACTCACAAAAGTAAGGCGATTCCTGTTTTTCTTTCTCAAACAAGGTCATTTAAAGAGTTTTATGCATGGAACCTTCTTAGAATGGATATATATGAAGGACATAGGAGTTTGAACTTGTTTTGACTGAAGGAATTGGTGTTTATAAGCAAAAATCCGAATTTCGTCTTAATTCCGCAAAAGAAGGCTATTCCTGTTCTTCTTTCTCAAACAAGGTCATTTAAAGAGGTTTATGCATGGAATCTTCCTAGAATGGATATATATGAAGGACATAGGAGTTTGAAATTGTTTTGACTGAAGGAATTCATTTTATAGCAAAAATACCAATTTGGCTTTAACTCACAAAAGTAAGGCGATTCCTGTTTTTCTTTCTCAAACAAGGTCATTTAAAGAGTTTTATGCATGGAACCTTCTTAGAATGGATATATATGAAGGACATAGGAGTTTGAACTTGTTTTGACTGAAGGAATTCATTTTATAGCAAAAATACCAATTTGGCTTTAACTCGCAAAAGTAAGGCTATTCCTGTTTTTCTTTCTCAAACAAGGTCATTTAAAGAGTTTTGTGCATGGAACCTTCTTAGAATGGATATATATGAAGGATATAGGAGTTTGAACTTGTTTTGACTGAAGGAATTCATTATATAGCAAAAATACCAATTTGGCTTTAACTCGCAAAAGTAAGACTATTCCTGTTTTTCTTTCTCAAACAAGGTCATTTAAAGAGGTTTATGCATGGAACCTTCTTAGAATGGATATATATGAAGGACATAGGAGTTTGAACTTGTTTTGACTGAAGGAATTGGTGTTTAAAAGCAAAAATCCGAATTTCGTCTTAATTCCGCAAAAGAAGGCTATTCCTGTTCTTCTTTCTCAAACAAGGTCATTTAAAGAGGTTTATGCATGGAATCTATTTAGAATGGATATATATGAAGGACAAATTAGTTTGAAATTGTTTTGACTGAAGGAATTCATTTTATAGCAAAAATACCAATTTGGCTTTAACTCGCAAAAGTAAGACTATTCCTGTTTTTCTTTCTCAAACAAGGTCAATTAAAGAGGTTTATGTATGGAACCTTCTTAGAATGGATATATATGAAGGACATAGGAGTTTGAAATTGTTTTGACTGAAGGAATTCATTTTATAGCAAAAATACCAATTTGGCTTTAACTCGCAAAAGTAAGACTATTCCTGTTTTTCTTTCTCAAACAAGGTCATTTAAAGAGTTTTATGCATGGAACCTTCTTAGAATGGATATATATGAAGGACATAGGAGTTTGAACTTGTTTTGACTGAAGGAATTGGTGTTTATAAGCAAAAATCCGAATTTCGTCTTAATTCCGCAAAAGAAGGCTATTCCTGTTCTTCTTTCTCAAACAAGATCATTTAAAGAGGTTTATGCATGGAATCTTCTTAGAATGGATATATATGAAGGACATAGGAGTTTGAAATTGTTTTGACTGAAGGAATTCATTTTATAGCAAAAATACCAATTTGGCTTTAACTCACAAAAGTAAGGCGATTCCTGTTTTTCTTTCTCAAACAAGGTCATTTAAAGAGTTTTATGCATGGAACCTTCTTAGAATGGATATATATGAAGGACATAGGAGTTTGAACTTGTTTTGACGGAAGGAATTCATTTTATAGCAAAAATACCAATTTGGCTTTAACTCACAAAAGTAAGGCGATTCCTGTTTTTCTTTCTCAAACAAGGTCATTTAAAGAGTTTTATGCATGGAACCTTCTTAGAATGGATATATATGAAGGACATAGGAGTTTGAACTTGTTTTGACTGAAGGAATTGGTGTTTATAAGCAAAAATCCGAATTTCGTCTTAATTCCGCAAAAGAAGGCTATTCCTGTTCTTCTTTCTCAAACAAGGTCATTTAAAGAGGTTTATGCATGGAATCTTCCTAGAATGGATATATATGAAGGACATAGGAGTTTGAAATTGTTTTGACTGAAGGAATTCATTTTATAGCAAAAATACCAATTTGGCTTTAACTCACAAAAGTAAGGCGATTCCTGTTTTTCTTTCTCAAACAAGGTCATTTAAAGAGTTTTATGCATGGAACCTTCTTAGAATGGATATATATGAAGGACATAGGAGTTTGAACTTGTTTTGACTGAAGGAATTCATTTTATAGCAAAAATACCAATTTGGCTTTAACTCGCAAAAGTAAGGCTATTCCTGTTTTTCTTTCTCAAACAAGGTCATTTAAAGAGTTTTGTGCATGGAACCTTCTTAGAATGGATATATATGAAGGATATAGGAGTTTGAACTTGTTTTGACTGAAGGAATTCATTATATAGCAAAAATACCAATTTGGCTTTAACTCGCAAAAGTAAGACTATTCCTGTTTTTCTTTCTCAAACAAGGTCATTTAAAGAGGTTTATGCATGGAACCTTCTTAGAATGGATATATATGAAGGACATAGGAGTTTGAACTTGTTTTGACTGAAGGAATTGGTGTTTAAAAGCAAAAATCCGAATTTCGTCTTAATTCCGCAAAAGAAGGCTATTCCTGTTCTTCTTTCTCAAACAAGGTCATTTAAAGAGGTTTATGCATGGAATCTATTTAGAATGGATATATATGAAGGACAAATTAGTTTGAAATTGTTTTGACTGAAGGAATTCATTTTATAGCAAAAATACCAATTTGGCTTTAACTCGCAAAAGTAAGACTATTCCTGTTTTTCTTTCTCAAACAAGGTCAATTAAAGAGGTTTATGTATGGAACCTTCTTAGAATGGATATATATGAAGGACATAGGAGTTTGAAATTGTTTTGACTGAAGGAATTCATTTTATAGCAAAAATACCAATTTGGCTTTAACTCACAAAAGTAAGGCGATTCCTGTTTGTCTTTCTCAAACAAGGTCATTTAAAGAGTTTTATGCATGGAACCTTCTTAGAATGGATATATATGAAGGACATAGGAGTTTGAACTTGTTTTGACTGAAGGAATTGGTGTTTATAAGCAAAAATCCGAATTTCGTCTTAATTCCGCAAAAGAAGGCTATTCCTGTTCTTCTTTCTCAAACAAGGTCATTTAAAGAGGTTTATGCATGGAATCTTCTTAGAATGGATATATATGAAGGACATAGGAGTTTGAAATTGTTTTGACTGAAGGAATTCATTTTATAGCAAAAATACCAATTTGGCTTTAACTCACAAAAGTAAGGCGATTCCCGTTTTTCTTTCTCAAACAAGGTCATTTAAAGAGTTTTATGCATGGAACCTTCTTAGAATGGATATATATGAAGGACATAGGAGTTTGAACTTGTTTTGACTGAAGGAATTCATTTTATAGCAAAAATACCAATTTGGCTTTAACTCGCAAAAGTAAGGCTATTCCTGTTTTTCTTTCTCAAACAAGGTCATTTAAAGAGTTTTATGCATGGAACCTTCTTAGAATGGATATATATGAAGGACATAGGAGTTTGAACTTGTTTTGACTGAAGGAATTCATTTTAAAGCAAAAATACCAATTTGGCTTTAACTCGCAAAAGTAAGACTATTCCTGTTTTTCTTTCTCAAACAAGGTCATTTAAAGAGGTTTATGCATGGAAACTTCTTAGAATGGATATATATGAAGGACATAGGAGTTTGAACTTGTTTTGACTGAAGGAATTCATTTTATAGCAAAAATACCAATTTGGCTTCAACTCGCAAAAGTAAGGCTATTCCTGTTTTTCTTTCTCAAACAAGGTCATTTAAAGAGTTTTATGCATGGAACCTTCTTAGAATGGATATATATGAAGGACATAGGAGTTTGAACTTGTTTTGACTGAAGGAATTCATTTTATAGCAAAAATACCAATTTGGCTTCAACTCGCAAAAGTAAGGCTATTCCTGTTTTTCTTTCTCAAACAAGGTCATTTAAAGAGTTTTATGCATGGAACCTTCTTAGAATGGATATATATGAAGGACATAGGAGTTTGAACTTCTTTTGACTGAAGGAATTCATTATATAGCAAAAATACCAATTTGGCTTTAACTCGCAAAAGTAAGACTATTCCTGTTTTTCTTTCTCAAACAAGGTCATTTAAAGAGTTTTATGCATGGAACCTTCTTAGAATGGATATATATGAAGGACATAGGAGTTTGAACTTGTTTTGACTGAAGGAATTGGTGTTTATAAGCAAAAATCCGAATTTCGTCTTAATTCCGCAAAAGAAGGCTATTCCTGTTCTTCTTTCTCAAACAAGATCATTTAAAGAGGTTTATGCATGGAATCTTCTTAGAATGGATATATATGAAGGACATAGGAGTTTGAAATTGTTTTGACTGAAGGAATTCATTTTATAGCAAAAATACCAATTTGGCTTTAACTCACAAAAGTAAGGCGATTCCTGTTTTTCTTTCTCAAACAAGGTCATTTAAAGAGTTTTATGCATGGAACCTTCTTAGAATGGATATATATGAAGGACATAGGAGTTTGAACTTGTTTTGACTGAAGGAATTCATTTTATAGCAAAAATACCAATTTGGCTTCAACTCGCAAAAGTAAGACTATTCCTGTTTTTCTTTCTCAAACAAGGTCATTTAAAGAGGTTTATGCATGGAACCTTCTTAGAATGGATATATATGAAGGACATAGGAGTTTGAACTTGTTTTGACTGAAGGAATTCATTTTATAGCAAAAATACCGATTTGGCTTCAACTCGCAAAAGTAAGACTATTCCTGTTTTTCTTTCTCAAACAAGGTCATTTAAAGAGGTTTATGCATGGAACCTTCTTAGAATGGATATATATGAAGGACATAGGAGTTTGAACTTGTTTTGACTGAAGGAATTCATTTTATAGAAAAAATACCAATTTGGCTTTAACTCACTAAAGTAAGGCGATTCCTGTTTTTCTTTCTCAAACAAGGTCATTTAAAGAGTTTTATGCATGGAACCTTCTTAGAATGGATATATATGAAGGACATAGGAGTTTGAACTTGTTTTGACTGAAGGAATTGGTGTTTATAAGCAAAAATCCGAATTTCGTCTTAATTCCGCAAAAGAAGGCTATTCCTGTTCTTCTTTCTCAAACAAGGTCATTTAAAGAGGTTTATGCATGGAATCTTCTTAGAATGGATATATATGAAGGACATAGGAGTTTGAAATTGTTTTGACTGAAGGAATTCATTTTATAGCAAAAATACCAATTTGGCTTTAACTCACAAAAGTAAGGCGATTCCTGTTTTTCTTTCTCAAACAAGGTCATTTAAAGAGTTTTATGCATGGAACCTTCTTAGAATGGATATATATGAAGGACATAGGAGTTTGAACTTGTTTTGACTGAAGGAATTCATTTTATAGCAAAAATACCAATTTGGCTTTAACTCGCAAAAGTAAGGCTATTCCTGTTTTTCTTTCTCAAACAAGGTCATTTAAAGAGATTTGTGCATGGAACCTTCTTAGAATGGATATATATGAAGGATATAGGAGTTTGAACTTGTTTTGACTGAAGGAATTCATTTTATAGCAAAAATACCAATTTGGCTTTAACTCGCAAAAGTAAGACTATTCCTGTTTTTCTTTCTCAAACAAGGTCATTTAAAGAGGTTTATGCATGGAAACTTCTTAGAATGGATATATATGAAGGACATAGGAGTTTGAACTTGTTTTGACTGAAGGAATTCATTTTATAGCAAAAATACCAATTTGGCTTTAACTCGCAAAAGTAAGGCTATTCCTGTTTTTCTTTCTCAAACAAGGTCATTTAAAGAGTTTTGTGCATGGAACCTTCTTAGAATGGATATATATGAAGGATATAGGAGTTTGAACTTGTTTTGACTGAAGGAATTCATTATATAGCAAAAATACCAATTTGGCTTTAACTCGCAAAAGTAAGACTATTCCTGTTTTTCTTTCTCAAACAAGGTCATTTAAAGAGGTTTATGCATGGAACCTTCTTAGAATGGATATATATGAAGGACATAGGAGTTTGAACTTGTTTTGACTGAAGGAATTGGTGTTTAAAAGCAAAAATCCGAATTTCGTCTTAATTCCGCAAAAGAAGGCTATTCCTGTTCTTCTTTCTCAAACAAGGTCATTTAAAGAGGTTTATGCATGGAATCTATTTAGAATGGATATATATGAAGGACAAATTAGTTTGAAATTGTTTTGACTGAAGGAATTCATTTTATAGCAAAAATACCAATTTGGCTTTAACTCGCAAAAGTAAGACTATTCCTGTTTTTCTTTCTCAAACAAGGTCAATTAAAGAGGTTTATGTATGGAACCTTCTTAGAATGGATATATATGAAGGACATAGGAGTTTGAAATTGTTTTGACTGAAGGAATTCATTTTATAGCAAAAATACCAATTTGGCTTTAACTCACAAAAGTAAGGCGATTCCTGTTTGTCTTTCTCAAACAAGGTCATTTAAAGAGTTTTATGCATGGAACCTTCTTAGAATGGATATATATGAAGGACATAGGAGTTTGAACTTGTTTTGACTGAAGGAATTGGTGTTTATAAGCAAAAATCCGAATTTCGTCTTAATTCCGCAAAAGAAGGCTATTCCTGTTCTTCTTTCTCAAACAAGATCATTTAAAGAGGTTTATGCATGGAATCTTCTTAGAATGGATATATATGAAGGACATAGGAGTTTGAAATTGTTTTGACTGAAGGAATTCATTTTATAGCAAAAATACCAATTTGGCTTTAACTCACAAAAGTAAGGCGATTCCTGTTTTTCTTTCTCAAACAAGGTCATTTAAAGAGTTTTATGCATGGAACCTTCTTAGAATGGATATATATGAAGGACATAGGAGTTTGAACTTGTTTTGACTGAAGGAATTCATTTTATAGCAAAAATACCAATTTGGCTTCAACTCGCAAACGTAAGACTATTCCTGTTTTTCTTTCTCAAACAAGGTCATTTAAAGAGGTTTATGCATGGAACCTTCTTAGAATGGATATATATGAAGGACATAGGAGTTTGAACTTGTTTTGACTGAAGGAATTCATTTTATAGCAAAAATACCGATTTGGCTTTAACTCGCAAAAGTAAGACTATTCCTGTTTTTCTTTCTCAAACAAGGTCATTTAAAGAGGTTTATGCATGGAAACTTCTTAGAATGGATATATATGAAGGACATAGGAGTTTGAACTTGTTTTGACTGAAGGAATTCATTTTATAGCAAAAATACCAATTTGGCTTTAACTCACAAAAGTAAGGCGATTCCTGTTTTTCTTTCTCAAACAAGGTCATTTAAAGAGTTTTATGCATGGAACCTTCTTAGAATGGATATATATGAAGGACATAGGAGTTTGAACTTGTTTTGACTGAAGGAATTGGTGTTTATAAGCAAAAATCCGAATTTCGTCTTAATTCCGCAAAAGAAGGCTATTCCTGTTCTTCTTTCTCAAACAAGATCATTTAAAGAGGTTTATGCATGGAATCTTCTTAGAATGGATATATATGAAGGACATAGGAGTTTGAAATTGTTTTGACTGAAGGAATTCATTTTATAGCAAAAATACCAATTTGGCTTTAACTCACAAAAGTAAGGCGATTCCTGTTTTTCTTTCTCAAACAAGGTCATTTAAAGAGTTTTATGCATGGAACCTTCTTAGAATGGATATATATGAAGGACATAGGAGTTTGAACTTGTTTTGACTGAAGGAATTCATTTTATAGCAAAAATACCAATTTGGCTTCAACTCGCAAAAGTAAGACTATTCCTGTTTTTCTTTCTCAAACAAGGTCATTTAAAGAGGTTTATGCATGGAACCTTCTTAGAATGGATATATATGAAGGACATAGGAGTTTGAACTTGTTTTGACTGAAGGAATTCATTTTATAGCAAAAATACCGATTTGGCTTTAACTCGCAAAAGTAAGACTATTCCTGTTTTTCTTTCTCAAACAAGGTCATTTAAAGAGGTTTATGCATGGAAACTTCTTAGAATGGATATATATGAAGGACATAGGAGTTTGAACTTGTTTTGACTGAAGGAATTCATTTTATAGAAAAAATACCAATTTGGCTTTAACTCACTAAAGTAAGGCGATTCCTGTTTTTCTTTCTCAAACAAGGTCATTTAAAGAGTTTTATGCATGGAACCTTCTTAGAATGGATATATATGAAGGACATAGGAGTTTGAACTTGTTTTGACTGAAGGAATTGGTGTTTATAAGCAAAAATCCGAATTTCTTCTTAATTCCGCAAAAGAAGGCTATTCCTGTTCTTCTTTCTCAAACAAGGTCATTTAAAGAGGTTTATGCATGGAATCTTCTTAGAATATATATATATGAAGGACATAGGAGTTTGAAATTGTTTTGACTGAAGGAATTCATTTTATAGCAAAAATACCAATTTGGCTTTAACTCACAAAAGTAAGGCGATTCCTGTTTTTCTTTCTCAAACAAGGTCATTTAAAGAGTTTTATGCATGGAACCTTCTTAGAATGGATATATATGAAGGACATAGGAGTTTGAACTTGTTTTGACTGAAGGAATTCATTTTATAGCAAAAATACCAATTTGGCTTTAACTCGCAAAAGTAAGGCTATTCCTGTTTTTCTTTCTCAAACAAGGTCATTTAAAGAGATTTGTGCATGGAACCTTCTTAGAATGGATATATATGAAGGATATAGGAGTTTGAACTTGTTTTGACTGAAGGAATTCATTTTATAGCAAAAATACCAATTTGGCTTTAACTCGCAAAAGTAAGACTATTCCTGTTTTTCTTTCTCAAACAAGGTCATTTAAAGAGGTTTATGCATGGAAACTTCTTAGAATGGATATATATGAAGGACATAGGAGTTTGAACTTGTTTTGACTGAAGGAATTCATTTTATAGCAAAAATACCAATTTGGCTTTAACTCACAAAAGTAAGGCGATTCCTGTTTTTCTATCTCAAACAAGGTCATTTAAAGAGTTTTATGCATGGAAACTTCTTAGAATGGATATATATGAAGGACATAGGAGTTTGAACTTGTTTTGACTGAAGGAATTCATTTTATAGCAAAAATACCAATTTGGCTTTAACTCGCAAAAGTAAGGCTATTCCTGTTTTTCTTTCTCAAACAAGGTCATTTAAAGAGTTTTATGCATGGAACCTTCTTAGAATGGATATATATGAAGGATATAGGAGTTTGAACTTGTTTTGACTGAAGGAATTCATTTTAAAGCAAAAATACCAATTTGGCTTTAACTCGCAAAAGTAAGACTATTCCTGTTTTTCTTTCTCAAACAAGGTCATTTAAAGAGGTTTATGCATGGAAACTTCTTAGAATGGATATATATGAAGGACATAGGAGTTTGAACTTGTTTTGACTGAAGTAATTCATTTTATAGCAAAAATACCAATTTGGCTTCAACTCGCAAAAGTAAGGCTATTCCTGTTTTTCTTTCTCAAACAAGGTCATTTAAAGAGTTTTATGCATGGAACCTTCTTAGAATGGATATATATGAAGGACATAGGAGTTTGAACTTGTTTTGACTGAAGGAATTCATTTTATAGCAAAAATACCAATTTGTCTTCAACTCGCAAAAGTAAGGCTATTCCTGTTTTTCTTTCTCAAACAAGGTCATTTAAAGAGTTTTATGCATGGAACCTTCTTAGAATGGATATATATGAAGGACATAGGAGTTTGAACTTGTTTTGACTGAAGGAATTCATTATATAGCAAAAATACCAATTTGGCTTTAACTCGCAAAAGTAAGACTATTCCTGTTTTTCTTTCTCAAACAAGGTCATTTAAAGAGTTTTATGCATGGAACCTTCTTAGAATGGATATATATGAAGGACATAGGAGTTTGAACTTGTTTTGACTGAAGGAATTGGTGTTTATAAGCAAAAATCCGAATTTCGTCTTAATTCCGCAAAAGAAGGCTATTCCTGTTCTTCTTTCTCAAACAAGATCATTTAAAGAGGTTTATGCATGGAATCTTCTTAGAATGGATATATATGAAGGACATAGGAGTTTGAAATTGTTTTGACTGAAGGAATTCATTTTATAGCAAAAATACCAATTTGGCTTTAACTCACAAAAGTAAGGCGATTCCTGTTTTTCTTTCTCAAACAAGGTCATTTAAAGAGTTTTATGCATGGAACCTTCTTAGAATGGATATATATGAAGGACATAGGAGTTTGAACTTGTTTTGACTGAAGGAATTCATTTTATAGCAAAAATACCAATTTGGCTTCAACTCGCAAAAGTAAGACTATTCCTGTTTTTCTTTCTCAAACAAGGTCATTTAAAGAGGTTTATGCATGGAACCTTCTTAGAATGGATATATATGAAGGACATAGGAGTTTAAACTTGTTTTGACTGAAGGAATTCATTTTATAGCAAAAATACCGATTTGGCTTTAACTCGCAAAAGTAAGACTATTCCTGTTTTTCTTTCTCAAACAAGGTCATTTAAAGAGGTTTATGCATGGAAACTTCTTAGAATGGATATATATGAAGGACATAGGAGTTTGAACTTGTTTTGACTGAAGGAATTCATTTTATAGAAAAAATACCAATTTGGCTTTAACTCACTAAAGTAAGGCGATTCCTGTTTTTCTTTCTCAAACAAGGTCATTTAAAGAGTTTTATGCATGGAACCTTCTTAGAATGGATATATATGAAGGACATAGGAGTTTGAACTTGTTTTGACTGAAGGAATTGGTGTTTATAAGCAAAAATCCGAATTTCGTCTTAATTCCGCAAAAGAAGGCTATTCCTGTTCTTCTTTCTCAAACAAGGTCATTTAAAGAGGTTTATGCATGGAATCTTCTTAGAATATATATATATGAAGGACATAGGAGTTTGAAATTGTTTTGACTGAAGGAATTCATTTTATAGCAAAAATACCAATTTGGCTTTAACTCACAAAAGTAAGGCGATTCCTGTTTTTCTTTCTCAAACAAGGTCATTTAAAGAGTTTTATGCATGGAACCTTCTTAGAATGGATATATATGAAGGACATAGGAGTTTGAACTTGTTTTGACTGAAGGAATTCATTTTATAGCAAAAATACCAATTTGGCTTTAACTCGCAAAAGTAAGGCTATTCCTGTTTTTCTTTCTCAAACAAGGTCATTTAAAGAGATTTGTGCATGGAACCTTCTTAGAATGGATATATATGAAGGATATAGGAGTTTGAACTTGTTTTGACTGAAGGAATTCATTTTATAGCAAAAATACCAATTTGGCTTTAACTCGCAAAAGTAAGACTATTCCTGTTTTTCTTTGTCAAACAAGGTCATTTAAAGAGGTTTATGCATGGAAACTTCTTAGAATGGATATATATGAAGGACATAGGAGTTTGAACTTGTTTTGACTGAAGGAATTCATTTTATAGCAAAAATACCAATTTGGCTTTAACTCACAAAAGTAAGGCGATTCCTGTTTTTCTATCTCAAACAAGGTCATTTAAAGAGTTTTATGCATGGAACCTTCTTAGAATGGATATATATGAAGGACATAGGAGTTTGAACTTGTTTTGACTGAAGGAATTGGTGTTTATAAGCAAAAATCCGAATTTCGTTTTAATTCCGCAAAAGAAGGCTATTCCTGTTCTTCTTTCTCAAACAAGGTCATTTAAAGAGGTTTATGCATGGAATCTTTTTAGAATGGATATATATGAAGGACAAATTAGTTTGAAATTGTTTTGACTGAAGGAATTCATTTTATAGCAAAAATACCAATTTGGCTTCAACTCGCAAAAGTAAGACTATTCCTGTTTTTCTTTCTCAAACAAGGTCATTTAAAGAGGTTTATGCATGGAACCTTCTTAGAATGGATATATATGAAGGACATAGGAGTTTGAAATTGTTTTGACTGAAGGAATTCATTTTATAGCATAAATACCAATTTGGCTTTAACTCGCAAAAGTAAGGCTATTCCTGTTTTTCTTTGTCAAACAAGGTCATTTAAAGAGTTTTATGCATGGAACCTTCTTAGAATGGATATATATGAAGGATATAGGAGTTTGAACTTGTTTTGACTGAAGGAATTGGTGTTTATAAGCAAAAATCCGAATTTCGTCTTAATTCCGCAAAAGAAGGCTATTCCTGTTTTTCTTTCTCAAACAAGGTCATTTAAAGAGGTTTATGCATGGAACCTTAGAATGGATATATATGAAGGACATAGGAGTTTGAACTTGTTTTAACTTAAGGAATTCATTTTATAGCAAAAATACCAATTTGGCTTTAACTCGCAAAAGTAAGACTATTCCTGTTTTTCTTTCTCAAACAAGGTCATTTAAAGAGGTTTATGCATGGAACCTTCTTAGAATGGATATATATGAAGGACATAGGAGTTTGAACTTGTTTTGACTGAAGGAATTGGTGTTTAAAAGCAAAAATCCGAATTTCGTCTTAATTCCGCAAAAGAAGGCTATTCCTGTTCTTCTTTCTCAAACAAGGTCATTTAAAGAGGTTTATGCATGGAATCTATTTAAAATGGATATATATGAAGGACAAATTAGTTTGAAATTGTTTTGACGGAAGGAATTCATTTTATAGCAAAAATACCAATTTGGCTTTAACTCGCAAAAGTAAGACTATTCCTGTTTTTCTTTCTCAAACAAGGTCAATTAAAGAGGTTTATGCATGGAACCTTCTTAGAATGGATATATATGAAGGACATAGGAGTTTGAACTTGTTTTGACTGAAGGAATTCATTTTATAGCAAAAATACCAATTTGGCTTTAACTCGCAAAAGTAAGGCTATTCCTGTTTTTCTTTCTCAAACAAGGTCATTTAAAGAGATTTGTGCATGGAACCTTCTTAGAATGGATATATATGAAGGATATAGGAGTTTGAACTTGTTTTGACTGAAGGAATTCATTTTATAGCAAAAATACCAATTTGGCTTTAACTCGCAAAAGTAAGACTATTCCTGTTTTTCTTTGTCAAACAAGGTCATTTAAAGAGGTTTATGCATGGAAACTTCTTAGAATGGATATATATGAAGGACATAGGAGTTTGAACTTGTTTTGACTGAAGGAATTCATTTTATAGCAAAAATACCAATTTGGCTTTAACTCACAAAAGTAAGGCGATTCCTGTTTTTCTATCTCAAACAAGGTCATTTAAAGAGTTTTATGCATGGAACCTTCTTAGAATGGATATATATGAAGGACATAGGAGTTTGAACTTGTTTTGACTGAAGGAATTGGTGTTTATAAGCAAAAATCCGAATTTCGTTTTAATTCCGCAAAAGAAGGCTATTCCTGTTCTTCTTTCTCAAACAAGGTCATTTAAAGAGGTTTATGCATGGAATCTTTTTAGAATGGATATATATGAAGGACAAATTAGTTTGAAATTGTTTTGACTGAAGGAATTCATTTTATAGCAAAAATACCAATTTGGCTTCAACTCGCAAAAGTAAGACTATTCCTGTTTTTCTTTCTCAAACAAGGTCATTTAAAGAGGTTTATGCATGGAACCTTCTTAGAATGGATATATATGAAGGACATAGGAGTTTGAAATTGTTTTGACTGAAGGAATTCATTTTATAGCATAAATACCAATTTGGCTTTAACTCGCAAAAGTAAGGCTATTCCTGTTTTTCTTTGTCAAACAAGGTCATTTAAAGAGTTTTATGCATGGAACCTTCTTAGAATGGATATATATGAAGGATATAGGAGTTTGAACTTGTTTTGACTGAAGGAATTGGTGTTTATAAGCAAAAATCCGAATTTCGTCTTAATTCCGCAAAAGAAGGCTATTCCTGTTTTTCTTTCTCAAACAAGGTCATTTAAAGAGGTTTATGCATGGAACCTTAGAATGGATATATATGAAGGACATAGGAGTTTGAACTTGTTTTAACTTAAGGAATTCATTTTATAGCAAAAATACCAATTTGGCTTTAACTCGCAAAAGTAAGACTATTCCTGTTTTTCTTTCTCAAACAAGGTCATTTAAAGAGGTTTATGCATGGAACCTTCTTAGAATGGATATATATGAAGGACATAGGAGTTTGAACTTGTTTTGACTGAAGGAATTGGTGTTTAAAAGCAAAAATCCGAATTTCGTCTTAATTCCGCAAAAGAAGGCTATTCCTGTTCTTCTTTCTCAAACAAGGTCATTTAAAGAGGTTTATGCATGGAATCTATTTAAAATGGATATATATGAAGGACAAATTAGTTTGAAATTGTTTTGACGGAAGGAATTCATTTTATAGCAAAAATACCAATTTGGCTTTAACTCGCAAAAGTAAGACTATTCCTGTTTTTCTTTCTCAAACAAGGTCAATTAAAGAGGTTTATGCATGGAACCTTCTTAGAATGGATATATATGAAGGACATAGGAGTTTGAAATTGTTTTGACTGAAGGAATTCATTTTATAGCAAAAATACCAATTTGGCTTTAACTCACAAAAGTAAGGCGATTCCTGTTTTTCTTTCTCAAACAAGGTCATTTAAAGAGTTTTATGCATGGAACCTTCTTAGAATGGATATATATGAAGGACATAGGAGTTTAAACTTGTTTTGACTGAAGGAATTCATTTTATAGCAAAAATACCGATTAGGCTTTAACTCGCAAAAGTAAGACTATTCCTGTTTTTCTTTCTCAAACAAGGTCATTTAAAGAGGTTTATGCATGGAAACTTCTTAGAATGGATATATATGAAGGACATAGGAGTTTGAACTTGTTTTGACTGAAGGAATTCATTTTATAGAAAAAATACCAATTTGGCTTTAACTCACTAAAGTAAGGCGATTCCTGTTTTTCTTTCTCAAACAAGGTCATTTAAAGAGTTTTATGCATGGAACCTTCTTAGAATGGATATATATGAAGGACATAGGAGTTTGAACTTGTTTTGACTGAAGGAATTGGTGTTTATAAGCAAAAATCCGAATTTCGTCTTAATTCCGCAAAAGAAGGCTATTCCTGTTCTTCTTTCTCAAACAAGGTCATTTAAAGAGGTTTATGCATGGAATCTTCTTAGAATATATATATATGAAGGACATAGGAGTTTGAAATTGTTTTGACTGAAGGAATTCATTTTATAGCAAAAATACCAATTTGGCTTTAACTCACAAAAGTAAGGCGATTCCTGTTTTTCTTTCTCAAACAAGGTCATTTAAAGAGTTTTATGCATGGAACCTTCTTAGAATGGATATATATGAAGGACATAGGAGTTTGAACTTGTTTTGACTGAAGGAATTCATTTTATAGCAAAAATACCAATTTGGCTTTAACTCGCAAAAGTAAGGCTATTCCTGTTTTTCTTTCTCAAACAAGGTCATTTAAAGAGATTTGTGCATGGAACCTTCTTAGAATGGATATATATGAAGGATATAGGAGTTTGAACTTGTTTTGACTGAAGGAATTCATTTTATAGCAAAAATACCAATTTGGCTTTAACTCGCAAAAGTAAGACTATTCCTGTTTTTCTTTGTCAAACAAGGTCATTTAAAGAGGTTTATGCATGGAAACTTCTTAGAATATATATATATGAAGGACATAGGAGTTTGAACTTGTTTTGACTGAAGGAATTGGTGTTTAAAAGCAAAAATCCGAATTTCGTCTTAATTCCGCAAAAGAAGGCATTTTCCTGTTCTTCTTTCTCAAACAAGGTCATTTAAAGAGGTTTATGCATGGAATCTATTTAAAATGGATATATATGAAGGACAAATTAGTTTGAAATTGTTTTGACGGAAGGAATTCATTTTATAGCAAAAATACCAATTTGGCTTTAACTCGCAAAAGTAAGACTATTCCTGTTTTTCTTTCTCAAACAAGGTCAATTAAAGAGGTTTATGCATGGAACCTTCTTAGAATGGATATATATGAAGGACATAGGAGTTTGAAATTGTTTTGACTGAAGGAATTCATTTTATAGCAAAAATACCAATTTGGCTTTAACTCACAAAAGTAAGGCGATTCCTGTTTTTCTTTCTCAAACAAGGTCATTTAAAGAGTTTTATGCATGGAACCTTCTTAGAATGGATATATATGAAGGACATAGGAGTTTGAACTTGTTTTGACTGAAGGAATTGGTGTTTATAAGCAAAAATCCGAATTTCGTCTTAATTCCGCAAAAGAAGGCTATTCCTGTTCTTCTTTCTCAAACAAGGTCATTTAAAGAGGTTTATGCATGGAATCTTCTTAGAATGGATATATATGAAGGACATAGGAGTTTGAAATTGTTTTGACTGAAGGAATTCATTTTATAGCAAAAATACCAATTTGGCTTTAACTCACAAAAGTAAGGCGATTCCTGTTTTTCTTTCTCAAACAAGGTCATTTAAAGAGTTTTATGCATGGAACCTTCTTAGAATGGATATATATGAAGGACATAGGAGTTTGAACTTGTTTTGACTGAAGGAATTCATTTTATAGCAAAAATACCAATTTGGCTTTAACTCGCAAAAGTAAGGCTATTCCTGTTTTTCTTTCTCAAACAAGGTCATTTAAAGAGTTTTATGCATGGAACCTTCTTAGAATGGATATATATGAAGGACATAGGAGTTTAAACTTGTTTTGACTGAAGGAATTCATTTTATAGCAAAAATACCGATTTGGCTTTAACTCGCAAAAGTAAGACTATTCCTGTTTTTCTTTCTCAAACAAGGTCATTTAAAGAGGTTTATGCATGGAAACTTCTTAGAATGGATATATATGAAGGACATAGGAGTTTGAACTTGTTTTGACTGAAGGAATTCATTTTATAGAAAAAATACCAATTTGGCTTTAACTCACTAAAGTAAGGCGATTCCTGTTTTTCTTTCTCAAACAAGGTCATTTAAAGAGTTTTATGCATGGAACCTTCTTAGAATGGATATATATGAAGGACATAGGAGTTTGAACTTGTTTTGACTGAAGGAATTGGTGTTTATAAGCAAAAATCCGAATTTCGTCTTAATTCCGCAAAAGAAGGCTATTCCTGTTCTTCTTTCTCAAACAAGGTCATTTAAAGAGGTTTATGCATGGAATCTTCTTAGAATATATATATATGAAGGACATAGGAGTTTGAAATTGTTTTGACTGAAGGAATTCATTTTATAGCAAAAATACCAATTTGGCTTTAACTCACAAAAGTAAGGCGATTCCTGTTTTTCTTTCTCAAACAAGGTCATTTAAAGAGTTTTATGCATGGAACCTTCTTAGAATGGATATATATGAAGGACATAGGAGTTTGAACTTGTTTTGACTGAAGGAATTCATTTTATAGCAAAAATACCAATTTGGCTTTAACTCGCAAAAGTAAGGCTATTCCTGTTTTTCTTTCTCAAACAAGGTCATTTAAAGAGATTTGTGCATGGAACCTTCTTAGAATGGATATATATGAAGGATATAGGAGTTTGAACTTGTTTTGACTGAAGGAATTCATTTTATAGCAAAAATACCAATTTGGCTTTAACTCGCAAAAGTAAGGCTATTCCTGTTTTTCTTTCTCAAACAAGGTCATTTAAAGAGTTTTATGCATGGAACCTTCTTAGAATGGATATATATGAAGGACATAGGAGTTTGAACTTGTTTTGACTGAAGGAATTGGTGTTTATAAGCAAAAATCCGAATTTCGTCTTAATTCCGCAAAAGAAGGCTATTCCTGTTCTTCTTTCTCAAACAAGGTCATTTAAAGAGTTTTATGCATGGAAACTTCTTAGAATGGATATATATGAAGGATATAGGAGTTTGAACTTGTTTTGACTGAAGGAATTCATTTTATAGCAAAAATACCAATTTGGCTTTAACTCGCAAAAGTAAGACTATTCCTGTTTTTCTTTCTCAAACAAGGTCATTTAAAGAGGTTTATGCATGGAATCTTCTTAGAATGGATATATATGAAGGACATAGGAGTTTGAAATTGTTTTGACTGAAGGAATTCATTTTATAGCAAAAATACCAATTTGGCTTTAACTCACAAAAGTAAGGCGATTCCTGTTTTTCTTTCTCAAACAAGGTCATTTAAAGAGGTTTATGCATGGAACCTTCTTAGAATGGATATATATGAAGGACATAGGAGTTTGAACTTGTTTTGACTGAAGGAATTCATTTTATAGCAAAAATACCAATTTGGCTTTAACTCGCAAAAGTAAGGCTATTCCTGTTTTTCTTTCTCAAACAAGGTCATTTAAAGAGTTTTATGCATGGAACCTTTTTGAGAATGGATATATATGAAGGACATAGGAGTTTGAACTTGTTTTGACTGAAGGAATTCATTATATAGCAAAAATACCAATTTGGCTTTAACTCGCAAAAGTAAGACTATTCCTGTTTTTCTTTCTCAAACAAGGTCATTTAAAGAGGTTTATGCATGGAACCTTCTTAGAATGGATATATATGAAGGACATAGGAGTTTGAAATTGTTTTGACTGAAGGAATTCATTTTATAGCAAAAATACCAATTTGGCTTTAACTCACAAAAGTAAGGCGATTCCTGTTTTTCTTTCTCAAACAAGGTCATTTAAAGAGTTTTATGCATGGAACCTTCTTAGAATGGATATATATGAAGGACATAGGAGTTTGAACTTGTTTTGACTGAAGGAATTGGTGTTTATAAGCAAAAATCCGAATTTCGTCTTAATTCCGCAAAAGAAGGCTATTCCTGTTCTTCTTTCTCAAACAAGGTCATTTAAAGAGGTTTATGCATGGAATCTTCTTAGAATGGATATATATGAAGGACAAATTAGTTTGAAATTGTTTTGACTGAAGGAATTCATTTTATAGCAAAAATACCAATTTGGCTTCAACTCGCAAAAGTAAGACTATTCCTGTTTTTCTTTCTCAAACAAGGTCATTTAAAGAGGTTTATGCATGGAACCTTCTTAGAATGGATATATATGAAGGACATAGGAGTTTGAAATTGTTTTGACTGAAGGAATTCATTTTATAGCAAAAATACCAATTTGGCTTTAACTCGCAAAAGTAAGGCTATTCCTGTTTTTCTTTGTCAAACAAGGTCATTTAAAGAGTTTTATGCATGGAACCTTCTTAGAATGGATATATATGAAGGATATAGGAGTTTGAACTAGTTTTGACTGAAGGAATTGGTGTTTATAAGCAAAAATCCGAATTTCGTCTTAATTCCGCAAAAGAAGGCTATTCCTGTTTTTCTTTCTCAAACAAGGTCATTTAAAGAGGTTTATGCATGGAACCTTAGAATGGATATATATGAAGGACATAGGAGTTTGAACTTGTTTTAACTTAAGGAATTCATTTTATATCAAAAATACCAATTTGGCTTTAACTCGCAAAAGTAAGACTATTCCTGTTTTTCTTTGTCAAACAAGGTCATTTAAAGAGGTTTATGCATGGAAACTTCTTAGAATGGATATATATGAAGGACATAGGAGTTTGAACTTGTTTTCACTGAAGGAATTCATTTTATAGCAAAAATACCAATTTGGCTTTAACTCACAAAAGTAAGGCGATTCCTGTTTTTCTATCTCAAACAAGGTCATTTAAAGAGTTTTATGCATGGAACCTTCTTAGAATGGATATATATGAAGGACATAGGAGTTTGAACTTGTTTTGACTGAAGGAATTGGTGTTTATAAGCAAAAATCCGAATTTCGTCTTAATTCCGCAAAAGAAGGCTATTCCTGTTCTTCTTTCTCAAACAAGGTCATTTAAAGAGGTTTATGCATGGAATCTTTTTAGAATGGATATATATGAAGGACAAATTAGTTTGAAATTGTTTTGACTGAAGGAATTCATTTTATAGCAAAAATACCAATTTGGCTTCAACTCGCAAAAGTAAGACTATTCCTGTTTTTCTTTCTCAAACAAGGTCATTTAAAGAGGTTTATGCATGGAACCTTCTTAGAATGGATATATATGAAGGACATAGGAGTTTGAAATTGTTTTGACTGAAGGAATTCATTTTATAGCATAAATACCAATTTGGCTTTAACTCGCAAAAGTAAGGCTATTCCTGTTTTTCTTTGTCAAACAAGGTCATTTAAAGAGTTTTATGCATGGAACCTTCTTAGAATGGATATATATGAAGGATATAGGAGTTTGAACTTGTTTTGACTGAAGGAATTGGTGTTTATAAGCAAAAATCCGAATTTCGTCTTAATTCCGCAAAAGAAGGCTATTCCTGTTTTTCTTTCTCAAACAAGGTCATTTAAAGAGGTTTATGCATGGAACCTTAGAATGGATATATATGAAGGACATAGGAGTTTGAACTTGTTTTAACTTAAGGAATTCATTTTATAGCAAAAATACCAATTTGGCTTTAACTCGCAAAAGTAAGACTATTCCTGTTTTTCTTTCTCAAACAAGGTCATTTAAAGAGGTTTATGCATGGAACCTTCTTAGAATGGATATATATGAAGGACATAGGAGTTTGAACTTGTTTTGACTGAAGGAATTGGTGTTTAAAAGCAAAAATCCGAATTTCGTCTTAATTCCGCAAAAGAAGGCATTTTCCTGTTCTTCTTTCTCAAACAAGGTCATTTAAAGAGGTTTATGCATGGAATCTATTTAAAATGGATATATATGAAGGACAAATTAGTTTGAAATTGTTTTGACGGAAGGAATTCATTTTATAGCAAAAATACCAATTTGGCTTTAACTCGCAAAAGTAAGACTATTCCTGTTTTTCTTTCTCAAACAAGGTCAATTAAAGAGGTTTATGCATGGAACCTTCTTAGAATGGATATATATGAAGGACATAGGAGTTTGAAATTGTTTTGACTGAAGGAATTCATTTTATAGCAAAAATACCAATTTGGCTTTAACTCACAAAAGTAAGGCGATTCCTGTTTTTCTTTCTCAAACAAGGTCATTTAAAGAGTTTTATGCATGGAACCTTCTTAGAATGGATATATATGAAGGACATAGGAGTTTGAACTTGTTTTGACTGAAGGAATTGGTGTTTATAAGCAAAAATCCGAATTTCGTCTTAATTCCGCAAAAGAAGGCTATTCCTGTTCTTCTTTCTCAAACAAGGTCATTTAAAGAGGTTTATGCATGGAATCTTCTTAGAATGGATATATATGAAGGACATAGGAGTTTGAAATTGTTTTGACTGAAGGAATTCATTTTATAGCAAAAATACCAATTTGGCTTTAACTCACAAAAGTAAGGCGATTCCTGTTTTTCTTTCTCAAACAAGGTCATTTAAAGAGTTTTATGCATGGAACCTTCTTAGAATGGATATATATGAAGGACATAGGAGTTTGAACTTGTTTTGACTGAAGAAATTCATTTTATAGCAAAAATACCAATTTGGCTTTAACTCGCAAAAGTAAGGCTATTCCTGTTTTTCTTTCTCAAACAAGGTCATTTAAAGAGTTTTATGCATGGAAACTTCTTAGAATGGATATATATGAAGGATATAGGAGTTTGAACTTGTTTTGACTGAAGGAATTCATTTTATAGCAAAAATACCAATTTGGCTTTAACTCGCAAAAGTAAGACTATTCCTGTTTTTCTTTCTCAAACAAGGTCATTTAAAGAGGTTTATGCATGGAATCTTCTTAGAATGGATATATATGAAGGACATAGGAGTTTGAAATTGTTTTGACTGAAGGAATTCATTTTATAGCAAAAATACCAATTTGGCTTTAACTCACAAAAGTAAGGCGATTCCTGTTTTTCTTTCTCAAACAAGGTCATATAAAGAGGTTTATGCATGGAACCTTCTTAGAATGGATATATATGAAGGACATAGGAGTTTGAACTTGTTTTGACTGAAGGAATTCATTTTATAGCAAAAATACCAATTTGGCTTTAACTCACAAAAGTAAGGCGATTCCTGTTTTTCTTTCTCAAACAAGGTCATTTAAAGAGTTTTATGCATGGAACCTTCTTAGAATGGATATATATGAAGGACATAGGAGTTTGAACTTGTTTTGACTGAAGGAATTGGTGTTTATAAGCAAAAATCCGAATTTCGTCTTAATTCCGCAAAAGAAGGCTATTCCTGTTCTTCTTTCTCAAACAAGGTCATTTAAAGAGGTTTATGCATGGAATCTTCTTAGAATGGATATATATGAAGGACATAGGAGTTTGAAATTGTTTTGACTGAAGGAATTCATTTTATAGCAAAAATACCAATTTGGCTTTAACTCACAAAAGTAAGGCGATTCCTGTTTTTCTTTCTCAAACAAGGTCATTTAAAGAGTTTTATGCATGGAACCTTCTTAGAATGGATATATATGAAGGACATAGGAGTTTGAACTTGTTTTGACTGAAGGAATTCATTTTATAGCAAAAATACCAATTTGGCTTTAACTCGCAAAAGTAAGGCTATTCCTGTTTTTCTTTCTCAAACAAGGTCATTTAAAGAGTTTTATGCATGGAACCTTCTTAGAATGGATATATATGAAGGACATAGGAGTTTAAACTTGTTTTGACTGAAGGAATTCATTTTATAGCAAAAATACCGATTTGGCTTTAACTCGCAAAAGTAAGACTATTCCTGTTTTTCTTTCTCAAACAAGGTCATTTAAAGAGGTTTATGCATGGAAACTTCTTAGAATGGATATATATGAAGGACATAGGAGTTTGAACTTGTTTTGACTGAAGGAATTCATTTTATAGAAAAAATACCAATTTGGCTTTAACTCACTAAAGTAAGGCGATTCCTGTTTTTCTTTCTCAAACAAGGTCATTTAAAGAGTTTTATGCATGGAACCTTCTTAGAATGGATATATATGAAGGACATAGGAGTTTGAACTTGTTTTGACTGAAGGAATTGGTGTTTATAAGCAAAAATCCGAATTTCGTCTTAATTCCGCAAAAGAAGGCTATTCCTGTTCTTCTTTCTCAAACAAGGTCATTTAAAGAGGTTTATGCATGGAATCTTCTTAGAATATATATATATGAAGGACATAGGAGTTTGAAATTGTTTTGACTGAAGGAATTCATTTTATAGCAAAAATACCAATTTGGCTTTAACTCACAAAAGTAAGGCGATTCCTGTTTTTCTTTCTCAAACAAGGTCATTTAAAGAGTTTTATGCATGGAACCTTCTTAGAATGGATATATATGAAGGACATAGGAGTTTGAACTTGTTTTGACTGAAGGAATTCATTTTATAGCAAAAATACCAATTTGGCTTTAACTCGCAAAAGTAAGGCTATTCCTGTTTTTCTTTCTCAAACAAGGTCATTTAAAGAGATTTGTGCATGGAACCTTCTTAGAATGGATATATATGAAGGATATAGGAGTTTGAACTTGTTTTGACTGAAGGAATTCATTTTATAGCAAAAATACCAATTTGGCTTTAACTCGCAAAAGTAAGGCTATTCCTGTTTTTCTTTCTCAAACAAGGTCATTTAAAGAGTTTTATGCATGGAACCTTCTTAGAATGGATATATATGAAGGACATAGGAGTTTGAACTTGTTTTGACTGAAGGAATTGGTGTTTATAAGCAAAAATCCGAATTTCGTCTTAATTCCGCAAAAGAAGGCTATTCCTGTTCTTCTTTCTCAAACAAGGTCATTTAAAGAGTTTTATGCATGGAAACTTCTTAGAATGGATATATATGAAGGATATAGGAGTTTGAACTTGTTTTGACTGAAGGAATTCATTTTATAGCAAAAATACCAATTTGGCTTTAACTCGCAAAAGTAAGACTATTCCTGTTTTTCTTTCTCAAACAAGGTCATTTAAAGAGGTTTATGCATGGAATCTTCTTAGAATGGATATATATGAAGGACATAGGAGTTTGAAATTGTTTTGACTGAAGGAATTCATTTTATAGCAAAAATACCAATTTGGCTTTAACTCACAAAAGTAAGGCGATTCCTGTTTTTCTTTCTCAAACAAGGTCATTTAAAGAGGTTTATGCATGGAACCTTCTTAGAATGGATATATATGAAGGACATAGGAGTTTGAACTTGTTTTGACTGAAGGAATTCATTTTATAGCAAAAATACCAATTTGGCTTTAACTCGCAAAAGTAAGGCTATTCCTGTTTTTCTTTCTCAAACAAGGTCATTTAAAGAGTTTTATGCATGGAACCTTTTTGAGAATGGATATATATGAAGGACATAGGAGTTTGAACTTGTTTTGACTGAAGGAATTCATTATATAGCAAAAATACCAATTTGGCTTTAACTCGCAAAAGTAAGACTATTCCTGTTTTTCTTTCTCAAACAAGGTCATTTAAAGAGGTTTATGCATGGAACCTTCTTAGAATGGATATATATGAAGGACATAGGAGTTTGAAATTGTTTTGACTGAAGGAATTCATTTTATAGCAAAAATACCAATTTGGCTTTAACTCACAAAAGTAAGGCGATTCCTGTTTTTCTTTCTCAAACAAGGTCATTTAAAGAGTTTTATGCATGGAACCTTCTTAGAATGGATATATATGAAGGACATAGGAGTTTGAACTTGTTTTGACTGAAGGAATTGGTGTTTATAAGCAAAAATCCGAATTTCGTCTTAATTCCGCAAAAGAAGGCTATTCCTGTTCTTCTTTCTCAAACAAGGTCATTTAAAGAGGTTTATGCATGGAATCTTCTTAGAATGGATATATATGAAGGACAAATTAGTTTGAAATTGTTTTGACTGAAGGAATTCATTTTATAGCAAAAATACCAATTTGGCTTCAACTCGCAAAAGTAAGACTATTCCTGTTTTTCTTTCTCAAACAAGGTCATTTAAAGAGGTTTATGCATGGAACCTTCTTAGAATGGATATATATGAAGGACATAGGAGTTTGAAATTGTTTTGACTGAAGGAATTCATTTTATAGCATAAATACCAATTTGGCTTTAACTCGCAAAAGTAAGGCTATTCCTGTTTTTCTTTGTCAAACAAGGTCATTTAAAGAGTTTTATGCATGGAACCTTCTTAGAATGGATATATATGAAGGATATAGGAGTTTGAACTAGTTTTGACTGAAGGAATTGGTGTTTATAAGCAAAAATCCGAATTTCGTCTTAATTCCGCAAAAGAAGGCTATTCCTGTTTTTCTTTCTCAAACAAGGTCATTTAAAGAGGTTTATGCATGGAACCTTAGAATGGATATATATGAAGGACATAGGAGTTTGAACTTGTTTTAACTTAAGGAATTCATTTTATATCAAAAATACCAATTTGGCTTTAACTCGCAAAAGTAAGACTATTCCTGTTTTTCTTTGTCAAACAAGGTCATTTAAAGAGGTTTATGCATGGAAACTTCTTAGAATGGATATATATGAAGGACATAGGAGTTTGAACTTGTTTTCACTGAAGGAATTCATTTTATAGCAAAAATACCAATTTGGCTTTAACTCACAAAAGTAAGGCGATTCCTGTTTTTCTATCTCAAACAAGGTCATTTAAAGAGTTTTATGCATGGAACCTTCTTAGAATGGATATATATGAAGGACATAGGAGTTTGAACTTGTTTTGACTGAAGGAATTGGTGTTTATAAGCAAAAATCCGAATTTCGTCTTAATTCCGCAAAAGAAGGCTATTCCTGTTCTTCTTTCTCAAACAAGGTCATTTAAAGAGGTTTATGCATGGAATCTTTTTAGAATGGATATATATGAAGGACAAATTAGTTTGAAATTGTTTTGACTGAAGGAATTCATTTTATAGCAAAAATACCAATTTGGCTTCAACTCGCAAAAGTAAGACTATTCCTGTTTTTCTTTCTCAAACAAGGTCATTTAAAGAGGTTTATGCATGGAACCTTCTTAGAATGGATATATATGAAGGACATAGGAGTTTGAAATTGTTTTGACTGAAGGAATTCATTTTATAGCATAAATACCAATTTGGCTTTAACTCGCAAAAGTAAGGCTATTCCTGTTTTTCTTTGTCAAACAAGGTCATTTAAAGAGTTTTATGCATGGAACCTTCTTAGAATGGATATATATGAAGGATATAGGAGTTTGAACTTGTTTTGACTGAAGGAATTGGTGTTTATAAGCAAAAATCCGAATTTCGTCTTAATTCCGCAAAAGAAGGCTATTCCTGTTTTTCTTTCTCAAACAAGGTCATTTAAAGAGGTTTATGCATGGAACCTTAGAATGGATATATATGAAGGACATAGGAGTTTGAACTTGTTTTAACTTAAGGAATTCATTTTATAGCAAAAATACCAATTTGGCTTTAACTCGCAAAAGTAAGACTATTCCTGTTTTTCTTTCTCAAACAAGGTCATTTAAAGAGGTTTATGCATGGAACCTTCTTAGAATGGATATATATGAAGGACATAGGAGTTTGAACTTGTTTTGACTGAAGGAATTGGTGTTTAAAAGCAAAAATCCGAATTTCGTCTTAATTCCGCAAAAGAAGGCATTTTCCTGTTCTTCTTTCTCAAACAAGGTCATTTAAAGAGGTTTATGCATGGAATCTATTTAAAATGGATATATATGAAGGACAAATTAGTTTGAAATTGTTTTGACGGAAGGAATTCATTTTATAGCAAAAATACCAATTTGGCTTTAACTCGCAAAAGTAAGACTATTCCTGTTTTTCTTTCTCAAACAAGGTCAATTAAAGAGGTTTATGCATGGAACCTTCTTAGAATGGATATATATGAAGGACATAGGAGTTTGAAATTGTTTTGACTGAAGGAATTCATTTTATAGCAAAAATACCAATTTGGCTTTAACTCACAAAAGTAAGGCGATTCCTGTTTTTCTTTCTCAAACAAGGTCATTTAAAGAGTTTTATGCATGGAACCTTCTTAGAATGGATATATATGAAGGACATAGGAGTTTGAACTTGTTTTGACTGAAGGAATTGGTGTTTATAAGCAAAAATCCGAATTTCGTCTTAATTCCGCAAAAGAAGGCTATTCCTGTTCTTCTTTCTCAAACAAGGTCATTTAAAGAGGTTTATGCATGGAATCTTCTTAGAATGGATATATATGAAGGACATAGGAGTTTGAAATTGTTTTGACTGAAGGAATTCATTTTATAGCAAAAATACCAATTTGGCTTTAACTCACAAAAGTAAGGCGATTCCTGTTTTTCTTTCTCAAACAAGGTCATTTAAAGAGTTTTATGCATGGAACCTTCTTAGAATGGATATATATGAAGGACATAGGAGTTTGAACTTGTTTTGACTGAAGAAATTCATTTTATAGCAAAAATACCAATTTGGCTTTAACTCGCAAAAGTAAGGCTATTCCTGTTTTTCTTTCTCAAACAAGGTCATTTAAAGAGTTTTATGCATGGAAACTTCTTAGAATGGATATATATGAAGGATATAGGAGTTTGAACTTGTTTTGACTGAAGGAATTCATTTTATAGCAAAAATACCAATTTGGCTTTAACTCGCAAAAGTAAGACTATTCCTGTTTTTCTTTCTCAAACAAGGTCATTTAAAGAGGTTTATGCATGGAATCTTCTTAGAATGGATATATATGAAGGACATAGGAGTTTGAAATTGTTTTGACTGAAGGAATTCATTTTATAGCAAAAATACCAATTTGGCTTTAACTCACAAAAGTAAGGCGATTCCTGTTTTTCTTTCTCAAACAAGGTCATATAAAGAGGTTTATGCATGGAACCTTCTTAGAATGGATATATATGAAGGACATAGGAGTTTGAACTTGTTTTGACTGAAGGAATTCATTTTATAGCAAAAATACCAATTTGGCTTTAACTCGCAAAAGTAAGGCTATTCCTGTTTTTCTTTCTCAAACAAGGTCATTTAAAGAGTTTTATGCATGGAAACTTCTTAGAATGGATATATATGAAGGATATAGGAGTTTGAACTTGTTTTGACTGAAGGAATTCATTTTATAGCAAAAATACCAATTTGGCTTTAACTCGCAAAAGTAAGACTATTCCTGTTTTTCTTTCTCAAACAAGGTCATTTAAAGAGGTTTATGCATGGAATCTTCTTAGAATGGATATATATGAAGGACATAGGAGTTTGAAATTGTTTTGACTGAAGGAATTCATTTTATAGCAAAAATACCAATTTGGCTTTAACTCACAAAAGTAAGGCGATTCCTGTTTTTCTTTCTCAAACAAGGTCATTTAAAGAGGTTTATGCATGGAACCTTCTTAGAATGGATATATATGAAGGACATAGGAGTTTGAACTTGTTTTGACTGAAGGAATTCATTTTATAGCAAAAATACCAATTTGGCTTTAACTCGCAAAAGTAAGGCTATTCCTGTTTTTCTTTCTCAAACAAGGTCATTTAAAGAGTTTTATGCATGGAACCTTTTTGAGAATGGATATATATGAAGGACATAGGAGTTTGAACTTGTTTTGACTGAAGGAATTCATTATATAGCAAAAATACCAATTTGGCTTTAACTCGCAAAAGTAAGACTATTCCTGTTTTTCTTTCTCAAACAAGGTCATTTAAAGAGGTTTATGCATGGAACCTTCTTAGAATGGATATATATGAAGGACATAGGAGTTTGAAATTTTTTTGACTGAAGGAATTCATTTTATAGCAAAAATACCAATTTGGCTTTAACTCACAAAAGTAAGGCGATTCCTGTTTTTCTTTCTCAAACAAGGTCATTTAAAGAGTTTTATGCATGGAACCTTCTTAGAATGGATATATATGAAGGACATAGGAGTTTGAACTTGTTTTGACTGAAGGAATTGGTGTTTATAAGCAAAAATCCGAATTTCGTCTTAATTCCGCAAAAGAAGGCTATTCCTGTTCTTCTTTCTCAAACAAGGTCATTTAAAGAGGTTTATGCATGGAATCTTCTTAGAATGGATATATATGAAGGACAAATTAGTTTGAAATTGTTTTGACTGAAGGAATTCATTTTATAGCAAAAATACCAATTTGGCTTCAACTCGCAAAAGTAAGACTATTCCTGTTTTTCTTTCTCAAACAAGGTCATTTAAAGAGGTTTATGCATGGAACCTTCTTAGAATGGATATATATGAAGGACATAGGAGTTTGAAATTGTTTTGACTGAAGGAATTCATTTTATAGCAAAAATACCAATTTGGCTTTAACTCGCAAAAGTAAGGCTATTCCTGTTTTTCTTTGTCAAACAAGGTCATTTAAAGAGTTTTATGCATGGAACCTTCTTAGAATGGATATATATGAAGGATATAGGAGTTTGAACTAGTTTTGACTGAAGGAATTGGTGTTTATAAGCAAAAATCCGAATTTCGTCTTAATTCCGCAAAAGAAGGCTATTCCTGTTTTTCTTTCTCAAACAAGGTCATTTAAAGAGGTTTATGCATGGAACCTTAGAATGGATATATATGAAGGACATAGGAGTTTGAACTTGTTTTAACTTAAGGAATTCATTTTATATCAAAAATACCAATTTGGCTTTAACTCGCAAAAGTAAGACTATTCCTGTTTTTCTTTCTCAAACAAGGTCATTTAAAGAGGTTTATGCATGGAACCTTCTTAGAATGGATATATATGAAGGACATAGGAGTTTGAACTTGTTTTGACTGAAGGAATTGGTGTTTAAAAGCAAAAATCCGAATTTCGTCTTAATTCCGCAAAAGAAGGCTATTCCTGTTCTTCTTTCTCAAACAAGGTCATTTAAAGAGGTTTATGCATGGAATCTATTTAGAATGGATATATATGAAGGACAAATTAGTTTGAAATTGTTTTGACTGAAGGAATTCATTTTATAGCAAAAATACCAATTTGGCTTTAACTCACAAAAGTAAGGCGATTCCTGTTTTTCTTTCTCAAACAAGGTCATTTAAAGAGTTTTATGCATGGAACCTTCTTAGAATGGATATATATGAAGGACATAGGAGTTTGAACTTGTTTTGACTGAAGGAATTGGTGTTTATAAGCAAAAATCCGAATTTCGTCTTAATTCCGCAAAAGAAGGCTATTCCTGTTCTTCTTTCTCAAACAAGGTCATTTAAAGAGGTTTATGCATGGAATCTTCTTAGAATGGATATATATGAAGGACAAATTAGTTTGAAATTGTTTTGACTGAAGGAATTCATTTTATAGCAAAAATACCAATTTGGCTTCAACTCGCAAAAGTAAGACTATTCCTGTTTTTCTTTCTCAAACAAGGTCATTTAAAGAGGTTTATGCATGGAACCTTCTTAGAATGGATATATATGAAGGACATAGGAGTTTGAAATTGTTTTGACTGAAGGAATTCATTTTATAGCAAAAATACCAATTTGGCTTTAACTCGCAAAAGTAAGGCTATTCCTGTTTTTCTTTGTCAAACAAGGTCATTTAAAGAGTTTTATGCATGGAACCTTCTTAGAATGGATATATATGAAGGATATAGGAGTTTGAACTAGTTTTGACTGAAGGAATTGGTGTTTATAAGCAAAAATCCGAATTTCGTCTTAATTCCGCAAAAGAAGGCTATTCCTGTTTTTCTTTCTCAAACAAGGTCATTTAAAGAGGTTTATGCATGGAACCTTAGAATGGATATATATGAAGGACATAGGAGTTTGAACTTGTTTTAACTTAAGGAATTCATTTTATATCAAAAATACCAATTTGGCTTTAACTCGCAAAAGTAAGACTATTCCTGTTTTTCTTTCTCAAACGAGGTCATTTAAAAAGGTTTATGCATGGAACCTTCTTAGAATGGATATATATGAAGGACATAGGAGTTTGAACTTGTTTTGACTTAAGGAATTGGTGTTTATAAGCAAAAATCCGAATTTCGTCTTAATTCCGCAAAAGAAGGCTATTCCTGTTCTTCTTTCTCAAACAAGGTCATTTAAAGAGGTTTATGCATGGAATCTTCTTAGAATGGATATATATGAAGGACAAATTAGTTTGAAATTGTTTTGACTGAAGGAATTCATTTTATAGCAAAAATACCAATTTGGCTTCAACTCGCAAAAGTAAGACTATTCCTGTTTTTCTTTCTCAAACAAGGTCATTTAAAGAGGTTTATGCATGGAACCTTCTTAGAATGGATATATATGAAGGACATAGGAGTTTGAAATTGTTTTGACTGAAGGAATTCATTTTATAGCAAAAATACCAATTTGGCTTTAACTCGCAAAAGTAAGGCTATTCCTGTTTTTCTTTGTCAAACAAGGTCATTTAAAGAGTTTTATGCATGGAACCTTCTTAGAATGGATATATATGAAGGATATAGGAGTTTGAACTAGTTTTGACTGAAGGAATTGGTGTTTATAAGCAAAAATCCGAATTTCGTCTTAATTCCGCAAAAGAAGGCTATTCCTGTTTTTCTTTCTCAAACAAGGTCATTTAAAGAGGTTTATGCATGGAACCTTAGAATGGATATATATGAAGGACATAGGAGTTTGAACTTGTTTTAACTTAAGGAATTCATTTTATATCAAAAATACCAATTTGGCTTTAACTCGCAAAAGTAAGACTATTCCTGTTTTTCTTTCTCAAACAAGGTCATTTAAAGAGGTTTATGCATGGAACCTTCTTAGAATGGATATATATGAAGGACATAGGAGTTTGAACTTGTTTTGACTGAAGGAATTGGTGTTTAAAAGCAAAAATCCGAATTTCGTCTTAATTCCGCAAAAGAAGGCTATTCCTGTTCTTCTTTCTCAAACAAGGTCATTTAAAGAGGTTTATGCATGGAATCTATTTAGAATGGATATATATGAAGGACAAATTAGTTTGAAATTGTTTTGACTGAAGGAATTCATTTTATAGCAAAAATACCAATTTGGCTTTAACTCACAAAAGTAAGGCGATTCCTGTTTTTCTTTCTCAAACAAGGTCATTTAAAGAGTTTTATGCATGGAACCTTCTTAGAATGGATATATATGAAGGACATAGGAGTTTGAACTTGTTTTGACTGAAGGAATTGGTGTTTATAAGCAAAAATCCGAATTTCGTCTTAATTCCGCAAAAGAAGGCTATTCCTGTTCTTCTTTCTCAAACAAGGTCATTTAAAGAGGTTTATGCATGGAATCTTCTTAGAATGGATATATATGAAGGACAAATTAGTTTGAAATTGTTTTGACTGAAGGAATTCATTTTATAGCAAAAATACCAATTTGGCTTCAACTCGCAAAAGTAAGACTATTCCTGTTTTTCTTTCTCAAACAAGGTCATTTAAAGAGGTTTATGCATGGAACCTTCTTAGAATGGATATATATGAAGGACATAGGAGTTTGAAATTGTTTTGACTGAAGGAATTCATTTTATAGCAAAAATACCAATTTGGCCTTAACTCGCAAAAGTAAGGCTATTCCTGTTTTTCTTTCTCAAACAAGGTCATTTAAAGAGTTTTATGCATGGAACCTTCTTAGAATGGATATATATGAAGGATATAGGAGTTTGAACTAGTTTTGACTGAAGGAATTGGTGTTTATAGCAAAAATACCAATTTTGCTTTAACTCAACAAAGTAAGGCTATTCCTGTTTTT
Organism: Odontesthes bonariensis; assembly: GCF_027942865.1. Classification (NCBI taxonomy): domain Eukaryota; kingdom Metazoa; phylum Chordata; class Actinopteri; order Atheriniformes; family Atherinopsidae; genus Odontesthes; species Odontesthes bonariensis. The sequence continues at coordinate 6,125,471 of NC_134512.1, read as the reverse complement.
CTTTCTCCTACAAGGTCATTTAAAGAGGTTTATGCATGGAACCTACTTATAATGGATATATATGAAGGACAAAGGAGTTTGAACTTGTTTTGACTGAACGAATTTGTGTTAATAAGCAAAAATCCGAATTTCGTCTTAACCCTTTAGGCGCCAAGATTGTTTTTTGAAAATACTGGATTTTGACATTAATATTTCAAAAGCTGGTGGCTGAAAGGGGGTTAAAGATAGATGCCTACTGTAAATTAGAAAAATGTTGCCCATGATCTATAGTTTATGTGGAGTATGAAATTATTGATCTAATTTGCATATTATGACGTCATCAGGTTGCAGCCATTTTGAATCTCATTATGTTCAGGAAATATTGGAATTGAGTGATTATGAACTTGTTTTTTTAAAACTTTTTTTTTCTTTTTGTCTATTTATCATCATCTATAATGATCAGGGAACAGGAAAGCAACAATAAAACAGAATAATGTAGTGAAATATTACTATATCATCATTACCATATAGTAGGAAAACACATGCGAAAAGTTGCCTATATTTTTCAGGAAATGGTGGATATTGACTTGATGTTTGAACTTATTTTCATTTTTCTGTCTTTTACCATCATTCATAAGGAGGAAACCAACAATAAAACAGGAGAAAGTGGTAAAATACTGTCATTAGGCTACCATAGGGTAGGAAAACACATGCAAGAAGTGGAAGACATTGAATTGATTTTTTTTTTTTTTTTAACCTGTTCAACCTTATTCATAATGATCAGGAATGAGGAATACAATAATAAAACAAGTGGTAAAATGTCAGGATCATTGCGCTGGCGGATAGGCGCGCCGCAGCTAGCCGCACCACCGGGGGCTGGATGGAGCGCATGCTAAAGATACCAGACCCACTTCTCCCACCCCTGATTCCTCGACTAACACCTCTACGTACACTGCGACCGCGTTCCCCACTACCACCCACTCCATTGAGGTTGGATAACGGCAGCGAATGAGTTGGAGTGTGTGTGTGTGCTTGCAGAACAGCCTCGCTTCGCATGCCGGCACCATTGCCTTCGGAAGTTTCACCGTGGGAAGCATGAGTGCTCGTCCGATCCTCCTCCTCATCACGAAGTAAAAACTCTCCTTCGGAGTCGGAATCGGCAAATAGCATGCTCAATGCTTCCGCACGGTTCAACTTCTTACAAGCCATGGTGTTAAAAACTCACTAATAGTTCGCTGACAATAAAAATTCGACTCGCACGTCTCTACAGAAAAGCTCTGAATAACTACTTCCGTACCTGAGCTCGCGTGGCTTTTTTGCACTGCCTTATAAAGACACTGTGAACTACAAAATGACTACAAAATGACGTGAGCTTGGTCTTGTTTGAAAGGGTAACATGTTTGCCAACTAGTGGTAGGAGGACTGAACACCTTAAAGCCCGTTTATTTTATCTACAGACTGTTTTGTTTATGCTGACGTCATGTCGCAATTCTGCGACTTTAGCGGTTAGAGGGTTAACTCCGCAAAGGAAGGCTATTCCTGTGTTTCTTTCTCATACAAGGTCAGTTAAAGAGGTTTATGCATGGAACTTACTTAGAATGGATATATATGAAGGACAAAAGAGTTTGAGCTTGTTTTGACTGAAGGAATTCATTTTATAGCAAAAATACCAATTTGGCCCTAACTCCGCAAAGGAAAGCTTTTGCTGTGTTTCTTTCTCATACAAGGTCAGTTAAAGAGGTTTATGCATGGAACTTACTTAGAATGGATATATATGAAGGACAAAAGAGTTTGAACTTGTTTTGACTGAAGGAATTCCTTTTATAGCAAAAATACCAATTTGGCCCTAACTCCGCAAAGGAAAGCTTTTGCTGTGTTTCTTTCTCAAACAAGGTAATTTAAAGAGGTTTTTGGTTGGAACCTACTTAGAATGGATATATATGAAGGACAAAAGAGTTTAAACTTGTTTTGACTGAAGGAATTCCTTTTATAGCAAAAATACCAATTTGGCCTTATCTCCGCAAAGGAAAGCTTTTGCTGTGTTTCTTTCTCAAACAAGGTCATTTAAAGAGGTTTATGCATGGAACCTACTTAGAATGGATATATATCAAGGACAAAGGAGTATGAACTTGTTTTGATTGAAGGAATTTTTGTTTATAAGCCAAAATCCGAATTTCGTGTCCATCATGAGAGATGTTGTGGCAGCCTAATTTTTAAGCGGGGAGAAGCACGCTGGATCTTCAGTCCCAAAGCGGATACGAAAGAGACTGGTTGTCTGTGAAAGTGCTGTCGGAGTTTCACTCGTACTTTTAGTTGTTTCTTTCCAGAATTCATGCTGCCCATTCACAAATGTTACCTTTTTTAAGAATACTTACCACCACCATCAAACTCTAAGTATTCATTATGACAGGGAAAAATGCTCCACAGATTCTGATCCAGCCACAGATCCAGCCATTTACAGGCCTTAGATTCGATCATCCTTTTTTTTTCGCCTTGCTGTGGGAATTTTCAAAGTCTATACCTTCTTTCTGTGTATTTGCTGGGCATACTTGTCATACTAGACACAGCTATGTTATAGCTAATTCTTTTTAACCTTGCTATCTTCTGCTTTGGGATGGCACGAGCCACTACAACCCTGAACGCGTAATATGGGTGTAGACAGCTGTGCTGTTTCGTTATTGGACTGTTCAGATTAATGTATCGCGAGATTAGCTCGTGAGCTCTCGTTGTATTGTACCGGCTGTAGCTGAAGCAACGTGTTGGATGCGAGTCATCGGATTGATTAATAAACAACCACTTTGATTCAACTCTTCATCTATTCGTGACTCACAAGAATAGAGACAAACTACATGGTGTCAGAAGTGGGATCTCTGATATGAACACACGTCGCTATCAAAGACTTGTTTTGGATCCAAGACATCAGGACGGTAGGCTACCCAGCTACTTAGCAATAACAAGCTACCATGGCGGACGGCTTCAGACGCCCGGACCCCCTTATCTTTGATGGGAACGTAGCAGTGCACTGGCGCAGATTTGAACGCGAATATGACATCTTCATTGCTGCTGCTCATAGCGACAAACCAGCCAGGACCAGAGCCTACATACTCCTTAATCTCGCGGGACCCGAGGCTATAGAGAGGGAGCGGACATTCACGTATGCACCCGCAATCCACGGTGAAGGGGACGCGGTGTTAAGACCAGCGGAGTCCAGGGAGGATCCCGAATGTCTTAAAAGAAAATTCAAAGAAATATGCAACCCTGAAACAAACGTGATAATGGAGAGACACAATTTCAACACCAGGAATCAAAAGCCAGGCGAGACGGTCGAGGCATACGTGAGTACATTGAGAAATCAAGCAAAAAACTGTAACTTTGGTGCATTAGAAGACGAGCTAATACGTGACAGACTGGTCTGCGGAATCAGTAGTGACACCGTCAGACGTACATTGTTAAAGGAGACCGACCTCACGCTTTCCAAAGCTGTACGCCTCTGTCACATCAGTGAGCTCACAGAAAAGCACACCAAAACCCTCTCTGCCCATACAACAGCGGCAACTGCCAGTGTCGATGTCATACAAGTAAAACAAAGGGGATTCAACAGACTGACAAAACGCTCAACAAAGCAAGATAACTCAACAATTACCAACTGCAGAAATTGTGGTGGAACACATCAAGCTAAGCGTGATCAGTGTCCGGCTCTAGGTCAGCAATGCCACCACTGTGGCAAACTGAACCACTTCAAAAGTGTATGTAAATCTGCTAAGTCAAGCACAGCAAATAAACAGGTGCATCAGCTCTGTGCTGAATCAGATTCTGAGGCTGACAACGAGGAGACATTCACCATTGATGGCTTGTCCTTACACAGTGAGCAAGGCAAAAACAGTGATGCTCATGACAAGGAAGGACATTGTTTCCTCTCAGTAAATGACAAAAACCTGAAACTAAAAGTTGATACAGGGGCAAAATGCAACGTCATGTCTTTGCGCACATACAATCTGATAAAACGAAATGAAGAACTGTGTAAACCAATCAAACAAATCAAACTTGTAGCATTCGGTGGTTCTCTGATTAAACCAATTGGTGCAGTGACACTACAGTGCAGTCTGAACAGAGAACAATACAGTCTCCAATTCCAGATAGTGAGTGAAAATGTGAAGTCCATTTTGGGCTTGGAAGACAGCCTGAAAATGAAACTTGTCACTTTCAGCAGTGAAGTGTATCACATTGAGACTGTTCAGGATCAGACAATGTCAGAGAAAATATTTCAAGATTATGCAGATCTGTTTACAGATGAACTGGGTGACTTACCTGTAACCTACTCAATGAAAGTGGATCCAAATGTGACACCAGTTGTCAGCCCTCCGCGCCGTGTTCCAGCAGCAATGCAGAAAAAAGTAGAACAAGAGCTCCAAAGGATGCAAAAATTAAAGGTAATCAAACCTGTGGATGAGCCCACAGAATGGGTGTCCAACATGGTGGCTACACATAAGAAGGAAACGGGGGACGTTCGCATTTGCATTGATCCCAGGAACCTGAACCAGGCCCTCATGCGTCCACACCATCCAATGCGCACAGTGGAGGAGGTTGCAGCCCAGATGTCAGGTGCCACCATCTTCTCCGTTCTGGATGCAAAGAGCTCATTCTGGCAAGTCAGATTGGATGAGGCCTCATCGCTTCGCACCACGTTCACGACTCCTCATGGTAGATTCAGGTTCCTGAAAATGCCATTTGGCATCAGCACAGCATCAGAAGTTTTTCAAAGGGCTATGGAACAAATATTTGCTGGATATCCATGTGCCATCATCGTGGACGACATCATAGTAGGCGGCAAAGGACCTGAAGAGCACTATGCGAACCTCCGAAAGGTGATGGATCGTGCCAGACACGTGAAACTCAGACTGAACCCGAAAAAATGCAAATTCGGACTCAAGGAGGTGAACTACGTTGGTCACACATTCACTGACAAAGGCCTCAAAGCAGATCCCAAAAAAATCAAAGCGATCAGTGACATGCCACCTCCGGAAGACAAAATGGCTCTTCAACGCTTCCTAGGAATGATTAACTACCTAGGAAAATTCATTCCAAATCTGAGCGAACTGACATCACCTCTGCGACAACTGCTACACAAGGACGTGCTGTGGAGCTGGACAGAGCATCAGCAGAACGCATTCACCAAACTGAAGGCATGCATCACCAGCCCACCTGTGCTTCACTACTACAACGTGGAAAAGCCGGTAACACTCACCTGTGATGCCTCCCAGCATGGCCTAGGAGCTGCATGCCTCCAGGACGGAAATCCGATAGCATACGCATCACGCACATTGACACAGACGGAGACAAGATATGCGCAAATCGAAAAGGAACTACTCGCTGTAGTGTTCGCCTGTCACCGTTTCTATGACTACATCTATGGCAAGCCTGTCTTGATTGAGACTGACCATCAGCCTCTTGTCACCATCCACAACAAACCATTCCACACGGTCCCAGCACGTTTGCAGCGTATGATGTTGCAGTTACAAAAGTTCAGCCTGACATTCACCTACAAAAAAGGCAAACACCTGTACCTGGCTGACACCCTCTCTCGTGCACCACAGTGCAATGTCGGCCCGCAAGATACTGAAAATGCAGAGTTCGAGGTAATGGCCCTACAACTGATATCTACACGGCGCCTTGAAGAACTTCGGCAGCACACTGCGTCAGACAGTGTCCTTCAGAAAGTCACCAATTACATTCGTAATGGCTGGCCTAGACATGCAAGCAGTGTACCCATCAAGGTAAAACCATTCTTCAACTTCCGTGATGAGCTGCTGCTGGAGAATGAAATCGTCATGAAAGGAAACAGAGCAGTTGTGCCTGACTCTCTGCAGTCCGAATACCTCCGCGTGCTACACACAGGACACCCAGGGACAGAGTCAACAAAGAAAAGAGCAAGAGAGAGTGTCTTCTGGCCATCAGTGAACAGTGACATAGAAACTGTCATCTCATCATGCAGTGTGTGTAACAGCCTGAAACCACACCAACAAAAGGAACCATTAAAACTGCACACAGTCCCTGACCTACCATGGTCCATTGTTGCCACCGACATCTTTGAATGGAAAAGCCATCATTACCTGGTGCTCGTGGACTCATACTCTGGGTGGTTTGAAATTGACCAGCTCAACAGCTTATCTTCCAAGACTATCATACAGAAGCTAAAGCGCCACTTTTCTGTACATGGCATACCACTGAAATTATACTCTGACAATGGCACCCAGTTCACTAGCCAAGCACTTCAGGAATTCGCAGAAGCATGGGACTTTCAGCTGGTGACAAGTAGCCCCGAGTACCCGCAGTCTAATGGGCTCAGTGAGAGAGCTGTGAGGAGTGCAAAGAAGCTGCTAGAGACCACAGAGCGTGATGGAACTGATTTCTATCTGAACTTGTTAGGGATGCGCAACACGCCCCGCGACACGGTCCTGGGATCACCAGCACAAAGATTACTGTCCCGACGCACCAGAACAACTTTACCCATCTGCAAAAAGCTACTGAGACCAACAGCAAAAGCCACCACCAAGGTCAGGCTGCAGCTAAAAAAGAGGCGCACAACACAGAAACACTACTATGACAGAACCAGCAAGCCACTGACACCCCTCGCACCGGACCAGGTGATTAGACTACAAACCACAAAGGGGTATGACAAACTGGGGATCGTAAGGAAAAAGTGCAATGAACCACGTTCATACATCGTTGAGTCTGAAGGAAAGGAGTACCGACGAAACAGACGCCACATCTTGCCTGTTAAAGAGCCACAACCTTCACACACAGAGGAACTGGATACATCACAGCACGCATCTGAGCCGCTTATCAACAAAACAACACTGTCTGAGAACTCTGTAACGACAGCATCAGAGTCATGCCACAATGAACCTAATCAAGAAAAGACTCCCAGCAAGGTGGTGGAGCACCACACGAAGGTGCATGCAGAAGGCCCAACTCAACCCACCCCTTCCGGGTATCTCACCAGGTTTGGCAGGGTATCTAGACCTAACAAAAAGTACATGAGTTAGATGAAATGTGAAAAGAAAAATGCCTGAAAGATATCTAAATGTTTTATATTAGTATGTTATTACAAGATATCTGAATACAAGCTTTTTATTTTGTATCTGTTGCGTTACTAATTTTGGAGCTGTCCAAGTTGTGGGTTCAGATGGACACACCATGCAATGTATCTTATTCACGTGGAAGCAGGTGAATTTCATTCAACATGATATGTATGTTTTTGTTTTATTTGTTGTAATGGATATTAATTCACTCCGGTTGGAGGCACAGCTAAAGAAGAAGGATGTAGACAGCTGTGCTGTTTCGTTATTGGACTGTTCAGATTAATGTATCGCGAGATTAGCTCGTGAGCTCTCGTTGTATTGTACCGGCTGTAGCTGAAGCAACGTGTTGGATGCGAGTCATCGGATTGATTAATAAACAACCACTTTGATTCAACTCTTCATCTATTCGTGACTCACAAGAATAGAGACAAACTACAATGGGCTTCCCCTGTTTTAAAAGTCAGCAGCCACCACTGGTATGTATGTATTTACAGTATGTATGTATATGAGTGGCCGTTTAGGACTTAACTATTGAGACACTCTCACACTCACTACTGAGACACTCTCACACATACTAATGAAATACTCTTACATTCACTATTGAAACACTCTCACATACATACATACTCTGTAAACCTATGCACGCTCATATATAAAACATTATACATACTCGTCTGAAACACTTACACATACATGTGAAAAACTCACACGCATACATAAATACTTCCGTGTCATATACACATACATATGAAATGCTTGCATGCATACAAGTGAAACATTTATACGTATCTATCTGAAACACTCATGCATTCACATATGAAAATGTTATATATACATATATTGTTAAACACTTATACCTTCATAAGTGAATCTCTTGCATATGATTACAAAGATATAAAAAGTTTAGATACATGTACAGGTGTTTCACATATATTTGTATAAATGTTTCAAATGTGTATACGTTTTTCAATTATAAGTGTGTATGCTCTTACATGAGGATGTGCAACCGAAGAAAGACATTACAAAAAATAATCAATAAATATTCAATAACTTCACTAGGATACAGTGTAGTGTGTCGTGAGTTTGGTGACACTACACTGTATCCTAGTGAAGTTATTGAATATTTATTGATTATTTTTTGTAATGTGTCTCTTCGGTTGCACTTTGTAGACGGTCCCTGCTCGCTGCTCTCACAGCCGGCTGCACATAAACACTAATGTCATTGGTGTGGCTCCGAGGATGGCTCATTTTGATGAAAGTTAGGTTGTAGCTCCTTGTCTGTCTTACTACGGTTGAAAATATGCGTGTTTTGTGTTTTAACAACGTCTCACTTCTGAGTTATTGATCCCGGAAGTCCGAATCTGCCAATATCTTTCCAACTTTACCGAACTGGCGCTAAGTTTGTCGCTGTTCAAATTCTGCACTCTTTACTTCCGCCTTCCGGTGAAAGTGAGATACCTTCCGTATGCTAGTGAGATTTCATTCATACATACTACTGAAACGCTCTTACATACACTATTGAAACGCTCTCACGGTCACTACTGAAATTACTTGTATGAATACATGTATAACGCTTGCACATCCTCATGTAAGAGCATACACACTTATAACTGAAAAACGTATACATACACATTTGAAACATTTATACAAATATATGTGAAACACTTGCACATGTATCTAAACTTTTTATATCTTTGTAATCATATGCAAGAGATTCACTTATGAAGGTATAAGTGTTCAACAATATATGTATATATAACATTTTCATACGTGAATGCATGAGTGTTTCAGATAGATACGTATAAATGTTTCACTTGTATGCATGCAAGCATTTCATATGTATGTGTATATGACACAGAAGTATATATGTATGCGTGTGTGTTTCTAATATGTATGTGTAAGTGTTTCAGACGAGTGTGTATAATGTTTTATATATGAGCGTGCATAGGTTTACAGAGTATGTATGTATGTGTGAGTGTTCAATAGTGAGTGTGAGAGTGTTTCAATAGTGAATGTAAGAGTATTTCATTAGTATGTGTGAGAGTGTCTCAGTAGTGAGTGTGAGAGTGTCTCAATAGTTAAGTCCTAAACGGCCACTCATATATGTATGTATGAAGGCATGTTTTGCATTACTGTTTTATTATTGTTGTGAAGCACTTTGTAAATGTATGTTTTAAAAGTTGTTATATAATAAAGTAATAACAATTATTAAGCATGTTTAAAACACCTGGACATATCTGTCTGCTCTGTTCAAACACATAACCAGGCTCCATTACCGGAGAAGAGAAACCACCACAGATTACACAAATTACTATTCCACTGACGGACAATGCAACTTGGCACAATTCTTTCACATCTTAAGGCTTTCCCCTAGAAATCGGCAGCGTTTATAGAGCAAATAAACAAACAAATAAGTTACTATTGGTCTTCTGATTCTGTCATATCAACATTATCCCCACCATCGCCACACAGCGCTATGTGTACAGCGACGTTATTAGGCCTACAGGCAGAATCTCCATTAGCAAGACGGCTACGTAACAAGAAAGTTGAAATACAAGTTGAATTACGCGCTAACGGGTAAGATTACACGTTATATTGTTTTGTCACACGGTTTAACATTCGGCTTTGACATGGCGTTGCTTTTATGAGTATTAACAAAGTTTCCCAACCTTTACTTGTGTTTGCTGCTCTGATGTTAAGCGGTGCGGGTGAAAAACATGGCCGATATTCTAAAAAGATAACCCCGCCTTCTAAATCACGTGACTTTGTTAGGATTTGTTCGGAATTGTGTTCGAATTTCGGACCTCGTTTGAAACTCTTTGATGTGTTCGGACCTTGGTTCGGACCTGTTGGAAAATGTAACAATGTGTTCGGAAAATGTTAGGATGTGTTCGGACCTCAGAGACAGTCCAGAAACTGGCGGGTATGGGCCACCTCGTCCTCTCGCTTGTAGGTTTGACAATTAAAATTTCCCTCTTAAACTACAGTTGGTATAATTTTGATCTCAAATTGAAGCCTCATTATATACAATGAACTTGCGTGCAGAGGGTATGAATTCATCCTCCTTTCACAAAAATAGAATCATTATTATCTAAATGTGGTTTCATGTAGGGATGTTTGAGGTTGTTTGATTTAAAATTGGGCAAAACAAAAGCAATTGCACTTAGGACATGTCAGATTTAGGGTTGGGGTTATTACAATCTCTTCAGTATATACCCAAATGTGGAAGGCAAATTAGGTCAAATTATAAAGGGCTTGCTTTCCAGGTAAAATGTGGTAGGATTTATGTCCACACTCCTCAGAAATCTTTTAGGTGCTCTTCTGGTGAGAGGCTTTAAAGTAAAACTCCGGGGAATTTGAAGCGCAATCCCATTGCTAGAGGTTGTCAAATACTGACAGTAGGACACAGACTGGTGCAAATCTGCGGTCCCTGTGTGGAGATCGCGCTGTTCGCGTAGCCTGTCATGCGAGGCTAATACGTGGTGGCTAGGGGCAAGCGCTAACCCTTCCACGTAAAACAACAACTTGCACACTGCAGAAACGTCACACCACTTTATAAACCATCCGAGAATAAAGTCACAAGCCTTACCATCAAAACCATATGCATGGTTCTCACATTACTGGCATGGGGACGTTACAAAACAACTTTATTGCTTATTAAACCATAGAAAACATTTAATTAAGGGACATTTACTTGATGGGGAACAAAAATCCTTTCACTGCTTTACGATGTCACCAGGGCTCTAAATTAACACCTGCCAACCCGCCAAATACGGGTGAAAGTTATTTTTGGCGTGTATTTAAAAAAAAAATCACTAGCCGGCTTGGCCGATGATAAATGAGGAACTTTACCATCTATTTCGCGGGACGCGAAATTATTATATACAGTCTATGCGCGGGACGCGCGAGCGCAGTTTCTACGGGAACTCATTCGCCGAGGCTGCCGTACCAGGGGAGTGGGTCACTCTTGGTTTGGAAATATGATAGACGCCGGTGTTCAGTCGATTTCTCCTACTTGTCGAGAATTGCTACTTTGTGCATGCGCCGAGCTGATTTTCTAAGTTTCGTTTTCACGCCCATAATGTTTTCCTACCCTGCGTCTGATTATTTTCTCTTTTGGAAGACATGCAAAGTAATAAAACACTTATCGTATTAACAAGCAGTTAGCTTAACATGCACAAATGGGGTGTCATTCACCATTTGATTTTTGTATTTGGGACACTTCTGTCTTTATTTAGGTGACTCTGCTCCATCATTGTCATGAATGCATTGAGAAGGGGGAACATTATTTGACAGCGTGTTATTGGTATAAACACAGACGCAAACACTAACAAAATGTGGCGATGGTTGGGACAGTCGGCCGTGAAGAGAAAAGATATGCCTGCCAAAGAAGGGGAGGAGGATGATATTTTGATATTGAATGGTGACAGTGACAGTTTGCGCACACGCCGGCCACACTTTGTGAGAAAAGGGAAAAATGGAACTGATTTAGATGGATCCGAAGACAGTTCAGAGAGCTCGGACGATGTTTAAGCATTTCACAGTATCCATAATTCCATGATTAGTCTCTGCACATAGTTTTGTGTTTAATTTTGTGCATTATCTGGACTAAAACATGGTTAGAAAGTTGTTAAATATTTCCATTTTTGTAGATTCAGGGTTCACATATATATAATATATATATAAATCAGTTTTAAAGTTATTTTTTTAAGTCCAACAACAAAACACCACTCTGATTCAGATCGGGGGGGGGGGTGTTCCTCCCAATCACGCCCCTCCAGGTTTCACTGTCATTGCCCACGTGAGCATTGAAGTCCCCTAGCAGGACGAGGGAGTCTCCCGGAGGAGCACTCTCCAGTCCCTCCTCCAGGGACTCCAAAAAGGGTGGGTACTCTGAACTGCTGTTCGGTGCATAAGCACAAACAACAGTCAGGACCCGTCCCCCCACCCTAAGGCGGAGGGAGGCTACCCTCTCGTCTACCGGGGTAAACCCCAATGTACAGGCGCACAGCCGGGGGGCAATAAGTATGCCCACACCTGCTCTACGCCTCTCACCACGGGCAACTCCAGAGTGGAAGAGAGTCCAAACCCTCTCGAGGAGGCTGGTTCCGGAGCCCAAGCCATGCGTCGAGGTGAGTCCAACTATATCTAGCCGGAACCGCTCAGCCTCGCGCACCAGCTCAGGCTCCTTCCCCAGCAGAGAGATGACGTTCCACGTCCCAAGAGCCAGCTTCAGTGGCCGAGGATCAGACCGCCATGGTCTCTGCCTTCGGCTGCCGCCCAGCTCACACTGCACCCGACCCCCATGGCCACGGGTGGTGAGCCCGTCAGAAGGGGGACCCGTGTAATTTCTTCGGACTGTGCCCGACAGAGCCCCACGGGCACAGACCGGGCCACCAGGCGCTCGCAGGCGGGCCCCACCCCTGGGCCTGGCTCCAGGGGGAGGCCCCGGTGACCCGTGACCAGGCAAGGGCACACGGCGTCCAACACTGTCCATCATCATAGGGGTTTTATGAGCTGTTCTTTGTCTGGTCCCTCATCTAGGATCTGTTTGCCATGGGTGACCCTACCAGGGGCTTAAAGCCCCAGACAACATAGCTCCCAGACTCATTGGGGCACGCAAACCCCCCCACCACGGTAAGGTGACAGCTCATGGGGAGGAGCAATAGAGAGGGTTAGGGTTTGGGCAATAGAGTCACAATTTCAAATCAATAATTTACTAAGAGGCAATATAAGTGATCAGTTTGCCGAAAACCGGCATTGACATCCTGTAAAACACCGACATCGTACTGACACCCAACTGTGACATCCTGTAAAACACTGACATCGTACTGACACCCAACTGTGACATCCTGTAAAACACTGACATCGTACTGACACCCAGGGCCAGCTCTAGGCATAGGCGACATAGTCGGTCGCCTAGAGCGCCATCTGCTGGAGGGGCACCGCCAGTCACGTTGGCCTCGAGGGAAATTTAAAAAAAAAAAATATATATATATATATATAATAATTTGATGCCCATCAGCTTAGTGTGTTGGTTAGAAAAGAATAAATATTAACAAATAAATAAACAATGACATGTTCCTAAATCGTGTGGTCACGTAACGTGTTGTTATTGGGAGCGGACCTCAGGGTCAGAGGGATCAGAGTTCAGGTCAGGTCAAGTCACAGACAGGTGACGGTTTTGTTATTTGTGAGAGATGAAAAGGCCGTCCAAGCCCTCGGGTGCGCAGAACCGAAAGAGAAAAAAAGAGAAGGAGAAGAAGAAGTCGCAATATAAAGGTAACATTATGCCATCTTTTTTTTTTTAATGCCGTTTTGTGTGAAGACGTTTTATTTGTGCTAGCTCGCTCGCTATAAAACAACGCCAGAGAAGCTGAATAGCTTAACATGCTAAATAATGACACTGATAGCTACTAAGAAGGATTAATAAATCATAAGAGGGATCAAAGTAGAGGCCAAATCTCCTGTATCCGCCGCCGGTCAGCTGGGGTTAGGCCGAAAATTATCAGCTCGCTTGTGTATCTGGCTTCCTTTTTTAAAATATAATAAAACACATCTTTCTGCTGGCTGTACTCTGTGTTGTTTTATGTGAAATGCACTGCCTCTGCGCTGTTTATCTCTGATGAGAAGAATGTAAAAGTTCGTTCATTCGTTATATAATAGGACAGTTATTATCCCTGCTTGTGTGTCCGGTCTGATTTGGTATTTCATTACAGTTTCAACACGGTCATTATGTTTGGTAAAGTTGAAAATTACCATTAATATTATTAACAACTTTGTGCCCAGTGACACTGTTGCTGCTGCTTAGTTCTCCTCCTCCTACTATACTTACGTTTGATATTGTGCTGAACTTCAGTAGCCAAGTGATGAAAATGCAAGCTGCAGCAGTTTATGTTTTTGTTTTCTTCTTCTTGTACAGTAATAAGTTTATCTACTATATATCTGTTTAGATGCACTCAGAAAATATTTACAGATGCCCCAAACAGCTGCTGGAGAGGGGCCTTCTGATGAAACGTCCACACAAACACCACTCTCTGAAGCATGTAAGTTTAGCCAATTGTATGTGGTCTCTGAAACACTGCTATGTTGTTGTTATTGTTGTTACTGAATGGTAATTACAGTAATGTAGTTATTAGTCAAATAAAATAAAGTGTATTTATTAAGTGAAGTAGAATGACACAACAAACTTAATGCAGTGGTATTACAGTATGGATGTACTATATGTTTGATCACAGCTACAAGTCAGGCATCATGCAGCAGCAGCAGCAGCACTACCACATCGACAACCACACCACCCACCTCTGAAAGTCAGCTTGAAGCAGGTGAGTTCTGTCATTGCATGTTACGGCTGCAGTCACATTACTGAACAATACTACTGTTATTCATAATTTATGCTTCAGATGTGTTTATTGCCTGATGCCCTGTAATTTGTAAATCATTGTGTGACCTTACTAATACTGAATGATTCATATCTATATTTGCATGTGTGTTTGATTTTCTTGCAGGTGAAGGAACAAGCACAGCATGCGCTGTTCAACAGCCTGAGGACACCTTGTCAACAAATCCCGAGGTACACGAGGAGTTCCCGAAAAGAGAAGATGGGAGAAGTTGCCATCACCACTACTTCAATAGAAAGTTAACCAATGGAGAAAGGATCAAGAGGAGTTGGATGGTATATTCCATAAAAAACAACAGTTTATACTGCTTCTGTTGCAAACTCTTCTCACAGAAAACACACAAATTAATCAGTGATGGACTAAATGACTGGAAAAATTGCAGCGACTTACAAAAAACTCATGAGAACAGTCCAGATCATTGGAAGTACATGGCCTCATGGAAAGAACTCGAAATTCGTCTCGACAAGGGCCAAACAATAGACAGAGCTGAGATGGCACTAATAGAAGCTGAAAGGAGGAGGTGGCGTGAAGTCCTGACCAGGTTGGTGGCCATCATACAGTCATTGGCAGAGCGAAATATTGCTCTCAGGGGAACCACAGACAAACTTCATGAACCAAATAACGGCAACTTCTTGAAAGAAGTAGAGCTCATGGCCAAGTTCGATCCATTGTGTCACTGCAGGAAAGATTTCGGACATTGGGTGAAGTTGAGAAGAAGTTTGGTGTACTTGTCAACTTCCCTGAGCTGCCCAGTGAAGAGCTAAGAAAACAATGTGAAACACTCAGCAACACCCTAAGCTGTAGTGGGCAGTCAGACCTGGACTGGAAGGAACTGGCACAGGAGTTGCAGAGTTTCCAAACATGCAAAAAGGTAAAATGACAACCTTTGAACTTCTCAGCTTCCTACAGGAGAAGAAACTGAAGGAAATTTACCCTAATATGTTGGTGGCCCTGAGGATTACTGTCACCATTCCCGTGACAGTTGCTGCTGCAGAGAGGAGCTTCTCCAAATTGAAGCTGATCAAATCATACCTGAGATCCACCATGTCTCAAGAGCGTTTAAATGGACTTGCACTGATAAGCATCAACCGCGAGGTGTCTAGGCAGGTGTCATTTGATGATACCATAGCTGCCTTTGCTGCAAGGAAGGCCAGACGTGTAAAATTTTAGTTGAACTGTAGTTGAAAGACACGCTGGAAAGAGTTACTTGAAAGTTTGTTGTTGTTCAAATTAAAACTGTTGTGATTTCTCAGTTGGCTGTTGTCATTGAATTGTGTGTGTGTGTGTGTGTGTGTGTGTGTGTGTGTGTGTGTGTGTGTGTGTGTGTGTGTGTGGAGGGGGGGGGGGGGGTGCCAGGGAGTAATCTCGCCTAGGGCACCAAATTGGGTAGAGCCGGCCCTGCTGACACCCAACTGGCAGCTGCCAGCAAAACAGTAACATCCTAAAGCAGTTAAAGGCTCTTTTCCCCCTTCAAGTAAATGTCTCTTAATTAAATGTTTTCTACAGTTTAATAAGCAATAGAGTCACAATTTTAAATCAATAATTTACTAAGAGGCAATATAAGTGATCAGTTTGCCGAAAACCGGCATTGATATCCTGTAAAACACTGACATCGTACTGACACCCAACTGTGACATCCTGTAAAACACTGACATCGTACTGACACCCAACTGTGACATCCTGTAAAACACTGACATCGTACTGACACCCAACTGGCAGCTGCCAGCAAAACAGTGACACCCAAGTGACACCCAGTGGCATGCCACCGGAAGTGTCACTACTAGCTGCCAGTGCCACAAATTGAGCTTGTTGCGTAGCTGTCATGCTACCATGCAACGCGAATAAGTGTTAAACATCACAGCAATTATCCTAGGCCTTGATGATGTTATGCTGCATGTATTAAAACCCATATGGACAGATATACTGTATGTATGTATTGAAAGTTAGCCTAATGACATTTTACATTATTCTGAGGGGTTGGCGTGACGTCAATGTGGCGTTAATCCACGGATCTGATTTGCTGATTTTAGTTCTGATAGAAAGGAAAATAAATAACCTTAATAAATTCAACCTGGGAAAGAAGCTCTGGCTGCACCCCCTGCTATTTGTCACACCTCTGTGTTACAGCAGGTGTGAGGGTTTTGAATAGGGGCATGGCATGTATGGGAAAACTAACACTTTCCCTCAGCTCTGTGTGCAGCTGCTCTGTGTTTGTTTTTTTAATGAGTGAGGGGGGCAGCCTCTGTTACAGTTGAATTTACACACTTTTTAAAATTTTCATTCACAGAATGTATGCGTATCCAGTTTTTCGCCGCCAGTCAGCCAGTTCAACCAGACTGCTCATGGCGCCATCAGAGGAGGCAAAGAGCTTTGGCAATGTCAGGTCTGGAAGAGCTAAACCAAAAGGTGGTGGAGGTGCTGGCAGAGGCCAGCAGCTTTGTCACTGGCCATGGTAGAGACCAAACTGATGACTTTTTAGTACTGGCTCACTGCCAGCTTCAGTTTGGTATGTACCAAGGCCAGAGATTTAGATGGCTCCTGGAGAACAGTCTTGGCTATGCAATATATTTAGTGCATAGTATCTCAAATGAAAGAGCACAAGCAACCCCTCTATCCCAAAATAAACAGCTGTTCCTGCAGTACACTTCCCAAATCAGAGAGATGACAGAGGAACTGAAGAAGTTTAGGAAGAAGCAGGGCATGCAGGCAAGAGCACGGGAAACTGGAGACTCGGGCTGTTTGATGGTGGAGTTTGGAGATTTCAAGGGTCGCTCCATGAAGGAGGTTTATGAGGACCAGAGCAGGGAGGCCCAGGCCCTCATTAACACATTGACTACCAGCAGTTTTTACAGAATTATGTCGTAGAATCCCAGCGTTCTAAACCATTTTTTTGACGTTTTTTGTACAGTCACAGCATATTATGTGATAGGGCCACTGAAACATGTTATGGCTCGTTTGAAAGCTGAGACTTTAAACTCTTTGTGGGTCAAAACTGCGTGTCTCTAGGTGCCGCCATTAGCGAGGATTTGCGTCGTGTCGCATGTTGCAAAGCTAACCTGTTCATAAGACCGCCTCCTTAGACTTGTCACGTGTCTTCTTCTCCTTCTTGTTGTTTGTTTATGTTACTTTACCGTCACCCTCTGGAAACCGACACGTGCGATTGGACAAAATGCGGAAATGCACAACAATCAATGCAGCGTTATCAAAATTGTTCTTGAGTTGACGCAAAGCCATTGGCGTAATGATCAAAATGTCCAGATGATGACACCAGTTTTTGACTGCCATCTATGTCAGTTCTGTTCATCACATAATTACAAAAATCACACAGAATGTGCATTAGAATGTATAGATTCAGAATCCATAAAAAAAATTTGGGAGCCAACGCATGGGCAGTAAAAACGTAGTTTTACGTGACTTGGGAGTCAATGTGTTAAGTAGCTGCTTAGAGCAGATGCCCGGCCCGACACCAACATGGCCTTTTTCAAGGCCTATGTCTTGAAGAGACAGACACCTGCCTCCACTTCCTCTCCACCTCCACCTGCAGCCTCCACTTCCCCTGCACCTCCACCTGCAGCCTCCACCTCCTCTGGAATCCAAACTGGCCCATGGAAAACTGCCACTGTGAAAGCGCTGCTGGCACGGGGCAAACATTTGTCTCCCTCACAGCTGGCAAAAAAGCTGACATCACCAGCCAAACCCTGTGAGTAGCAGTTTGAATTTTCCCTCCATCAGTTCTACATGTGTAGCTTTACCATTTTACAGACTTGTAAAACGCAGACCCTCCACTTTTTTCAGCTCCAGCACCACAGTGCCCCTTACCACCACCTTCAAAACCCCTGACCGAACACTTGGCCCAACGGCAGCTTTTCCCCTCTGGTAAGTACGCACCATCTTGTGTACATTTGTCTCTGTGTGTTGTTAGCAGCAGGCCTGATGGTTTAAACATTTGTTCTCCAGGCACTTCTGAGGTTGTTGATGAGGAACTGGTATCTGCTGCAGAGCAATGTGAAGCACAGCTAAATACAGGATGACACACATATTGTGAGAATGTTTAGTGACAACACTAAAAAGTATTATTTTGTGGAAAACTTCTGTGTTTTAATATATTTTTCTTCACAATACAGAATTATATCAACTGGGATGCATTCTTTGAGTGCACTTCTTCCAAACCTTAAGGATGTACAAAGGTGTCTGTGTATTGTTTTGTGATTTTGCTTCCCTCAGCTCACTTCCACTTAACTCTGCGCACCCATGTGCTCTAATACAATCACCTGAATTTTAATGCCATTTTTCGCAGTTACACTGCATGCTCCTTTCATTCACGCTTCAGCTCCTCTGAGCCCACAGACGGTGGCCATTCATTGTTCTAACCATTAGAATCGATTAGTAATCGTAGTCTCTTTACTGTGTCTGTGTGCATGTTTCATATCTGTGGGCATCATTAATACTACTGAATTCATTTTGCATCATTTTTCTTG
This sequence comes from Odontesthes bonariensis, assembly GCF_027942865.1. NCBI lineage: Eukaryota > Metazoa > Chordata > Actinopteri > Atheriniformes > Atherinopsidae > Odontesthes > Odontesthes bonariensis. The sequence goes on along the minus strand of NC_134512.1, from coordinate 6,106,532 downwards.
CTCTATTCCATTTAATTGATACTTTTTTTAACATCATTTCTTGTATTCACAGCTTCATATTTTTTGCATCAGAAAGTGTACACTGGGTTCTTTGCTTCTTAAAACTATTCCTTCAGTTTCTTTCTGTAGTATTTCTGCACTGCGCCTGTTTGTGAGCTGCATTTATGGCATCTTACTATCAAACGCAACAGTCAATCTAATATTGTTTTGCTGCCTGCTTGCCTCGTTTCTCCTTCATCAGCTCTTGCAGCCACTGTGCATCTCGAGGCCGGTGCCGATCTTCCACCAGCAGCGATACCAGGTCTGGTTCTTCATCACCCCCAGATGGACCAAGATACTCAGCGACTACCACCACATCCGGGACCTAGTGCTCAACAGTCCACGGGTTCTGGCTGAGACGATGATCCAGCTCTTTGAGCTAAATCAGAGGACACTCATTCAATGGTAGGTCAGGCACATTATTCACCTCAAATTGACTGAAGACTTCGTTAATGAATACATATCTAACAAAACTGGTCTTCTCTCAGGTTTCAACGACGACAGAAGAGCCAGGAGAAGAGTGTCCTTTCTCAGGGAATGACTGCAACAAATCTGATTCCTCTGGCACCCGACCAGCTTCCACCACCCAAGGAGAAGCTGGGGCTCCTTCCCTCCACATCTGGCCCCAGGCATGAGTTTGTCCTCCCTCCAAATCTGGAAGGACAGGCTCCTGTTCTGCGGCCAGGCCGACGGCCCGCTGCTGCCACCAGGGTGCAATCAATTTTACCCACCCCCATGGCACCAGACACTGCACAGCCCGTGCAGTTCATCATCAACCCACTCAGAACAGTGTCACTGGTGCTGACAGTGCCTGGTGCCTCAACATCCAGTGCAGGCCCAGCTCCTCCTATTCTGCCCCCTGCTGCTCCTGTTGTCCCGGTTCACAGAGAGGAACAGGCGCCGGCAGGCTCTCGAGGAGGAGAGTGGAGTACAGAAGAGGAAATACATCAGCCAGTGTGGGCACCCAAAAACTAAAGAGTTCGGGCACAGTCGTCACGGCAATAAGACATTTTGCTCACGTGCCTCGAACGGTAAAACTCTGGAAGTGTGGCTGGCAGAACAGAGACCAGCAAAATAAATCTGTTTCTCTTGTAAATATTGTATATTGTGTGCTATAGTATGTATATAGTTTTTCTGTACAGTTTTTTTTACTTAGTGTACAGTTTTTTTACTTGTGTGTATGGTTTCACTTCAAAGTGTGCCTTTTAACCGTGAGTCTGAAGGAGATTTCATTATCTTGTATAATGGCAATGAAGACTCTTGATTCTTCTTGATTCTTAAATATTTGTTCATTTTACATTTTGTTCATCTACATTAAATCTGATTGTACCAAAATTTAAGACTCAGCCTGTACATCATCAAAAAAGCTCCATATTACTCCATATACCAGCTCCCACCTTCTTTGAAGACACTTTATTGTTATTATCATTATACAGAAACAGAAATAAACATGACAAGTCATTAGGGGGGCATGTGGTATTAAATCCAAAGCAATGTTCTTCATAATAAACACAAAATTATAAGTATGAATCAATACAATGACTTGACACTGCTATGGCATCAGGCACACTTATTATCATTAAAGCTAATTTTCTTGTTATTATAATAACAATAAACAGATAAGCATTATTGGTCATTGGGAGCATGTAACCCTAAAGCTAATGCCATGTTCTAAGTAATACTCAAAATAAGTATTAATTAATACAATGATCAGAAATCGCGATCGGATTTCTGATCGCGAGGGCGCATCATAGCTCTGTCCGGCACATATCTGGTTCGAATCTAGCTCGCGGCAGGTGAGTCCATTGACATAAGATTCAAAATATTCCATAATGCACAGAGATATTGCCTAAATATAGCTGCATGGAAAAATGTCTCTGATATTTCATTAATCTGTATTTTCTGCGTCTTTTCACTTGCGTTGACTGGCTCAAAGATTGGCTCCCTTCCTTTGTGCAGCATGCTCTCTACCATTTGAGCCAATTCCCCTTTAATTGCTTCTTTCTTAGCGCTTCCAAATTAACAACCATTTCTGACCAAACTATCCATTCCTTGATACATCAAAAGGAATAGATCTCACAACTGAAGCTTGTTGGTTTTTCTCAGTGTTTTTCAGAGTGGTTGAATGTATCAAGTAGAGTCTTGTGTTTGATCAGTGTAGCATTATTGGTTATCAAATATAAGGATTTATCTTAAACCTCGAATTTAGGGCACCACCTACCGTTATCTTAACTTTACGTTACAGTCAGGTAGGAAAACTGTTGGAATATTACGATCCTGGTATGTTATTTTAATAATCAGTTAATAATCAATTAATAATCAATTAATAATCAATTAATAATCAGTCTCATATCTCGCTACTTTCGTGAAGTTCTCGTTTGGTTGGACAGACATTACGTAAAGAAAGCATACGACACAATCTGTGATTATAACATATATATATAGATATGTGAACTGTTTATTAAAATGATATGACCAAAACATGAACCTTTAAAACAAACAGGAGATGCATTGAATATGGGTGATTATATAAAACACTTAGTGAATGGAAAATAAAACATGGGGAATGGGGAGATACTGGATGTATTCAAATAGTTTAGGTTGGCTGACTATTTGACGCTAAATACTGACATTTCGGATTAATGTATCATTCTGTGAAAGCCTCGAGACATCCATCAAACCCACTTTAAGGTGAAAACGGGTCGGTCTTACTGTGCTGAAGTTCTGCTTAGTCAGCTCGGAACATGGCAGCGGCCACGCGGGGTCCGAGGGGATTTCTCTTCCGCTCTCTGGGCCTTCCTGGTTGTGGTGGCTGACTTTAGCGGACTTCTCAGTTGCTTCTTTCACTGGGAAACGGGAACGATGGTGCCGAGGGCTGTGGTTAGATGATCGAATCTTTTGAGTGTCAGTGGGTCCGTTGCTTCTCTGATGAAGTGAACTTAAGTTCACAGAAGATTAAAAAAAAAGGTTGCTTGGAGTTGGCTTTCTGGGTAGGAAAACTTCATTCTGTTCTTATCTTTGTTCGGGTCTTTCTTTCTCGTCTCCGGGGTCTCACTGGGTTCTGGAGGGTTTTCTCCGGTCGTCCGCTGCATCGTTATCCTCACGTCCTTCCGCTCTCTCCTGAAATTATGGGAAAACTCCCAAACTCTGGTGAGCTCTTCTCTTCTGCTCAAACCATCTCCAAAACTCTCTGAGCAGCTGTTCTCTGCTCAAATCTCCTTCTGAAACTCTGGGTTGGAACTCTTCTGGAACAAGTGGCATGAAGCCAGAAACAAGACGCCTGAAGCGAGAGCCAGAAAACGAGAGAACGAGCGCGAGTGTTTTTCGCGGGCTCCGGGTTTTGACTCTCGGAGGCGGGGCATGACGTAAGCTTACACTACTTTTTCAGCCAATGATATGCTTGAACTGTGTGCATGTCTGCCTGGGTGTCTGTGTAAGGTGATTTGTGCTATATGGGGATTTCTGGATTAGACCAAGAAACGCTTATTTCTCCATTACTCCGTCTCATAGAACATTTGTCTTGGTGATTCTGAAAACACCACATCTTGTTAAGATATGCAGATTAAAGATATAACATAGACTTGTAATATAAAGACATCAAAATAACACACAACGTAATTGATGATTATGACTTTCAAAATTCAGATGAATATCAATGAAATCGTGACATATGAATAGTGAACCACACAATGTTAATTTTCTGTGTTAACAATGGGGATACCAAACAAATACCAAATAGATACCGAAGGGACATCGTTAGAGGTTAATAGTTGCATATATCTTGTCCATTTGTCCTCTGGGATTTAAATGTTCAACTAATCAACACTGCAGACCACTAGGGGGCAATGTGGTTCCATCAGGCAGGTTGGGCATTTTCAACCAAGATCAGTTCTTTGTCAATATTTAAGCCAGAATCGTACAAATTGTCTCTATATGCGTCTTGTGATCAAGCTGGAAACCTGAAAGAAATTGTATACGGTTATCAAACACATTTAATATAGTTTTAAGATTCGACTAAAAGTGAGTCTTAGTGAAGTCTTCTCAGTTCGTGTGTAGCCATCTGGTCTCTTTCTCTGGGGGAAGAGGGTGTTAACATGTCAATTCGATTCATGGTGAAGATAAGATAGTAAGGTCTCCAACATCTCCAACAGAAAGGTCCTTTGTTCATTCGAGTTTTCCAATTTTTATGGCAAGTGTCTGTTGCTTATTTTTCACTCCCAAAAGCTCTTAAGAGGGTAGAAGGTTAACGTAAATTAGGCAGTTTCTGTCTCTTTTTCCTTTGTGGAAAGAAAATGAAGATCTGGTTTATATCCACATACGTAAACATCCCCCACAGGAATGTTGGTTTTGTCAAAGTTTGAAAACTCTTAATCCACACGGCACTGTGACTGCTACATCAGTGAGACATGGAAAATCTGTAGTGTTTCATGGCTTTGCAGATTCTTTTTTCTTTCCCTTTTAAAACAAATTTGAAATGGCACATTAGTTGGTTTGCCTTTATAAGATGACCATTAAAGCCTCTCACCAGAAGAGCCCCTAAAAGATTTCTGAGGAGTGTGGACATAAATCCCGCCACATTTTACCTGTAAAGCAAGCCCTTTATAATTTGACCTAATTTGCCTTCCACATTTGCGTATATACTGAAGAGATTGTAATAACCCCAACCCTAAATTTGACTTGTCCTAAGTGCAATTGCTTTTGTTTCGACCAATTTTAACCCTTGTGCTGTCCTCCGGGTCGAGGTGACCCGGCGGTCGAAAAACTTGGTTGTGCATGACATTTGTGATTCTTGAAGCAGTTATCTTTTGTTTTGTTTTATTTTGTTTGTATTTTATTGTTTTTTTTTAATAATAGGCACAAAGTAAGAAACAGAATAAAGGAAATGAGGACACCAACAATTCATATCACAGAGTCACTACTTTATTTTAGTTATCCCTTTCTTTCATTGTAACAAAAGGTCACATACACACAAAAATAAATCAATTAAAAAAACTAACACACATCACTTTAGTCAGCGCCAAGCCGTTACGCTCCTCTGACTCACTCTCACTGAGAGAGCTTGAAATGTCCAACCGAGCTCTCTCTATCCTCAACTATGCTCCGCCCCTTCGACAAAACAGCCCAACTCACACATCAGCAAGCCAGAGAAGAGACAAAGGGCTCTGGAGAAAGGTAGGAATCACAGAGCTGAACTCTCTGGTCTTTTTTTTTTCTTTCTTCTCCTCCTCACAGTTTCACATACATACACACACACAGAAGAACTGGAACTGACAGCACGCAGAGTGACTCCTTTAGCTCATCTATCAGATACAATCGATCTGTGGCACTTATTTATTCACACACACACAGAGACTTTCCTCCTGATAACAACAGCTGATGAGGGTTATTTGCAAAAGTCGGCCGCTGATTCAAAGAGGGGAACCACTGGCTCTCAAAACAAATCTATAAAACTCTCCCTGACGAAGCAGATAACGGAATTGGCTCGGAAGAGAAAGACGGAAGAAAAACGGGTGAAAGGAGAAGAGTGTGCAGGACGGGAACATGTGACGGGCGAAGTGGTGACATCCTGTCGTCCTGTTCCCATGACAACCAATCATGCAGCACCCTCAAAAATAATGCTAAATGGCACGCCAAAGACACGGAGAAGAAAGCTTGAACGTCTTCTTTAATGTGTGTGTGTGTGTGTGTGTGTGTGTGTGTGTTCTTGCACTGCCAGTTGAGTTAGGACCAGGTCAAGTTTTTAACCAACAGAGTGAGGTCATTTTTACATAGTGACGACATTTTGGCCGGTCCTCACTTTGTTTCCCTTTAGATGACCTCCTTAGGTTATATAGATGCTATCCCCTAATTTTCTCAGTAGGACCCCTAAAGTTTAACACAGATTAAAATCTTTTTCTGAATCTTTTGTGCTTCTCAAAATCTGAAGCAGTGTATTGGATCACTATGCAATCCAATACACATGAGCTAATCCTGCTGCTTTCCCATTATAGACACCATGAGAGTTCCATGGACCAGCTCTCACTCCTTCCTCCTTATGCTGCGTGTACACCAAGGGCGACCTACGCTACCTGGTTGCGGAGGTAGCTGGAGAAGCTTCGCTTGAGAATTTGCTTTGGTAGCTTTGTTCGCTCGTGACGTCACATTTAGAATGTTCAATTTTTAAAGGCCCCGCGGCTGTGCAGCACCCCCGCGAAAAAGAACAAATGAGGAAAGAGAGGGCAGGGACACGAATAAACGTGTTGTTATTTACAATTTGTTATACAAGATATACATCACGTTACAAATTATGTAAAACTACATTAGGTACACCTGAGAAGAGCAGGAATAGCAGAGGCAGCTGTGGAAAATAAACTAAATTCGAAATAAAATCCAAAATCCGAAATAAAACTTAATTGCAGTGAGAAAGGTATGCGTGGGGTTACTACACTATTGTATTGAAGCACTCGACACGGCAATTGCAACAGTCTCAGGATTAAACGACTATTGTTTGGATAGGAACCAAAGTTTACATGTCTGTTTCCGCGAACCCCGCGGATTGTCGGACCCCTACAATCTGTGGATTGTCATTGGTTTTCGCAGAAACGCGTCATAGCTCATTACCATAATATTAGCTTCAGTTTAATTGCTGGAATCCGCTCTGGTCGCTCAGTTCTCTTCGCCCCTGGCGAATCCGCTCTGGTCGCCCTTGTTCGCTCACCCTCCATAGAGAAATAATGATTTCCGGCGCTCAGGTAGCGTAGGTCGCTCTTGGTGTAGCAGCATTTACTCCAGCCGTGTCAGCTGCTGAGGGCCGAGGACAAATTCCTACACAGAGCAAAAAGTATGGTGTAAGCAATGAGTCAAAAAGATTTGTCCATCTGTGCAAGTAATCCGTGCATATTTGGGAAATCTGTGTTTTTACTGGGTTGTGTTGTAATATTTGTCAGAATACAAATTGAAAAGTTACTAGTTGGAAAGTTACGAATTCAAAAGTTACGAATCAAAAAGTTACACATTCAAAAGTTACGAATACGAATTTCTCAAGTGCAAGGAAAGGGGACACATATACGTCTTCGCTTACGTCATCACGCCACAGGCATCACCAACAGAACACAGGAAACATAGATCGAATTCAAACCCCTCAGCGGTCACAGCCGGAGAGATATACCAGTAAAGTTTTAGTTAATAAAATTTAATTTACGTGATTTAAAGCAGAGAGAAAATGGCAGAACAAGGGGCTTCGACAGCTGATGAACCTGTAAGTTAAAGATATTTTACCAGTATTTGTGTAATGATCCTATCTTCTAGATTTCTCTTAATAATTGTTATGTTTTGTCTTTTATCGTTTTATGTGTATTTATGTTTTATAGCCTAACGGCTGTAGGGTTAATTTGTTATCAGCCGTCTGCCATCTGCTGTTGTTTAGCTTCTAGTAGGCTCTAGCCTTCTGCCGTGACCATGTTCTTCATACCTTAGCCTACCCTGTATTGTTAAGCCCATTGAACTGCCTTTTTGTGTATGCAATGAGCTGTGAATAAACTTGTGAATAAACTCGGCACATTTATCTAGGTGTGAGGTTCATGGTGGTAACCAGTTAAAACCCAAAACTACCATCAGACGTAACATGAAGAGGCCATAGGCCTACGTACGCGGAAAGGATTAAGTTGACAAGTGCATGCGAAATCAAATGTATAGGCAATTTCATTTTTACAGGAACCTTTGCTGACACAGCTAAGGGACCGTCTGTTGGCCCAGCTTATTGGCGTACTGGGGCAGCCTAATGTTGACCTGGATTATTTCCAGTTCATTATAAATCAGGAGGCGTTTATACTGACATATGCGTCGACCGTCATCCCGGTACCCACGGATGTTCTGGAGTGCATCCTAAGCCTCCAGGAGAAGCTGAATTTGGCCCTTATTCCTGTCCCACACGCTGTAGTTGTACTAGAACCGCAACAACACGGAAGCGGACGCCCCAAAATGAACATTTCTGAAAACGTATTGGCCCATTTTAGTGATATGGGTTTACCAATTACTACTATTGCAAGCATGTTGGGGGTGAGTCGTAAAACAGTGACCAGGAGAATGCACGATCTTGGATTATCTGGAGCCAGAGCCTCATACAGCCGAATGACTAATGATGAGCTTGATGATGCTGTTCAGAGAATAAAAACAAGACTGCCAGATGCAGGTTAGAAATAACATATTATACAGTAATATAATATAGTAGTTGTATTAATAATAATATAGTAATAATATCACATTATACTAGCCTCAGTATTCTCAATACACAAACAGTGTCAAAGAGTTGACTTAAACATTTTGACTTTGCAGGGTACAGAATGGTGAAAGGCTGCCTGCGAGCAGAGGGACACAGAGTCCAATGGGAGCGGGTGACTCAGTCCATGCACAGGGTCGATGCTGACGGGGTGTTCCGCCGAATGATGCAGCTTGGGTGCATTGTCAGAAGAACATACTGTGTACGCCGCCCATTGTCCTTGGTCCACATGGATACTAACCACAAGCTGATCAGGTAAACTTTGTGAAGTGTCATCATCAGAAACCATACCAAAGCACACTACTGACAGACAACTGAAATGTGACTGCATGTTATACTCTAAATGTTATGCATGTGATTCATAAGAAATTCTGATATCCTTGTACTGTTTTTCAGGTACAACATTGTGATATTCAGGGCAATCGACAGCTATTCTAGAAAGGTATGCTATAAATGAAACACATCAAAATAATTTATAATACCGGGTGATGGGCCTGTGTTAGCCATAAATAACTGATTTCAGGATTTGAGTCATGGCCTGCACACAAAAATAAAGACACTTGATGCAAGGTGCGCCTTTTTTGTTATACTGGCATTGTGCAGGCGTAATTATTTCAGTGGAATATATTGTTGAACATCCAGAAAACTACTTGTGAAATATTTTGCGCATCAGCATGAGGTTAGTTGTCAAGCATTTGTGTCCATCTGTGTGCATAGATCATGTACCTGGAGCCAGCAACCAACAACAGATCAAGCACAGCTCTTACATTCTTTCTGGAAGCAGTGGAGAAATATGGTTGGCCCTCCAGGTAATTTGTGGTTTTATATTTCTTGTATATAAAGTATTGTCCCACGAGAAGATAAAAGAATTTGCAGAAATGCAAAGGTTAAGGCCAACTCACTTCAAACAACTCTATACAGAGGTGGTGAAAGGAAAGGTAAACGAATGGTTTAAGTACAACACATATTACACAGTTGCTACACCATTATTCCACTGTACCTAATGAGGTGAATAAACTGTGTTGTTACTGACATTAGGTCTTACTTTTTTCACCTTTGACTGCTGATTCAATACATGCATAAACTAAGTGTTCTAATGGAAACTACTAATATACATTCTGTAGGGTCAGAGGTGATGAAGGTGTTGAAAATGTGGCAGTAGCTGAAGCTATGTTCAGCGTGAAAGGCACTGGAAGAGGTAGCTTCATAGCTGGAAAGAGCGTCCACAACCAAAGGTAAACTACAAGTTAATTCTGGCGTCAGTTAATAAATCATTACCCATTAGTCAGTTTTATTATCAATGTGTTCACATGCACTGGACACACAAAGGAATTGAAATTATGGTTCTTATGGTTCTCATATTGCCATGCAAAGGCATAGACAGATAGGACAGAGTCCAGCATACTGAAGTCCTGACGTAATAAGCTGTTTGTTAGTCTGATACCAAAGACCCCTTTACCTCTTCCTAGAGCGCAGTACTGGACAAGTTGGGTTTGTTTAATCTCACACCTGTGTGCTTTGTGGGCAAAACTGCTGTACAAGTCTTACAGAGAGGAGTGTGAGCCACTGACGTGGAAAAAATAAAGTATATATGTCTATTTTTAATTGAGTTACAACAGTCAGTATAGTCATGCATTTATTTTGTCTTCAATTCAGAATTGAGCGATTGTGGCGAGATGTCTGGGTCAGCACCACTCAGCTGTTCTATGAGGTGCTTCACAGTCTTGAGGAAGACGGCCTGCTGGATTTGTCCAACGTTGTTCACCTGTTCTGTGCCCATCACATCTTCATCCCTCGTTTGGACAACAACCTCCATACCTTCGCAGAGGCATGGGATAACCACCCTTTAAGGACTGAGGGTGGCCTCACCCCCAACCAACTCTGGGTTTTGGGACACATGTCTTATACGGAAACTGAAGAATCTGAGGTTTGTATATCATGACCAAGTGGGCTCATTTCTCAGTGTGTTCAGAGATCCAACATTTGACATTTTGTTAAACACTTGTTTTCTGGTTATATTAAAAACATTTGTGTATTATGTTTTCTGGTTATATTAAAAACATTTGTGTATTATGTTTTCTGGTTATATTAAAAACATTTGTGTATTGTGTTTTTAAGTATTTACAGAACCCAGAGATGTTCGGGACAGACTGGGAGTAATTTGGTCCGGTCACAAATGATTTTGGCGTTCAAGTACCAGAATATGAATGCCCCATTGCTCCAGCTGCAATGGAAGCCGTGAGGTCTGCAATCAATCCTCAGGCAGATTCTGCATCATTTGGTAAAGACCTGTATGCCACCATGTTGCAGATTGTTACGTCAAGAGTATAGTGATGTACCTTACCTTAACTGTCATAAATTTGAAACTGGAAGGACCCATGCCCTTACCATTTTTTTTTTTACCTCCGTCAAAGAGGTTCCGTGATTGTCCAAGTTTGTTGGTGTGTATGTTTGTTCACACGTTTCTGACCACCAGAGGGCGAAGATACGGCCTGAGCACTTTTCTAGTTTATTAAAGCAACAGCTGCAATTACAAAACCGTAATGGTGTCATTTCACTCATTTTGAACCATACATGTTACAAAGATCATTGAATCTCTTTCCATATAAATTCATTGTAAATCAACTTTTCACACTGAATGATTTTAATTAAGTACAGTTCATTCCATTTTGTCACCAAATCCAATCCGAGACTTAAGGTGATTAAACGTCATGATCACTTAAATTACCTTTCAACTCACTAACATACTGTTAAGTTATTGTTACCAGAATGGCAATGACCAAGTTGTAGTGCAGTACTAAAGACCCTGTTTTATGTTACAGTACTGTAACAAGTACAGTAGTCCAGAGGTCTTCAACAGGGGGTCCGCGGAGGTACTGCAGGGGGGTTGCGAACAGTTTTTTCTCACAAATTGTGTGCAAACATGTGCCATCCACAGATGGTTTGAGGATTCATTGTCCAATCTACATACATGTTTAAAGTTAAAATCTGTGGATTATTTGAATAGCTCAGTGTTATATGCAAGATGTTTGTTTATAAATGGCAGTGGCACGGCCACCCTGTACCTTGCACATGTTTGTAATAAAAACATGAATATATTAACCTGTGTATTATTTGAATAGCTTAGTATTGAATGTACAATAACAGAGTGGCTATGTTTATACACGGCACTAGGCCCCGTTAAATATAAAACACAATTGTATGCCATATAAATAGTAGGGGGATCCCTGCTCCAACTCTCCATCAGTTTGGGGGTCCCTGGCCTGAAAAACGTTGAAGACCCCTGTAGTAGTCTATAAGGGCGAACCCATGGCTAAAACATGCGTGTAACAAGCAGAGGTGTCATAAGTAAAAGTAAAGCTAAATTTGTGGTGTAAGTACAACACTAGCACATGATGTTACATAGATGTTACACCAGTTAATCCATTGTAAATATATAAGGCTGATAGGTTTTTGGTGTTTTTCCAGTAACAACAGTCTAACAAGAACCCACTACAAATTTGATCCAACCAGCGCAGAGGTAGCTGATCACAAGAGAAGTACACTAGTTCTTTTTTTACTTTTACTTTTGACACCTCTGATAACAAGTGATGACAAACAAATGGCAATTGTGTCTGTTTTTTTTTTTTTTAAACATTTTCAATTAAAGCCACAAGCTTAGATGCCTAAATTCATAGAGCAGTTTTTTTTTACTATCTTACAATCAAGTGTCTTGAGCACACCTAAATATATGCAAATGATTTCAGAAATAGAGGCTATGTTTAATTCCACATTTCTAGCACTTCATTCACCTACCACATGATGGAGCTATAACAGACAGCAATTCAGTCACAATTCAGACAGTTTGTGGTCATCACATTCATTACCCTGGTAGGTTTCCGTGTTGCCATTTCAATCTTATAAAAATGTTTGTGTGCATTATATACATACACCTGTGAGGTTGTACAGCTTGGGAAACTGTAAAATGAATTCGTCGCACATTTCCTGTTTTTTTAATTAGATACCTAAATTCATCAAGCCGTCATTTAGTCATCATACAACATATCCCTTGAATTCCTCTTTTATAATGTCTTGAGCTCATGTATAACCACAATGAGGCAGATCTGGTGTATTGTTTAGGTCTAGTGTTTTAAATTGCACATTACTAGCAGTTCATTCATCTGCCACACGGTGGCACTATACCAGGTTGCCATTTCAGTCATGTAGAAATGTTTGTATTCATATACACACACCTGTGGGGTTGTACAGCTCGGGTAACTCTGTAAAAAGAATTGGTGACACATTTCCTGTTTTTTAATTAATAATACGTCTGGGTCTCTTTGCTCAAGCTGCTGCCCCCGCGACCCGATCCCCGGACCAGCGGAAGATAATGGATGGATGGAATTTAATTTTGTTATCTTACAACACATTGAAAATCCCTCTTCAATTCGTCATCTACAATGTCTTGAGATCATGTATATCCGAAATTAGGCAGATCCGATGTGTGGTTTAGGACAAGTGATTCAAATTCCATTGTATATAAATTTTAAAAAAGTCCAATTAGCTTAACTTCTATATGCCAGCCCGAACCTCTATGCTTTAGGATGCGTTATGGGGCTCTGTAGAGTCCCTGGACCGCACCCTACCCTGGTGCGAAGTCAAATCCAGATTTGATTCATGCCAAGCCAACCGCCTCAAAATGGCCCGAATGTGCGTGAACAAGAACAAGAAAAACAAATAATAACATAAAAACAATAAAAACATTAATAAGAACATTATAAAAATAACACTCTATTGACCGTGTGATATTTCATCAGAGGTTAGACTCTGTAGAAACCACCACTGCCACAGATGGCCCGACCAAACACAGTGGTGAAATTTTCAAAAGTGTTGAGATGCTGCACCGGCAGTGTGACCGTTTGAGTGCACGCACTCACTGTGGGGTAGCACACACTGTGTGCACACTCCCCCAGGTTTTCGGTACAGTTATGGTCAAATTGAAAGGTTATTCTAAATTGCCTCTTTTCTGCTGGGAGGATGGGGACATGAGACTGAGACTGACCCGTCAGCCATTTAAGGACGTCCCCTATGGTCAGTCTCAGAGCCTTTGTTGCAGCTGTAGACTCCTCCGTACAGCCCACAGACTCCTCCCAGACTTCTGTGATAAGAAGATCACAACAATCATTCAACAACATTAGTCTTGTAGAAATATGGGGCAAATTACTCTAACGCATTGCTTTTATTCATAGGTAACGTAGTAACGCAACAGATTACTTTTAATTGATAGTACATTGTAACGTAACTAACTACTTTCAAAAGTAACAATAACCAACACTGTTAGTGAGTGTGTGTTTAGCTAGTAAGATTGACAGCTACTAGCAATTTTGGCTGGTGATGGTGATGAAAAACATATATATATTTTTTTTTAGATCCCTGCTTGAATGAATGCGTGGATAAAAAACACTTTATGCATTTCAGTGTGATGTTAATTACCTTTCTCCTCTACCTGCTCCAGGAAGTCCTGGAGGAACTTCATGACCTTCCTCTCTTCTCGCTCCTTTTGAGTGCCCCTGTCGCTGTACTCAGCTTTTGAGTTCATTAATATGAAAAGGCTGTCAGGCTGTAAAGAGTAAAGGCAGTTAACAGAAAATATGGCATTTCAGGCAAAGATTACCATATAGGCCAAAATTGGGAAACACCTAGTTTTATCTGAATGGTACACACTTGATCAACCACCACCCCCAAACCACTACATCCAGGCAAATCACAACTCATGCGCATCTTTGAAAGTGTGGGGAAGCACCAGAATCATACCTCCCCAAAGGAGGGGACTTTCACTTTGGTTCATTGTGTTTTGTTTTTTTTAATTCACAAATGTAAATTGCAAGAGATTCATTTACCTATTCATGAGTGCCCTTACTGGCTGATTGCTTTAGACCCACCCCTCACTAGTAGCCAATGCTTGAAAAGGAGGAGGGAATAATGTCTTTATATTCTATGTTGTGACACCAGTATGGTTTGACTGATGAAGACGCACTGCGTCGAAATGTTAGTCATGCTTGCACCACAATAAAATAACAGAAAAACGTATCCTGTGTACTGCAGTCATCCTTGGCCCAGTCTCTCTGAAGTGGACCAGCTTGTTTTCTAAAAAAAAAAAAAAACCCAAAACATGTTAAACTATTTACCTGTTCCACTCTTCCAGGGACGAAGAGTCCCTGGCATGCCTCTGGGTAAGCGGCCATTTGGCTCTGCAGACCATACAGCTGTAGGCCTTTATGGAGCTGCAACAGCATGGGCATGATCCTCATGGTGGAATGAAGCACAATTGCCCTTACAAGAGAAGCACACAAAAATGTTCCGTTTTAAAGTAACATTGTTGATATTACAAGTGTTATGGTCCAAGTGTTATGGTCCAAGGTAAAGGCCACAGCAAAAGAGGGAGGCGAGAGGTTGGATTTTCAAAGTAAAAACTGAAGCACAAATTAACTAACAAAACCATAAAGAATGAGGGGGGTCAAAGTCAGCCATCAGTAGTGAGTGCATGTTGGTTGTTGATAGATGTGTGTAGTGTGGGTGCCAAATGCAAGTAGGAATGCAAGTAAGAAGCTGTGGCTGTAAGGGCTGGGGGAAGGTGCTGCCACTGATCCATCAGTCCTGGCCCCTGGAGTCCAAACCAAAGCACCAAATCAAATCGTCGGACCAATATGACAAAACAAAACGGACAAGGCAGCACCAGTCTCAAGAACTCAACAAAGTAGAAGGTCTGTGCTCGAAATAAAATAAATGTAAAAACACTAACCGGATGATGCTTGCCTTGTTCTCCAACTTTATTATTCTGGAATAGCCGCAGTTGACGATTTCATCCGTCCACTCCAGCAGAGTTCCTGCATCTGTGCAGTTTTCAACCTAAGTAGAACATAGAGAAATAACATTTGTACAGCACAATCCCCAAACCTGTCGACGAAAAAGAACTGACAGCTGCCTTTGGTTCGAATGCCGCTATTAAAGTTACACAAAATACTTACGTTTTTTATAAGCTCTGCCGACTGGCAGTCGGCCACATCATTTACGGTGAGGTTGCAATGCTGCATTTCCCCATTGCAGAGGACGTCGTAGCACCAGTTTTTTAAAAAAGCTGGGGGCGGTCCTCCCTGGGCCAGGCTCATCGCCATAATTTCCCCTACCATTCTAAACACATACACACACTTGACTGTCATTTTGGTTTGAACACTTTCCAAACGGACACTTTAATCATCCAAAATATGTAACACCAACCGGAAGTTGTCGTTCTCCAAGTCGGTAGTGGAATACTTCGGCCATTTCCCCTGATCCCCAGGGCCTTCAAAAAAACGAGTTTCCACTGCCAACATCACGTCTATGAAAGAAACACAGAAACACACACACAAACTTTGTAGCATTAATTCACGAAAATCACAAGTTTCTTTAGGCCTGTGAACAAAGTATGAGACGCTCGACACAGCACAACAATACACCATTGACACCCCCCCCCCCCCGCCCCCAAATAGGCTTACCTGTAAGAAATTCCTTTCGGAGTGCCCCCGTGTCCACTCCAGCTTCTCCCAGGAACACCACCTTAAGAATGTTGACAGGAGATGCTGTTTTTTCCTCTGCCACTGATCCAGGGTGCTCTCCAACAAATTTTGCCGATCGACGCAAAGTCTGAATTCTTTGCCGGCGTCAACGCGATTGGCTAGGAACTGAAGCACATCTTCAGCACTTGAAAAGGAAATGAATAAACCATGGCATAAAAAAAAGAGGGACAATGAATGTTTGGGGCATGTACAGTAGAATTTTACACTTAAAAAATGATACCAACACACACACACACACACACACCTTTTCTGTATAGTGTTGGCCCCTGTGGTAAACGTGTGGACGAGGTCAGAAGACCTAATTTAAAACAGAAGGCTTGTTTAAGTTTTGTGCATGTACAGGAGAAATGAAAAAGGCTTTGTGTAGGGCTGACAGTAAAGCTGGTATATAATGTAATAATCCTGGACTGCACGTTTCACTTTTCTGACTTTTTAAGAAAACCTACTCACAGAGCTGCTGTTTAACCGCAAATCACGCCTTACAAACAGAATGGGGCAACAGTCTTAATTTTTTCAAATTTCTCCTCAGCTCCCTTGCTGCATAAACACACTTATGTAGTCACACACACATGCAAAAAGGCACATATTACATTTGATGCAAAACATAAAAGGTTATCACAAAGAGACAGTCTTACTTTGAAAGCTCAATATCATCTATCATCTAAAATACAGCATTATATTCTTTGCCTACATCACCCTTCCTCCATGCGTACATACGTTTAAACACTTATAGAAGGTAAATATGAAAGTACAAAAATGGGCTATAATCATTACATTTGTCATTAGCGTAAACAAGACAAGGGTATTACCTTTCAGTGGAACTTGTGGCATCTCCACAATCAGCAGCATGAGCCTCGATAGTGTGTGTGGGGAAGGCTATGCCACAAACTGGACATTCTGCAGTCTAAAAATAATAAAACAACAAAAATGTCTGCATGGCAAGTAATGACAATGCAATTTTACAACAAGGAAATTTCCCTGGCCATTTCCATTTTACCCTTTCAGTATACAAATAAACAAATCTCACCATCTCTGTTTGATTGTCTGGACTGTCAGGAGAATATTGGTCAACACTCTCATTTTCCTACATATGAAAAAACATTTAATTATTCAATAAGGTCTACAATTATTAGACCTAATAATGCACAACCTATTCCATAGTTTTAAAATACCTCCTCCGAGACACTGCATAAATCCACATCGATGGTGCAGTTGTTGATGTGGCTCGGTAGGCCCTGAAGAGGAATCATGAGGCCGCATTTTCGCCTTTGGCATCTCCCTAAACTCCTTCGCATCTGGAGGGAGGGGTGTCACATCTAGCTGCTCCTGTATCGGGGCAATGTACAGGGTGTACCTCCCACTGTTGCTTGCAGCTTTAATAATTTGCCCACTGTACCCTTCCGATTCCGGCGGTAACACGACTAATTTCCGCTGCCCACCTCCACCTGCAAAATGGTAAATCTGCTTTAATATTTAAAATGGCAGCCGTGAGAGATCCACCTTTTTTGAAACTACTAAAAAAATACACAAGAACCATTTAAAAAATAAATACATTAAGATAGAAACATAGTTAATATCTTGCTCACACACAACACACCAGTCCATTCAGTCCACAGCTATCCTGAACATAGACAAGCAGCTCATACCTGAGGATTTATGTAACATCCAGCCTCCAGAGACTCCGGCAAGTTTCGGAAAGGCCTCCAGAAGTAAATCTGTCAACTTGCAGAACACATTTCAACATGTAAAGGCTTTGCATCTGAACAGTGCATGGCATTTTAATACCCTGCTCAACAATATGGGAACACCAAGACATCTCAGTGCAACTCCGAAGTCATACTTCTCTGAAACCAGTCAATACAGTTAGGAAGCTACACTGGCTATGAATCCACTTTGCCCACTGTTGAGTCATATTTAAGAAGCATATTGATTGCAGTACATTAATTACCAAATACTAATTAATGTATGACCCGTATTACCTCATCTTGCCACCTTGTCCTTGGTGGACGTAGGACAACAGAAACAGCCAAAGTAGCAAAACACTATGGATACCTTGGAGTGTGTTGCGTCCTCTGTTACAGTCAAAGACCGCTTCCCTAGGCCAGCCAGCATCAGCTCCATTTCCTCCTCACCCTTGGGGGTCCTGGAACGCTGTTCGTCCAGCAAGAAGAAGTTGACCATGTAACTTCTTTGGGGCTTTGTGTAGGGCACGAACCTCTTTTTCCCCCTCGCCTCTCTGCGAAAAAGTCCAGGAAAAGACCTAAAAATAGAAGAACTTTGTTAATGTCAGGGCTCTGTTGAGGTGTTCAAGTCCAGACAGAAGACCTCCATGTTCTCCACACATAATAAAAAGGCTTAGTATTAAGCATGCACTGGTCTGAATATCCCTTTATCACCTGCACCTAAGGCACATTCACTAATTGCTGGAATCATTGCTATTGTGAACAGACAGATGAAAAACATGGCTGTTTTTCCCTCTTCAATCCAGGATGCCCACCTCCATAACCATAGCAAAAATAAACTTACCTTGTCAACTCCTGCTGAACAGAGCGACGGCCTTCAGGCTGCCCATTTTGGGGCTGTCCCCCAGAAGGCTGCCCATTCCCTTGTCTGACAAAGAGAGCAATATACAGATTGAATGATCGTAATATATGTCATATAGCACACATGTACCGATTTACACTGCTTGTTTGGGGTTACTTGATTACCCTAAACAGAGGCAGACAAACTTGCAAACTTTCAACTGACTTGACAGGTGGGTAGAGATGTTATACTCAATTGATCAAAACAACCTGACAGTTAAAAGATTATATTGATTTTACATTCCATTCAGTTTGGTTGTCATTATTCATGGTGTTTGGCATGTAATAAGGGCAAATAGCAATTGTGATACAAGCACAGAATTTATAAAAGGAAATTCAAGGGTCATGTACAGATGGGAAGCGGCAAATATGTATTGTGTACACTACAGATTAAATGCAGTCATGTGTAGACAGATAAGGTAACGTGAAGGTGGGCAGGATGTGTATGATGTGTGTAGGGTCTATACAAATACATTAACAATAGCAGATGATTGAGACCACAGACATGAACAACATGGCAAGGGTTTTTTTTTTTTTTTTTTTTTACCTCGTCAATTCCTGAGTAACCCCAGAAGGCTGCCCATTTCCTTGCCTGACAAAGAGAGCAATATACAGATTGAATGATCTTAATACATGCCATAGCTAGCAATACACACAATTGATTTACACTGCTTGTTTGGTGCTACTTAGATACCCTAAACAGAGGCTGACAAACTGAGTAGAGAAAGTAAAAGTCCTGCATGCTTCTAAAACCCCCTTTGCAGTTCTAAAACCAGCAACCTGAATGATGGTAGATGGAGTTAGCGTGTTGCGCTAGCTGATACTTTTCTTGCACGTGTTGGCGCATAGAACTAGCCGTTCTGTTTTAAACATGTGGTTAGGGTTTTGTCATCGGTCGCTGGGGCACTGTGACACGAGCGGGTGTCACTTGAGAAAATAAGGACTCTGGGTTCTTGTATTAGATGATTTACCAATACCTCAGGGTTAACTTAACCTCCATTACTACTTCACCAGGTTCCTGACATACTCCCCTTAACAAAACAACACGTACCTTGCCTGGACATGGCCCTGTCCTTGCACCT
Organism: Odontesthes bonariensis; assembly: GCF_027942865.1. NCBI lineage: Eukaryota > Metazoa > Chordata > Actinopteri > Atheriniformes > Atherinopsidae > Odontesthes > Odontesthes bonariensis. Next base: position 6,086,977 of record NC_134512.1, on the reverse strand, counting down.
GCCTATCAAAACAACACATACCTTGCCTGGACATGGCCCTGTCCTTGCACCTGCCTGCTCTGAGCCTGACCCATAGCGCCTAGCAGGCTCACTAGGCTCCTTGCTGTCTGCAAGATGTAATTTAACTGAACAGAGACATCAATTACGCTACTGAATACATCGCCAACAATATATCAGAACAATTAAGTATTTTACCAATAAAGTTACAAGACCCAAAGTGCACTGCACGCCTACCTGCTCTTGATCCGCCATGGCGAGAAACAAAGTGTACGTCGTCCAAACTAGTAGCTAGAATGTAACTGGAATATTGGTGGCCGTTGTTCTGTTTGTTCTACTTCTTGTTCTTCTTCTTCTTATTATTATTATTTTTATTGACGGTTGGTCTTGCCCGGGGTTTAGTTCTAGCGCCAAAACCTCTACGCATGCGCATTGATGTGGTTGATGTCGACCGAATTTTCTTCTGTTGGTGATGCCTGTGGCGTGATGACGTCAGCGAAGACGTATATGTGTCCCCTTTCCTTGCACTTGAGAAATTCGTATTCGTAACTTTTGAATGTGTAACTTTTTGATTCGTAACTTTTGCATTCGTAACTTTCCAACGAGTAACTTTTCAATTTGTATTCTGACAAATATTACAACACAAACCAGTAAAAACACAGATGGACTCATTTTTAGAGATCACAAATATTTATTTTATGCTCAACTACAACCAAAGACGCACACATTTCCCAAATATGCACGGATTACTTGCACAGATGGACAAATCTTTTTGACCCATTGCTTACACCATAAAAAAGGACGCCTTCGTGTCTCACCTAGAAGAGATAACTGTGCTGTGTGGTAGGTACACATACACACACACAGAGTGATTCTCTTACACACACACACACAACGCCCCCCCCCCCCCCCCCCCCTCTTCCTCTGAATTATCTCTCTCACACACACACACACACACAAACAGAGTGATTCTCTTGTGGTCTTAGGACACTCATTCCCCCCCCCCCCCCCCCAAGCATTCTTTCTTCTTCAAATCAGGCAAGTCCCAAAAAAAATCTTGATATTAAAAATCACTTTCAATAAACACAATTCAAAACTTTATTTTACATGCCAGTTTTTCAGTCACATGGGGGGCCCGTTTCTAACCTTCATGCTTTGCGGTCCACCTTTACACACATGAGATTTTTAATAAGTTATGGGGCTCGCTTTTAATATTCCAACCTTAACTCTGCAAAGGAAGGCTGTGTTTCTTTCTCATACAAGGTCATTTAAAGAGGTTTATGCATGGAACCTACTTAGAATGGATATATATGAAGGACAAAAGAGTTTGAACTTGTTTTGACTGAAGGAATTCCTTTTAAAGCAAAAATAACAATTTGGCCCTAACTCCGCAAAGGAAAGCTTTTGCTGTGTTTCTTTCTCAAACAAGGTAATTTAAAGTGGTTTTTGGTTGGAACCTACTTAGATTGGCTATATATGAAGTACAAAAGAGTTTGAACTTGTTTTACTGAAGGAATTCCTTTTATAGAAAAAATACCAATTTCGCCTTATCTCCGCAAAGGAAAGCTTTTGCTGTGTTTCTTTCTCAAACAAGGTAATTTAAAGAGGTTTATGCATGGAACCTACTTAGAATGGCTATATATGAAGTACAAAAGAGTTTGAACTTGTTTTTACTGAAGGAATTCCTTTTATAGCAAAAATACCAATTTGGCCTTATCTCCGCAAAGGAAAGCTTTTGCTGTGTTTCTTTCTCAAACAAGGTCATTTAAAGACGTTTATGCATGGAACCTACTTAGAATGGATAAATATAAAGGACAAAGGAGTTTGAACTTGTTTTGACTGAAGGAATTAATTTTATAGCAAAAATACCAATTTCGACCTTAACTCCGCAAAGGAAGGCTATTCCTGTGTTTCTTTCTCATACAAGGCCATTTAAAGAGGTTTATGGTTGGAACCTACTTAGAATGGAAAAATATGAAGGACAAAGGAGTTTGAACATGTTTTGACTGAAGGAATTTGTGTTTATAAGCAAAAATCCGAATTTCGTCTTAACTCCGCAAAGGAAGGCTATCCCTGTGTTTCTTTCTCATACTGATGCTTCATTAAGGACTGTCCTGTACGAAGCTATGGCCATAGTTAACAGTCGACCCCTCACTGTGGACAACTTCAACTGCCCTGACAGTCTAGAACCTCTCACCCCTAATCATCTCATCAACACGAAGTCCACCACAGCACTCCCTCCACCAGGCATGTTCCCTAAAGAGGACCTATATGGGGCAAAGAGATGGCGTCATGTACAGTTCTTAGTTGAACAGTTTTGGTGTAGATGGAAACGAGAATATCTGCACAATATCACCACAAGGCAGCGGTGGCACACGCCTAAGAGAAATCTAATGATGGGTGATATAGTCATGAACAAAGATGAACTGTTACCCAGAGGTGAATGGAAACTTGCAAGAGTCATAGAAACTGTCAGCAGCAAGGACGGACTGGTAAGGAGAGTGAAAATCTCTGTAGGAGATAAAAATCTGAGCAAGAAAGGGGAGCGTCTTGCAAAACCTTCCGTGTTGGAACGCCCAGTTCAGAAGTTAGTTCTTCTGTTTGAAGCTTCTTAAGCTGTGGCTACATAAAGACATAGACACTCTTAATGTTTTCTCTGTGTGTTCTCATTAGGGGTATAGATCTGGAACGAGTTGATGTAGAAAATGGATGAATGGATTTTTATGAATTAAAAAAAAAGTTATTACTTTTGCTAACAGTACGTGTTCCTATTTTATTTTTTATTTATTAATTAATCAATGTATTAATTATTTTGTTTAAGGTTTCCCATCCTTTTGAACTAGTTGGAATGGACCTCATCGGAAAACTGGCTGAAACAAAATCTGGACACCAGTACATCTGTGTCATGATTGACTAGTTCACAAAGTGGCCACAGGCTTACCCACTGAAGACAAAATCCGCCCCAGAAGTTACTGAGTGCATTCTAAAGTTTGTGCATCAGTTTGAAGCCCCAAAAAGGATTTTGACTGACCAAGGCAGAGAATTTGTGAATTCTGTAAGCATTTTTTTTTAATCTGTTAAACAAATTCAACACATTGAATAGACTATATGGTTTGTTGTTTAAATATGCAGTCTATTTTCTCATACATTTTTTTTAAAATGGCAGATAAACAAATAAGTGTGCAATCTCTTAAACATAAAAAGAAGTCTGTGCTCTCCTTATCATCTACAGACCAATGGGTTGGTGGAGAAAATGAATGGTACCATTCAAAGGAGAGTACTATCTCCAACACAATTTTTTGGAAGAAAGATCACAAGACAAGAAGCATATTTGCCAAATTTCTTATAGAATAAAGTAAATTTCAAGAAATTATGTCTATCTGTGACATTTTATACCTTTCTTGTATTTCAGAGCTCTGAGTAAATTTGTGGATGGCCATCCAAATACCTGGGATGAGTACCTGGATGCTTTCATGTTTGGGCTTCGAACTAAGAAGCAAATAACTACGCAGTATTCTCCCTATTATCTGATGTTTGGAAGAGAGGCACGGTATCCTCCCAAAGTTCCTGAACACTACTTGGTATGGTTATGGTCAATCTTTCCATTTCTTGTTATTGTATTTATGTCAAGAATTCAAATTTTCCATTAACACTTCTTTACATAGGTACCGTTAGTGTTTATTTAAATTTTTTTGTTTTGTTTTGTTCTCTTGCCTTGTGAGGAATATTTGGTATTTGCTTTAACTGTGATCATGAAGGTCATGTAAAGCATCTACTTTCAGTGTATCCTTCACAAATGTGACATTGACTTTATTCTGAGAGGGGTTTCAGAATATTTCTTATGTTTGAAAATTAGATGAACCCTTTAAAGCAGACCTGGGCATTTTACGGCCCGCGGGCCAGATACGGCCCTTAGCCCGTCCCTGTCCGGCCCGCGCCCCCCTGCCCCCTCCAGTCAAAAATAAAAACGGATTTTGGTGTGCATGCGATGCTGCTGTCTTTTATTTTGAAAGGGCCTGACGCATTGTTTATGAATGCACGCATAAGTGACAGGTGGCTAGCATCCGAATCCCTGATCCACACAAAATGTCGTCTCACGGTAAAGTTGATTCAGAATGCCGCCTTTTCAACAAGGCATGGACAGCGAAATATTTGTTTAGAGGTAAAAGGTAAAGCTGTGTATTTAGTTTGTGGTGTGTCAGTGGCTGTGTTAAAGGAGTATAATATCCACCGTCACTACGTGACTAAACACGGGGAGAAATACAACAACTTTTCAGAAAAAGAGCGCGCAGCTGAGTCGTCTGTGTTGCTCGCCAAGCTGCAATCTCAACAAACACTTTTTACAAAACGTTTGCCATCCAGAGGTGCTGCAGTCAAGACAAGTTTTGTTATTTCGCACAAGATTGCTAGAAAGAGCAAACCCTTCTCTGATGGAGAGTTCATTAAGGAGTGTTTGGTGGACTCGTCTGCGCTAATATGTCCCGAGAAAAAAGACGCTTTTGAGAACGTCTCCCTCTCCCGCCGCACCGTAACGAGGAGGATTGAGGACATCGCGAAAAACCTGCTGCTACAACTGAAAGACAGCGTGAATGACTTTGGGTACTTTTCCCTGGCTTTGGATGAGAGCTGTGATATACGGGGCACTGCCCAGCTGCTCATCTTCATGCGCGGGATCAATGCAGACTTCAGAATCACAGGGACAACAACGGGGAGTGATCTCTTAGCTGAGGTAAATGCATGACTGGAAAGCTTGGGGCTGAAATGGGACAAACTGGATGGCGTGACAACAGATGGGTGTCCAAATCTCACAGGAAAAAAAGTTGGTCTGTTAAAGCGAATCCAGGACAAAGTGGCAGAAATGAACTCTGAGCAGAAATGAACTTTTTTTCATTGTATTATACATCAGGAAGTGTTATGCAAGTCAGTGTTACAAGTGAATCACGTTGTTGATGTTGTAACTAAAACTGTTAACTTTATCAGATCAAGGGCACTGAATCATAGACAGTTCGTTTCACTTTTAGAAGAAACTGAGACTGACCACCGTGACCTAAGCTACCACACAGCCGTCAGGTGGCTGAGTCTGGGGAAAGTGCTGAAAAGCTTCTGGGACCTGAGAGAGGAGATTCAGGAGTTCTGTGTGAGGAAGGGACATGCCATCCCTCAGCTTTCAGAGGCAGACTGGCTGGCAGATCTTGCTTTTACTGTTGATGTGACTGCTCAGATGGATGAACTAAATGTTAAACTGCAACTGTTATTAACTATTAATTTGATAGAATTAGTATTAATTCTCACTTCAACCTAAACCACAATTCATGTTTATGAATATTTAAATATTCTTATTTATCCCGCTCCTATTTGCTATTTTTATAGAGCCCTTGAGTCAGTGGATAAGACAGAATGAGAAGATAAAGGGGATCATGGTATCTCAAGAAGAACACAAAATTGCTCTGTTCGCAGATGATATTTTGATATACTTTGGGCATCCAGCCACATGCCTTCCAGAATTGCTCATAACCCTGAGAGAATACGGTTTATTATCAGGTTATAAACTAAACACCCACAAATCTCAAATTTTGACATTCAATTACTCTCCTAGCCAATCCATCAGAGAGGAATTTAAAGTGAATTGGGAATCAATGATAATTAAATATTTAGGTGTGAATATTCCTAAACACCTGAACACAATTATATCAGAGAACTATGACCCCCTAATTTCCAAAATTAAATCTGATCTGACAAGATGGAATTTAGTCCCTTTTTTGGGACTAGGACAGAGGGTGGAAGCAATAAAAATGAATGTGTTACCTAGATTATTATATCTGTTCCAAAACATACCAGTAGAACTTCCGAAGGAGAAATTTCAAGAATTAGACAAATTAATATCACGATTCATCTGGCAGGGGAAGAAGCCAAGAATTCGCTATAAGACTCTTCAATTAGCAGAAGATAAAGGAGGCCTCTCTCTCCCGAACATTAAAAATTATTATGAAGCAGTGCACATAAAAATTTTGGTTAGTATCTGTAACCCCTCCTATAAAGCGAAGTGGAAAGACATAGAATGTCAGATAACTAGTGATATCCCATTACAAGCAATTATAGGGGACAGCCGGTTGGTTACTTGTCTAAGACACAAACCCTTTGATAGAAATGTCGATTAGGATTTGGCACAGGGTAGTCAAGGAAAATAAGGCCAAAGAACCATACCGGATCATAAGATGGATAGGATATGATTCAGAATTTTTACCAAATAGGATGGATGCCAGATTTAAACAGTGGGCTGATAAAGGGTTAATAAAACACAGTGACCTCTACGAGGGGGGCACGTTGCGACAATTCCAAGATCTAAAAAGTCGATTTGGTTTAATCAATCAGGATTTTTATAGATTTTTGCAACATAGACATTACCTAGAGAAAATAATAAGTAAGGAGGAATTGCAACAAACTAATTTGTGTATAGTGAAGATATTTCTACTCGCTTACAGGTCAGACCCTGGACGTGGGAACATATCAAAGATTTATAAGGTGTTACAAGAGGTAGAAGGGGTAGATACTGCATATATAAAGGAGAAATGGGAGAAGGAGAGTAACACCATGATGCAGATGGAAACATGGGAAAAAATAATTGCACAACAGTGGAAAAGTACGTCTGCCCTGTCCTGGAGAGAATTTGGGTGGAAGAATATAGTTGGATTTTTTAGAGTTCCAGCTCAAAGAATCTCTCTTGGAGTAAGTACATCCTGTTGGAGATCCTGTGGAGAGAAGAAGGCAACACATTTTCATGTGTTTTGGGACTGTCCGGTCATTTCAAATTATCGGAAAGAAATTAAATTGACCATGGAGAAAATCATGAAAATAGTGATTCCACCTGAGTTTGAGACCTTATGCTTGGGATTAAGACCGGACACTGTGAAGGGGTCTTAAAACATATATATGTATAATATCCTATTACTAGCGAGTAAGAAAGCTATCACAAGGAAATGGTTGGTAAAAGATTCTCCAACAGTCGAGGACTGGATCAAAGTGGTTCAGGATATCTTTACAATGGAGAGGCTAACATTCATTCTTAGGCTTGAACGAGATACGTTTGAAAGTTACTGGAAGAAATGGATAAACTTTATTACAACTTTTAGGCAAGATACTGGGTAATGGTTTAACACCCCCTAGTTATTTGACTCCACTCCACTCACCTGGTTCAGTTTTCTTTATTTCTAAAAAAATAAAGAAATAAAAAATTGTGCCTAGATTGCAATTTACTCTGCAGTTAGGTGAACACAGCTAAAACACAAGGAGTTCATGTGTGTCCTTCTTTTTTCAGAGGGCTGTTTGGGCTGTGATAGGCACACTTTTTGTGCTATATATACAATGTAAAAGCCTGTGTTATAGTATTATGTTGACTGTAAGTACACTTTGGCTGAGATATGCACACTTGGTTGGGAACCATGCTATGTTATTGTACTAATGAAGTTCTATCAGTCGAGTTTATTTTGCTGTATATATAATGTAATAGCATGTGTTATAATACAATGTTGACTGTAAGGAAAATGCAGATTAATAAATAAAAAACAAATATATAAAAAAAAAAAAATTCTTATTTATTACCAAAATAATCTGATTTAAATATTTTATTATAAAAAGAAATATAATGAGAAAACATAAGTCAATATTAAATTTGAGTCATTGCTGGTTCGGCCCTCCAACACATTTCAGATTTTTCATGCGGCCCCCTGAAGAAATTAATTGCCCACCCCTGCTTTAAAGAGACATTGTCAGTTCTCATTCACAAAATATGTTTTGATATCTGTCTATGGTATGGCATTAATATGATTATGGTATATGATATATGGTATACTTTCTAATAACTGATGAAGAATAGCTGTCTTCATCAGTGAAGGTATTACTGTCTCATACTCCAATCATCTTATTTGCCTAATGGTGGATAACATATACAATACTTTTTAAAATTACAGGAAATGGGTGTTATGATAATGAAACTCATCATTAATTTTCGTTTTGTCTTCCACTACCTTATCCTCATCATCAGATGTCCATGATGCTTTTATGGGAAAGCAAGAGTGAATGCTTACAAGTTGTTTTACTCTGACATAAATAAAATTGGTCCCGATATGGAGCTGGAGAGTGAGGTACAATGACTTCATTGTTTTCAAATTTCAAAGCTGTTACATTTTGCTAATCTTTGATTTTTTTAATACATTTGCAGTCTATTAATGCATTTCTGGCTGTCATCGTGAAAGATTACAACATCCAGAATACAGGACAGGCTGCTTTTATTGATTCATTTGCAATGACAGCAATGTGGCAGGGAAAAAGTCCAAGATTAAAGGTAACTCTTCTACTATCTATGATAAGATAGTATGTTGATGGTTATGATATTATAGTATTATTATGATTGGGATTATGCTATTATTGTTGAATATATATTAGCAGATGTTTCTGCATAACTTAGACCAAATTCTAATCTTAGTTCATTGTTTGTATTACTAAACATACATTTTTGGTTCTTGACATCAAAATATTTACAGATTTTATTTTATTTTTTTAACACAGATGAACCCAATGCTTAACGAGATCATTCTGGGAATCAATAACAGTCACCACCACTGGACATTAGTGGTAAGAAATTTCTTTTATGTTTTAAAAATGTCTTATATCATAGCTATGTCATGGCAAAAACCACATGAAAACTGTTGATTGCACACTTTTTAGGTGATCTACCCACAAGATCTACCCACAAGAACAAAGACAAAATGTCTTTGTTGTTGGATCCACTGGGGGAATCAAAGTTCTAGAATCAAAGTTCTAGAATCAAAAAATGTTCTAGAATGCGCCGCTGAGGGTGGTAGCACGTTGGAGTAGCTCTGTACCTCACATTGAGATTTTTTCTTTTTTCTAAATTTCATTCCTGTTTTTTCTTGGAAGAAATTGCATTTTTTGGACAACTGTTCCTTCCTGCCTTGGATGCTGTGCAGCTGGATTGATTTTTCGCAATACTTTATTTTGCTCTTTTGTTATGATGCATAACCATAGCAACAGGGTGGTTTACAACAGGGCGCAGCTGATTAACATTGGAAAAGCAGAAATAATTCGACAACTGAAGCCAGAAATCCCACTGGAATTGAAAAGGAGGCGTCGTGGCTCGTGGATGCAGCAGGAGCAAAGAGGAGAGAGAGAAAGAAGAAGTTCAAACCATCTCTGCCATCCATCATCATGGGCAATGTAAGATCGTTAGCTAACAAGTTGGATGAACTTCTAGCCTTGACAAGGACTCAGCAAGAATATCGGGAATGTAGCATAATGTGTTTTACTGAGACATGGCTACAGGATCATATCCTGCAGCCATGCAGGAAGTTAGGCTTCCTGACTGTACGAGCAGATCGAGATTTAAAGAGTAGCAGGAAAAGGAAAGGGGGTGAATTGGCAGTGCTTGTCAACAACAGATGGTGTCACCCAGGACATGTTACTGTGAAGAGTCGTCTCTGTAGTCCTGACATTGAACTATTGGCAGTAAATTTTCATCCATATTATTTGCCAAGAGAGTTCACCAGTGTTGTTTTGGTGGCTGTTTACATTCCACCCTCAGCTGTTGCAGACACTGCATGTGATGTCATCAGTTCCGTTGTTGCTAAGATACAGACACAACACCCCAATTCTTTTGTGGCAGTATCTGGTGATTTTAATCATGCCTCACTCTCTGCTACACTGCCAACTTTTCAACAGTTTGTCAGCTGCTCTACCAGAGAAAACAAGACATTGGATTTGTTTTACACAAATGTCAAGGATTCATACATTTCAAAATCAAGACCTCCCCTAGGTAAATCAGATCACAACCTTGTTTTTCTCTGTTCAGCATATAAACCCCTTGTCCAGAGACTACCTGTCACAAAAAGGACTGTTAGAAAGTGGTCACAGGAAGCTGAAGAAGCCTTACAGGGTTGTTTTGATGCAACTGATTGGATTTCTCTTTGTAAGCCACATGGAGAGGACATTAATGCCATGACTGAGTGTGTGACTGACTATATAAACTTCTGTGTGGACAACACCATCCCCACCAGAACAGTGAGATGCTTCCCTAATAACAAACCCTGGATCACCAGTGAGCTAAAGGAACTATTGAACAAGAAAAAAAGAGCCTTTAGGGAGCGAGACAGGGAGTTACTGAGGAGTATACAGAAGCAGCTCAAAGTCAAGATCAGAGAGAGCAAGGAGGTGTATAGAAAGAAGCTTGAGAGTAAACTGCAGAGGAACAATATCAGAGATGTGTGGTCAGGAATGAAGAAGATCACAGGCCTCAAGCAGAGGGAGGATCGGATGGATGGAAGTCTGGACAGACCAAATGAGCTGAACACATTCTTCAACAGGTTCAGTTCAGGAACAAGCTCACCATCCTCCCCTCCTGTTCCCAGCCAAAGAGACATCCCACTCTCCTCTGACCCACAGCTTTCCTGTAACATCTCCACCTCCACCTCAGTCATGGATTCTTCTGCTTCCACTAGTTTGTCTTCAACCAAATCAGGAGATGCTGCTGTCCCCTTTGCCCCCCCCCTCCCACTTTTCTGTTTCTAGAAGTCAGGTGAAGAGGCAGTTGGAGAGACTGAACCGGAACAAGGCTGCAGGTCCAGATGGTATCAGCCCCCGAGTCCTGAAGGCCTGTGCAGAGCAGCTCTGTGGGATTCTGCAACACCTCTTCAACCTTAGCTTGACCCAAGAGAAGGTACCACTGTTGTAGAAGACATCCTGTCTGGTTCCGGTACCAAAGAAAACTCATCCTTCAGTCATCAATGACTACAGACCTGTTGCCCTGACATCCCACATCATGAAGGTCCTGGAGAGACTCCTGTTGACCCACCAGTGTAAGCAAACCAGCACATATCAGGACCCCCTGCAGTTTGCTTATCGCCATGGAGTTGGAGACGCTATCATTCACCTGCTTCAACAAACCCACTGTCATCTGGACAAAGCAGGCAGCACTGTGAGGATCATGTTCTTTGATTTCTCCAGTGCATTTAACACAATTCAGCCTGATCTGCTTCGTCTGAAACTCCAGAAGACTCAGGTGGCGGCCTCAACAATCACCTGGATTAATGACTACCTGACAAACAGACCACAGTTTGTCAGTGTTCAGTGTTCATCTGGACAACAGACTGGACTGGAGACACAACAGTGAAGCCATCTACAAGAAAGGACAGAGCAGACTGTACTTCTTGAGGAAGCTAAGGTCCTTCAAGGTTTGCAGCAAGATGTTGCAGATATTCTACAAGTCTGTTGTTGAGAGCGTCATTTCCTCTTGCGTCATCTGTTGGGGCAGCAGCATCAGAACCAGGGACCTAAAAAGACTCAACAACCTGATAAGGAAGGCTGGTTCTGTTCTGGGGACGACTGTGGAACCTCTGGAGACAATAATGCAAAGAAGGATTTTGCATAAAATCAAGAGAATTACCCTGAACATCCTCTCCATGAGACTGTTATCGGAAAACAGAGTCTCTTCAGTCAAAGGCTTCTTCAGTTTGGATGCAAAACGGACCGCTACAGGAAATCTTTCCTGCCCACAGCCATCAGCATCTATAATAACTCCTTGATTTAATTGAGTTACATCAACATTTAATTTCCCTCTGGGATAAATAAAGTATTTTTGAATTTGAATTGAATTGAAAGCAAGACATTCAGCAATGTTTGCAAATCACAAGGTATGGGTAAATATTAAACATTAAATTCAAGTGATGTTCTTCTTATAAATATACATATATTTACAGGGCATTTATGAGGAAGAAGGGATGCAATGTGTCATGGTGGACATGTGATACTGTCAAACATCCCAAACAACAGGACAGTACATCATGTGGAGTATTTGCATTGAAGGTGCATACATATTTTCACAAAATGTAGCGATTTTATTATTATGACATATATTTTGAAACATATGAACTCTGTTACTTTCTTAAATTTATAACCATTAAATAAAGCTTTACATGTCAGTTTGCAGAAAGACTCCTTGCAAAAGAGGCTGTGGACTTCCCTGTTTCCACAGAGGCGGTCAACAGCCTCAGGTTGGACATTGCTGTGGGACTTCTCCTTAGCAGTGGTGAGAAATCTAATATTGTTCACCCTAAATTTTCTTATTTTACAGTTTGCAACAATTGTTATCACAATGACAATTGTTTGTAGCTGTTGCTAGAAGGACAGGAGTACTTAGCCAAAACTTAATACATTAACAGGGACTCCAAGAAAAGAAAAGTCTTTGTCCCAAAATAAATAAATAAATACAGCCATTTTATTTTCTGTAGTTATTAAAGTTTATAGTGCTACTTTTATCACTAATTATGTTAAAAAATGGCACAGTCTCATAGACACCTCCTGAATAAATTGTGTTGGTGCTTACCATATCCTGTTTAATAGTTACCAGATAGTGGCCAGATTTACATCTTAAAGAAAGTCACACAAACTTTGAATCACATAGTTTTGCAGAGTGAATATGCCAAACCATGAATAAATATATATATATATATATATATATATATATATATATATATATATATATATATATTTAAATGAGGAATGTTTTTATACTTTACATTAATTCTTATCAAATGACCTAGAGGACTTGTGCCACTTCTGCGGAGAGATGGAAAATGAGACTTCAATTGGGTAACAAAATGTTATAATTATTCAAACATGTAGTGTTAGGAAGTTAAATGGAGAGGACAAAACCAGTAATTTTATCTTGTGTAAGCAAGCTTTGATAGAATCCTCCAGAATTTGGAATACGTGGGAATAAAAAATGATTGGATGCTGTAATTGAAAAGAGATATTTTGGTTGAAAATGCCTTATGTCAGTGTTTCTCAATCCTGGTTCTCAAGTACCACTGCCCTGCATGTTTTCGATGTTTCCCTCCTCCAGCACACCTGATTCAAATGATCAACTCAGTGCAGTGGCCTGATCAGGAGCCATTCATTTGAATCAGGTGTGCTGGAGGAGGGAAACATCGAAAACATGCAGGGCAGTGGTACTTGAGGACCAGGATTGAGAAACACTGCCTTATGTTATTTGTCCCTTTCCTAGATCCAATGTGAGATGTGCGTGAGGTGGTTTCATCAGGCATGTGTGGGAAGCCCACCAACAGAAAAAAGTTATTTGTAGATTTCTGTGTTTGCTGTGGTGTGCTTGTTTGTTTGGTTTTATAAAAGTTAATAAATTACATTTTGTAACAAATCCTTGACATTTTCTTTACAATCTTTAATATATGGTAACTATGGGAAGGAAAAGGCCAAAGCCTCAAATTTCACTAGATGTAAGATCCATTACTCTGGTAAATTAATTTGTTACCATGTTATGTCGGGGGAACAGATTGTTTCAGGCACCTGAAATATTTGGTTCCCCCCCGGTAACTTTGGCAAATAAAGAACAAATGTTTTAAAATTCACAGGATTTGTTGTCCATGATAAGAAGAACAAACACAGTTAAGGACTTGCTGGTAAATTAATTTGTTACCATGTTATGTAAGGGGAACAGATTATTTCAGGCAGCTGAAGTATTTGGTTCCCCCCTGGTAACTTTGATAATGAAAAGCAAATGTTTTCAAATTCTCAAGGATAGTTGTGTATGATGGTATAATTGAACAACCTAAATCTCCAGATGATTAGTTAATCCCTGCCCATGAGGTAACAAAACATTACAAGGTATGAGCTTCAGTCTGAAACATTGTATTTGATGTTTCTAAAAGCAGTTTTTGTCCTTTGAAAATAGAAGAGGTATGTCCTCATACATTACAGAATAATAGAGAAATATTTTAAGATGTTTAATATAAATGCTAGAGCTTATTATCATGTCCTCCTATCAGCTAGCTTCCATCCTTTTATATCATCAATAAAAATGACAAATACACACAATGTGTTGGAAGACAGTGTTTGCTGGCTGACTGATATTTGTCAGGCTAAAGTGAACATGACAAAAGATGGAAAAAGACTGATTCTCTTTGTGATGAAAAAAAAAACACGTCAGAAGAACTCACACACAAGTAGGTTTATTTGTAGTTTATTTTACAGGTTTGTTTTTCTTTTTTACAGTAACTGTCGATTAAACTGAAAGTTACAACATGATTACGAGAGTCGTTTAACTGAGAAATCGATGAGAAGCGCCGCAAAAATGGTCGGATCCACCTCTCTGGCTGCAAAGCACGCTCCCGACGCAGGGGGAACAGATTTTCACGGGGGAACAGAATTTCGTACAAGACCGGTGTTGTGCCGAATTCGGCACCCCTGCCGTCAGATGCACCCCCTCGCGGGAGCGAGCGCGCACCACTCGTTTGTTCAGAAAGTGAAGCATTTGCCTAAACAATTGCTGGGGAACATACTATTCTACGATTTAATTATTTATGAAGGAATTGGAAGAGAAGAACATCTGTTGCTTTCAGTCATTAAAAGTCTAAAGGGAGTGCCCCCTCTTCGTCGGTGGCGTACTGGGTTAAGCAGCCGTCCCATGTACAGAGGCTACAGTCCTCGCTGCAGCTGGCCCCGGTTCGAGTCCCGCACCGGACGGGCCTTTGCTGCATGTCTTACCCATGTCTCTGCTTCCTGTCTCTCTCCAACTGTCTATCCATTAAAGGCATGAAAAAAATAAATAAATAAAAAGTCTAAAGAGTGTTCTTCTCAACACAAAATCTCGTTATAGCGAACGCTATTACGAACGCTACTATCACGTAGACTACCTGCATTAACCTATTAAGTTTACTAATATACAACACAAAATAAAGTTTAATTTAGTATAATTAGGAGCAGTGTTCGAACTATGCCGAGATTTTCGGGGGGTCCCATTTTTTTCTCGGGGGGGGGGGCTTGCTTGCTTGCTCTTGCGCTTGACTCAGAGCGCGGTTCTCGAAAACACATGAGAAGCCTACATACAGAATCATACGCAGACAGCACAGCTTTATGCCAATTACGCACACACGCATCGCGTCTGCAATCATAACTCATCAGGGGAAATCACATTTTGCCAATATTTTAGATGTAGTATATAAAGTGGATACACTTAATTCAGCGGAACCATCCCCCTGGCTACTGTGTTACCTATAGGTTATCTGCCAGCGCATTGATATGTAAACATTGAGACTACAGTAAAGTCATGTTCATTCTACCTACGAGTTGAATCCTTTATTTTATATACTATGTTGGAGTAAAAGACACAACATTAGAGACCCCCCAACATTTCCCAAATCATGTTTTTGGGGGGTCTCGTGTCAGTTTCAGGGGGTCTCGGATCCCCCCCGTAGTTCGAACACTGATTAAGAGCCTATTATCATATCTGTCAACAAATACTATTTAGATCAATATATTAATGTAGCCATATTTAGTCAAGTAATTTCATTATAATTTCTATACATTTAAACAGCATGTCATAGCTACTGAATACATTAATTGTAGTCTGGGCTTACATTATCCAATTTGGAAATGACGCTACTGCATAGAGACGACACACTATTGGGAACGCCATTAAGGCATCTGATCCATACCGACAACAATTGACCGACGACGACAGCAATATGGATCCAGTGTTGTACAACACTATTTTGGAGTACAAAATTGAAGGCCGATATATGCCAAATTTAACAAAGAAAGAAAAAAATAAAGTTCGAAGAAAAGCTTAAAAGTTTATTGTTGAAGGTGAATTATGGATCTCTTGAAATAAAAACATTACGTTGATTTCATTGTAGTCTATGTCTCCGACTTTGCTATGTTTAATACATTTGTTGATGTTAATGTATGTTACAATTAATTTCCTAGATGGAGCACTTTACTTTTTGAAGGGTCCTGGGAATGCCATAAAAACCAAAGTGGTTAGAGGCACAGAGGAGGCTAATGAAATCTTCATGGATTTCCATGACAGCCCCAGAGGTGCTCACACTGGTCAAAAAAAAACCCGAGATGCCATTTCCAGAAGATTTTTCTGGCCTGGCATGACAGCTGATATAGACAAATGGGTAAGTTTAAGCACTGCAATTGGAGAGAAAATAAGCACATTGGTAGCATGTATAGTTAAAAAAAACGGATCAGATCCGTTATTTTCCCTATCAATTTGCTTCTTCAATATTTCAATTTAATTACAGACATTTTAAAACCTGTTCTAGCCTTTATGTTCGACTCTGATATGAAGTGACATAAAAATGCCAGCAGATAGTTAACTATTTCATGTTTCAGGTGTCAGAATGTGCAGTGTGCCAGTCAGCTGCGCATGTTATCAAACAGGAGGTCGAGTATACCCCGATAAAGGTAGCTGTTGTTGACACATTCTCAAAATCAATGCCTGTTGTTTTATCAGAAAACATATTACATATTACCAAACAGATATAAATACATACATATCTTTACATACTCCACAGCAGTTTCCAAACTGCTTTTTGTGCAACATCTCTGTAAAAGGTTTCCAGTGCCCAATTACCATCTTCTTCCCTTTATGGGGAGAAGATTTCTACAGAAATGCATATTTTATTTTGTACTGTTGTTTTTATCAGGTTACACATCCATTCGAGCTTATCGGCATGGACTTAATTGGCAAGCTGAAAGAGTCAAAAAATGGGTACAAGTACATCTGCGTCATGGTGGACTACCTGACAAAATGGACGCAGGCCCACGCTCTGTGCACAAAATCGGCACCTGAGGTAACGGGATGCATCATCAAATTCTTTTACCAGTTTGAGGCTCCCAAAAGGATCCTGACGGACCAAGGAAGAGAGTTTGTGAATGATGTAAGTTTAAAAATGCCTTGAAAAATATTGCTGAAATATTTCTGTTGGGTTTTGATCTATATAGAGTATGTTATTTTTATTTAACAGATACACAAGGAAATTTGCAAAAAGTTGCAGATCAAAAGGAGCCTTTGTTCACCATATCATCCTCAGACCAATGGACTGGTAGAGAGGATGAATGGCACAATACAAAGGTGCAATACAAATGGTTGATGTAACGTGAATTAATTAAATATTCTATGTACATTATCAACTTTATGTATACCTTATGGTCTTCAGTTGACAGCAGCAAATGCAAGTGGGATCACAAATCTTTTATTGAGATGCCTATTGTCAATTCAAATTTTGAATTTTTTTTAGAGCGGTCAGCAAACTGGTGGCCAACAAACCTGAAGACTGGCCTGAGTACTTGGATGCGGTCATGTTTGGGTTGAGGACCAAAAAACAAATTACAACAAAGTTCTCCCCATTCTTCCTGATGTTTGGAAGAGATGCTAGGTACTTCTCAGAGGTTCCACAAGACTTCATGGTTGCTAAACACAAGTCTCAATACAATTTTAGGTCTATCGATGCAGTGTTGTAAACATGGGCTGAAAGACTATAAAAACATTTGTTCACAGGTCGACAACAGTGTTGAGAATGTAGTGGCTCAGGAAGATGTGTCAGAGGACATAAAGCGCCTTGACGAGATCAAAGAAATTCTTCAGGGCAACATATCCAAGCAACAGAACAAAACCAGGAGACGGATGAAGCAGGGTGCTCCTAAACCCGCTTTGAAAATAGGTGACAAGGTCTGGAGACAGAATGTGAGGAGTCAGCAGAGGAAAGGGGGCAAATTGGAGGCAAACTTCCTTGGCCCTTTCACTGTGGTGGCACTACAGGGGAAAAGTGCCGATCTGCAGGCAGATGATGGCAATATCATCAACAAAGTAAATGTTGACCACCTACAACTAGCTAAGGTGGAGCAGCCCCGAATCCCCCACAAAATCAGCGCATCATTGACCCCAGCCTCCACCCCAGCTGCAGCACCAGCCTCCATCCCACCTGCAGCACCAGCCTCCATCCCACCTGCATCGCCAGCCTCCATCCCACCTGCAGCACCAGCCTCCACCCCACCAGCATCGCCAGCCTCCACCACACCAGCATCGCCAGCCTCCACCCTACCAGCATCGCCAGCCTCCATCCCACCTGCAGCACCAGCCTCCATGGCAGGCCTAACCCCACCAGCTGGGCGAGCATCAAGAGGCCCTGTCTCTGCATCAACCGCAACCTCTCCATACACACACA
This sequence comes from Odontesthes bonariensis, assembly GCF_027942865.1. Taxonomy (NCBI): domain Eukaryota; kingdom Metazoa; phylum Chordata; class Actinopteri; order Atheriniformes; family Atherinopsidae; genus Odontesthes; species Odontesthes bonariensis. The sequence goes on along the minus strand of NC_134512.1, from coordinate 6,068,939 downwards.
ATTCAGCTGAAAAATGTAGGTATTATGATATTGTATTTCTTAAATTTATTTTTTTTTTTTTAAATGTACAAATGTTCTTGTTTTTTATTATTCAGATATTCAGGAGGCATGGGCAGGGAAAGATGCCCATGTAATTCTTTCCAAAGTGGGCCCATACAGTTTGTTCTATTGGGACATATTAAACATGGGTCCTAACAAGGAGCTGGAGAGTCAGGTAACACTTTTTCATTATTGTATGAAATCATAAATTTCCACTCCCTAATGGGTAATATTTCAGTTATGACATTTAGAGTATATTGTGTTGAAATAAAATTACCTTAAAACGTGCAAGGAAAATCACTAATACTACAACAATGTAGTAGCAGTGAAACTGCCACTGTGTAATCCTAATGACATCTTTGTAACATTTGTTTCATAGGTGATAAATGCATATTTAAATGTGCTAATGCTCAAGCACAACCAGTGCAATGCCGGTCAAGCTGCCGTCATTGACACCTTTGCAATGACCTCAATCTGGGAAATGAAGTCCAAAAAAATCAGGGTATGTACTGGAGTGTAAGTGTAAGTTGAAAATTCAAATGCATTATCAGAAATGCTTTTTCATTTTAAGAATGTGGCTGCATTATTTGACTCATAAATAAAATTACTAATCAATCATCCTATTGCATTTCAATTTTCTTCTTCAAGACTGCACATTCTATGCCATAATCAAAAAGAAAACAAAGCGGACATTGCTTTTTCGTTTTCGTGGTCTGCATGCAAAATACTGCCCACAATTCGATAATGAAAAAGCAATCTGAGCGGCGCAGGAGAGTGACGTCACGCCTGCTGACCGTGCTACCCATCATGTAGGCTACGGTAGGGGGCGGTGTGCATATTTGCTGTACAGTTTAGCTGCCCAGGTGGAGTCAAACAATATATCCGATTCTGATGCCCGTGACCGGGTTGAACGGGTCACAGAGAGCTTGGCTGCATACTCTGCCGTCACAGATTCAGAGGTTAGTGCAGCAAGGGCTAGCGCGTCGCGGCTACGACCGGCCATGACTTTCTGGCCGCGGCCATTACTGAGGGAGCAGCCATTAATGAGGCTGAGACAGACGTTGCGAACAGGCGTCGGGGGATTACCTTTCACAGGTAGGATTCAACATTATTATTGGTTGTATTTTTTCAATAGAATATTATTGTACTGTATTTGTGTCTGCCGGCGAAATCGTAGCCAGCAAACGTTAAACTAGGATATGTTTATAGCCGGTGTTATGCCGAGAAGTGCACCCCCTGCTGGTCGTACTTTAAGGAGAGTCTGTGATGGAATGATATGATATAACTACATCATAATTTGTTTACCTAATTGAATTAACGGATGCAAATCTCAATAAGTCCAAATTTGTATATAAAATTAAAATAACCAAATTTCATAGTTTCAGGTTCATTTTTATATCATTTCATCTGGGCTAAAATGAGTTGAGATTGTTAATAGAAAATGTATCCAACCGTCTTTCGTGTTGACTACAAAAGTATTAGTCACGGCCCTTACTTTTGAATATATGTCCAATAATATAAAAATAGTTAGGAATAGGAATACTCTAAACTCTACAATTGTCGGATTATCATAATTGTACACGTATTATTAATTTACATGAAGAGATGTGAAAAAAAGATGCACGAATGAAACACCATTGTCAGCTCAATATTATTTTTTTTGGATAAATGTAATAATCCACACCTGAAACGGTTTACGCGCGCTCCGTGAATGGGAATGCACTTCTCGGCAGAACACCTCTGTTCACACGGCTATTAGGCCAACGGAGACTTCATAAATCATATATTCCATAACACAGGCTTAGATTACAACTAACACAAGAATGCTACTTTTGAAATAAAGCAAATATTACTGTTATAACATTGACCATCAGATTTTACTCAGGTTTATTAATGACGTTTATTATGCCTGTATTATTCACATGTAATTCTTTCATCCTAACAAAAGTATTTACCTCATGTCTCATACCCACCCCTCAGATTGTCCGACCGAGAGTTGGTGTTATTCCCTCCATTTTGGGCTTACAGGTTCACCTAATAAGAGTAGGTGTATCATCATAAGGCTATTAGCATTCATAAATTGAAATATTATCAATAACAGGGCGGGGTGAAATACTTATCCCTGTGTGTGTGTGTATTTTTATATATTTTAATATTATGCTTCTTCATTTTAGCCAGAAAAGGGCAGGACTACATGTTCTTCCAGAAAAGCTGAAGAGAGCCTGTCTGTGACCACTCAGGATGACAGCAAGGGCTCGCACATTTTCTGGTGGGGGGGGGGGGACACACACTAGGGCCAGAACACCAACTACAGGTACCGTACATTAACAGCAGAATGACAGTGTGTGATAGACTGGTCAGTAGGCTATATTTATAAGACACCGATGCCCGTTGTCAGCTGCCGCTGTTTTGGCAGCTCGAGCCTTGTCGTAATTTTGTACTTTGGAACGGATGGAATGAGAATCCAGCTTTGTTATATACATATGTATGTGTATATATATATTTCTAGTGTAAGGTAGAGGATGTTTGTTTTGTATGTGTATTTATTTGACGATTGCCTATGGTGCCCTACGAATGAATGAGTACGTATGTATACACACTGCTTGAAGATCATTCAAGCTGTTGACCTAACGAATTTTCCAATCATGTACTACAAGCTTTGTATCATTGAAGAGGAATAAAGACACTATACAGCTGTTATGATTTTTATGTAACATCTTTATCAAATCTGTAATAAAGTATTTCACAAGGCCAAAACAATGTAAGAAAATATCTTTGATTTTTGCTTTTTTGGCTTCACAGCATAACTTTGTTATGACCATGACCATAGCATCAAGGTTCAAGGTGCAATGTTTTTTAAATTGCCAATTGTGCATGAACCGCAGTCAAGACACATGCATTACTTGTTCAGGGATCTCTCTGAGTTAGTCTAGAAAAATAGAAATACTATAATAAAATATAAAGAATATAAAAAACACTGTACAAGAAGGTAGTTGTATATACACAAGTTTTAATATTTTGAATGGTATCAACCTAAAGCAAAACAAAATGAGCTAAAAGCCCTGAAAGAGGAGTGTTTTGCAGAGCTTGTTTTTGTCTCATGCTCCCTTTTATGCAGGTCAAGAGAGGTCAGTTTGCCAATGTGGTGGAGCCTTATTTTCAGAAACACAGACACAAACAATGACAACAAGTTGGAATAATGGTTGTTGATGCCAAACTTTGTCTCCTCAATGTGTTCCCCAAGCTGAAAAACATCCTCCGTTCTCCTCCCGGATGATGTACGTGACTGTCGCCGTCTTTACAGCTTTGCTGAAGCTTGGCGAATCACCCACTCTGCAGCTCTCAGCACCTTCACTGTGCCACATGATGGAATCACTAGTACACCGTTGTTTTTCAGGGCTAGAAAGTGGTAGCTATCATGAAATGATGAAGGTACAGCATCTCTGACCAAGCTTGCATGGCACACACCACAGGACAGCTTTTGCAGAATCTGGAGGACTACAAACCCTGCGATGTAGTACAAAGCATTGTCCACAACATCCACCAGTATAAATATTGAGACGTAGCTATTTAACATATTTAGAACGGTAATTTTGATATGATGTTTAAAAAAGAAATACTCAAATCATTAGGCTGAGTTAGTGAGTTTGAGGTTGAAGCTTCTGGGTCATCCTGAGTGGCCACAGACAGGCTCTCTTCAGCTTTTCTGGAAGAACATGTAGTCCTGCCCTTTTCTGGCTAAAATGAAGAAGCATAATATTAAAATATATAAAAATACACACACACACAGGGATAAGTATTTCACCCCGCCCTGTTATTGATAATATTTCAATTTATGAATGCTAATAGCCTTATGATGATACACCTCTTGTGTTAGTTGTAATCTAAGCCTGTGTTATGGAATATATGATTTATGAAGTCTCCGTTGGCCTAATAGCCGTGTGAACAGAGGTGTTCTGCCGAGAAGTGCATTCCCATTCACGGAGCGCGCGTAAACCGTTTCAGGTGTGGATTATTACATTTATCCAAAAAAAATAATATTGAGCTGACAATGGTGTTTCATTCGTGCATCTTTTTTTCACATCTCTTCATGTAAATTAATAATACGTGTACAATTATGATAATCCGACAATTGTAGAGTTTAGAGTATTCCTATTCCTAACTATTTTTATATTATTGGACATATATTCAAAAGTAAGGGCCGTGACTAATACTTTTGTAGTCAACACGAAAGACGGTTGGATACATTTTCTATTAACAATCTCAACTCATTTTAGCCCAGATGAAATGATATAAAAATGAACCTGAAACTATGAAATTTGGTTATTTTAATTTTATATACAAATTTGGACTTATTGAGATTTGCATCCGTTAATTCAATTAGGTAAACAAATTATGATGTAGTTATATCATATCATTCCATCACAGACTCTCCTTAAAGTACGACCAGCAGGGGGTGCACTTCTCGGCATAACACCGGCTATAAACATATCCTAGTTTAACGTTTGCTGGCTACGATTTCGCCGGCAGACACAAATACAGTACAATAATATTCTATTGAAAAAATACAACCAATAATAATGTTGAATCCTACCTGTGAAAGGTAATCCCCCGACGCCTGTTCGCAACGTCTGTCTCAGCCTCATTAATGGCTGCTCCCTCAGTAATGGCCGCGGCCAGAAAGTCATGGCCGGTCGTAGCCGCGACGCGCTAGCCCTTGCTGCACTAACCTCTGAATCTGTGACGGCAGAGTATGCAGCCAAGCTCTCTGTGACCCGTTCAACCCGGTCACGGGCATCAGAATCGGATATATTGTTTGACTCCACCTGGGCAGCTAAACTGTACAGCAAATATGCACACCGCCCCCTACCGTAGCCTACATGATGGGTAGCACGGTCAGCAGGCGTGACGTCACTCTCCTGCGCCGCTCAGATTGCTTTTTCATTATCGAATTGTGGGCAGTATTTTGCATGCAGACCACGAAAACGAAAAAGCAATGTCCGCTTTGTTTTCTTTTTGATTATGGCATAGAATGTGCAGTCTTGAAGAAGAAAATTGAAATGCAATAGGATGATTGATTAGTAATTTTATTTATGAGTCAAATAATGCAGCCACATTCTTAAAATGAAAAAGCATTTCTGATAATGCATTTGAATTTTCAACTTTTACATTTCAAATTGAATTTTGGTATCTATTTGGTGAGGCATATTTTGAAAATTAAATTTCAAATGTCTTTGTCCTTTTCATTTGAATTAAGTGAAAGAATGAGCAGTCTTGAAGAAGAAAATTGAAATGCAAATAGGATGATTGATTAGTAATTTTATTTATGAGTCAAATAATGCAGCCACATTCTTAAAATGAAAAAGCATTTCTGATAATGCATTTGAATTTGAATTTTGATTACGATTTGCTTCCATACCCAGACACCCTGCGGAGGAAACTCATTTCAGCCGCTTGTATTCGCGATCTCATTCTCTTGGTCACTACCCACAGCTCGTGACCATAGGTGAGGGTTGGAACATAGATTGATCGGTAAATCGAGAGCTTCGCCTTATGGCTAAGCTCATTTTTCACCACGACGGGCCGATGCAGAGACCACTGCAGACACCGCACCGATCCGCCTGTCAATCTCCTGCTCCATTCGCCCCCTTACTTGGGGAAGGATCTCATTCCCGAGTAAGTAATTTAACGCTCTATTATTGTGTTGCTTTTCTGTATGTACAGTATAGTTACATAGCTTGTTACCACAGGAAAGGGTTTGTATCGTTAGCAGCTAACGTTAGCTAACGGTTAGCTATGCAGCTAATAGCATCTGCAAGCTCTTATCTCTGTCAACTGGGTTGTTGGAGGTGTTTTCATGCCCATGAGATGGTTAGTTCACTCATTTTAGACCAAAATTCCCTACTTCAAGCTTCCTGAAGAAGAATGAATCCGCAAATTCAGTGCATTTCATCAGGATAATGATTAATTCATGGTTCCAGTCAAAACGGTCAGTCTGTCTGTGTCGTTAGCTCTGCAGCTAATAGCTTGGTCACTGTCGCTAATGTAACGGTAAATAGCATGAGGTATGCGAGTGGACACCTCATTTACTGTAACGCGAGTGTTGTGTACTTATTTGTTGTTTTGATAGCCGTCCTGCTGTTGGTGTTATGGCGCGCACGATATCTGACTTTCCCCTGATTGAAATGACTCGCGCTACGTGCATCTTTGCAAACCAGAGCAATCAGCTGAGAATGTCAAAATCCTCACTCCTGCTTTCCCCTTCACGCACGTCTTTTTTGCTGTGTCTTGTGTAGCACTTGCTTGATGTTTGACTGTGTTAGGAGAGTTGTTCAGTAACTAGTTCGTCATATTGTCAAAGTAAGCTCATATCAACAGGTTTCGCTAGTTTTGAGAGGCGTCTGGCTGCAGACATGCACTGTCAGGACCCATGACCTGCACTGTCAGGACCCTTAGTTGCAGACATGCACTGTGACGTCACCTGCACTGTGAGGACCCGAAGCGACAAGCGAGGAGCACGTATTTTTCGTTCCCCATTTGAACTGTGGAGACGACGAGGTGAGTAAAAGTCGAGTGAAAACAACTTTCTTTCATACGAAGAAACAGAAACAGTCTTTATTCACTGGAACGTTACGTTGCACACTATATACTCTAAAGTTATATTAATTTTAAAGAATCAGGGTTTTTTTTAAACTTTTGGCTAGTCTTCAGCGTTGTTATCGTATCGATAGTGCTCACTTAAATGTGCCATTTTTCGTATCGATAGTGCTGACTTGTTTAATTTTGTTTGACTTATTACGACATTATTTGTCTCTTACAGATGCATATTTCAATAACAACCGCCGGCACTACGCCCAAAATCGAACGCTGCACATCATGTTGCAAACTGTTTCACTGCCCTCTGTGCCTACAATTTAAACCAGCAAAATTGTCCAAGCTGCAGAGCCACTTAGAGGCACATACAAAAGGTGGCATTTTATTTAAAGGTAAGCGTAATGTATTTGTCTGTTTGTTTGTACTCATAAGTATTAGCCAACGCTACTAACTTCTGGCAGGTTGTGGTTTGGTTTGTAAAAGGGTAAAAGGAAAATGAAGGGAATGTAGGTTGCAGTGAAGAACATCTGACACCTCACTTTCTGTCTTTTAGAAACCTATCCCAGTCACTAAATCCTGGCAACTGGACAGAGAAAACTGGACTACAAATTCAGGTAAGAGTATAAAGTATGTATAATGCATGTATTCATATTAATAGTTGAGTACTCAGGAAGAAGAGCAGCAGGCAGAGGTCTCCAAGAGAGCCAGACTTGCTGATGTGGACACACCAGTGGAAGGCGTAAGCTTTTGCACAGTATCTATTGGTCAGATACTGTTGGTGTGGCAGCTATAGTACAGACATCTTTCTTTCTGTCTTTTCCATAGGACTCGGTTGAAGATCGCATTCTTCAAAATTGCAGACATGCAGAGTGGGCTGAGGCCAACAAACCACTGTTGTCTGCCAGAGTGGACCTGCCTGACGTTCTGGGCATGGGGAAAGAGGAACAGGCAGAGGCTGCTCTACAGTATGGGAGGTTGTGGAACGAAGACCTGGACGAGGATGAAAGAGAAGCGATCCTGGAGCCTTTCAAAATGATATTTCACAATATTATTGACATGTTGATATTTTGTTAACAGGTAGTCGACAAAAACAAAGATTTTTTGTCATATTGTGAATGTTTGACTGAATAAACACTACAGAACATTTGATCATGTTGTGACTTGGTGTGCTTTTTATGTTTTTTCATTGATCCCTTAATAATTTGACTAAGATTATACTGTAGATATCAAGAGTTAGGGTACTATTTAGTGGTACTAAGGTGTTCCAGCAGCCCTCTCTCTCTCTCTCTCTCTCTATCTCTTACTTTTTCTCTCTCTCTCTCTGCCCCATTTTCTTGTATGCTTATGTGTTTGTCTATGCGTCAACTGTCTAGTGTCATTTGTGTATATTTGTGGGAAAAAAAAAAAAGTTTATATGGTGGTATGTTGAAATATAATGGAAAATAACTGTAGTCGTGTATGGGCATACACTGTGAACTGGAGGAAGAGAAAGAAGAAAGGGGAAAAAAATATATATATATATATATTTTGATGATGATGAAATTGTATATGTTGTACAACTCTACCAATAAACAAAGTAACAAAAAAAAAGAACATAATTGGCATAGACATAGAACCAAACATGAAATTTATGGTGGTTAAGGATAAAAATACAGAATAATACAACAGAAAAACTAATTGAAACAAATATATATATATAAATATATAAAGAGCAGTGCGATAAAGTCAATATGAAATGATAATGAAATAGCAGTGACTTACTCTATAGTACACAATAAAATGTACAGTATAGGCCTATGGCATCTTGTGAGATGTTGGCTTATGAATATGAGCCTAAGAGAAAATGTGTGCAGTGACCAAACAAAAGTTTACAATACAAATAAAAACAATAGACCGGGAATTGATAGATTTTATGTCGTACTGTTAACTAATTAATTCATTTGTGAGGACCTCTTGAAAAATATAGCGTTTAAAATCGTTTAAAAATACGTGCTTCCGATACACACACTTTTATTTTGAAAGGCTTCGAATCAACTTCCGGTCCTCACAGTGCACTTCCGGTCCTCACAGTGCAGGTGACGGTCTGCAACAGGGTCCTGACAGTGCAGGTCTGTGGGTCCTGACAGTGCAGGTCTGCAGCCAGACTCTCTTGCTAGTTTTACGGCATAGGGCTGCCGTGCCATCTACGTGCCATAGCGATTCACAAAACATTTGCGCAAGGTACCACGGGCGTAAGTAAGGCCACACCCCCACTAAACAGCTCATTCTGGGGATCCTAAGGAAAGCTCATTTTTGGGACTGGCTGTAATTCTGCACCAAGGCAGAATTTTGGGGAAAAAAACTCAGATACAGTATTAGGGGACCACTAAATTCTATAAAAATACATAAAAGCCTCCATTTATTTTCATGCCATAGGAACTTTAATGTTGAAAATACCGCAGTTCCCCTTTCATCAGTTTACATCTTTTAGAGGCAATAAGTCTAGCTTTATATTTAAAAAACTCCCATGTTTGTTTGTATCCATCACTACATTCAGCAAAAAGCTCTTTGATAAGTTCTTTAATACAGTCATTGAATTCCTCATCATTTAAAAGGGAATTATTAAATTTCCAGTATCCCCTTATTGCTGGTTTGTTATGTTGGTCACCAATCTTGGGAATTATGAATTTGTGGTCTGTTAAAGGTGCAGCAGAGTGGGTGATATTTATAACTAGAGACAAACCAGACTGTGAAACTAAAAAAAGATCAATTCTTGACTTCAATGTCATATTATTGTTAGACCAGGTGAAATCAACTAAGTCTGGGTTAAAGAAACGCCAAGTATCAGTTAAGGACAGGTCAGAAGTTAAAGACAAAATTAAGTTGTTTAAAATTGAATTTTGATTTAACTTTGGTGGAAATCTATCAATTGTAGGATCCATACATTCATTGAAATCCCCTCTTAGAATTACTATTGAACCTTTATATTTGTCACTGAGTAGTTTGGTTTTACTGGAGATCTCAGCAAAAAGGATTTTGTTGAGTTGATTAGAATTATACCCATAGATATTACCTATAATAATGGTAGTGTTATCATGCTTGGCAACAATTAAGACCCATCTACCTTCTAAAGAATGTATCATTTCCAAAACCTCTCCTTTAAATCTGTGAATGAGTATTGCAACACCTGCAGAATGGTTGCTACCATGAGAATAGTATATTCTGCTCCCCCAATGTAATTTCCAAAATTTCCCATCTTCTTCAAGTGAATGTGTCTCTTGTAGCAATACAAAATCTGCCTCACTTCTTTTGCAAAATAACAATAAAGCCTTTCTTTTCATACTTTGTCATATTCCTCTAACAGTTAAAGACACACAACACAAAGATTCAACCATGAATAAAAAAAACTAAAATAAACACTGATTTGCAAGAACTTGCAAAAACTCACCTACAAAGGGAGGTGGATAACAACTTTAACATAGTCTGATGCAAAATAAACATCACCAAATATTAAGCATATTGAAAGCTTCTACATTTTAGCTCACTGAACGAAAAATGACTGACTTTTACTGAGAGTTTACTGGGGAAAAAAATGAAAAGAAACTTTGGCATAGGTTAATATCACCAAATATGAATTCAAATGTTGCTAAGATTGGGAAAGATATCCTATCAATTAGAGGACCTTAAAACTTAAAAAGCCAGGATTAAATTAAGAACAAGATTAGGTCTAAGCTAGCCTGGCGACGCCATCCTACGTACTTCCGCCCAAAGATTTTGGCTCCGCACATAGTCTGGCCCAACCACCCTACCTCGGTTCGCTCAGTGTTTCGCCAATCAGCAAACAGTTGAGAGTGGTGACGCAGAACTCACCCGCGGAGTCCATTGTAGTCCATGTAATTGTAGTTCAACCGCAGCGGAAATAAACATGGCGATGGAAGAAGAGACGCTAGAAGCGATCCATGAAGTTGTCTCAACTCTGGAGAGCATTACACAATTAAAACAAGAGCAAGAGGAATGCCTCGTCAATTTTGTTAGTGGCAAGGATGTCGTAGCTCTCCTTCGGCGCATAACCTACGTCATTTCTAAACATTACTGATTGGTTAAGGGAACTCCAATGAATTTAAGTTGCTGAGTAAGGTCCCACCCTCCATGGGAACGGATTCCTCTTGGGTTTTTTCAGACTGTTTGACAGAGTCAACAGTCGGATTTCGCCCAGGCTAGGTCTAAGCACCTCTGAAGGCAAATAAAAGGAAGGTAGGCTCGGCATGTTTAAAATTTCTGTGGAGAGCTATGAGCCTTGAACCTTGATTCAACTCACTTAACCTCTGTATTAGTGTTGTACCGATACCAGTATCGGGCGGGGCCCTGATCGGCACTAAAATGGTGGTATCGGTATCGGCGAGTACCAACAAATAGGGCAGCGATACCATTTCCGATACTTGTATGACACTTGAACGTCTCCCGACACTCGCTACACTGTGTTGTGATCACTGTGCAGCTATCGCTATTGGCCAGCTCCAGACCAATGAGAGCGGGCCAATAGCCGCTCTTAACCAATGCCGGGGCAGCTTTTTCTATGTGTGAGGAGCAAGACGTCTGGCGACACGGCACTCTGTCAGCTGGGGAGGGTGTCGTTCGCAGTCATCTAGAGCTGCCGGCGACGAAGACAGCTAGCCAGGGGGAGTTTGCAGCGCGAGTGTGAGGAGGGGAGGCTGGGTGCTTCCTGTAGTCAAAACAGGGTCCACGATAGAGAGTGCTGGGCCGCCATCGCTCCCTGTGCGGTCGTGACAGCGCACTACCAGCTGACAGCCAGTTACCGTCTTCGCCGTCCAGCAAAGCCCCGGGAAGTTGGACAGCGGCACAAGCTCAGACCCCAGGGGAGGGTCTCGCCAAGTGGGCGAGTTAAGTAATCCTCTCCTTTTAACTTCGTGTTTTAGTGTTTATGTATAGGTTGGCCTATTGTTATGTGGTATTGATTGGTGGGGTTGCGTGAGGAGGAGTGACGGGTCTGTGGTTAAACGGGCGCCACATGCTGCAGGTTAGCCGCGTGTTTTGTGGTGTGTTGACTCTGTGTGCTGTGTTTAAAGCGTGCCTTAAAGCTAGTGAAGCTAGCCTGACTTGTAGTGGGTTTTCATTCCATGTGCTGTGTTTAAAGCGTGCGTTAAAGCTAGATAAGCTAGCCTGACTTGTAGTAGGTTTTCATTCCGTGTGCTGTGTTTAAAGCGTGCCTTAAAGCTAGTGAAGCTAGCCTGACTTGTAGTGGGTTTTCATTCCGTGTGCTGTGTTAAGGGTTAGCCTGTCGTGTGTGTCGCGACCAAGGAAGCCTGCGTTCCCAATCATTCTCTCTCTCCATTAGATCGGAGCCCCCCACCCCATGTGTTTTATGAACTTGTAAACTAATAAAGATTTTACATTTTACATACCGATACCACTCTGTTTGAAAAAAAAAAAAAAAATAATAATTTATATATATATAATTTTTTTTTTTTTTTTCAAACAGAGTGGTATCGGTATGGTATCGGTATGGTCCGATACTGCACAGCCAGGTATCGGTATCGGGGCCAAAAAATGGTATCGGTGCAACACTACTCTGTATAGTCATATTTTTTTCCATCGATGAGAGCATGGGAGTCTTTGTAAGACGCCCTCTTCCCTTGACTTCGTGCCTTCTGGACTAAAGGCCACAACTTCGCTCGTGCCGCTCTGTCCTCTGGTGGTACAGGCTCCGTGATTGACAGTTTGTTATCAAGGAGAAACTTGCATTTTTCCGATGCTTGCCAGATAGCGTCTCTTACCCTTCTGAATGAAAAGCGGATGATAACCGAGCAGCACTTTGCATCAGTTGGTGGTGGCCCGAGGCGGTGTACCACATCCACACCAGCGTCAAGGAGATCGGCAGAAAGATCAGTCGCCACTTGTTGCAGCACCTCGATGACTCTTCCTCTTATATCTTCTCCTGCTTGTTCTTTTAGACCGTGGAGTTTCAAGAAGGATCTAGTTGTAGCACTGTGATTCGATCAAGGCTTTTTTCAAAGCAGCGTTGTTTTTTTGCAGCGCAAGCACTTCATTCTGCAGATGAGAAAGTTCCTTCTTGTTTTCACCAACCTCGCAAACGAGTTGCTTCACCGTAGTGGACAAATTGTCCAGTTCTTTTGAAGTAGAGTTTTTTTTTCAATCGCTGACACCTTCTGAAAAGTAGTGTAGGAGCCAAAATGCACATTTGAGTTTTTTCTTACATCTCCCTTTTTTGTGTTGTGCAAGCCCATTCCTGTCTCCCTCTTGTGGCCAAAGGGGCCATCCACCTTTCCTATATCAACAGGTGATGTTACCTGAGAAGGCGTGGCCGGAGCAGGAAGTGATGGTCTTTGACCTAACAACCAAGCAAAACCTAAGCAAAAGAATCCTTAGTTTATCTTATTAATCCTGCTTCATATGGACATTATATATCTTCTAAGTTTTGTATCATCTGTTATTTTCATTAAACCCCTCAATATTTTCAGACAACCTTTTCTTCTGGATATTATTTTCATCTTGGATGTTTGAGTCAGCCTCTCCAGCTCGGCCACCAGTGGCTATCAATAGGACAAAGAAATAGCCACTACAAGTAGCATCATGCTTGAGGGACAACTTGCTAATCCCAGCTAAAATGTCCTTGTTAACACTACTGTGCGATTCTTCTCTTTTAGATTTTTTGAACGAAGGCTTCTCTGGGGTATCCGGCAAGGGCATTAGTGAAACGTTTTCTATAATTGTTGGATCTCAGACCCTCCAGCTGGGTTAGCCTCGCCCCTTGCCATCTTCTGTATCTTCAGTCTTTGTTTATTTTTGACTTTCTTTCCCATAAAATCCAGTTATTTTTTTAATTTTATTTTTTAAGACTGAGTAAAACAAAACAAAAATGGCATCAAAATTAACATAATTGTTGTTATAGCCACTTCCCTTGACGAGCTCAAACGAACACGCCTTCCTCCACAGACGCCATCTTGGCTCTGGATCTGCTTTGGTCATTGTTGTTTGTGGCTGGATGATGCGCTGACGTCTGACGGCATAACGTATCACCATATGATTCGATGAACACTTGAAGTTCAAGGACAACTGGAAACTCGGAATTTGGAAATGCACAACTATTATTTCTTTTTACCCAGGCTGTTCATTTTGGTTTGAACAAGTCAGTGGAGTTTTCTGTTGTTTTTAACACATCATAGACAAAAAACCTTTTTTTTAAACAGAAAATACAACATTTGGCGCTATATAAATAAAAATGAATTGAGAGAAAAAAAACGCAACAGTGTTTTGACCCCATGCATGTTATGCCTGCCCAAAGACGTGGAAATTCTATCTTACAGAAACTACCCTTTTTTAGGTTTTAAGGTAGTTTTACAAAAAATGTCTTCCTCTTCAGATGCCAGATAAGCTTCAGTTTTCTCCTATTTTTTCTTAAAATTTTGTTTATAATGATGGCAATAACAGAAGCAGCCTCTTTTGTTTAATTTTTTTCTTAATGGTGTAATGTACACCTCATTTTCAGCACTGACCTTACTTGAAGAAGAAAAACTAAAAGGTTCATAAAGTTTGTATTTTCTGTCTAAACCTGGTCTAAATTTTCCCTGCACTTGGTTGTGTGTAGATTTTAAGTGTATTTGACCTTCAAAGTTTACCAAAATATAAAAAATGTCATTCAATCTGCATTTGCCTTGTTTACTTTTTACTTATACTTTTCATTACATTACTTAAGTACATCTATTTTTACAGTAATTCTCATACTTAAGTACAAGACGTTTCGGATACTTTAAGACTTTAACTCAAGTAACATTTCAGTCAGTGACTTGGACTTTTACCAAAGTCATATTTTGGAGGGGTACCTATACTTTTACTTGAGTGTGAGATTTCAGTACTTTATACAACACTGGAAATTGAATTAAATTGAACATTTCGCCCCCTGTTGACGCCGGGACTGTAAAAACCCTTTCATGAATAACATGCAAAGAAGTGCTAATCATTGCCAATTCTTGTGTCTCTCATCCTCTCTCTGTCTGGGCTGGACTGGCTATCGGGCTTACCGGGCAGGACTGGACTGGGACCAAAAAATGGCCCGGGCATTTTTGGCCATGGCGGCCCACCATGAATATTTATACGATCACACAAGTAATCTTATTACTTTCTTTGAAAAATGCAATTAAATCTATACACTCTAAACACTGTCTATGTGCCATGCCTCTTTCATGCTCTTCTATTCATTGGTGCACATGCCTCCAGTCTGTCATGCGTATAATAAAGGCACTATGATCATTGGGCTTGCTAAAAGCAAGGCAAACAAAACAAAATAAAGCATGGCGTTGACTACAATACGTCAGCCATTTCCATGCTATGTCTTCCGCTCTCGCAAAGAGCCTCTGAACAACCGGGTTTGTGGCATCATGTTGTGGATGAAACTTTAAAAATTCCTGCCTCTTTGTGGGATGGGGACGGCTAAAATAGTCAACAACTGCCTGATCTCCCGGTAACTCCTCCACTTCTATTTCAACAGTCTCTCTTGACTAAACACAGAGAAAGAGAGAGAGGCAGGAATATTAATTTCGTATTTCTCCGGTTACCTACCAATCCATTTCAGCAAAGCAATGTTTCACTAATATTACATGGGCAACTGTAACCTGTAACACTTACAAACAATATAGTGATAACAAGCTAAAATAACACTGAACACTTTGGTGTCTACATAAGAGTGTCATAAACATTAATGGCACACTTGATATCTATGACTGATGTCATTGGGTATTTGCAATATCTGCACACCAGTCAACTTTACATAAGCCTACAAAATGGAATGGCACTAGATACGTTATAGCCTTGCCTACATTCATAATGGTTTAAGTACTGTAATGCTAATGACAGGCGCATGTCACTTTTACACCTTCAAATAAAGTAAATCTACTTATAGCATTAGTTGAAAATAAAGACTGAATGATCTCTGTGACAGAAACGCGCACGCGCAGACACACACACACACACACCACAGTCGGTGACCACCTCCTAACCAACAAGGTTGTGCAAAAAACAGGCTAGGCTTTTTATTCGTGTTCCAGCCTGACTGGATAAAATAAGTAATAATTTGAGCATGATCAATTCCCCCCAAACTGATGTAGTGAAGATGTAGCTGTAGCGTTCTTGGGCAATTATATATGCATCAAATATAAGGATTTATCTTAAACCTCGAATTTAGGGCACCACCTACCGTTATTTTAACTTTAAGTTACAGTCAGGGAGGAAAACTGTTAGAATCTTACGATCCTGGTATGTTAAATTAATAATCAATTAATAATCAGTTAATAATCAATTAATAATCAATTAATAATCAGTCTCATATCTCGCTACTTTCGTGAAAGTTCTCGTTTGGTTGGACAGACATTACGTAAAGAAAGCATACGACACAATCTGTGATTATAACATATATATAGATATATGAACTATTTATTAAAATGATATGACCAAAACATGAACCTTTAAAACAAACAGGAGATGCATTGAATATGGGTGATTATATAAAACACTTAGTGAATGGAAAATAAAATATGGGGAATGGGGAGATACTGGATGTATTCAAATAGTTTAGGTTGGCTGACTATTTGACGCTAAATACTGACATTTCGGATTAATTTATCATTCTGTGAAAGCCTCGAGACATCCATCAAACCCACTTTAAGGTGAAAACGGGTCGGTCTTACTGTGCTGAAGTTCTGCTTAGTCAGCTCGGAACACGGCAGCGGCCACGCGGGGTCCGAGGGGATTTCTCTTCCGCTCTCTGGGCCTTCCTGGTTGTGGTGGCTGACTTTAGCGGACTTCTCAGTTGCTTCTTTCACTGGGAAACGGGAACGATGGTGCCGAGGGCTGTGGTTAGATGATCGAATCTTCCGAGTGTCAGTTGGTCCGTTGCTTCTCTGATGAAGTGAACTTAAGTTCACGGAAGATTAATAAAAGGTTGCTTGAGTTGGTTTTCTGGGTAGGAAAACTTCATTCTGTTCTTATCTTTGTTCGGGTCTTTCTTTCTCGTCTCCGGGGTCTCACTGGGTTCTGGAGGGCTTCCTCCGGTCGTCCTCTGCATCACTCATCCTCACGTCCTTCCGCTCTCTCCTGAGATTATGGGAAAACTCCCAAACTCTGGTGAGCTCTTCTCTCCTTCTCAAATCATCTCCAAATCTCTCTGAGCAACTGTTCTCTGCTCAAATCTCCTTCTGAAACTCTGGGTTGAAACTCTTCTGGAACAAGAACCAAGAAGCAAGAAGCCAGAAGCCCGTGTTTTTCGCGGGCTCCGGGTTTTGACTCTCGGAGGCGGGGCGTGACGTAAGCTTACACTACTCTTTCAGCCAATGATATGCCTGAACTGTGGTGAATGTCTGCCTGGGTGTCTGTGTAAGATGATCTGTTTTTACGTGGGGATTTCTGGATGAGACAAAGAAACTCTTATTTCTCCATTACTCCGTCTCATAGAACATTTGTCTCTGTGATTCTGAAAACACTACATCTTGTTAAGATATGCAGATTAAAGATATAACATAGACTTGCAATATAAAGACATCAAAATAACACACAACGTAATTGATGATTAGGACTTTCAAAATTCAGATGAATATCTATGAAATCGTGACATATGAATAGTGAACCACACAATGTTAATTTTCTGTGTTAACAATGGGGATACCAAACAAATACCAAATAGATACCGAAGGGACATCGTTAAAAGTTAATAGTTGCATATATCTTGTCCATTTTACTGAGTCCTCTGGGGTTTAAATGTTCAGCTAATCAACACTGCAGACCACTAGGGGGCAATGTGGTTCCATCAGGCAGGTTGGGCATGTTCCACCAAAATCAGTTCTTTGTCAATATTTAAGCCAGAATCGTACAAATTGTCTCTATATGCGTCTTGTGATCAAGCTGGAAACCTGAAAGAAATTGTATACGGTTATCAAACACATTTAATATAGTTTTAAGATTCGACTAAAAGTGAGTCTTAGTGAAGTCTTCTCAGTTCGTGTGTAGCCATCTGGTCGGTCTCTGGTGGAAAAAGGGTGTTAAAATGTCAATTTCGATTTATGGTGAAGATAAGATATTGAGGTCTCCCACTTTTCCAACAGAGAGATCCTTTGTTCATTCGAGTTTATCCCAATTTATGGAGAGCGTCTGTTGCGAGTTCGACTCCCCAAAAACGTCTTGTTTTTCTGAAAGGAAACGCTCATTTTCTGTGAAAGCTAGCTATAGAAGTTGTTCATAATATAACCTACAGGAGAGTAAGTTAGAGTTTTTTGTGCCACACTTTGTTTAATGTTCTAATTAAGCCTACAGTTAAGTGCTTGAAATAGAAGTGAAATAGCCTATGTTCCATGACTGTAGGCATTCATGATGATTATCAAGATTCCCAGTGTTTTTTTTTCTGAGAAAAAAAATCATTCTGCAGTTAATAGGCTACTATTAGCCTACATTTTTTTTCATTACATTTACCAGGCCTATTAAAATTTTGTATCCAAGAGTTATACATGTGCTAAATTTGCTATATTTTAGTTTGTAAATGCAGTAGGCCTATGTTTTGTTGGATTCTTTTACTCTTTTCTTTTACTTTTCAAAGAGCACTTTATGGCTTGCTGTTTATGACAGGCCTCATTCTCTTTAGTAATAATGTCATTTTTTGCTCTCTTTATTTGTTCTTTGGATTGAACAGAATAATAAGCCTGTACACAAATGACGTTAAGCTGAACATTTCAGCGGTGTGTTCCAAGTGACTATATTCAAATAAAATAGATAATGTTAGAAGTTATTGCGTATTTCATCTGTTAAGGAAAGGAAATGAACTGTAAAGTGGTTTTCACTGCATTATTGTACTAGCTGATGATCCGAGTAGGATCCGGTATCCGGTTACGGTTACGGCAGGATCTTAAGCAGTGGATCCGGTATCCGGCAGGACCTTAAAAATCAGGATCTGGTGCATCTCTATAAACAAATAAGAAGTTTAATAAAGTACAAATATATAACAGTAGTGGTACTCAGTGCTCAACATTTTATGTAGCGGAAATATGAAATCTTAACAGCCTGGAGTCCATGTCAGAGTTTTAACATTTATGACATTTAAACTGTTACATTCCGTGACTTTGCATTTGCCCATTTGTCAATTATAACATCAAATGAAATAGACCGTGCCACACTGTTTTCAATAGAGATCACTGCTAACTGGGACAAGCGATCATTGCTCATATTTGAACGAAGGTATGTTTTGATGAGCTTCAGCTTGCTAAATGATCTCTCTGCAGATGCAACTGTCAGAGGCATGGTTAAAAATACTCTAAGGGCTACTGTCAAATTTGGAAATACCAAATCAAGGTCCTCTTGAATTAGGAAATTTAATTTCTAGAGCCTTGTAACCCTTCAGTAGACGGCTTGCTGGGTATATTTCTTGAATTATATCTCTTGAAACATCACAAGTGGTCAGGTCATATGTGGTCACTGATTCCTCCAGCTCAGCTCTTGTCATGTGCTCCATTTTAGTGATGAATTTAAATTTCTCAGACACAAGTTGAAAATTGGAAAACCTCTCAGACAGCTCTTGGAGGAGTGTGTCAACAATAACATTGAAAACCATGAACCTGAAGTGCCTTGTGGGTTCCTTTTCATGATGACCAGTGCATGAATTGTCATCTGGGAAATTATTTTGCTTCCTAAGTCGTTTCTCTTTGAATTCAGGAGAAGCATCCATTTCGATGGCTATTTTGCTTGCAATGTCAAGTGATTTCTGAAAGCCCTCTTCTCTATACTTGAGCAAAAATTCTTTCAGCGACTCGATTAGCCTAATGGCTGTGTCCATTGACACATCTACTGCTTGTAGTGCCTTGCTTGCAAAGTTGATCTCACATAATAAGTCATACCAAATTATGAGGCACACAAGGAACTCCATACTGACAATCTGATCAGATAGTGATTTTGCCTCTGAGACAATCTTCCTGTCTCCTGCCACTTCTACAAGCTTTTGTACATCTAAAATCCCCCCCATCTGGAAACGTATAGCTTTGACAGAGTCTAGCTTTGCCTCCTACCGGGTGTCACTCAGAGGCTTCAGTGTGATGTCGACAAACTCTGTGAGAATGTCCCACCTCTTCACAGAAGACGAAAAGATTGTGTACAATCTTTGAACAGTGCCAAAAAAAGTTAGACACTCCCTGCTAGATGAGGCTGCATCACATAACAAAAGGTTCAGGCTGTGGCTGCAGCAGGGGATGAATAGAGCCTCTGGACATCTCTGTTGTATTAAAGCTTGAACACCCTTGTTTATTCCCCTCATATTAGAGCAATTGTCGTAACTTTGCCCTCTACAATTAGCCAAATCCAACCCCAGACTCTCCAGAACCCCTGTTAGTGTATCTGTGAGGCCTTTCCCAGTTGTGTCCTTCACAGCAGTGAACCCCACAAAAGACTCTGCAATAGTGACTTTTTTCTTCTCATCAGTATTAATATATCGAATAATGACTGAGGCCTTCTCTTGCTTTGAAATATCAGGTGTGCAGTCCAGTTCCACTGCAAAGTACTTAGAGGCTTTGATCTGGGCAGATATTTTACCCAAAACACACTCTGATATTGAATCTAAAAATTAATTCTGAGTGCACCATGTCAGATATCCAGTGGTTTGTTTGGAGGCAGCCTTTCTAAGATGTTCTGCCAGTGTGACATCATATCGTGCAATGAGCTCAAGGATTCCCAGAAAATTTCCATTTTTAGGATTTCCTAAATGAGAATTTTTCCCCCGTAGTGGCAAGTTTCTCTCTGCAAGGAAGAGTATGCAGTCAATAACTCGAGTCAACAGACTTCTCCAGTGTGCTTTTTCAGCTGCCATGGTTCTCTGCAGTTCACTATCAATAGTCTTACCTAGGCGTAAGCGAGATACCATTTCTTTCCACATCAGATAAGCGTTTATGTGAGAACTACTGGTTTCATGGTGCTTCAGTGTTTTTGAAAGACATCGCCAGTTATTGTACCCTGTCACAAGGCATGTATCAGAAACTTTAGCTTCACCAAAAAGCTTACACGCAAAACAATAGACTCTGTTAGTATTTTTGGAATACAGTAACCAATCTCGTTCAACTTTCTCTCCATTAGACATTATACGAAAACAGTACACTTTGGAAAAACACCTCTTACTCTTCTCTGATCTTGGATATGGGCCATCAGAAACTTTCTGTGGGCCATTTTCAAAAATGTACTGCCTAAATGTGTCCCCCATTTTGTGTGGTAAAGGCCATTCAGATGGATCTTCTGAATAAAGCCTTGCCTCAGCCCTCTCCTCTGCAGCTCTGTGCTTCTCTCCCTCTTCATCATCATCTGGACCTCTCTGCTCCTCTCCCTCTTCATCATCTGGTCCTCTCTGCTTCTCTCCCTCATCTGCACCTTTCTGTTCCACATTCTCCTTTGTGGTGATTAACTCACCATGTCTGCCTGAACTAATTTTCCCAAAAAAGAACACAATGAAAGATGGTCATCAGAAATTCAAACCGTCATGGTATATAGGTTTTTGTTGCCTCCCTAATGTAATTATTCCTACCTGATGTCATCACTTGTCTCCTCTATCACTGACCTCGTGTCTGTCTCCTTCACCCTTTGTCTGTGGCATTCAGCACTAAGTCATATGGTCAAAAAAGCATTATATATTAGTTGTAAAAATTACAGATCTTAATGCAGTTTTTAAAAATAATGTTTACACGTTATTGCTTGGGATTAAGTAGCTATTCCCTCACTTCCGCCTGCATTAGACCAACCTGGTGCCTTCCCCAGTCTGTCCTGATTCTTCCTCTGTCATCTTCTCTTCCTTCTCTCCATCCTCACAGCTGAATGACATTAATTTTGTGTTAAGTAGGTTTAAAAATACAGCAGTCAAACCACAATAGAAATTAAACTTTAATTTAAATGATCTCCTTGTTGGATAACAGTTACTGATTGGACATTTCATCTGATCTGACTTACCAGATACATCACAACACACACCACTGTAGTGATATTGAATAAGACATTTAAACTCAAGTGTCCCTCTGCCAAAAAGGTTGGTAACATGGGTCACCAAGCTTTTTGAGTCTAAGGGCTATAGTGACACTGAGGACTAATTTGTCTGATACACACATAAACGTGTACAGCTTATCTTTAATTAAAGAATCAATAATAATAAATGTACATATGAGTGAATAAATTGCAGCACTTGAGGGCTAAGCGTTGAAACATAGCTGGGAACTGCCGCCACAACAGTTTAGCTTACCTGTGTTAATATTTCCTGACTTTTATTTCGGTCATTCTTACACTTAGTGTGTGGATATGTGTGTGTGACAGGCGTATGTATCAAATATTCATAAAAATACGAAACAAATCGCGTCAATAGGGGAGGCAACATTTAATAGCCAAATATGGGACGATTCCGTATTAGGCTAGCTTTAGCTAACCTGAATATTTACTGTACTGCTAACACACTGACGGTACTTACCTGCTATCGTTCAACCACATTGAAAGGCTTTTTTTCATCCTGCCAACATTTTTATCCTTCTCCCTTTTCCTTTTTCTGTTTTGCGCGTCGGATAGCTTTTTCTTCTGCCGCTCCATCTTGTTGTTAAGTGCACAACGAGTGGTACTCCAAGATTTAAAAAAAAAAAAAAACGCGCCTGAGCGCGTCTCTTACGGTGCGTTCACACCAGACGCGGTCGCGCGACGCGATTACATACAAAGTCAATGCAAAGACACGAATAGACGCGGATTCAAGCCGGCGGCGCGATGAGGCGCGGTGAGGTGGCGCAAGCCGCCGTGCGAGTGAAAATATTCAAATCTGCGCAAGTTCAAAATATCCAACTTTGGCAAAATATTCGCGTCAGACAGCCTATCAGCGTTGAGATTCTGGACGACAGTGACGTGGAGACAGATGGACAGGCGCTGTCTGTGACATGCAGATGGGACTGCAGATGGAAATTAGCTTCTAAGCTACAATCTGGTGCAGGTCATCTCTTTACTTTGTAATTAATGTACTTTGCACATTGTCCCTGACTAAATAAAATAAATAAAATAAAAAAATTAAATCACCGCCTTCTCCAGGAGTTCCGTCTGGATGACGGCCACTTCCAGCGGTGTTTCGGGCTCGCCAGGACCCGGTTTGATGGCCTGCTCGGGAGGATCGGTGCCGTGGTCTCTCGGCGGAACACCGGCTGCAGGCGCTCCGCAGCTGAAAGTGGAGCTGCGGTGCCGTGATCACCTGAAATGGCCGCGAGTTATGCTGTAATACTGGAGAAGGTGGGAATTGGCCAGGAGTTAGGCTACACTGGAAGTCCGTGCAAAGTAGGAAATAAGTGAGCGGGATGCACATTCTAATACGCAGACAGTATTGTGAAGTGTTCAAGGGCGTAATTTTGGGTAGGGACGCTAGGGTCACGTCCCTACCAATATTCAGCCCCCTACTCAGGGTCTCCGCGGATCCTTAAAAAGTATTAAAAAGTCTTAAATAAAAAATACGTTTTTCCGATTTTCTAAGAGTGGCATTAAATTTCATCTGGGCGGAATGAACGAAAGATATGTCTGGAGAGACGATTTTCGCTCTGTGCACAATATGGCGACCGCTGACGTTCGAAATTTTGTGTGTGCGCCAGTACTTCCGGTTAAAACGTACGGTGATTTGACAGCTAGCGCGTCAGGTTAGGGCCAGTGGCCGTAAACAAAGGTTAACTTATAGCCTAGAAGAAAGATGATAATATAACGTAGCTAAAAAGACTAGCTTTCTTCAGTAGCCTAATGCTTACCGATTTAGCATGCCTAGCAGCCTAGTTGCTAATGCTAGCCGCAGTAACGTTACCAACCATACAAGACGTCAAGGAGTTGGCTGAGCAGGGGCAAGATTACGGAGGGGCTGGCAGAGTTAACTTCATAATGGGTGAGTGCAGGTTTCATTCACTTGTTTTCATTCTTTCACAGGATTGATTCACTTCATTGGTTTATCCGATTGCTGGCCGCCGAGCCATTATGTGTCTGGGTTTGTGTAGGTTACTGATCATGGTTGTTAGCAGTCGATAGTTTTCTATGGGTACGTGCCATTGACTGTATGAGCGGTCTGTGCTCGTTTTTAAAAAAAATTAATTAGATTGGAGATACTTTATTGATCCAGAAGGAAATTAAATTTTATCGTGTGGTTTATGCAATGAAAAGTCACTGTCCATAGTCTGTGCTTCACGTGAGTTGCCCAAAGTTCTGGTTTAAGTTAACTTGGGTAGTAAAATCGTTTTGCTACTTGTAAAGGCACAGTAGACATAACTTGAAAATTAGGTTCAATAATGAATTTATTTTGCTCAGAGCCTCAGACAAACAGACAGACAAATGGCAGCAGTTTGTTTACACACTGTTTGTATGTTATTTACAGTAGTATTGTTGTATTATTGAGAAGGCAGTTGCCTGACATGCACTTTATGTTTGTAAATATGCACTGACTGTTTGCACTGTTGCTAAAATACAATGGGCTTTGTTAAACCGAACAGCCTAGTTTTATATATATTTTTGCCGTTTGGTCTTAATTTTTATTCTTAGGGCTTAAAAAGGTCTTAAAAGTCATTAAATTTGTTGATAAAAAATGTGCAGATACCCTGCCTACTGTGTAATCACGACCAATACAACCGCTGTCCTCCATTAATATGGCACATAAAGGGTTAAATGTATGTGACAGCTCGAAACCCCCCCTCTTTCACGTAGATATCCTTGTCTGATTAGCTACCCGTTTCTCGCTACACTTGGTTGGCTATCGAACGTCATAACAACATTAGCAGATACGGTCATTGCAATAGCCTAAATATCAAGCCTCGATTAATTCAATTAAAACGAGTAGACAAATCATGAAAATTACAGAATGTACTGTATTATGCACTGTTTCACCACTACAGCCCCAAACATCCTTTATAATAGAATAAAGTTGAGAACTCTCTGAAGTTGCCTCCTTGACTTTCATTATATGAGTTACATTACATAACACTTAGCTGACTTTTTTTATCCAAAGCGACTTATAAGAACACATTATTGGTTACAGTAATGGAGCAATGTTGGGTTAGTTGTTTTGCTCAAGGTCACTCCAGTCATGGATGGGGGTGTAAACAGAGGTAGCCTAATCGTGGGATTTGAGCCTGCAACCCTGTGATTTAAAGACCAACTCCCTAAACATTAGGATGGCTCGTTAACATATAGCATCTGCATGCCATTAACTTATGATTGGTAATGCAAAAAAAAAAAAACGGTCGTGGAGCACTTTTGTGTCCCCACCAATGTCAAAATCAAAGTTACTCCCTTGGAAGTGTTACCTAAAGGTCTTTGTCGTTGTACAGAGACGCTATGATTTGCTTGTACAGCACCTAAAAAAAAACTCACAGAGGGAACTGGGTGTTGTGATTAATGAGGAGATGTGGGAGGACATCTGGGATAATGCAAGAAAAATAACTGTTTGTAACCGGACAAGAGCGATGCAATTTAAGATACTGCATAAAGCACATGTTAGTCCAAGCCGTCTCTCCAAGTACAGGAAGGATGTCTCTCCACTCTGTCTTAAATGTAAGACAGAAATTGGTGATCTTACTCACTGTTTCTGGTCCTGTGTTAAAATACAAAATTATTGGAGTAATGTCTTATTTGAAATGCAAAAGATTCTGAAAAAGGACCTCGATCTCGACCCGAGTCTCTCTCCTTCTGGGCCTTCCCAGTGAGCGTGTGACTGATATGTACCAGAAGAAGCTGTATAATGTTATGTCATTCTGCGCCAGGAAAAATATTCTACAGCGCTGGATTTCAGATAAAGCCCCCTCATTGAGAGGATGGCACAGGACAATAATGGAATACATACCTCTGGACTTTCTTACCTGTCTTTTGCACTCCAATACTAACACCTTTGGAAGAATTTTCAGCTCCCGCTGTATCTCTAGCTCATTTTATACTGTATAATGTACCTGTCACATCTATCTGGAACTGATCTTTCCGTTTGGGTTTTTGATTTTTCTGTTGTTGTTCCCAGCTTGTTGTTGTTGTTGTCGTCGTTTTATTATTCTGTCTAGTCTTGTCTTTTGTATGTCTGCTTATTGAAAAAATTAAACACATTTAAAAAAAAAAAAAAAAAACCTCACTGTTGTCTATATTCATAGACACACCCAGCCTCGCTTTCAATATAACACACGCACTCGCATTCTATAATTGCCATCAGCAAATTATATGAAAACAATATAAAACATTGTTTAAGAAGAAAAAAAAAGACGGTTGTTCCTCTCGTTTATTTTGTTTAATGTATGTAGATGTGCAATGTTCAGCTGTCAGAAATGAAAGGCTAGCCTCATCTTTTGTCATATTTGGCTGTGATCACTTTTTTGAAGCCCATTATAATTTTATATAGGCTATGACATTCTCCCAAACAACCAGCTGTTGTAGTTTCACTTAAAGCTGCAGTCAGCAGGTTTTCAAAATTGCGAGTCTAAAGTCGGAAAATTCGAACTGATACAACTTTCAGGTCCCTCCCCCAACCTCTAACAAGCTCCGAATCGCCCCCCAAACCCCTCCCCCTCTGTGGACGAGGTTGTGCACGTGAGTACACACCAGTGTGAGCGCACACAAGCTGGGGCAGACTCACGCTCAGCAGCGTGTGCACAAGCTGTGATTGACAGGTAGGATTCCTCCACCCTAACTTGATTGGTTAAAAACAGCCGGGAGCGCTCGGTTTTTGCAAGCATGATTACAGGCTTCAGAGGGAGCTACAGATTTCGTTATTTTTTCTAAACAGCCTATTTAATATTCTACTTCCAGAATCCCATGACAGTTCAAGCTAATATGACTAAAAAAAAGTTGCCGACCGCAGCTTTAACTAAAATAAATGCAGCCTACTACCTACAATGGGCGTATAAAAAGCGGTAAATATGTTTGATATTAAATTACCATGCTACTTTTATTTTGGCGTTACTTCCGCTTCTGGTCTGCCTGCAAAATATACTTGTGATATTCAATTGTCATTTTGAGATTATTAGAAAAGATCATCAAGTATATTCCGATAAATAAACAGTCCAATGGACAAGTTCTCCAATTTGAACATAGTCATTCTTACCCTCTGAATACAACCTAAAAGAGTGTCTTGAATTGCGACTTATTAGCAGTGTCAGGAAACACAGCACAGGGGACCTTTGTTGTGAGTATTGTGATTTAACAGAGAACTCCAGGGGGGTATTCCTAGAAGCTGGCTTAGCGGAAAGCCTGGCTTATTTCGCTACTTCTGGCTAAATTTAGCGAGAGTTTCGTTCCATAAACGTGGCTTATTTGAACGCCCGCTGAGTAACCATGGTAATTTATGCTGCTGAACTAGCCTGCTCCTGGGCAGGCTAAAGTTGAAGCTTAGCTTAGCTGCAACTCAAAAAATGTCCGACTGGCTGAAACAGACTCCGGAAAGAAATGTTCACCTAGAATTCTGTGCTCCCGCAACTCATGTATTGTCTAAAAAACGAAACAAAAACTGTGGTTATCATATCACCACCTTCACTGTCTCGAAAAATCAATCAGTCGGTGCCAGTGCAACTAAGGAAACGCAACTATACACACGTATTGAACATGAAATTAAACGAGAGAGAACATGGTATTCATTAAAACTAATCAATACCTAACAAACATCCAATCTACACCCACGTAGGACCAGACTCAGAAAAATGGGGGACAGGTAATAATGTTAATGATACAAATTATTGAAAGCTCCTTTCAAAACAGTCAAGGACACTGTACAAACAAGATATTAGATAAAACGCAGGAATTAAAACATCATACCATATTAAAAATACACAGAACGGAGCAATAAATGGAGGTAAGCAAAGTTAAATGGATGGGTTTTGAGTTAAGACTTGAACAGAGGGAGAGTGTCAGTATTGCGAATGTCGGGGGGGGGGGGGGCGACCTCTGTCCTTTCAGGCTGCTGCTCCACATTTACAGTAACCAATAATGTAAAACAACCTACTGGCTGAAGTATTTGCATTAAGTTCATCATCTCCCTCAGGCTTCCCTAATGTAATCGGTGCACTACACTGTACCCATGTACGCATGCAAGGCAAGGCAATTTGTAGATCACAATTCGTACACAAGGCAATTCAAAGTGCTTTACAGCTACATAAAATCACAAGAAGGCAATAAAATCATTCCTAAAAACAAAAAAATCATTAATTAATTAATTTAAAAGTGAAGAGTGCAGATAAAATACTTTCAGGTGTCATATGCACATCTAAATAGAACTTTCAGTCTTGATTTAAACATTGTCACATTGTCCAGGCCCCTGCTGGACCCGTGGAGGCTGACTATGTAAACCGAAAATTTTTCCATATCCTAAATGTTCAGGTACACTTGGGGATAATTGTCCATAGACTCTGAACTGGATTTCTCATTTTGAAAAATACCACATCAACCCCTTTGAGTAATGCTGAGTCATGTTACATTTATGCCCTGTGAAACCTCATCATTGACTCCTATCCCCCGTACATACAGATGATCTGTGATGGAGGTCATTTAATTTCCAACATTGAGGCTAAATGGCCGGGATCAGTTCATGATTCTAGGATCTTCCGAGCATCCTCACTGGCACAGAGGTTTGCACAAGGCGCAAGAATTTTACTTACCTGAAGGAGTGTACTTTTGAAGAGGAGTAGCATAGGCAGAATTTTGGTAATGTAATGAGAGGTCAGGTGTAGAGGGCATCTTAAGGAATTTAAAGTGCTCGTCATACTTTATTATAGATAGCCATATAAGGCACATATTGCATCAAATTGCCAAGTCTTAACACATGTATATCCATCCAACATTTCTCTTATTCTGCAGGAGAGTTCAATGGTGTCCTGCTTGGGGATAAAGGCTATGCATGCTGGCCGTACCTCCTCACACCATATCCTGATCCAGGAACAAGCATATGCACATGCACATGCTAAAACAAGGGCACGGATAGAAATGACCTTTGGCCAAATTAAATACAGGTTCGTTGCTTAAAGTTCTCAGGCACCATGGCTGACTTCTGACAGAGCCATCTTAAATGAATAGTATACTTCATATTTTATACATTTTGTCTTTTCAGGCTGAAGTCTGAGTCCCTGGAGCTTCCAGTGCCTGAAAGGACTCAGTTTCTCCTGACACAGTGAGGACCTATATACAGGGACACATATTTCCTTTGATCCTTATTGTTGTGACCTTTGAGTTAGAACTTCTTTTCATAATTTAGCATTGACACAGTAGCAGTTTAAGTCAGAGCAAGTGTAAGAAGGCTAAATGGACAGAGATGACTTATAACTTTCCACACATTTAGGTCATGGCACCCCACTGTGAATATAAATGTAAAAAACACATTTCTAACACGTTGCATGAACCGTACAATAATGACAGGTTTGAGTTCAAGTTGTGTTGAATTGTTTAATTATTATTACATGTTTCTCAAGCTGTGGAGAGAAAACAGAATTAAATACAGTTCACAACACAAAATTCTCCTTTATCTGAATTTATACTAACATCCCTCTCCAGTTTCATAATCTCTAGCTTGATCTCTTTTATTTTCAGTTTCTTCCATATCTAGTTTGGTGCTCTCTTTATTGGACAAACACATTTCTTCAAAGGCTACTTACCACTCTGAAATATTTTCCTGTACTTTACCTTCACTTGCTGCCAGGTACGCTTTTGGCTGTTAAGATTGCTCCTGTTGAGATGTAACAGTGAAAAATTAATATGTGGGTCACACACTCACGATAATATAGTCACAAAGTATGATGATGCGTGTCGATTATTGGTTTATTAATAAACTGAGCAGGGCCAGTATATTTGTGCTGTACATCTCATACAGAGACAATTCAGCATGCTTTATGTAAACAAATTATAACACCAAGAGGAAAGCATATACATGAGGACAGTAAAATAAATGTCTAACAATTGACAATGGTATGGAACTTTCATAACTTACGCATTTAGTCTTTCTGCAGTTGTTAGTCATGCCGTTTCTTCGCTTTATTGATCGCAGCTGTATTACCATTTCTGGTGATGACACTTTTAAAATCCTCATACAGCTCCATCAGCATTATTTGTTCTGCTGCCGAAAAAATAACAGCGCTTGTCTCGCTCTCCTTTTCACACAGATCTCCGTTTTTCCACCATCCACTCGTCAGGGCTTCTTACGTTTCTCGTGC
Organism: Odontesthes bonariensis; assembly: GCF_027942865.1. Taxonomy (NCBI): domain Eukaryota; kingdom Metazoa; phylum Chordata; class Actinopteri; order Atheriniformes; family Atherinopsidae; genus Odontesthes; species Odontesthes bonariensis. Next base: position 6,039,117 of record NC_134512.1, on the reverse strand, counting down.
ACTCGCACTTAGCCAGGCTATGTAAGCCTCGCTTGGATTAGCCTCACCGAGATGCAGCTAAAATATCTTCGAGGAACGACTTGAGGCTTAATTGGGAGATGGCGCTAGTTCAAGCGACGCTTTCCGGCTATAGCCTGGCTTTCTTTAGCTACTTTCTAGGAATACCCCCCTGGTTAACTCAGATGTGCTCTAAAGGCTAAAGAGTTGATCAAGCCCTGTGTTTACTTTGTCTATAAACCACACCATTATGCTAATATGGACCTTGATAATGTCACCTCTCTCCATTGTTCTTATTCTAAGTACTGCACTTGAGAGAACTGTCACTAACGTGATCTCTGCTGTACTTTATATCAGATGGGGGATTAATTACAACAACTGCATTTGAAATCGCACTTTAAACTTTCCTTATCTCATAGCCCTTTGGTTAATTACTGTTTCTGCATGGTTTGGTGTGTACTGTTTGTATATTGTAATTTCTGGTAAAGTTTGCTAAACATGCTTGTACTTTATTTTTGAGGGTTGTACATCTGATTTACACTAATTATTAGCTAATTATGTGTTAATGTATTTACATTTTTGTAAATCAGGCATCAACCCTTTGATTGCGGATTTCTGCTTTGACTCTACAGAGCATTACTCTTAGTCTCAGGATGGAGAGGTCAGACAGTCAAAATGTTCTATGAAGACTAATTGGAATAGCCAGCACCAACCAATCCTACTGCTTGCTGGATGAGGCTTTAGCAAGATAAAGAAGATGCTAGCAGAAGCAAGGTGGACAAGAAATGTTGGTACGTTTTGTTCTGATTGCTAAAATGGCAAATGTGACATGTTCTGTTTACGACTGTGAGAGCGTGAAATCAGAATTTGTGAGCCTGTCTTACCCAAATATGTCAAGCTACAGCAGAAGTGCATTTAGTTTATTTGAAGACACTACAGTATCCCATGAAAAACACTAGAGGACAAGGGTCTACTGTCTTCATTTTTTTCTGAAACTGTTTTAAGAATTTGACCCATAAACAGCTGGATTTTTAAACTGATTATAAATTCTGAGAGGCATCACTAGTACGAGGAAGCATGTCTATTAAGTCCATTTCTTTTCATGTTTTTACAAGGGATGAGAGTTCTCCAGCGACTAAGGTTTGCTGCTGTGGCTGCAGGTTCTAGCTTACCCCTAGTGATGTTTTGCACCATGGGAGAGAGCTCTCACTCAGGCAGTGACTTCAACTCAAATTTGACCCAAACATAGCTGGGTTTGCCACTAAACTTACAAGGACTGATGCAATTCACAAGACAATTAGAAAATGTATTAGAAAATATATCTGAATTCATTTTTATGTCATTTCTTTTCTCTTTTGCCTGCTGTTGTTCATAGTTCATGCCACCAAAGAAAAAGCCTGGAGCAAAGACACCAGCAGCCCAGCCACAAACCAGCTGTATTTCTATGTCCCCAGGAATAGGATTTAAACATGTTCTTTTCTGTTGCTCCAGTCGTCCTTTCTACCATCCAGATCTTATTCTTTAGTACCTCTCCTGGTTATTTATCCTGCTGATGCACAGTTAACAGTATTCCAAGAATCTAGTTGATTTTATTAAAATAGTTTTTTTTATTATTTAGTTTTCATTTAATATATTAAGATAACACCCCTTGCATTTTCTAGTAATTTTGTATGATATCATAAGTTGTATAATATCACAGTGATAACATTACTTCTATCAGTAGGAATATCGAACAGCTCGAAAAATTTCCATCTGCACATATTTCACCATATTACAAATAAGTAAGTCTTGCTGCGACCTGCAGTTTAAACATCCAACTCCATGTCCACACACAGTTACAACAGCCATGTTGTAATGACACATGTGGATGGATAACAAACCCTATCCATATCCGAGTTGGCCATCTGGTAGCTGAGAACTTATTCCTTCAAAAAGGCAACTCATCAAAGAAATAAAAGCAAAGCAAATGCAAGGAAAAAAGAAAAACACATTTCAGTGAGTTTCAATACTAAAAACAAGTCTTGATTATGAATATAGGGACTCAAAAAGTCCAATGCACATAGCTCCATAAAATTAACACATTGCTGAATGTATTTGGTGGTATTCGAATTTGTTTGTAAGTCAAAAGAAAGCAAAAAACAGAGTCATATTTTGTGAATAATGTTAATCAAAAGATGTTGCATTTAGCAGTCCTGGTAAGGTCTGGTATCTTCTTTCTCCTTTTTTCTTTATCCATCTCTTTTTTTCTCCACCAGTTTTATTATTATAACATGGCAAGACAGGTTTTGAATTGAGGTAATAGAAGCGCATTCCTCATAAGATGATGCCTATGTCCCATGATGCAACACAGCGTGATGTATCTTCACGTTCACATTGGGGTTGGATGTTCCAACTCGACCTTCCCACAGGTTATAGTCAAGAGGCTACTCCAGAAAGGAAGAACAAGAACCACCTCTTTCATTACTGATACTTTTTTCTCCAGAGAACATTTTTTGTGAACTACTCTTTGCTGAAGGGATTCTTATTTTGTTCAATTTGTTACTTAAAAAATGTGTGACACTAGATTCAAGCCAAGCAACATTCTTGGTTAGGTCATAGTTATCACTACATTTTTTGTGTGATCTTTTTACATTGTGCCTTTGATTTTTTTCTGCATGGAATATTCCTCTTCTGCAGAGCTGGTGCAATAAGAGTATTGTCAGCTGTTGTTGTTATATATCCGCACATGGAATCATCTGTATATATCATTGTCCCAATACATTTTGCACTCATGCAGCCCCACATCATCACACTTTTGTCCCTGTGCTTCACTGTTGCACATGTCCTGACCAGATTTATTTAATTTAATATATAATATATTAAATTATTATTAATTATATAATAATTAATTATATAATATATATATATATATATATATATATATATAATTATTATATTAATATATATACAACAACAGCAGGATGGAATGAGGTAAATATGTGTGAATGTGCACGTCATGTGTTTCTGTCAATTACACAGTGCGAGTGCAACTCTTTGTGTGGCGGAACAGCGGAGGACAAAACTTCTTAGCAAACTTTACCAGAAACTTTAAACATGAGACACTCTTGAAGTGCAACGATAATATGACACAAACTATCTATGAAAACATAAACTGAACTGCAGGAAACTAGCCATCAGTATTTGTAAATTTGACAATACACCCATCTACTGAACTGTGAAAGAAGAGCTGGAATTCACTAGCTTTGTGGATCACACTTAGGTAGAGTTGCTCACAGTAACAAAGTGAATCCATCAACATGTAATGAGATGCATTCATAATTTTCAATTTGTTAGCATGACTGATGAATATTTTATAACGAAAAAACAAAAGTACCTTTTTAATTGAAAAGGTGATATTAAGATATTTGTTAATGGGTGTTTTGTACATTTTTCAATGATTTTTGTAAAAATGTTTTCCTTGTAAATACAAATAGAATAGACACATATTAGCCTTGTGTTGATGTATTTCAGTAACACTCCTCAAATTTTCATTTAGGAGCATCAGTGTCCTTCAAATAGCTTATTTTCATATTCTTAAGAAATATTTAATCTTGTTTGGTGTCAAAAGGCAAGTAGGGTGCTTTTTGTGGCTTTGATTTACTTGCCCACCTGTTTTTTAGGGCTAGACTGTCCAAGCGGCACACTATCAGAGGTTCCATCTTTTGAGCACAGTCACTGCTTTTTGTTTACCACTACATTTAAGTTTCTATGGTTTTTAGTTGGTCATCGTCCCAGAGAGAGTTCTGGTGTTCACAGGTCATTTCAAAACTACTTTAATGCAATTGGACTGACTGAAGAGTTCTCAGTTTTGTTTCAGTGAAGGATATCCCTCAAACAGACCCCCAGCATAGACAAAAGGATTCCTGAGAGGGTCCTTTCAGAAAGACAAAGAATATCCAGGTAGCTCACAGCTTTTGTTTAATTATTAACACTTTATTTACTTTAATTCTCATAAAAGAATTGGGCAATTTACTTGGAAAAAACTTGTGTCTCTGTGTGTGTATTGGTCGAGGATTCGAGAAGGGGTGAAGTCAATATATGCATATTTCTGCAACATTTAGATTTAGATTTAACACTAAGATGTACAAGATGTATATTTGACTTCTATACATGTTTACAAGTACATTTAGTGTTATTCTAGGTACATTTTCATCTTAAATGTTTGGAAAATTTGCTAAATATGAGCAAATTAAGATAAATGTTCAAATTTGCAAGCTACAACCTCTTAAATAAATTTTTACATTTGGGTCCCCATGGTTACCTTTTGTGGTCCGGTTTAGGCATTAGGTCATGAGGTTTTAGGAAAAATAAAAAGCACACGTGTTGAGTTTTGATTTGGTAAAACTATAGGCCACCAAAAGATATTGAATTGGCTCAAGTTTAAACAAATCATTGTTTTATATTGTTAGAGCTTCTGGTTGAAGCTTTTTAAGAAAATTACCAGACCGAGACCTCCTCTGACAAATGAACTATTTGTAGGTTCAGGGGCATACAGTTAGTCAGTGGAGGGCTAGCAACAGGTGACTAATTAATTCAGCCCTACCAAAGAAAGCCTGAAGAGACCGAACTGGTGGATTCCACCAGAATAACCAAACACTATGATGGTTGTTTCAAAGGCTCTATTAACTGTTGCCAGAGGTCATTTACAGTGGCCCAGTTCTACCTGATTAGAATAAAATAGAATAGAAAAATACTTTATTCATCCCCTGTGGGTGAAATTCAAATTGTCATGTAGCTCAATTAAAATTTACAACGATTGTATATTAGATCAACAACAATAAAATAAAATTTAAAAATAAATAAATAAATGAATGTGAGAAGAACATGTCAGCAGTCACTGTTAAAAAGCCTTATGGCTGTGGGGAAAAATATTAGTTTGAAAACATAATCTTTGCTGCGCATCACTGCTCTATATTCAGTCATTATGTGTGCTGTGGAATTCCTCTTCTGAAGCCAACACATTATCAGTTGTAAATTTTTCACCGCATCACAAAATAAATGGATAGTGTGAGAGCATGTGGAAGTGTGAGCCTCATGCTCAAAGTGTGAGTTGAGATTACTGTGAAAATATAAGTGACTCAAATGTATACATCTGAAGTTGCAAGTTATGAATAGATAATAACAAAACTCGTCAAAAAGTCATGCAACTGTGAAAGTTCAATAGAAAGGGTTTCGTGATCTATAAAGTTGTAATGTATGTTTAACAATACTAACATGCCAGACAGACAGCAAGCAATGCACTTACTGCAGTTTCCGTAATTAACTCATTGGCTGCCAGCCATTTTCAGTGCAGAGACCCATACTGCCAAGTGTTTTACAGTATTTTGACTGATTTTCCAAGACCCACAGAAAAGTGTGTCTTATGACTATGTACACACCGAAATTACCAAAAGAAAGAGTAGACTCTCTTCTTTCATCAGGAAAAAAAGTTTGTTTCTACCATTTTCAGTCCTTTAGTAATAGACAGTAGAACATAGGTTGGTTTCACCAAAAACAGCTGTTTTTGACCAAAAAATTGAGAAAACAAGCTTTTTTTTTGTGCAAAGTGGCACTGCTGCCACCTTGCGGGTAATTTTGCCAGTATGTTCTCTGTTTAGTGTTTACAAGCCTAAGATTTAGTGACAAACTCCGCTAGATTGTTCCCCAGCCCGCTCCGTTAAAAAACGCAATTGACGTCTATAGACGTCTTTGGCAGTCAACGTTTTTTTTTAAACCGAAAGAGTTAAAGAATCTTTTTATACTCTCATAAATTGAATAGTAATTTCTCCAATTTTAGTTCTACCTCTGCCGAATAATCAAAGCCAAGCAAATTAAGTTAGTCATTCAGTTAATGTGCTTTTTGTTCCCCACTATAAAGATGCACATTAATTTGGGCTTAATTTGGAGCAGAAAGACCTCCTCCTACACTGCTAAGTCAGCACATTAAGATTGAAAAAAGGTAAAAGTAGGTTCAACTTGTCATCTCGCCACAATTCAACGTTCTGCTGGGAAATTCTGTATCCTAGCCTTCAATATGGATGTTACTTCGACATTTCCCACCTCCCAGTCACACTTTCAATAGGGTTTGTGGTTGTGGAAAAAAAAAAGATGGTTGTTGTGGTGTGAGGAACAGTGATGGCTGGCATTAGGGGAATGACTCTGGAGCGCCAGTGATCACTGTCTAGCCTCCTGGAGGTGTCGTGGGCCCAACTAGACGAAACACAGATGAAAGGAGGTTCGCACCTGATGACCCCAATGACATGTTGGTCAGCACTGCTCACTGATCTATATAGGTATTATAGGGAATTATTCACTGAGTCTGGTCCATTTTTTTCTTTAGCACAAGTTTCTTGTGTTTACTTTGAATGGGAACAGCCCTCAACACTAGTAGCAGCCTCCCCTGCAAGGACAGCAGTGTACTTGGCAAAAAGAGCTTAAAGAGCAGGACAAGCTTCTGAAGCCTTTAAATTCCCCAGATACCAATCTGTGGGCATCTGTGGGAAGCAAACCCAAATCCAAAGATCCCACCCCACAAAGGTTCTATTGGTAACATTCCAATACCAGACACTCTAGGTTACCCTCAGATGTTCTTTGTCCCAGCCCTGATTGGACAGAGGCAGGGCTGGACTGGGACCAAAAAATGGCCCGGGCATTTTTAGCCATGGCGGCCCACCATGAATATTTATACGATCACACAAGTAATCTCATCACTTTCTGTGAAAAATCCAATTAAATCCTAACACAAATGTATTCATTTAAATAAATCTCCTCACCTTACAAAAGCAGTTTTTTCATTAAATCGCTCTTCTCTGCCACTCTGTCAATCACTGTGTCGGTATCAAGGGACACAAGAACATCTTTCTCAGTGGCCATCAACATAAAGGCTTCCAGTTTGCTGGCAGAAAGGCAACTCCTCAGTCTGTGTTTGATGTAGCGGAGGGTTGAAAATGACCGAAAATGACCGAGGCAGGAATATTAATTTCGTATTTCTCCGGTTACCTACCAATCCATTTCAGCAAAGCAATGTTTCACTAATATTACATGGGCAACTGTAACCTGTAACACTTGCAAACAATATAGTTATAACAAGCTAAAATAACACTGAACACTTTGGTGTCTACATGAGAGTGTCATAAACATTAATGACACACTTGATATCTATGACTGATGTCATTGGGTATTTGCAATATCTGCACACCAGTCAACTTTACATAAGCCTACAAAATGGAATGGCACTAGATACGTTATAGCCTTGCCTACATTAATGATGGTTTAAGTACTGTAATGCTAATGACAGGCACATGTCACTTTTACACCTTCAAATAAAGTAAATCTACTCATAGCATTAGTTGAAAATAAAGACTCTGAATGATCTCTGTGACAGAAACGCGCAGACACACACACACACACCACAGTCGGTGACCACCTCCTAACCAACAAGGTTGTGCAAAAAACAGGCTAGGCTTTTTATTCGTGTTCCAGCCTGACTGGATAAAATAAGTAACCATTTCAGCATGATCAATTGCTCCCATACTGATATAGTGAAGATGTAGCCTACCAGTCGTTTATCTATAAATACCTAATTTAAGTCTCCAGGCACACGGAGAGACCTCAGTCCTCCCATTAAAAAAAACATGTCGTCATTCTGCTAACATTTCGCCTAACATTAGCCTACTTCTTACCGGGCTAGCTATTCTGACCTCCTCAATCTGTCCCTGGGTCACGTCTGTCTCCTCCTCCTCCTCCTCCTCCACCTCCTCCACCTCTGAATCCACCTTGATAGCTTCTTCCTCTGTGTTTGGCCAACACTGTTCTACGGAGACACTCGTGCACTGGGGGCTGCTGATGATGTTGACGGCCCTGGCCCTGCACTTGATGGCCCTGCACCCGGTGCTGTGGTCGTGGTGGAAGCACTTGCAAACATGTCAGTAAGCTTCGCACATTTTGCTGCTTGTAGGCTTTTTAGCCTTTTATCTCGCAGCTTCTGTGCACCACCCTTTCGTTTCTGTTGTTTATCCATTTCGGTTTTTAACTGTTCTCTCCTAGTCCGTTCAGCTCAAATGGTAGGATTGATGACCTGGGTCAACAGTGAGGGGAGGGGCGGGCCAAAGAGGTGCTGAGAGATTTCATTGGACAAGCCCATTGTCCTTCGAGAAATTCTACCAATGGCCGCATTTTGTGTTGCAATTACCGTCACGGCCGATAAAATAATAATAAAAAAAACCCGACATCACCAGCCGTCGAGGGCCGTCGGCCCACCAGGAAAATGCCAGACTGTCAGTCCAGCCCTGGTCAGAGGTTTAAGTGGAATGAGATGGATCAACTCAATATTAGGTCAGTGGTCATAATGTCATGGCTGATCATTGTATAAGTGAGAGACAATTCATAGATGATTCTGCAGTGTAAGGCATACTTATGGGAATCCCTATAAGCCAAATTGATTATCGATTTAATAGACTGATAAAAGTAACACAACTGTCAATAAAATGCCACCATGTTAACTGAAATAGAACTTCAAAATACATGCTTATACAATAATATTTCTGACATGGCAACAGATTGTCAATGACAGGCCAACTTAGCAATAACTAAAATGGTCTTGTCTGGTGCTCCAGCCTCTTTCCTATTTGAAAGTAGAGGTAGAGTTGTGTTTCTGACAAGTTAACAGGATTCCAAGTATTATGTTAGCTTATTTAGCATTTTATTAAAATCATGATAATACAGTATGACAGTACAAAACAAAAACAAGGATGGATTTCCTGAACACACATGTGACTTGATTAGTTGGGCCACAGAAAATCTGTCATTTGTTAATGATCGATCAAAAGATAATTTACAAATCTGAGGTGTTTTCACACTGAGCAGAAACTCCAGCTTTGATCGTCATAGAAGGGCTTCCACTGCAAGTTACCCATGATTGTTTTTGGGGATAAAATCATTATGACTTCAACAGTTCTAGAATCAGTAGTTGTCATCTTGATTACAGGTGGGAAAATGGGGTACAGGGTTTGGGGGTGCCATACAGATTCTCCCTAAGAAAGATCAATATCTTCCTCCAGGAGTCCTCCTGAGCACGTGAATGCTCCAGTGTCTGCCCGCCCCACAAAGCCATCACTGCAAACAGAAGCAGTCCTCAGATATTAAGTGTCTGTGCTGGCAGGTTAACATTTAAACATCCTGAAAAAAATCTGTGAATGTGAGCTTAATGGCCTGAAAGCAATATTACCCTTCTGACGTGTCTCGATTGATTTGAAACAACTGGCACGTGCAAACGGTGAGTACGGGGGTTCTATCAGATGACCTGCCTTTGGGTACAACAGGACGGTCAGCAGGTGGCTGTTCCCTGCTTGCTGCATCATCTGTTTCATCTGGAAAACAAGAAGTTTAAAACCTGATACATAATGTTTGACATGTAGTCTGGGGAAGCCGGGTATCTAGCCACTGACCCTCTGATTGACAAACTAAAGCTTTGTCCAGAGCTATAGCCAGCCTGTTTAAAGCATTTTGATCCAATTTTACTTTTAGTTACTTTTTGTAGTAATTTTAATTTTACTACAACTTATCAAGGGCCCAATTGTGCTTGTTTTAGCAATAAAATGTTATTGTTGGTAAATCAGTGTGTACACACTCTTGCAAGAACGCTGTGATGCATTGGCAGGTTTATATGCCTTAATTTTCTGGAATAATAGCTGCTTACATTATCTAAGGGTGAAGAGTGAACTGCAAAAAATAGCTGGCTGTTGGGTAAGTCTAAAAGGGTTTCCTTGTTATTTGGCTACATGTTAGACTTTAATAACTCTTTCTGACTTATGTTGGCCATTCAATACTTAACTATAAAAAGCAATAACAAATTTAAACAGATTTAAACCAAAGAATGGACAGAATATTTTCAATCTGAGCCAAGGATTGAATCTTAAATGATTATCTGAGTAGGTAATCAGGCTAAATCACAGGACGTATGCTGCATGCATTGCAGAGATATGGCCAGACAAAGGTAGTGTTATGGTCTGTGTTTTTGTTTATTAGTTTTTATGTCATGTTAAGTTTTGTATTCTAGTTCATTTTTCCTGCTGATTGTGCTTGACCTGGGTGGAAAACTGCTGACACAAACAGAGTAAATTGCTGAATGGTGGAAGGAGCACTTTGAGGATCTCCTCGATCCAGCTGGGGTGGATGAGATTCTAAAGGCTCTGGAAATGGTGGGGCTGTCTTGGCTGACGCCCCTCTTCTATGTCGCATGGAGGTTTGGGTCAACGCCTAGGGAGTGGTGTTGGTTCCCATTTTTAAGAAAGGGGACCGGAAAGTGTGTTCCAACTACAGGTGGATCACACTACTCAGCCTTCCCGGGAAAGTTTACTCCAGGGTGTTGGAGAGGAGGCTCCTATCGATTGTCGAACCTCTGGTTCAGGAGGAGCAGTGTATGGGGGCCAGCTTCGGTGGTTCGGGCATCTGGTTAGGATGCCTCTTGGTCACTTCCCTTATGGGCACATCCTATTGGGAGGAGGCTGTGAGGCAGACCCAAGACTTGCTGGAGGGATTATGTGTTCCTTCTGGCCTGGGAATGCCTCGGGAGCCCCCAGGAGGAAGTACAGAGTGTCGCTGGGGAGAGGGAAGTCTGGGTTTCTCTCTTGAATCTGTTGCATCCGCGACCCAACCGTTGAAACTTGTATTGAAAAAGGGTCCATTACTCAACATAGTCCTCTTTGGTGGCATCTGGTGGCCAAATGTATGAAGAGTAATGGCCCTGTCACACTGTTGCGTATGGCACTAGCGTATGAAAATTATCACTCATACGCTGGTATACGCTGACATACGCCAGGGGAACGTTAGGCATAGATTGTATACATTTCAAGCACGCTGGCATACGTTGGCATACGCTGAGGCAGAAATAAATTTTTGAACATGCTCAAAACTTTTGTGCGTATGGTTAATACGCTAAGCATACGATAGGCATACGCTGAATACGCTAGAGGTACGATATAGGGACGTTACTGATAGGTCGAGAACGCTGGACATAAATTGCCATATGTTGGCATGAAGGTGTACCGTACAGCTAGCGTATTTATAGCCTCCGCCCGTCTGCCGCCTCCATCTCCGCCAGACGGGCGGAGATGGAGGCGGCAGGCAACCGACGATTCACGGGAGCGGTCAGGAGGAGGAGTTGGGGATCTTGATCGCTCAGAAGCATGTAACTCATCAGCCGCAGGTGCATCAGGCATTTCAGCAGGTTTGGGTGAGAATGATTCTTGTGTTTTTTTGCCTTTTCCTCGGCCCAGGGCACGGGCAAACGACGATTGCTTCTTGGGAGGCATGATCGAGATGAATGTCTCGAGAGATGTTGATAGCGCGTCGTCTACTGCAATAATGGAGCAATGTGGAAAGGCTGCTGAGTTAATGGCGTTGCCCCTGGCAACCAATAGCGTCTTCTGCCAACATGGCCGACTGGCCGACCGGAGTCACGTGACTCCTCATTCTCAATAGGCGCGTTGAAACGTACGCTGGGCTTGCGCAGTTCATATGCTACTCATACGCTAGTCATTCTTTATTTTCAAGGACTTTTCGTGCGTATGATTAATTTTCATACGCAACTCATACGCTTCTCTCATACGCAACAGTGTGACAGGGCCTTTACTAAAATCTACAACATGAAATTAACTGCAAAATTATGATTGCCCACTCTACAGAGTTGAGTTGATATATATAAATATATGTGTGTATGTGTGTAGACATTGTCCTTATACCGTTGAGTGTCAAACACAACCTTTCAAGCCATCAAGTAATAACTTCAAGGTGCATTGACAATTGATCTTTAACTACATCAGCTGTTTTTCTAAAAGCATATAACTATGTAATCTGCATACAATTGGACACCAGCCACAGGAACCCAGACAAATGTCTTTTATCGATTTTTGATTTAATATTTTCCAAATGATAACTACTTTCATTCTGTTTTTCATTTTGTTAATTTTGCTACTTGAAACCATCAGGTTTCAAACTTTCGGTTCATTGAAAGTTTTTTCTCATTGCTCTCGTTTGGTTTTATTTACTCTTGCTTCTGTTGCCATATTAATGTAATATGCAGGTTTTGCAATCCATAGCTCTGTTTTTCCTTGATTTTGAAACCTCTTGTTCAAAAGACATGGAATTAAATTTTTTAGGCATTTTAAGGAACTCCAAAATATCCTTTGCAAAGATTTATTTGGTTGCTTTTCATAATGATTTAAAAAATTTTGCTATTAAAAACAAGAAGATCACAGGTCAGTAAACTTACATCCATTGCAGATTCGCAGGCACACCAGTTCTGATCGTCCTCACCCACAACCAGCATCAGCGGACACTGAAGTCGCCCCACCTGCTCAGACACAAACAGCAGCAGCTTTTTACACTTCATCACCTATTGCAGCTTCAAATATTAATGCAACATCTTCCTATACCTTGAGAATTATTTATTTATATGGAGATGTTACACAAAGCTACAGATGTCTTTTTCCCTTCTCAGTCGAGCCCAACTCTTCATGCTTACAGTCAGTAAGAGAGTACACCCATTGACAATGACCACTTAAGTTATATCATGTCGCTGAAATTTCCATCTACAACCACCACTATAGTGAAATACAGGCTATATATATATATCTGGGATATGATATTAAATCTGGGAAGATGTTGGTCAGTCATGTGAGTTTATTGTTTGTAAGCTCAGACCGCAATCAGCTGGGAAATCAAGTTACTTTAAATTTTTTGCAAGGTTGGATGTGAGCAACAAATTTGTTGTCATTCCCCCTTCTACAACTCAAGTCTTCTTCAAAACAGTAAAAAAAAAAAAACTTTTTTAAAAAGAAAAGCATTTTGGGCATCAGTCCATCGTCTCAACAACACATATAATCTCTGTCAATAACTTCAACCCACTAGTACAAATATATTTAATCTATTACACTGTGCTCCCCATACTCATCAGGTTTATTAACATTTTTTTCAGCAAGCCTTAATCTTGATGTTTTGTGTTGAAGGGCAAACAAGGTGCTCCATTCTTGGATGTTGAATCCCTCACTCATTTGCTTTTCATGGCCAGTGCATGAAAGCAGTACACTTTAAGAGTTTACATTTTTGGAGCTCTTTGTATCTCTATTATTAACTATCATCTGTTTCTCTGATTTTATTGGTTATCATCACTGTGAATGAGACAGACACAGACAGACACATCCTGTAGCTTCAAAGCTGAGAAAGTTCTGGTGTTCATTAGTGTTGCACCGATACCGATACCAGTATCGGACGGGGCCCTGATCGGCATTAAAATGGTGGTATCGGTATCGGCGAGTACCAACAAATAGGGCACCGATACCATTTACCGACACTTGAACGTAGCCCTCTCTCTCCCGACACTCGCTACACTGTGTTGTGATCACTGTGCAGCTATCGCTATTGGCCTGCTCCAGACCAATGAGAGCGGGCCAATAGCCGCTCTTAACCAATGCCGGGGCAGCTTTTTCTATGTATGGGGAGCAAGACGTCTGGCGACACGGCACTCTGTTAGCTGGGGAGGGTGTCGTTCGCAGTCATCTAGAGCTGCCGGCGACGAAGACAGCTAGCCAGGGGGAGTTTGCAGCGCGAGTGTGAGGAGGGGAGGCTGGGTTCCTCCTGTAGTCAAAACAGGGTCCACGATAGAGAGTGCTGGGCCGCCATCGCTACCTGTGCGGTCATGACAGCGCACTACCAGCTGACAGCCAGTTACCGTCTTCGCCGTCCAGCAAAGCCGTTACCCCGGGGAGTTGGACGGCGGCACAAGCTCAGACCCCAGGGGAGGGTCTCGCCAAGTGGGCGAGTTAAGTATTCCTCTCCTTTTAACTTCGTGTTTTAGTGTTTATGTATAGGTCGGCCTATTTTTATGTGGTATTGATTGGTGGGGTTGCGTGGGGAGGAGTGACGGGTCTGTGGTTAAACGGGCGCCATATGCTGCAGGTTAGCCACGTGTTTTGTGGTGTGTTGACTCTGTGTGCTGTGTTTAAAGCGTGCCTTAAAGCTAGTGAAGCTAGCCTGACTTGTAGTGGGTTTTCATTCCGTGTGCTGTGTTTAAAGTGTGCCTTAAAGCTAGTGAAGCTAGCCTGACTTGTAGTGGGTTTTCATTCTGTGTGCTGTGTTAAGGGTTAGCCTGTCGTGTGTGTCGCGACCAAGGAAGCCTGCGTTCCCAATCCTTCTCTCTCTCCATTAGATCGGAGCCCCCCACCCCTACCCAGGCTCCGCCCTCGCAGTGACGCAACACCTTCGGCTCTGCTACACTTACTCAGGCAAACTGCTCATTCAGGTGGATTCGAGTTCCCGAAAAAATGGGAACTCCACCCACTTTTTCGGGAAGCAATCAACTTTGAGCAGCGGCAACGGCCCAGGGTAGAGGCGTGTTCAAGGTAGTGACGTGGTTGAACTGCCACTCAACCCATGGATTGTACACGGAAGCGCTTCATTCAATATCAACATGGAGCAGCGTCAAGCTTTTGACACTGCTGTAGATGCTGTAATGAAAGTGTTTGATGAGAGATTCTCGTTAAAAATCGAGCAAAGAAAAGCCCTTGAATCATTTCTTGACAGGAAAGACGTTTTCGCCTTGCTCCCTACTGGCTTTGGTAAGAGTTTAATCTACCAGTTAGCCCCGCTGGTAGCTAAATCATACGTCAGAGGAAAGAGTGGTGTGATTGGCTTAAGCTTAGGCACAGCCTTTTCTGGCCACAACCAGTAGCAACCCGAGGGAGGCGGGTTGACCAGGCCATTTCGAATCGTATTCGTTATGGTCTTGGTCAGACCAGAATCTCGAAGAGATTTGAAAGTCTATGTTAATCAGGCTACCCCACCCCATGTATTTTATGAACTTGTAAACTAATAAAGATTTTACATTTTACATCCAAGTAGTATGCAGCTCTTCATATACAGTATATATATATATATATGTATATATATATATATATATATATATATATATATATATATACCGATACCATACCGATACTACTCTGTTTGAAAAAAAATAAAAAATAAATGATATATATTAATTTTTTTTAATTTTTATTTTTTTCAAACAGAGTAGTATCGGTATGGTATCGGTATCGGCCGATACTGCACAGCCAGGTATCGGTATCGGGGCCAAAAAATGGTATCGGTGCAACACTAGTGTTCATGGGTTATTTGAAAACTATGTTCAGCTGATTGCAGATAACAAAAGTTCTCAGTTTTTTTTCAGTTATAGCTGGTACACCAATATTGTTTCAGTGAAGATCAATCTATTCCCTTTTGTTGCTGAAAGTGTCAAGTTTGAGACCTGTAATTTGAATGACGTCTTACTTTGTATTGGACAAGCAAACATTTGATCCACTTTGAAACAGTGGTTCCAAATAAAGTACTTGAACAACACCTTATCAGGTAAAGGCAAAATTGATACAAGACTAAGAGAAATTGTGACTGATAGTACTCACATCCACTTTGAGAGATGGGTCAGTGGGGATGGGCAGCAGCAGATTTCGCCAAATCATCTCGTTGTCATCAGACAATTGAGTCTTTTCAGAATTTCTTGTTGGACAAAAATTTAACTCATTAAAATCATATTGCCATCTTTTCCAATTCTGACTGATGACACAACTCTGACTTGCTCAAAACCGTGTCAGATTTACATATGCTTTTATCTTATCTATCTATCAAATTTCTAGGAAATTGTGTTTCACTTGAGCTTCAAGATAAATCAACCAGTAACTGAGCAGATCAACTTACTTCTTAAAGCAACCCATTATTTGCTCTAAAGATCCATCAACTGGCTGCACATGGCTCCCACTAATACACACAGCACATCTGAGCTGAGAGACATACGAAACACATTTTAGACCTGTAGACATTAAACCTGAAGTTTTAAAATGTCCATCTGGTTCACCTCTCTGAGCTAATCTTGGCTGACAGAATCTTCATAGAGAACAGAGAATAACACTCAGCAAGAGAGCACATGCATGCATTTCTAAAAATGTTTTAACTTTTTACATTTTTCTAGAATGCTAAAATGGTGAAAATCAATTTTAACAAGATGTAATTTACCTTTATTACTTTGGAATACACAGCCATTTTGAGGGTGATACTGGTGCCCAAAGAGAGACCCAACATTGCAATCCTGCTCTCAAGGACCTGAGGATGCTGCTGCAGGTATCTGTAGGCCCTCTGCAGTAGAAACAAGTTGAAAAACAAAGTTACAGCTAAGACCAGTGCTTTTGTTTTTTTATCTGATTCAATATCATAAAATTCAAATCTAAAACTCGTTTACTGGCCACGTATTGCCATAAAGCCTGGCAACTACTCCATCAATGTGTAACAGACGGCTTCATCTCAGGGTGAACTTTGAGCTTTCCTCTGAGATTCAAGTGACTGATATGTTGAAGTCACATCTCCTTACCATAAACAGCTCGCAGTTAAGATTATCTTATCTTTCAAATCTTACAAAATTCAAACATTTAAATCTTGAAGTTGCATTTCTAATCTGTTACTGTCTGTATGGCTTAATCATTAAGCTACCTCAGGTTGCTGCCAAGGGAAACCTCAAAGTGCACAGAGGTTAAAGCAATACTATGTAACATTTCTACCTTAAAATAACAGCTTGAAAAAAATTGTGCGGCTAGAGTTTTAATATTACGATTGGCCTGTCTCCTATGCCCTTCGGGGGTCTGAGTTGGAAAAACTGCGCTATGTAACTTTGCTGGAGCGGCTCGGTGGCGGCCCGGTAGCGGCCTGGGAGCTGAGCGGAAGTACTTCGACTTGCTTTCTGGCACACCTACCGCAAAAACAAATAGACCCCTCTCACGCTCCCAGGTACATTTGATTACTCTTACCTTCTCGGTCGACATAGCTTGCACCTTCTGACTCCTCGCCAGTTCGTCAACAAACGTGAAAGTGAAAGTGAAAGGGTGTTGTATTTATGACAGTGTAACTGTACATTACCTCCAAGCCTGTAGGGGGAGCTCCATAGTGGGCTTTTTGAGAAGTTACATTGTATTGCTTTAAAGTAATAAAATTCTGGCATATTGTCCTTGAATGAGTGTGTGCAAGGGTCAATAATAAGTTTACTAACACAAACAGACATGCTGATAAAACACACACACACACACACACACACACACACACACACACACAAAAGTCTGCAGAATCTTGTATAACTGTAAACTTAGTATCTTACATGGACCAGTCACATTTAAATCATGAGCATTTATTTCTGTGAAAAAAAATAATTTGGACTTGTGTTTCAGGTTAGTATGAATGCTGTGCTGCTGGAATGATTTCTGCTGGTAATTCTGTCACTGTTATGACATCTGTTATGAGTGGGAAAGCTGTTTGCATGTGGGAGCAACTGATTTATTTATTATTTAACTGATTATGATTACAATTAATTGAATTCCAATTGGCTTGAATTTGACTTTATTATCTAAGTGCCTTGAGATGACATTTGTGGTATTTGGCGCTATATAAATAAAAATTAATTTAATTTAATTTAATTTAACATTCCAATGAAATTAGACCACAAATTCAAATGAAGTGAAGAAGAGACATCTAGGACTAAAGACAGGAGCAAAATGGACATGAAGGCGGTGGTTTGCTCACAATAGAAAATGTGAGATCACAGGCATATAAAATTGACAAGCTTGGAGCCCTGATAAGGACGCAGTGGGAACATCAGGGAAGGAACATAATTTGATGTGGCTGCAGTAACAATCCTAACACCTCTCTATCAATAATTTATACTGCAGCAATATAATTTCCCTTTGGGGGTTAAAACTGTATCCGGATTGAAATTAAATCAATTGAACCAATTTGAAATTAATTTAATTCAATTGAATTGAACTTCATCTGCTGAACTTAAAGCTGCCGTCGGCAACTTTTTTTTAGTCATATTAGCTTGAACTGTCATGGGATTCTGGAAGTAGAATATTAAATAGGCTGTTTAGGAAAAATCCCGAATTCTGTAGCTCCCTCTAAAGCTTGTAATCGTGCTTGCAAAAATCGAGCGCTCCCGGCTGTTTTTAACCAATCACGTTAGGTTTATTATTTATCTATTATCTGAGCAGAACAGTCACCAACCACGTCTTCCATGCTGAGCGTGAGTCTGCCCCCAGCTTGTGTGCACGCACACTGGTGTGAACTCACGTGCACAACCTCGTCCACAGAGGGGGAGGGACCTGAAAGTTGTATCAGTTCGAATATTCCGACTTTAGACTCGGAATTTTGAAAACCTGCCGACGGCAGCTTTAATCTGCTGCTTGAACTTTGTTTGGGCCCCAGTATTTCTACAGCCTGCGTACATCTCTCAGTAAGTTCTCAGCAAAAGATAACAAAGTCAGTAGTTTTACGGTTGAATTCGCACCTACAACCTACAGGAACTACCAGGTTACGAAAACAGTGATTTTCTGATTTTATCTTATTTAATTTAATTTTTGCTACACCCTTGTGACCAAAATATTAAATCAATTGGATTCACCTCAAAGTATTGGTTGTCCACCATCTTCCCAGTTTCCACTGTGAATTTACATGTCAGGTAGTCAAGGGCCAGCGAGGCGATTCCATGAGAAGCCAGCAACGCTGCACGGTACTCCACCAATTGTCCACCACCCCCCCACAAGTCCAGAAGACCAGGGAAAGGTCCAGGTCCTTCAGACAAGTCACGACAGCAAAAACAACCTTTGTATATTCATGACTATTATTATTAAAAGTATTTTGTGTGTCAGTAACATTGGCTTACTCATGATGGAAAGCTGATTCCTTGTTGTTTTAAACAATACCTGTTGATACATTTTTCCTCATCACCTCTTTTCCAATGTGTTTCCATCAACAAGTTTTAAACATAAGAAAATGTTGATTAAACAAGCTAAATAAATTGAAAAAAAAATGCATTAAACTGTTTCTTAAAGAGGTTTTTGTGCTTGCTTGTGCTGTATTTTTTCCCTTTCTCAAAAACGATTTTGGGAGATGTGGGGAGACAGAAAAGGTTTTGACATAGTGAACATATTATGCAATCTGATTTGTGCCAACTCAACAAAGCAATAAGTCTCAAACATAAAAAATAGATAAAAATGAACATAAAATAGATCTCACTGAAGCTAAAAGTTATTTAAAAAGTAAAACTTGTGATTTGTAAACACATTGCTTGTGTAATTATTTGTTGTGACGTTAGTACATTTGCTATCAGTTTTTTTTTGCTTCCTTCTCACCGATCCTACCTTTACTCTGACTCACCATTAGGTATGTCACGAGAACCGATACTTTGGTACCAAGTCGATGCCACAATTCTAAAAACATGACGGTACTCGTTTTTCTACAGTACTTTAGGTACCAGGGATGAAATTCCTCTGGACATAACCTGAGCACCATATACACCTAGTGTTCTAGTGTGCCGTTAAATGCCAAAGGAACACGGAAGATGGCAACTGCAGCTGCAGCGACAGCTCCGCCTCGACTCGTCAAAAAGAAAAATAGTAAGAGTCGTGTCTGGAAGTACTTTGCTTTTGAGGCGGATATTCAGGGATTAATAAGAGATTCGCAAAAACGTACATGCAAACGGTGCCAAAGAGATTTTCATCTGAAAGGAGGAAACACTTCCAATTTAGCGAAGCACCTCAAAGACAGACATCCAGATTTATTCAAAGAATTCAAGGTGAGTGAGTTTCAAGTCATGTTAACGTTCACTTTGCGGGCAAATTCACACCCATTATTCTCAGTTGAACGAACTCCCCATCGTATAGATATGAAACGCATATCACAAGAAACAGCGGAAACAGAGCTTTGCAAAGAGTATCTGTGGTTTATTTTTATTTATTACTTGAACGCTACATGCCACGTTTTTTTTTTGTAATTTTCAAATGTTTTTAATAAATGAGTATGTTGAAGTACATGTAATTTATTGTTTTGTTTTTTTACCATGGAATTTCCCTGGTATTGTTATCGACTATTAAATGTCTGGTATTGTGACATCCCTACTCACCATGGCTTATATTTGCAGCTCTGGCAGAAGCTACAAACATGGGAGTATTTTGAGGGATTCATTCCTATTGACTGGTGAGTTTTAGAGTGACTGTTCAGTGTCCCAGACGTTCCTCATCACAGCTAGTGGATTTTGATCCAGGTCTGTTTTGGTGGACACTTTAATCTGAGCAGCAGCAACACTAAGCTCTCATCACCCATTCACTGACTATATTAGATCCCTACAAAAATTTAAGTTTCTGAAATGAGACAAAGTAACTTTTATCAGCATTGTGGATTGATAGCTACCCTACCTGGGATTGTATCTTTGTTCAGTACCTTCCCAGGTTCAAGAGTGTTGAATCACTTCACAGAGAGAGATAAAACCCCATTGTTAAAATAGCAATAAGTTAGCCTCATTGGGTAATGGCTCACTAAAGCTTCATGGATTTCTGCGGATAATTAGCATGCTTATTAACAAAAGCTGTTGCAACATGCACCAATTACCCAGGAATGAAGATTGGCAAGGTGTTAACCCAAAAACCAAACGTGTACATGAGCAGTAGGGTTACTTGGCTATCAATTTTAAATTACATATATTGGAAAAACTTGACCTAAAAGTTGAAACCACAAAGTATCTGAGGACAGACAAAATAGATCATCAATACTCATTTAAATATTGTAGGAATAAAGCTACTGTATATATACCATATAAATATCTAAAATTTTTCTCCAATATTTTCAAGTTAGTTAACTTTACTCTCATATTGGCACAAATCTGATTTGATAACATATTGCACACATGAGTTATAACAATTGTAATTAGCTGTTCTTAAAGAATGAACATGACCAAAACTTTAAAAAAAAAAAGTTTTCTATGTATTTCTTTCCTCAAAATTCATTTTTTAATTTAGCACTACTCTATAAAGCACAACCGAGCCTTCACCACATCGTTCTGATAATTATAGTTTGTGCTCTTTCTACTCTGACCAAGAATATACAATCTATTTTTCAAAATTTCAAAGATTTCCTGCAAATCTGCTTGTCAACAGCATGGTAAACAGCTACTGGCTCCTCACTGCAAGAGCTGATATCCGTCTTATCTCTCACTAGACTTTCTTTTAATCTTACCTGAGGGCAGGAAAAGAGTTGCAGTGAGTCCATCTTCTGTGACCGGAATTCTGCAGACTCCGGGGGCCATGTACCAGCGCTCCACCAACACATTGGCCAGTGGTACCTGATCAGCAAAGCCCTCTGTCTGGTGACCCTGGTACACTGAGATCGTTACTACCATAGGATTCTGGACATTCTTCTTCCTCATCCTAAGAATGACAGGAGAGTCAGCTCTGATATTAACAACAGATACTGACTGGTATCATCTGCACAGCTTGCTGACCTGAGTCCAGGTTTGCTGCCTGGAATTGGCTTGAGGCTCCACAGTAAACCCATCGGTTCAACCCCCAAATATGTTCCACCCAGACTGGCATCTTCTGAAACTGTACAGAAGAGAGAACAAATAATGTAATACTGTGCACATCTCATAAGTAATGTTCTTGTATTTTCCACATCCATGTTCTGATCCATGTACCATTTACAGTCCCAGTGGCATCGGCCGTGTACTGAGCAAACGCATGCCAGCTGTGTTCATCCTCACACTGATGGGAGGCATGGACAGTCAGCTGGAAACCAGGGAGGACGTTCTGGACCAGAACAACAAACTTCTCATCCACAAGCCCTCTGGATGGCCGGACTGACAGCTTCGCATAGCACTGCTTCTCATCCATCCTGACCTGCTAATACAAGAATCAAAAACATGGCCAAACTTTCTTTTTATAGCTTAAGCTATGATACCTTCAATTAAATGCCATCTGTCTTATTCAAAGCATTATAAGTTGCCTTGTTGTGTAATACATATAAAGACTTCTCAATTTAATTGATAAAATGGGCTCTATTCTCGTCAGTAATAATTTTAAAATCATTTAAGAGAAAAATTTATGATAAATCTAAACTGTGTTCATACTAGTTAACATGTTGTCCTGAAGATCTGCAACTAGTAAACTAGTGGCTGTATGTTGCTTACATGTTAACTAGTTCAAACTAAAATCTTCACATGTTTACCAGTTAGGGACTAATTTACTACTAGTTAGGAAGTATGCGCCACAATGTCCAGTAGTTATACTAGTGTAGGTGGTTCTTACTTTACTAGTGATACTAGTGATGTTAAAAAGCACCACTAGTCAACTAGTAAAAGCCATTATGTCCACAAGTGACACTCGTGCAGCTGTTTTTGCAGGCTCTTTATCTTGCTTTACTAATCAACTAGTGACATATATTCTCTTACAAGTGAACTAGTAAGGTCCACAAAAAAGTGAACTAGGGACACTGTACCTCTCACTTAACTAGTTAAGTAGTTTAAAGAATTGTGTGTCACTAGTAAGACTGTACAGAGCATGTAAAGACCTACAGGATGAACAGGTTGATTTTTCTCAGACGTAAGAATTTTTCTTGAAAAAGTTCAGCCTTGCTCAGCACTAGTAAACAACTGTGCACAGCGAGTGAGACGTTTGTTCAACATGTCTGACTTTTTGTTGAACTAGTTAACATGTCGATGTCACAGGTAAAACAAGCGATGAGATGAAATTTCACTCGTTTACATGAATGGTGCTTGCTACACTTTACTACTGAGACCAAAAAAGCTTTAACTGGTGTGTGTAGTGACATCTCATCTCCCACTAGTTCAATGTTTTAGATCTCACTTTGACTGTTACTAGTTTGGTTCAGGGGGCCAGTCTTCAGATTTTGCTGGAACTAATTCGACAAAAACCTTGTCTGGGATTTGTGAAACCTTTTTCTGATTTGTGAACCTTCAGAAAAAGGTTTTGCAAATCCCAAACAAGGTTTTAATTAATCTACAGCCTCTTTAGAATAATTCTATCCAGATTTGAGCAGTCTAAGTATTGTAGTTTCCATACAGGACAGTGTTTAGGGCGATCAAAATGCAAAAAAAATGCAGTGAAATGGCCCTTTATGCCTATCCTCTTAATTCGCGATTCGGAAGCTGTGAATCGGAAACCAACTTCAGCGTAAAGTGTCACTAGCTGTTGAAAAAGAGTCCCTGGTAAGACTCTTTGTTTACGTAGTTGGGCAGCATGTCAAACTAGTGTGACCACATATCCAACTGAAGTAGGCCTACATATTTCCATACCTTACCTATGTGAGCTACACATGTTGTTCAACTTTGCCCTGCTGAACTACTTTCTCGGTCCGGTATGCTTTAATCCTGAGGGTGCGTATTACCTCGTCAAACAACAGCATAACTGGCCATTTACGGGGTGAGAGTATGGTTTCAACAGCTGACACGCGGTTTGAAGTCAGGTATCAGGTATAAGTCCACGATTCCCTTTACTACCTGTATATGAACCTCACAGCCAGAAGTCAGAACTGTTGTCCTCGGATTTTGTCGTCTCTTTTGATGGATGTTTGGTGTTTGCCTGGTTTCCAGCTGTATCAAATAGTCACAGAATATGTCGAGTCCACACCAACAAACGCTGCCAAGGTTCACAAAAAACTGAGTTGCAGAACACGCGTGATAACGGCTTTATAAGGTCCGAAGTGTAGCCTCTTTGAGGTTCTGCCTCCTCCAATTGACGTATTATTATTCTGGACACAAGATGGCGGCGTCGAGACACGAAAACTTCACAAAATAGTTTGAGGATTCTGCTTTCCTGATGTTAATAGCAGAAAGGTCTCCTGAAGACTGTGAGTGGTTTCTGTGGAGTCCCCTGTATTTCTGATGGAGAAGGACTGTGCTGTTTCCATAGGAGCTACTGCCCAGTGAGAGACAGTGGCTGTAATGTTATATTGTATTAGGTGCACACACAGGCTGGCATAAAGGTGTTGTAATAGGGCAGCCATCTTGGCTCTGCCCTCATAAGCACTATTATCAGGGTAGAGACGTACTGTTACAAAAATGTTCGGTGGAAAAGGGGCATTAGAACAGGGGAGTCATCTAGGCTCTGCCCTGTTAGAACAGAGCAGCCATGTTGGCTCTGGCATCATAATTAGTTCCAATAGGAGACATTATGTGTAAGAAAGACAGTAGCCAACTGACAAAAGTGCCCTCACTTTGTGTCCTTATGACCTTGGGGTTTAATACTGAGGCATATGCCTCAAACAAACAGTCGCTGTTCGAAAAGTAAAAGTCGTATCTGAAAGATTGTAATTTTTATTCTTCTCCCATGTATGGTTTTTTTTTTTTAATGGCAATTTTAAAATGAGTTTTCACATTGATTTTATGAGTTGGCCGTTTATAATGGCCGGGCATGGGAGCTGGAATGGTGGCTCTCTGCGCTCTGTGAGAAATCTGTGAGGCCAAGCTCAATGAGGGTGCATTTGGGTGAAAGAGGACAGAAATACCTATGTTTTGAGGTTAAATTTAAGAATGGGAAACAGAGTGAGAGCAGCATGTCAGGCATTTTTTATTCTTCCTAAAACGTAAACTGCCGTTGTGTCAAAGCTGTAGGCTATAATATATCAACAAACTCTTTAGTTGGTCAAAGTTGAGTGTTTCCTGTCACGTTTATGAACTTTGAATGATGTCTCTGGGATGCCGTATGGCTGAGTTATGAGGCCTCCAAAATAGGGCAGTTTGGTGCTCGTTTAGTGGTTTTCAATGCATTTCTCCATTGTAAAAATTCCCAAATGATAATAATGATAGCCACAAATAATAGCACACTATTCCCAATCATTTTGCACGCGGCAATGTGCTTTTTATGCCGGTCGGACCATAGGTGCAGGACTAGTAGCACGCCGAACTTCGTGTCGGAAACGGGAGAATAATAAGTATGCACAATAGTAATATGTGTGCCCTGCCTTTGGCATTGGCACCCATAATTAAAACAGAACCTAGATGCAGACATACTTAAAGAATGAGACTGATTGAGGGAGAAAAGGTTAAATCAAAATTTTACAATCTGATACATGAATGAAAAAAAAACCCATATCAGATGAACAATCAAAAAGCCCCAACCCAAATTTTGGCTTAGTATTGGCTACATTTGGGACCTATGGCTAAAATATGGTAATGTAAAATTGCCCCAGAACTGGGGCAATAGACAGAACTGTGTTGTGTATGTAAAAGTGCCCAAATTTCATAACCCAGCAATACAATGATAAACACATCTTTGATAGAATATTCAGAAGACATTTTAAAGGAGAAAGGTACAGCAAGTCAACCCCTAAAGCGAAGAGTAGCTAAAATGTCCATAGAATGACAGAACATCTCTATATCTCTTCTATCCACACTGAGGATTGCGTCTAATTTTAACTTCAGAAACTAATTGTGTTCTGACCAGGGCTTGAAAACGAAATTATTTTTCAATCGTTCCGTTCCGAACGGTTCAGGCATGTTTAACGTTTTCGTTCTTGCGTTCCGCCACCAACATATCGTTCCTGAACCGGTTCGGAACGTAAAATATCGTTCGTTCTTATCGTTCCGGCAGTGTTTGGCGGGCCTATCAAGTCTATGTGTGTGGACTTTACCTTAGAATAGACCTACTCATTACTATTTGCCCTTGATTTACACCGTAGCTCTGCCCAAAAATAATAAATCACCGGCAGCATCCAAAAACATTCAGATGGGCTAAAGCTGTGTCGACGTCACTTCCTTGATCAGGGAGCTTCAATGTAAGATGAGGGTTGATCTACTACTGTAGACAACAAAGTATATGCTATATTCTACATGAATTTTTATGAATTTTTATGTTGTAAAGTTGTGGATTTATTTTATCAATGGAGAAATTGAGCAGCCTTGCTTTGTTGTCTACAGTAGTAGATCAACCCTCATCTTACATTGAAGCTCCCAGATCAAGGAAGTGATGTCGACACAGCTTTAGCAGCAGAGAAGCTATTAGGCTTGTGTTGATAATAATAAACTCCTGGACTATGTACAAACTTCCAAATGCATCGTTTTGTGAGTACAGACGATATTTGTACTACTGTAGAAGTTTGGTGTCATGGCATGTGATTTTAGTGTGGTAATTTTGGAGATACTGCCAGGGTCCGTTAGCGCTTGTAATAAGCTATTCGGGATAACTCAGTAACTCGGCTGATGTTCGGCCAAGATCGGAAAAACTTCGGGTGGGCTACTTGGCTGGATGTCACGGTTCAAATGACCCTAGGGTGAATCTACTCCGAACCATCACTTTAACTAGTGGATAACTAGACTAAGTAGTGGATAAAGGAAGTGATTCGTGACAGCTGCCTGCATTGAGCCTAGCGGGCAGCGAATTGAACGCACAACCGGAAGTAGTCTTTTTTTTTCCCCTGACAAAGGCTACGCTTTTGTGAAATTTTATAAAATATATAGAGAACGAAAAAAAACGTTATTAACCGGTTTTGTGGATTTCAGACTAACGTTTCTGTTCCGGAACAGTTGAAGACCATTTCGTTTTCGTTTCCGTTTCCGTTCCTCGTAAAATTCCGTTCGTTTTCCGTTTTCGTTCCTTGAACCGGTTCGGAGCCCTGGTTCTGACTCTTTATTTTTTGAGTTTTTGCTGTTCAGCCTTTTTTAACCTTAACATCATAAATGTTGTTTTTTGTATTTACAAAAAGTGTTAGCGCTAGCAGACGCGGCAACCATGCTAGAGCCTACAGGCGATTTAAGGCTGTAGCATGCGGTGTTGATGACGTCACGATTTCGTGCCGGCTATATACGGTAGCGCAAGTCGATGCGCCAGTAGTTGCAATTTTCTCCGTCACAGAGGTGTCGCTGCTACATGAAGGTTACCGCTACTCTACAACGAAGAAAGTCGAGAAGAAAACAATGCCACTGTCAAGAGCAGGAACACTGTCATAAATGATACTACTGCAGTATCTAGATTATTCAAATTTTTTAATTCAGTTAAAAGAGGTGAAGGTCTGAAGCCCCCGGCATCACCACTTCAAGCCTCTGCCCTCTTCAAGCCTCTGCCCTCTTCAAGCCTCTGCCCTCTTCTTCGCTTTCAGCAATCTGTCCCGTAGCTTCTGTACAGTGCCTGTACAAACGCACCTCCTGACTGAGCCTGGTCTCAAATTGGTCCATCCGGTTTGTCGTTCTCGGCGCAGCCAAGTTACAAAAATCGACTGGTGCACGACAATGCGCTGCACTGTCTTTTCAAGGCAAGCGCCAGGCCTGAAACGTCATTTTGACGTCATGGGCCGCCATGTAAAAACTATTTCAAAAAGGGTCAAGTGCTGAATTAGACAGTTTCCATGGAGAGTGCTTATGTTTTATGATAGTAGACTCTCACTTACATACTATATATTAGCTATGGAATTTAAAATTAGAGTAACAACTCATCTTACTACTGATTCAGAGAAAATCCATTTATATTTCGAGTCCTACAGTGGTTATATAAAACAAAATCATATCCTAATCCTAACATTCACTTTTTTAAAACACTTACAAAGAGTAAAAACTATAGTAATGGGACAACGAGTTAAAAGAATAGAAAATCTGCGATATGTAAAGGTTATGTATAAGATGTGATGCAAATCTAAATGACTGCAGTCAGTTTCCAGTCTCCAGATGACCCCCAACACTGTTTGACCTTTGACCTCTGAGGAGACTAGGGAGGGGCAGATGGTTATTGTTACACGGCTGAGTGCGTACCAACAAAGTTTCGCCGTCTGGCTGTCAGTGAGCACCAAAACATCCATCTGTCCCTTGGGCTGCCTTCTGACTTAACAAAAAGGGACGAGGTATTCCAGGCTTGTTCCTGACTTCTTGACTTCTCGTCACTTTTCTTTAATATTGTTGTCATGTTGTTTTGACATCATTTGATACTGAGTTGTTGTAAAAAATTATCAATTATATCTGCTTTATGTCCGTAATCCAAGGCAATTTTTGCGCAAACCTTCATAATGTTGGGGTCTGGGAGTGTGGTGGTTCTTTTTTCCTTCCACCAGATGGTAGTCAGGAGCACGGTGGCTGAGGCTGGCATCTGACAAGGCACACCTGCAGTAACTTACCATCATCAAGGAGGAGCATTTAAGGAGATCGCTGTCAGTCCTTCGGCGCCTGATTGTTGCCATAAGTGGTACTTCAAGCCTGTGTATAATCTTTCCACGAACCTGTCGAGATTCCTTGTAAAACTAACTAGTTGTGTTTTTGGCTTCCAAGATTTTCCAGTTTCCTGAAACCAAGCTCGGACCATTGTATCCTGTACACATACCTGAAGACTCTCCCAAGACCTGGACCTTATTACTACTGGCAGCCGTGCTCTCCTTACTGCTCCCGATCGAACCCAGTCCGCTCTCCACCGTGCTCCGGAACAACCATCGGGATTCAAACCCTCAACCTTCAGAAACCCCTCAGTGTATATCTGCCCCCCCCAAGTGGAACCACATCTAAGAAACTGTAAGTCTCCCATCATCTGCATCCTGCTCAGAAAGCCTTATCCAGACTCACCTGTGCATCTGTTTCAGTCCCAGTTATTCCTGCAACCACTGTGGAGCCAACCCCTGACTGAATTCACCTTCTGGAAAGGTCCACTCCATCAACGACATTTTCCTCACATTGAAAATAAAACACTTCAAACTATCTGGACTCTTGAGAGTTTTCTGCATTTGGGTCTGATAACCAGAGAAAACCATGACACATAACAGTTTGATATTGATATGTTACAATGCATTAAATCATAGCTATTATCTTAATATAATAAAAAAGTTTTGTTTATTCATTTAAATTTTACATTGTTGATTCATATTTGACTTTCATGTTTCCTGGTCAATTTTATCTAGTTTATTGATTTAGTTTTTCAATCCTTGTATCAAATAGAAAATCCATCCACAAAAACTCCCTTTTTTTCCATCCATATTCTTTTTAATTGAAATTATTATTATTATTATTATTTGGGTAATTTGTGTTTTAAAATTGACTTAATTTGATACACACACATACTCAGAGCATGAAAACAAAGCAACCATGCTGCTACAGGTGGTAAACATTTAACAAATTCTTATTTCACAGTGATTTAAGCATAGTACAATGTCTAATTTGACTGAATGCCAGAGGTGTCAGGGGTTGTTGCTGGGTAAACAAGACCATGACAACAATTACATGACAACGTCAGACCATCTGTTCTGTGTGCATTTGTGTAAGGCTGTATTTAGACTGAACTATAGTTCCTCTGCAGTGGCTGACACAGAGATCAGCCAAAACAAATACTCACCCGCATGTTATGAGGCCATAAGTCAATTTTCCAAAACGCAGCTTTTAAGCTGTTATCTGTAGACATACAAAGTCCTCCTCTCTGAATAGGAGGAAGAGCAGACAAATATATCTGATAAACTTCCTGCTGTGAGAATGGACTCAAAGATTTTTCTGTCAGCTTCTGTAGGAATTGAAGCTTCGTCTTATTCTGATTTCAGACATCTGAGATAAAAAATCAGACTGTTCTCGACCACTTTAACACAGTTTAATCATAACATTATTAGAACTAATACTATTTATACTGTTCACAACAGCCTCATTTAGATTTAGATGGATGTGACAAAAAGATCCCATACTGTATATCCAAATAAGTTCTTATTCACAGAATACATGGTGAACTAAAACTACAAAAGCTATGTTAATTTTTATGTCGAGATTCAATCATTAAAATACAGAAATAAATAAAGTTGATTCATTAAGTATTCCTTTTTTCCCACCACCTCGTTTCTGTATTATGTGACCATACATGAAAATGATTAGACTTAATCTCAACTTTGAGGTAATGCAAATTAAACAACTACCAATAGTAGCAAAGGATAGTGTTGACTGACAACAACATATCTGGGTTGCAAAATGCAGAAAAGTACTACTCATCTAACTGAAATCTGGTGTTTCCACTTGTGACAGACTGCCAGCTACAAAGCAGTGAATAATGAACAAATACATTTTTCGCGACGATGGGACTGACAACTAAATATTCAAACTGAAACTTCTGGTCCAATAGATACATTATATAGTTGATCACTGTCAAGTATTGGTGTTTTCAAGTCATCCATCCATCCATCCATCCATTTTCTATACCCGCTGAATCCGTCGGTTGGGTCGTGGGGAGGCTGGAGCCTATCCCAGCGTTCATCGGGCGAGAGGCAGGGTATACCCTGGACAGGCCGCCAGTCCATCACAGGGCCACACAGAGACAAATGAGAAAAACAACCACACACACGCTCACACTCACTCCTGAGGACAATTTTAGAGACACCAATTAACCTAACATGCATGTTTTTGGACAGTGGGAGGAAGCCGGAGTACCTGGAGAGAACCCACGCATACACGGGGAGAACAATGTTCTCACACTATGTTCCCAATCTTCCTCACACACCAGAGTAAGTCATGGAGTTCCTCAGGGTTCTGTGCTTGGACCAATTCTTTTCACTTTATACATGCTTCCATTAGGTAACATTATTAGACAGCATGGCATAAATTTCCATTGCTATGCTGATGATACTCAGTTGTACTTATCTATAAAACCAGATGAACCCAATAGGTTGGTCAGACTACAAGCATGTCTTAAAGACTTAAAGACCTGGATGACTCAGAACTGTTTGTTTCTAAATTCAGACAAATCTGAAGTCATTATATTTGGACCTGAGCGCTCTAGGGAGAAATTGTCTAGCTATATAGTTACTCTAGATGGTATTTCCTTGGCTTCTAGTTTACAGTGAGGAACCTTGGAGTTATTTTTGACCAGAATTTATCATTTGACTCGCATATAAAACAGGT
Source organism: Odontesthes bonariensis (assembly GCF_027942865.1). Classification (NCBI taxonomy): domain Eukaryota; kingdom Metazoa; phylum Chordata; class Actinopteri; order Atheriniformes; family Atherinopsidae; genus Odontesthes; species Odontesthes bonariensis. The sequence goes on along the minus strand of NC_134512.1, from coordinate 6,008,381 downwards.
TTCTAGGACTGCTTTCTTTCATCTTCGTAATATTGTTAAAATCAGGAACATCTTGTCTCAGAGTGATGCAGAAAAACTAGTCCATGCATTTGTTACTTCAAGATTGGACTACTGTAATTCTTTATTATTGGGCTGTCCCACATATTCTCTGAAAAGCCTTCAGTTGATCCAAAATACTGCAGCCAGAGTTCTGATCAGAACTAACAGGAGAGATCAAATTTCTCCAGTTCTCTTCATTGGCTCCCTGTTAAATTCAGAATAGAATTTAAGATTCTTCTCATCACATATAAAGCTCTTAAAGCTGTCGTTGGCAGGTTTTCAAAATTCCGAGTCTAAAGTCGGAAAATTCGAACTGATACAACTTTCAGGTCCCTCCCCCAACCTCCACCAAGCTCCAAACCCCTCCCCCTCTGTGGACGAGGTTGTGCACGTGAGTTCACACCAGTGTGCGCGCACACAAGCTGGGGGCAGACTAAGGCTGCGGCTACACGAAAACGTTTTTCACTGTAAACGATACTTTTTCTTATCGTTTCGCTGTCGCGGCCACACGGAGCCGGCGTTCCCACTACCCCAAAACGATAGTTTTTGAAAACGGGTTCCAGAGTGGGAAAGTTTGAAAACGGCCTCGTTTCGTTTCCATTGTTACAGCTAAAACGTTTTTGCGTCAGTCACACGTTGACGCTGTGAGCCAATTTTAACACTTCTCTATTGTCTCACAGCGTGGCGTGACACAGTGGCGTGTGTACAGCATCGTTTCATCGTTTTCATCCGTTTTCGTCTGGACAGCAGCGCGTTTCCGTGTGGTCGCAAGAATTTTCGTACCCGTTTTCAAAAAAAACCTCGTTTCGTTTTCGTGTAGCCGTAGCCTAACGCTCAGCATGGAAGACGTGGTTGGTGACTATTCTGCTCAGATAATAGATAACTAATAAACCTAACGTGATTGGTTAAAAACAGCCGGGAGCGTTCGATTTTTGCAAGCATGATTACAGGCTTTAGAGGGAGCTACAGAATTCGGGATTTTTCCTAAACAGCCTATTTAATATTCTACTTCCAGAATCCCATGACAGTTCAAGCTAATATTCTAAAAAAAAGTTGCAGACGGCAGCTTTAATGACCGAGCTCCATCATATCTTAGAGATCTCTTGTAAGATATTTTCCTAACAGAGCACTTCGCTCCCAAACTGCAGGTTTACTTGAGGTTCCCAGAGTTTCTAAAAGTAGAATGGGAGGCAGAGCCTTCAGTTATCAGGCCCCTCTCTTGTGGAATAAACTGCCAGTAAATGTCCGGGAAGCAGACACCCTTTCCACTTTTAAGACCAGGCTTAAAACTTTCCTTTTTGATAAAGCTTGTAGTTAGGGATGGCTCAGGTGATCCTGAAACATCCCATAGTTAAGCAACAAAGTATATGCTATATTCTACATGATTTTTTATGAATTTTTATGTTGTAGAGTTGTGAATTTATTTTATCAATGGAGAAATTGAGCAGCCTTGCTTTGTTGTCTACAGTAGTAGATCAACCCTCATCTTACTTTGAAGCTCCCAGATCAAGGAAGTGACGTTGACGCAGCTTTAGCAGCAGAGAAGCTATTAGGCTTGTGTTGATAATAATAAACTCCTGGACTATGTACAAACTTCAAAATGCATCGTTTTGTGAGTACAGACCATATTTGTACTACTGTAGAAGTTTGGTGTCATGGCATGTGATTTTAGTGTGGTAATTTTGGAGATACTGCCAGGTTCCATTAGCGCTTGTACTAAGCTATTCGGGATAACTCAGTAACTCAGCTAATGTTCAGCCAAGATCGAAAAAACTTCGGGTGGGCTACTTGGCTGGATGTCACGGTTCAAATGACCCTAGGGTGAATCTACTCCGAACTATCACTTTAACTCGTGTTTCTCTGTTCCAACAGATATCCTTTGAATGGTGTTACAGTGGTTTTTTTCCCCCTCTTTTCTGTCTTCTCAAACCCCAGCTGGTCGAGGCGGATGGCCACCCTTCCTGAGTCTGGTTCTGCCAGAGGTTTCTTCCTGTTAAAAGGGAGTCGTTCCTTTCCACAGTCGCCTCAGGCACGCTCAGGACGGGAGATTGGACTGAAGAGTTTCGGTGCAATCTGTTGGTTTCCTTAGCTAGGAAATTGTTTTTGAATTGGCTCGATATGAATGAATTGGATTATTTTGTAAATAATTATGATTACAATTAATTGAATTCCAATTGGCTTGAATTGGACTATACTATTTAAGTGCCTTGAGATGACATTTGTTGTATTTGGCGCTATATAAATAAAAATGAATTGAATTGAATTGAATTGAACATGCAAACTCCACACAGAAAGGCCCCAGCCGGGAGTGTTTTCAAGTCACTTCGAGCAAATCATTTGTGTTTCCCTTATATGCAAAACTGGTAATTAAATATGTCAACAAGGTCTGAATTCAATCTAAAAACTCAAGTAAATTAAAAGTACTTTGAAATTAAGTACAGTAGCCTACTTCAGAGAATGTTTATAGTTATTACAAAATGCAGAAAATGCACAGAAAATCTGTTGCTCTTTTATTCTAGGAAGGTTTTTCTGAAAAAAAAAAGAAGCTGAAACGGCAACTGATAAATGATGAGAATTTGTTAATGAGGTTGTGCAAAGAGTTCTGAACTCCTTCCTATTATGTGGTCAAGTACCGATAACCTGATTACTGGCTTCAGATAGACGCTTCTCCATCATAGTGTCAGGGCTCTGGCCGCACTGTCAGACTCAAGCTGGGGAGTTTGAGTAAAGTGTTGGCCTGAGAGCTGTGTCCTGACCTGACCCCAGCGTCCTATCTAGCTAACCATGGTGCCTGGTTCTGCCTGTCGCGATCCTCCATCACCATCTTCATCGTGGTCGCTCTGTGCCAACAGGAAACAGGCTGCTGCAGGAGAGAGAGGCTCTGTGTGAGGGCAAACACTGGATTTCATTGTAAACAATGGAAACAAACACTGGTTCCAGCAGCAGCAGGCAGAGACACCCTGACTGTTATACAACGTGTATTGAAGATATTCTATTGATCCTTTAGAGCATCCAGTTATACATAGTTATACAAATTCAAATATTTTTGTATGATCACTATGACTGCAAGTCATAATTTGTTAATGTTACCATTAATGTGAATTTGTTGTGTCCTGCAAACAATGCTCATGAAGGTGTATGATTGCTAGTTTAAACTTATGTTGAATAAGTAGTTTTTAGTTAAGTCACTTACAACAGCATTGTTTTTAATACATTCTTAATGTTTTTTGTTTAATGGTTCCTCTAATATTTTTCTTTCCTTTGAAAGAACACATCATTGATCCAATCTCGTGAAAAATGTGAAAACAGTCTATACATTATTTAATTTTCATGCAAACAAAAACAATGGACCATACTACAAAGTAGCAATAAACAAGACTTAATTCATTACAGTTATATAAGCACAGGTTTATAGAAAACAGCATGGCTGAGTTTATTATTCAATGAACCCCAGACCAAAAAAAATTACAGCTGCAACATGTGAGAATCTGGAAGCCGGAGCAAGAATGTCCACAATGATCCACTTCTGGGGAAACCCTTCATCTGGCGCCTGGGTTTCCAGCTTTTACGGTCAACTATATATTCTTGAGTCATGTTTCTGTTAAGAGTGAACACAGAGTCACCTCTCACCACAGCTGTGAACAGCGAACCTTTGCTGTTGCCAAAGTGTCCTGGCAGGGATGACCACTGACCAGAGGTCAGATCATAGCAGTCCATCAAGCATCTAAGGAAGTCATCAGATGGGCCATTTCTTATTATGTAGAGATTGTCTCTGTGGCCGACCACGCTATGGCCATAGCTCTGGTGCCTAATCAGTGTGGTAACAAGCTGCCACTTATCTTTTGTTGAGATGTACTCATAGATCTCTGTGGTCTCCATTGGCCTCCATAAACACACAAACATCCTGCCCATGGTTTTGGTGCAAGCCACTCCTGTTGCTGGTCGAGGTAAGTGTGCAGCAAACGTCCACCTCCCAATCTTTATGTTGTATATTTCCACAGAGGACATCACTGTTCGCTCATATTCTCCTCCAATGGCATAAAGACAACTATCTACACCCACAAGGGTTAGATTATAGCGCAGCTGTGCAGGACTGGCAATCCTGGTCCAGCTGTTGTTTTCAACATGGTAGCAGAAACAAGACTCCACGACTTGTTTATGGACTCCATGAACTCCTCCAATGATGTAGAGTTTGTTGTCTAAAACAGTCACCCCAGCCATAGAAGTGCTGGCCTCTAGGGGAAGATCTGTTAACACTTTCCAATTATTCCTAGTTTCATCTAGATAGCAAACTGTTCTGGAGGCATTATGCACACTTTCATCCACACCACATGTCACATGGGCCCCTACAGCCACAAAAACACTCGGTGTCAAAGACTCAATGTGAGAGATCAGCTCTGATGGTAAGGTTTTATGGACCTCAGCATCCAGTTCACCGTATATGTCTCGAATGAAGAGTGCTGCAGCATGGTAAAGATCCATGAGCCCGAATATTGCAGCAGTGTGATACATCAGCAAACAGTTTTCAGCATCAATGAGGTTGATAAGATGCTTTGTGAGTGGTGTCACCTGTAAAAAAGCAGCACATTCGATGGCCTCAACAATGTCATCCTCGTCCAGACTTGGAACTTCACCGTGTAAAACGGCTAAGACAATAAGGAAGCCTCGAGCTTGCAGACATTGAAGGTGGATTTTGTCTTGATGACATTCCTTCATTCCAGAGCGGTACATTGCTTGGAAATAGTCACTGCTCTGAACAAGTAGCATTTTCTCTTCAGAGAATAGTGTGCCTCCAACAACAATAGTTAACTTAGCTGAAACGAGATCAGAGGGAGGACATGGCTTGTACAATTCCCCGTCCTTACCACCGCAGTTGCTGCCATCCTCTGATTCACTGCTGTGCCCAAACATTATTCTTATCTGACAGTGTCACTCAAAAAGATGAATATCACATGAGAGACTGAAACATTTCCAAAAGTCTTGAAGGGAAGCTGAAAAGAAATGACACAGTGGGAGGCTGCTTCATTCGCTCCACATGAAGGGTCAATTTTTCACAGCTTTCAAAATAGAAACAGCTAAACATAGCTGAGAGCAAATGGTTGGGGTCACTTTCATGTTCTAAACTTCAGTGGGAGTAGTTCTAGTGAAATCCTTCTTTGAAAATGGTCCAGTCCAAATCAGTCGAATCAAAATACAAAAACATATCAGCTTTTCAGTAATTAACATTTAAACAATCATTGTGTTAGGATGACCAAAACCAGAGTTTTAAAAAGCATGCTAACACGCCAATCTGATCATAATTGTGCGATACTGATTGTCTCCAAATGGAACTAATACACCTAAATAATAAAGTAGCTTGATTTATCCATGCATGTAAATACTCCATGTACTTAATCCAATGTTTAATTTTTTGCATCTATATGTTAAAACAGTTAAGCAAAAGTGTATGTTAACACAGGAGAATTCCCAAAAAAGCTTCTTTCTTTCACATGTTTTTCTGTTTCTTTTATCAGACGGCTAAAAATGTCAGAAATTGTGACTTAAACTAGTCTGAGACAACTAGTTAATTTGCCGTTACTTGGACCATTTCCAGTTATCGTGGCGTGAGTCGATGCGCCAGTAGTTGCAATTTTCTCCGTCACAGAGGTGCCGCTGCTACGTGAAGGTTACCGCTAACTCACGAAAGTGGAGAAGAAAACAATGCCACTGTAGCACTGTCATTAATGATACTGCTGCTTAGAACCTTGCCGGTGAAAATGCGACGAAAGAGAAAGATTACTTATAGCTGATGAGCCTGCAGAAGTTGAAATTTCAATAGGTGTGTTCTCACCATTATAGTCTGATATAGTATTTAGAATATTGCTATAGGACTTTTAAGTCTTTGTTTGTTTGTTATGAAATAGTGTGCTTCAATGGACACACTTGGGAATTATTGTTACCTTTCAGGATGCAATAATGATGATAGGTTTTATATAGCGCTAATACTCAACGCCGCTTCCAGTTAATACCAGTGAATGAAACAACAGCAAATTCCTAATGACATATTTACAAATAATTGCACAAAGTGTTTTACATGACACAACCGTCAGCCATGACCCTGTTTTCGAGTTGGTCCATCCAGTTTGTCGTTCTCCGTGCCAAGTTACAAATTTCAACTGGTGCACGACAACGCTCTGCGCCGTCTTTTCATGGCGCGCGCCAGGCCAGAAACGTCATTTTGATGTCACGCGACGGCTGTGCCGTGAGCGACGCGTCACTTATAAATCCAGCTTAAGACCATTAAGAGCTTTGAAAACCATCCATCCATCCATCCATTATCTTCCGCTGCTCCGGGGATTGGGTCGCGGGGGCAGCAGCTTGAGCAGAGAGACCCAGACGTCCCTGTCCCCGGCCACTTCCTCCAGCTCTTCTGAGGGGACCCCGAGGCGTTTCCAGGCCAGCCGAGAGACATAGTCTCTCCAACGTGTCCTGGGTCTTCCCCGGGGCCTCCTCCCAGTGGGACCGGCCCGGAACACCTCACCAGGGAGGCGTCCAGGAGGCATCCTAACCAGGTGCCCGAGCCACCTCATCTGACTCCTCTCGATGCGGAGGAGCAGCGGTTCTACTCCGAGCCCCTCCCGGATGACCGAGCTTCTCACCCTATCTCTAAGGGAGAGCCCAGACACCCTGCGGAGGAAACTCATTTCGGCCACTTGTATTCGCGATCTCGTTCTTTCGGTCACTACCCACAGCTCGTGACCATAGGTGAGGGTAGGAACATAGATTGACCGGTAAATCGAGAGCTTCGCCTTCTGGCTCAGCTCCTTCTTCACCACGACGGGCCGGTGCAGAGCCCGCATCACTGCGGACGCCGCACCGATCCGCCTATCAATCTCCTGCTCCATTCGTCCCCCACTCGTGAACAAGACCCCGAGATACTTGAACTCCTCCACTTGGGGAAGGATCTCATTCCCGACCCGGAGAGAGCATTCCACCCTTTTCCGGCCGAAGACCATAGTCTCGGATTTGGAGGTGCTGATTCTCATCCCAGCCGCTTCACACTCGGCTGCGAACCGCTCCAGTGAGAGCTGAAGGTCACGGTCCGACGACGCCAACAGAACCACATCGTCCGCAAAAAGCAGAGACCCGATTCTGAGGTCGCCAAAACGGACCCCCTCAATGCCCTGGCTGCGCCTAGAAATTCCGTCCATAAAAATTATGAACAGAATCGGTGACAAAGGGCAGCCCTGATGGAGTCCAACCCTCACAGGAAACATCTCCGACTTACTGCCGGCAATGCGGACCAAACTCTGACACCGGTCATACAGAGACCAAACAGCCCATATCAAGGAGTCCGGCACTCCATACTCCCGGAGCACCCCCCACAAGAGTCCCCGAGGGACACGGTCGAACGCCTTCTCCAAGTCCATAAAACACATGTAGACCGGTTGGGCGAACTCCCATGCACCTTCCAGGATCCTGCTGAGGGTGTAGAGCTGGTCCACTGTTCCACGGCCAGGACAAAAACCACACTGCACCCAGTGTTAATTTCGTCAGCTTTTTTTAATTTAGTCTTAGTCTTAGTCACAATGTCGAAAATCAATTTTAGTCTTAGTCATATTTAGTCATTGCCTTCCCAATTTAGTCTTAGTCTTGGTCACAATGTCAAAAATCAATTTTAGTCTTAGTCAAATTTTTGTCATTTTAGTCAACACTGTACATAATTGAACTTCTCCACACACGGCGGCATGATCAATCATTATCATGCAGGTTGTTTTGTTTTCCTTCGTGTTGTAAACGAAATGGCTCCATACATCCAGGCGTTGTTTTCGCCCAGCTCCAACAAACCGTATACCGGTATCCGAGCCCGACGCCATGACTGGACTGCAAAGTTGAACTAGCTACGGTTAAGTTATAGCTAGCTACCGGCTACGTTATTTGACATGGGAAGGGCCTAAACTCAACTGAACTCGACTCACTGAACGACTACTGATTGAGCCGCGCGAGGCACTGTGGGACAGGCGCCGTGCAGGGACAAACAGGGCAACAGCGCGTAATCTTCTATGAAGTTCAAGTGTAGTGAAGACACTGGGCTAAATTATATCAGGCGTTAGTTCAGGGGTTAACACAAAGTTCACACTGGGGTGCCGGCCAGAACACCAACTTAAGGCCAATCAGACTTCCAGAGGGTCCAAAGGAACAGGCAGGTTAATGATGGTTCAGGTGATTTATTTCCCTTCTGTTGCAGGCAATAAGGTCATTTTTGTGGTTTCCTATCAAAAGAACAATAACAAATACCCAAATGAATAAAGAATAAGCTCTTTCTCTCTAATAAAGGAGTACTGAAATTACTACATCTCCATTTGCCTCTAATTCCCACTATCACAGTCCTAAACACACTTCACCTGACTTATTATTATTAAACACATAAACAACATCACATGGTAACATGATAACATTACGTAACACTCACTGTAAACATCACACTAATGAGTCGGAGCGGTAACAACAGACATAACACGTGACGTGACGTACACTCAATCAGAGTCAGGTGAGCTAAATGCTACAACTAGCATACACATGGCGAGTTACACATCAAAGCAACAGAAGCTACGGCTGCAGCAACCTGAATACATTACATAAACAAATACAGCCATACTCGCGTTTCATTTACGCACACACCACTTGCCGGGACATTAATCAACAGCTCGATCTTCCCTCTGTCGACTCATCAGAGCACACACCTGTTCTAACCGAGCACCGACAGTTACGCTACATGACCAGCAGGGGGCCACTCTGCTCTGAACTGACCAACACAATACATCTATAAACGTAACAAATCTCAACTTTGGAGCCTTTTCTACATCAAGAAACACTTATATTAACAATTACAAATTACAAATTAATCATAAACAATTACATTTTTTAATGTCCATTCGTCCATGGCTTGTAAATTTCGTCTTGTCTTAGTCTCGTTAACGAAAATCATTTTTTATTCTCGTCATATTTTTATTTTCTGGAAGCAATTTTGTGCATCATCGTCTCGTCATCGTCACGGGAAAAAGGGGCGTTAACGAAATATTTTCGTCATCGTCCTGGTTGACGAAATTAACACTGACTGCGCCTCCTGAATCCGAGATTCGACTATCCGGCGGATCCTCCTCTCCAGTACCCCCAAAACCTTACCAGGGAGGCTGAGGAGTGTGATCCCCCTATAGTTGGAACACACCCTCCGGTCCCCCTTTTTAAAGAGGGGGACCACCACCCCAATCTGCCAGTCCAGAGGCACTGCCCCCGATGTCCACGCGATGCTGCAGAGGCGTGTCAACCAAGACAGCCCTACAACATCCAGAGCCTTGAGGAACTCAGGACGGACCTCATCTACCCCCGGGGCCTTGCCACCGAGGAGCTTTTTAACCACCTCGGCAACCTCGTCCCCAGAAATGGGAGGCCCCACGTCCGAGCTCCCCAACTCTGCTTCCTCATCGGAAGGCGTGTCGGTAGGATTGAGGAGGCCCTCGAAGTATTCCCCCCACCGACTCACGACGTCCCGAGTTGAAGTCAGCAGAGCCCCGCCCTCACCATACATGGTGTTGACGGTGCACCGCTTTCCCCCCCTGAGTCGCCAGATGGTGGACCAGAAACTCCTCGAGGCCGTCCGGAAATCATTCTCCGTGGCCTCCCAGAACTCCTCCCAAGCCCGGGTTTTTGCCTCAGCAACCGCCGAGGCCGCGTTCCGCTTGGCCTCTCGGTGCCCATCAGCTGCTTCCAGAGTCCCACTGGCCAAAAAGGCCCGATAGGACTCCTTCTTCAGCTTGACGGCTTCCCTCACTACTGGTGTCCACCAGCGGGTTCGGGGGTTGCCGCCACGACAGGCACCGACCACCTTACGGCCACAGCTCCGGTCGGCCACCTCAACAATGGAGGCACGGAACATGGCCCATTCGGGCTCAATGCCCCCCACCTCCCCCGGGACATGGTTGAAGCTCTGCCGGAGGTGGGAGTTGAAACTCCTCCTTACAGGGGATTCCGCCAGCCGTTCCCAACAGACCCTCACAATACGTTTGGGCCTGCCAGGTCTGACCGGCTTCCTCCCCCACCAGCGGAGCCAACTCACCACCAGGTGGTGATCAGTTGACAGCGCCGCCCCTCTCTTCATGCGAGTGTCCAGGACATACGGCCGCAAGTCCGACGATACAACCACAAGGTCGATCATCGAGCTCTGGCCTAGGGTGTCCTGGTGCCAAGTGCACATATGGACACCCTTATGCCTGAACATGGTGTTCGTTATGGACAGTCCATGACGAGCACAGAAGTCCAACAACAAAACACCACTCTGATTCAGATCGGGGGGGCCGTTCCTCCCAATCACGCCCCTCCAGGTCTCACTGTCATTGCCCACGTGAGCATTGAAGTCCCCCAGCAGGACGAGGGAGTCTCCCAGAGGAACACTCTCCAGTGCCTCCTCCAGGGACTCCAAAAAGGGTGGACTCTGAATTGCCGTTCGGTGCATAAGCACAAACAACAGTCAGGACCCGTCCCCCCACCCTAAGGCGGAGGGAGGCTACCCTCTCTTCTACCGGGGTAAACCCCAATGTACAGGCGCACAGCCGGGGGGGCAATAAGTATGCCCACACCTGCTCTACGCCTCTCACCACGGGCAACTCCAGAGTGGAAGAGAGTCCAACCCCTCTCGAGGAGGCTGGTTCCGGAGCCCAAGCCATGCGTCGAGGTGAGTCCGACTATATCTAGCCGGAACCGCTCAGCCTCGCGCACCAGCTCAGGCTCCTTCCCCAGCAGAGAGGTGACGTTCCACGTCCCAAGAGCCAGCTTCAGTAGCCGAGGATCAGACCGCCAAGGTCTCCGCCTTCGGCTGCCGCCCAGCTCACAATGCACCCGACCCCCTTGGCCCCTCCCACGGGTGGTGAGCCTGTCGGAAGGGGGACCCGTGTCGTTTCTTCGGGCTGTGCCCGACCGAGCCCCACGGGCACAGACCCGGCCACCAGGTGCTCGCTGGCGGGCCCCACCCCTGGGCCTGGCTCCAGGGGGAGGCCCCGGTAGCGAAGAAACACGGTGTCCAATGGTTTTTTCCATCATAGAGGGTCTTGTGAGCTGTTCTTTGTCTGGTCCCTCATCTAGGATCTGTTTGCCATGGGTGACCCTACCAGGGGCTTAAAGCCCCGGGCAACATAGCTCCCAGACTCATTGGGGCACGCAAACCCTCCCACCACGGTAAGGTGACAGCTCATGGGGAGGAAAACCAGTCAAATAATTTTAAAATCAATCCTGAAGCACACAGGTAACCAGTGCAGAGACTTTAAAACTGGTGTAATGTGAGGCAGAAGAGCATTGCAGTATTCGATCCTACAGGTAACAAAAGCATGAATTAGTGTCTAGTGTTTTGGCTTTAGAAAGAAATGGATGCCCTGTGGCAATGTTTTTAAGATGATAAAAACATCTTGGTGATTTGTCTGATATGGTGTTCAAAGGATAGATCTGAATCGAAGACCACACCGAGATTCTTAACCTTATCAGATGGTTTAAGTGCTAGTGCTTCCAGTTTAAAATTCAGTTTTTCCCTCAGTGCTTCAGGACCAATAACTAGTACTTCTGTTTTATCCTGGTTGAGCTGCAAGACGTTTTGTGCCATCCAAGACTCAATATCCAAAATGCAGTTAAAAAGGGCATCGATTGGCCCTGTGTCATCAGGAGACACGACAATATAAATCAGAATCAGAATCAGAATCAGAAAAGGTTTTATTGCCAAGTAATTTGTACATCACGAGGAATTTGGCCTGGTCAGTTTGGTGCCATAAGAACAAAACAAAAAATATAATAATAATAGAATAAAGTAATAAATGTAAAAAAATTAAAAATATGTGCAAAGTATTTGTAAGAAGAGCGCGTTAATGTAGCGCACTCTGTAATGACAGCGAGACAGAACGTTAATATAACGTTAATATATCAAGTGTCAGTGGGGGGGTACAGCGGGCCTTGTTGGTGAGGCCAACTGCAGAGGGGAAGAAGCTGTTCTTGTGGCGGGAGGTTTTGGTCCTGATGGACCGCAGCCTCCTGCCAGAGGGGAGTGCTTCAAAAAGTTTGTGTCCGGGGTGGGAAAGGTCGGCCACAATCTTGCCTGCACGCCTCAGCGTCCTGGAGGCGTACAGGTCCTGTAGAGATGGCAGATTGCAGCCGATCACCTTCTCCACAGAGTGGATGACACGCTGCAGTCTGCCCTTGTCCTTGGCGGTGGCAGCAGCATACCAGATGGTGATGGATGAGGTGAGGATGGACTCGATGATGGAGGTGTAGAAGTGCACCATCATCGTCTTTGGCAGGTTGAATTTCTTCAGCTGCCGCAGGAAGTACATCCTCTGTTGGGCTTTCTTGGTCAGGTACAGGTACAGCTCCCACTTGAGGTCCTGGGAGATGATAGTTCCCAGGAAGCGGAAGGACTCAACAGTGTAGAGTGGGGAAACTGTCAGGGTGATGGGGGTGAGTGGGGCTGGGCTCTTCCTGTAGTCCACAACCATCTCCACTGTCTTCACAGTGTTGAGCTCCAGATTGTTCAGTCCACACCAGGTCACCAGATGGTCAATCTCCCACCTCCCACCAGAGATGAGTCCAATGAGGGTAGTGTTGTCCGCGAACTTCAGGAGTTTGACAGACTGGTGACTGGAGGAGCAGCTGTTGGTGTACAGGGAGAAGAGCAGAGGGGAAAGAACACAGCCTTGAGGGGAACCGGTGCTGATGGTCCGGGAGTCTGAGACCTGTTTTCCCAGCCTCACGTGCTGCCTCCTGTCAGACAGGAAGTCTGTGATCCACCTGCAGGTGGAGTCAGGCACGTTCAGCTGGGAGAGCTTGTCCTGTAGCAGAGCCGGGATGATTGTGTTGAAGGCAGAGCTGAAATCCACAAACAGGATCCTGGCGTAGGTTCCTGAGGAGTCCAGGTGCTGGAGGATGAAGTTGAGGGCCATGTTGACTGCATCGTCTACAGACCTGTTGGCTCTGTAGGCGAACTGCAGGGGGTCCAGGAGAGGGTCTGTGATGGCTTTCAGGTGTGAAAGCACAAGGCGCTCAAATGACTTCATCACCACAGAGTTCAGGGCGACGGGTCTGTAGTCATTAAGTCCTGTGATCCTTGGCTTTTTGGGGACTGGGATGATGGTGGAGGTCTTGAGGCAGGCATGTCTCCAGTGAGGTGTTGAAGATGCCTGTGAACACCGGGGACAGCTGATCAGCGCAGTGCTTCAGGGTGGAGGGAGAGACAGAGTCTGGCCCGGCTGCTTTGCGGGGGTTCTGCCTCTTGAAGAGCTTGTTGACGTCTCTCTCCAGGATGGAGAGAGTCATTACTGTGGTGGGGGAGGAGGGGCTGGTGGGCTGGGGTTGGGGTATGGTGTCAGGGCTGTCCCATTGTCTCTCGAAACGACAGTAAAACTCGTTCAGGCTGTTGGCAAGGTCAAGATTGTCCAGGGAGTGGGGGGGTTTCGGCTTGTAGTTGGTCAGATGCCTGAGTCCTCTCCAGACAGAAGCAGAGTCGTTGGCTGAGAACTGTTTTTGAATTTTCTCAGAGTACAGACGTTTAGCTTCTCTCACCCCCTTGCTAAACCTGTACTTGGACTCTTTGAATCTGCCTCTGTCCCCACTCCTGAACGCCTCCTCCTTCACCAACCTTAGTTGTCTGAGCTTCGCTGTGAACCAAGGCTTGTCGTTGTTGTACCTCACTGTGGTGCGTGACGGTACACAACTGTCTTCACAGAAACTGATGTAGGACGTGACAGCCTCAGTAAACTCGTCCAGACTGTTGGAAGTAGCCCTGAAAATGTCCCAGTCGGTGCAGTCCAGACACGCCTGAAGATCTCCCACAGCTTCACTGGTCCACTTCTTGGATGTCCTCACAACAGATTTAGAGAGCTTTAACTTCTGCCTGTATGCAGGAATCAGGTGGACCATGGCGTGGTCAGAGTGACCCAGTGCGGCTCTGGGGACAGCATGATAAGCACTGCTTACTGTGGTGTAACAGTGATCCAGAATGTTCTCCTCTCTGGTCGGGCATTTAATAAACTGTTTGTATTTGGGGAGTTCGTGGGTGAGATTTCCTCTGTTAAAGTCACCGAGAACAATAACTAAGGAGTCCGGGTTTGTCCGTTCCACACACAGTATCTGATCGGCGAGTGTGCGCTGTGCCTCCTGCACGTTAACCTCCGGTGGAATGTAAACACCGACCAGCATGAATGAAACAAACTCACGGGGGGAGTAGAAGGGTTTGCAGTTTATGAAGAAAGTTTCCAGAACAGGAGAACAATGCTGTTGAATCACTGCCACTGAGTTCTGTGTCGCGATCCGCTCTCAGGAGTTGGAAGCCTGCCAGCTGCAGGGCCGAGTCCGGGATCGTTTCACACAGCCACGTCTCCGTGAAGCACAAAACGGAAGATGAATAAAAGTCTCTGTTCCTTGCCAACAGCAGCTGTGTTTATCACTCACGAAGGCCTTTTCCGTTTCTGCCAAGTCCCATTTGGCCTTGCTACAGCTCCATCAGCATTTCAAAAAATGATGTCCACCATACTGGCTGGCCTTCCAGGTGTACAAGCCTATCTTGATGATGTCATATGCTATGGAACCACCCAGCAGGATCACTATACCAACCTACGGAGGGTGCTGCATGCCCTGAATGAAACGGGACTCAAACTGAATATGAGCAAATATAAATTCAATCAGGCATCTTTGCCTTTTCTGGGAAACACCATATCCAAAGATGGACTCTATCCGAGTCAGCGCAGTGGCTCATGAGCCTGCCCCACACGACTCATGCTCCTTGAGATAATTTCTCGGTCTTGCTTAATGGTACAGTAAGTTCATTCCTAATTTTGCTACTGTTGTTGAACCACTACTGTCAGGTTCAAACACCTAGAAATTCACGAAAAGAAGAGAGAGAGAGACATCAAGGATTTTCACTCATGAGGAATGGGTGTGTCCTGCTTTACAAAGCTCTCAACTGTAAAAGGAAGGGGGATTTAATTTCGAGCCGGACGAGACCACATTCCTGACAGTGGAATTTACGACCTTCACACAAATAAGCGAGGCACAACTTTGCTCAAAACTCTTAATCAATATAACAAAACAGAGTATATATGGGATAACTATCATAAAATGTATTTACAACTCAACAACTACGTGCCACTCTCAAGAACTCTGCTGACCTGAGGTTCAGCTGGACAGGTTCAGGCTGAGTCCAGTTTTGCTGAAATCAGAGGACTGGTACTGGAGAGTCCTGCTCTCGCATTATATGACCCTGCATTACCTACTCAAGTCACTACTGATGCTTCTGATTATGGCCTGGAAGCTGTACTCACTCAGACCCATCCAGACAACACGGAAAGAACTGTTGCCTTTGCATCCAGGCCACTTTCCCGTGCTGAACGAAAGTACTCTACTATTGAACGTGAAGGTCTTGCTTGTGTTTGGGCAGTAGAGAAGTGGAGAACATGTCTATGGGGATGTCAATTCATGCCTGGTACTGACCATCAGGCACTGAAATCGCTCCTCACGTCTAAAGGTTCTGGTCGAGCTGGCCTGAGGATTGCCAGATGGTCAGCTCGACTGCTTTGTTTTACATACAATGCGACTTATGGCGCTTTTCCACTAGCTCTACACGGCTCGACACGGCTCGCCACGGTTCGGTTTAGTTGTGTTTCCATTACACTTCGTGCCTCCTCGACGTGGGCGGGGTCGTCGTAACACGGCTGCGCGTGTTGCTGCTCACCCTGTGGCTTTTTTTCTCTCGCACAGAAGGCAAAAGAAGAGAGCCAGAGAAGACTCCTGGGTGCCAGACAAAACAGTATTGAAAAGTACTGGAGAGTTTTGTTACGAGCTTAAAAAAGACGACATTTGGAGGTAAGCTAACGGTTGCTAACGCTAGCTTTTGTTATCCGCGTTATGACGCTTCCAGTGACGACACTCATCGCCCAATCAGTGGAAGGCAGTTGACTGACGTCACATTTTAGTAACGCTTCGGCCCGCTTGGAACCAGGGCTCAGGTACGGCGTGCTAGTGGAAACACGCAATAGCGCGCCGAGCCTAAGCAAGCTAGTGGAAAAGCGCCTTTAGTGCCCAGGCAAACAAAATATGACAGCTGATCCAGGCTTCCTCTTCCCACTACAGGAGATGACTCCGAGGTTCATTGCAGCCTGTGAGACATGCCCTGAACTGACACAACTTAGATACCAGATTCAGACAGGGTGGCCAAGATGCAGGAAGGGTGTGTCGTCTGAACTTGTTCCATACCTCAATGTCAGAGATGAACTGGCTGTGGGATGGCTCACTTATAGTGAGAGACACGGACCGCTTGATTGTTCCTGTTTCACTCAGATCCAGAGTGGTGGATTTGGCACGTACGTACAAAACAGAGACTTCGTGAACTATTGGTGGCCAAAAATGGACATCTCTGTACATAATATGATAGCTTCATGTGTGCCATGCCAGTATACTGACAGAACTACAAAAACTGCACCTGCGCCACTTATAACTGTGGATCTTCCAAACAGTCCATGGGAAAAAGTGGGCATTAACATTAAAGGTCCTTTTGAACATGCTACATGGGACTGCCGCTATTCCATAACTCTTACTACTATTATAGTAAGTAGCCTGAAGTAGCATTTGCCCTTACTGTCACTTCTGATGTACATAAACACATTTCTGACCACTGTGTTCAGCTGTGAAGGAAATCCTTCCTACTTAGTTTCAGACAATGGAAGTCAATTCACCTCCCATACCTTTGCCACTTTTCTCTCTCAGGGAGAGAGAGATTAAGCACCTGCGCTCAACTGTATATTATCCAAGAGCTAATGGAGCCATTGAAAGGTTCAACAGGGTGCTTAAAGAGTGCTTACACACTGCTGACAAAATGCACAGACCATAGAAACAAACTATTGTGCCACACAACATGTTACTACAGGAGCTACGCCATTCGAGTTCCTGAGGAACAGGAGAATGCGCACAAAATTACATGTACTTTCTGTCTCGCACGTTCCGAAGGGCTCTCCTGGATTTACAAAAACCCCTGACTGTGGTTAAGAAAGTGGGATCAAACACTTACCTCCGCATGAACGCATCCAAGCTAGCATTCTCTGACCTGCACTGGTTCAGAAAAGGATGCTACTTATGATGGATTTATGTTGCCAGAGGGTGTACAGCTTAATACACCAAAACAAGGCCGCTAACAGGTTTTGTTAGATAAAGTCACACAGGACTTATGGGCTGGAATGTTGGTTGTAATGCAAAGGGAAAATTAAAAAAAAAAAAAACTGGTGGAAAACTGTGATACTTAAGTTATGCATTTTCATATTTTTATTGTTTATTATGCCCAAGGTTGTTGACATTTATCATTACAGAAATGCTGTTTTGCTGTTTCCTTAAAAAGACATATATAAAAAAAAATTGGTTCATTTGGTCAATCTACAGAAGTAAATCCTTTCAGGAAAGGGGAACATTTCCCCTTTCCTGAATGATATGAATGAGTGCCTACAGAGGGCGCTAGAGAACTGTATGCCATGATGACTGAGTTGTGACTGTAGGAGAAGATGAAGGAGTAAAAAAAAGCTGGAAGTAAAGTCTCCTGCGAGTTCGTTGATAACTTTTACAAAATACCACAAGCCTCCAGCGGCACAGCCTCCAGCCGCTCCAGTCCCTGCTCCAGAGGGGGGGTTCTGCCAAGCTCGACTCTTCCAGTTCCTGCTCCAGAGGGAGCTCCGCCAAGCTCGCCTCTTTCAGTCCCTGCTCCAGAGGGGGCCAGAGGGGGCTCCTCCGAGCTCGCTTCTTCCAGTTCCAGCTGCAGAGGGGGCTCTGCCGAGCTCGCCTCTTCCAATTCCTGCTCCAGAGGGGCCCAGGTAGGCTCGCCTCCTATTCATCGGACGTCTGGCCGTCTGCCAGACAAGCTCCAGCACCTGGTTCCACGTCGCCGGACGCCTGTCTGCCCGCTAGACCGTCGCTGGTTCCAGGTTCCGCTGGTTCAACGGTGGACGTCTGACCGTCTTTCAGACCGGCTCCAGCTCCCACGTCGCCGGACGTCTGGCCGTCTGCCAGACTGTCTCCAGCTCCCACGTCGTCGAACGTATGCCAGTCCGCCAGACCGTTTCCGGCTACAGCCCCCTCGTCGATGGTCGTCTGGCCATCTGCCAGACCGTCTCTGGCTCCAGCTCCCTCGCCGCTGGTCGTCTGCCAGACCGTCTCCAGCTGAAGCTCCCTCGTTGCTGGTCGTCTGGCCATCTGCCAGACCGTCTCCAGCTCCCTCGCCGCTGGTCGTCTGCCAGACCGTCTCCAGCTGAAGCTCCCTCGTCGCTGGTCGTCTGGCCATCCGCCAGACCGTCTCCGGCTCCAGCTCCCTTGCTGCTGGTTGTCTGGCCGTCCAACAGACCGGCTCCAGCTCTCTTCTTTCGGGTCCCTCCTCCCACCCAGGTTTTGGGATGTCTGGAATCCATCCCTTGGGGGGGGGGTGGGGGGTTCTGTCTGCAGTTAATTTTTCTGCCATGATCTGTGTTTCTGTTTAGTCTCTAGTTTACAGTTTAACCTTCCCCTGTGTTCATTGTCATCAGCTGCACTCACTACACCAATCACCCTCCATAGTATTTAGTCTTCCAATTTGTTCATGTTCTTTGTCAGATCCTCACTGTCACTCATGTATAGTCACGGTCATTCATGTTTGGAATCAGGTTTGTCCTTGTCAGGTTTTTTCATAGTCATAGTCAGGTTTTTGTTTGTTCCTTAAAGGCCAACTTCCACTAAAAACCGGTTTTACTCGCTTCTTCTGAAAAAGGGAGGGTCACCCCTATTTACATACACATACCAGGCTTCCAAGTGTTGCGTCACCTCCACAGGCTGTTTTCCCAAATTTACAGAAACAATGCAGAGCCACGAGCGAATCAGAAAAGCCTGTACATTCTACGTCAAACTGAAAAAAAAACTTGGGATTATGCCCGCCCATGGAAACCCGCCCCCCTCGGACGGAATAGATAAGTACAGGTACTAGTGAAGACACGCGACTCGCTGCCTGCGGAGTTGAGAAGCTAATCAGCTAACTTTTTATTAGCATGGCGGAACATACTCGTACGTGTGCGATCTGTGGCAATAAAGGCTCTAGCATGGTTGCCGCGTCTGCTAGCGCGAGCGGTGTTGATGAAGTCACGATTTCGTGCCCGCCATATATAGTGGCGCAAGTCGTTGCGCCAGTAGTTGCAATTTTCTCCGTCACAGAGGTGGCGCTGCTACGTGACGGTTACCTCTACTCTGCAACCACGAAAGTGGAGAAGAAAACAATGCCGCATTCAAGAGCAGGAACACTGTAATTAATGATACTGCTGCAGTTTTCGGATCATTTTAAGTTTTTAATTCAATTAATAGAGATGAAGGTTTGAAGCCCCCTGCATCAACAGAGTCTCTGCCCTCTTCTTTGCCTTCACGTATCTGTCCCGTAGCTTTTTCCACACATTCTTACAGAACTCTCCCTCTTTCCCCAAAGTTCTGCCAATCTCTGTCCACCAGTTTTGGGAGTTTACGTGCTCCCTGTGCTGTTTCACTGCAGTTTCGTACAGCTGCCTGTACAAACGCACCTCCTGACTGAGCTGGTCTCACATTGGTCCATCCGGCTTTTCGTTGGTGGCGCCGCCAAGTTACAAAAATCGACTGGTGCACAACAACGCGCTGCGCCGTCTGTTCAAGGGAAGCGCCATGACTGATACGTCATTTTGACGTCACGGTGCGACACCGCCGTGACAGACGCGTCAACCATGCTAGCGGCTTTAGGCATTGTCGATGCATATGTTGTCCAGGAATGAGGATGATAGGAAGAGATGGCTGGAGTTCATCTACGGAACATCACAACAAATTAAATTTAACAAGACGCTAGTGTTGTGTTCCACACATTTCCTGGACAGCGACTTCACAAACTTGGGCGAGTACAACAGGGGTTTTGCTGCAAAGCTGTTTCTACGACCTGGGTCTATACCATCACGAAGAACAGGCACCAGCCCACAGGCGGTAAGTCGTTGATTGTTAACTTTTGCATCCGAGTTTTTGTTACAAACACAGCATGTTAATTTCATTCCGTGGCAGCCTGTGTTATGGGTACAGAGGTCCGTTTCACGAAGCAGGTTTAATGAAAACTCTGAGTTGATTAACCCTGAAATGAGGGAAACTGAGTTTTCCGTTTCACAAAGGGAGGTAACTCAACCCCGAGAAAGAGGGGTAACTCTAGCCTGTTTCACAAAGAGTAGAAACAGACTCTCTGAACCTAACCTGGTCGGGACCAGGTTTTACTCAAGTCCATTAGGCACAGTAGGAGGCGACTTTTTCCACGAACATGGCATGTCCTTTTGACAACGATCCCGTGGATGAAGGTACAGCATTATTGCGCGGAGAATTAAATATTCGTCGGGAGATTATCAGACCGCGCATAGATGTTTTTGCATTTACAGACAATTATCTTTTTGAGCGGCACCATCAGAATCTGTTGGGACAAAAGATAAAAAAGACATAAGACAAATAAATATTTGTATGAATAGGCTTAAAAAAGATATATACATAGGCCTATTATATTTTATAAAGACACTTGTGTCTTGGGGGTGGATTCCCTCCAGGGATTCCCTCAGCCACTGGCCTTTCGTTAGAGGTGGTGGTGCTAGGCACCACCCGTTTTACAGGCATCTGCCTTCTTTCTGTTGGCTGAGTAGAAGTCTGTGTTAGTTAAATAAGTTAAATAAGCTTAATTATTTAACAGAACATGATATAGATGAGAAGACATAGTTTATGTGTGTGAAAACAGAATTATGTTGGAAATAAAATAACTGCACAATCAAATAGCCACTTAATATTTATATAATATTTCTGTCTTCCAGAGCACATCCCAGGCGCTATTGACACCACCCTTGAGCCATGTTGCCATTCTGACAGACCCACCTCGACGTTCAACTCGAACCACACAGGTTTGCATGGGAACATTAGGTCCTCACATGAGAAGCAAAGATTTGTAGTTTATACAATACATTTCTTCTGTGCCAGTTACTGGATATTTCATTTCTTGTGAGACAGATCATTATGTAGTGAAGCAAAATGCTATTCCAGAATTTGTGGCCACTTATACTTGCTATGCTACATGCCTCCCCTTTCTGTATGTTACGTCATTGCATTATGTGAAATTGTGTAGTGTCTACTGACAGTAACACACATTTTATTGACTTTAGGTTTCCAATTTGATTGTGTCAAAGACACAAAAATGTATAAAAGTAGAAGAGTAGGCACTTCTAATGCACCATGGGGCCCTCAGTCCTCCACACCCATCATGCCCGTTCACCATCGGCCATCTAAAAGACCGCGGTTGGAGGAGGAGGAGGAGGAGGAGGAGGAGGAGGAGGCTACCCCCACTGCATCCACATGCGCCGCCAACATCACTGACACCCTCTCAATACCAGATCCTCTTGACTCCACATATGACCCTGCACAGTCGAGGACCACGCTAACAGAATCATCACAGCTTTCGTATGTGCTTTGGCATGTTATCTCATCAGATATTAATACTCACATTTGTTTTGATTGATTTATTGTCAAACTAATCTTGTCTCTCTCTCTCTCTCTCTCTATATATATATATATATATATTTTTTATTTTTTGATTTGTCATTTTATCTGTAATAGTGACAACTCGTCATCTCCAACTGGACACACGGACAAAAAATACATTGTTTTTGAGAAGAACCTCATGGAACTCTTCCAGCACTGTCCACACTGTACTAGGTCGACAGAGGTGAAGACGTACAGGCGAGGAACATTTTTGTCCATTGACCAGAAATGTCACCACTGCAAGTTTTTCAGGCAATGGAAGAGCCAGCCAATCATTAAGAGCTCACCAGTAGGCAACATCCAACTGTCAGCAGCCATATATTTCAGCGGATCATCATTTTATCAAGTACAAAATGTAAAGCATACATTCATTTCAACACCATGTCTTATATAATATTTGTAACGGTTCTGGTCTAGTTGTTGCTGAATAGCTTATTCTTAATTAACTGATTGCTTTTGAAGTGCAATAATAAACCTTCTAAATGATTGACAAAACTTCTACAACCTCGACTGATAAAGACATGTTTCTGTGGCAGGGTTAATAGCAGCCTACACCAGTAAAATGGGCACTAGGGGGGCAACAGGAGCATAGATGGCAACCAACACTAGCTGCTACAGTCTTGTAATACTTTTTCATGTACACTTTTGTTTGTAGATGTTTCAAGCCATGCGCCTCCAAAACATCAGTTACTCAGCATTCCGGAGGCATGCAAATCGTTTCCTCGAGCCGGCAGTGATTCACTCATGGCACCAGCTTCAAGACACTGAAATGGAGTCTCTGAGGCACAAAAAAGTCAAGCTTGGTGGGGACATGAGAGCAGATTCACCTGGTTAGAGTTCTATCCATCTGTCTATCTACTTGTATCTGCACACATGTTCACATGTATAACTGTTGCAAAACGAACTACAGATGCAAAATTAGACCCAAATGTGTGATATAATTCTAATAAGAAAACCGAAAATAAAGTCCGCACACCAATCTCCCGTTTCTCAATTTAATTCCTCAGACATTGTGTGAATGTCTGAGGAAGGGCAGGCTGCCCGAAACGTCACATTAAATTGAGAAACGGGAGATTGGTGTGCGGACTTTATTTTCAGTTTTCTTGTTACTTTGCTAGTCCTGCACCCATAACTTTTTTTGAGACGGATGTGCGTGTTTTTTCTTTGCTCAACGTGATATAATTCTAATACCAACACTGTTGTATTTGTATTTGAAGGACACTCGGCCAAGTATGGAACTTACAGTCTGATGAATCTGGAGACCAACACCATCATCAACCTTCAACTAGTACAGGTTAGTGGGCACACGCATATAGAATGATTGCCATTTTTACTCAATGCACTGCTCATCCTCTCCTTTACTTTCACTCTCACTGACAATTGTTTCTCTACAGCTCAACACAAAGCTTATATTTCTTGCCCTGGAAGTAGTTTAAAGTCAATATATACTTCCTTTCTATGTTTTCACAGAGCAATGAAGTCGGTGGGAGCCACAATATGGAGAAAGAGGGACTCACGAGAAGCCTGCAGCTGTTGGAGTCGAAGGATGTGACTGTGGACTACATTGTCACCGACCGTCACCCCCAGATCCAGAAGTTCCTCAGAGACCGCAAGATAACACACTATTATGATGTGTGGCATTTTGAGAAAGGTCAGTGCCTTATGGATTACAAAGTGCATTCCAATTCCGCATAGCATTCCCATATGCATGATCATGACCAATGTGAAATCAGCTAATCCCTTTTGTGACTCTCAGGTCTGTCCAAGAAGGTGGGAAAAGTGGCTAAAGAGAAGGACTGCGAGGTGGTGAAAAAGTGTCAGCGAGGGATCAGCAACCACGTGTACTGGTGTGCAACATCCTCCTCCTCCGGGCCAGAGAAGGTCACAAAGTGGAAATCTTTGATGAACCACATGCAAAACAAGCACGTCCACGACAACCCTATCTTCCCAAAATGCCTACACCCTGACCGCACCAGCAGAGACCGCAAGAAGTGGTTTAAACCAGGTACCAGAGTATTGTTATACTGGACTCGCTGCATGTTGTGACAACGGCTTTCGAATAGATATTTACATTACGCTTCATCTTTTCAGGTACCAAAGCCATACAGAGGATGGAGAAGATTCTTGTGAACAAGAGGGTTCTCAATGACGTGGAGAGACTAAGGCTACGTGCCCACGACAACGGTAACGACAGATAAACGCAGAACATTTCGACAGATGTGCCTATCTTGCACATGGCGACGGCGTTTTTAGGTGTTCAAAACGGAGAAAACGCAAACGCCCTCCAGAGTGGAGATCTTGAAAACGATCCAACCTCTCGTCGCCGTAGGAACAGTTCAAAACGCAGAAGTGCGTTTTTTGCACACGTTAAGTGGGTAGTTCTCCATGAACGACTCCCATATCTCACTATATTTATTTTGGACACTCTCCCAATCCACATTATCCACTGCCTTCCTGGCTTTGTAGTTCAGTGTTGTGTTCAGGAGCAACTGGACCTCATCATCTGTCCAAACAAAGTTTGAAGGCGTACTGTTGTTGCCGCCGTGCTTCGCCATTTTCTTCCAACTGACGCGGAGGAAGTAGCCACAAAACAGGCATTTCTCATATTTATTAATATATAACAATATAACTCATATAACAATACCAAAGGTATTGTTGCTACTGCCACCTACGTCCGGGGCGTGCATACTACATCGGGAAACTGCGAGTTTTATGAGTTTTATACGTTTTCCCTGTTCCCATGGATAGACAGATATCCACCCCCAAGCGCTCGTGAGAACGCAGATAAATTGTGGAGGAAAAAAACGGACATCTGCGTTTATGCTTCAGAGCGTTGTCGTGGGCACGTAGCCTAAGCTCCCAGTACCAAACGTCAACACTGGAGGCATTCCACAGCCTGATGTTGCGGTTCACACCCAAGAATGTGGTCTTTCCTTTCATCGGAATGCTGTGCAGGTATGTTTGTACACATCTGCCTTTTTACAATGTTTTAGCATGTTTACCATGATTATATTGCTTTGGTTTAGACTAATAGAGGTTAAATGGTGACTTGTAACCAAAACTTTTTTATTTATTTTTTATTTACAGACACTATCTGGCAGTGCTTCACTATAATGAAAATTCAGGGCGCACCCAGGCAAGAACTATCAAAGGAACCCTGAGATACAGCATCCACTACCCCAAGTGAATGAGCTGCAGTACAGCTCATTCACTCCGGTAAGGACGTCCATCATACTCAAAGTCGTCATCTACGTCGTCAAAATCTGATAAATATCCTGCCATGTTGCACAAAACTAGCAGTAGCAAACTCCGTGCGAAGTTAGCTGACTGTCACAGACCAAGGAGCTACCACATAGCTAGCCTCTGTCACAGCTTCACTGGATTTGGCCAGATTTGTGAACATTGACTGCTGTGCAGTGTAGCCTCTTTTCATTTGTTCGAGCTTACTAGCGCGCTCCTCGCTAGTGAATTTTTTCCTAGCTTTTCAGACATCTTATGTTTGAACAATGTCCATCCATTATCCATCCATTATCTTCCGCTCCTCTGGGGATCGGGTTGCGGGGGCAGCAGCTTGAGCAAAGAGACCCAGACGTCTCTGTCCCCGGCCACTTCCTCCAGCTTTTCTGGGGGGACCCCGAGGCATTCCCAGGCCAGCCGAGAAACATAGTCTCTCCAACGTGTCCTGGGTCTTCCCCGGGGACTCTTCCCAGTGGGACGGGCCCGGAACACCTCACCGGGGAGGCGTCCAGGAGGCATCCTAACCAGATGCCCGAGCCACCTCATCTGACTCCTCTCAATGCGGAGGAGCAGCGGTTCTACTCCGAGCCCTCCCGGATGACCGAGCTTCTCACCCTATCTCTAAGGGAGAGCCCAGACACCCTGCGGAGGAAACTCATTTCGGCCGTTTGTATTCGCGATCTCGTTCTTTCGGTCACTACCCACAGCTCGTAACCATAGGTGAGGATAGGAACATAGATTGACCGGTAAATCGAGAGCTTCGCCTTCTGGCTCAGCTCCTTCTTCACCACGACGGGCCGGTGCAGAGCCCGCATTACTGCAGATGCCGCACCGATCCGTCTGTCAATCTCCTGCTCCATTCGTCCATCACTCGTGAACAAGACCCCGAGATACTTGAACTCCTCCACTTGGGGAAGGATCTCATTCCCGACCCGGAAAGAGCATTCCACCCTTTTCCGGCCGAAGACCATGGTCTCAGACAGGGCTGTAGTACTCGAGTCCGGTCTTGGACTCGAGTCCGGACTCGAGTCTGGGTTTTTATGGTCTCGGACTTGTCTCGGACTCGCTGGTATTTGACTTGGACTTGTCTCAGTCTCGGCCACTGGACTTGCCAAATATGGTTCTTGGTCTCGACCGAGTCCAGGCGTCTTTATTTTGTTACAATATTCAAGGGAAAACAAGTAACCACTTGATAACCAATCACACACCAGTTTATTTTTGCGCGCCCTGCATCTGAGCCTTGCCAACGTTCTTATCCTTCACACACACAGTGAGAAGATGTCGGCCAATTCCGCTATCGTAAAATTTGGTTTCACTAATCATAAAGAATTTCTCAGCTCAGCACTTAAGAAAAAACACAGGGCAGATTGCAGATTCTGCAAATCGACAATCTCGGAGACATCTGGCGCAACATCAAACTTTGTGAGACACCTGCAGAGACATCATTCATCTCGGTAAGTTAACTGCAGAGCTAGGCGGTGCTTAGCCTCATAGGCTAGGCTATGTGTTATGCATTAGCTAACATAGCGGAAGATAAGCCAAGGTAATGTGTTTTTGGACATAGTTATCATCACTTACTGTACGTCTGGTATTACTGGTTTCATCAGATATAAAAAAATCAAACAATTGTGAATGTGGAATAAGCGATTGGTTGTCGTGAATTACATTTGTGGTTGTGTGATACTGTACTTGTGTTACAAAGGGTAGCAGCTGCACAAACGCTCGAGCGTTTACGTTAACGTTAACTTAGGGTAAAATAAACGTTGCATCAGGTTAAAGTGATGGTTCGGAGTAGATTCACCGGGTCATTTTAACCGTGACATCCAGCCAAGTAGCCCTGGCAATTTTCCCCGGGACCAGCCCCCCCTCAGTATTAATTAGTATCTCCAATCTAATTAAATAAACATAAAAAAACGAGCACAGACCGCTCAGTCAATGGCATGTACCCATAGAAAAAATACACACACATCACACAACCTGACATCGACTGCTAACAACCATGATCAGTAACCGACACAAACCCAGACACATAATGGCTCGGCGGCCAGCAATCGGATAAACCAATGAAGTGAATCAATGCTGTGAAAGAATGAAAACAAGTGAATGAAACCTGCACTCACCCATTATGAAGTTAACTCTGCCAGCCACTCCATAACCTGCTCAGCCAACTCCTTGACGTCGGGTATGGTTGGTAACGTTACGGCGGCTAGCATTAGCAACGAGGCTGCTAGGCTTGCTAAATCGGTAAGCATTAGGCTACTGAAGAAAGCTAGTCTTTTTAGCTACGTTATATTATCATCTTTCTTCTCGGCTATAAACTTTGTTTACGGCCACTGGCCCATGCGCGTAATTTGCACGGGGGTTACGGGGGTCATGACCCCCTCAAAAATCAGATCCAGCTAATATAACCCCCCCAATATCATCAAATCAAATCATCAAAAAATATCATAAAATTCTGAATGAATAACTTTTGTTTGTTTTCTTTATTCATTCATTTCATTTCAAGATAGTATCATGTTTTAAATAATCTGTAATGTAACCCCCCCCCAAACCGACTACTTGGTATTACCCAACCCAATTTCTCTACCGAAAGTTTGTTTATGCGCAGACGCTGGACCTGGTGAGTGGTGCCAGAGGGTGCCAGGGATCACTGTGTGGAACCAATGTCACTGAACTGTATCTTAAGTTGCTGTTTGCTCCAAAACAGTCACACTTTTTTGGGGTTTGTTGTGCTAAGAGGTGGATTAACGAGAGTTAAATTGATGGAAAAGGGCTGTGACAGCTGCTCAGAAAGTTCACAAAGCTAGCGCGAAAATCTTGAACGTTGTCTTGCATATACCAAGACGTTCACCTCATGTGTTCCTTATATGTGATCCTGCAAGGCGAAACCAGTCGCTTTGGTAAAATTTACAAAACTAAGTTATTGTGCTCACATGAACGGCCATAAACTAAGTTTCCAACGATATGTATATTGAGGCTATTGCTATCGCTAAGATAACTGCATCCAAAGTTGGCATGGTTCTCCTGTCACGATAATGCTTGAAGAGAAGAAAATCACCTTTTTAAGCGGCGTTGACAACTGGAATGACTGCTAATGTGTTAAATCTTCACCGGGCTTGACAGTCAAAACATATGTTTTTCCGTGAAATTTGTTCAACCCGCCCAGTTTTCCAGTCGTTTCAGTAATATATTGTGGTCAACTGTATCAAATGCAGCACTGAGATCTAGTAGAACTAAGACTGACATTTTTCCACCGTCTGTATTCAGACATATGTTGTTAAACTCTTTGTCAGAGCATTCTCAGTGCTGTGGTTCTGTCTAAAAGTTGACTGGAAGGTGTCATAGCAGTTGTTTTGTTTTAAAAAGTAATTAAGTGGTTGAAAAACCGCTTTTTCAATGATCTTACTTAAAAATGGGAGATTTGAGATAGGCTTGTAGTTGTTCATTTGTGTCTTGTCAAGATTGCCCTTTTTCAGCAGAGGTTTGATTACAGCTTTTTTTTTTTTTAGTGGCTCTGGAAACACACCCGACATTAAAGACAAGTTCACCATCAGTAACAGGTCTGACTCCTTTAATAATATTATTATTAATTTATAGCAATCTTAATGTGATAGTAAGTGGGCAATATGTGAAATCAGTTCAGAATAAAGGTGCAAGCTGCTCTCCAGTGTGCCACCCTGTATTGTGTGATGTATCGAGAGTTGCATTGTGCATAATACATTTGCTGCATGTAGGTGCCAATACAGTGATGAAATTGATTAATCTTTAAGTTCTTGTCATCTGCCAATGTTGGCTAGTGCTTAAACACTGAATTTAACCACTGTGTCGTTATGGCATAAATAGTGAAGTGAACTGCTGCATTTACGTTAAATAGCCTAAATCAGTAAAAGTATCACAATGTATTTCTAACACAGGAATGGCAAATTAGCGAGCAAGAAAATGATTAAATAAATAAATAAATATGCTGCGAGTTTAACCCCCCCAATGGTAGACCCAAAGTTACGCCTTTGGGCCCTAACCTGACGCCCTAGCTGTCAAATCACCGGAAGTTTTCACCGGAAGTACTGGCGCACACACAAAAGCTCTCTCCAGACATATCTTTCTTTCATTCCGCCCAGATGAAATTTAATGCCACTCTTCAAAAATCAGCGAAATTGAAGACATTTTATCTGCCGGTGAACCCAAGTGTCCATTGTCCTGATAAAGATCTAGCCTACCAGCTGTTGTGAGGCTTCACTTTGACAGCATTCTCAGTGGTTTAAGGTAAAATAAATTGAGGCAATTGTCACAAAAACAAATAGCATCCGTTTTACACTGCCAAATGAAATATTGGCTACACAACGAGCCCCTCGTCAGCCCTCATCATCAGTAAATGTCAGGCCACATGCATTTAATAGAATTTGACTTTTGAGGGAGTGAGAGTGGCTACGATCTCAATTGAAAGAGGCACCGCAAATAACATTTTCGAGTACATGCTATATTTAAGATAAAAATAATCATCCCGTCCACAAAATTCTAGCAATTCTATTTTAATTTAAAACTTATGTCTGGTATATTTTCTGTGTGTGCAGAATTTCCTCTGTACGATAACAGACATTTTTTAATACGTCCAGTCAGAAAAAAGTCTACTGTAACCTTTTTTGAGACAGACTTAAGATAAACACTAAAATATTGCTGCAAATATGGCTCTCCCTTCATGTCAGTGTCTGGACACAGCTTTGAATGCCCTCTCAGTTTCTTAAAACATTTAATAAACAAAGAAAGCCATTTACTAGGCTAATAGTTTGACAATTCAGAAAGAACTTTATTTAGCCTTTCTCAGTATGGACATGTATAAATGATTCGGGATACAGATTTCACTTATCTTTAAATAAAGCTTAAGTTATAATATCTGCCTTTTATTCTGTTCCACCACCAAACTTAAAGATGCTTTTGTATTTCCATCTCCAGGCTGGAGGAGTATCGCCAAGGACTTCAACAGGGGGATTCACAGCCAAGGATTGATTCATTTCAGCAGCGACCATCGCAAGTTCAAGTTTACAATGCTTGTTCATCAAGGCAGCAGGCTATCAACCAAACAATCATCCAAGACCTGATCATCGGCTGCTGTCTACCTCTATCAATCGTGGAAAATAAACATTTCCGACATTTTCTACACACCATGGATCAAAGGTACACCCCAATCTCCAGAGCAACCATAACTAGCAAAGAGATACCTCAACTGGTTATGAGAGTGAAAGAGTGCATCATGTCCAGTCTGGTAGAGCAGAAATCCATCTCTGTTACTGCTGATATATGGTCAGACCGCACAATGAGATCTTACCTGGGAGTCACAGCTCATGTTCTCGACTCTTCAGCCAGTGGGTACACTCTGAAAGCCTACCTGCTCGACTGCAGAAGATTCAAAGGGCGTCACAGCTCTGAAAACATTTCAGCTGCCTTTGATGAGATACTGGATGACTACAATATCAGTGACAAGGTAGATTTTATCATCACTGACAATGCAGCGAACATGAAAAAGGCATTCAAGGTCATCATGGTAGACCACTCAGATGACAGTGAGGATGACAGTGAGGATGAGGAGGACATGGTTGGGGAACAGCTGGACTTTCTTCTTGGTTCCCGTCAACGGCTATCCTGCTTTGCCCACAGTCTTCAACTGGTTATCGGGGATGGGATGAAAGAAGTAAAAGCGATGTCCCGGGCACTCTCAAAAATAGCCAAACTTGCCAGTCTGCTGCATAGTAGCACGGTCTTTAAGGATCGGTTTGAGGCCGTTTTTGGAAATGGTAAGAGCATTCCAGTCTCAAATGTCACAAGGTGGAATTCGCAATTCAGAAAATTACAAGCAGTCATTGAATTGGATCATACTGCACTAATTCAGATGTGCTCAGTGGACTTTGAGACTGTTGTCCTTAGCTCACGTGAATGGGCCCAGTGTAGAGAACTTACACAGATTCTTAGACCGTTTGCTGAGGCCATTGAGTTGACGGAGGGTGACAAAATGATTACCATCAGCATGGTTGTCCCTACTGTCCTCGAGCTACATTCTCACTTAACAGAAATGGATAGTGAAAAGAGGCTATGTAGGCCATTGACCAGGGCCCTCAAAGCTTCACTGAAAAGAAGATTTGCCGGCATCTTTGTTGGATTACAAATGCCAGAAGATCCTGGCCTTGATTTGCCATTCAGCCATCATATATACATGCAGGGAGCGATGCTGGACCCCCAGTTCGGTTTGAACTGGGTTGAGTTGGATGTCAGGACCAGTGGCAGTGCTACCACCATACAAAGTACAAAGAAGGAACTGCAGAAGTCGCTAACAGGTATATATTTCAAAATCTCCCTTTAAAGTACAGTGTAGTTGCAAGGTTACTGAAGTGGAAGAAGAAGTGAGTCAATGTATTTCTGTTTTCTTTTTTCCAGACAGCTTGATTGCTCAGGCTCAGAGAGTGGAACTGGACATCTGTGAGGAACTCCCAGAACCAACTCAGGATTCTCCCCCAAACCCCAAAATTCCAAGGCTCCTGGGTAAATATAAAGCTAAAAAAAAGAACCATTCCTCCCATGGGTATCCAAGCATCAACAGTGAAGTGAACGCATACCTGGAGGACATTCAGAGCTGTTCAGCAGAGGAGGATGCCCTTGTGTTTTGGTTAAAAAACAAGGACAAATACCGTCATTTGCATGCCCTGGCTGTCAAAATGCTGTCTGTACCTGCCTCTTCAGCACCAGTTGAACGAGTGTTTAGTGCTGGAGGGCTCATTATGAGGCCCCATGGAGCCAGTCTAGGAGCAGAAATGCTCTCCTCCCTCATATTTCTGAAATGTAACAAACCACTTTTGTAAAACTGAGTAGTTACACATTTATGTAAACGTTTGTTGATCATTTACACAATTAGTTTTTCTTGTTCACAAGACATTCATTAGTAGTTTAGTTTTACTTACCTCACAAGGAAATCAAACCACTTTTGTAAAACTGAGTAGTTACACATTTATGTAAACGTTTGTTGATCATTTACACAATTAGTTTTTCTTGTTCACAAACATTCATTAGTAGTTTTACTTACCTCACTTACAAGAAAAACAAATCGACAAACTTTTAGTTGCAAACAGAATGCTACACTCTAAAATTTGTTGATGATTTACTCAGATTTGTTTTTCTTGTAAGTGAGGTAAGTAAAACTATTAATTCACAAGACATTCACATTAGTAGTTTTACTTACCTCACTTATAAGAAAAACAAATCTGAGTTGATCATCAACAAATTTTAGAGTATTGCATTCTGTTTGCAACTAAAAGTTTGTCGATAATTTACTCAGATTTGTTTTTCTTGTTAGACTTGGTATTGAAGCTTCTAGGTATTGAAGTATACCACTGTTAAAATTGATTTTACTCTTTGACTGCAATCTGTGTGTGTGTGTGTGTCCTCCATAAACAACTTCTGCACTTTGTTCGGAAATAAAAATAACATATTTTAAATTGCACTCTGTTTATTGTTATTTAACCAAACTTTAATGTTTTCTGAAAATAGATGTCTTTCTCATTAGCACACATCTAAATAACAAAATGATACAATATTGTTTTTCCAGGGAAGGCATAAACCAACCATAGGAGTACACTGGTAATACTGGTCATTCTTGTCTATGTCTGGAGTGAAGCTATATTGTAATTTAGTTGCTCAAATGCTCAGTACTGGTACCTAGCAGTGGTAATAGTAGTGGGTTGGTGTTTGTATCAGTTAACTATAGGCATCACCTTATATCATTCTATTTTCTTTAGATTAGATTATGTGATATCAAGGGGAATGGTTATACTTACAAATCGTGGGTGTTGTGACACTATTTTTGCTTTTAGATCAACAAATAATAACCCAAAATGATTGACTTTATACTGTCATGCATCCAACTTGTTCTTTTCTGTCCTGGACTCGGTCTTGACTCGGACTCGAGTTTTTTGGACTCGGTCTCGTCTTGGACTTGAACCTATTTGGACTCGGTCTTGACTTGGTCTCGACCGGTCCTGGTCTTGGACTTGTCTTGGACTCGATAAAGGTGGTCTTGACTACAGCCCTGGTCTCAGATTTGGAGGTGCTGATTCTCGTCCGCAGAAACCAGAGACCCGATTCTGAGGTTGCCAAACCGGACCCCCTCAACGCCCTGGCTGCGCCTAGAAATTCTGTCCATAAAAATTATGAACAGAATCGGTGACAAAGGGCAGCCCTGACGGAGTCCAACCCTCACAGGAAACATGTCCGACTTACTGCCGGCACTTACTCGGTCGGGCACAGCCCGAAGAAATTACACGGGTCCCCCTTCTGACGGGCTCACCACCCGTGGGAGGGGCCATGGGGGTCGGGTGCAGTGTGAGCTGGGCGGCAGCCGAAGGCAGAGACCATGGCGGTCTGATCCTCGGCTACTGAAGCTGGCTCTTGGGACGTGGAACGTCACCTCTCTGCTGGGGAAGGAGCCTGAGCTGGTGCGCGAGGCTGAGCGGTTCCGGCTAGATATAGTCGGACTCACCTCGACGTATGGCTTGGGCTCCGGAACCAGCCTCCTCGAGAGGGGTTGGACTCTCTTCCACTCTGGAGTTGCCCGTGGTGAGAGGCGTAGAGCAGGTGTGGGCATACTTATTGCCCCCCGGCTGTGCGCCTGTACATTGGGGTTCACCCCGGTAGACAAGAGGGTAGCCTCCCTCCGCCTTAGGGCGGGGGGACGGGTCCTGACTGTTGTTTGTGCTTATGCACCGAACAGCAGTTCAGAGTACCCACCCTTTTTGGAGTCCCTGGAGGAGGCACTGGAGAGTGCTCCTCCGGGAGACTCCCTCGTCCTGCTGGGGGACTTCAATGCTCACGTGGGCAATGACAGTGAGACCTGGAGGGGCGTGATTGGGAGGAACGGCCCCCCCGATCTGAATCAGAGTGGTGTTTTGTTGTTGGACTTCTGTGCTCATCATGGACTGTCCATAACGAACACCATGTTCAGGCATAAGGGTGTCCATATGTGCACTTGGCACCAGGACACCCTAGGTGGTGAGTTGGCTCCGCTGGTGGGGGAGGAAGCCGGTCAGACCTGGCAGGCCCAAACGTATTGTGAGGGTCTGTTGGGAACGGCTGGCAGAATCCCCTGTAAGGAGGAGTTTCAACTCCCACCTCCGGCAGAGCTTCAACCATGTCCCGGGGGAGGTGGGGGACATTAAGCCCGAATGGGCCATGTTCCGTGCCTCCATTGTTGAGGCGGCCGACCGGAGCTGTGGCTGTAAGGTGGTCGGTGCCTGTCGTGGCGGCAATCCCCGAGCCCGCTGGTGGACCCCAGTGGTGAGGGAAGCCGTCAAGCTGAAGAAGGAGTCCTATTGGGCCTTTTTGGCCAGTGGGACTCTGGAAGCAGCTGATGGGTACCGACGGGCCAAGCAGAACGCAGCCTCGGTGGTTGCTGAGGCAAAAACTCGGGCTTGGGAGGAGTTCGGGGAGGCCATGGAGAATGATTTCCGGACGGCCTCGAGGAGTTTCTGGTCCACCATCCGGCGGCTCAGGGGGGGAAAGCGGTGCACCGTCAACACCGTGTATGGTGAGGGCTGGGCTCTGCTGACTTCAACTAGGGACGTCGTGAGTCGGTGGGGGGAATACTTCGAGGGCCTCCTCAATCCTACCGACACGCCTTCCGATGAGGAAGCAGAGTTGGGGAGCTCGGACGTGGGGCCTCCCATTTCTGGGGCTGACGTTGCCGAGGTGGTCAAAAAACTCCTCGGTGGCAAGGCCCCGGAGGTGGATGAGGTCCGTCCTGAGTTCCTCAAGGCTCTGGATGTTGTGGGGCTGTCTTGGTTGACACGCCTCTGCAGCATCGCGTGGACATCGGGGGCAGTGCCTCTGGACTGGCAGATTGGGGTGGTGGTCCCCCTCTTTAAAAAGGGGGACCGGAGGGTGGGTTCCAACTATAGGGGGATCACACTCCTCAGCCTCCCTGGTAAGGTCTTTTCGGGGGTACTGGAGAGGAGGATCCGCCGGATAGTCGAATCTCGGATTCAGGAGGTGCAGTGTGGCTTTCGTCCTGGCCGTGGAACAGTGGACCAGCTCTATACCCTCCGCAGGATCCTGGAGGGTGCATGGGAGTTCGCCCAACCGGTCTACATGTGTTTTGTGGACTTGGAGAAGGCGTTCGACCGTGTCCCTCGGGGACTCTTGTGGGGGGTGCTCCGGGAGTATGGAGTGCCGGACTCCTTGATATGGGCTGTTCGGTCTCTGTATGACCGGTGTCAGAGTTTGGTCCGCATTGCCGGCAGTAAAGGCTGAGTTATACTTCTTTTAACTGCCCTTGCGCTTGCGTCTTGCGCGTATGTTAATGGCTCGAGACGTTTATACTTCATTTTGCTTTGTCGGCATTTGCGTGTGCTGCGTGGCGATTCACCGCCAGGACAGTAGGTGGAGTAGCGGGTTTTTTCAATGACAAGCCTACTACGATGAAAGGAAATTCACCGCCAGGAGCTCTTTGGCAAGTCTCTCTTCCATAGATTCATGCTTCTTCTTCTTCTTGTAAATAGCCGGTATTTTGTCAGATTTTCAACACCTTGGGGGTCTAAACGACTACTTTCTCGCCTGAAAATGTTTCAAATGTTGCTAAAGTTATATATTTACAGAGTTTATAGCTTAAGGGAAATCAGCTTTTCAGGCTGGCTGATTTGGGCTCGGACAGGAGTGAAGTGCACTGTGTGTAAACGCTCTGCATACTGTCAGATCGATGAGTATGCCGTTTTCAAGTAGTAGGCGGTTTCGAACACAGCCAGTGGCTTGTGCTTGCGTCTTGCGTAAAGTTTAGAAAATTGAGGTGACACACGCAAGCACGCAAGGGGGGGCTTGCAACCGCGCAAGGGCTTGCGTTGCGTCTTGCGTCTTGCGTTGCGTCTTGCGTTACCGACTATAAACCAGGCTTTAGTCGGACATGTTTCCTGTGAGGGTTGGACTCCGTCAGGGCTGCCCTTTGTCACCGATTCTGTTTGAACAATGTGTTAAACTAAAACAAGATGAATGGCATATTGTTTGAATGTTGTGTAATTGACTTGTGTGACTTGAAAATACCTTTTATTTCATGAAAAAAGTCTTATCATAATTTTCAACACTGATTACTATAATTTCCCAACTATTAAATAGTTGACAGAATGAGTGTAAACTATTAAACAAATGGGTAGTGGACTGGATAGTGTAGTGCTAAGATTACCATCTTTCATGTGGGTGTCCTTGGATCAAATCCTCTGCAGGAAAGGTACTACCTACAGTAGGGGTCCTTAGACAAGACTCCCTTACCCTACACGCCTACCTGTGTAAATTGCTTTGGATGAAAGCGTCTACCAAATGCATAAACAATGATTCAGCTTGGGACTTCCTTGGTGGGACCAAATGTTACTTCATCCATATTGAGTCCTAACACGATTCTGCACAAGCTTGTCAGGTACGCGCTCTCAGCTTGAAATACATAAAGAAGT
The DNA here is from genome assembly GCF_027942865.1 of Odontesthes bonariensis. Taxonomy (NCBI): domain Eukaryota; kingdom Metazoa; phylum Chordata; class Actinopteri; order Atheriniformes; family Atherinopsidae; genus Odontesthes; species Odontesthes bonariensis. The sequence continues at coordinate 5,972,043 of NC_134512.1, read as the reverse complement.
CTCTTTGTGAAGTTGATCTGATCTGTGGATTAGGCTTATGCAACACTGAGTGGGAACACAGAGGGCTTTATATACTCTGATGTCAGACTGTAAACTTAACTATAAAGTACACCTGTTGTAATGTGTCACACCCAAGGAATGGAGGACGCAGGAGCAGGAGATGTTTAATCCACAAGCTTTTATTGGAGGAGCAGGAGTTCCCAAAAACTCTCCAAGAGAGAACAAAACAGACTATAGAAGTTATCAATAATATATATTCTTCTCCCAAAATGAGAGAAGCATATCTATGAAAATTGATCAAAACAAGAATCACTCCACTAAGGAGGAAAACAAAAACATTATCAAACTTTGGTCTTTAACTTAAAGTCACTCCTGCTGCGGAGGGAAACAAAAAGCCTCACCTGAAAAATTGGAGGCACTACAATATGAAATCTTATCCAAAAAAAAGATCACTCCACTTGGAGGAAAAAGCAAGGACGCTATAAAACTTAAAACTATACTTAATCAAGGCTATATTATTAAAGTTATCAAGAAACAAAAACTCTCTTAGCGAGGACTCGATCAAAACGATGATTTGGTACTTGTACTATGGCTTTAGCAAAGGCGAGAGTTAGGACGTTAGGACCAACAAATACGACACAAGACAAGGGGAGACGCAGACTCTTATACACACAGGGTTAACAGGGAACAAGTGGAATCTTTCATGCGACAATCAGACTGGAACACGAGAGGAAGAGCAAGTGACCTGAAACGAGAGGAGAGTTAATCTTTCAAAATAAAACAGGAAATGACGAGAAATGACATGGAGACGAGACGAAAAACCCGCTTGACCTCATTGCGGTGTGACAATGCTGAGCAAAGCAAAAAATATCAAGCAATGAGCTTTTTCCACAACTAATTGCTGAATGACAGAAGTCAGTTGCCATGACAGACATTTAAAAAACATACAAACTGCACAGTGTCCTAATGAATTTAGCTCTAATACTTTATCAGAAAATTAACTGACAAATTAGGCAAGGCAAGGCATCTTTATTTATATAGCGCATTTCATACCACAGGCAACTCAATGTGCTTTACATAAAGACAAGGCATTTAAAAGAACAGCATAAAGCAGCATAAAAACAAGCAATTTAAAGAGAGAAAAAAAATAGAATAAAAATTAAAGTAATCAAAGAAGAGGGGAAAAAGAAAAATATAAACTCAACCATAAGCACACCGAAAGAGAAATGTTTTTAACCTGGATTTAAAAGTGCTTACAGTTGTGGCTGATTTCAGTTCTGCTGGTAGTTTGTTCCAGTTGTGTGCAGCATAACAGCTAAAAGCTGCTTCACCGTGTCTAGTTTGAACTCTGGGCTCCACTATCTGACCTGAGTCAGTAGATCTCAGAGCTCTGCTGGCTTTATTAGTGGTGGGCGATACCTTAAAATTTGGTATCGATCCGATACCAAGTACATATAGGGTCAGTATTGCCGATACCGATACCGATACGATACTTTTTACTTAAAAAAAAAAATCTTTTGTGTAGGGGAGAACAGTATATCATAATGAATGAATGATCAATTCTTTAGGAAATATTTTTTATTAATGTATTGAAGTGCACAAAATGATTAGTTATTAGTCACTGTAGAATGAATTCTTTACAGCCTTTTTTTAAACAAGAACAAAATAACAAAAATCTCTCCCTTTTTTCTGCTTTTAAAAGCAAATTAAATAATGTGCACGCAATCATTACTGAAGAACAAACCAAAAACACATATAGCTGTGCAATTACATTCCCTGAGCCCTCCTTTCTGGGCCCTGTTCCCTGTTGAAGTCACTGTAGAATGAATTCTTTACAGCCTTTTTTTAAACAAGAACAAAATAACAAAAATCTCTCCCTTTTTTCTGGTTTTAAAAGCAAATGAAATAATGTGCACGCAATTATTACTGAAGAACAAACCAAAAACACATATAGCTGTGCAATTACATTCCCTGAGCCCCCCTTTCTGGGCCCTGTTCCCTGTTGAAGTCAGAGGTTTTTATTGAGAAACAACAACATATTTACATTTTTAGCCTTTATGGCACTTCTTCTATCGCTCACTAGCTGTCCTGCCTTGGAGAAGATCCTTTCTGATGGAACTGATGTAGCAATGACTCCCAGGTGTTTCCTGGCTAGCTTGCTTAGAGAGGGGAATGTTGCCTCATTCTGTTTCCACCAAAGAAGTGGGTCTTGATCCCTTGGAACTGGCTTCTCTTCTGTGTAGCGGCGCATTTCAATTAGGGAGTCTGTGCCAGCTGTGCGATGCTGCTGGGAAGCTTGTACTTGGGAATCAAAGTCCATCCATATCCCACCTTTTGCAGCAGCCCCTGCAGGGGAGCATGAGGTAGTCGCAGGAGCCATTGATGAGGCAGAGCTGGTGGCAGAGCTTGAATTTGGACCAGGAGGGGCTGACATTGAAGGGACCGAGGTCTGGTTGATCAACTGCATTTCAGCGATGAGTCGCGTTTTCAAAGGTTCAACATTTGCCATATCACGGAACCCAAGGCTTTTAAATCTTATGTCCAGGTAGGTGCTGACTGCAAGACCATAACAGGTTTCAATACCTCTGAAACGACGCTGACATTGTGCTGACAGCTCAGCAGCTAGCCTGTTACCCTGGCGTTCATTAGATGCAGTTGATTTCAAAAGGAGTGTTACCAGTGGAATCACCTTTGACACTGAAACATGTTTTTCAGATGATATTTCTCTGGTGATTTCCTCAAATGGTCTCAGGGCATCAACAGAGAGACTTATCAATGACCAATGTTCCTCACTTAAGCACAGCGAGCTCTTTCCAAGCAGACAGAGCACAGTAGTCACCACATCCTTCTGCTCATGCAGTCTCTCAAACATGTAGAATACGGAATTCCACCTCGTTTCAACTGATTGAATCAGTTTATGCTCTGGTAAATTCTGTTGCTTTTGGATTTCTTTGAGCTTCTCTGCTGCTCTTGTGGGTTACTATAGCACTGCATCTGTGTTGGATGTCCAGAAGACCAGGGAGAGCCTTAATGGAGTCTTTCACCACTAAATTTAAGGTGTGTGCAAAGCATGGATAATGTTTCCACCCTGCTCTGTGCACAGCAGCAACCATATTGGCACCATTATCTGTTATTACTGCCTGAACTTTGTCTGATATGCCCCATTGATCAGTGATTCTTTTCAATTCTGAACTAATGTTGTCAGCAGTGTGTTGTCCTGAAAAACTACAGGTCTCCAAGACATATGCTTGCATTTGCCAGTTCTCATCAATAATATGGCATCAGACAGTTAAGTAAGCCTCTGTGGTTCTTGATGTCCACATGTCTGTTTTAAGTACAACACTGTTTGTTCCATCCAGAGACTGTTTCACCTTTGAGTGGCACTCATACAATGCTGGTATTTTCCCAACTGTTAAACTTTTCCTACTTGGTATCTTGTATTGTGGATCAAGTGTCTTGACAAAACTCCTAAAACCTTCATCTTCAACTATGGAAAAAGGTTGCAGGTCCTTTGCGATCATTTCAGCCAGTTTTAATGTAATATCCACAGCTCTTGGGGAATCACCTAGGTGAAATAAAACATCTCTCATAATGCATGTCAATAATGTAGCCTAAATATAGCATGTCACTTGAGCAAAAAGTGTTATTTGCCTATATTCGGCTATTCTGCAGGGTTGATAGCAATCAAATACTATTTATAGATGATACGTTTCAATGGGTTGCAGATATAATAGGCATACACTTTGACAACAAAAGTGTGTGATAGCTCAAAAACATCCACGTTTTATAATAGCCTATTAATAAATGTGGTAGTGATGGACATGTTTGACTATAGAAGCAATAAAATGGAGTGCATGATCGTAGTGCAAGTTAATAAAGACGAGCCAATTACTTACATTTACATTTAGTCATTTAGCAGACGCTTTTGTCCAAAGCGACTTACAAAGGAGAGAACATTCAAGCTCTTATAGTTGCCAGTTTAGTAGACACTATTAGCCCACCGTTAGGCTGTGGGTCTAAATAATCCTAGTAGACACTGGTTTACGACTTCCCACATTTGCACGAGTGTAGCCTAAATAAGGGCGCGCGGGTTAGGTGAAATGTAGCCTAGTTCTAAAATGAAAGTTAGTCAGGTTGTTCTCAGTTTCGCGATGTTATGTTTGAGCAATCACACTACTAATGCTGAATATCTGACACGATATGACTAAAATATTATTAGCCTACTCTTACTATAAGCTACCTGGGTATTCTCTGCCTCTCTGAAATGACTCTGCCAACGAACTCTGTCTCTGTGCCGGGGGTCTGGAAGTGTATGGATTTTCCTCCTCTCTTTTCTTTCGTAGTTCGTCATTTTCCTTAACATGTGTTTTTAAGTGTTTGTAGAGATTTGTAGTGTTGCCACAGTATCGAATGGTCTTTTTACATGTATCACAATTTGCAGCAGTATCACTTTGTGTAGTAAAATAGCTCCACACAGCGCTTCTCTTCCTCTCGGCCATGTCTCTCATTCACTGTGGCTTGGCTTCCGCTGCTCCTGCTACGTGTTGCGTGAGTGAGCCACGTGATGGCACGACAACGAATCACAGCATAGCGGCAGGAGGCTGGGGCAGAGCAAGTGGGAGTGTCGCCACTCTCTTTTTTTACACCACTCTGTTCCAACCCAGCGTTTGCTCAGGATTATAGGCGAGTCGGAGACACGAGCAAAGAATAGTGAACGTAGGAGACATTTGAATTAAACTATCGGAAAAAAAAAAAAACATTTAAAAAAAAAAATAATAATAATTTTTTTAAATTAAACTATCGATACTATTACAATTGTATCGATCAGATACCAATACCAGCTCTGGCATCGATAGTATCGATTATTTATATCGATCCGCCCACCCCTAGGCTTTATACTCTGCTAGCATGTCATTCATGTATTCTGGACCTAAACCATTCCGTGATTTGTAGACAAGCAGCAGAACTTTAAAATCTATTCTGTATCTGACCGGGAGCCAATGTAAAGACTTGAGAACTGGGGTGATGTGATGTGATCTCTTTGTTCTGGTTAAAACTCGGGCTGCAGCATTCTGAATGAGCTGCAGCTGTTTGAGACCCTTTTGGGGGAGTCCAGTCAGAAGACCATTACAGTAGTCAAGTCTGTTGGAGATGAAAGCATGAATCAGCTTCTCCTGATCTGTTTGGGACATGAAACCCTTAATTCTGGATATGTTCTTAAGTTGATAAAAGGCTGATTTGGTGACTGATTTGATATGATTGTTGAAGGTCAGGTCTGAGTCTATCAGCACGCCGAGGTTCCGGACTTGGTGTTTAGTTTCTAGAGACAGTGACTCAAAATGTTTACTGACAGCAAACCTATTCTCTTTGTTGCCAAACACAATGACCTCAGTTTTTTCTTGATTTAACTGAAGGAAATTTTGGTTCATCCACTTTTTGACTTGCTCTAAGCAGTCGCACAATGACTCTATAGGACTGCAGTCATCTGGAGACAGTGCGAGATATATCTGTGTGTCATCTGCATAGCTGTGGTAGTTGACTTTAGAGTTCTTCAGAATTTGACCCAGAGGCAGCATGTATAGAGTGAACAGAAGGGGTCCAAGAACTGACCCCTGAGGAACGCCACATGTCATAGCCACTCGATCAGATTGATTACTTCCAAATGTCACAAAATAACTCCGCTCCTCCAAGTAGGACCTGAACCATTCTAGGACTGTCCCGCTGAGTCCTGCCCAGGTTTCCAACCTGTTCAGCAGTATACTGTGATCCACAGTGTCAAATGCAGCACTGAGATCCAACAATACCAGAACTGACACCTTGCCTGAGTCAGTGTTCAACCTTATGTCATTTAACACTTTAATAAGAGCCGTTTCTGTACTGTGGTGAGGTCGGAAGCCTGACTGAAATTTGTCAAGGAGTCCACTGGAGTTCAAGAAGTTACTGAGTTGATTAAAAACCACTTTCTCAACAATCTTGGCTATGAAAGGAAGATTTGAGATGGGTCTGTAGTTGGTTAAAATGGAAGCATCCAATGTTGTCTTTTTTAGGAGTGGCTTGATGGCAGCTACTTTTAAGGGTTTAGGAAACGTGCCTGATTGAAGTGAGCAGTTTATTATTTGCTGCAAATCTGTTTGGACAGAGCTTACAATAGTTTTAAAGAAGTTAGATGGCATTGTGTCAAGACAGGATGTCGATGGTTTAAGATGCTGTACTGTTTCCTCTATGGTTTTTTGGTCAACTGTATTGAATTCTGACATCATAGTTGATTGATTCCTAGGTGGTTTTAAGGTTTGCGTCATTTTATTATTTTGCTGATTTATGTTGATATTTAGCCTTATAGATTTGATTTTTTCATTGAAAAAACAAGCAAATTCATTGCATTTTTCTGTGTCTGAAACTATCTGTTTTGAGGGGGGTTGTCAGCTTATTAACCATAGCAAACAGAGCACGAGTGTTGTTGATGTTCTTATTAATCATTTCAGATAAGTGTTGCTGTCTAGCGCGGAGTAACCCATGGTTAAAATTACAAAGACTTTGTTTGTAGAGGTCATGGTGAATTTGAAGTTTAGTTACACAGTAATAACAACTTATCAATGGAAATGTTAAAGCAATAAGCTATGCAGTATGTGATTTTGAAGACGAAATGCTGTCTGTTCTTCAACTATTGTTTATTGGTTCAGAAACACATTAACTAAATAAGTATTATAGTTCTGATCAGAATTGTTGGTACTCTTTTACTATAAGCACAGAATTGACTGAAGAACAACAGCATAAAAGAAAATAGAAAAAACTTCCTGTGCAAACACTGTGGACACAGTTTTGTTACCCTTCACTAATATTTGGCTGCAGAACCTTCAAAAACATTAACAGCTTCTTTTTCTTTTCTTATTTTTTCCCCAGCCAGGAGGGGGCCACCAACCCCTGTGGGGATCCAGTTGGTAAACATCCTGGCGGGGCTTGGTGGAAAAGCACCAGTGGGCGGGAGAGAGCCAGGCAAAACCTGCAGTATCCCCCCACCCCAGCAGGCCAACCCCCGTGATATCACCACACCAGCCCCATGGGACGCCCCCCCACCACGGTCTCCCAAGAGTCTGGCCCCCACACACGACAGGGCAAGCCATGGAGATACAGAGGGGGAGAGTTAGGTGATAGAAAACATCTAGCAGATTCAACATACCTGCACCAACATTAACAGCTTCTAAATATTTCCAGAGGCCCAGCTAGAAGCTTCTTGGACCTTCCTGCATCTGCCATCTGTCATTAAATCAAAGCTATGCATTAATAGAATTTCTGATATTAAGCAGTGGTTGGCCTAAAATTTCTTAATTTAAATGACAAAACTGAATGCATCGTGTTTGGGGATACTGTGACGGCTGGCTTTGATAACTTGTCTTCAAAGCTTAGTTCAGCCGTCAGAAATCTGGGAGTGACCTTTGACAGTCATTGGGCAAGCAAATTAACAATGTCAGGAATAGTTTTTTCCAGTTGCATCTCCTGGCCAAAGTTAAAATGTTTTTAAGCCGTCATGACCTTGAGAAAGCCATCCATGCCCTAATAAGTTCAAGGTTAGACTACTGCAATGCACTTTATGTTGGCATCTCCCAGTCTTCTCTCAGTCGCCTTCAACTTGTGCAAAATGCTGCTGCCCGTCTTTTAACCAACACTAACAGACGTGTGCACATCACTCCTTTTCTTAACTCCCTCCTGTAATGACCAGATCAGAAAACCCGATAATTCAACCAGACACAAGCTTGGTGACAAAAGGTTTATATTAGGTCAAATGTGCTGGACAGGTACTGAATACTGCTGGAGTCAGGATAATCCTCCAATAAAGAAGTTGATCCGCGATGGTCAGATTCCACTCCTGGATGTGGAGAACAGGGCTAGACAAGTCAGTCAGGGGTTATCCAAAAACAGGTATTTTCCTGAGGATCCAAGAAGGTCTTCTGGAAGCAGAGGGTTCTAATCCACAAAACAAACTCAGGCGACAGGCAATGTTCAGGACAGTTGATCAAAAAGGCAAGGTAGCGAGATGATGCTAGATATCTGCTGGCTGTGAGGCTTGCGATAATCTGGCAGGGAACTCTGGCTGGAAGGAGCTGATATAGACAGAGACCAGAGTGAGAGACAGCAATCATTAGTCAGGCACAGGTGAACATCATGAGAGCAATTAGTGGCAGAGCAAGGAGCAGACCAGGAAATAAGCAGATTCCAGGCTGCAACATCACACCTCCATTAGCTTCCTGTCCTTTATAGAATTGATTTTAAACTTTTAATGTTTGTTTTTAAAGCTCTAAACGGCCTCGCTGAGCTTTTAACAGTCCCCAATCCTGGTGGAGCTGATGTCAACAAATCAATTTTTGTTGGAAGTGCCCAGGTCAAAATACAAACATTGGGGTGACCGAGCTTTTTCTGTCGCTGCCCCCAGGCTCTGGAATAAGCTCCCAGTCGAGCTGCATCTTATTTCTGACCTGGGCCTCTTCTGAAATAAACTACTTGTTTAGGGTGGCCTTTTAGTACCCAGTAGTATGATGACATTTTTATCTTATTTTATCTTTTTCGATTTCATTGTATTTTATTGCTTTCACTGTTTTATTTATTGTTTTAATTTGTTTTTACTTATTCTTCTTTTTATTCATTACCTGCTGTAAAGCACTTTGGTACACCGAAAGGATTGTCTGTAAAGGGCTGTATAAATAAAGTACATTACATGGCAAGTAGATCGGCTTACTTTTCCCCGTCGGAGGCAGAAATCCTCATGGAGGCATACGAGGTGGTAAAAGACATAATTAACAAGAAAGCAACACCGCCACAGTGATAAAGCAAAGAGAAAAAAGCGTGGCAAAGTATTGCTGACCGCCTGAATGCGTAAGTAGTGTACAATTATACACTCACTGCTCTGCTGAAACATCAGAATTGCAATCCAAATAGTTAATTCACATCTCCAAAAACGCAGTTGTACTTTGATTATGAATCAGTTGAATTTTTTATTGAAATGGACTGAAGATATGAGTGAAATTGTGTGACTGTATAACTCTTTGATAAATAGATGAGCAAATAAAAATAATAATAATAAGAACTTAAATTTATCCTCATGAGACAGATTTTGTGAATAGGAAATCCTTTCACAACATTAATGTTCAGGTGAACATAACTTTTTGATATTGTCAATTGATGAACACTGTACTTTGCTTGTGATGTGCATTGATTAGTTTAATAGTTTAATAGCCTGGCTCAGTCCATGACTCCAGACTCTTTCGGACCACTGAAATCTATCAGCGCCTATCACAAGGTGAGCCACACAACCCCAATAACCGCTTTTTATATCATGGCTGTGTCAAGAATGTCACTCTGTTCATGTGGTTGTAATGATGAGATTTTGGGTTGACAGGTGAATTCTCTGGTGTGTTGCTGGGAGACAGGGGTATGCCTACCAGCCTTTTCTCCTGACACTGGCACCATTCACAGACCCCCAGGAAGCACAGCAGGCCTACAACCATGCCCATGCCAAGACCAGGGCCAGAGCTGAAATGACCTTTTGCCTCCTGAAGGCATGCTTTCAGTGTCTTCACAAATTAAGGGTCAGCCCTTTGAGGGCATGTGACATTACTGTGACTTGTGCTGTCCTCCACAATGTAGCCCACCTGAGAAAGGGGTCCAGAGTGCCACCAGCCATGGACTGGGACAATCCTGCAATCTTCCCTGATGACGACAGTGGTCGGCTGGTGAGGGACCAATATGTGTTAAATTATTTTTAATTAATATGCATGCTTTAAATTTAAGTTAAAAATGTCCTGTGTGGTGGTTAGCACTGTTGCCTCACAGTGAGATTCTTGGCCTGACATTAGACAAAACCGTCATTGCATAAGTCATTTTACATGGGTGGGTATATATAAGTAGGTAGGTAGTTTACTAACTCTCTTATTTGCAGTATATTGTTCAGACTTTTGTATCCGTCCAGCAGGTTGCAGATTTAAACTGTTGGATAAGGCTGGAAGCAGAGCCCATTTCTGACGAGAGCGGTGCCATCGTGTGGCCACTACTGAAAAGACAGAAAACGGAAAACAAACGAAAAAAGAAAAACATTTCTTTCGAAGTATTTAAAGCTAAAGTATTTGATAACCTTCATAAGCGTGCCTTTCAGCGTTACTTGAGTTTAAATTGAAAAGCTAAGTGTGTGTGTCTATGCGCGTATGATTTTTGAACAGGCGCTACCACGAGTACCAAGGGTCTTTCCTTCGTTGATACTAAAACAGAACGTGAACAGTAAGTAACGCAGTTTGTATCCAAGAAATGATATTTAAATAGGATGTTATGTTGTCTTAAGTGTTTTGCCTGATGTGAATGTATGTTTATATATATATATCTATATATATTAGAGACACAGGCAAACCTTATGTCAAACAACTGTGAAAATAGGATGTCTGATTTTAACGCGACGAGAAGTATCGCTGTGAAAATGGACTTAGACAAGATTGAACGATTAACAGTGGTCTATAAATCACAATTATGAAAAAATTAAATTAGGTTAAGATGAAAAGTAGCCCTTGGAAGGAGCAATAGGAAGTAGGAATAAATAGAAACACTAATTTTTTATCCACATTCTTTTTCTTCTCAACCCATAGCATTGCACTATTTATATTTGCAAGCTCTGATGGACTTGATGAGTATGCACTTTTACATGTCTGAATGTTATTTTGATGCTCAAATTTATGGTTAGCGTCAAATTTTTAACGCAATGTCTTTTATATATATATTGTTAGGGTACAGCAGTGCAATTTTCCGTGCAAACGGACAATAGAGAGTAATATTATTTCGTGTTATCTTATCATAAAAAAAAAATCCCTACATGCCAAAATCTTGTGCTTACCACAGTAAGTGATTTATTTGATTGGAAAGTGCCATTAGCAAACTGCATCCAATTGATACTTTAAAGGTGGCCTATTTTTAGAATGTTTTAAATTTCTATTTGGTACTTCTGTAATATGAATATCGTAAAGTACGGATATATTTGAACTGAGTATGCTATTATATTTATCGTTAATACTATTGTGCTACTTTGTCTCCTGAAAGTGATAAGTAAAAACAAACTGCACAGCGGACAAACACGAGCTAAAAATGTCAGTAATTCCGACAGCAAGCTGACATTATATTGTAGCGTCCGGCAGGACCTGCTAAAGGGATGACGAAGAGCTATTCCACAAAAGGTTGATTTTATAATAAGCACGAACTTGCCTGACTCTCTCACCTGTGAGTGTGTGGAGATGTGAAAGTGCGAACGCTCACATCTCCACACACTCACAGGCCTCCATCCCTGACATTCGACCCCGTCCTGTCATAACCCCACACACATTCAATGCATCACAGACTGTCAATACTCATAGAACATTTGAACAGCTAAACATGATCAAAGGAAACGTTACAATGGGGCCTCTACACTTCCCTTCCCTTACAATGTTACTCGCCGCAAGGGACAACATGAAAAGTCTCTTAGGTAGTTTGGGGCCCTTCTCCGTCTTGGGGGCCGCCTCGGAGTGAGCACAAACAGCTGTGACAGCAGTCTTGCAACAACCTGCTGATGAGCAGGGGGTGAGTGTGACAAACAGTGAGCAGCCCAGTGGATGTGGCTGTTTTATTACTCTGGGAATGTTTCAAACCAGAGCGCTGAGGCAGACGTGCATCACCTCTGTATGCGGCCAACCTGTCCCTGTGGATACCCACCCGAGTCCCTCAAGGTGGCAGCTGGACCCTGTATACCACTTCACCCAGCTTCTCTAATGCCTCACAAGGCCCCACCCAGTGGAAGTCCAACTTAGAGCACCAGCCTCTCTTTCTCCTTGAGAACCACACAATGTTCCTGGCCTCAAAACCCTTCCCTCTGGCCCTCATGTCATAGTTTCTTTTCTGTCTCATGCTTTCTCGAGCTGTTCGCGGGGCATGAGCTGACTCCTTCAGGTCCTGGAGTCTTCTAGAGTATTCTGATCCTGGTGGAATCGCTGGTGTGTCAGGGGATCTGCCCAAAGCCATTTCTGCTGCGTCCATAGCTCTCACCCCAACATGAGAAGGGCAGGTGTGCATGAGGTGGAATCCTGCACAGCTGAGCTGCAGGCGAATAAGATAAGAGGGAGGTGCATGTCCCAATCACGCTGGTGTTCTGCAGTGAGGATGGCGAGTTGTTTTGCCAGAGTTCTGTTCGTCACGTTCGACAAGTCCATCACTCTGAGGATGTAAAGGTGTAGTCCGAGTCTTTTGCATTCTTAGATGCTTACACATAGCAGTGAACACACCTGATTCAAAGTTTCTTCCTTGGTTGCTGCGAATGACCTCAGCAGTCCCAAACCTGGTAAACATGCCCTCCACCAAAGCATCTGCAATAGTTTCACCCTCCTTATCTGTGCGAGGAAACGGGCCCATTATGTCCACCGCCACCGTCTCCATCTGGGCCAACACTGCCAGCTGTTGAAGCTGGGTGTGAGACTGATCTGGGGGACCCTTGTGCACTGTGCAGAGGTCTCTGTGGCGGCAAAAGTCCTTAACAGTTCTCCAGTAGAAACCTTGCCAGAGCCGATGAAGGGTTTTTGAGACCCGAAGTGTCCTGCCCCAGTAGTCCCATGAGAGGCCTTTAGACATTTTGTGCTCTGGGGACCACCACCTGCCACCTCTGCTAGCCTGTAGCTGGCTGGTGCTGGGACATGGCGTCAGCATCGGCATGGCGAGCTTCAGGCCTGTATTCTACCTTGAAAATGTAGCGTGCCAGTGCTTCCTGCCAGCGTGCAACCTGCCCTTCCAGTTCTGTGAAGGACATTAACCACCGGAGGGCTGTGTGGTCAGGACAGTGAAAGGTAGGCCGCAAAGGTAATACATGAAGTGGTTTATTACAGTGTTTCTCAATTCCGGTCCTCGGGTACCACTGCCCTGCATGTTTTCGATGTTTCCCTCCTCCAGCACACCTGATTCAAATGATCAACTCAGTGCAGTGGCCTGATCAGGAGCCATTCATTTGAATCAGGTGTGCTGGAGGAGGGAAACATCGAAAACATGCAGGGCAGTGGTACCCGAGGACCGGAATTGAGAAACACTGGCTTATTACTCTCACAATAGCATGGAGCTCTCTACGCTTCATACAATAGTGCCGTTCAGCTTTGTTTAAAGCACTTTGGCTCAGCACTGCCTCCATACCAACATCGTTGACATCTGTGTCCAGGACGCACGAGAGGTTGAGGTCCAGGGGGAGGGGTGGCTGAGGATCGGAGACTCTTATCAGTGTGGAGTCAACAAGTGCTATACATAGAGCCCATGCCTAGGTGCTGGGAATGTGGTAAAAGTCTCCAACATGGGTCCAGCCCACCAGAACCCCAACTAAAGCCCTATAGTCATCTTGTTCAGCCAGGCTAAGCAGCAGCAAGCATGTCAATACCTCATCTGTAAGGCACAGGGCCAGCTGGAGTGCTTTACTGTCCTACTGACTTTGCCAGTTGTCAGGGTGTGTACCCCCTCCTATAATAAACAAATTATGACAAAGAAGGATGAAAATTGTAGGATTTATTGGTTAAGAGGTAAGAAGTGAGCAGTATGAATTTCATAGCTGTCACAGGGGGACGGGATCTGATAGTGATTTTTCCCAGCCATTTTCCCCCTGCCGTAACAGACAGAAAAACAGGAACAGAATCACTGTACTTATATATTTTGAAGGAGAAAGTGATGTTTCAAGAGAAAAATAAAGATTATGTACTCAAACTTTCATTTTATTCAACTATCTACAATAAAATATTCTCTCATAAAATTCCAACTTTTATGACTCTGTAGAATAGGTGACATATGATTAACAATAAGGGTATAACATTTTTATCCATACAAAATATATGAGCGCACATTTTCACATAAGTTAAAGCAAATGCAAAGACATAAGCATATAGAGAATATAAAGTCAGTTTTTTTCCCAACTTTTCAAATTGTAAAATCTTGGGGGAAAAAAAATTAAACGCTGCAAAAAGAAACAAATTCTGGCCTTTACAGTCTCCGTAGTAATACCGTGGTACGAGCACACTTAGTTGGGAATGAGTTTGCAGCGAGAGCACGTTTTTTTTCCCTGTGTTGATGGAGTGGTGCTTCGGTGAAGCTGGAGGGGGAACAGATTTTGACGGGGAAACAGACTTCGACACAAGCCTTTAGTTCTGACAGCAATGTAGAGGTCGGATGAACATGCTGAAAGGATGACGAAAAGCTATTCCACAAACAGTTGATCTCATGTTTTATAATAAGCACAAATGGTTAGTGTCGGCAGTAACCACGCCGAAAACAACATGCTCCATATTAACTCGCCTGACCTTCTGCCTTCTCACTCGCACTCACATCTCCACACACTCACAAGCCTCCGTCCCTCACACTCGACCCCGCCCCGCTAACTTTCTCAGCATACCTGCCACAAGCCCACACACATTCAATGCATCACAGACAGTCAATACTCACAGAACATTTGAACGGGTAAACATTATAAAAGGAACATTACACTGGGGTCGCTACACTATCATTATAGTTCTGACACTGAAAGAATAGGATAAAAGAGGCTGGTTTGTTTCTGCTTCTGTGTGCTTTCTGTCAGAGAATGGGTCGCTCCTCCAAAGATAAACGTGACATTTATTACCGTCTGGCCAAAGAAGAGGGCTGGAGAGCGAGAAGCGCCTTCAAGTTGCTGCAGCTCGACTATGAGTTCAACCTGTTCAAAGGTGAGATGCACAAAACACATTAGGCACAGATGTTATTTATTTCTTTACATCAATCTATTTGTTAATTTAGTAATGGAAATGCACATCACGACTTGGTAGATGTCTTGAAATGACTGACTACATTTGATCAATACCCATGAACCCCAAAGTATTCACCTTACTATTTTACTATTTTACATGGAACTGACTAACCAGAAACAACTATACCAGCTGTACTCGTCTGTTGTTTGTTAGTAATTGTCTTTTGTCCTCTTATGTTCTTTTTTCTCATGTTTTTCTCTCAGGTGTCAACAGAGCAGTGGATTTATGTGCAGCACCAGGCAGCTGGAGTCAGGTTCTCAGTCGGAAACTCAGGTCGCTTCCATTCCTCTATATGGCTGCTGTTTTTTGCATATTCACAAAAGAACAGTATTTAGACTTTTAAATCCAGCATTAAAGGAAAAAAAATAATTGTTATGTTTTATACCTACTCAGAGGGCGTGAGGAGAAGAGTGAGATGGGTGAGGGGGGTGAAGAAGTGAAAATTGTGGCGGTGGACCTGCAGGCCATGGCTCCTCTGCCAGGAGTCACTCAGATTCAGGGAGACATCACCAAGGTGGAGAAAAACACATGTGCCTGACCCACTACAGGAGCTCCACATAGTGAACCTAATGTTTAACCATCATTTCTGGTTCTTTCATTCTTTTTTATTTTTCTACACTAACTTCTTAGCAATTGTGGTTGCTGTAAAGTTCAATAGTGTGAACTTGTGTTGATTTGCTCTTAAAAGATAGTTCTGACTTTTTTAACAAGGCTTTTTTCACAGTTGATCTCATATGGTTATCATGAGGGGGCTGTACGGTGGTGTGGTTATTAGCACTGTCGCCTCAAAGCAACTTTGCATGGAATTTGCGTGTTCTGTTTGGACAACTCCCGCTTCCTCCCATTGTGGAAAAACATGCATGTTCTAAATTGTCCCTAGAATGGTTGTTTTATCTCTGTGTGGCCCTGCGATAGACTTGCAACCTGTGTATGGCGACCCATTGATGGGCTTCAGCACCTCTGCAATCCTGAATTGGATTAAGTGGGTATAGAAAATGGATGGATGGTTATCATGACTCTATGGATCTGCTCAAATTGTTATGTTGTGTGGGTTGCGAGGCGTAAGGACACGAATGCGGACTTCAAAAAACAAGACTTGATTTATTAATCAAAAACAAGGTTAAAGCAAAACGCGGCTGAGCTGGATGACAAGACTAGAACTATGAAAACAAAACATGACTAAAACCAAACAAAGAACATGACTTGGAAAAACAAAAGACTTGACTTAACTTGATGTGGCGTGGCGTGGTATGAAGGGTGAATGTGCATGGCGCAAGGATCTCAACCTGACTATGAGAAAACAAGGAATTTTAATATGCAATGAAAAATGCCACATGGCTGGTTTCTGTTTTTTTTTTTTTCATTAAGGTTCCAGAGCTGCAGGGAACTCATACTATTCACTCAGTAATACACTGTTTGCACATTGTTTTGAGGGACAGCCAGTCTGGCATTAAATCAGGCTTGAAATACATTGATCCTCAGTCTCATAGAGGCTACACATTCCAATCTTTTAACTATTATTATTGCTTATTTATCATATTATTGCTTTAGGGCAACATGTGTTTAAAAACCTTTTATTTTTAATGTTAGTTTAGCAAAAAAGAATAGTTGAACAATTTTCATGATTATAGAGCAAAGTTTATAAGTGATGGAAAGGAAAGTGAAAAAATATGGAATGTGTTTGACATAATGGATACCATTTTGAACTTCAGATACAAGTCTTCTTGTCATCAGGTGAATGTTCACTTTAGTCTTCCCCCTGACAGAATACAAACAGGACATTAAACCAAAGACTCTCTTTAAGTATAAATTAATCGTGCAGGGATGTGTCACATGACCTGCTTTCTCTTCTTCCTCTCAGGTATCGACAGCTCAGGAGATAATTCGTCACTTCGAGGGGCAGCCAGCAGACCTAGTGGTGTGTGATGGAGCTCCAGATGGTGAGGTGCTCATATCATGTCTGTCCTGTCTCAACTATCTCCCTGATGTTGTTTTTATTTTCTGTCCTGTTTGATTTCCATAGTAACCGGGCTCCATGATGTGGATGAGTACATCCAAGCTCAGCTCCTACTAGCTGTAAGTACAGAGATGCATTCGTGTTTATCTGAAAGATGTTTTCTGATGTCACCCTGATGGCTGTCTGTCTCTTAGGCTCTGAACATCACCACTCATGTCCTGAAACCTGGAGGAACATTTGTTGCCAAGGTGTGGCCAACTTTTATTCTTTTCATTTATCAATAATTCACAGCTGTACTCAAATATATCTTATAGTATCAGAAACGGTAAAGCTACTCATCCAAAGTGATGGTTAGATGTGGTTGAGTAAAATTTTAAAATTTAAATTTTTAGAGCCGCCATGAGATGTTACAGATAGTAAATGTGTGTTTCTGTACAGAAAAAGGGGTGTGCTCAGAGTTATAGCTAGAACTGCAGTACCCTAAGAAAATTAGAAAACACTGGTGTCGTGTCCCCATCTACGCTGTTTGGAGATAGAACCGATAGATACTTGTGAATACAGCAGTTATGTGATGACCAGACTCACTTTTGGAGCCCACCTCAGGTAACCTTTGTAGGACTGAATAAAACACCTTCTTGTTGCACTCAAAAGCCAGATGTTAGTATAAAAGCAGAAAACGACACCAGCTGATACAAAGGAGAAAAACATAGCTGATCATTTTTGCAGCTCACTGATAATAATGTGCAACATTATAAAGAGAGCGTTTATTGTGTTTATTGTAAACTTTTTCTTTTTTTTATCATCACATTCTTGACTGAATTTTCTCAGTGTAATATCTTTATAACTGTTTGGTGAGTCATAAACAGTCAAAGTGTGACTGTTTATTAAATCTAAATCACAGTCTGAGTGAAACTTGCCAAAATTGTTGTGTTGCTGTCTATTTTTAGTCACCCAAAACCTAAATTTAATTATTATATGATTATTATACACAGTAAGTGGTGCATTGGGGGCTGTGGATGTTGCGTCTCCAATGAGATCGACTAATATCAATCCTGTCCCATATTCTCAGATCTTCCGAGGTAAAGATGTAACTCTTCTGTACTCTCAGCTGAAGATCTTCTTCAGTGGTGTGACCTGTGCCAAGCCACGCAGCAGCAGAAACTCCAGCATTGGTGAGTCACAACCACTGTTGTCCAATCCACAAGCTTGTTGGGCAGCAAACTCCATCTATTCAGTCACTCATTGAAAGCCTGAGAATTTTACATTATGAAATGCAGAGCTGTCAGGTTACTGAAAGTTTAAATATGTTTAATAATTGGCAGCAGGAGTTTCTTTTGTTGCTTTATTCTGTCTTCTGAAAATTTGTTTCAATTTTTGTCTTATCTTCGTTGATATTTTGTTTATATTGTGTCGTGTTTTAGCAAAATTTTCATCCTGACACTGTCGCAAACAGAATGTTACTTTCAACCACAATGATAAATAGCTGCTTTGGCTGGTGTGTTATTCTTGATTTTGGCACAATGATTTACATCTCATCATTTTTCATGAACTTGGTTCCCAAAATAAACACAAGATCTGTCTTTCTATGTGCAGAGGCCTTCGTGGTGTGTCAGAATTACTCTCCTCCTGAGGGTTATGTCCCCAACATGTCCAACCCTCTGCTGGATCACTCCTATGGTAACTATGAGGCCATGATGAAAATTCATTAATCAATTAAGACAATCTAGTAATCAGAAAGACATTTATAAATAATTGTGCTTTCAACCGATTCTTCTTAGATGCATCACCTGTCTTCAAAGTTAAAGGAATAGTCTGACACTATATTGGCAGGACACTGTATGAATGTGTCACCTGTATAAATGTGACGTTTTTTTTGCTCATGCAACATAAGCAGAACAAGTACTTGCTATGACATGTCACGCCATTAAGTAGAAAAGATGATTATATTGAAATTCGGTCAGTAACATCAAGTCTCACTTTGCTGAACAATGTACTTACAGCATAATTTTTTTATATTTTCATTCGTTGTTATTGACCTTGCAACACAATGCCTGTCAGCTGTCATATGGTCCTTGTTCATTCTGCTACTTACTGAACAGACTGCAGTTGCATTACCAGTCGCATTAGGTCTGTATATTTACTGATCTGATAAACAAGGTCTGCCTTTGAAGCAGAAAGGAGTAGTGCAAGAATTACTCTTTAATTACTAATTGCGAGAATTACTCAGAGAATTACTCAGTTTGCTCAGAGGGCTGCTACATTTTTCACGAGGTGATTTTTCACAAAAAGATGCTGAAAGGTTCTGAAAAGAGGTCTAAATGGTGCGATGCCTAATTTGCAACTGTAATTAGCAACTGTGTCAGAAAGATGGGCAGGGTCTGAATCTGCAGTATTGCAGTTGTAGATTTTACTACTTTGGATTGTAAAAAATAGCAAAATGCGAGTTGGTTGTCAACTATGTTTGGGCAGCCATTATTATACTTAGGCAGTATTGACATTGTTAGGGAAACCTGCTCCTGCGTGCATACTCAGCAAGACTCAAACGACTTTAGACGCTTGACACATTCTACTCTGTTTTTGTCCAATGAATAAAAGAAGCTGGAAAAAACAGACAATCACCAGGATAACTGCGTCTTTTTGTGAAAAAAGAAACCCCTAAGTGTATATTACGACAACTGAATTCCCAATAAAGCTGCTTTAATTCACATATTTTTAATTGTTTTCTTTTTGTGAGATGACTAAACATATCAGAAATTGTGTCAGCTTATGGTCACTTAAGCATTCCTCGACTGGGATGGGAAAAAAAAAAAACCTAAATCCTGATTTTATAACTACGGCATCCTATGACAAAATGGCATTCAAGTGACTTAAAGATGGCTTCTGTGCAGTGATTTTTGTCTATACTTTGATAGTCTTTATGTTTAATTATCTCTAACAGAGAAAGTTGGAAGCAGGAGGCTCTCACGTTGTACACTGCATCGTCAGAAACTTGATCTCCCCTGTACTTGTATATTGCAACCATGACAGTGGTCCAATTAAATGGCCAGGTCAAACTCAAATCCACTGCACTGGATAATGCTGTATACAGTTGATCATATCAAGAAACTTAATTGAAAGCAGAGGTTCGTAATTTAATGAATTCTGTCCTCAGTCTGTCCTCTGGTCTCTTCCCTTTAGATGTGGACTTTAACCAGTTAGAGGGTCCAAACCGCATCATTGTTCCCTTCCTGGCGTGTGGTGACCTCAGCGCCTTCGACTCAGATAGAACCTACCCACTGCAGGTGAGGAGCTTTGTTATGTCTTGCCAGCCTAAACATGGTTCATACATTATTATCATACATTATGTCAACTGTTTTATCCACATGTTAGTTTTCTTCCCATTTACAAAGTTAAATATTCTCTTTAAATGTTAAATCAATGACGATAGACAAATGGGTCATCCCATTGTTTTTTTTGTTTTTTTGTTTAAATTGGAATTGAATTATTTTATCATAGTAAAATTTAATCCATCACTATTCGAATATAATTGCTAATGATTTTCAAAAAATATAATTGGTAGGTTACTTAACAGACCAGAGTTTGAGTAATTTTGAGGAAAAAGGGCTTCCTTGTCTAACTGAATCCATAAAAACTCATCAAAGTTAACTACATCCGATGGACAAAAAAATTGAGACTCTTTCCCTTTTTTGTTACAGTAAATTCATAAAACAGTGTCAGTTTCATATCTTAAGATCTAAAAATGTCACCAAATTAAACGGGATTCAGTCTTTGAAATCAATGTCTGAGTACTTTTTGTTTTCATACTTTGTGTACGTTAAGATGGTGATAAATAATATTTTTAATTTTACATACAATCCCTTAATTAGAATTCTTAGACTGTGGCAGTACTACTTTTCCTTAAGAAAACAATTGTCATACTTTTTGCCCTTGTGCTAACCTTATTAATACCTTACAATGACCAATTATTAAAAAGTAATTTAACCCATAGTCTTATTATTTTAAGCTAAATTTATCAAATAAATTCATATTTAGCTTTGATGTTCATCTGCAAAAAGATGAATGGAATGGTATTCTTTACACATGAAATTGACAGCAATCAGCCAGTTTTTACTTGGGTCCCAAACCAAACATCTTCATTTAGATGATTAGTGGAATGTATCCAGTATTTCCAGAGTGTAAACTAAGAATCTATTAATTCTTGTTTCAAAGCGATGAATGCAGTGATCCTGTTGGTTTCATTCTTTTCTTGACTGTTTCTTGCCTTTTTCAGCTTGATACTGATAAGCAGTATCAGTACACTCCCCCCACCCAGCCTCCTATATGCCCCCCTTACCAGCAGGCCTGCCACCTCCGCAAGAGCAACCTGCTGTCCAAAGAGGATGCTCCATCTATCTGCCACAGCCAGAATGCAGATGATCTGAAGTCATCATCTGAGTCCACCTGACCCCAGCTCCCAACTACAGCTTATTGGAAGAAAAAAGACCCTCAAATTGAGGACAGCATTATTAAAGGAGCATTGAGGATGAGAAGATGGGTTTGTCCAGAAGTGAAAGAGGGCCAGAGCATTAGCCTGGCTTAGCAGCTTCCACGTGAAGATTTCAAGGAGTGTGATTTTATTTGTTTGACTGATTCAATATAATGTTCCTTATGACTGAGTTTTTTTTCATCTGTCATTGAGGAATTGTACAATTTTTACATTTAAGAAATAAAAGTTATTTTACAGTGGATATCAGGCATATATATTTTTTTATTTTAAGACTAATTAAACTGATATAAAGGGCTTTGTAAACAACAGCAGGAAGACAATTAAAATATAAAAGAAAAGAAAAACCTTTATTATGACATGTAATATTAATGCCTCTAACTAAAAATAATCTTTCCAACTCGGATATAACCTGGATTAACTGTTTTAAAGAAAAACTTTAATTCGAAAGTTTGAGACCTACACTAAAAGAGAGGAAAAGAAATCTTTTGAAGGAATGGATTGTCAAAGTACTCATCCAAACTGATTTGGCTATACATCGGCCGTAAGTATCCCTTCTCTCTGAGTCATAGAGACATATTACTGGAATAATAAATAATTGTTCTTGTTTTACACAGTTTTAACAGTTTAATGCAGTGTGACATTACTGTGTTGTCAAGATTAATCAATTGCTGAGAATAGTCCCTTGCATTTTCTCCCGCTTGAGTTAGTAGCCTACTGAAAAAATCTGCAAAAGCAAACTGTTGGTAAACAGTAAATCTCTTTTTGTTAATTGAAAAATGTGTAAAGCCTCCCCCCCCCCCCCCCCCTCCCTCCCTTACTCCCTTCCTTCCAAAAAACGGAACCCGAAGTTACTTCCTCGTTTTCCAGTGTACGCGATGACGTTTCTGCGTGGCAACTCACACAACCGCATTGTTGTGGGGGAAGAAAAGCACAGGCGGCAGCTGAGCCACTTCAAGCCACTGTTCCACAGTCCAAACGATCACTGTTTATCCCCATATACGCCTTTAGCACTTGAAACCGTTTCCGTCGCCCTGGATACCTGTCGGTCACTTTCAGATCTTACTCGGTTCGGTACGAACCGCGGTCGCCGTTGGATAAGCCGACTGAATGTGGATTTAACTGCTGCTTTACTCTGCAGGCCGCACCGCCATTGCTGCTGTTTTCTAAGCTGAATACGGGAGAATACCAAGGTATGTTTTGCCGCATGCCCTCATAGTCTATTTAATATTAGTTTACACAAATATAAGAGTACTTGAAAATATAAGTTCAATGTGCAGGTCTAAAGAGAAAACAACTTTCAGTTGAGGCAGTCTCTTGTTGTGTTGGTCGCCATATTTCCTCCCCCTGCTGCTAGCATGGTAACATTAGCTCAATTTCTGGACGGAGTGTCCCAATGCGTTCAATTTGTGTGCAAAGAGGCCACCGACTGTTTGCGGAGCATCACTGTGTCTTCTTTTTCTGTAAATTTGAAGCATGTTCTACTGGTCACACAAATGAACTTTATAGGTTACTAATTGAGGGTTTAAGACATTCGTGGCATTCGTTCAATTTACACAGAGGAAGGAAGAGACGATGCAGCTATTGCTGTTAGCCACCGTTAATTAGCAACAAATGGCTCTAAGCGACTTCAGTCAGGTTACTGTTGCCTGTTGGAAGGTCGCTGCAATCTGAATGGAAGCGTGCTGGCCTCGGTACATGTCTTTCATTCATCCAGTGAACGTTATGTTTCCGCCCCCTGCACTATTTTGCAGCCAACTGAAAGCTTGTTTATCACTTAATTTAAAGCTGCAGGAACACACACTGGAGCGGCACATTTAAAGGTACTACCTGAACTTCATGTGCCCTTCTAGAAGCTTTGCGAGGGTACAGTTGTTGAATGCAGAAAATTGTGAGCAGTGTTATAAGGCTTGCCATAAATGTTATTTATGTTTTATAATGAAATAACCTATTAGAACATTTTCCGTCAAACAAGAAATAGTCTTTATCTTAGTTTAAGAAGGTAGTTGCAGCCCCGATTTAGAATTTTTCACCAGTGTCACCAGCTCTGCAGTACGCAGTAAAGTGGTTTAATATGAATGAAGTTTGAGATGCATACATACATTAAAATGTTGCACTTAGGCAAGTACTAGACAGTGAATTATTGAGTCAAAAGGTATGTTGGATTCTACCACTTACAATATTCTAGTTTTACTAGTCTTAAATTAATTGTGTTAAAATACTTAATTTAAAATGGATGCATTAAGACGTTTTATGTAGTTTGAAATCTAGTATATTATTGTATCATGTAATATATTGAGACCTGTCCAGGGTGTACCCTGCCTCTCGTCCAATGATTGCTGGGACACACGACCCGACAGTTGGATTAAGCGGGTATAGAAAATGGATGGATGGATAGATAATATATTGATAGTGTCAATAGTTTATGTATAGTAAAACTATCGATATATACTGTACATACTGCATATATTTATACTTATGTTTATAGTTACCCACAGTTTATTAGCATTCTGTTCTTACTGCACATGCACATACTCAACACTTTCTGCTTCTTTGCACTTTGGGTTAGATGCTAAACTGCTTTTCGTTGTCTCAATACTTGTGTACTCTGTGCAATGACAATAAAGGTGAATCTAATCTAATCTCACATATTAGTAGTTTTGGTAAGACCAGTGAAACTATCCTCGACTGCCTTAGAGACTTACTGCAATAGCATCTGTATCAACAAAGGCACATTGACAACAAACATATTGACAAACATTTATAGGGGCAATACTTGTGATTCCATATAAGAGCTAACAGTAAGGTCTTATTTTGTTTTACATTATTTTATGTCTATATCTTGATCCCTCCTCAGTTGTGCATTACTTCCCAATGAAGAGGGTATTATAGTGTTTCAGTGTTCTGTGCAAATGCTGAAAGCTTATCTAAATCCATAACATGTTAACAAGGAGAAATATAAAACACCATAAAATATGCAAACTCTATTTTTGGATATTTTTCAGTGTCTATCTGACTGAGGGCTGTAAGAAATGTTGCTATTCTTGTCAAAACACATCAACTTTTAAACATCGCTCCTTCATATCAGCATTTAGGTTTTTAAATAATTAGTCATTGCTTCACATTCTGTGAGATCCAACCCATAATCTCATGTGTGTTCTGGTTGCTGCTTCAGAGGGAAATTAAATGTAATGAAAAAAATATATTTCAGTGTTTTCTGTAACACAATTACATCAGTGAGTCACTCGATGTGTTTCATTGATGCTGTTTTCAGGATCCTTGCTGCAACAAAATGAAAAGAAAAGGCCGAAACCACCGCCCAGCTGTGCTAAAGAGGGAGTCTTCTCCCATCAAGCCATCACCCAACAGGGAGACGCTTACTTATGCACAAGCGCAGCGGATGGTTGAGCTGGAGGTAGATGGCAGGGTGCATCGGCTCAGCATCTATGAAAAGCTGGATGTCATCACTGATGATGATCCCACAGCCCAGGAGATCATGGAGTGCAACAGCAACAAGGAGAACAACGAGAAGCCCCAGCAGGTCCTGGTTCGCTCTGTGCGCCTGAAAAATAACCAGCAGAAGAAGAATGCTGCTCTCATCGCCTCGCATGGTTGCGGCACTGGTTGCCTTTTGGAGCCGAGGGTTAGAACGGTCGAATACAATCTGCCAGTAGTGCCGAAGAGGTCGGCAGCATATTACAAATACGCTGAGAGGACAGCAGAGGAGCTGGATGAGGAGGTGGAGTATGACATGGATGAGGAAGACTACGCCTGGCTGGAGCTTATTAATGAGAAAAGGAAGAGTGAGGGTATCAGCCAGGTGTCACATAACCTGTTTGAGTTCCTCATGGACCGTTTCGAGAAGGAGTCGCATTTCGCCACACAAGGTCAGAACCACCTCCAGTCGCTGGTAGATGAGGATGCCGTTTGTTGCATCTGCATGGATGGAGATGGAGCAGATAGTAATGTCATCCTCTTCTGTGACTCCTGTAATATTCCAGTGCACCAGGAGTGTTACGGTGTGCCGTACATCCCTGAGGGTCAGTGGTTGTGCCGTCACTGCCTACAGTGTCCATCACGGCCAGCTGAATGCCTCTTCTGCCCCAACCAAGGAGGAGCTCTGAAGAAGACAGACGATGACCGCTGGGGCCATGTAGCATGTGCTCTGTGGGTGCCTGAAGTTGGATTCTCTGACACAGTTTTCATTGAGCCCATCGATGGCGTCCGCAACATCCCACCGGCCCGCTGGAAGCTCACATGCTACCTGTGTAAGGCGAAGGGTGCAGGAGCTTGCATCCAGTGCGACAAGATCAACTGTTATACTGCCTTCCACGTAAGCTGTGCCCAAAAGGCTGGCCTCTACATGAAGATGGAGCCTGTCAAAGAGGTGACTACATCCGGCGCCACCGTCTTCTCTGTAAAAAAAACTGCCTTCTGCTGCAGTCACACACCTGAAGGCTGTGACCGCAGGCCTCTCAACATCTATGAGAACCATCACCCCAAAAATGGAGCCTGTCACAAGCGGGCTGACAAGAGGGGGAAGGCTCGCTCTAAGGGCTGGCAGAAGAAAAAGATTAAGAGAACAGAGCTAGTACCAGAACCAGAAGCTGTGACGCCAACCAACTCTGGGCCGAGCATCACTGTGTCAAGGTAAGAAGGCAACAAAGACACAACAATATTATAGGTCACCTGTTTCTCTCTTCCATGTAATAAACTTGATATATTTTGATTTTAAAAGGATAGTTTCTGTGGCAGTTTTTAATCAACAGTTGGAGACCTCATATTTTGACATTCTTTTCCAAGAGTCCTGTTTGTTGCAGAAATGTGCAAGCGGCTACTCTTTCCCTGCCAGCTATAATGTTTATACACAATGTCAATATGTTAGATTTAGGAAAAGACTAACATCATAGTCTGGTCAAAACAACAACGCAGAGTGACTACAGACTAGAACTTGTAAAAAAAAGCACACAGGCCAAAACATTCAATTTATCAGGAAGAAAATCCAAGTTCTGATGGTTTGCCTCTCTTTCTGTGTCCTGTGGTGTAGTTTTGACACCATCCTGAACCAGGTAGCAGTTCAGAGGAAGCGTCTATTTGTTGAGAGGGTGCTGAGCTACTGGGTAATGAAGAGGCAATCAAGAAACAATGTGCCCCTGATCCGTCGACTACAGGCTAACCCTCAGCCATCTAAAGACAAGCAGATGGTCAGTCCTGACGATTACATTGAAGCATTATTTTTCAATATACTTGTTATTGAGCAGAAGCTTGTGTGCTTCTTGCAGGACCGCAAGGAGACCAACCAGGCACTGAAGGAGCAGTTGAAAGAGTGGCACCGCCTACGCCATGACCTCGAGCGAGCCCGTCTGCTGCTGGAACTTATTAGGAAGAGAGAGAAGCTGAAGAGAGAGGAGGTGGGAGTGTTTTAAGTATTTGATATTTCGAATGACTCGAAGCTTAATTTGAAATCTATAAGTGATGACATGGTTCCTGTGTGGATGTGAAGTTAATTCTAACCATAAAACAGAAACACCAAGCACAGGCTTAATGCAAAATCACCCGCAAGCTACATATCATTTCCCTATTTTTTCCTAACACACAGTTTACAATTATTTTGTCATTTTTTTCCTAACATGTGAATAAAATTGGAGGTTTCCTGTAGACCATTATTATGCTGCACTTGTGATCTCTTCTCCACCAAAGGTACCGGCTGTCAGTGGCTGTTATGTCACATGAACATCAGATATCGTTTTGATAGTGCAGAAAATCACATCAGTTTTCTCCATGGGTATCACATCACACATGCACTTCACAGCTACAGATTCTCATCTGAAGGTGTGCTCTTACAACATGAAATACTACAGAGTGGCAGCTAGGTAGACCACACATGAGGCAGGACATGATGCAAAAGTTCTCAGTATTTTGTTTACGGCTTGTTGAGAATGATGAATAAAGCTTCTGGTCTGTCCATAATGGTTAGTGTTTTTATAGTCATCTCAATAACACATAAATTTATGAGTGATAAGCAATATGTAGTTGAGCTAAAAGTAGTGAACATTTATCAACGTGCACGTTTAGTTGTTTTGAATCTTTCTTTATTCCTCACCTGCTGTATTCACACATGGTCGACACAGTCAGCACCAGAGTTAATACACAGCTGCTGCCTGGGTACTATTCACAAGAAGTGCAGAGTGAATGCAGTAAACACTTGCATATTCATTTGCAGTCACCTTTGGACATGTCTAAAAAATTTGGGGGCTTAAGTGAATGTGCGAAAAACGGTCATTGATACAGAGAAATGGACACCAGTTAATTTGATGTTCTATAGGAACGCAGGTATACAATCTGTAACCTTTTTCTTGTTTGTGTGTGGAGCTGGTCAGCTTTCATCAATGTTGTTTGTCTTCTTCCCTCAGATGAAGCTCCAGCAGTCGGTGCTGGAAGTCCAGCTGACCCCCTTCAACATCCTGCTGAGGGCTGTGCTCAGTCAGCTGCAGGAGAAGGACCAGTACAGCATCTTTGCTCAGCCTGTCAACATTAAGGAGGTTTGTAACTGTTCATTGATCTTTTGAAAGATAGTTTAAAGCAATTAAACGGGGCGGCCGTGGCTCAGTGGTTAGAGTCGGTCGTCCAATAACCGGAAGGTTGGCAGGTTCGATTCCCACTGTCGCCAATCAAAAAAGATTGGTGGAAATGGCAGCTGGAGGGGTGTCAGTTCACTTCCTTGTCACGGCCGAGGTGCCCTTGAGCAAGGCACCATACCCCCATGCGCCCCAAGCGCTGTGAATGGCTGCCCACCGCTCCAGGTTGGCATCTGTCTCTGAGTGTGTGACCCTGTGCATGTGTGTGTCAACAGGTGCCAACCTGGATGGGTTAAAAGCGGAGGACAAATTTCGTGTGTATGCATGACAAATAAATCTAATCTTAATCTTAATTAAATGCAGAACACAAGCCGTATTCCAGATCAGGCTTTCTTATCAGTGCTCATTAGTAGGTGTTAAACCATCATAAAGCACTCTCTGAACCACATCAAATCATGGTCTGTGTTATAGATTTTTGGACTTAAATTTTTCATTGCTACTTTCCAAGCATACACAAAATTATGTTGCTAATTAAGCCTCATCTCTTCTCAGTCTGCAACTAATGTATCTCCTTCACCTTCTGCAGGTCCCTGACTACCTGGACCACATCAAGGATCCAATGGACTTCTCTACCATGAGGAAAAGAATCGATGCTCATGACTACAGGAGCTTGGATGATTTTGAAGCTGACTTCAACCTCATAATCACTAACTGCATGACATACAATGCCAAGGACACATTCTTCTATAAGGCAGCTCAGCGGATGCTGGATCACGGAGGGGTCATCCTCCGCAGGGCCCGCAGAGAGGCTGATAGGATCGGTTTTGACTTTCCCAGTGGGTTGCACTTGCCTGAGGTACCGAAACTAGAGGCACCACCTTCCTTCTCCTGGGAGGACGGTAAGTCGATTCATCGAGGCAGAGAAGGTGTCTTAAGAGATTTTACCAGAGATTTTACCATCTTGATGTCAGTGGATTAAATTAGATTAGAATTAAATGATTTAATTTAAAGGTTTGAAAGCATCATTTGGGCATATTTGCCTAATATTGAATAGGGGTGTAACGCTATGAAAATTTAAACTCACGGTTATAGTGACCAAAATTATCACGGTTTTCGGTATTATCGCGGTATTTTTAAAAGTGTGTTCAATCTGTTCAGAAAGCACTGATAGGCCTACACAAGCTGAAAAAGGTGCAACAGTGTTTATTATATTGCAAAATCTTATCAAAAACATCAACAATTAACATTAAAGGAACAAGAGTGCAGCATGTAAACAGCTTATATTCATTATATTATGATCATTATTATTAGCATGACGGAAAGTTTTAAGGAGAGACTTTCGCACCAAGTCCGCAATTTCCCATGTGATCACACTCTTCCAATGCATAGCATGCATGTCAGACCAGCTGGCGTCGGATCGCGGGGTTATGGGAATTGATGCAGAAATACGTTTGTTGACCTGAGCACGCAATACCGGCTTTTGAACTATTTCCGAATCTGATATTATTGTGGTCTGCCCCGAGTGGAGTCCTCCGCTATCATGCGTTTTGGCCGTGTATTGCCGCGGCAAGTCTGCACAGTTTCAGACTGCGAATGTTGTTGCGTTTATTTTAAAACGAAATACAGTGTTACAAAGCTAAATACAGGCTAACGGGGTGAAACACAATCTTACAGAGCAAAACACAGGTGAATTTGGGCGATTTTGAATTATTTTTCCGTCTGAAAGTTACAAACTGTAGCCTACAACTGTATGATAAACGCAACTCAAATGTGTACCCGTCTAGCTCTGAGGCTAACGTTAAAGATGTGTCCCGATTAGCTCCACACTAACACCACTGAACGAACATGTGCATGTGCCGTAGGCATCTGTTTAGATTATTGACACGTTATTAAAAAGTTAGACAGACGGATCATTGCATTCTGCTTCAACCCGATGTCCCCACACCATGCATTTATTTATGCATTTGAGCTGAAACGTTAACGTTAACTTACCTTGCATTGGCTATACAATTGTGGGTGATGATCACGGAGATGAGCAAGGAGATTTGACGTATTGCCACCTTTAGCGGAAACTTTTTTCCTGCATGTTCTGCAGACAGGATAACCATCTTCTATCAACTGTCCCCCGGCATTCTTATAAAAACCAAAATATGCCCATACTTTGGATTTAGTCCTCTTAGAGGGCTGATAAATGTCCTGACTCTGAGTGCTGTCATCTACACCTTAGGCTATGATTCCAGCTTCAAGAAATGCACGTTGTAGGCTGCGCAGTGAGCATGCGCGACAAATTAAGAACTCGGATGAGGCTGGGAAGGATTCAACTCACGGTTTTCATGCCGTGTTATTAACCGTGATATTAATGATATTTGAAATGAACGCGGTAATGGTTATCGTCAACACTTTTTATCGTGGTTTACCGTCATACCGGTAACCGTTACATCCCTAATATTGAACTTTCAAAAGATAGATATTCTTTAATGAATGAGTTAGAAGATAAAGTGATGATAAAGAGTCAATTCATTATGACACCTGTTCTAGTCAGTTCTTTATTCGGCCAAGTCATGCTACCTGAATCAGCTCGTGTTAAGTAGAGCCAGCATGATGGAGCTTGTCACCTTAGAAACCAATGTCGTTTACTCTGCTGATTCTGGGACAACTGTTGCTATTGTAAAGCAAATTCTGTTACTGTGCTATTGAGCCTCTGCTTGGTCATCCTGAACAAGCAAAGGTATATCACAGTGAAAATGGCTTATAGCAGCAAGGTTCCATTAACTTCTTGCAGTTATCAGGTTTCTGGTCTGCAGTCTCTGTTTGCCCAAAGAAAGTAACATTTATTTGAGAAATAAGCTGCACTCTACAAAGCCAGTGGTGGACTATAAATCCAAAAAACAACAAAAATAAATAAATGCTTACTTGCTTGCATTTTAAGTTGCATGTAAAACCCTTGCAAACAAGTTAGAATATTAGTATTGTGCATGTTGAATACGTGGTGGGAGTTTTCAGGAGCTGAAATGTGTGTTTGAAATTCCTTTCGAGTCCAGTTTAAGCCATATTTGCAGTTTAGGTGTCATTTAAAATCGCAGCGTTGAAACCAGTACAGTAACAGTTGTACCCCATGGTTTTCCATACAGGCCATTAACACCTCAGCTACACAGTTAAAGTGTAAAAGATTGCTGTAAGATGGTTGAACTACTATTTTCAAAAGTTCCAAACTAAAGATGATATTTATTTGAAGCAGTGAAAAAGTCGAAGTGGTCATTGGTCTGTATTTCAGGTTTAAAGGGCATCTGAAAAATAGAAATGAGTTAATGAGTAATTTGACTTAAAAAGAAGATCATTGAAGTTTTTCAGTCATTGGTTGAATCAGTTGCATCATTTCTGATTCAACATCCCCCAACACAAGTGCTGGGGGATGTTGCTGAGCTAATGCTGCAATGAGGTTTGTGTCTGTCTTTCACAGTGGACCGCCTTCTAAGCCCCACCTACCGTCAGGTGACACCTTTGGAGGATCAACTGAAGGAGCTTCTGGAGAAGCTTGACCTGAGCACTGCCATGAAGCACAGCCCATCCCGCAGCAAGAGGCTCAAGCTGCTCAAAAAGACCATCATGGAAGTCCGTTACGAGATAAGCCTGAAGAAGTCCCTCCCACCACCACCTCCCTCCTCTTCAGATCGCATCCCACCCCCCTCTGAGTTGAAAGAGAAGCAATCACCTGAACCCCTAACAGACCCTTGCATGCCACAAGAGGACAAGTCTTTACATTCGCCAACGTTAGAGCTGTTAACCTCACTGTCCCAAAATGAAAGCTCACCCAGCAACTCAGAACATCCCTCTCTGAAGCCAGTCAAACCCTTTTCAGACCAGACTCCCATGGAGCTTGATGACGGCACCAACACATCTACCTCAGTGCCCATGGATTCCCCCAGTGGGCACATTCCAGACCAGCCGCTTCCCAATGGCGACATTCACATAGAAGCCTCTGACACCTGCAACCGACGGACCAACATCTTATTCCGCAAATCCAAGAGTGCCAGCCCACAGAAACCACCCAAAACCCAAGATGTATCTGCTGTGTCACCGCCGCCCCTTGGAGCAAAAACTTTCCTGTCTGTGGTGATCCCTCGACTGGAGACCCTCCTCTTGCCGAAGAAAAGAACACGGAGCACCAGCGCTGACTGTGAGGAGGATGAGGAGACGCCCATCAAACGTCTCGGCACAGGTATCCTTTTAAAAGCAAACTCAAGTGTGAAATCATTAACCTAATTTTAAATAGCTTGTCTTTATGTACAGGTGTATGCTGAGTGGCAAATTCCCTTTTTTTTCCTTAAATCTTTCCCTGAAGGAATTGCAAATGGATTTGTGGTGGAGGAAGATGTGGTCTCACCATCTCCTCGCCTGCTGGAGCCACGTCGCCGCTGTGCCTCAGAGTCCAGCATATCATCCAGCAGCAGCATCCTCTGCAGCACGAGGTAATAATAATAATAATAATGGATTTTATTTATAATGCACTTTATATTCTTCCGAACCTCAAAGTGCTACAGCATATGAAAAACAAAAAAAAACAAACAAGCAAGAAAACAAATATCAACTAAGGAAATAGAAATCAAGAAATTATTAAAACGTGAGGACAAGTAAAACCAAAGCAATCATGGAAAGGCTTTACTAAAAAGGTAGGTCTTAAGTCCTCTTTTAAAAGTGTCAATTGACTGTGGTGCTCTGAGGTGTGCAGGAAGAGCATTCCACAGCTCAGGGGCAACCGAGCAAAAGGCCCGGTCGCCCATAGTTCGTAATTTAGTTTTGACAGGTTTGAGGAGGTTGGTGTTTGAAGAGCGGAGGTTGCGTTTTGATGGTTGAAGGGAGATTAGTTCCTTGAGGTAGGAGGGGGCGTTGCCATGGATGCACTGATGGGTTAGCAGGGAAATCTTGTATTCGGTCCGGGATACGATGGGAAGCCAGTGGAGTGATTTGAGTATGGGTGTGATGTGTTCTCGCTTACGCACTCTCATCCGGATCCTGGCGGCGCTGTTTTGGATGTATTGGAGCTTTTTGAGGCTCTTGCCAGGGATCCTGATGAGAAGTGCGTTTCAGTAGTCCAGCCTGGAGGAGACAAAGGCGTGGACGAGTTTTTCAGAGTCAGCAATGGTCGAGTGAGGGGCGGAGTTTCGAGATATTTCTGAGGTGGAAGAAGGAGGTTTTGTAAATGTGGTTGATGTGGGCTTCGAAGTTTAGCTGAGGGTCCATTTTTACTCAGAGGGTTGTGACAACTTGTGAAAGTGGAATGTCCTGTCCAGAGAAAGTGGTGCTGGTTATGGGAGATGTGTGTAGTTGATGTGGGGTGCCAATTTGCATGATATCCGTTTTGTGACTGTTGAGCTGCATGAAGTTTGTACTCATCCACGCCTTGTCTCCTCCAGGCATGTAGTGAGATTGGATAGCGGTGTTGGAGATGATGCCGGGGGGTTGGTTTTGATGTAGAGCTGCGTGTCATCAGCATAGCAGTGGTAGTTTATTCCATGTCTGCTGATGACACGGCCGAGGGGTAGCAGGTACAGGGTGAACAGGAGGGGGCCCAGGACGGATCCCTGGGGCACACCAGAGGTGACAGGCTGGGTGTGTGATTTAGACCCTCCCAGGGAAACGTATTCTGTCCGGCCGGAGATGTAGGAAGTGAGCCATTTGAGATCAGTGTTATTGGTACTAGGGATGCTCTGATCGATCGGCCGATATGGACCCTAAACAGGATGATCGGTGGGCTCTGGAAGTGCCGATCAGAAAAGCTGATCTTTTTTTTTTTTTTTTTACCCGAGACTGTTTTTCTCCACGTGACTTTATATGAAATTATCAATGAGATATGATATATGAATTAAACGGTTTTCTTTCCCGCGCGTGACGTAACTTACCGGCGACTGTTTTATGAAAAACAAGCGCGAGGAAAACAAACCCCAACCGTCACACAGCTCACCGTCAGTGAAACGTTTGAACGCCTGGAGCCGTAGGGACAGTAAAAGGTGGAGGGATATAACAAAAACGCTTATGGAATTCATTGGACTTGACGAGCAGCCTCTGTTTGTGGTGGAGGACACGGGGTTCCGACGGTTGTTATCGTGCCTGGAGGAGCCACGCTATGCCCCCCCCCCCCCCCCCCCCCCCCCCCCCGGACGTAAATACCTAACGGATGTATTACTCCCTCAGCTGTACGAGACAGTATACACACACGTCAACACACTTTTGAGAGACAATGTCACATCAATCAGTTTTAAAACTGATATTTGGAGTTCGAGTGCATGTCACATGTCGATGTTAAGTTTAACAGCGCATTCCATCGACCCGAACTCCCAGCGACACAACCTCGTACTGCACTGCCAAGAATTCACACACAGCCGACGCTTTAGCAGGAGCCTTCGGACGTATGTAATACATTTCAGTTGCTTATTCTTACTTGCTTATTCCCTCATAGTTAAGGTCTAGTTGTTGGTTTGTGCCAATGTTTTTTAAAAATGTTAAGGTTATTTAAAAAGGTTATTTAAAAACTGCTTATTCTTATATATCGTTATGAGGGAATAAGCAAGTAAGAATGAGCAACCGAATACATTTTGGTTGCTTATTCCCTCAGTTAAGGTTTAGCTCTTGAAAGGGCATGTAATGTTTACATGAATAAAAAGCTGATGGTGGTACATAAATGTCTTTATTATTTATTTTAGTACAAATATGTTTTTTGTAACACTTTAAGTGGTGCACAAGGCTAGATTGTAAATACACAACATTGAGGATTTTTATTATTCGCCCATCAATTGTGATCGGTATCGGCAGATTTAGGATTCCTGTGATCGGTGATCGGATCGGCGCCCAAAAATGCTGATCGGAGCATCCCTAATTGATACCGATGGAGTGAAGGCGGGTGAGTAATATGTTGTGGTCTACGGTGTCAAACGCAGCCGTGAGGTCCAGGAGGATCAGCAGAGAGGGGGAGCCTGCATCTGCCGCCATCAGAAGGTCATTTGTAACCCTGACCAGGGCGGTTTCCGTGCTGTGGGCGGATCGAAAGCCTGATTGAAATTTTTCACTGAGGTTATTGTGGTTGAGGTGGTTTTGGAGCTGAATAGACACTATTTTCTCAAGGATTTTGGAAATGAATGGGAGGTTTGAGATGGGCCGGTAGTTGGAGAGGGTGTCTGGGTCGAGGGAGGGTTTTTTTAAGCAGGGGAATGAGAATGGCAGTCTTTAGGGTTGATGGAATGTGGCCGGTCTGGAGGGAGAGGTTGATGATGTTAGTGATCAGAGGACTTATGGCGCAGATGTTGTCTTTGATTATGGTGGTGGGGAGGGGGTCCAGGGCGCAGGTAGAGGGCTTCATCCCCCTGACAGTGTCCTCGATCTCTTGCTGTGTGGTGTTGGTGAAGCAAGAGAGGGGGAGAGAGATCACAGGCAGTGGGGTGGCAGCTGGGGCAGGTGGAGTAACGGGACCGGAAAGGAGAGAACGGATGTTGTTTACTTTGGATCTGAAGAAGTCCAGGTAGGTATTGCATTGTTCCACTGTGGTATTGCTGGGTTTGGAGGTTTGGGGTTTCAGGAAGTGGTTTATGGTGGAGAAGAGTGTTTTAGAATTGCCAGGGCTATTGTTGATGATGTTTGAGTAAAAATGTGACTGCACCTCCCTGAGGGACCTTGAGTAGGCCCTCTGGTGCTCTCTGTAGGCCAATTTATGCACAGTTAGCCCAGTGGCCACGGCTCGCCGCTCCAGAACCCGCCCAGCTGCCTTCATTTTTCTCAGCTCGCAGGTGAACCAGGGGGCTGAGCATGAGAAGGTGACTGTTCGGGTTTTGACAGGGGCGTGAAGGTCGAGTAGCCTGGCTGACGCGTCCACAATCTCGATGAGATGGTGGTCTGGGAACTAGGTGTGCATTTTCTCGTATTTGAGGCGTGGTTTACGAATGCCTGGAGCCGTTTATTGGGCTCTACGAATGTCTATCAAATGACGTCAGGTTCTTCCCATGCTGCTTTGCGCGCGATTAATAGCCAATTGTATCACTTATACCAGATGACGACAGAAATTCGACGAGGAAGAAGAAAAAAAAGTAAAATAAAAGTAAACTTGCGCTCTAAGCTACTTAAATTAACAACAAAGTAGGCCTATATGCTATATTTTACATGAATTTTTATGTTGTAGAGTTGTGAATGTATTTTATCAATGGAGAAATTGAGCAGCCTTGCTTTGTTGTCTACAGTAGTAGATCAACCCTCATCTTACTTTGAAGCTCCCAGCTCGGTGACGTCGACGCAGCTTTAGCTGCAGAGAAGCTATCAGGCTTGTGTTGATGATAATAATAAACTCCTGGACTATGATCAAACTTCCAAATGCATCCTTTTGTAAGTACAGACCATATTTGTACTACTGTAGAAGTTTGGTGTCATGACATGTGATTTTAGTGTGGTAATTTTGGAGATACTGCCAGGGTCCGTTAGCGCTTGTACGAAGCTATTCGGGATAACTCTGTAACTCAGCTGATGTTCAGCCAAGATCGGAAAAACTTCGGGTGGGCTACTTGGCTGGATGTCACGGTTCAAATGACCCCAGGGTGAATCTACTCCGAAACACTTTCTAAGGCTGCATTGAACGGTAACGTTGTGTCCGCTGTCATGTTGGATTAACACTCTACAAGCTTCGGTGTAGCCATATACGTCGTCATCGTCTTGCTGCGCGCCCCCCCCCCCCCCCCCCCCCGTTCTGTGATTGGTTCCCAAACTCTGGCAAAAATAAGGGCGGTGGTTTCCAGGCTGACTTTGCAGTGAGAATGAAATCGAGCGCAAAGCAGCATGGGATTTCCCAGGCTAAAGGTCGAGGAGGTTTTGCAGACTGGTGTTATAATGGTCAACTGCTTCACTGACTGATGGGGGGGTTGCAGTGGAGAGGAGTTCCAGGTCAGAGGTTATGGTGTCGTGGTTGATATTTTTGTAATTCCGGAAACTGATTTGACGTTTAGGTTTGGCATGAGATGGGGGGAAGGGCAGCTCCATGGAGACGACCTTGTGGTCGGATACACCTAGAGTGTAGGCAGCCAGGTTGTTGATGGGGATGGAGTCGGTGATGACCAGGTCCAGTGTGTGTCCCTTTTTGTGTGTTGGGGTATGGACATGTTGTTTGAGGTTGAGAGTGTCCAAAAGTTGTAGGAAATCAGATGCAAAGTGGCAGGATGGGTTGTCCACGTGAATGTTCACGTCCCCGAGGATTATTACGTTGGAAGAGGTTGTGCAGAGGGTTGTGAGGAGGTCATGGATTTCAGAGATGAAGGTTGAGGAGTTATTTTTGGGAGGATGGTAGAGGAGGAGCAGAGTCATGGAAAAAGGGGGTTTACTGGGGTGGCAGGGGGACAGAGGACAGGTCCAGGTGGTCTTTGTGGACAATGGCTATACCACTGCCACGGCCAGTGCTGCGTGCCTTCTCCAGGGGCCTCATGTACAAAGACTTGCGTGGATTTCCTACTGAAACATGGCGTACGCTCAAACCCAAATGACCTCCAACGTCGGATGTACGAATCTGTGCGCACGCATCAATCCAAGCACATATCGTTTGTACATCCCAACCAACGTGGAATTCAGCGCACATGTTGGAGCACCCGACTCCTCCCTGTCCACGCCCCTACCTAAATACTCAAATCATATTTAAATGAGCCCTGCACCTGCGATTCCCCTCTGTGTACGGTCAGAAAATAAAGAAAAAAGACTGAATAAGACGGGAAAAAAGAAGAACTTCACGGAAAGCGATATGTCGGTGCTACTTTCTGAAGTGGAGGCCCAAAAAAATTTGTTCTTTGACACGCTGTCCTCCGGGATAAGCAGCAAACTAAGAGGAGTGGGTGGGAGAGCCTGAGGCTGTCAATGCTGTGGGGTCTGAGAAGCCTCACAAGCAGAGGTGAAGAAGAAGTGGTCCCACATAGGTGGATGTGAAGCGGAGACTGGCTGCCCACTGCCGCAGTGTGGCCAAAACAGGCGGGTGGGGGGGTGAACGACTCTGTTTGAACAGAGAGTCGGCGCAACAATGGGTGACACTGCTCTCTCTGGGGTGGTGGGAGCTCATGTGGGTGACTCTGCCTACCCCCAAGCTAAATACCCATGTTTTTGTGTAACTCACAACAACGTGTTCATACAGTAACGCGCAGAAGTGCGCCGGGGACAAGGTGAGGCTGATTGAGACATTTCACACTTTACGCACGGGATTATTAACATTTGCCCACAGAGACGAGCAGGGGCTTGTTAGAAAGATCTTAAACTGAAGTTTAACCAGCAAAAAACCGCAAGAAACTAACTTTAACCACCGACTATGATGCTATGAAGACGGGATAGAAATTGGGGGCGCACATACTCAATGCGCGTCACGGGGAATAATATTAGGACAATTACAAGAATGAAGTTACTCACCAAGAAGCCACCCATCGCGCACAGTGCCACCCTGTATGTCTGTTCCCAACGATGCTGTTACTCAGAATGTATGAATCGTGCGTTGAACCAGGGCACCTCGCCACAACGTTGGTTAATTGCATTTACGCATCACATATGATCTTACATCGATCGAATGAAAATATTTCCTGTTAACATACAAATTCATCATGTGATTGCGCTTTTATAGTAATGTGTGCGCAGTCGATAGCTCCGATTACAAAACCGGCTCTCGCTTCAAATTGAGCTTTAATGTTGGCCTGTTGGGAATTTGATATACGTGGCTGAGATGCGGGTAATTATGTCCCACGCGGCTGGCATGGCTCGGCTCAGGGTAGACTGGCACAGTCCCAATCGGTTGGCCAGCTCCCTCTGGAATGCCCCGGTTGGAACCCCAGTGTGCACATCACCTGTGAGCACAGGCAGCGCATGGCTCCTCGCTGTGTTGCGCTCCAACGCTGGCCGCAGCTCTGCACAAAGTTCGAGGAGGATTTCCCTCAAAACGGCTAATGAGTCAGTCGCCATCATGTCCCAGCTAATCCTCTCTGTTGTAGTGAACACACGCTCTCTTCGAATTGCAACATTTGCAAAGTCTTCTAATACTGCTAAAGCAGCCATTGTTTTTAATGGTATGCATTGCACCACTTTGCGCATGCTTTTATATCCACTCGTGTAAATGGAGACACATGGGTGTATTAATTGTTGATCAGTATTAATTGTTCATCCATCTCAAATGTGCACATCACTGTCTGAGGACTAATTGTTTTCACATTTATTTATTATAACAGTTTCCCAACATCACCTTAGGTGTCGCCAAAGAATCAACAGCTGCAGAAACGTGCGTACGCCAGCCCTGAAGCTGCCGTTGTGACAGTTTTCAAAAGTATTTCATAAAAAAAACAATACAACAAAATTCTGGGGTGCCAGTCAGGTATCCCTCCTGACAAATAGGATCATTTAATTGCAATACTTTTCGTATATTATACGGCCACATAAGGAGCGAACACACAAAGGTGTCGACCTTTAATTGGTTAAATGACAACCAAACAAAAAAACAAAACAAAAATGAACAATCAAGTCCTTAGCGAGGAGAAAAAAGAAACGTCTTTACGTGTCTCCTCAAAGGAGGTACAGACTCTTGCACAACTCTTCCCCCCGCTCCACAGCAAGAGCTGCAGAACAACAACACAACAAAGAAACCATCAGGCTACATAAGCCACACACCTTCATATTTACAGATAAGAGAAAAAAATATATAAACACTTACAGTGTAGAATTCAGATGATAGGTATGGAAATACGAGATGGTTCCTTCGTTTCTGTGCTGGATGAACATCATTTTCAAAATAAATACAGAGCGTAATAAATATCACTTATGAAAGTTGAAAGAATTTGCCATATTCAACGGACCTACCGGAGTTTCAGTGTTGAGGGATTTAACAGCCTCAGCGCTGTGCCAAAAATAAGAGTTTTTATCTTGTCCGCTTGTGACAGTATGTTTGTCCGACTCGCGCGTCAACGGTAAACTGCCATTTAAAAAGAAAAATGAGGCGTCAACTTAAACACGGACCACTCAGGTGAGTACACGACCACGCTTGGGGCGTGTTCGTAATGGCAAATAAAAAAAAGAAAACAATAAGAGAAAAAAAACTGTGCAACACAGCTCCAGAAC
This sequence comes from Odontesthes bonariensis, assembly GCF_027942865.1. Lineage (NCBI taxonomy): Eukaryota > Metazoa > Chordata > Actinopteri > Atheriniformes > Atherinopsidae > Odontesthes > Odontesthes bonariensis. The sequence continues at coordinate 5,932,113 of NC_134512.1, read as the reverse complement.
TGAGCGGGTTGTCACACCGTGAGGCACCGCACATTTCCACGGTCATTTCGTTCTTGATACATCTGATCGTTGACGTGAAAAGGTGCGTACGCCACTATTTTGTGCATACGCACCCTTTGTACATGAGGCCCCAGGTATTTGTAGCCTGGAGGACAGGCACTGTTGAGGCTGGTGTAATCCTCTGGTCGGTGCCACGTTTCGACAAGGCACAGGCAGTCAAGTCCCTTGTCCAGGATGTGGGTGTGAATCAGGGCTGATTTGTTGGTTAGTGACTGAACATTAAAAAGTTCTATTTTCAGGGTTGGTGAAGGAGTGAATCTCTGGAGAGGGATTAGTAGCCTGAAATCCACTCCACGTTTTGGTTGGAGCCTGGCGAGTGGAGCAGGGCAGTCCACTCCACTGTAATTCACTCCATGTTTTCCGTGCAGCCTCGCGGTGGTTCCTGTGCTACAAGGTCCCACCACAGCCCTTTTACAGACAGCCGTTCCACTTCCTATTCGCCCCATTATAAAAAATTTGGCTGCAGTTCAGTTGATGTTCTCTGGGGGCGCTGGCGAGCGAGTGCAGAATGACCATTTTCCATAGGGCTGGCGCTAATAACTCAAAAAATGTCCCCGAAGCAATGGCTGGATCTAAGGTGGATTTCATAGTACCACCATAGAGTTCATAATAGAGACTCTCTGGTCCCACGGAACCAGTGCTCTGATGACGTGGGTTAGGTGCGACGGAGCGTTGTGTTGTGCAGATGGATGGAATTGTAGCAGAGAGTCTCTATTATGAGGAGAGGGAAAACTGGCGGCTATTTCCGGGTGGTACTGCACTCTAGGGGCGCCAACGAAGCAGTGCAGAGCACGCCGAACTCTATGGTGGTACTATGAAATCCACCTTAGATGCAGCCATTGCTTTTGATAGAATTTTAATTTTCCTAAAGGCAGGATAAATTATCCTTTCAAACGGCACTTGGTTTGATTTTTTAGACTCACTAGATTTGTTTAAAATACACATTTATTGTCAGTATTGCATCCCGAGTGACGTCACGCATGTGGCATCACTTTACGGCATGGTCAGTCCTAGCGCTGAGCTAGCAGAGAGGTGTTAGCTCAAATAGTTACAGATTTCAGCACAGCCCTTTTACATACTCTCTGACTAGCCTCTGGTTTAGCTTTGGTTGTTGTTAGCGGCACCAGGTTAGCACTCTGGCACAGTGGACGAGTGCCGTAAAGCAGCCGGTCGTAATCAGCCGTGCGTTCTTCAGATTCCGTTAGCTAGATGCTAGCGGATACTGACTCGCAAATGCCAGACCTGTAAGAAAACAGAAAGCTATAACTCCCAGGTTATTGTACTTTCGATATAAATCCACATCCCTTTGTCAGAAATCACAGTATTATTTTCAGGTTTCAGCCGCTAGCGGGGACATTTTTTGAGTTATTAGCGCCAGCCCTATGGAAAATGGTCATTCTGCACTCGCTCGCCAGCGCCCCCAGACAAAATCAACTGAACTGCAGCCAAATTTTTTATAATGGGGCGAATAGGAAGTGGAACGGCTGTCTGTAAAAGGGCTGTGATTGTAGACCGGGAGTAAACAAACTGTCGGCGAGCGCCTCTGTGTTTGTATGGGGATCGACGTAGGAGTCCAAGTTGTTGAATTGTTGAAATGCATGCTGGAGTGGCGCTTTTGTTGAGTTCCAGCAGCTTGGAAAATGAATACTTCAGCAGCATCTTGCCGCCGGCCGGGAAGAAAGTTTGTTGGGACTTTAGCCGTTAGCCACCAGTTGATCCAAGATGCCGACAGGACCGGGGCGAAGCGACAGGGGGATAACCAGTCGCCTGCTCGCTGGGTGGCTGTTAGGGCAGCCAGCTGTGAGGCAGCGGTCCCAGGCAGCTGTGGCCTGACCGCACCGGGGCAGTGGGCTGCTCGGCGGGTGGAAGCCTCACAGGGAAGTCCAGAAATTCGTGCGGTCCGGTCGAAAGGCCACCACCACCAGACAAGCGGCGATTGAAGGCGGGCAAGCCCAACCGACTACGCCGACTAGTTCTGGGGTATAACAGCGGCTTTGAGAAGGTAGAAGTCTTGGTAGAACAAGGCTAACCTCATACCTCTCAGCGACGGACAGATGACAGCATGATATGTGGTGAGGTGACTGAAAGCCACAGTTTATTAACATTTGATAGACATCAAGGCTATCCCTTCTGTTTACTGAACAATAATCTAATGAGTGAATGAAATTTTGTTTGCATGTAAAGTGAGAGGTGAAAAAAATCTCAATTTAAATGGGTGCTAAGTTTTAAAGATGGAAAAATAGTCAATCCAACAAAAAAATTGTAACATTTTTCACCTAATTAACAATAGCTGCAATTAGGGCTGGGCGATATGGGGGGAAAAGTCATATCACGATATTTTTTTTATATCAGTCGATATTGATATATATCACGATATACAACAAATCACTATTTTGTGAATTTTAAATGTTCCCTGTTACTCTTAATTGAGATTTGAAGATATCAGAAGGTTAATTTTTAATTAAATATTTATTTTATGTCAAAGTTGAACATGACATGTGACACTATACAACTGTTTGAGATAAATACAGAACAGCTATTTTAAATGAAAATCCTATATCTGACCGGTCAACTGTTTGCTCTCCAGCAGCGGTTGTCTCTCTTGCTGTTCGGGTTCTCTCTCCCAACGTCTCAGCTGATGTAGACATCCTTCACACACATAGTAAACTTAGTTACTTGTATAAGAAACACACAGGAAACATGTTGCTCTGAACTCGGTGCGCTGCACTCGCTCGCTTGCTTCAGTGAGGAGGTGCCGCTCTCTTTATTAAACGTTGACCGGGAACACAACTAAAATGCATATGTGCGTGTAAAGATTGTGACAGACATTGCACTCTCACATCAACGAATCAAAAAAGTTTTCATTCTCTGTGCTCAGACGGGTGGCGCTGCTTCAGGTGATGAAAAAGATTAGTGGTATTTCCTGTCTTTGTCGGAACATGTGCTCGACATAACACACTACTCTGTTTCGTGTCGGACTCCCTGCTCACAGCTTAGTAGGCTTAGTTATGTGAGGATTTTATGCAAACTCAGGACCCAGCTACGTGGAAGGAGATTCCTGTAATCGCCGACCTGCGTCTCCGTCTCCAACGCTGCACGGTCCAGAATATGGTTCTGTGTTTCCTTTTTTATTGACAATTTCGTCGGATTCAGGTGTGGATCAGTGTTGTTTTTGACAACCATCTTAGATTTAGTCTTAGTCTTAGTCTTTTGGACTAAAATGCTTATTAGTTTTAGTCACATTTTAGTCACTTCTATATGTGATAGTTTTAGTCGACGAAAACTCAAAAGGGTTTTAGTCTAGTTTTAGTCAAAAAAAAAGAAAAAATAAGTATAGTCTACCGTGTTAAGAAAATAGTATGGTCTTAACTATCAAACAAGCAGAACAAAAATACATAGCTTATTAACTGACCCTGTACTAAAGCTTTCTGATTTTTCATTCTGTACTGTGCGTGTGTCCCAACTTTACTGTAAGCGCACTAAACGCACAGGTCCTGGTTAGGGCTGCACAACGTCACTTGTGGCTTTTAGGCTAAAGCTAGCAGACTCTACGTATAACAGTAACTCGACCTGTTTAACATATCAAGTTACGTGCTGACAGAACGTACACACAAAGAGATAACCACACCGTCACTGAATGTAAACATGGCTAAACATGCTGCTAAAGTAACACACACATAATGAATTGACGTTAGCGTAACAAAAGCTAACTTTAGCCTGAAGTTAGCAGCCCATTTGCGCCAGGAGTATGTGGAAAACGTACTAATGTATTAGCTTACTATGAAATTTATCGATTATGTTAACAGCATTTGTAACTTACCTTCGAAAAAATATCCCTGTGGCGAGCCTTAAGGTGCCGCAGCAGATACTTTTTAGGTTTTAATTGATACTCACAATAAGCAGAAATGTCATGCATTTTAAACGTCTGACAGATCACCCACTAACATATTTTTCTTTCTCTTCTCCCTCTCAGTCTCTCTCTGAAACTGCAGCCATGCTGCTCACAACAGGGAAGTGGGCGTGTCCTACCTGCAGATGGCAGACGCTGATACTGTTGCTGTGTTTACTTTTGCCATGTGATAGCCTATCGAATGTAGGTCACGAGCAGATTATCGAGATCGATCAAAATTTTATGCCGATCCCGATTCGAGATCGCACTATCGCCCAGCTCTAATGTAATCTATCGAAAAGTATATCGACCATGTTTCATTTCGCTATCGAAAAGTTATACCTCGATAGCTATCTTCATCGTTTTATCGCCCAGCCCTAGTTGCAGTAATTTTTGAGAGATTGACATTTAATTGAAAACAAAGTTGATCTGTAATCGGCAGCAAAGTGCCAACCACGGTTGACACATGTAGGCATTTCCTAAACCTTTCCTTACTTCTTTCTTTTAGTACTGTCATCATGTCTAAAAGTGGTAAAGGGCGACCAGCTGTGGCTCGACGAAGCACCGTGGATGACAAAAGTACTCTGATGACCTGCATAGAGAATGGAGACATCACCAAAGCAGCCAAGATCCCTTCAGGTGAGTAAAGCAGTGTCTGTGTCCCTAAATTAGTGTAATCTGATTATTGTGCATGAAACAGCATGGCAACTCTTACTTTAGTCACCAAACAGTTATTTAATTTGAATTTTCTTTTAGAATGCTAATATTGATTTAGTCAGCATGCATAGCTTATGAGATTAAATTCTTGCTTACACATTATCTTCTTACTTTTCTTCTGCTTATCCTCTGAGACATTGCGCAATATTTTTAAGTGAGGTCTTTTGAATATCCAGACTCTTGATATGTCCATTTATCGGAGGCCTTGAAATGAGGATTTACAGAACAACAACTGAAAATTGTTTACTGGATTCTGATGGACAGGTTTTTATTGTTACACAGCAAGCAAAACCGGAAGACTGAATGTGTATGTATTTTTTAAAAAGTATGAATAAAAAGTAAGTAATGTTTAAGAAGTAAACATAGCTGAGTGTCATATATTGCTGGTCTCTTGAGGCATGCTTATCAGTTAGTTTTGTTGTCTTTGTTGTTGTGTGAGTGCTTCTTGTTCTAGGGAAATTATGAGACTGAGAATAAATTGCGTGTAACATGTTAAGTTTACTGTTTGCTTTCCATCGTCACTGCTGCCTCCCTTCTCTTGTTCTCATTCACTTCACTGAATAGCTAATCAGAGTGACCCCTCTCACCTACAGACCCGACACTGATTCAGCTTGTTGAATTGGCCTATAAAAACGTTGATGGAGTCTGACAATGCTGGTGATGTTTTACACACCAGAAAGACAAGAGAGACAGACATTCACAGACGCTCCAGACATGCCCGACGGCCTATTGTCAGCTTGTTACACACGGGTCCTTAAATGGTAATGGAAAGTAGAACCACAAAATTTGTGATGGATGGGGTGAAGGGGAAGTGAAGGATATTATTTGCTGTTTGTGTTCAGAGGGAACTACATGTTCAAAAAACTTTTTTTAACTCGTATTTTAGATAATTACGGTGAATATTGTTATGTTATATTACTGCATTGTTTTTTATTATTATGGACACCGTTTGACGTGACTATTATTATACTAAAACAATACTTGTCTTAAGACTTAGTATAGATATTTCATTGGCATTACAGAGGTTCTGTGTCAATCTAACAAACTGCTCAGTCCATTTCAGTATTAAACCCAATTTAAACAAGCAAGGTCAAAGAGCACCTAATATGTTCTGCCTTATTTTCACTCCTGTTTTAATTGAATTGAATTAAATTCAATACAGTTTTATTTCTACAGCACCAGATCAAGACAAATGTAATCTCAAGGCACGTTCAAGTCAATTACAATCCAATTCATTATAATACAATCATAATGCAATCAAATTAAATTAATTAAATTCCAAATTAGTCCCATTCACAGGAGGCCCATTCAAAAAAGTTGCCTAGCTAAGGGAACCAATAGATTGTATTGAAACTTCTCTTTGAGCCTGAGGACGCATGAAAGCAGTAACAATGATGAAGCACTATATCACCAAATCTGAAACTGAGACTCTTATCACCAAAGCAGAAGAAATTAAATCTGTTTTTGTTTCAAAGTCTCATTTCTGGAATCATGAACAGAGGGCAAAGGACTGTGAGGATGACAACTGCTGCTTTGCCTTCAATGGATGGACGTATAGCCTTGTGTGGAGATGGTTTTGAGGGAGACACATGAAACATGGTATGTTGGCTGTTTTCTTAAACGGCCTTTAAAAGCCTAAAGCAGTGTATGAGACAGAAAGTCAGAGCCATCTTTAAATACTCAGTTCTCTTTTCAGTGATTATTTAGCAGGTTCTTCCTCAGCCATTACACATTACCTTGAAGCATGGCAGCAGTTATTTATAGCACTATCATACTGAGTGAGCTCAGTTAAACTATCCGTTTAGTTTTGTGTTAAATGTCTCCTGCCATTTCCACCTCTTAAATTGTTCCAAAAGCATATGTACGCATGGTCTTAAGAGATGCACACATTTTTCCTTTAGAAATGCCAGTTTGTGTGTAGGAAACGGCATACACATGGTTTTGTGTGGACGCATTATTTATGCATCTAGAACCTGGGGTGTATGTGTGCCTTTGTTCATCTCCTCATTTATGTGCAACACTTGTAGTTTGGTTCAAAGACGGGTTGTGACTATTGTTTTTTAGTTCAGGTCCATTAGCTGTTTAAAAATTCAAAAGGTGCTCTCCCTCGAGTCTACAAAATAAAAATGTTTTTATTTAATAATTTCTTTGATACCATGCTAATTCACAGTTATCTCTGGGCACTTTACAAACAGAGAAGCCCAACAAAATGCATTTGAACAGCACTTGGTGACAGTGGGGAGAAGGACCTCGACAGAAACGTATTACTGAATCAGGGAGGGCGACCGTCGACCTCAACAAATTAAGTGTGAGAAGAAAGAGAGACAACAACAAATAATACAGGAATAAACTCTGGGCAGGTTTGTTAGGCCAGTAATTGAAGATCAGAAACCTGCAGCTTTTGAGTAAGAGATTCCAGCAGAGGGAATACAGGGAAAGAAAATCACAAATAAAAAAGTAGCAGGAGTTACAACTGAATGGATACTTGATCATACACCATATATCATACTTGATCATCAGCAGGACTGCATGATAAACTCTTCAATTAGAATTTCACAAGTATGCTCCCTACAAATATTTGCAACAATGCATTTCTACACAGGTGTGCATTGTGTAGTTTTCTTGTTCTGATCTCAGATTTATCTAAATATCAATTACAAATATGCATATTGAAAATATATTGCAGGTCTCTGACACCTTGTTTTCCATACACTAGTTTATCCAAATGACAACAGAAAAATCTTTATATGTTTGAATTAATTGTGTTTGTGTGTGTATCCGTGCACACTCCTCCAAGCTCTGTTGTGAGGTTGGACAACGTCTTTGTGCGTGTTCCTTCCCCACGTGTATGGCTGTGTTTTCAGAATGGTTGTGCTCTCTGTTTCAGTGAATCCTTCATAACTTGCTTGTCGTTGTTCCTGTAGAGGTGTGGAAGCCCACTGCTGCTTCTCCATTTGTTCTGGAGCCTCTTAAACTAGTTTGGGCTAAATGTAATGGATATCCCTCCTTCCCTGCCCTGGTGAGTGAGTGTTAGTCCCCTCTGTATGTCATCGCTCATCTGCCCCTCCATTGTCCATGCCGTAGCTTGTGATTTGTGCTCATAGCCATACAGGAACATCCCGCTAGCCTAGCGTGGACTGGTTGGTGTGTCTAGTAGGTTTGCGTACTGAGCGCTTTTTGCTCAACTCGGCCTTGCATGCCTCTGTCTCTGAAACGTTCTGTTGGGCAACTCCACCAGGATATACTTCCAAATTTTCAGTATCCATACCTCCCACTGTTTTTGTCTTCACAGATCATGGACCCGAGAGCTCGGAGGATGTCGTTTCAACACAACGGGGTGGAGGTTCCCAAGCCGCCTCTGGACGTTCTCAGAGCCGGAGAGCAGATGCAGTTCAGGTCCGCAGAGAAACTCTTCCTCGTCCACTTCTTCGACAGCAGACGCAGCTGGTGAGGTCAAAGCTGCTGTCAGATCACACACAAACACACGCACACAGGAGATGGAAGTTGCCACGTTTTGGGTTAGGGTTAGGGTTGGGGTGCTAAAACACACACATGCTAAAACAACAGAAGAACAGTCAGCCGTACTTACTTAAAAGTAAGTATTAAAACTACTTTTAATCCACTCTAATACTCCTGTCATCACACACAGATCCATCACAGGTGCTGCTGGTGACCAAGTCTCCACTTCTTTCATCTTTGTCTGTTTTAATAAGTAGAATCAAGTAATTAGACAATAAAAAGCTTTTTTACCATGCTTTAATGTCATATGGTCCAAGGACAGGACTGGCAACTTGTTAAATACTGAAAACCATCAAAAACAACATTGATGGATTTTAACAAAACAAGTGTTTCCCAAGAGGCTGATCTTGTTCAGGCTGATAAAAGCCTGATGAAATCACATTGAGATCCTTGGAATGAGATCCTTCCCCAAGTGGAGGAGTTCAAGTATCTCGGGGTCTTGTTCACGAGTGAGGGATGAATGGAGCAGGAGATTGACAGGCGGATTGGTGCGGCGTCTGCAGTGATGCGGGCTCTGCACCGGCCCGTCCTGGTGAAAAAGGAGCTGAGCCAGAAGGCGAAGGTCTCAATTTACCGGTCAGTCTATGTTCCTACCCTCACCTATGGTCACGAGCTGTGGGTAGTGACCGAAAGAATGAGATCGCGAATACAAGCGGCAGAAATGAGTTTCCTCCGCAGGGTGTCGGGCTCTCCTTTAGAGATAGGGTGAGAAGCTCGGTCATCCGGGAGGGGCTCAGAGTAGAACCGCTGCTCCTCCGCATCCAGAGGAATCAGATGAGGTGGCTCAGGCATCTGGTTAGGATGCCTCCTTGACGCCTCCCTGGTGAGGTGTTTCGGGCCCGTCCCACTGGGAGGAGACCCCGGGGAAGACCCAGGACACGTTGGAGAGACTATGTTTCTCGGTTGGCCTGGGTACGCCTCGGGATCCCCCCAGAAGAACTCGAGGAAGTGGCCGGGGACAGGGACGTCTTAGTTTCTCTGCTTAAGCTGCTGCCCCAACGACCCGATCCCTGGAGAAGCAGAAGATGATGGATGGATGGATGAAATCACACTGGGAAAATTAAATATTTTCCAAAAAATATTCTTGAATATTTTAAAGGAAATTTAGAAACAACATTAGAGTATCATAGTTTGCTTACCTGAATACGAATGAGTGTAGTATTTAGTAGGTGAACATTTCTTGTTAGTTTACAATGAACTCTCACATTTTCATGGATTTCTATCTCGCTTTCTTCCGAAAGCACTCCAGCTTTCTTGCTAAAATGTTAACACCCATATTAGTCAACTACAAAACCTTCCCCTTTGTATATATGCAGAAAAATATTTTAGGGATCGACAATGTTTATTTTAGAAAACACAGTTATTGTTTCTGTGTTTATCTAAACTTGTCGCCTCAAAGCAGGATGGTTCCTGGTTAGAATCCCAGCTGGGGCCCATCTACGTGGAATTTGTATGTTCTGTGCATGCGTGGGTTTACTCTGGGTGCTCTGGCTTCCTTCCACCGTCCACCAACAGGCACGTTAGTTTTATTGGTGATTCTAAACTGACCCCAGGGGCGAGTGTGAGCTTGCATGGTTGTGATGGACTTGTCGACCTGCCGTGGGTGTACCCCGCCTCTCACCCGATGGCAGCTGGTATAGGCTGCCTGTCCTCGACCCTGAACTGGATTAAGCGAATGTAGAAAGTGGATGGCTTGTTGGATTTTGGATACCAGTTCAAGGAAAATCAGTTGGTTCATTTCAGTGTAATTTGGAATTAGAAGTTGTTTTTAAATGTCCCATGGCATGATATTTTCACTTTTTAAGGTTGTTTAACATTAATATGAGTTCCTCTAGCCTGCCTGCGGTCCCCCAGTGGCTAAAAATGACGATAGACCTAAACCATGCACTGGAAATTATTCTCCGCCTTTGGAAATGTGACCATGCAGATGGCCTGATCGGGAAAGTCGCCGCTTGTGACGTGTGCCCGCTTATGACGTGGAGGTTGTTTCCACCCAGAGCCAATAAACTGCCTTTCCCCGCCCACAGCTCTTTGGCCAGCTCATTGCGCTGTATATCGATGTAAAAAATCTGTTTAGAGCTCCTGCATCAGAACCTCTAAAGAGCCAGTGGACAGATTTTGTTTTTTTTTCTGGGAAAGTGACGACAGAACCGAAGAAATTTGTGTGTGCGCCAAATATTTCACAGACGAATGTTTCCAGAACTTGGGCTAATACAGAGCCCAAGGGAGAGCCCAGACACCCTGCGGAGGAAACTCATTTCAGCCGCTTGTATTTGCGATCTCGTTCTCTTGGTCACTACCCACAGCTCGTGACCATAGGTGAGGGTAGGAACATAGATTGACAGGTAAATCGAGAGCTTCGCCTTCTGGCTCAGCTGATTTTTCACTACGACGGGCCGGTGCAGAGACCACTGCAGACACCGCACCGATCCGCCTGTCAATCTCCTGCTCCATTTGTCTCTCACTTGGGGAAGGATCTCATTCCCGAGTAAGTAATTTAACGCTCTACTATTGTGTTGCTTTCCTGTATGTACAGTATAGTTACATAGCTTGTTACCACAGGAAAGGGTTTGTATCGTTAGCAGCTAACGTTAGCTAACGGTTAGCTATGCAGCTAATAGCATCTGCAAACTCTTATCTCTGCCAACTGGGCTGTTAGAGGTGTTTGCATGCCCATGAGATGGTTAGCTCGCTCATTTTAGACCAAAACCCCCTACTTCAAGCTTCCTGAAGAAGAATGAATCCGCAAATTCAGTGCATTTCATCAGGATAATGATTAATTCATGGTTCCAGAGTCAAAACAGTCAGTCTGTCTGTGTCGTTAGCTCTGCAGCTAATAGCTCGGTCACTGTTGCTAATGTAACAGTAAATAGCATGAGGTATGCAAGTGGACACCTCATTTACTGTAACGCGAGTGTTGTGTACTTATTTGTTGTTTTGATAGCCGTCCTGCTGTTGGTGTTATGGCGCGCACGATATCTGCCTTTCCCCTGATTGAAATGACTCGCGCTACGTGCATCTTTGCAAACCAGAGCAATCAGCTGAGAATGTCAAAATCCTCACTCCTGCTTTCCCCTTCACGCACGCCTTTTTTGCTGTGTCTTATGTAGCACTTGCTTGATGTTTGACTGTGTTAGGAGAGTTGTTCAGTAACTAGTTCGTCATATTGTCAAAGTAAGCTCATTTCAACAGGTTTTGCTAGTTTTACGGCATAGGGCTGCCGTGCCATCTACGTGCCATAGCGATTCACAAAACATTTGCGCAAGGTACCACGGGCGTAAGTAAGGCCACACCCCCACTAAACAGCTCATTCTGAGGATCCTAAGGAAAGCTCATTTTTGGGACTGGCTGTAATTCTGCACCAAGGCAGAATTTTGGGGAAAAAAACTCAGATACAGTATTTGGGGACCACTAAAGCCTATAAAAATACATAAAAGCCTCCATTTATTTTCATGCCATAGGATCTTTAATATAATTGTTTCAGACAGTTCTCCTGGTAAGTTTTATATGAAAATCAATGTGGTGTAGCCTTGAGGTCTGAAGAGGTTTTGGTTCCCTCAACAAAAAGCCTTAGAAGAAATTTAAAAGTAAATCACTATCATAGTTTTTGTGCCTCCAAATAATGGTAACATCATTTGCTTGGAGGCTCATCAACTTGAAAAGAGTGTCATCAGCCTCCATTTGTTGAAGCATAATGAACACGTTGTTTATCTCCTCACAGGAGTTTTGTGTTACTGTTGTAGTTTGTCTCCTTGGGTTTGCTTTCCCTCTTCTTACAGTCTTAACTGAACCCTTTTGACTTTCAAGGAGTAGCTTCTTGCTGTGACCTGCAGGAAGGTGTAGTTGGACCATCCCACTCCACCGTCGTCCAAGTAGTTTACATTTTACTTTAGAAGCCATGTCCAATAACCCCTAACCCTAATCAGTCAAATCAGATAATACAATCGGGGGTCGCAGTCAGACATACTTGCTCTAAAGCAAGTCATGTAAATGGGCAATTCATACAATGACGTTGGACTGGGGCCCTTAGAACCTGCCCATGGGTCTGTTCAATAATCAGAACATGGGTCCAATAAAATGTTTACTGCATAATTGAAATATTGCTAATTACTCTGACATTATAATTTTCCAATTACTAATGAAAGTGATACTGAAATGCATTCTCTAAAAAGGTTTGAAATTAGATTCACTTTAGAAACCAGCTTTCTGTCAAATATTCATGAACCTTTTCAAAAATGGCCGCCTCCTTCCTCAGGCAATGGCTTCCTAGATCCAAGATGGCTCCCTTCGGGATCAACAAATCACTTGACAAAATGAAGCTGATGGAAGCTCGGGCTTCTTCCATCAGAAAAACTGTGCGTCTCGCCTTTGATCGAGCAATGAAACACCTGAACCATGTTAGCAAGGAACTGGAGCCGAGCACCAGCCTCACAGTCATGGACTGAAGTCTCCCACCATCCCGCTTTCTAACCCCCACCAGCTCAAGAATCCTCCCATCAACCATCTCTCCTTCTTAAACTTTTGTTTTTAACATGGTCACTGCAAAGATGCTTTGTCTCTGCCTAATACGCACAACACACATACACGCACTCGCATATCATGTGTACTGTTTCCTGAGAACTGGAACTAGATTGTCTTCACATCTCCTCACACATCTGTCCCACCTGCCTGAATTACTGTAGCTTGTGATGTTCATCCTGTTTGTCAAAGAGCTATGCAATGAAAATGACTCAGTGAGCAGGTGCAAAAAGTGAAAAGGAAAAAAAAAAACTTTGACTGTGAGGACTGAAAAATTGCAGGTCTAAACCTGTTGAATGTGTCAGAGTTCACCCTCTGACCTCTTTAAATGTGCTGCAAGACTGCTGCAATGATCTCACTGCCATGAAATAGTCCATCAGTGTGTGTGGGACAGCAGCAGCTCCTGTAAATATCCCGTACTAGGCCTGACACTAATTTATTCACTCCCTCAGTCTGTTTTGGTACACAGCATTCTGATATTTATATGGTCAGAGGGGATTATTCACATCATCGTCGATGATGTCGGCATTTCTGCTGGTGCTATCTCCACAGAGAGAAAAAACAAAACGAACATGCATTGTGTTGAACATGTTTATTTTTGCTTCTTTTGTACGGTTTTTGTAAGTTATTGAGTTCTCAAGCTTCAAGTTCTCTTTGTCTGTGGCATTATTTTTGTGTCCTTTTTTTCTTCTTTTTTTTTTTTTTTTTTTACCTGAATGTTTTTATTGGACTACTTCTTTTTTCGTTTGTAGATATTTATATAAAATCTATATAGAAGCTCTCAAAGTTTAAAATGCCTAAAGTGCGTAATTCACACAAAACCAAAACAACAACAAGATAAAAACAAACTGAAACTGCTGCCCACAGGTTTCCCAATAAAGTGTTTTTTTGTTTTTTTTCTTTTGTTAGAACAGTTGTTTCAGGTTTTTGGCTTTTCTGTTCGTGTGCTGTGATGAATTCAAGTCTTCTGTAAAATCTCACATGAACCTCTTCTCCACCTGAACTGAACTTCATTTGTTTAGGAGAAGAGAATGTGCCTGTACTAATTTATTCTAAAGCAGAAAATGTATATGCATCACTTTATAGAGAAGGTGTGGTGAGAAAATACTACATGCGCTAGGAGCCACATGTAGAGGCCCCTCCTCTTCTTCTGTTGTGAATTGTTTAACTTTGATTTTTCTGTTTTGATAGCATTAATTCTGAGTGGTGAGGTGATAGTGTTTGATGTTTTATTTTGGCTGGGTAGCAGTGGGTAGACTACCTTTTTTTCTTTGGCCCTTTTGGATGTGGATGTTATGTGTAAATAGATTTGGTACTTTAGCTGATTCTCTGGGATAAAACCACAGTTATAGCCAACGGGAGCAGAAACCAGCCGACAGCAGGCCGGTGGGATTTTTATACTAAAACACTGAAAATTAAAATATGTTATTGAATCACTGACTGTGTCCCGACTTTTATTCCATTCCATTCTTTTTTTCTTATTTTTTTTCCTGTATTACTAATTCATGTAAGTTCTCATTATTTTAGTCATGTTTTAATCACTTATTTTCCCATTTGTACCTGTGGATATTTACTTTAAAAAATATATTTTTCTTTCTTTGGGTCCCTGCCCCCACCCCTTTACAAAAAAAAAAAATACTTTTTAAGTTTTTATTTAGATCTTAATGAAATGTACTTTTCGAAGTGTGATTATATTTTATTTTTTGTTCGATTTGATATTTAATTAATTTCTTTGCTAAAACCGGTTTAGTGAGCTTCTCAGAAACCACTGAGCCAGTAAACACATAGGTGAGATAGGACCATCCAAAGACTGCTGATCTGTGTTGGTTTGTTTGGATTTTCACAAGAGGGCCTTTTTAAAAAAAAAAAAAAAAAAAAAAAAAAAATAATAATTTAAAAAGTCTGTGTTTGATGACCTGAGATATTTTTTTATTTTAGCCGATGTCACATCTCACTTAAATAATTGATTATTCTAGTAAAAGCAACAGCATGGTGGGATTTCTTTGAGATTTTTTTTTAGCAAAATGTCTGTTGTAGTGGAAGGGGGCATGCTTTGTTCATTTTACTTCTCTACCTCTGTGAGAAACTAGCAGGAAAACCATGCACCCTTGTGATGCAGTCAGTAAGTCTTCTTTGGGAATACAAAAGTCCAGGGCTCAGTGTCTGATGCAAATGTACTTAAAACCCCCCTCTGACCATGGAGGTTGGTGGTTTTTCTGTTAACAGGATTACTTAAATGTTATGGATGGTTTTGCATGAAAACCCAGAGATGGGGAATAGTGATTAACTTTTGATGTCAGTCGAGACCCCGATATGTGTACAGGAAGCCTTTATTTGAGCTTAATGTACAAACTTTTGCTTTTGTGTTTTCAAAAAACTCATGGAGGCAATTAAATGCTAATAATTCAAGTTTCTACAAAGCTGCTTGGACCCCAGTTATCATTGCTCATGTCTGTATTTGATATATTTATTATGGAATTATATGAACAGCCATGTCATACTTAAAAAGTTATTACAGTACTACAATTATTAATGGTAAGAAATTAAAAAACACTCCTCACTAAAATTAAAATATTCATTATTTTCTTTGCAACTATTTCAAACCACAACCACATTAAATGTCACATTAAACCTATGTCGAAGCTGTATCCTGTACACCATCATTTAACCATAGGGTGGAGCTACTGCTCTCTCACTGAGATATAGAAATGAAGATGAAATGTCCACACCAAATGTTCAAACCTTGTAACAAAAAGAAACTCCTCAGTTCTATTCCATGCATGGTTCTATTAAAATTATTTTTATTTTAGTAGTAGTAGTTAAATAGTGACTATACGGAAGAAAACAAGGAACAAACGTCAATAAATGTTCTAGTAGATTGTAATTGTGTAACACACTGTTACACCAAATATAACATTTTCATGTTTTTGCAACATGAATCAAAACGCATTTAATGTGGCCTTTCTTATCAATGTGACAACAGATTTGTATGTGACAATGTCGGTTACATCCAAACCTTTACGGTATTTAAACATGAAGTAAAATGTTGCCAGGGAATCAGTAAGGTATATTATGTGAGTTATATGCCAGATATTAGGAAAATTTCCGCATTAACAATACACTGAAGTATCTATAGCCTGTTACTCTCTACAGTGTAGCCTCCATGGATATACAGACAGTAATCAGTGGATTACTCCTGTCACAAAGACAAGAAAATCTATCCATCCATTTTCTATACCCGTTTCATCCAATTGAGGGTTGCTGGTGGGCTGGACCCTATTCCAGCAATCATTGGGCAAGAGGCGGGGTACTCCCTGGATGGGTCGCCAGTCTATTACAGGGCGAGAAGAAAATCATTTTCTATATTTGATTTCCTTCATAATTCCATGTATTTTCAACATTGTCTGAGGTTTGACCAAACGGCCACAGCCACAACTTAGAACTAAAGCTTTTATACTTTAGTTTATACTAACAAGACATACACTAGATGCCTTTATGCAATATTTTGGTAATTTTGTCATTGCTATACCAACAATGTACCTGAAGTAGCTAAATTGAGCCATATGACCATTGTTATCAGAAAGCGAGGTTTTGATTGGGCCCAACATCGAGAGAGGGATATGTATCCAGAGCTAACCATTTACTGTTATTTAGAAAATTATTTCATAACCATGATAAACACCAACAACTGGATGGTTGGTGATTTTAGAATGTTTTCAGTCTCTGCTAACAGTGGGTAGTTTATTTCTCTAAGGAACATTTTAATGACTTACGTTTGGAAAGAAAAAATTAATGACTGTTGTTTTTGTTTCATTACCCCTGTTGAATTTTTAACAGTTGTGCCTCCTATGTATATGGGTGAATATTTAGCTGATCATTATTCTTTAATTAGCAACTGACATTTTGGTTGTCCTGTACTTGTCGTCCAGCTCAGACACACAAAGATTCTGTGGGTCTCTTGTAATTAAAACTTCTTTGAAATCAGATGTAATTATCCATGCAGATGGGTAATTAACAGTGTCCACCTCATAAATAAACACAGTTCCTGTACACACATACTATTAGGGCAGCCAGCATTGCTAGAAGAGTCTGTCTCTGTCAAGCTGGAGGAGTTAGCTTGGTTTAGACCAGATTCGTTCAGCCTGCTTTAAAAAACAACAACAAAAAACCCTCTAAACACTAAAGATCTGTAATTCCTAATAAAATCTACAAATTTGGATGTACATGTTTGCAAATTATATTTAGTCTGCACTTTAGAGAGTAAATTGTAGATTGTGTTATTCACAAAAAAATACATATTTAATATATTTATTAGTGTTGCACCGATACCATTTTTTGGCCCCGATACCGATACCTGGCTGTGCAGTATCGGCCGATACCGATATCATACCGATACTACTCTGTTTGAAAAAAATAAAAAAATAAAAAAATTAATATATATATATAATTTATTTTTATTTTTTTTCAAACAGAGTAGTATCGGTATGGTATCGGTATATATATATACCGTAAATCCTCTAATATTGGCCTGTATTCCATTACTGGCCGGGATTCTAATATTGGCCGGTCTCGCTGTCGGAGGAGGTAAATACTGGCCGGACTCTTATCCAGGCCGGGTCTATAATTAGAACCAACGATTTCTCTGGGCAGCCTCAACATTATACCGGTACTTGTGATCGTAACATACAACACTTGCAGCTCAATGCGCTTTACAGTCAGATTACCGGTAACAACAAAGTTAAAGCAAAATTAAGTAAAATAAAAAATAAATAAGTAGGCTATATGGTATGTTGAAATTAGCATTCACTTCTATCACTATCGCATTCGAATGCGATCACGATCGTGAGTGAGCCTGTCCACTGTGACTTGCAATAACGGCCAAACTACCGATATCGTTTTTTACAGCCCTGCGCTGCTGCCCGTCTGCGCGAGGAAGAGAACAGACAGGCAGCAGAACATGAGGAGGACGAAGAAGAACTGTACAATAATGAACTTGTTGTAGAGACTGGCGCGAGTGATGAGGAGATTACGGGGAGAGATGAAGAGGAGATGAAATACCGGTAGCCTAATTATCACCATGGTTAAGTGACAATGCACTACTGGTAACTGCGGTCAAGTGAGCCGCGGATGAACGAGTGGCGGCTCACTTGACCGCAGTCTACTGGTACCGGTATGTTTGCTACGTTTCTGTTACCATATTACCGGTACTACACTGGAATTTAGCCTGAATTGCCGGTATTTGTGTATTTTATAGGTTCAAATAGACACAAAATCTCGTTTTTATTCATTCCACTGGTAGTCTGTTTTGCTCAAATAGAAATAGAGGCCTGTCTCTAATTCTGGCCTCCTTCCAATAATGGCCGGGACCAAGATGCACGTGAGTGAATAAAGGCCCCGGCCTATATTAGAGGATTTACGGTATATATATATATGAAGAGCTGCATACTACTTGGATGTAAAATGTAAAATCTTTATTAGTTTACAAGTTCATAAAACACATGGGGTAGGGGTAGGGCTGTCTCGGTGAGGGAATTCCCACCGCGGTGACTCATAGCCGCTCAACAGCGCGGTATGCGGTGATATCGCATTTTTGTTCATTAGGCTACTTTCCACGACACGCAATGTTAGATAAAAATCGAGCGCATAATCCGTCTTTTTTTCCCAGCGATTCTGACTTTGCTTTGCCTGTCATTTACTCGTTCACAGACCAACATAGCGGAGATCAAGCAGCGCATACCCCAGTTCTGCAACATTGTTGCCAGTGCCACATGGTTTGCCATGTGGCACTGGCACATATCAACATTGTTGCAGACCTGCGCACGTTTCGTTTAGTAATGATGGAGAAAAACGAAGCAGATCAGTGCAGCAGTTGAGCTCACGTGTCCGGGATACAGTTTTTTTAAACAGACTGCCCGCCGACCAACCAACCCAAGCTGAACTTTAACTGTTTCCGCGAAGTTGTTAGAGCTTATTTCTGGCACGGCACATTTTTTAAATGTTTGTTTTTAAATAGGCCTACAGACCAACAGCAAATGTGCACACCAAGCTGTGGTTCTGTGGAAGCTAGTTTATTGTTGATATTAGACGGTCGCATTTACAACGTTAAACATGGATAATAAGGGAAGATTCAAAGCCATAAAGTGTCCAGACTAGGCAGAGGAGTAAAGCCGAGATAAAGGTAGGCCACTGCATTTTATTTAAACTTCTATTGCTACGACACTGAGTAGGCATATTCTTGTAATATCAGCTGCTGAGGGAGAATGAGACCACAATGAGTAGCATGTGTGCGTGCGTGTGCGGTGCCTATATGCAAAGATGACAACAGAAACACGGCATCCAGCTGTGTTAATGTGTTTCTCCTGCCTTGCGGGGAATATACAATGTATCATTAGGGACCGAGCAGTGAAACTGCAAGGACCCTATTGTATCTGTAAGGTTTATTAGGGACCGAGCAGTGAAACTGCAAGGACCCTTTTGTATCTGTAAGGTTTATTATTCCGTCTTTTTCTTATTCTTTGCAAAAGGTATGCGAAAACTCAGGAAATTTTGCGAGCGCCACCTGCCAGTCGACGACATGAAAGAATCTAAACTTTATATTTTTGGGAGTCGCTCATTGACTCTGTAGCGCCCCCTATAATGCTTAAAAATGGTCCCCTTAATAGGATTAGTTTCGCGTGGGACAACGAAATTCGGTACACTCATTCATCATGCCCAGACGCACAAAAAAGTCTCATGCCGCCAATGTCCCACATTCACAGGAAGGCGGCCATTTTGGATGGAAAGTGAGTTTTCGTGCCATTTTTGACCGATTCCACGCCTTGCACAAGATCGAACTTGTCCTACAGATTTAATGCTACAGACTTCAAACTTGGCCAGGTTACTCTTAAGACATGGGGGGGAAAATTCATGGGGAAACTTTTTCAAAACTTAAAGGGCGTGGCCGTGGCGACTTCTCAAAGTTCGATGACTCGCCATCACTCGCCACAAAAAATGAAGTCGCTTATAACTCCCACATACATTATCCAATCTGTCCCAAACTACATACGGTGAATGCTGGACCCAGCCTGAACGCGCACATATAACATAGTGACATCAACCTACAGCGCCACCTGCTGGTGGTCGGAAACGTCTTTTTTTTCCCACACCTCGCATTTGATCGAACTTGTCCTACAGATTTGATGCTACAGACTTCAAACTTGGCCAGGTTACTCTTAAGACATGGGGGGAAAAATTTATGTAGAAACTTTTTCAAACCTCAAAGGGCGTGGCCGTGGCGACGCCTCAAATTTATGACTCGCCATGAAAAATTAAGTCGCTTATAACTTCCACATACATTATCCAATCTGTCCCAAACGCCATACGGTGAATGCTGGACCCAGCCTGAACACGCACATATAAAATAGTGACATCCACCTACAGCGCCACCTGCTGGTGGTCGGAAACGTCTTTTTTTTCCACACCTCACATTTTATCAAACTCCTCCTACAGATTTAATGCTACAAACTTCAATCTTGGCCAGGTTACTCTTAAGACATGAAGGAAAAGAATCATTGAGAAACTTTTTAAAACTCTGAACGGTGTGGGCGTGGCCACGCGTTGAAAATCGTGATGGCATTTTTGATTTGAAAGCCTTATCATCATCGCAAGGTCATGAAACTTGCTCCACACGTCCACCCTCACCACCTCACACATATAAAAAGGGTATCGTGTGTGGGCGGATTAAAATGGCTCAGTGGCGCCCCCTACAATATTTAAAAATGGTCCCCGCAATGTGGTTACTTTGACGTGGGACGACAAAATTCGGTACACTCATTCATCATGCCCAGACGCACTAAAAAGTCTCTTGCCAACATGGTCCCACATCCACAGGAAGGCGGCCATTTTGGCTGGAAAGTAAGTTTTCGTGCCATTTTTGACCGATTCCACGCCTTGCACAAGATCAAACTCGTCCTACAGATTTAATGCTACAGACTTCAAACTTGGCCAGGTTACTCTTAAGACATGGAGGGAAAAATTCATGGGGAAACTTTTTCAAAACTTAAAGGGCGTGGCCGTGGCGACTTCTCAAAGTTCGATGACTCACCATCACTCGCCACAAAAAATGAAGTTGCTTATAACTCCCACATATATTATCCAATCTTTCCCAAACTTCATACGGTGATTGCTGGACCCAGCCTGAACGCGCACATATAACATAGTGACATCCACCTTTAGCGCCACCTGTTGGTGGTTGGAAACGTCTTTTTTTTCCAAGCCTCTCATTTGATCGAACTCCTCCTACATATTTAATTGTAACAGCTCCAAACTTGCCCACATTACTCTTAAGACATGGAGGGAAAGAATCATGGAGAAACTTTTCCAAACTCTGAACGGTGTGGGCGTGGCCAGGCGGTGAATATCGTGTGATGGCGTTTGTGGTTTGAAAGCCTTATCATCATCGCAAAGTCATGAAACTTGGCACACACGTCCACCCTGTCGACCTCGTACGTATGTAAAGGGTATCGTGTGTGGGCGGAGATAAATGGCTCAGTGGCGCCCCCCTAGAAATGTTATAAAAACCCCTCCATATTGGAGTTATTATGTGCTCGTACGTACCCAGAGGGTATCGTGCGTGTGGGCAGAGCTGCAGCTCCAGCGTCCAGCGCATGCCCCAACGTACGCACATCCCAACGTACGCCATCTCGGTCCCGCTCACAGCTGCTTGCAGCTTTCTAGTTATTCTTCATCTTCATCTCCTTATTCTTTGCAAAAGGTATGCGAAAACTCAGGAAATTTTGCAAGCGCCACCTGCCAGTCGACGACATGAAAGAATCTAAACATTATATTTTTGGGAGTCGCTCATTGACTCTGTAGCGCCCCCTACAATGCTTAAAAATGGTCCCCTTAATAGGATTAGTTTCGCGTGGGATGACGAAATTCGGTACACTCCTTCATCATGCCCAGACGCACAAAAAAGTCTCATGCCGTCACGGTGCCACGTCCACAGGAAGGCGGCCATTTTGGATGAAAAGTGAGTTCTCGTGCCATTTTTGACCGATTCCACGCCTTGCACAAGATCGAACTTGTCCTACAGATTTAATGCTACAGACTTCAAACTTGGCCAGGTTACTCTTAAGACATGGGGGGGAAAATTCATGGGGAAACTTTTTCAAAACTTAAAGGCCGTGGCGACTTTTCAAAGTTTGATGACTCGCCATCACTCGCCTCAAAAAATGAAGTCGCTTATAACTCCCACATACATTATCCAATCTGTCCCAAACTTCATACGGTGATAGCTGGACCCAGCCTGAACGCGCACATATTATCATAGTGACATCCACCTATAGCGCCACCTGCTGGTGGTTGGAAATCACTTTTTTTATCCACACCTCGCATTTGATCAAACTCGTCCTACAGATTTAATGCTACAGACTTCAAACTTGGCCAGGTTACTCTTAAGACATGGGGGGAAAGAATCATGGAGAAACTTTTTCAAACCTCAAAGGGCGTGGCCGTGGTGACGCCTCAAAGTTATGACTCGCCATGAAGAATTAAGTCGCTTATAACTTCCACACACATTATCCAATCTGTCCCAAACTTCATACGGTGATTGCTGGACCCAGCCTGAACGCGCACATATAAAATAGTGACATCCACCTACAGCGCCACCTAATGGTGGTCGGAAACGTCCTTTTTTTTTCACACCTCGCATTTGATCACTCTGTTAGCTGATCATTTGATCAGCTAACAGAGTGCCGTGTCGCCAGACGTCTTGCTCCCCACACATAGAAAAAGCTGCCCCGGCATTGGTTAAGAGCGGCTATTGGCCCGCTCTCATTGGTCTGGAGCAGGCCAATAGCAATAGCTGCACAGTGATCACAACACAGTGTAGCGAGTGTCGGGAGAGAGAGGGCTACGTTCAAGTGTCATACAAGTGTCGGTAAATGGTATCGGTACCCTTTTTGTTGGTACTCGCTGATACCGATACCACCATTTTAGTGCCGATCAGGGCCCCGCCCGATACCGGTATCGGTATCGGTGCAACACTAGCTATAATTAGAGTCACATATGGAATGCAATGTTCAATTTCAAGTTCTTTGTCGAGATAATTATTTTGATCTATCTCCCTTGTGGCCCCAAAAATTAAACAGATTAAGCTAAGTTGAACTCTATATGGCTGGTGGCTTAGCCAGTCATCAGGAGTTGGTGTAGCTGCAGTTTTGAAATATTTGAGCGTACAATGAGGTGGGTACTCGGGGACTCTTGCCCCAGGCATGTTTGCAAAATTCCTAATTACTGTAGGATCAGTTTTACTGTTTTATCCACAAATTCTCTCGCGTTATCTGATGCTATCCTATCCGAAAGCCCCCATCTGGGTATGACTTCTCGACACAAAAACTTGGCGACAGACTGAGCGTCCTTCCGCTTCGTTGGGCAGGTCTCTGGCCATCGTGAGAACCTGTCCACAACCACCAACATGAACCTCTTACCTTCTAATGACTTTATCATGTCAACAAAATCCATTACTAACTCCCACATAGGGCCCTTTGGAATCGGAATGTGCCCTGGAGGAACCATCATACCTCTCCTAACATTTTTTTTAAACAAATAGCACATCTTCCGATGACGTGGTCAATTTGTTCGAGCAGGTACGGTGTCCAAAAACAATACTCTTGTGTGATTTTCCTCTTGACTTCCCCCCTTGCAACATGGGCTTGCCCATGTGCCTCCTGAATAAGCAGACCTAACAGGTCTGGGGGTACCACTATCAAACCTTCATGATTCCTCCATAGACCAGTAGAGTCTTGACTGGCACCCCTTTCAGCCCGCAGTTCTTGTCCATTGCATTAGCTGCCTCCTGCATTAAGATCACATCCTTAAGTGTAATCTTGTCTTCTAGCTCTACCTTGTGGGTGACCAGTAGTACCTGACCTGTTCTATGAGCCCCTGTGTAACTGCAGTTTTGAAATATTTGAGCGTACAATGAGGTCGGTACTTGGGGACTCTTGCCCCAGGCATGCAGTAATGAACTTTTCCCACACTCTAGCTTGCTCATTAACTCTTGGCTCAGCTCTCTGATCCAAAACACGGAGGACGCTTTAGTTTCTGTTGTCATCAATAATTGTTGGTAATCTTCATAGGGCATTTCAACCTGACAGCCGTCTGGCATGCATCATATGGTACAGTTTAGTCTACATAATGCATTTCTTCCCAAGAGACTTATTGGAGTATGTTCTGACACCAGTATGGGTATTGTTGTCTTTTGAGTTCCATAGACAATGTCTATGGGTTTTGGGAAAGGAATCAGCTGTTTCACAACCTCAAACCCGATTGTCCACAAAAATTTGCCAGCCATGGGGAGATGTATAGCGTCTTTGGACTGAACACATGTAAAAGCGGCTCCACTATCAACCATCATTGTCAATGGTTGACTATTTACTTTTACTATTATTGTTGGATCTTTTTCTGGTCCTGACACCCCCTGTTGGGGTTAACCGGTCCCCGTGACGGCTGTGGCTGTACGCTGAATCCTCCTCTGTAGCCTTGACCGCAATGACAGAGCAATTATAAAGCAATGTTTCGATACAACGGAGCAAATGAGCATATGGAAATTCCCAAAAAGATACCCAAAAGCAAAGGCTAGACCATTTCTCAGGGTCTTTGCTTCCTATGCACAACTTTCAATTGTTAAATAAACACTTGTTGGAAGATTAAGTAAAATACAGTTTGTAGAATACAAACTATGTGCAGACCGTGAAACCGAATAAGAATCCCAAACTGCTGTGTGGTATATTACTTACAGGGAGAAGAACAATAATACTATATTAGCCGATGTTTTGCTTCAGATGATCAGTCCGTCACCAAGTTACCCTTCAGTTTATTATAAAGTGTGATGTTTCATATGTGTATATGAAACAATATGAATATATGTTATCAGTGTCCTTGTTCAATATTTTTACTCAGTCTCCACCTATTAAATAATCCACCATTCAATTCTGACCATTCTACTAATCTAAGTCCTTTTAAATGTCCAGTGAAGCACTTTGCTGCTCTGTTATGAGACTCATCCTAAATAGGATTTTATTTTTATTTTTTGGTAATGCAACAACTTGGTGTGTGAATGTTGTTAGTGTGACAGAGCATTGTTTCACATATTAGATTATGCTTAAGACATGAATGGGTTTATCAGCCACATCAGAATCCATACACACTGATCCTCCCATCAAAGTGGTCGGATAGGTTTGACAGTTATTGTCCTGCCGTCAGCAATCATACACCTATTTTATTTTCGTGAGACATGTAAAGGCACATGTATATATTAATTTATTCATATATCACTGTGTGTCATTTAATTTATTGTCAATAAGAACACTTTATTAAAGTATGTCAGTACTTTATATGTGAATTAGTTGGTAGCCCCACACAGACAATCAACAGTTAAGCGTGACAAGCAGTCTAAACATATAACATTTCAACAACACATTTAAGCAACACATATAAACCAAACAGTCAGACAAAATACATAACATTTACCCCAACCGGCTCCAAGGCATCGCTTCCTGCCCTTTTCTTTTTCAATTCACACCTATTCTCAAAACTTCAACTTATACTCTTTTTCTCGAGGTGCTGCCAGCTAATAAATGAACGTGTCTCAATCACTGTGCACGGTGGCTTACATCCAACAGGTAAAGGGCGCCGTTACACCTTTGAATTGCATAGCTCTGTGATATTATTGACACAAACAAATAAAAAAAATAACCCCACCACCTCTTTATTTTTGCCAGAACTCAGTGCAACACTCAATTTCATTTTCAAACAATCTCACCATTTACAACACTAAAATTTCCTCATAAACTTGAATGCCACAATTAAACTCAATAACCCTGTACTAGCAGCCCACAGTTCTGTTAAATTATTCTTCATCAACTGCAATTCTCCCCCATGAGCTGTCACCTTACAGTGGTGGGGGGGGTTTGCGTGCCCCAATGAGTCTGGGAGCTATGTTGTCCGGGGCTTTAAGCCCCTGGTAGGGTCACCCATGGCAAACAGATCCTAGATGAGGGACCAGACAAAGAACAGCTCATAAAACCCCAATGATGATGGACAATATTGAACACCGTGTACCCTTGCCCGGACGCGGGTCAACGGGGCCTCCCCTGCTGGGGGACTTCAATGCTCACGTGGGCAATGACAGTGAGACCTGGAGGGGCGTGATTGGGAGGAACGCCCCCCCCGATCTGAATCAGAGTGGTGTTTTGTTATTGGACTTCTGTCCTCGTCACCGACTGTCCATAACGAACACCATGTTCAGGCATAAGGGTGTCCATATGTGCACTTGGCGCCAGGACACCCTAGGCCGCAGCTCGATGATCGACTTTGTGGTTGTATCGTCGGACTTGTGGCCGTATGTCCTGGACACTCGGGTGAAGAGAGGGGCGGAGCTGTCAACTAATCACCACCTGGTGGTGAGTTGGCTCCGCTGGTGGGGGAGGAAGCCGGTCAGACCTGGCAGGCCCAAACGTATTGTGAGGGTCTGTTGGGAACGGCTGGCGGAATCCCCTGTAAGGAGGAGTTTCAACTCCCACCTCCGGCAGAGCTTCAACCATGTCCTGGGGGAGGTGGGGGACATTGAGCCCGAATGGGCCATGTTCCGTGCCTCCATTGTTGAGGCGGCCAACCGGAGCTGTGGCCGTAAGGTGGTCGGTGCCTGTCGTGGCAGCAACCCCCAAACCCGCTGGTGGACACCAGTGGTGAGGGAAGCCGTCAAGCTGAAGAAGGAGTCCTATCGGGCCTTTTTGGCCAGTGGGACTCTGGAAGCAGCTGATGGGTACCAACAGCCCAAGCGCAACGCGGCCTCGGCGGTTGCTGAGGCAAAAACTCGGGCTTGGGAGGAGTTCGGGGAGGCCATGGAGTACGATTTCCGGACGGCCTGGAGGAGTTTCTGGTCCACTATTCGGCGGCTCAGGGGGGGGAAGCGGTGCACCGTCAACACCGTGTATGGTGAGGGCAGGGCTCTGCTGACATCAACTAGGGATGTCGTGAGTCGGTGGGGGGAATACTTCGAGGGCCTCCTCAATCCTACCAACACGCCTTCCGATGAGGAAGCAGAGTTGGGGAGCTCGGACGTGGGGCCTCCCATTTCTGGGGCTGACGTTGCCGAGGTGGTCAAAAAACTCGGGGCCCCGGGGGTGGATGAGGTCCGTCCTGAGTTCCTCAAGGCTCTGGATGTTGTAGGGCTGTCTTGGTTGACACGCCTCTGCAGCATCGCGTGGACATCGGGGGCAGTGCTTCTGGACTGGCAGATCGGGGTGGTGGTCCCCCTCTTTAAAAAGGGGGATCGGAGGGTGTGTTCCAACTATAGGGGGATCACACTCCTCAGCCTTCCTGGTAAGGTCTATTCGGGGGTACTGGAGAGGAGGATCCGCCGGATAGTCGAATCTCGGATTCAGGAGGTGCAGTGTGGTTTTCGTCCTGGCCGTGGAACAGTGGACCAGCTCTATACCCTCGGCAGGATCCTGGAGGGTGCATGGGAGTTCGCCCAACCGGTCTACATGTGTTTTGTGGACTTGGACAAGGCGTTCAACCGTGTCCCTCGGGGACTCTTGTGGGGGTTGCTCCGGGAGTATGGAGTGCCGGACTCCTTGATATGGGCTGTTCGGTCTCTGTATGACCGCGGTGTCAGAGTTTGGTCCGCATTGCCGGCAGTAAGTTGGACATGTTTCCTGTGAGGGTTGGACTCCATCAGGGCTGCCCTTTGTCACCTATTCTGTTCATAATTTTTATGGACAGAATTTCTAGGCGCAGCCAGGGCGTTGAGGGGGTCCGTTTTGGCAACCTCAGAATCGGGTCTCGGGATGAGAATCAGCACCTCCAAATCTGAGACCATGGTCCTCGGCCAGAAAAGGGTGGAATGCCCTCTCCGGGTCGGGAATGAGATCCTTCCCCAAGTGGAGGAGTTCAAGTATCTCGGGGTTTTGTTCACGAGTGAGGGACGAATGGAGCAGGAGATTGACAGACGGACCGGTGCGGCGTCTGCAGTGATACGGGCTCTGCACCGGCCCGTCCTGGTGAAGAAGGAGCTGAGCCAAGCTCTCGATTTACCGGTCAATCTATGTTCCTACCCTCACCTATGGTCACGAGCTGTGGGTAGTGCCCGAAAGAACGAGATCGCGAATACAAGTGGCCGAAATGAGTTTCCTCCGCAGGGTGTCTGGGCTCTCCCTTAGAGATAGGGTGAGAAGCTCGGTCATCGGGGAGGGGCTCGGAGTAGAACCGCTGCTCCTCCGCAACGAGAGGACTCAGATGAGGTGGCTCGGGCATCTGGTTAGGATGCCTCCTGGACGCCTCCCTGGTGAGGTGTTCCGGGCCCGTCCCACTGGGAGGAGGTCCCGGGGAAGACCCAGGACACGTTGGAGAGACTATGTTTCTCGGCTGGCCTGGGAACGCCTCGGGGTCCCCCCAGAAGAGCTGGAGGAAGTGGCCGGGGACAGGGACGTCTGGGTTTCTCTGCTCAAGCTGCTGCCCCCGCGACCCGATCCCCGGACAAGCGGAAGATGATGATGATGATAAACTGCAATTCCTTAAAAACAGCCCAATACATCAACATAAAATTAGACAGAGCCCCTGACTCATATCACTTGGCAGGCCACCGTCCGAACAGGTCATTTTAGCATGTCCAATTGCAAAACAGAATTCACCAAAACCCTCCAGTACGGCCCCCGTTCTCATGAGTAGATGGGAAAAACTCACTGTTTTGATTAGCCGGCCTCAGAGACCACAGGCCCCACTGAAAGGCCAGGCGAAAGCTGAATCGCAAAGTAGAAACTTCTCAGTTCATGACGCCAAGTTTGCGGTAGGGGTGGGCGATATGGGCAAAAAAAAATATCTCGATATTTTTTAGGATTTTCACGATAAAGATATTTTGACGATATTTAAAAAAAAATTCAAACTTGCGTTAAGATCACAATAAAATGAACATAAGCATGCAAGTCTAAGCACACACGGCCGGTACAGTGAAACTGCGAATGGCTCATTAAATCAGTTATGGTTCCTTTGATCGCTCTACCGTTACTTGGATAACTGTGGCAATTCTAGAGCTAATACATGCAAAACGAGCGCTGACCTTCGGGGATGCGTGCATTTATCAGACCCAAAACCCATGCGGGTGCCTCTCGGGGTGCCCCGGCCGCTTTGGTGACTGATAACCTCGAGCCGTTTCTCAGGCTTCTTCTCCCTCCGGAGAGGGAGCCTGAGAAATGGCTACCACATCCAAGGAAGGCAGCAGGCGCGCAAATTACCCACTCCCGACTCGGGGAGGTAGTGACGAAAAATAACAATACAGGACACTTTAAATCCTTTAACAGGGATCAATTGAAGGGCAAGTCTGGTGCCAGCAGCCGCGGTAATTCCAGCTCCAATAGCGCATCTTAAAGTTGCTGCAGTTAAAAAGCTCGCGAGGCGAGCTGCCGTCTGTCCCAGCCCCTGCCTCTCGCTGTCCCAGCCCCTGCCTCTCGGCGCCCCCTCGATGCTCTTAGCTGAGTGTCCCGCGGGGTCCAAAGCGTTTACTTTGAAAAAATTAGAGCGTTCAAAGCAGGGCGTGGTAAGGGCAGAGGACCACTGGCGCCGCACTTTATTGATTTTTGGCGATTGAAAAAAAAAAAAAAAAAAAAAAAACTTTTTTTTTTTTTTTTTTTGCCTATATCTCGATATTGCAAAATTACTCATCGTCAAAACAACATTCACGATAATTTCGCAAACGATACATATCGCCCACCCCTAGTTTGCGGTGCATAAGGGGTGGTCACCTTCAAACAGCCGATGTGTAGATAGTACAGGAAGAGCTCTGCTGACACAGACTTGGACGAACATAGAAGTATTTTATTGGCCAACAGGTCCGTATCAGAATTACAGATTGATGCATCAAATCTGGAGAGATCCTCGAAGCCCAAAAGTCTGTGTCATCTCTCCCCGACTGAGGGTGCTTCTCTCCTTATGTAGGGTAAACCGTGGGGGGGTACATACCCTGTCTGGCTTTATTGCTGGCAGGGTTTAGCTGGGCTGCACGGTTGCTGCTGGGTCTGGGGGGCAATCCAGAGCACTGGTGAAGGTGCATGGCACTGGCCCAACACACCAGCACCAGCTGTGATCCAGCCTGTCACTGGCTGTGGTCACTGGTTGATGCTGAGTAAGTGTTGAAGGTCAAGATCACTGCTTTATATCTGACTGTTGGAAGGCTTTATTTTTTTGGTAGATGAGGGGGTTACTTACAGACCACAACACAAACGTCCACACATTCATCTATATGCACCACAGTACACCTCACATACACATCTGTCATTGTCTGTATTCTATCTATTGTCTTTATCTGTCCACTCCTTTTGTGTTCCACTATCGGTGATTCTAGTCCTCTCTGACTAAATCATGGTTTTTTTGCTAAAATTAGCAAATATCAGAAAATTTACAGAGCACAAATTCCATCTTTTCAAACTGGAATTTAACCTGTTTAACAACCAGTTTCTGTCTTGTCAACCGGTGTCCAGAGCAATGCTCACGATGCCTCTATTTCTTCAGTATTTCTGGACTGGTATTTCACAAAGTACACTAAATCAACACACAAATATTAGTGTTGCACCGATACCGATACCAGTATCGGGCGGGGCCCTGATCGGCACTAAAATGGTGGTATCGGTATCGGCGAGTACCAACAAATAGGGCAACGATACCATTTACCGACACTTGTATGACACTTGAACGTAGCCCTCTCTCTCCCGACACTCGCTACACTGTGTTGTGATCACTGTGCAGCTATCGCTATTGGCCTGCTCCAGACCAATGAGAGCGGGCCAATAGCCGCTCTTAACCAATGCCGGGGCAGCTTTTTCTATGTGTGGGGAGCAAGACGTCAGGCGACACGGCACTCTGTTAGCTGGGGAGGGTGTCGTTCGCAGTCATCTAGAGCTGCCGGCGACAAAGACAGCTAGCCAGAGGGAGTTTGCAGCGCGAGTGTGAGGAGGGGAGGCTGGGTGCCTCCTGTAGTCAAAACAGGGTCCACGATAGAGAGTGCTGGGCCGCCATCGCTCCCTGTGCGGTCATGACAGCGCACTACCAGCCGACAGCCAGTTACCGTCTTCGCCGTCCAGCAAAGCCGTTACCCCGGGGAGTTGGACAGCGGCACAAGCTCAGACCCCGGGGGAGGGTCTCGCCAAGTGGGCGAGTTAAGTATTCCTCTCCTTTTAACTTCGTGTTTTAGTGTTTATGTATAGGTCGGCCTATTTTTATGTGGTATTGATTGGTGGGGTTGCGTGGGGAGGAGTGACGGGTCTGTGGTTAAACGGGCGCCATATGCTGTAGGTTAGCCGCGTGTTTTGTGGTGTGTTGACTCTGTGTGCTGTGTTTAAAGCGTGCCTTAAAGCTAGTGAAGCTAGCCTGACTTGTGTTGCGACCAAGGAAGCCTGCGTTCCCAATCTTTCTCTCTCTCCATTAGATCGGAGCCCCCCACCCCATGTGTTTTATGAACTTGTAAACTAATAAAGATTTTACATTTTACATCCAAGTAGTATGCAGCTCTTCATATATATATATATATACACACCGATACCATACCGATACTACTCTGTTTGAAAAAAAAAAAAATATATATATATATATATATATATATATATACATATATATTAATTTTTATTTTTTTTTATTTTTTTCAAACAGAGTAGTATCGGTATGGTATCGGTATCGGCCGATACTGCACAGCCAGGTATCGGTATCAGTATCGGGGCCAAAAAATGGTATCGGTGCAACACTAATTATAGCAGATGGTTACGAACAGACACATGTAGGGGATATGATGGCTGAATCAGAGAATGTCACCTTCGTGCCAATAAAAGAAAATGTAGCTATCTGGAGAAGTGAAGATTCTGAAAATCATGACCTCAGCTCAAGGTTTGGGACGACAACAGAGGGTATGGATAACACATGAGTCCATTTGCAGTGTCCAGTCAGGCACAGATACTTTGAGACAAGAGATGCTACAACAAGTTCCAGAGTGCTTGTGGTCACAACACAGCACAGACATTGGATTAGTAAAGTCTGCCCAACCAGTAAAAGTTGAACTCCGACCGGGAGCTAGATCTCCATGGAAGAACCAATATCCACTGAAGGAGGAAGCAGTTTGCGGAATTGCATCACAAATTGAAGGAGTACTACGAGTAAAGGTCATGGCAATAACCGAAAATCCACAAAGCAACACACCTTTGCTGACGATAATGAAGCAAGATAGTACTTACCGCATGGTACATGATCTGAGAGCACTAAATGAAGTGGTGACCGATTTCCTAGCAGAAGTACCGGATCCCCATACCTTGTTGGCACAAATCCCTCCAGAAGCAACATATTTCACACTTTTGGACCTGTGTGGAGCTTTCTTTAGTGTTCCTCTTAGCATCAAATCACAGGGTTTGTTTGGGTTCACATATCAGGGACAGTTTTATCAATAGTTGAGACTCCCTATGGGATTTAAACACAGCCCCCACATTTTCTATAAAGTCCTGAGAGATGATCTAGAGGGCATAGGTCAAATACTAAAGAGTGTGGTTTTTCAATATGTGGACGACATTATTATCTGCTCTCCAGACAGGGAAACTTGTCATGAAGATTCAGTCAAGTTACTGCAGGTTTTGGCACGAAAAGGTCTGTTTCTTATTGTTAAACTGGGCTCGGCTGCTCTCACTAATTTAACATATCTTCTATGTATTTTCTTTTTCATGTATATTTAATAAGGTTTACAAAATTCTGTTTCTAAAATAGTTATTCCTTTTCGCCTTTTGAGCCCATATACAACATGTTTTGGAAAAAAATGCTTATGCTAGAAAAAAAAGATTTGATTGTAGCTTCTAAATTTCATAGACTAATGATAGTTTTAGATCAATCTACCCCGACTTGAATATTGGGTTTTTTGTTCCCTTTCTCATAGATTGTTTTTTTTCTTTTCATTTCCCTTTTAGCATTTTCTCCACCGAGAGTGCATTCTAAGTGAATGAGCACCATGATTCACTTTCAGCAAAATTGCACACCTGTGATGTCCAGTTTTGTTGAAGGAGAGTCATGGTGTGAGACTGTGGTGCAGAGAGAGCATCACTCAGAACATCTTATAAGTTATAAGGAAAGTGGAAACCAGATTTCAGTTTACTCATGTGGAAGACCAAATTTCCCACACTGGATCATCAGATTAGCTGGAATCAGGCACGTCAATCAGGCATGTCACCATGGCACGTGTCTCTGTAAACATGCGTTGTGCCCCGGTAAAAATTCCCATATACATCCTTCAGACTTTGCTAAGACTGATGTGCCAAGGATGAATAACATAGGCACGATTTTCCCTATTTCAACCTACTTTAGCCAGTGCTGCACAGGTCTACTAAAGAGTGAAGCGAAGAGGTTGTAATCGCAGGTATTGGTGCATGATCAGCGAATGGACTGTTAAGGCTCTAGCATGGTTGCCGCGTCTGCTAGCACGAGCAGTGTTGATGACGTCACGATTTCGTGCCCGCTATATATGGTGGTGCAAGTCGATGTGCCAGTTGTTGCAATTTTCTCCGTCACAGAGGTGACGCTGCTATGTGAAGGTTACCGCTACTCTACAACCACGAAAGTCGAGAAGAGAACAATGCCACTGTCAAGAGCAGGAACACTGTCATCAATGATACTGCTGCAGTATCTGGAAGATGAAATGCTTAGTGTGTTTCACAAAGTTCATGAGCCAAGACAATTCAGTCAATAGAGGTGAAGGTCTGAAGCCCCCGGCATCACCACTTTGAGTCTCTGCCCTCTTCTTTGCCTTCACGCATCTGTCCCGTAGCTTCTTCCACACATTCTTACAGAACTCTCCCTCTTTCCCCAAAGTTCTGCCAATCTCTGTCCACGAGTTTTGGGAGTTTACGTGGTCCCTGTGCCGTTTCACTGCAGTTTTGTACAGGTGCCTGTACAAACGCACCTCCTGACTGAGCCTGGTCTCAAATTGGTCCATCCGGTTTGTCGTTCTCGGCGCAGCCAAGTTACAAAAATCAACTGGTGCACTACAACGCGCTGCACCGTCTTTTTAAGGCAAGCGCCAGGCCTGAAACGTCATTTTGACGTCACGGGTCGGCTGCGCCGTGAGCCACGCGTCAACTGTAAATCCAGCTTTACGCGTCACGCGAGATGAAAGGCAAGATACTGCGGCCCGCACATATTTATCAGCGGATAGTAGCACACATTTTGCCAATCGAAGCGTTGTAGGCTATATGAACCACTACACATTGATGGATTGCCGTTTTCGTGGTCATGGACATAAGGAAATTCTTAAAAAGGAGAGTCAGGGACAGAGAAGCAACAAGGAGAACTGAGAATGAAGAGGAGGGAGGTAAGTGATTTGTTTTCTCTGTTGTGTCTGTTATGTCGACGCCCACGCCAAATACACAACGTTTGCATTTAGGCTAAAAACAGTGTCTGGTTCCATGGCATATGAAAAAATGTGAGACAATTTCCTATTCAGCCCATTATAGCCTATTTACTAAACTATAGGCATTAGGAAATTGAAACAGGAAAACTTCCTTGTGATATTTTTAAACAATGAAAAGGTTATACAAGCTGGAATGCATGCAGAGAGTAAATAGTGTTTTTTTTTTAAATATATTTTATGTGTGGTGTAATAGAGAATGAGGAACAGAGTGTTGGAGGAGGAGAAGGAGGAATTGAAAAGCTAAATGGCTGAACTCAAAAGTGTTTTTATTTGCTTAGATAGCCTATAGCTCTGTTAAACCTGTTGAGGTTCATGCAAATTTGAATAAATGTTCTTATACATTCAGTACAGGCTAATTTTCTATATACAGTAAGGCACTGTTGGTGGTGGTGTTCTGGCTAGCAACGTCCCTGGCCATAAATAAAACTAGTAGGACCTTTGTCCTTTAAGGTTATGATTTATCCCCAAAAAACAAACAAACATATGAGCTTCCAAAAGTTCTGTATGATAAGTGTCTTGCACCTAGATAAGTTGTCTGGAACGAAGCAACTATAATAATGGGCAGAGCCAATTAGAGGTCTGTGTACTGACAGTATAGAGGCTTCCTTTCCATGAGGGAGCATACAGAAGATCCCCATCAGGGAAAATTAAATCTTTGAGTTAAAGGCAAATAAAGTTATCATTATTTTTGTCTACACAAGAGACAACATTAATGCTTGCACTGACTAACTAAACTCTGTTTGGGCAGTTTGAAAGTTTGAAAGTCTCCTGGAGTTGTCAGATAAGGGAAATGAAAATAAATGGGATACCTCAATTTACCCTTCTGTATTAAAACAAAGCTGTTGCTGTTAGTTGTCCATTAGTCGTTATTTTGATGACCCTTTTCTATAAATCACAGATTGTGTTCAGGTCTTGTTGACCAGTCAGAGTGTGGTGTTCTCATTCGCAATTGCAACCTCAAACATACGGGCAATTTACCTAACTGTTAACTGTTTGGATTTGGGTGCAAAATTATATCCTAATATCGTCCTTGGCATTAAAATTAGTTTATTTTGGCTGAATCATATGCTGTTGTATCAATTACTTATAACCATTAAAATAACTGTTGATTTGATCATTCCTTTAAAAAGCCTTTGTTTTTCATTTCAGACAACTAAGTTTGGGAGAGTAAAACATATCAGCGAGTTCCCAAAGCTTAATGTCAAAGTCTGTTATTGGTGTTGTTTAAGTTGGGTGGGAACAGTACAAATACAAATCCACTCTTTCACACCATTTATGTTCTAAAATACAAAAAAAAAATCCATCTACACCTCCACATAACCCCACAGGAAAGTCCCTGTTCTGTTGAATGAGCCTGTTATGTGTGTGATGAGGGGCGCTGGCCCTGGCCCTTTAAATCTTAGGTAGGTCTCTCAATAGCTTGTCACGTGACATGACGGTCTCCGGTAGCTCCATCACATCTATTGTTCTCTCAAAACCAAACGCTGAGAGAAGCACTTGTACACTTTAGCTGCGCCGGCGGTGAGGAAATCCTACTTCAGTTACACGGGTACCGTCGCAGGTTTCCATCGATTATTAAGTAAGTAGGCTGCCGTATCTTTGCTGCTATTTATTATTAGTGTATTGCACCAATGCGCTGATGTTTCCAACGCTGTCTGTCCCACAGTTTGGGGATACTGTGAAAACAGACGAGAACCACGCGTTAGAGCAACGTTTGGACAAGTTAAAGTAGGTAGTCTTCTGTATTTTATTGTTTGCCTTTTATCTCTCGCACATGCACTCACGGCTACAATGTTATTTTCCCGCAGTCAGTGTAGTGGAGAACAAAGGAGAATGTCACGTTAGACCAGCGGTTCTGAGGGACTGAACTTTGCAGAGGTAATAGGGCTCGGGCACGTGACGTCACTACGTGAGCGGTGGCCATACTGGAGGCTCAGGCTAGGCGTCCACTATTCCGGCACGTCAACGTAACTCGCCGGATTGGATGCCTAGTTGTCGCCGTGTTGCTGGCGTGTAGAATGGCTCCGGGGGAAAGTAAATAACTTGTGATTTTAACCAACCGAAGTTTCTCCCTCTAAAAATTTGAGTTTTGGAGGGAAATTAATTTGTATAAATCGTTAGCAATGGAACATTATTTCATATTGTACCATGGATCCGGATCTGCGAGCGAGGAGAGCTGCTGTGCTGCTGCTGCTGCTGCGACACAGGAGAACACATGATCTACTGTCATTGGATAACGCACTCCGTCTGCCGTGGCAAATTTCCATAAAGTCCGGCCGAGCCCAACTTTTTGACGTGCCGCAGGTCCGCCGCTCGCCGTGCCGGAATCCCAGCATGCTTTGCGTGCACGGCGACAACGATCGGCCGGATTTCATTGAAAATGAATTGAATGCGTTGGATACGGCTTGACGTGCCGGAATAGTGGACGCCTACCGTCAGAACTGTTTGTTTACATTGTTTTTCACTGCGCGCAGACGTACTCCCGCCTGGTCTCGGAACTTTCTTCGTTGGTTTATCTATTTTACTTATTGTCTTTGCCACTATGGTCGCACGT
This sequence comes from Odontesthes bonariensis, assembly GCF_027942865.1. Lineage (NCBI taxonomy): Eukaryota > Metazoa > Chordata > Actinopteri > Atheriniformes > Atherinopsidae > Odontesthes > Odontesthes bonariensis. The sequence continues at coordinate 5,895,384 of NC_134512.1, read as the reverse complement.
TGCTGTGTCGTGGGGTGCAATAGCGTAAGCCGTGACAGGAATGGGGGGGAAATCGTAAATGGTTTATCTTTTTACCGGTTTCCTGCTTGGAGGCGCACCCACGGAGATAACAAAGCGTCGTCGACTAGCATGGATCGCTGCTGTAAGACGACCAAGCATAACTTTCCACTCAATCCCGGTGTCGATGAGAGTGTGTTCTCTACATTTTCATTCTGGTAAGTTACAGACTTTTGTGTGCTGAGGTAAAGATCCCCGCCTTCACAAGAGGACACTGTCAGTTGGAAGCAAGGGATGTCTCCATGGGTTAAAAGCGGAGGACAAATTTCGTGTGTATGCATGTATACATGACAATAAATCTGATCTTAATCTTAATCTTAATTTAATGTGGAAAATACAAGGAAAATTGCCCATCTCCAAATTCACATGGAAAGGGCGATTGGAACTGTCAGAAACAATACACCTTTTTGTCAGCAAAAGTACCTATCAACATAGTTTTGCCATGCGAAGGTGAAGACAAAACATTCTTTGACAAGATTGTGTCTGTATGTTGTACTCTGACCACCATGAGCAGGAGTGTTGTGCAAAGTTGAAGTCGTCTGAAATAAATATGCTTTGAGATACAGCCAAGTGTGTGTGTTTCATTATTTATTTACAAGTAGAGTAACATGACAAAAGTGTAAAGTGTCATTATAATTGAAACTGTTGCAAAGTATAAGCACTGACACCACATACTATATACGCAATTATGTCCGAAAGGGTGAACTTAGGCAGTAAATCTTCGTCGACAATCCATTCCTTGCTCGGTATTTCATAAGGGTCCAGTCCGTTTATAACGCCAATCTTCTGTATGTACCGATCTCTGGCTTCCTCCTGTAATGTATCCCGGTATATCCCACATCCTTTCTTCGATTTTAACATGCTTTTCTCTCACTTTTCTCTCACTGTTTGGTCCTTGATCTCCGTCTTGCCTCAGGGTTTGTTTACGAGATTGTGCCTCCAATATGGCGACCATATCCCAGAATGCAACGCGTGTGCCCGAGCCCTATTTATGTAACATGTTTTCTTTTTTAAGAGCCTGTTTTGCACACATTGATTGCGACTGTGAAGGTAACCTAAACAAGATGTTTTAAAGTTGTATGTGTATGTTTGGCCGTAGCGCCAGTGTGTGTATCTTATTGAAATTGTAATGTTGTCTTATTGCTGCTACTAGGTTGCCATTTCCTTACGCTGACCCGGATGGAAAGCGAAGGCAAACTGCACGTAAACAAGGTAGTTAGGTTACATACACATCGTGGTATATTTCATTTTAACTTACTATGTAGAAGTGTGAGACTAATGATTTTATTCTTTTCTCTTGTGGTGTTTTATAGACGGTTAATGCAACCACTGTTTTTTAATATACTATTTTTAGGTTAATTTCCCAAGAACCTAGAACGTGAACACCAGGCTCGCTAGTCTGTTGTACTTGTGAAACCACCTCCTTTCTAACCTTGTGTTTATGTTTATCTTCTCTTTATTTCTGTTTTTGTTACATTTATTTTGGTCAGTGCTGTGGCTGGGTAGCTTGGGGAAGTAGGTTTAGTAGTTGCACCCCTCAGGTGTGCTGTGTACTTGCTTGCTGTGTGAATAGCCCGAGTTGGCTCTTGTTGTGTAGTGTACAGCCCTTGAGTTGGCTACTACTAGTGTGTAGTGTACGGCCTTTGATGTGCCCCCTATTGGTGTGCAGTAAAATAGTATTTATTAGTGGGGTTAGGTGTACTACTGGGCATATTCCTCTGGGGGTCACAGCCACAGCCTGTGTTTCAACCATTAATACTTTTGGAAGCATGTTGTTTATTTTATTCATTTGATTAATTTTTAATAAAATACAGTAACTCTCCATTTCTCTCCTTTTTGAAACAGCGATTTAATAAAACAAATTATATTTATTTTGCACATCAGTCTCCTCCCTTTTGTTAATTCTATCATTGAATATCCCTACCTGTGTAGTACCCTTGGTGGGCAAAGAGGAGTTCTTAAACTCATCTAACATTTTTGGCTGGTGTCCACACATTCAAGGTCAATATCCAAAACACTTAAATAAGAAAAAACAAGAAAAATACTGTCAGCTCTCTGCTGAGTAATACACCTTCACACACTTCTTAAGGGGGATAAGCCATGATTGAGGGGAATTACTTTTGTGTGTGTATATTTGCTGTTTTGTTTTTTAGGAATTCCCTGCTTACTCTACCTTTAAGACTTATGCAATGGTTTATGACAAAAACAAGTGTTCTGATGAATATGTGTTTGTTCTACATCTGGAGTTATATACTGAAATCCAATATTCTTGTGGAAATAGATATATGGCCGATCACGTGCCTAAGCTCAGCTCCGTACTCGTGAATCTTAATGCACGTCAGCAGCTTCTTGTCACCTTTGAAGTCTTTGTGCTATGAGCAGCAGAGCCCTCTTTGATTCGAGCATCACAATGGAGCCATAATTACACAGCAATTACAGCTTTGTAAGGAAAATAAAGCTAATGTTCTCAGGCTGCATTGGTTGCTGTTAATAGTTCTGATCAGACAGCGGGTCAGACTATCAGGGGCGCTGCTGTAGAAGTAGTAATGGTTTAGTATTTATGTTTATGCATTTGGCAGATGCTTTTATCCACTAGTGTTTCTAATTTTTAAGGAGGTCTGACTGTTCTTTAATCCAGGAGGTTGATGGGAAATTAAGAAAGCATAGCAACAATGAAAGTAAACTGTACATTGTGAAGATATCACTATGATTTTAACACCACAGTTATAATCTTTAAACCACAAAACATATTCCAGAGCATTCACTGTCTGTGTGTGAAGCACATGTTTTAACAGCAACTGCAAAAGAATTATTAACAATTCTGGATAATGATGTAATAACATGATAAAACTAGTTCTGCAATTAGTGCTATTCAACTGAACCTGTCGAATAACCACTGTACCTGCACAACTGTTTACACTAAATTTTGATTTTTCAAACAAACGTTTGCCTTAACTATAATCTCTGAAATCCTGAGTTTATTAGAAATGGGTTTATATAACGGTTTACACTTTATAAACTTATTTTTAGATAAAAAAGATATGTGACCTATCATTATTATTTAAAAGATTCCCTTGTTCCAGAAAAAGAAATCTAATACTCTCACATAACATTTACTGCAGCAATGATTTTGTTTCACTCATATTTTCTTCCTTTCTTTCTTTATTATTTTAGATCATTAAGAGAGGAAGCTATCAATTTGTAATTATTGATAACTGTAATCATTGTATTAGCAATAATAGCAAAAAATTTTGTTGACTTTAATTTCTTTTATGACTATCATTATTTTCTGCCGCCCTTTATGAATTTTACATAGTTGATCAAATCTGCTGAATGTAATCAAAGCAACCACATGCATTTAACAAAAATATATATTCAAGAAATGGTGTTTCTTCAGGTATGTACATTTTGTCTTTAATGTTTGGATAATTTTTCTGGACCTCATTTTTCTTGTCTACTTGGTATTTCTATTCAGGCAGACATTCAGATTTCTACGTTGCAGACAGTGATTATAGTTATATCCTTAAAGCTGCAGTCGGCAGGTTTTCAAAATTGCGAGTCTAAAGTCGGAAAATTCGAACTGATACAACTTTCAGGTCCCTCCCCCAACCTCTAACAAGCTCCGAATCGCCCCCCAAACCCCTCCCCCTCTGTGGACAAGGTTGTGCACGTGAGTTAACACCAGTGTGAGCGCACACAAGCTGGGGCAGACTCACGCTCAGCAGCGTGTGCACAAGCTGTGATTGACAGGTAGGATTCCTCCACCCTAACTTGATTGGTTAAAAACAGCCGGGAGCGCTCGATTTTTGCAAGCATGATTACAGGCTTCTGAGGGAGCTACAGATTTAGTTATTTTTACTAAACAGCCTATTTAATATTCTACTTCCAGAATCCCATGACAATTCAAGCTAATATGACTAAAAAAAAGTTGCCGACCGCAGCTTTAATGTTCCCTCTCATTACATGTATTGCCCATTAACATACCCATTTTATGTAGTTAACTTTGTAGATCAGTTGTTCAGATGGATGGTCCTAAATTTTAAAATCTGCTGCTGTTAGCACAGTGATGAAACTAGTTGGAAGTATGAATATTATTTTAAGTAAATAATATATATAGCCTATTTTTGCCGTCGACAATTGGTGTCATGTGCAGGAATTTTAAGCTCAGTGATGTTTTGCCATGATTCAAACCTCTTAACTTGGTTTGACTCTATGGAATAATTTTTTTCTCCCCGCTTTTCAAAAGCTTCACACTTTCTTTACCAGAGTTTTTCCTTTTGAAAAATAAAAGTAATTAGAAAAGAATCACTAGAAACTTAGTTGCATCCTGAACATCCTATAATTTCAGTCTGTTTTTGTGTTGCTCCCTCTTAAGTGAGGGGTTATTTAATTGGAACTGTAACAACTAAGAAAGCGAGAAGTTTCAGGCTTCATTAGAAACTCTCTCCTCCTTTTAAGTACAGTGAAAGCGAGCTGCTGGATAGGGCTGATTGACAGCACACTAATTAACCAATCAAGGACTGCCAGGCTAGCAAGAACCTGTGTGGTCACTCCAAGTGCAATTACCTTCTGCCTGCTCCCCTGCCTCCTGTTCAGCCAATCTGTCAGCCATGGAGAGCCTAATGGCCTGCTAATAAGACAAGCGCTCTGGAGTCCATCTTAATGAAACTCAATCGTCCTCTCGATGGCAATGGGATGTGGTCATTGGTTGTGAAGACCGTCCTCAACCTTTTGTCACCTTTCCTGCTGTGAAGCTGTGGAGTCTAAGAATGTTAAAGCAGAAATATGATTTTCTCAGGGGGCCATGGATTTAATTCTCTCCACAAGGAAAAAGTGGTTGGTGGAGGGCCTCAGTGTGAAATGATCTTTGAATTTTTTTGTCCACTCTTCACCTCTCACTTCTGAATCCCCAGATCATTATGATATGTGACTGGATAAAAATACCATGACCACATGTCTGGTGTTCTAAATTCCCACTGTGTTTTTGATTGTGGATCATAGACTTGGAATCAGAGGTGTCAGTTTGGAAGACTTGTTGTCCATGATAGTTTAAAATACATTTGGTGATACTTCATGTTATAATGCTTGCCAGCAAGTTTCATATACACATCTGAAAAACAATTTAATGATCCAATAACTACTATAACTTCGTATATTTCTCTTGTGGCTATGGCTGATATATTTGTACTTGTCACCTCTGTCATAAAGATCTTTTTGGTCAATATGGGCATGAGCACAGTCTTCAAGCTGAGACTAAAATTAGCCTATAATATTGACCAATATTATAACTGCCTTTGTATCCCTATCTGGCAGTTGTTAACACCATTGCTTTAGAGTATAGGCTCTAGCATGGTTGCCGCGTCCGCTCGCGTGAGCGGTGTTGATGACATCACGAATTCGTGCCCGCCATAGGACCCTATATAGTGGCGCAAGTCGTTGCGCGCCAGTAGTTGCAATTTTCTCCGTCACAGGTGGCGCTGCTACGTGAAGGTTACCTCTACTCTACAACCACGAAAGTGGAGAAGAAAACAATGCCGCTATCAAGAGCAGGAATACTGTAATTAATGATACTGCTGCAGTTTTCGGATCATTTTAATTTTTTAATTCAGTTAAAAGAGGTGAAGGTTTGAAGCCCCCGGCATCAACAGAGTCTCTGCCCTCTTCTTTGCCTTCACGTATCTGTCCCGTAGCTTCTTCCACACATTCTTACAGAACTCTCCCTCTTTCCCCAAAGTTCTGCCCATCTCTGTGAACCAGTTTTGGGAGTTTACGTGCTCCCTGTGCTGTTTCACTGCAGTTTCGTACAGCTGTCTGTACAAACGCACCTCCTCACTGAGCCTGGTCTCACAACAGTCCATCCGGTTCGTTGTGCTCGGCGCCGCCAAGTAACAAAAATCGACTGGTGCACGACAACGCGCTGCGCCGTCTTTTCAAGGGAAGCGCCATGCCTGAAACGTCATTTTGACGTCACGGTGCGACACCGCCGTGACAGACGCGGCAACCATGCTACCGCCTTATGAAGGTAACGGGTTGGAACCACGACTGGTGGCCTTCTGTGGGAAGTTTGTACGATCTTCCTGCATCTATGTGGGGTTTCTCTTGGAGCTCTGGTTTCCACCCACAGTCCAAACACACACTTGTTAGGTCAATTGGACTTTCCTAATCATCTAACGTTATTAGTGTAAGTGGGCCAGAGAAACACCTGATGAAAAAACTGAACATCATGTGTAACTAGTTTCTTTATTACATCAGGCCACTCACACAGACAGTATGCAGCTCCTCCTGGGTGACAGTGATATATCTAGTGGAATGTCAGACTGTTTTGTGTGTATATTTGTGTGTATTGCAGGGAAGATAACATTACATTTTGCAGAGGAATTAGTATTTTATGGAGTGAACTCATTACACGCTCAGCCTTTAGGGAGCTCAGAGAACAGTTTGCTTTGCTTCAGATTATTCGCGTGATGAATTGTACATCTCTGAGACTTAACCATATGAAAACAACATGGCTACAATTAGTTACAGTCATCACGCACCACTTGCTCCTGTGTGCGGAAGACACTACATCTACTTTGAGATAAAACAGCTCACCATTTTGGAAGTGTCTTATTCAGTGAGATGGGAAGATTTTTTTGTGCCTAATAAATACTCTAATATTTATACTATGCTACAGGGTCCTGTACCAATATCGCTACTGTATAACACTGAGAATTCTGAGTTAACTACTCTTGACAAAATAGTAAGGGTTGCCTGTGCTCTAACTAACATCTGTCCTTCTGTCATTCCTTTTGACTAAGATCTTGCACATCTGAGATTCTCACTGCAAATATCACCTGATTGTGTAAATATGTATATATGACTATAAATAAATGACATGACTGTACATTTTGTATATGCTTTTTTTTTTACATGCATTTACAGAGCACTAGGCTCTTTTTTTCCTGAAGGTTTGTGAAAAATAAATCCATGTACATATGCTTGTACAACTATTTGTCTTGTGGTGCTTCATTTAAGATGCATACTGGGAATGCAAACATGCAAACAAGTCTGTTCTCAGTGCATAGATGAAATAGAATGTCTTTTATTGTAACTATTTAGAAGTACAATTTGTACTATACAATTTGTAATATACATATTCAATGTGACTGAAAACAATTCACTTAAGTGCAGACATTTAAAAAGGATATGTACAACACATTTGAGGGATATGTATGTAAAATAAAAGTATGTGTATTGAAAAATATGTATATAAAACAGTGACCACAGATGTTGTTACGCTGTCTTGCCTACTGGTGCCAAGACTCTGCAGTTGTGGCATAGCCATTTCCTCTTGGGGACATTTTTGAAGTCAAGACATTTCAGGTGAAACCGTTTGATCTGGCACTGCTCAGACTGGCACGTAAGCATGTCGGTAGTCTGCACTGTTGCTTTGCAGTAGCACCATGCAGGTTTAGCTTGTGTTGCAGTTGTTTGTGGAGGGACCAGGAACTGTGGACTTGTAAATGTCTTTGCCAACAACTCGGGAAGAATTGCCTGTTTATAAAGCAGCTAGTGCAGAGCTGAAAAATTGGTGGTCTGTGGCAATGCGCTCAATGAAGAGCTCCTGATTTCCCCCCTTAGTGCACCAAACTACGAAGTCACAGTGCGCATAGCCTATGACGAACAACTGAGCCTGAACCTGGTAGTAGTACCTGTGGTCTGTCTGCAGTTTGTAGACGCCACTGCTGAACTCCAGGCAGAAGTCCCTCTTCTCTGCAGCTGCCTGGAGTCCAACGTCCTTGCCGCTGAAAGGACATTTTACTTCAAGCAACCCGTTGCCACAGCAAGTGCAGGAAACAAGGCCATCAGGAGATGCCCCCAGGAACGGATAAGCAGGGTTGATCTGAAGCCCCGACTGCTCCACCTTGACGTTTGCATGCATCTTGCTTTGCAGCTCCACGTAGCACTGTCTTGCTCGCTCCTCACTGTCACATCCCCACCTGAAATGCATATGGAATGACAAAGAATGCATACGGTATAACCACAAAAAAGCCAGATTATTAACAGCTTCTTCCCTACTACAGTTAGGCTGATGGCAACACAAAATCGCTGAACAATCTACTTGAAATATTCTTATGTGTCTTTATGAACCATATTGTAATGTAATGTCTAAATATCTTCTATTGATGTATCATTATCTTGTTTTACTTATTGGCTCAGAGGGCCACAAATGGCAAATAAACAACTTTGGCTTTGTGTACTATGTTATGCATACCGTGTTGCTTCATTCGCAAATTTTGTACTTTGTGGATAGCAGATCTGGCGTATGAGGTTCTTAGCAGGACTCACAGGACTGGTCCGTACTGAGTCCTTGAACACGGAAGCTTTGATCCTGCCCTCCCTCATAGAAAACCACAGCTTAGACTTCGCCTGCAGTCGGGTCTCCCGCTCAATGTGCTCTGCCTGTTAGAAAAGAAAAGAAAAGCATTGTATGACGATTGTTAAAACAGAATACATACAGTTGATGGATACAATGATCTGGACAACATGTAAATAAAAGCATTCTTGAATGATGATTTCAAGTGCATGACAAATGAGTCATTCACTCGACCCCCACAGATTTGTCTGAAATAATTAGTAATACGCCCAATAGATATTCAAAATTTCAGATCTCTACTGCGCATACTTTTTTCTCTAAAAATCTGTAAACAAAGACCCAAAGATTACAGCTGGAAAGACCCAAATGTTACAATTGATTAACACATTCTAACACACAATTGATTCTAACATATTTCTCGAATGAGTTCACTTTACCTGCTCCTGGGTAACGGTCAGTGAAGAGAATGCCTTCTCACATTCAGCCATTAGGTCAAGGTGTGAAAGTTTCCTGTGTTCTGCCTTGTAGAAGAGCTCTGTCAATGGCTTTGGTAGACCAAGGACACAGTTTACAGTACGGATAGTAATGCAGGCTTGAGACCAGTGTTCTTCAGGGTTTCATAGAAGAGTTTAGTCTGCTCAGCTGTGACGGGTGGTACAGTGCGTTTCCTCTTCGCCATCTTTGGCCAGCTCGTTTCTTTGCTGGGTTTGTGAAGTTAATCTCTGCCCCTGGAGCAAACAAGCCCTTGCCTGTCGCGACCTGCTGTCCCCACTGCCTAGGTCCATCTGTACAGCTTTTTTCTCGGACATGGCATACAGCTGCGTCAAGGGCATAAAGCATGGCTGTGACGTGCGAACATACTTCACCAAGCCCAGCCTTGCACGTACAGTGGCCACACACAGCGGTACCGTCTTTTTGAATCACAGCCCATGGTTTCAGCGGCTCGACAGAGAGAGCGCAGGAGTGATGAACCTGTAACATGAATGTACAGCACATTTATGACAGGGACCATTTCTCAAGCAGTTATTTCAATGACAGTTCATAACATTTTGTTTATCCTGATCCTGATGACCAACGTTAAATGAAAATGTCAACAAACCTTAGCTGTAATAAGATGGAGACCACCGGCTCCAGGGACGATCCACTGATGTAGGCATGTGACCCAGCCTGACACAAAGTACTTGTAGGCATTCAAACTTTTAAAGGCTTTCAGATCACTACCTGTGTATGGCGATGGATTGTTAATCACATACTGGTACAAATCATGAGGGGTGAAGTCGGGTAATGATGAGATCGCTGTGAACTCCCGAACGTCAGTGAACAATCCTGATGGAAGCAGGTAAACGTCATTCTCTACGCCAGCTAATCTCAACTTTTCTAAATACCTCTCGCTCTGCTCACCCTGTAAATGCCCTACGTCGCTGGACAGTGAATGTGTTTTCTGCATAGTTTTTTTCTGTAGTTTTTTATTTTCGTTTTCTCGTCACACGGGATGGGTCAATTGCATTCAAAATGCAGTCCACTACATGTCCAAAATGGCCACCGCTTTTACGAAGGTCACGTGAGTGGGAAGGGTCAATATTGACAAAGATACCGCATGTGTATGAGTGTGTGAGTGAATGGGTGAATGTGGCATGTTGTGTAAAAGTGCTTTGAGTGGTCAGCTAGACTAGAAAAGTGCTATTCAAGTATAGTCCATTTGTTATTTACCACAGTGCTTTCTTCTATATCACACACATTCACACACCGATGGGCGCATCAGAGGCAATGTGGGGTTTAGTACCTTGCCCACAAGGTCCGGGGAAGCTGGAGATCAAACCACAAACCTTCTGATTGGCAGAGATCTGCTCTTCCTCCTGAACTACAAACTGAGCTATAGTGAAAATTTTTACCTAAGTTCTCATTTTTTACAATAGACTGTACCTTTAAGAGTGTGGCGATGATGGTGGTAGCCTGACCACGTCATACTCACGATTCTAGTCAGAATGTGAGTCTGATACCGCTCAATAGAGTTTTGAGTATGGGGCTTGTTTCAACCGAACCAGGAGAAAAAATGACTCTTCGCTCAATTGGATAGACCTACAACCAACCAGAGCAACGTAGTATGTGACGTAGATTAAGCAACACACACTTGTTGTAGGAAGGACGGCAAAAACATCTTTTCTATCGATAAAAGCCTTTATCGCGTTCCTCTGTTCGTCTTTCAAAATTAATGCAATGTGGAGATCCTGTAGAACAGACTCGATGGCAGAATCTACACACCCTAGCTCTCCAGCGGCAGCCATGTTCAGCTCTTTAGTGACGTAGTCGATAATGTCCCTGTTGATCATCTGTCGTATAAAGCCCGCCCTGGCAATCTGATTGGGTCGACCGATTCTTGGTCGGGCATAATGATTTCCCAACTGAGCAGAGCCAGACCGAACTTCCCGACCAAAACTTTTATGGGCGGGGCTAAGTTCGGCTGGCACCCAGGCTAGCGGGGTGGGGTTGGTAATCTCCAATCTCCTCCGGCTCTATTAGCAAACTGACAGGGCTGAGAATGGGCTGGAGGCCCCATGGCATCGGAGCAATCACCACGGCCATTTCACACCCTGCTGATCCCCTCATCTGGTACAGAGATGAGAGAGGGGCTCCGAGGGCCCCCGAGGGCCCTGATGAAGTCTTGACCTCATTCCCAAGAACCCACTGGATTAAGAAAATACTCATCCTGTTCAAAGTTACGATGCCTGCTTCTGTCAGAGGATGGACAAATTGGAAAGTTTCAAACCAAAATTAAGAAACTGACAACATTTAAATACAGATTTAACACAATGTATTATATCATAAAACACATTTAGTTATCATTGATTTTTTTTTCTCCAAATCCAGAAAAAGTACAATTTTGTACATTTTCATTTCCTACTGATTCCTCAAGTTGACATTATGGACTGTATATCCCTCCCTGTATCTTAAGTCAACTGTAAAATTAAATTTTAACACCAAAATCATTATACCCAGCCACACTGCCACACTCTCATTGCCTATAGTAACCTGATCACCATGACTGTTAATACAAATCCAATACATTTTAAAGAAATATGACCAATAGGAAGTGATTATTTCGCAGCCGTGCAAATGAATTTGCAGGACTCCAAATACAGACTTTCAGAGTGATAAATGATTTATTGGCTGGACTGAACTTAGCTCTGACATTGGATGACTATGTGACTGGACAGACAGTGTCTGTGGTTCTCTTTGTCTACCAGCATCAGAAGGTGGTAAGTAGCTGGTTTGTGAGTACAGTGTAATGGATGATTTGCTGAATACTATAAGGCTAAGACCCAATTCCAATTCCATCCCATGATGATAATAATTAAAAAATAACTGCCCAGTCACTAGGCAGTTGTGCTTGATTGAGGGGGTAAGGCCTCAAGGCCCTAGTTCTCCTGACCAAAATGGTCAAAAATATTGTGCTTTATTTTTTCAAATGTGGTTGATTGCAGTAGAATTTTTTTTTAGAACAGGTTCCATATTGTTCAGGGACATCGTCGCATAACTGTAAGAGTGTTATATATAGTTTTATTTACATGTGTAAACATAAGTAAAACATGTCTAATTTTTCCGGAGTTTATCAAAACTTTGGACCTGGGGATGTTACCAGAGTAGTAGAGACTGGCTCTAAAGTAAACAGAGAAAACCAATGAAAGTGAAACATAATTTGGAGCCATGGAAAATAGCTTGTATATTCAATTCAATTCAAATTCAAAAATACTTTATTTATCCCAGAGAGAAATTAAATGTTGATGTAGCTCAATTAAATCAAAGAGTTATTATATTATATTATATTATATGTATTTTATTTGATTTACATATTACTCAGAATGTTCAAACAACCAGCTTCTGTCATGATGTGTTTAAGGGAGGACCCAGGTGCAGACACGACGGGAGGCAAAATAAAGTTAAAGGGTTTATTTGACCAAGGAATATAAACAAGGCGCAGCAAAGCTGGAATACCAAAACTAAACTGGGCATGAAACTAGAAAACAACAAAACATTAGCAAAAGAACAGACTAGGAAAAACCAGGGACCGGAGGGACAAGACCAGACCAGGGGACATGACAAGACTCAAGACAAAAGCATCGAAGACCAAAGTTGGGAAGGTAATGAAGAGGATCCGGCAAGGAATGGTAAGACTAGACAGACATATATACTGGGGAGGTGATTGCTGGAGTAGGAACTGGTGGTTGATTGGAAACGGGTTGCAGGTGAGTAAATGAGAACAGGAGAGAGACTGAGGAGAGAGAGAGATGGCAGAACACAGGGGGCGAGAGAGAGCACACTAAGGGAATACACAAGGAGAAAATAAAACATAACTGAATACTGAATAAACACACAAAACCAAGTACACGACACAACTTAAATCCCAGATCCTGACAGCTTCTCAGTTAAGAAGAGGTATATCAATGAGAAAACAAGTGCTCAGTTTAGGGAGGCCATAGTTATGTTACCAACAATGAGCGCAGAGTCGGTTGAAGGAATGCTGGATCATTTTAACTTGAAAATTTTTAATGTAATGGAAGCTGTTGCACCGATAAGAATCAAGAGCACCTTGATCAAACAGAAAACCCCATGGAGAAACACCACTACGGTCAAAAATCTGAAAAGAGAATGCAGGAAAGCTGAACGTAAATGGAGGAAAACAAAGCTTCAGATTCACTATGAGCTATATAAAGAAAGCCTGCGTAGTTATAACAATGAGCTGTGCAAGGCCAGACAGCTGCATTTATCTGAAATGATTAATAAGAATGTCAACAATTCTCGAACTCTGTTTGCTATGGTTGAAAAACTCACAAATCCTCCTAAACAGTCAAACCCAGACCTCCTCTCCACTGAGAAATGCAACGAATTTGCCCACTTTTTTAGCCAAAAAATCAAAACAATTAGACAAAACATTCACGCAACACAGACAAACAAGAAAACTAATCTGTGTCTAAAACCTAGAAATAACTCTGACGTTATGTCACAATTTAATAATGTTGATTTAAAAATCCTAGAGGAAACAGTTCGGCAGCTGAAATCAACAACTTGTTCTCTGGACATAATACCATCCGACTTTTTAAAAACTGTTTTTACCTCAGTAGAAAGTGATTTCCTACGAATAGTTAACAGCTCACTGGCATCAGGCATTTTTCCCAAGTCACTAAAGACAGCTGCCATTAAGCCACTCCTAAAGAAGAGAACTCTAGATGCCTCTATGATGAACAACTACAGACCTGTCTCTAATCTCTCTTTTATATCTAAGATTATTGAGAAAGTTGTATTTAACCAGCTCAACGACTTTCTGAATGAAAGTCGAAGTCTTGATAAGTTTCAATCAGGCTTCAGACGTCATCACAGCACTGAAACAGCTCTGGTCAAAGTGTTAAACGACATTAGGTTGAATACTGATTCTGGTAATGTTTCAGTCCTGGTTCTGTTGGACCTCAGCGCTGCGTTTGATACTGTAGATCACAGAATCCTGTTGCACAGGCTGGAAAACTGGGTTGGACTTTCTGGAGCGGTCCTTAACTGGTTCAGGTCCTACTTAGAAGGCCGGAGTTATTTTGTTACTATTGGCAGCTATGAATCTGAGCGAGTGGCCATGACTTGTGGAGTCCCCCAGGGGTCAATTCTTGGACCTCTTCTGTTTAACTTGTATATGCTCCCTTTGGGTCAGATATTGCAGAATTTTAACATCAATTATCACAGTTATGCAGACGATACACAACTTTATGTGTCTCTGTCACCGGACGACTGCACCCCAGCTGACGTTCTGTGTCAGTGTCTGGAGGAAGTAAACACCTGGATGAGAGAGAATTTTCTACAATTAAATGAAGACAAAACTGAGATCATTCTGTTTGGTAGCAAAGAGAAGAGGGTCAGCGTTGGTACATATCTTGAGACTCGGGACCTTATAATCACTGACCAAGTTCGTAACCTCGGAGTGTTGATAGACTCAGATCTGACTTTCAGCAGCCACATCAAAGCTGTCACCAAGGCAGCTTTTTACCACCTCAGAAATATCAACAGAATTAAAGGTTTCCTCTCCCAAAAAGACCAGGAAAAACTCATCCATGCATTCATCTCCAGTAGACTCGATTACTGTAATGCTCTTTTAACTGGACTTCCCAAAAAGAGCATTAAACATCTGCAGCTCATCCAGAACGCTGCTGCTAGAGTTTTAACCCGGACTAAGAGATCTGAACACATCACACCAGTTTTAAAATCTTTACACTGGCTTCCAGTCAGTCATAGAATAGATTTTAAAAGCCTGCTGATGGTTTACAAATCCCAGAATGGTTTAGGCCCAAAATACATCTGTGATATGTTCAGAGAATATAAACCCAGCAGAGTTCTTAGATAGGGCTCAGGTCAGCTGGCTCAGGTCAGCTGGTCCAGTCCAGAGTCCAGACTAAACATGGAGAAGCAGCATTTAGCTGTTATGCTGCAAATAAGTGGAACAAACTGCCAGTGGAGATTAAACTTTCACCAAATGTAGACATTTTTAAATCCAGGTTAAAAACATTTCTTTTCTCATGTGTCTATGCATGAAATATCTTTTAACTTATCTAGACTGTTGCCTGATTTTAAATTCATTTAAATGATTTTATTTGTTTCTCTTTATATTATTTTATGTATTTTTAATGCTTCTTGCGCTCCCTGCTGCAATGCTTTTATTTTATGTAAAGCACTTTGAACTGTTTGTACATGAAATGTGCTATACAAATAAATTTGATTTGATTTGATTTGATTTAGATGCTGATGGCTGTGGGCAGGAAAGATTACCTGTAGCGGTCCGTTTTGCATCCAAACTGAAGAAGCCTTTGACTGAAGAGACTCTGTTTTCTGATAACAGTCTCATGGAGAGGATGTTCAGGGTTGTCCATAATTCTCTTGATTTTATGCAAAATCCTTCTTTGCATTATTGTCTCCAGAGGTTCCACAGTCGTCCCCAGAACAGAACCAGCCTTCTTTATCAGGTTGTTGAGTCTTTTTAGGTCCCTGGTTCTGATGCTGCTGCCCCAACAGATGACGCAAGAGGAAATGACGCTCTCAACAACAGACTTGTAGAAGATCTGCAACATCTTGTTGCAAACCTTGAAGGACCTTAGCTCCCTCAAGAAGTACAGTCTGCTCTGTCCTTTCTTGTAGATTGCTTCACTGTTGTGTCTCCAGTCCAGTCTGTTGTCCACATGAACACCAAGGTATTTATATTCCTCAACCACCTCCACTTCTTCTCCCATGATGGAAACAGGGTTTGATCTGACCTTGTTTCTCCTGAAATCTACAATCATCTCCTTTGTTTTGTTAACATTCAAGATGAGATGATTGTTCCCACACCATGCCACAAAGCGGTCCACCAGCTCTCTGTACTCAGCTTCTTGTCCATCTCTGATACACCCGACAACTGCAGAGTCATCTGAATATTTCTGTAGATGACAGGAGTCTGACTTGTACTGGAAGTCTGAAGTGTACAGAGTGAAAAGGAATGGTGAGAGTACAGTCCCCTGTGGTGCTCCTGTGCTGCTGATCACCTGGTTAGACACACAATTCTTCAGTCTGACAAACTGTGGTCTGTTTGTCAGGTAGTCATTAATCCAGGTGATTGTTGAGGCCTCCACCTGAGTCTTCTGGAGTTTCAGACGAAGCAGATCAGGCTGGATTGTGGTAAATGCACTGGAGAAATCAAAGAACATGATCCTCACAGTGCTGCCTGCTTTATCCAGATGACAGTGGATTTGTTGAAGCAGGTGTATGATAGCGTCTTCAACTCCAACTCCATGGCGATAAGCAAACTGCAGGGGGTCCTGATATGTGCTGGTTTGCTTACACAGGTGGGTCAACAGGAGTCTCTCCAGGACCTTCATGATGTGGGATGTCAGTGCAACAGGTCTGTAGTCATTGATATCTGAAGGGTGAGTTTTCTTTGGTACCGGAACCAGACAGGATGTCTTCCACAACAGTGGTACCTTCTCTTGGGTCAAGCTAAGGTTGAAAAGGTGTTGCAGAATCCCACAGAGCTGCTCTGCACAGTCCTTCAGGACTCGGGGGCTGACACCATCTGGACCTGCAGCCTTGTTCCGGTTCAGTCTTTCCAACTGCCTCTTCACCTGACTTCTAGAAACAGAAAAGTGGGAGGGGGAGGCAAAGGGGACAGCAGCATCTCCTGATTGGGTTGATGACAAACTAGTGGAAGCAGAAGAATCCATGACTGAGGTGGAGGTGGAGATGTTACAGGAAAGCTGTGGGTCAGAGGAGGATGGGATGTCTCTTTGGCTGGGAACAGGATGGGAGGATGGTGAGCTTGTTCCTGAACTGAACCTGTTGAAGAATGTGTTCAGCTCATTAGCTCTGTCCAGACTTCCATCCATCTGATCCTCCCTCTGCTTGAGGCCTGTGATCTTCTTCATTCCTGACCACACATCTCTGATATTGTTCCTCTGCAGTTTACTCTCAAGCTTCTTTCTATACACCTCCTTGCTCTCTCTGATCTTGACTTTGAGCTGCTTCTGTATACTCCTCAGTAACTCCCTGTCTCGCTCCCTAAAGGCTCTTTTTTTTCCTGTTCAATAGTTCCTTTAGCTCACTGGTGATCCAGGGTTTGTTATTAGGGAAGCATCTCACTGTTCTGGTGGGGATGGTGTTTTCCACACAGAAGTTTATATAGTCATTCACACACTCAGTCATGGCATTAATGTCTTCTCCATGTGGCTTACAAAGAGAAATCCAATCGGTTGCATCAAAACAACCCTGTAAGGCTTCTTCAGCTTCCTCTGACCACTTTCTAACAGTCCTTTTTGTGACAGGTAGTCTCTGGACAAGGGGTTTATATGCTGAACAGAGAAAAACAAGGTTTTGATCTGATTTTCCCAGGGGAGGTCTTGATTTGGAAATGTATGAATCCTTGACATTTGTGTAAAACAAATCCAATGTCTTGTTTTCTCTGGTAGAGCAGCTGACAAACTGTTGAAAAGTTGGCAGTGTAGCAGAGAGTGAGGCATGATTAAAATCACCAGATATTGCCACAAAAGAATTGGGGTGTTGAGTCTGTATCTTAGCAACAACGGAACTGATGACATCACATGCAGTGTCGGCAACAGCTGAGGGTGGAATGTAAACAGCCACCAAAACAACACTGGTGAACTCTCTTGGCAAATAATATGGACGAAAACTTACTGCCAATAGTTCAATGTCAGGACTGCAGATACGACTCTTCACAGTAACATGTCCTGGGTGACACCATCTGTTGTTGACAAGCACTGCCAATCCACCCCCTTTCCTTTTCCTGCTACTCTTTATATCTCGATCTGCTCGTACAGTCAGGAAGCCCGGCAGAGAGACGCTGGAGTCGGGTATATGATCCTGTAGCCATGTCTCAGTAAAACACATAATGCTACATTCCCGATATTCTTGCTGAGTCCTTATCAAGGCTAAAAGTTCATCCAACTTGTTAGCTAACGATCTTACATTTCCCATGATGCAGGATGGCAGAGATGGTTTGAACTTCTTCTTTCTTTCTCTCCTCTTTGCTCCTGCTCTGCATCCACGACGCCTCCTTTTCAATTCCAGTGGGATTTCTGGCTTCAGTTGTCGAATTATTTCTGCTTTTCCAATGTTATTCAGCTGCTCCCTGTTGTAAACCACCTTGTTGCTATGGTTATGCATCATTACAAAAGAGTAAAATATACAAAAGTATTGGGAAAAATTAATCCAGCTGCACAGCATCCAAGGCAGGAAGGAACAGTTGTCCAAAAAATGCAATTTCTTCCAAGAAATAACAGGAATGAAATTTAGAAAAAAAAGAAAAATCTCAATGTGAGGTACGAGCTACTCCAACGTGCTGCCACCCTCAGCAGCACATTCTAGATCAACATATATATGACTATATCCAGACAAAAACTGATCTCTATGGACTCAAGTCAAACCCCTCTCTTTGTGGGAGTCTTTTTATTTTATTCAGTGGAGGAAAACCTATCACTTTCCAAACGTTGGATTCACAAACTGCTGGTACAGCTTTTAAAATAAAGACATTATGTGTGGCAAATATCAGCGTGGCAGAAGGAGAGTCTGCACGCAGAGCATCAGTACACTGCTATCTTTAAATAATAAGTTGCTGTTTGCTACTGTACTAAGATGTACTATATTATCTTTCAACTCTGTGGTGTGGACCCTTGCCAGCTAACAGCCCCCCTTTCTCTGTGCAGAAAAAGGGAAACGATAAAGGAAGAACATATAAGGGGGTGAATCTGCTGGCCAACACCAAATGAGCTGGCAGAAGAAAAAAGGGAAAACGCCACATTCAGGTGGTGATGCTGTCTCACTCATGTAATGATCTCCAATCAGAAGCCAATAGAAGGACAATTTTCCTCCCCAGACTTTATTGTGCGATACTCATCAGCCTCTTTATGTCAAATGGAAAGTGGTGTCCCTGGTCTACCCAGTCTCTGGGGAATGTCAGAAAGATCAATTACCATGCCCCAGTGCTGGACAAAGAATTAAGAACTTCTTTCTTAATTCGTGTTCACAGGTTAAGGTGCTGCATTCCGATAGTTTCACCTCACAATGGGCCAGCGAATATTAGACTGGCACCACTTATTTCCATCAGGAAACATCTCCCCTCCTCCCTGCTAACTGCCGGGCTCTTGTGGAATAAAGGTCAAGTAATCAGGCATCTGGAAGGACAGCTCATTTGTCACCCCTTGATAAATGCATCAGTGGCTAATCTGTGGAGCAGGACCCTGCTGTGACACCCTGAAAAGAAAGGTTAGCCGATTCAAAACAGGAATGAATGGAGGACGGTGGCACAGACAGCAGCAGTAATTGGGGGAAAGGAAGAAAACTGACCAGTGGATGGTGGGGAGGCTCCAACCGTAACCTCCACCTGCTGCTAAATGACAGCATACTGTGGTGAACATTAACTGTGACAAGGCATTACCAGCAATGAGGTAACAAGTTTCACAGTGGGAAAGAGAGACTGGCGTCTCTCCATCCCTACACCTCCAACTCCCTTCAGCTTCTCCTCTTATCTGCTTGAGGTCAAGTTACGACAATTAAAAGTGGGTAAGATACTTTTGTAAGATACAAAATCCAAGACAAGGAGGACTTATTTTCATATTTATTTAATCTTTTATCTTAGAATCTGCTTAATTAAACGACAAAAATAACCATCAACAGATAGGAAAATTGATGGGGCATATACTGTCAAACTGCAGATTACATACAATGTACAAATGTTTGTAGTTGTCCAACATTTTTAGCAAGAGAAAGACATCCAAAGAGAATCCCACTGTGTTGCTTTCTTGTCACTGTGTGTCTTTGATGGTCCTCCTTGTAGGATTATTCTATCCATCCGTTTTCTATACCTGCTTAATCCAATTTAGCGTCCCAGCTGTCATTGGGTGAGAGGCAGGGTACATCCTGGACAGGTCACCAGTCCATCACAGGGCCACACAGAGATAAACAATCATGCATACTCACACACTCACTCCTGGGAACAATTTAAGGCTGAGTTATACTTCTTTTAACTGCCCTTGCTCTTGCGTCTTGCGCTTGTGTTAATGGCTCGAGACGTTTATGCTTCATTTTGCTTTATCGGCGGTTGCGTGTGCTGCGTGGCGATTCACCGCCAGGACAGTAGGTGGAGTAGCGGGTTTTTTCAATGACAAGCCTACTACGATGAAAGGAAATTCACCGCCAGGAGCTCTTTGGCAAGTCTCTCTTCCATAGATTCATGCTTCTTCTTCTTCTTGTAAATAGCCGGTATTTTGTCAGATTTTCAACACCTTGGGGGTCTAAACGACTACTTTCTCGCCTGAAAATGTTTCAAATGTTGCTAAAGTTATATATTTACAGAGTTTAGCCTATAGCTTAAGGGAAATCAGCTTTTCAGGCCGGCTGATTTCGGCTCGGGCAGGAGTGAAGTGCACTGTGTGTAAACGCTCTGCATACTGTCAGATCGATCAAGTAGTAGGCGGTTTCGACCACAGCCAGTGGCTTGCGCTTGCGTTTTGCGTGAAGTTTAGAAAATTGAGGTGACACACGCAAGCACGCAAGGGGGGGCTTGCAACCGTGCAAGGGCTTGCGTTGCGTCTTGCGTTGCGTCTTGCGTTACCGACTATAAACCAGGCTTTAGAGTCCCATATTAACCTAATATGCATGTTTTTGGACATTGGGAAGAACCCGGAGTACCCGGAGAGAAACCACATATACACGAGGAGAACATGCAAACTCCACACAAAAAGGGCCCGGTCAGGTTCTGAACCTGGAACCTTCTTGCTGTGAGGCAATGGTGCTAACCACCACACCACCGTGCAGCCCCCTAGGATTACTCCTTCTCTCTGAAATGATTCTATTTTATAATTTTGCTGCCCTTTCTATTTGCAGTTCCTTGTCTTTTTATCATGATTTTGAATCTTTGTAATTATCTTGTTTCTGTGTGGTGTTTTTCCCCATCTCTGAGGTTGTTTTATATATCTTTGTGTCTTCAGTTTTACATTTCTTTGTAGTTTGTCTATTTTGTCATGGTGCTTTTGTGCCTTGTATCATTTTGCATCTCTTTGTGTTGCTCTTGCATCTAGTTGATATTCTTCACTTTTGGGTGTTTGCTGTTTCTTTGTTGTTGTATTGGATTTGTTTGTAACATTTTCTCTTTGTCTATTAAGAGTGGTCATATTGTCTTTTCTTGTTCTTCTATTCAGTCTACACTTACAAGGGTTCCACATAAACATCCTCACAGATTTACTATCCTATAATCTCTTTGACTTCCTGTCTTTTATCCATCCATTCATTTTTTTAACCCGCTTAATCCAAATCAGGGCTGCTAAAGCCTATCCCAGCTGCCATTGTGAAAGGCGGGGTACAACCTGGATGGATTACCAATCCCAAAACAGAGACAAGCAACTATGTACACTCATACTCACTCCTGGGGTCCATTTAAGATTCACCAATTACCCTAAGATATATGTTTTTGGATGGTGAGAGGAAGCTGAAGTACCTGGGGACAGCCCACGCATGCACAGGGAGAACATGCCAACTTCACACAGACAAGGGCCCCTGTCATGATCTAAACCAAGAATCTTCTAGCTGTAAGACGACAGTGCTAACCACAACAACGTGCAGCCCTCCTTTTACTTGTATGAAAATCATACAGCTTTAATCTGAAGGTTTTTATTGTTCTCCTTTACCTCCAGAGTATCAGACAAAAACATCAAAACAATGGATTTGAAGCCACTGGTTATTTGGGTTAGAAACTTTTTGAATTATTTTGAGAGGACCCAAGACTCAGTGAATATATTTTGTCTCTAAACTGAATTACCTCAATCCCCCTCACCTCACTGATTTATGAGGTGAAATTTCTATCATCAGGGAGATCTATTTTCTGGAGAAACGCCAGCCATATCACACCCATAACAATCAACTGAGCTCATTTAGAGTGACAAAACACAGCAGTATAATTGAATTAGTCTGTAATAAATTTTGATTGGAAAAAATGATCTCCTGTCTGAGAAGCAAAATGACACTATGTGACAAATGTTCTCACCCCAAAGGTCCAATGACAAGCTTCCATCCATCCATTTTCTATACCGCTGAATCCACCGGTCGGGTCGCGGGGGGGCTGGAGCCTATCCCAGCGGTCAATGGGCGAGAGGCAGGGTACACCCTGGACAGGCCGCCAGTCCATCACAGGGCCACACAGAGACAAACGAGACAAACAACCATACACGCTCACACTCACTCCTAAGGACAACTTTAGAGACACCAATTAACTTAACATGCATGTTTTTGGACAGTGGGAGGAAGCCGGAGTACCCGGAGAGAACCCATGCATACACGGGGAGAACATGCAAACTCCACACAGAAAGGCCCCAGCCGGGAGTTGAACCTGGAACCTTCTTGCTGTGAGGCGACGGTGCTCAATGACAAGCTTTTTAATCATTATTTTTCCGGCATTTTCCTTCATTGGACAAATACAGTTGGTTTAGACGGGAAAAGTGGGAAAGAGGACAGTAAGGTGCTGAGGACATTTTTGCCCCAGCCACTCAGCCATTGTGTTCTTTATGGATAGGAACACTTGAGACAGAATGAAAACCTCACAATTGCATCATGGATCATATAACTTGGATAATTGCTTTCGAGGTAGTTAAAAATGTTTTTTCTTTTTTTTGCCACAGTGTACTTGGTACCATGCTGCTGATATTATACAAGCCTGTGTTGGTCAGTTCCATTTTCGGCTTTGCAGTCTGCAGGAGCAAAAACCTGAAGGAGAAACACCAACAGTCTCAACAGATCAGATGTGCCGGCTCAGTTCAGGGGGTTGAACTGGACAGTCAAGAAGCGGTTGTGTCCTGGCCAGATAATAATTTCCCTTTTCAAGCATACTGCAGTTACTTTGAGTTTGCTTTGACATTTGATCTAATACTATCATGTAATTTACAAATTGCACCATTCCTTCTCCAAGTCACACAAATTTTAAGTCACATCTTATGTTTAGGACACCATCAACCTAACATTTGAACTGTTAACTGGAACTGGACACCCAGACAGGGATTTGAACGTCCCATCCTGCATGGCTTTTTTGTTGAGTATCATTTTGCCATTCGCTTTCACATGCTGGCAAATGTTCTCGCACAGAAAAGGAGACCAGAGATCTCCAGGTAACATATGGGCTACACATCCCCATTGTTATAGCTTCTCTGTCTAACACAAGACTTACTGAGTGCTTGATCACAGCCGCCATCTTGTGCCCTCACCATCACATGATCATAGGTGCCATTTTGTCTCAGTGTCCTCCCCTCTTCTCCAATACACATGTCCACACACACGTCATCACACACACAGACCTATGGTCTTTCTCCCATTGCTTATTTATTTTAAACATAGGATTGGCTTAGTGAACAATAGTGGTTATTATTGAAAGTACCATTAATTTAATCACTGTGCCAACGTCAATAAAGTCTATTGTATTACTTTAAAAGAGAAGCTGTCTGTGATCATTGTGTATGACTTACTGTGAGAACTGTCAGTGCTTGGATCCATAGCCTTTATATCTGCTATGTACATGTCACATCTGTCCCAGATTGACACATATAGACCAACATATTTTGAGAGTTAATAAGCCGAATATTAATAACTTGGACACGTCAATATTTGCTAATAACTAATCCAGCTCCTGCTTGATCTCCAACACTTAACTCATAATTCTAAACTAATGCAAAAGTATTGACAATCTTCAGGGAAAACAGTCTAGTTTCGTGCCCATGAAACACACTTCCCAACTTTGATTTGCCCATCCATCAGTCAGGTCGATCACTGCTGATACTGCTAAATCACAGAACCATCTCTCAGGACCTTATTAAGCAGCTGTGGTGATGGACACAGCAGCTTAGGCACTAGGATGGATGGATAAGACAGCAGATTTGGAGCTCCAGAAGGGAAGATGCTGGACAGGGTGATAATAATAAACTACTGAAATGTATGAAGATTCTCAACTCAAAGCATTCAGTTTCTCTTAATAGAGGATATCTATCAAAGCACAATCTTGTACTATTTTGACTGACTTCTTCAATTTCACCAAGAATTGTTTGTAGAGTCTTCAAGAGTAGAAATAATTTGAGAGCAGGAATTGGTTAATCTGTTAGTTCATCATTCAGGAGCACAAGTTAATTGTCAAAGGAACATGGAATTGCTCATCTGAAACCACATTGAAACAAATGTATTAGTGATGTTTGTGACAGCTGTCTTCTTGTTTAGTTCTGTAATACCTAATGTCTCTGAAGAAAAATCCAAAAACTTGTATTCAATAAATCGATAGTTTTTGGTATGGGGAAATTGTTCCTGGAGAAAACTTTGAGAACTCTAATACCTTTACATAAGAACATTTGTGATTTTCAGTAAAAAGGTGTCAGCAATTTATTGATATATGACTTAACATTTGGCTCAGACATTCATGTTCCTGATAGGATAAAAATGATGCAGCAAACAATTTACCAGCACCAAGACAAATACTACTGCTGCTTCTACTATTATCACTTTAGTATAATATACTATTAATAATATACTATTAATTAATATACAATACCTGTAAAAAGTATGGTTATGCCAACTCAATTATTTTGATTGTGATGGAAATAGAACAATCTTAATCCAACAATTTAGTGTTATGATTATTATCAGTATTATTAGCCAAGTCTTTGTAGCCAGCTTTGTAAGTTAAGTGACTTTATTTATACCCGAAGGTATATTTGGTTCTCTGCTTTTAACCCATCCAGGTTGGCACCTGTTGACACATACGCACAGGGTAACACACTCAGAGACAGATGCCAACCTGGAGCGGTGGGCAGCCATGAAAGCGCCCGGGGAGCATGGGGGTACAGTGCCTTGCTCAAGGGCACCTCAGCCGTGACAAGGAGGTGGACTGAGACCCCTCCAGCTATCAGTTCCACCAAGCGAGAGTGGGAATCGAACCGCCAACCTTCCAGTTATTGGACGACCGACTCTAACCACTGAGCCACAGCTGCCCATATTTTTTTTAGATAGTTAGAGCCATCTAACCAAATACATACAAAAGCCTAGTTTGATATCACTGAACACACAATGGGCATGCTGAATCCCTGTGTTATCAGGTGGAATAACTCCAACCTTATTATGAGAACTCTTAGAAAAAAGTGTGTCTCGTTTCATATGATCAAATGTCTGATCAAGTTCCATTCTAAGTTATTCTTCACTGTGCTGCAGCAGTGTTGGAACTTAACCCTTTTAAGAAGAAAAAAAAAAGTTGATCCAACCATTGAAAACAAATTTATCAGAACAAGTGTACCAAAAAGCCAATCCTATAATGTGGATGTTGAGTTGTGGGTGGGGCCTACTTCCTGTACTATAGGTGCACTAGTTTGTTTTTGAGTTAAAGGGATAGTTTATGAATTAGCTGATCAATAAGTCATTGCACTTGATGAGACTGCCTGTGACCGTATCACTGCGTGCTGTGTAGACCGTGCAGACCGAAGTGCAGACCGAGCAGCAAACACCGTAACACGCGCGGCTGTCGGCAGGCAGCACACAGTGATACGAAGGGAGAGAAAAGAGCGGCAAACCCTTGTGAGGTCTGACTTTTTCCTGTAGAACGATTTTGTGATTACTCTTTTGAACGCATATTGTTTTGAGAAGCAAAACGCTTTATTTTTTAAGCCCCAGCCAACTAGCTACTACTGACTACTTTTGTCAACGCCAAAACGAGGCTGGAATTCGGCTCACAGTACGTATTCAGATGACTCTGCAGTAGTCGGGTGTATCAGAGATGGACAAGAAGCTGAATACAGAGAGCTGGTGGACCGCTTTGTGGCATGGTGTGGGAACAATCATCTCATCTTGAATGTTAACAAAACAAAGGAGATGATTGTAGATTTCAGGAAAAACAGGGTCAGATCAAACCCTGTTTCCATCATGGGAGAAGAAGTGGAGGTGGTTGAGGAATATAAATACCTTGGTGTTCATGTGGACAACAGACTGGACTGGAGACACAACAGTGAAGCAATCTACAAGAAAGGACAGAGCAGACTGTACTTCTTGAGGAAGCTAAGGTCCTTCAAGGTTTGCAACAAGATGTTGCATATCTTCTACAAGTCTGTTGTTGAGAGCGTCATTTCCTCTTGCGTCATCTGTTGGGGCAGCAGCATCAGAACCAGGGACCTAAAAAGACTCAACAACCTGATAAGGAAGGCTGGTTCTGTTCTGGGGACGACTGTGGAACCTCTGGAGACAATAATGCAAAGAAGGATTTTGCATATAATCAAGAGAATTATGGACAACCCTGAACATCCTCTCCATGAGACTGTTATCAGAAAACAGAGTCTCTTCAGTCTTGGCTTCTTCAGTTTGGATGCAAAACGGACCGCTACAGGAAATCTTTCCTGCCCACAGCCATCAGCATCTATAATAACTCTTTGATTTAATTGAGCTACATCAACATTTAATTTCCCTCTGGGATAAATAAAGTTTTTTTTTTTTTTTTAATTGAATTGTAATAGTCGATGTTCATAAATGATATTGCTAGTATGGGATGTCATACAGCTTCATATTAAAACAGGCGAACTATCCCTTTAAAGCCAAAGTCATATTTTATGCCAACGGTCACAGGCAGTCTCATCGAGTGCAATGACTTATTGATCAGCTAATTCATAAACACAGCAGAAAAATATTCAGCTGAAGCACATGTGCATGATAGAACTGGATTGAATATCTGTCAGCTAACACACACAGACGCATTTATTTGCATATTTCAAACCCTTAATTAGCTTTGACACAATTGTCTACTGAGCTTGCAAAAACTAATATTTGTCCAAGGTTACTAGCTGTGTGTGTGCGTGTGTGTGTGTGTGTGCATTTCTCTTTGTAAGCCACATGGAGAGGACATTAATGCCATGACTGAGTGTGTGACTGACTATATAAACTTCTGTGTGGACAACACCATCCCCACCAGAACAGTGAGATGCTTCCCTAATAACAAACCCTGGATCACCAGTGAGCTAAAGGAACTATTGAACAAGAAAAAAAGAGCCTTTAGGGAGCGAGACAGGGAGTTACTGAGGAGTATACAGAAGCAGCTCAAAGTCAAGATCAGAGAGAGCAAGGAGGTGTATAGAAAGAAGCTTGAGAGTAAACTGCAGAGGAACAATATCAGAGATGTGTGGTCAGGAATGAAGAAGATCACAGGCCTCAAACAGAGGGAGGATCGGATGGATGGAAGTCTGGACAGAGCAAATGAGCTGAACACATTCTTCAACAGGTTCAGTTCAAGAACAAGCTCACCATCCTACCCTCCTGTTCCCAGCCAAAGAGACATCCCACCCTCCTCTGACCCACAGCTTTCCTGTAACATCTCCACCTCCACCTCAGTCATGGATTCTTCTGCTTCCACTAGTTTGTCTTCAACCCAATCAGGAGATACTGCTGTCCCCTTTGCCTCCCCCTCCCACTTTTCTGTTTCTAGAAGTCAGGTGAAGAGGCAGTTGGAGAGACTGAACCGGAACAAGGCTGCAGGTCCAGATGGTGTCAGCCCCTGAGTCCTGAAGGCCTGTGCAGAGCAGCTCTGTGGGATTCTGCAACACCTTTTCAACCTTAGTAGCTTGACCCAAGAGAAGGTACCACTGTTGTGGAAGACATCCTGTCTGGTTCCGGTACCAAAGAAAACTCATCCTTCAGACATCAATGACTACAGACCTGTTGCCCTGACATCCCACATCATGAAGGTCCTGGAGAGACTCCTGTTGACCCACCTGTGTAAGCAAACCAGCACATATCAGGACCCCCTGCAGTTTGCTTATCGCCATGGAGTTGGAGTTGAAGACGCTATCATACACCTGCTTCAACAAACCCACTGTCATCTGGACAAAGCAGGCAGCACTGTGAGGATCATGTTCTTTGATTTCTCCAGTGCATTTAACACAATCCAGCCTGATCTGCTTCGTCTGAAACTCCAGAAGACTCAGGTGGAGGCCTCAACAATCACCTGGATTAATGACTACCTGACAAACAGACCACAGTTTGTCAGACTGAAGAATTGTGTGTCTAACCAGGTGATCAGCAACACAGGAGCACTACAGGGGACTGTACTCTCACCATTCCTTTTCACTCTGTACACTTCAGACTTCCAGTACAAGTCAGACTCCTGTCATCTACAGAAATATTCAGATGACTCTGCAGTTGTCGGGTGTATCAGAGATGGACAAGAAGCTGAGTACAGAGAGCTGGTGGACCGCTTTGTGGCATGGTGTGGGAACAATCATCTCATCTTGAATGTTAACAAAACAAAGGAGATGATTGTAGATTTCAGGAAAAACAGGGTCAGATCAAACCCTGTTTCCATCATGGGAGAAGAAGTGGAGGTGGTTGAGGAATATAAATACCTTGGTGTTCATGTGGACAACAGACTGGACTGGAGACACAACAGTGAAGTCATCTACAAGAAAGGACAGAGCAGACTGTACTTCTTGAGGAAGCTAAGGTCCTTCAAGGTTTGCAACAAGATGTTGCAGATATTCTACAAGTCTGTTGTCGAGAGCGTCATTTCCTCTTGCGTCATCTGTTGGGGCAGCAGCATCAGAACCAGGGACCTAAAAAGACTCAACAACCTGATAAGGAAGGCTGGTTCTGTTCTGGGGACGACTGTGGAACCTCTGGAGACAATAATGCAAAGAAGGATTTTGCATAAAATCAAGAGAATTATGGACAACCCTGAACATCCTCTCCATGAGACTGTTATCGGAAAACAGAGTCTCTTCAGTCAAAGGCTTCTTCAGTTTGGATGCAAAACGGACCGCTACAGGAAATCTTTCCTGCCCACAGCCATCAGCATCTATAATAACTCCTTGATTTAATTGAGCTACATCAACATTTAATTTCCCTCTGGGATAAATAAAGTATTTTTGAATTGAATTGAATTTGAATTGAATTTCTTTGAGTCCTTGCCATCTTCTTCCTCCCTCCTGTCGTCTTCTGCACCGCTCATCCTCTCCACATCATTCGCAGAGGTAATTTTTTAGCAATATTTGAATGTATTAACACACATCATAAAACACTGTTACAATTTCGGCCAGCCTTTGATCACACTTTAAATGTCTCTGAATCGGGTGCACCCTTAAAGCTGCAGTCGGCAGGTTTTCAAAATTGCGAGTCTAAAGTCGGAAAATTCGAACTGATACAACTTTCAGGTCCCTCCACCAACCTCTAACAAGCTCCGAATCGCCCCCCAAACCCCTCCCCCTCTGTGGACGAGGTTGTGCACGTGAGTTCACACCAGTGTGAGCGCACACAAGCTGCGGGCAGACTCACGCTCAGCAGCGTGTGCACAAGCTGTGATTGACAGGTAGGATTCCTCCACCCTAACTTGATTGGTTAAAAACAGCCGGGAGCGCTCGATTTTTGCAAGCATGATTACAGGCTTCAGAGGGAGCTACAGAATTCGTTATTTTTCCTAAACAGCCTATTTAATATTCTACTTCCAGAATCCCATGACAGTTCAAGCTAATATGACAAAAAAAAAGTTGCCGAACGCAGCTTTGAAATAAAATAAAAATAAAATGTCTCTTTTCCAAGAGTAGAAAATAGTGTTCCTTAAATGTTTGAGTTTTTCTTAGTTTCTTTCAAACCAATAGGACGTTGGTTGACAAGAGATGTCCTCTTTAATCCAAGTGGTCTCACGTGTTGGCTCGCCACTCTCCCTCGTCAGGAAGAGAATCTCGCTCCAAGATCCAAGGGTGTCAAAAAACCCAGCCGGGCAAAGAAAGGAATAAACAAAGGTAGGGTTCCCAGGGTCGCTTGTGGTGGTTACCGGACGCTCAGGTGCCAGCTCCAACAGCTCCTCTTGCTCGATATCCACTCCAGTGTTTTTTCCGAACTTTTTATCATTCCAGACATTCGTGTCTCTGCTCTCTTCATGCCACCACGCTCTGCGTGCGTATCTCTATGCATCCCACTAATTTGTGCCGAGGAGGCGGGCACGAGCTGGCTTTCTCCTATCGCAATCCGGCTGCTCCGGAATGAGCGAATGAAATCGCTTCCTCCTCACAGAACCACTACTCGACTGGAAGCTGACCTCTCGGATAACCCAAATGAATAAATTAAATACAGAATAAAATAAAGATTGTGCTTTAGGATTGCATTAAAATAATACTCCATGAAATAAAAATAATATTTTCTAAATGTTTTTAACATTTTTTCTCTGATGGAACAACAGGTAGGTTCCTTTTTTTTTCTGTCTCAGATTGCACAACTAACAGATTTCTCTTTTTTTTCCCCAACAGGTTACATAAATATAACAAAAAAACTCTTATTTCTCCATTAATTCCGTCTCATAGAACATTTGTCTCGATGATTCTGAAAACACCACAACTTGTTAAGATATGCAGATTAAAGATATAACATAGACTTGTGATATAAAGACATCAAATAACACAACAAGATACAGACGATTATGAGTCTCAAAATTCAGATGAATATCTGTAAGGTCGTGACATATGAATAGCAAACCACACAATGTTAATTTTCTGTGTTAACAATGGAGATACCAAACAATAACAAATAGATACCGATGGGACATCATTAGAAGTTGTATTGTTGCATATATCTTGTCCAGTTTACTGAAAGTTTCCCAATGAATTTTCCCCTCCATGTCTTAAGAGTAACCTGGCCAAGTTTGAAGTCTGTAGCATTAAATCTGTAGGACAAGTTCGACATTATGCAAGGCGTGGAATCGGTCAAAAATGACAAGAAAACGCACCTTCCATCCAAAATGGCCACCTTCCTGTGGACGTGGGACCATGGCGGCATGAGACTTTTTTGTGCGTCTGGGCATGAGTGTACCGAATTTCATCGTCCTACACGAAACTAACCCCATTGCGGGCACCATTTTTAAGCATTGTAGGGGACGCTACAGAGTTAATGAGCGACTCCCAAAAATATAAAGTTTAGATTCTTTTATGTCGTCGACTGGCAGGTGGCGCTCGCAAAATTTCCTGTGTTTTCGCATACCTTTTGCAAAGGAGAAGAACGGAATAATAATAATAATCCCTACAGATACAATAGGGTCCTTGCAGTTTCACTGCTCGGTCCCTAATAAATCTTACAGATACAATAGGGTCCTTGCATTTTCACTGCTCGGTCCCTAATAATAAACCTTAAAGATACAATAGGGTCCTTGCAGTTTCACTGCTCGGTCCCTAACTAGAAAGCTGCAAGCAGCTGTGAGCGGGACCGAGGTGTGCGTACGTTGGATGTGTGCACGTTGGGGCATGCGCTGGACGCCGTAGTCGCGCAGCTCTGCCCACATGCACGATACCCTCTGCGTACTTACGAGCACATAATAACCCCAATGCGGAGGGGTTTTTGAAAATTTCTAGGGGGCGCCACTGAATTATTTTGCTCCGCCCACACACGATACCCTTTACTTACGTACGAGGTTGTCAGGGTGGACGTGTGTGCCAAGTTTCATGACCTTGAGATGATGATAAGGCTTTCAAATCACAAACGCCATTACAAGATTTTTACCGCCTGGCCATGCCCATATTGTTCAGAGTTTTGAAAAGTTTTTCAATGAATTTTTCCTACCGTGTATTAAGAGCTACCTGGCCAAGTTTGAAGATTTTAGCATTAAATCTGTAGGAGGAGTTTGATAAAATGCGAGTTGTGGAAAAAAAAGACGTTTCCGACCACCAGTAGGTGGCGCTGTAGTTGGATATCACTATTTTATATGTATTCATATTCTCTGAAAAGCCTTCAGTTGATCCAAAATGCTGCAGCCAGAGTTTTGATGAGAACTAACAGGAGAGATCATATTTCTCCAGTTTTAGCTTCTCTTCATTGGCTCCCTGTTAAATTCAGAATAGAATTTAAGATTCTTCTCCTTACATATAAAGCTCTTAATGACCGAGCTCCATCATATCTTAAAGATCTCATTGTAAGATATTTTCCTAACAGATCACTTCGTTCCGAAACTGCAGGTTTACTTGAGGTTCCCAGAGTTTCTAAAAGTAGAATGGGAGGCAGAGCCTTCAGTTATCAGGCCCCTCTATTGTGGAATAAGCTGCCAGTAAATGTCCGGGAAACAGACACCCTTTCCACTTTTAAGACCAGGCTTAAAACTTTCCTTTTTTATAAAGCTTATAGTTAGGTCTGTTGAATCTGATAGTGTGTCTGCTAGTGTGTCTTGTTCTGCCTCCATCTCTGGCACCCTCTATACTTTCATTACCCCCTACCCGAACCAGGGTTTGAATCCCATTCTCGCTTATCTTACCTCTTTTATTTCTCCCCCTACCCGAACCAGGGTTTGCATCCCCACCCCGCTGTGACTGGTGTGCAGTTGGTGAGAGTGAGTTGTATGGCTTTGTTTTTGCTGGTATTTTTAGTGAATATAGGACTGTTTAGGTGAATTTGTCTGCTGTATCTGCTAGTGTGTCTTGTCCTGCCTCCACCTCTGGCACCTTCTATCCTTTCATTACCCCCTACCCGAACCAGGGTTTGAATCCCATTCCCGCTTATCTTACCTCTTTTATTTCTCCCCCTACCCGAACCAGGGTTTGCATCCCCACCCCGCTGTGACTGGTGTGCAGTTGGTGAGAGGCTGAGGTAGCTTGTGGCTGTAAAAAGATGGTTGTTGTGGTGTGAGGAGCAGATCTATATAGGGAGTATAGGGAATTACTTACTGAGTCTGGTCCTTTATTTATTTATTTTTTCGTTAGCACAAGTTTCTTGTGTTTACCTTGAATAGGGATGGCTCAGGTAATCCTGAAACATCCCATAGTTAAGCTGCTATAGGCCTAGACTGCTGGGGGGACTCATCTGTCACACCTTTCCTCACTTTACTCTCTTTAAGTATATGTGATATTATTGTGGTCATTAACTCGTGTTTCCCTGTTCCAACAGATATCCTTTGAATGGTGTTACAGTGCCGCCGCCGCGGCCCCCTCCCCCCCTTTCTGTCTTCTCAAACCCCAGCTGGTCGAGGCGGATGGCCACCCTTCCTGAGTCTGGTTCTGCCAGAGGTTTCTTCCTGTTAAAAGGGAGTTGTTTCTCTCCACAGTCGCCTCAGGCCCGCTCAGGACGGGAGATTGGACCGAAAAACAAAAAGTTTTCAGTGCAATCTGTTGGTTTTCTTAGCTAGGAAATTGTTTTTGAATTGGCTCTATATGAACTAATTGGATTATTTTATGAATTATGATTATTATTAATTAATTGAATTCCAATTGGCTTGAATTGGACTTACTATCTAAGTCCCTTGAGATGACATTTGTTGTATTTGGCGCTATATAAATAAAAATGAATTGAATTGAATTGAATATGTGCGCATTCATACTTGGTCCAGCATTCACCGTATGAAGTTTGGGACAGATTGGATAATGTGTGTGGAAGTTGTAAGCGACTTAATTCTTGATGGCGAGTCTTAACTTTGAGGCGTCGCCACGGCCACTCCCTTTGAGGTTTGAAAAAGTTTCTCCATGATTCTTTCCCCCCATGTCTTAAGAGTAACCTGGCCAAGTTTGAAGTCTGTAGCATTAAATCTGTAGGACGAGTTTGATCAAATGCGAGGTGTGAGAAAAAAAAGCTGTTTCCAACCACCAATAGGTGACGCTATAGGTGGATGTCACTATGATAATATGTGCGCGTTCAGGCTGGGTCCAGCATTCACCATATGAAGTTTGGGACAGATTGGATAATGTATGTGGGAGTTATAAGCAACTTAATTTTTTGTGGCGAGTGATGGCGAGTCATCAAATTTTGAGGCAGCACCAAGGCCACGCCCTTTAAGTTTTGAAAAAGTTTCTCCATGAATTTTTCCCCCCATGTCTTAAGAGTAACCTGGCCAAGTTTGAAGTCTGTAGCTTTAAATCTGTAGGACAAGTTCGATCATATGCAGGCGGGAAATCGGGCAAAAATGGCACGAAAACGCACTTTCCATCTAATATGGCCACCTTCCTGTGGACGTGGCACATTGGCGGCAAGAGACTTTTTTGTGCATCTGGGCATGATGATGGAGTGTATCAAATTTCGTCGTCCCACGCGAAACTAATGCTATTGAGTGGACCATTTTTAAGCATCGTAGGGGGCGCTACAGAGTCAATGAGCGACTCCTAAAAATATAAAGTTTAGATTCTTTCATGTCGTCGACTGGCAGGTTGCGCTCGCAAAATTTCCTGAGTTTTCGCATACCTTTTGCAAAGAATCGGAAGAAGAATAATGACTAGAAAGCTGCAAGCAGCTATGAGCGGGACCGAGTTATGCGTACGTTGGGGCATGCGCTGGACGCTGGAGCCGCAGCTCTGCCCACACGCACGATACCCTCTGTGTACGTACGAGCACATAATAACCCCAATGCGGAGGGGTTTTTGAAAATTTCTAGGGGGCGCTAATGAGCCATTTTGCTCTATCCACATACGATAACCTTTACATACGTACGAGGTCGTCAGGGTGAACGTGTGTGCCAAGTTTCATGACTTTGCGATGATGATAAGGCTTTAAAATCCCACACCATCATAAGATTTTCACCGCCTTGCCACGCCCACACACCGTTCAGAGTTTGGAAAGTTTTCTCCATGAATTTTTCCCCCCATGTCTTAAGAGTAACCTGGCAACGTTTGAAACTTGTAGAATTAAATCTGTAGGAGGAGTTCGATCGAATGCGAGGTGTGGAAAAGAAATGACGTTTCCAACCACCAGCAGGTGGCGCTATAGGTGGATGTCACTATGTTATATGTGCGCGTTCAGGCTGGGTCCAGCAATCACCGTATGAAGTTTGGGACAGATTGGATAATGTATGTGGAAAGTTATAAGCGACTTCATTTTTTGTGGCGAGTGATGGCGAGTCATCGAATTTTGAGAAGTCGCCACGACCACGCCCTTTAAGTTTTGAAAAAGTTTCCCCATGAATTTTTCCCCCCATGTATTAAGAGTAACCTGGCCAAGTTTGAAGCTTGTAGCATTAAATCTGTAGGACAAGTTCGATCTGATGCAAGGCGTGGAATCGGTCAAAAATGGTACGAAAACTCACTATCCATCCAAAATGGCCGCCTTCCTGTGGACGTGGCACCATGGCGGCATGAGACTTTTTTGTGCGTCTGGGCACAATGAATGAGTGTACCAAATTTCGTCGTCCCACGCGAAACTAACCCCAATGCGGGGAGCATTTTTAAATATCCTAGGGGGCGCCACAGAGCCAAGTTTCATGACCTTGAGATGATGATAAGTCTTTCAAATCACAAACGCTATCACAAGATTTTCACCGCCTGGCCACGCCCCCACCGTTAAGAGCTTGTATAAGTTTCTCAAGAGTTTTCTTCCCCCCTAGCTAAAGAGTAATCTGGCCAAGTTTGGAGCTGTTACCATAAAATCTGTAGGAGGAGTTCGATCAAATGCGAGTTGTTGAGAAAAAAAGACGTTTCCGATCACCAGTAGGTGGCGCTGTAGGTGTATATCACTATCTTATATGTGCGCGTTCAGGCTGGGTCCAGCAATCACCGTATGAAGTTTGGGACAGATTGGATAATGTATGTGGAAGTTATAAGCGATTTAAGTTTTTATGGCGAGTCATAACTTTGAGGCGTCGCCACGGCCAAGCCGTTTGAGGTTTGAAAGAGTTTCTCCATGATGTTATCCCCCCATGTCTTACGAGTAAGCTGGCCATGTTTGAAGTTTGTAGCTTTAAATCTGTAGGAGGGGTTTGATCAAATGCGAGTTGTTGAAAAAAAATGACGTTTCAAACCACCAGCAGGTGGCGTTATAGGTAGATGTCACTATGATAATATGTACGCGTTCAGACTAGGTCCACCATTCACCGTATGAAGTTTGGGACAGATTGGATAATGTATGTGGGAGTTATAAGCGACTTAATTTTTCATGGCGAGTGATGGCGAGTCATCAAACTTTGAGGCGTCGCCACGGCCA
Organism: Odontesthes bonariensis; assembly: GCF_027942865.1. Taxonomy (NCBI): domain Eukaryota; kingdom Metazoa; phylum Chordata; class Actinopteri; order Atheriniformes; family Atherinopsidae; genus Odontesthes; species Odontesthes bonariensis. The sequence continues at coordinate 5,859,524 of NC_134512.1, read as the reverse complement.
TGCCCTTTAGGTTTTGAAAAAGTTTCTCCATGAATCTTTCCCCCCATGTCTTAAGAGTAACCTGGCCAAGTTTCAAGTCTGTAGCATTAAATCTGTAGGACGAGTTTGATCTTATGCAAGGCGTGGAATCGGTCAAAAATGGCACGAAAACGCACCTTCCATCCAAAATGGCCGCCTTCCTGTGGACGTGGAGCACTGGCGGCATGAGACTTTTTTGTGCGTCTGGGCATGATGAATGAGTGTACCGAATTTCGTCGTCCCACGCAAAACTAACCCCAATACGGGGACCATTTTTAAGCATCGTAGGGGGCGCAACAGAGTCAATGAGCGACTCCCAAAAATATAAAGTTTAGATTCTTTCATGTCGTCGACTGGCAGGTGGCGCTTGCAAAATTTCCTGAGTTTTCGCATACCTTTTGCAAAGAATAATAATAATAATAATAACTAGAAAGCTGCAAGCAGCTGTGAGCGGGACCGAGGTGTGCGTACGTTGGGATGTACGCATGTTGGGGCATGCGCTGGACGCTTGAGCTGCAGCTCTGCCCACACGCACGATACCCTCTGCATACTTACAAGCGCATAAAAACCCAAATGCGGAGGGGTTTTTGAAAATTTCTAGGGGGCGCCACTGAGCCATTTTGCTCCGCCCACACACGATACCCTTTACATACGTACGAGGTCATCAGGGTGGACGTGTGTGCCAAGTTTCATGACCTTGCGATCATGATAAGGCTTTCAAATCACAAACGCCATCACACGATTTTCACCGCCTGGCCACGCCCACACCGTTCTGAGTTTGGAAAAGTTTCTCCATGAATTTTTCCCCCCATGTCTTAAGAGTAACCTGGCCAAGTTTGAAGCCTGTAGCATTAAATCTGTAGGAGGAGTTTGAGGTGTGGAAAAAAAGACGTTTCCAACCCCCAGCAGGTGGCGCTGTAGGTGTTTATTACTGTTTTATATGTGCGCATTCAGGCTGGGTCCAGCAATCACCGTATGAAGTTTGGGACAGATTGGATAATGTATGTGGAAGTTATAAGCGACTTAATTTTTCATGGCGAGTCATAAATTTGAGGCGTGGCCACGGCCACGCCCTTTGAGGTTTGAAAAAGTTTCTCCATGAATTTTTCCCCCCATGTCTTAAGAGTAACCTGGCCAAGTTTGAAGTGTGTAGCATTAAATCTGTAGGACAAGTTCGATCAAATGCGAGGTGTGGGAAAAAAAAGACGTTTCCGACCACCAGCAGGTGGCGCTGTAGGTTGATGTCACTATGTTATATGTGCGCGTTCAGGCTGGGTCCAGCATTCACCGTATGAAGTTTGGGACAGATTGGATAGTGTATGTGGAAGTTATAAGCAAATTCATTTTTTGTGGCGAGTGATGGCGAATCATCGAACTTTGAGAAGTCGCCACGGCCACGCCCTTTAAGTTTTGAAAAAGTTTCTCCATGAATTTTCCCCCCCATGTCTGAAGAGTAACCTGGCCAAGTTTGAAGTCTGTAGCATTAAATCTGTAGGACAAGTTCGATCATAAGCAAGGCTTGGAATCGGTCAAAAATGGCACGAAAACGCACATTCCATCCAAAATGGCCGCCTTCCTGTGTACATGGGACCATGACGGCATGAGACTTTTTTGTGCGTCTGGGCATGATGAATGAGTGTACCGACTTTCGTCGTCCCAAGCGAAACTAATCCTATTAAGGGGATCATTTTTATGCATCGTAGGGGGTGCTACAGAGCCAATGAGCAACTCCCAAAGATATAATGTTTAGATTCTTTCATGTCGTCGACTGGCACGTGGCGCTTGCAAAATTTCCTGAGTTTTCGCATACCTTTTGCAAAGAATAAGAAGAATAATAATAATAACTAGAAAGCTGCAAGCAGCTGTGAGCGGGACCGAGTGTGCGTACGTTGGGATGTGCGCACGTTGGGCATGCGCTGGACGCCGTAGTCGCGCAGCTCTGCTCACACGCACGATTTCCATTGCGTACGTACGAGCACGCAATAACCCCAATGCATAGGGGTTTTTGAAAATTTCTAGGGGGCGCCACTGAGCCATTTTGCTCCGCCCACACACAATACCCTTTACATACGCACAAGGTCGTCAGGGTGGACGTGTGTACCAAGTTTCATGACTTTACGATGATGATAAGGCTTTCATATTACAAACGCCATCACACGATTTTCACCTCTGGCCACGCCCACACCGTTCAGAGTTTGGAAAAGTTTCTCCATGAAGTTTTGCCCTCATGTCTTCAGAGTAACCTGGCCAAGTTTGAAGATTTTAGCATGAAATATGTAGGAGTAGTTTGATCAAATAAGAGGTGAGGAAAAAAATGAAGTTTCCGACCACCATTAGGTGGCGCTGTAGGTGGATATCACTTTTTTATATGTGCACGTTCAGGCTGGGTCCAGCATTCACCGTATGAAGTTTGGGACAGATTGGATAATGTATGTGGGAGTTATAAGCAACTTAATTTGTTGTGGCGAGTGATGGCGAGTCATCAAACTTTGAGGCGTCGCCACGCCCACGCCCTTTGAAGTTTGAAAAAGTTTCTCCATGAATTTATCCCCCCATGTCTTAAGAGTAACCTGGCCAAGTTTGAAGTCTGTAGCATTAAATCTGTAGGACAAGTTCGATCTTATACAAGGTGTAGAATCGGTCAAAAATGGCACGAAAACGCACTTTCCATCCAAAATGGCCGACTTCCTGTGGACGTGGGACCATGGCGGCATGAGACTTTTTTGTGCGTCTGGGCATGATGAATGAGTGTACCGAATTTCGTCGTCCCACGCAAAACTAACCCCAATGTGTGAACCATTTTTAAGTACCCTAGGGGGCGCCACTGAGCCACTTTGCTCCGCCCACACACGATACCCTTCACATACGTACGAGGTGTTCAGGATGGACGTGTGTGCCAAGTTTCATGACGTTGTGATGATGATAAGGCTTTCAAATCACAAACACCATCACACGATTTTCACCGCCTGACCACGCCCGAATTGTTCAGAGTTTGGAAAAGTTTCTCCATGAATTTTTGCCCCCATGTCTTAAGAGTAACCTGGCTAAGTTTGAAGCTTGTAGCATTAAATCTGTAGGAGGAGTTTTATAAAATGTGAGGTGTGGCAAAAAATGACATTTCCGACCACCAGCAGGTGGCGCTATAGGAGGATGTCACTATGATAATATGTACGCGTTCAGGCTTGGTCCAGCATTCACCGTATGAAGTTTGGGACAGATTGGATAATGAGTGTGGAAGTTATAAGCGACTTAATTCTTCATGGCGAGTCATAACTTTGAGGCGTCGCCACGGCCACGCCCTTTGAGGTTTGAAAAAGTTTCTCCATGACTCTTTTCCCCCTTGTCTTAAGAGTAATCTGGCCAAGTTTGAAGCTTGTAGCATTAAATCTGTAGGACGAGTTCGATCAAATGCGAGATGTGGAAAAAAAGAGATGTTTCCAACCCCCAGCAGGTGGCGCTATAGGTGGATGTCGTTATGATAATATGTACGCGTTCAGGCTGGGTCCAGCATTCACTGTATGAAGTTTGGGACAGATTGGATAATGTATGTGGGAGTTATAAGCGACTTCATTTTTTGTGGCGAGTGATGGCGAGTCATCGAACTTTGAGGAGTTGCCACGCCCACGCCCTTTAAGTTTTGAAAAAGTTTCTCCATGAAATCCCCCCCCCATGTCTTAAGAGTAACCTGGCCAAGTTTGAAGTCTGTAGCATTAAATCTGTAGGACAAGTTCGATCTTAAGCAAGGCGTGGAATCGGCCAAAAATGGCACGAAAACGCACTTTCCATCCAAAATGGCCGCCTTCCTGTGTACGTGGGACCATGGCGGCAAGAGACTTTTTTGTGCGTCTGGGCATGGTGAATGAGTGTACCGAATTTCATTGTCCTACGCGAAACTAACCCCATTGCGGGCACCATTTTTAAGCACCGTAGGGGGCGCTACAGAGTCAATAAGCGACTCCCAAAAATATAAAGTTTAGATTCTTTCATGTCGTCGACTGGCAGGTGGCGCTCGCAAAATTTCCTGAGTTTTCGCATACCTTTTGCAAAGAATCGGAAGAAGAATAATAACTAGAAAGCTGCAAGCAGCTGTGAGCGGGACCGAGGTGTGCGTACGTTGGGATGTGCGTACGTTGGGCATGCGCTGGACGCTGGAGCTGCAGCTCTGCCCACACGCACGATACCCGCTGTGTACTTACGAGCACAGCATAACCCCAATGCGGAGGGGTTTTTGAAAATTTCTAGGGGGCGCCACTGAGCCATTTTTCTCCGCCCACACACGATACCCTTTACATACGTACGAGGTCGTCAGGGTGGACGTGTGTACCAAGTTTCATTACCTTGAGATGATGATAAGGCTTTCAAATCACAAACGCCATCACACGATTTTCACCGCATGGCCACGCCCACACCGTTCAGAGTTTGGAAAAGTTTCTCCATGAATTGTTGCCTCCATGTCTTAAGAGTAACTTGGCTAAGTTTGAAGCTTGTAGCATTAAATCTGTGGGAGGAGTTTGATAAAATGTGAGGTATGGAAAAAAAAGACGTTTCTGACCACCAGCAGGTGGCGCTGTTGGTGGATATCACTATTTTATCTATGCGCATTCAGGCTGGGTCCAGCTATCACCGTATGAAGTTTGGGACAGATTGGATAATGTATGTGGAAGTTATAAGCGACTTAATTTTTCATGATGAGTCATAACTTTGAGGCGTCGCCACGGCCACGCCCTTTGAGGTTTGAAAAAGTTTCTCCATGACTCTTTCCCCCCATGTCTTAAGAGTAACCTGGCCAAGTTTGAAGCTTGTAGCATTAAATCTGTAGGACGAGTTCGATCAAATGCGAGATGTGGAAAAAAAGAGATGTTTCCGACCACCAGCAGGTGGCGCTATAGGTGGATGTCGTTATGATAATATGTACGCGTTCAGGCTGGGTCCAGCATTCACCGTATGAAGTTTGGGACAGATTGGATAATGTATGTGGGAGTTATAAGCGACTTCATTTGTTGTGGCGAGTGATGGCGAGTCATCGAACTTTGAGGAGTTGCCACGCCCACGCCCTTTAAGTTTTGAAAAAGTTTCTCCATGAATTTCTCCCCCCATGTCTTGAGAGTAACCTGGCCAAGTTTGAAGTCTGTAGCATGAAATCTGTAGGACAAGTTCGATCTTATGCAAGGCGTGGAATCGGCCAAAAATGGCACGAAAACGCACTTTCCATCCAAAATGGCCGCCTTCCTGTGTACGTGGCACCGTGATGGCAAGAGACTTTTTGGTGCGTCTGGGCATGATGAATGAGTGTACCGAATTTCGTCGTCCCACGCGAGACTAATCCTATTAAGGGGACCATTTTTATGCACCGTAGGGGGCGCTACAGAGCCAATGAGCAACTCCCAAAGATATAATGTTTAGATTCTTTCATGTCGTCGACTGGCACGTGGCGCTTGCAAAATTTCCTGAGTTTTCGCATACCTTTTGCAAAGAATAAGAATAATAATAATAATAAACCTTACAGATACAATAGGGTCCTTGCAGTTTCACTGCTCGGTCCCTAACTAGAAAGCTGCAAGCAGCTGTGAGCGGGACCGAGGTGGCGTACGTTAGGATGTGCGTACGTTGGGGCATACGCTGGACGCTGGAGCTGCAGCTCTGCCCAGACGCACGATACCCTCTGCGTACGTACGAGCACATAATAACCCCAATGCGTAGGGGTTTTTGAAAATTTCTAGGGGGCGCCACTGAGCCATTTTGCTCCGCCCACACACAATACCCTTTACATACGTACGAGGTCGTCAGGGTGGACGTGAGTACCAAGTTTCATGACTTTGCGATGATGATAAGGCTTTCATATTGCACACGCCATCACACGATTTTCACCTCTGGCCACTCCCACACCGTTCAGAGTTTGGAAAAGTTTCTCCATGAAGTTTTGCCCTCATGTCTTAAGAGTAACCTGGCCAAGTTTGAAGATTTTAGCATGAAATATGTAGTAGGAGTTTGATCAAATAAGAGGTGTGGAAAAAAATGAAGCTTCCAACCACCATTAGGTGGCGCTGTAGGTGGATATCACTTTTTTATATGTGCACGTTCAGGCTGGGTCCAGCATTCACCGTATGAAGTTTGGGACAGATTGGATAATGTATGTGGGAGTTATAAGCGACTTAATTTTTTATGGCGCGTCATAAATTTGAGGCGTCGCCACGGCCACGCCCTTTAAGTTTTGAAAAAGTTGGCCAATGATTTTTTCGGCCCATGTCTTAAGAGCAACCTGGCCAAGTTTGAAGGTTTTTGCATTAAATATGTAGGAGGAGTTCGATCAAATGCGAGGTGTGGAAAAAAAAAGACATTTCCATCCACCAGCAGGTGGCGCTATAGGTGGATGTCACTATTTTATATGTGAGCTTTCAGTCTGGGTCCAGCATTCACCGTATGAAGTTTGGGACAGATTGGATAATGTATGTGGGAGTTATAAGCGACTTCATTTTTCGTGGCGAGTGATGGCGAGTCATCAAACTTTGAGGCGTCGCCACGGCCACGCCCTTTAAGTTTTGAAAAAGTTGGCCAATGAATTTTTCCCTCCATGTCTTAAGAGTAACCTGGCCAAGTTTCAAGTCTGTAGCATGAAATCTGTAGGACAAGTTCGATCTTATGCAAGGCGTGGAATCGGTCAAAAATGGCACGAAAACGCACTTTCCATCCAAAATGGCCGCCTTCCTGTGGACGTGGCAAATTGGCGGCATGAGACTTTTTTGTGCGTCTGGGCATGATGAATGAGTGTACCGAATTTCGTCGTCCCACGCGAAACTAATCCTATTAAGGGGACCATTTTTAAGCATCATAGGGGGCGCTACAGAGTCAATGAGCGACTCCCAAAAATATAAAGTTTAGATTCTTTCATGTCGTCGACTGGCAGGTGGCGCTCGCAAAATTTCCTGAGTTTTCGCATACCTTTTGCAAAGAATAAGAAAGAAAGAATAATAATAACTAGAAAGCTGCAAGCAGCTGTGAGCGGGACCGAGGTGTGCGTACGTTGGGATGTGCGCACGTTGGGGCATGCGCTGGACGCTGGAGCCGCAGCTCTGCCCACACACACGATACCCTCTGCGTACGTACGAGCACATAATAACTCCAATGCGGAGGGGTTTTTGAAAATTTCTAGGGGGCGCCACTGAACCATTTTGCTCAGCCCACACACGATACCCTTCACATACGAACGAGGTCATCAGGGTGGACGTGTGTGCCAAGTTTCATTAAGTTGCGATGATGATAAGGCTTTCAAATCACAAACGCCATCACACGATTGTCACCGCCTGGCCACGCCCACACCGTTCAGAGTTTGGAAAAGCTTCTCAAGAGTTTTCTTCCCCCCTAGCTTAAGAGTAACCTGGCCAAGTTTGAAGATTTTAGCATTAAATATGTAGGAGGAGTTTGATCAAATGCGAGATGTGGAAAAAAAGAGATGTTTCCGACCACCAGCAGGTGGCGCTATAGGTGGATGTCGTTATGATAATATGTATGCGTTCAGGCTAGGTCCAGCATTCACCGTATGAAGTTTGGGACAGATTGGATAATGTATGTGGGAGTTATAAGCGACTTAATTTGTTGTGGCGAGTGATGGCGAGTCATCGAACTTTGAGGAGTTGCCACGCCCACGCCCTTTAAGTTTTGAAAAAGTTTCTCCATGAATTTCCCCCCCCATGTCTTAAGAGTAACCTGGCCAAGTTTGAAGTCTGTAGCATGAAATCTGTAGGACAAGTTCGATCTTAAGCAAGGCGTGGAATCGGCCAAAAATGGCACGAAAACGCACTTTCCATCCAAAATGGCCGCCTTCCTGTGTACGTGGGACCATGGCGGCCTGAGACTTTTTTGTGCGTCTTGGCATGATGAACAAGTGTACCGAATTTCGTCATCCCACGCGAAACTAATCCTATTGCGGGGACAATTTTTAACCATTGTAGGGGGCGCTACAGAGCCAATGAGCGACTACCAAAAATATAAAGTTTAGATTCTTTCATGTCGTCGACCGGCACGTGGCGCTCGCAAAATTTCCTGAGTTTTCGCATACCTTTTGCAAAGAATAAGAAAGAAAGAAAGAAAGAAAGAAGAAAGAAAGAATAATAATAATAAACCTTACAGATACAATAGGGTCCTTGCAGTTTCACTGCTCGGTCCCTAATAATCCTTACAGATACAATAGGGTCCTTGCAGTTCCTGCTCGGTCCCTAATAAACCTTACAGATACAATAGGGTCCTTGCAGTTTCACTGCTCGGTCCCTAATAATAATCCTTACAGATACAATAGGGTCCTTGCAGTTTCACTGCTCGGTCCCTAATAATAAACCTTACAGATACAATAGGGTCCTTGCAGTTTCACTGCTCGGTCCCTAATAAACCTTACAGATACAATAGGGTCCTTGCAGTTTCACTGCTCGGTCCCTAACTAGAAAGCTGCTAGCAGCTGTGAGCGGGACCGAGGTGTGCGTACGTTGGGATGTGCGTACGTTGGGGCATGCGCTGGACGCTGGGGCTGCAGCTCTGCCCACACGCACGATATCCTCTGCGTACCTACGAGCACATAAAAACCCCAATGCGGAGGGGTTTTATGAAAATTTCTAGGGGGCGCCACTGAGCCATTTAGCACCGCCCACACACAATACTCTTTACATACGTACGAGGTCGACAAGGTGGACGTGTGTACCAAGTTTCATGACTTTGCGATGATGATAAGGCTTTCAAATCAATAACGCCATCACACGATTTTCACCGCCTGAACACGCCCACACCGTTCAGAGTTTGGAAAAGTTTCTCAAGATTTTTATTCCCCCCTTGCTTAAGAGTAACCAGGCCAAGTTTGAAGATATTAGCATGAAATATGTAGGAGGAGTTTGATCAAGAGCGAGGTGTGAAAAAAAAAGATGTTTCCGACCACCATTAGGTGGCGCTGTAGGTGGATGTCACTATTTTATATGTGCCCGTTCAGGCTGGGTCCAGCATTCACCGTATGAAGTTTGGGAAAGATTGGATAATGTGTGTGGAAGTTATAGGCGCTATAGGAAGTTATATGTGCCCGTTCAGGCTGGGTCCAGCATTCACCGTATGAAGTTTGGGACAGATTGGATAATGTATGTGGGAGTTATAAGCGACTTCATTTGTTGTGGCGAGTGATGGCGAGTCATCGAACTTTGAGGAGTTGCCACGCCCACGCCCTTTAAGTTTTGAAAAAGTTTCTCCATGAATTTCCCCCCCCATGTCTTAAGAGTAACCTGGCCAAGTTTGAAGTCTGTAGCATGAAATCTGTAGGACAAGTTCGATCTTATGCAAGGCGTGGAATCGGCCAAAAATGGCACGAAAACGCACTTTCCATCCAAGATGGCCGCCTTCCTGTGTACGTGGCACCGTGATGGCATGAGACTTTTTGGTGCGTCTGGGCATGATGAATGAGTGTACCGAATTTCGTCGTCCCACGCGAAACTAATCCTATTAAGGGGACCATTTTTATGCACCGTAGGGGGCGCTACAGAGCCAATGAGCGACTCCTAAAAATATAAAGTTTAGATTCTTTCATGTCGTCGATTGGCAGGTGGCGCTCGCAAAATTTCCTGAGTAATCGCATACCTTTTGCAAAGAATCGGAAATAATAATAATAATAATAATAATAACTAGAAAGCTGCAAGCAGCTGTGAGCGGGACCGAGGTGTGCGTACGTTGGGATGTGCGTACGTTGGGCATGCGCTGGACGCTGGAGCTGCAGCTCTGCCCACACGCACGATACCCGCTGTGTACTTACGAGCACAGCATAACCCCAATGCGGAGGGGTTTTTGAAAATTTCTAGGGGGCGCCACTGAGCCATTTTTCTCCGCCCACACACGATACCCTTTACATACGTACGAGGTCGTCAGGGTGGACGTGTGTACCAAGTTTCATTACCTTGAGATGATGATAAGGCTTTCAAATCACAAACGCCATCACACGATTTTCACCGCATGGCCACGCCCACACCGTTCAGAGTTTGGAAAAGTTTCTCCATGAATTGTTGCCTCCATGTCTTAAGAGTAACTTGGCTAAGTTTGAAGCTTGTAGCATTAAATCTGTGGGAGGAGTTTGATAAAATGTGAGGTATGGAAAAAAAAGACGTTTCTGACCACCAGCAGGTGGCGCTGTTGGTGGATGTCACTATTTTATCTATGCGCATTCAGGCTGGGTCCAGCTATCACCGTATGAAGTTTGGGACAGATTGGATAATGTATGTGGAAGTTATAAGCGACTTAATTTTTCATGATGAGTCATAACTTTGAGGCGTCGCCACGGCCACGCCCTTTGAGGTTTGAAAAAGTTTCTCCATGACTCTTTCCCCCCATGTCTTAAGAGTAACCTGGCCAAGTTTGAAGCTTGTAGCATTAAATCTGTAGGACGAGTTCGATCAAATGCGAGATGTGGAAAAAAAGAGATGTTTCCGACCACCAGCAGGTGGCGCTATAGGTGGATGTCGTTATGATAATATGTACGCGTTCAGGCTGGGTCCAGCATTCACCGTATGAAGTTTGGGACAGATTGGATAATGTATGTGGGAGTTATAAGCGACTTCATTTGTTGTGGCGAGTGATGGCGAGTCATCGAACTTTGAGGAGTTGCCACGCCCACGCCCTTTAAGTTTTGAAAAAGTTTCTCCATGAATTTCTCCCCCCATGTCTTGAGAGTAACCTGGCCAAGTTTGAAGTCTGTAGCATGAAATCTGTAGGACAAGTTCGATCTTATGCAAGGCGTGGAATCGGCCAAAAATGGCACGAAAACGCACTTTCCATCCAAAATGGCCGCCTTCCTGTGTACGTGGCACCGTGATGGCAAGAGACTTTTTGGTGCGTCTGGGCATGATGAATGAGTGTACCGAATTTCGTCGTCCCACGCGAAACTAATCCTATTAAGGGGACCATTTTTATGCACCGTAGGGGGCGCTACAGAGCCAATGAGCAACTCCCAAAGATATAATGTTTAGATTCTTTCATGTCGTCGACTGGCACGTGGCGCTTGCAAAATTTCCTGAGTTTTCGCATACCTTTTGCAAAGAATAAGAATAATAATAATAAACCTTACAGATACAATAGGGTCCTTGCAGTTTCACTGCTCGGTCCCTAACTAGAAAGCTGCAAGCAGCTGTGAGCGGGACCGAGGTGTGCGTATGTCGGGATATGCGTACGTTGGGGCACGCGTTGGACGCTGGAGCTGCAGCTCTGCCCACACAAACGATACCCTCTGCGTACGTACGAGCACATAATAACCCCAATGCGGAGGGGTTTTTGAAAAATTCTAGGGGGCGCCACTGAGCCATTTATCTCCGCCCACACACGATACCCTTTACATATGTACGAGGTTGAGAGGGTGGACGTGTGTGTCAAGTTTCATGACTTTGTGACGATGATAAGGTTTTCAAATCACAAACGCCATCACGCGATTTTCACCGCATGGCCACACCCAAACTGTTCAGAGTTTTGAAAAGTTTTTCAATACATTTTTCCCCCCATGTCTTAAGAGTAACCTGGCCAAGTTTGAAGGTTTTAGCATTAAATCTGTAGTAGAAGTTTGATAAAATGCGAGGTGTGGGGAAAAAAAGACGTTTCCAAAAACCAGCAGGTGGCGCTATAGGTGGATGTCACTATTTTTTATGTGCGCGTTCAGGCTGGGTCCAGCATTCACCGTATGACGTTTGGGACAGATTGGATAATGTGTGTGGAAGTTGTAAGCGACTTAATTCTTGATGGCGAGTCTTAACTTTGAGGCGTCGCCACGGCCACTCCCTTTGAGGTTTGAAAAAGTTTCTCCATGATTGTTTCCCCCCATGTCTTAAGAGTAAGCTGGCCAAGTTTGAAGTCTATAGCATTAAATCTGTAGGACGAGTTCGATCAAATGCGAGGTGTGGATAGAAAAAGACATTTCCAACCACCAGCAGGTGGCGCTATAGGTGGATGTCACTATGATAATATGTGTGCTTTCAGGCTGTGTCCAGCAATCACCGTATGGAGTCTGGGACAGATTGGATAATGTATGTCGGAGTTATAAGCGACTTAATTTTTTGAGGCCAGTGATGGCGAGTCATCAAACTTTGAAGCGTCGCCACGGCCACGCCCTTTATGTTTTGAAAAAGTTTCACCATGAATTTTTCCCCTCATGTCTTAAGAGTAACCTGGCCAAGTTTGAAGTCTGTAGCATGAAATCTGTAGGACAAGTTCGATCTTATGCCAGGCATGGAATCGGCTAAAAACTGCACGAAAACGCACTTTCCATCAAAAATGGCCGCCTTCCTGTGGATGTGGGACCATGGCGGCATGAGACTTTTTTGTGCGTCTGGGCATGATGAATGAGTGTACCGAATTTCGTCGTCCCACGCAAAACTAACCCCAATGTGTGGACCATTTTTAAGTACCCTAGGGGGCGCCACTGAGCCACTTTGCTCCGCCCACATACGATACCCTTCACATACGTACGAGGTGTTCAGGATGGACGTGTGTGCCAAGTTTCATGACGTTGTGATGATGATAAGGCTTTCAAATCACAAACACCATCACACGATTTTCACCGCCTGGCCACGCCCGAATTGTTCAGAGTTTGGAAAAGTTTCTCCATGAATTTTTGCCCCCATGTCTTAAGAGTAACCTGGCTAAGTTTGAAGCTTGTAGCATTAAATCTGTAGGAGGAGTTTTATAAAATGTGAGGTGTGGCAAAAAAAGACATTTCCGACCACCAGCAGGTGGCGCTATAGGAGGATGTCACTATGATAATATGTACGCGTTCAGTCTGGGTCCAGCATTCACCGTATGAAGTTTGGGACAGATTGGATAATGTATGTGGGAGTTATAAGCGACTTCATTTTTTGTGGAGAGTGATGGCGAGTCATCGAACTTTGAGGAGTTGCCACGCCCACGCCCTTTAAGTTTTGAAAAAGTTTCTCCATGAATTTCCCCCCCCCATGTCTTAAGAGTAACCTGGCCAAGTTTGAAGTCTGTAGCATTACATCTGTAGGACAAGTTCGATCTTAAGCAAGGCGTGGAATCGGTCAAAAATGGCACGAAAACGCACTTTCCATCCAAAATGGCCGCCTTCCTGTGTACGTGGCACCGTGATGGCATGAGACTTTTTTGTGCGTCTGGGCATGGTGAATGAGTGTACCGAATTTCGTCGTCCCACGCAAAACTAATCCTATTAAGGGTACCATTTTTAAGCATCATAGGGGGCGCTACAGAGCCAATGAGCGACTCCTAAAAATATAAAGTTTAGATTCTTTCATGTCGTCGACTGGCAGGTGGCGCTCGCAAAATTTCGTGAGTTTTCGCATACCTTTTGCAAAGAATCGGAAATAATAATAATAATAATAATAACTAGAAAGCTGCAAGCAGCTGTGAGCGGGACCGAGTGTGCGTACGTTGGGATGTGCGTACGTTGGGGCATGCGCTGGACGCTGGGGCTGTAGCTCTGCCCACACGCACGATATCCTCTGCGTACGTACGAGCACATAAAAACCCCAATGCGGAGTGGTTTTATGAAAATTTCTAGGGGGCGCCACTGAGCCATTTAGCACCGCCCACACACAATACTCTTTACATACGTACGAGGTCGACAAGGCGGACGTGTGTACCAAGTTTCATGACTTTGCGATGATGATAAGGCTTTCAAATCACAAACGCCATCACACCATTTTCACCGCCTGAACAAGCCCACACCGTTCAGAGTTTGGAAAAGTTTCTCACGATTTTTCTTCCCCCCTTGCTAAAGAGTAATCTGGCCAAGTTTGGAGCTGTTACCATAAAATCTGTAGGAGGAGTTCGATCAAATGCGAGTTGTTGAAAAAAAAAGACGTTTCCGATCACCAGTAGGTGGTGCTGTAGGTGTATATCACTATCTTATATGTGCGCATTTAGGCTGGGTCTAGCAATCACCGTATGAAGTTTGGGACAGATTGGATAATGTATTTGGGAGTTATAGGCGACTTAATTTTTTATGGCGAGTCATAAATTTGAGGCGTCGCCACGGCCACGCCCTTTGAGGTTTGAAAAAGTTGGCCAATGATTTTTTTCCCCCCATGTCTTAAGAGTAACCTGGTCAAGTTTGAAGCTTGTATCATGAAATCTGTAGGAGGAGTTTGATCAAACGCGAGGTTTGGAAAAAAAAAGACATTTCCAACCACCAGCAGGTGGCGCTATAGGTGGATGTCACTATTTTATAGGTGCGCGTTCAGGCTGGGTCCGGCAATCACCGGTTGAACTTTGGGAAAGATTGGATTATGTATGTGGAAATTATAAGCGACTTAATTTTTTGTGGCGAGTGATGGCGAGTCATCAAACTTTGAGGCGTCGCCACGGCCACGCCCTTTAAGTTTTGAAAAAGTTGGCCAATGAATTTTTCCCTCCATGTCTTAAGAGTAACCTGGCCAAGTTTGAAGTCTGTAGCATTAAATCTGTAGGACAAGTTCGATCTTAAGCAAGGCGTGGAATCGGTCAAAAATGGCACGAAAACGCACTTTCCATCCAAAATGGCCGCCTTCCTGTGTACATGGGACCATGGCGGCAAGAGACTTTTTTTTGCGTCTGGGCATGATGAATGAGTGTACCGAATTTCGTCGTCCCACGCGAAACTAATCCTATTAAGGGGACCATTTTTAAGCATCATAGGGGGCGCTACAGAGCCAATGAGCGACTCCCAAAAATATAAAGTTTAGATTCTTTCATGTCGTCGACCGGCATGTGGCGCTCGCAAAATTTCCTGAGTTTTCGCATACCTTTTGCAAAGAATAAGAAAGAACTAGAAAGCTGCAAGCAGCTGTGAGTGGGACCGAGGTGTGCGTACGTTGGGATGTGCGTACGTTGGGCATGCGCTGGACGCTGGAGCTGCAGCTCTGCCCACACGCACGATACCCGCTGTGTACTTACGAGCACAGCATAACCCCAATGCGGAGGGGTTTTTGAAAATTTCTAGGGGGCGCCACTGAGCCATTTTTCTCCGCCCACACACGATACCCTTTACATACGTACGAGGTCGTCAGGGTGGACGTGTGTACCAAGTTTCATTACCTTGAGATGATGATAAGGCTTTCAAATCACAAACGCCATCACACGATTTTCACCGCATGGCCACGCCCACACCGTTCAGAGTTTGGAAAAGTTTCTCCATGAATTGTTGCCTCCATGTCTTAAGAGTAACTTGGCTAAGTTTGAAGCTTGTAGCATTAAATCTGTGGGAGGAGTTTGATAAAATGTGAGGTATGGAAAAAAAAGACGTTTCTGACCACCAGCAGGTGGCGCTGTTGGTGGATGTCACTATTTTATCTATGCGCATTCAGGCTGGGTCCAGCTATCACCGTATGAAGTTTGGGACAGATTGGATAATGTATGTGGAAGTTATAAGCGACTTAATTTTTCATGGTGAGTCATAACTTTGAGGCGTCGCCACGGCCACGCCCTTTGAGGTTTGAAAAAGTTTCTCCATGACTCTTTCCCCCCATGTCTTAAGAGTAACCTGGCCAAGTTTGAAGCTTGTAGCATTAAATCTGTAGGACGAGTTCGATCAAATGCGAGATGTGGAAAAAAAGAGATGTTTCCGACCACCAGCAGGTGGCGCTATAGGTGGATGTCGTTATGATAATATGTACGCGTTCAGGCTGGGTCCAGCATTCACCGTATGAAGTTTGGGACAGATTGGATAATGTATGTGGGAGTTATAAGCGACTTCATTTGTTGTGGCGAGTGATGGCGAGTCATCGAACTTTGAGGAGTTGCCACGCCCACGCCCTTTAAGTTTTGAAAAAGTTTCTCCATGAATTTCTCCCCCCATGTCTTGAGAGTAACCTGGCCAAGTTTGAAGTCTGTAGCATGAAATCTGTAGGACAAGTTCGATCTTATGCAAGGCGTGGAATCGGCCAAAAATGGCACGAAAACGCACTTTCCATCCAAAATGGCCGCCTTCCTGTGTACGTGGCACCGTGATGGCAAGAGACTTTTTGGTGCGTCTGGGCATGATGAATGAGTGTACCGAATTTCGTCGTCCCACGCGAAACTAATCCTATTAAGGGGACCATTTTTATGCACCGTAGGGGGCGCTACAGAGCCAATGAGCAACTCCCAAAGATATAATGTTTAGATTCTTTCATGTCGTCGACTGGCACGTGGCGCTTGCAAAATTTCCTGAGTTTTCGCATACCTTTTGCAAAGAATAAGAAGAATAATAATAAACCTTACAGATACAATAGGGTCCTTGCAGTTTCACTGCTCGGTCCCTAATAATAATAATAAACCTTACAGATACAATAGGGTCCTTGCAGTTTCACTGCTCGGTCCCTAATAATAATAATAATAATAATAAACCTTACAGATACAATAGGGTCCTTGCAGTTTCACTGCTCGGTCCCTAATAAACCTTACAGATACATTAGGGTCCTTGCAGTTTCACTGCTCGGTCCCTAACTAGAAAGCTGCAAGCAGCTGTGAGCGGGACCGAGGTGTGCATACGTTGGGATGTGCGCACGTTGGGCTTGCGCTGGACGCTGGAGCTGCAGCTCTGCCCACACGCACGATGCCCTCTGCGTACGTACGAGCACATAATAACCCCAATGCGGAGGGGTTTTTGAAAATTTCTAGGGGGCGCCACTGAGCCATTTTGCTCCACCCACACACGATACCCTTTACATACGTATGAGGTCAAGAGGGTGGACGTGTGTGCCGAGTTTCATGACTTTGCGATGATGATAAGGCTTTCAAACCACAAACGCCATCACACGATTTTCACCGTCTGCCCACGGCCACGTCCTTTGAGATTTGAAAAAGTTTCTAAAATGAATTTTTCCCCCCATGTCTTAAGAGTAACCTGGCCAAGTTTGAAGCTTGTAGCATTCAATATGTAGGAGGAGTTCGATAAAATACGAGTTGTGGAGAAAAAGAGACGTTTCCAACGACCAGCAGGTGGCGGTATAGGTGGTTGTCACTATTTTATATGTGCACGTTCAGGCTGGGTCCAGCAATCACCGTATGAAGTTTGGGACAGATTGGATAATGTATGTGGGAGTTATAAGCGACTTAATTTTTCATGGCAAGTCATAATTTTGAGGCGCCGCCACGGCCACGCCCTTTGAGGTTTGAAAAAGTTTCTCCATGATTGTTTCCCCCCATGTCTTAAGAGTAACCTGGCCAAGTTTGAAGATTTTTCCATGAAATTTGTAGGAGGAGTTCGATCAAATGCAAGGTGTGGAAAAAAAAAGACGTTTCCAACCACCATTAGGTGGCGCTATAGGTGGGTGCCACTATTATAATATGTACGCGCTCAAGCTGGGTCCAGCATTCACCGTATGAAGTTGGGGACAGATTGGATAATGTATGTGGGAGTTATAAGCGACCTAATTTTTTGTGGCGAATGATGGCGAGTCATCAAACTTTGAGGCGTCGCCACGGCCACGCCCTTTGAGTTTTGAAAAAGTTTCTCCATGATTTTTCCTTCATCATGCGTCTGGGCATGATGAAGGAGTGTACCGAATTTCGTCGTGTACCGAATTTCGTCGTCCAACACGAAACTAATCCTGTTAAGTTTGAAGATTTTAGCATGAAATATGTGGGAGGAGTTCGAAAAATGCGAGTTTTGGGAAAAAAAAGACGTTTCCAACAACCAGCAGGTGGCGCTATAGGTGGATGTCACTATGATAATATGTGTGCGTTCAGGCTGGGTCCAGCATTCACCATATGAAGTTTGGGACAGATTGGATAACGTATGTGGGAGTTATAAGAAACTTAATTTTTCATGGCGAGTCATAAATTTGAGGCGCCGCCACGGCCACGCCCTTTGAGTTTTGAAAAAGTTTCTCCATGATTTTTCCCCCCCATGTCTTAAGAGTAACCTGGCCAAGTTTGAAGGTTTTTGCATTAAATATGTAGGAGGAGTTTGATCAAATGCGAGGTGTGGTAAAAAAAAGATTTTTCCAACCACCAGCAGGTGGCGCTGTAGGTGGATGTCACCATTTTATATATGCGCATTCAGGCTGGGTCCAGTAGTCAACGTATGAAGTTTGGGACAGATTGGATAATGTGTGTGGAAGTTATAAGCGACTTAATTCTTCATGGCGAGACATAACTTTGAGATGTCGCCACGGCCACGCCCTTTGAGGTTTGAAAAAGTTTCTCCATGATTCTTTCCCCCCATGTCTTAAGAGTAACCTGGCCAAGTTTGAAGGTTTCTGCATTAAATATGTAGGAGAAGTTCGATCAAATGCGAGGTGTGGAAATAAAAATATGTTTCCAACCACCAGCAGGCAAGTGATGGCGAGTCATCAAACTTTGAGGCGTCGCCACAGCCACGCCCTTTAAGTTTTGAGAAAGTTTCCCCATTAATTTTTCTCCTCATGTCTTAAGAGTAACCTGGCCAAGTTTGAAGTCTGTAGCATTAAATCTGTAGGACAAGTTCGATCTTATGCAAGGCGTGTAATCGGGCAAAAATGGCACGAAAACGCACTTTCCATCCAAAATGGCCGCCTTCCTGTGGACGTGGGACCATGGCGACCTGAGAGTTTTTTGTGAGTCTTAGCATGATGAATGAGTGTACCGAATTTCGTTGTCCCACGCGAAACTAATCCTATTGCGGGGACCATTTTTATGCACCGTAGGGGGCGCTACAGAGTCAATGAGCGACTCCTAAAAATATAAAGTATAGATTCTTTCATGTCGTCGACTGGCAGGTGGCGCTCGCAAAATTTCCTGAGTTTTCGCAAACCTTCTGCAAAAAATCGGAATAATAACTAGAAAGCTGCAAGCAGCTGTGAGCGGGACCGAGGTGTGCGTACGTTGGATGTGCGCACGTTGGGGCATGCGCTGGACGCCGTAGTCGCGCAGCTCTGCCGACATGCACGATACCCTCTGCGTACGTACGAGCACATAAAAACCCCAATGCGGAGGGGTTTTTGAAAATTTCTAGGGGGTGCCACTGAGCCATTTTGCTCCACCCACACACGATACCCTTTACATATGTACGAGGTCGTCAGGGTGGACGTGTGTGCCAAGTTTCATGACTTTGTGATGATGATAAGGCTTTCAAATCACAAACGCCATCACACGATTTTCACTGCCTGGCCACGCCCAGACCGTTCAGAGTTTTTAAAAGTTTTTCAATTCATTTATCCTACCGTGTCTTAAGAGTAACCTGGCCAAGTTTGAAGTCTGTAGCATTAAATCTGTAGGAGGAGTTCGATCAAATGCGAGGTGTGAAAAAAAAAAGACATTTCCAACCACCAGCAGGTGGCGCTATAGGTGGATGTCACTATGATAATATGTGCGCGTTCAGGCTGGGTCCAGCATTCACCGTATGAACTTTGGGAAAGATTGGATTATGTGTGTGGAAGTTATAAGCGACTTCATTTTTTGTGGCGAGTGATGGCGAGTCATCAAACTTTGAAGCGTCGCCAAGGCCACGCCCTTTAAGTTTTGAAAAAGTTGGCCAATGATTTTTTCGGCCCATGTCTTAAGAGTAACCTGGCCAAGTTTCAAGTCTGTAGCATTAAATCTGTAGGACAAGTTCGATCTTATGCAAGGCGTGGAATCGGTCAAAAATGGCACGAAAACGCACTTTCCATCCAAAATGGCCGCCTTCCTGTGGACGTGGCACATTGGCGGCATGAGACTTTTTTGTGCGTCTGGGCATGATGAATGAGTGTACCGAATTTCGTCGTCCCACGCGAAACTAATCCTATTAAGGGGACCATTTTTAAGCATTGTAGGGGGCGCTACAGAGTCAATGAGCGACTCCCAAAAATATAAAGTTTAGATTCTTTCATGTCGTCGACTGGCAGGTGGCGCTCGCAAAATTTCCTGAGTTTTCGCATACCTTTTGCAAAGAATAAGAATAACGGAGGTGAAAAAAAATAAAATAATAAACCTTACAGATACAATAGGGTCTTTGCAGTTTCACTGCTCGGTCCCTAATAAACCTTACAGATACAATAGGGTCCTTGCAGTTTCACTGCTCGGTCCCTAACTAGAAAGCTGCAAGCAGCTGTGAGCGGGACCGAGGTGTGCGTACGTTGGGATGTGCGTACATTGGGTAATGCACTGGACGCTGGAGCTGTAGCTCTACCTAAACGCACGATGACCTCTGCGTACGTACAAGCACATAATAAACCCAATGCAAAGGGGTTTTTGAAAATTTCTAGGGGGCGCCACTGAGCCATTTTGCTCCACCCACACACGATACCCTTTACATATGTACGAGGTCTTCAGGGTGGACGTGTGTGCCAAGTTTCTTGATCTTGCGATGATGATAAGGCTTTCAAATCACAAATGCCATCACACAATTTTCACCGCATGGCCACGCCCACACCGTTCAGAGTTTGGAAAAGTTTCTCAAGAGTTTTTTTCCCCCGTGCTTAAGAGTAACCTGGCCAAGTTTGAAGATTTTAGCATGAAATATGTAGGAGGAGTTTGATCAAGAGCGAGGTGACAAAAAAATAAGAAGTTTCCGACCACCATTAGGTGGCGCTGTAGGTGGATGTCACTATTTTATATGTGGGCGTTCAGGCTGGGTCCAGCAATCAACGTATGAAGTTTGGGACAGATTGGATAATGTATGTGGAAGTTATAAGCGACTTATTTCTTCATGGCGAGTCATAATTTTGAGGCGTTGCCACGGCAAAGCCCTTTGAGGTTTGAAAAAGTTTCTCCATGATTCTTTCCCCCTATGTCTTAAGAGTAACCTGGCCAAGTTTGAAGTCTGTAGCATTAAATCTGTAGGACGAGTTCGATCAAATGCGAGGTGTGGAAAAAAAGAGATGTTTCCAACCCCCAGCAGGTGGCGCTATAGGTGGATGTCGATATGATAATATGTACGCGTTCAAGCTGGTTCCAGCATTCACCGTATGAAGTTTGGGACAGACTGGATAATGTATGTGGGAGTTATAAGCGACTTAATTTTTTGTGGTGAGTGATGGCGAGTCATCAAACTTTGAGGCGTCGCCACGGCCACGCCCTTTGAGGTTTGAAAAAGTTTCTCCATGAATTTTTCCCCCCATGTCTTAAGAGTAACCTGGTGAAGTTTGAAGGTTTTTGCATGAAATCTGTAGGAGGAGTTCGATCAAATGCAAGGTGTGGGGAAAAAAAAGACGTTTCCGACCACCAGCAGGTGGCGCTATAGGTGGATGTCACTATTTTTTATGTGAGCGTTCAGTCTGGGTCCAGCATTCACCGTATGAAGTTTGGGACAGATTGGATAATGTATGTGGGAGTTATAAGCGACTTAATTTTTTATGGCGAGTCATAAATTTGAGGCGTCGCCACGGCCACGCCCTTTAAGTTTTGAAAAAGTTGGCCAATAATTTTTTCCGCCCATGTCTTAAGAGTAACCTGGCCAAGTTTGAAGTTTGTAGCATTAAATATGTAGGAGGAGTTTGATCAAATGCGAGGTGTGGGAAAAAAAGACGTTTCCAGCCACCAGCAGGTGGCGCTGCAGGTGTAAATCACTCTTTTATATGTGTGCGTTCAGACTGGTTCCAGCATTCACCGTATGAAGTTTGGGACAGTTTGGATAATGTATGTGGGAGTTATAAGCAATTAAATTTTTTGTGGCGAGTGATGGCGAGTCATCAAACTTTGAGGCGTCGCCACGGCCACGCCCTTTAAGTTTTGAAAAAGTTGGCCGATTAATTTTTCCCCCCATGTCCTAAGAGTAGCCTGGCCAAGTTTGAAGTCTGTAGCATTAAATCTGTAGGACAAGTTTGATCTTTTGCAAGGCGTGGAATCGGTCAAAAATGGCACGAAAACGCATTTTCCATCCAAAATGGCCGCCTTCCTGTGGACGTGGGACCATGGTGGAATGAGACTTTTTCGTGCGTCTGGGCATGATGAATGAGTGTACCGAATTTCGTTGTCTTACGCGAAACTAATCCTATTAAGGGGACCATTTTTAAGCATTATAGGGGGCGCTACAGAGTCAATGAGCGACTCCCAAAAATATAAAGTTTAGATTCTTTCATGTCGTCGACTGGCAGGTGGCGCTCGCAAAATTTCCTGAGTTTTCGCATACCTTTTGCAAAGAATCGGAAGAAGAATAATAACTAGAAAGCTGCAAGCAGCTATGAGCGGGACCGAGTTATGCGTACATTGGGGCATGCGCTGGACGCTGGAGCCGCAGCTCTGCCCACACGCACGATACCCTCTGTGTACGTACGAGCACACAATAACCCCAATGCGGAGGTGTTTTTGAAAATTTCTAGGGGGCGCTAATGAGCCATTTTGCTCCATCCACATACGATAACCTTTACATACGTACGAGGTCGTCAGGTTGGACGTGTGTGCCAAGTTTCATGACTTTGCGATGATGATAAGGCTTTAAAATCACACACCATCATAAGATTTTCACCGCCTTGCCACGCCCACACCGTTCAGAGTTTGGAAAGTTTTCTTCATGAATTTTTCCCCCCATGTCTTAAGAGTAACCTGGCTACGTTTGAAACTTGTAGAATTAAATCTGTAGGAGGAGTTCGATCGAATGCGAGGTGTGGAAAAGAAATGACGTTTCCAACCACCAGCAGGTGGCGCTATAGGTGGATGTCACTATGTTATATGTGTGCGTTCAGGCTGGGTCCAGCAATCACCGTATGAAGTTTGGGACAGATTGGATAATGTATGTGGGAGTTATAAGCGACTTAATTTTTCATGGCGAGTCATAAATTTGAGGCGTCACCACGGCTACGCCCTTTGAGGTTTGAAAAAGTTTCTCCATGATTTTTTTCCCCCATGTCTTAAGAGTAACCTGGCCAAGTTTGAAGGTTTTTGCATTAAATATGTAGGAGGAGTTTGATCAAATGCGAGGTGTGGGGAAAAAAAAAAGACGTTTCCAACCACCAGCAGGTGGCGCTATAGGTGGATGTCACTATGATAATATGTGCGCGTTCAGGCTGGGTCCAGCAATCACCGTATGGAGTTTGGGACAGATTGGATAATGTATGTGGGAGTTATAAGCGACTTCATTTTTTGAGGCGAGTGATGGCGACTCATCAAACTTTGAAGCGTTGCCACGGCCACGCCCTTTAAGTTTTGAAAAAGTTTCCCCACTAATTTTTCCCCTCATGTCTTAAGAGTAACCTGGCCAAGTTTTAAGTCTGTAGCATGAAATCTGTAGGACAAGTTCGATCTTATGCAAGGCGTGGAATCGGCCAAAAATGGCACGAAAACGCACCTTCCATCCAAAATGGCCGCCTTCCTGTGGACGTGGCACATTGGCGCCATGAGACTTTTTTGTGCGTCTGGGCATGTTGAATGGGTGTACCGAATTTCATCATCCCATGCGAAACTAATTCTATTGCGGGGACCATTTTTAAGTATCGTAGGGGGCGCTACAGAGTCAATGAGCGACTCCCAAAAATATAAAGTTTAGATTCTTTCATGTCATCGACTGGCAGGTGGCGCTCGCAAAATTTCCTGAGTTTTCGCATACCTTTTGTAAAGAATAAGAATAACGGAGGAGAAAACTAACTAGAAAGCTGCAAGCAGCTGTGAGCGGGACCGAGGTGTGCGTACGCTGGGATGTGCGTACGTTGGGGCATGCGCTGGACGCCGGAGCTGCAGCTCTGCCCACATGCACGATACCCTCTGCGTACGTATGAGCACATAATAACCCCAATGCGGAGGGGTTTTTAAAAATTTCTAGGGGGCGCCACTTAGCCATTTTGCTCCGCCCACACACAATACCCTTTACATACGTACGACGTGGTCAGGGTGGACGTGTGTGCCAAGTTTCATGACTTTGCGATGATGATAAGGCTTTAAAACCACAAACGCCATCACATGATTTTCACCGCCTTGCCACGCCCACACCGTTCAGAGTTTGGAAAAGTTTCTCCAAGAATTTTTCCCCCCATGTCTTAAGAGTAACCTTGCAAAGTTTGAAGTCTGTAGCATCAAATCTGTAAGACAAGTTCGAACAAATGCGAAGTGTGGGGAAAAAAAGACGTTTCCGACCACCAGCAGGTGGCGCTGTAGGTTGATGTCACTATGTTATATGTGCGCGTTCAGGCTGGGTCCAGCAGTCAACGTATGAAGTTTGGGACAGATTGGATAATGTGTGTGGAAGTCATAAGCGACTTAATTCTTCATGGCGAGTCATAACTTTGAGGCGTCGCCACGGCCACGCCCTTTGAGGTTTGAAAAAGTTTCTCCATGATTCTTTCCCCCCATGTCTTAAGAGTAACCTGGCCAAGTTTCAAGTCTCTAGCATTAAATCTGTAGGACGAGTTCGATCAAATGTGAGGTGTGTAAAAAAAGAGATGTTTCCAACCCCCAGCAGGTGGCGCTATAGGTGGATGTCGCTATGATAATATGTACACATTCAAGCTGGGTCCAGCATTCACCGTATGAAGTTTGGGACAGATTAAATAATGTATGTGGGAGTTATAAGCGACTTCATTTTTTGTGGCGAGTGATGGCGAGTCATCAAACTTTGAGGCGTCGCCACGGCCACGCCCTTTGAGGTTTGAAAAAGTTTCTCCATGAATTTTTTCCCCCATGTCTTAAGAGTAACCTGGCCAAGTTTGAAGTCTGTAGTATGAAATCTGTAGGACAAGTTTGATCTTATGCAAGGCGTGGAATCGGCCAAAAATGGCACGAAAACGCACTTTCCATCCAAAATGGCCGCCTTCCTGTGGACGTGGCACCGTGATGGCATGAGACTTTTTGGTGCGTCTGGGCATGATGAATGAGTGTACCGAATTTCGTCGTCCCACGCAAAACTAACCCCAGTGTGTGGACCATTTTTAAGTACCCTAGGGGGCGCCACTGAGCCACTTTGCTCCGCCCACACACGATCCCCTTCACATATGTACGAGGTTGTCAGGATGGACGTGTGTGCCAAGTTTCATGATGCTGTGATGATGATAAGGCTTTCAAATCACAAACACCATCACACGATTTTCACCGCCTGGCCACGCCCACATTGTTTAGAGTTTGGAAAAGTTTCTCCATGAATTTTTGCCCCCATGTCTTAAGAGTAACCTGGCTAAGTTTGAAGCTTGTAGCATTAAATTTGTAGGAGGAGTTTTATAAAATGTGAGGTGTGGCAAAAAAAGACGTTTCCGACCACCAGCAGGTGGCGCTATAGGAGGATGTCACTATGATAATATGTACGTGTTCAGGCCGGGTCCAGCATTCACCGTTTGAAGTTTGGGACAGATTGGATAATGAGTGTGGAAGTTATAAGCGACTTAATTCTTCATGGCGAGTCATAACTTTGAGGCGTCGCCACGGCCACGCCCTTTGAGGTTTGAAAAAGTTTCTCCATGACTCTTTCCCCCCATGTCGTAAGAGTAATCTGGCCAAGTTTGAAGCTTGTAGCATTAAATCTGTAGGACGAGTTCGATCAAATGCGAGATGTGGAAAAAAAGAGATGTTTCCAACCCCCAGCAGGTGGCGCTATAGGTGGATGTCGTTATGATAATATGTACGCGTTCAGGCTGGGTCCAGCATTCACCGTATGAAGTTTGGGACAGATTGGATAATGTATGTGGGAGTTATAAGCGACTTCATTTTTTGTGGCGAGTGATGGCGAGTCATCGAACTTTGAGGAATTGCCACGTCCACGCCCTTTAAGTTTTGAAAAAGTTTCTCCATGAATTTCCCCCCCCCATGTCTTAAGAGTAACCTGGGCAACTTTCAAGTCTGTAGCATTAAATCTGTAGGACAAGTTCGATCTTAAGCAAGTCGTGGAATCGGTCAAAAATGGCACGAAACCACACTTTCCATCCAAAATGGCCGCCTTCCTGTGTACGTGGGACCATGGCGGCATGAGACTTTTTTTTGCGTCTGGGCATGTTGAATGAGTGTACCGAATTTCATTGTCCTATGCGAAACTAACCCCATTGCGGGCACCATTTTTAAGCATTGTAGGGGGCGCTACAGAGTCAATGAGCGACTCCCAAAAATATAAAGTTTAGATTCTTTCATGTCGTCGACTGGCAGGTGGCGCTCGCAAAATTTCCTGAGTTTTCGCATTCCTTTTGCAAAGAATAAGAAGAAGAAGAAGAAGAAGAAGAAGAAGAAGACGGAATAATAATAAACCTTACAGATACAATAGGGTCCTTGCAGTTTCACTGCTCGGTCCCTAATAAACCTTACAGATACAATAGGGTCCTTGCAGTTTCACTGCTCGGTCCCTAATAATAATAATAAACCATACAGATACAATAGGGTCCTTGCAGTTTCACTGCTCGGTCCCTAATAAACCTTACAGATACAATAGGGTCCTTGCAGTTTCACTGCTCGGTCCCTAATAATTATCCTTACAGATACAATAGGGTCCTTGCAGTTTCACCGCTAGGTCGCAGCGGCGGCGGCACTGTAACACCATTCAAAGGATATCTGTTGGAACAGGGAAACACGAGTTAATGACCACAATAATATCACATATACATAAAGAGAGTAAAGTGAGGAAAGGTGTGACAGATGAGGCCCCCCAGCAGTCTAGGCCTATAGCAGCTTAACTATGGGATGTTTCAGGATTACCTGAGCGATCCCTATTCAAGGTAAACACAAGAAACTTGTGCTAACGAAAAAATAAATAATAAAATAAAGGACCAGACTCAGTGAGTAATTCCCTATACTCCCTATATAGATCTGCTCCTCACACCACAACAACCATCTTTTTACAGCCACAAGCTACCTCAGCCTCTCACCAACTGCACACCAGTCACAGCGGGGTGGGGATGCAAACCCTGGTTCGGGTAGGGGGAGAAATAAAAGAGGTAAGATAAGCGGGAATGGGATTCAAACCCTGGTTCGGGTAGGGGGTAATGAAAGTATAGAGGGTGCCAGAGGTGGAGGCAGAACAAGACACACTAGCAGATACACTATCAGATTCAACAGACCTAACTATAAGCTTTATAAAAAAGGAAAGTTTTAAGCCTGGTCTTAAAAGTGGAAAGGGTGTCTGCTTCCCGGACATTTACTGGCAGCTTATTCCACAATAGAGGGGCCTGATAACTGAAGGCTCTGCCTCCCATTCTACTTTTAGAAACTCTGGGAACCTCAAGTAAACCTGCAGTTTGGGAACGAAGTGCTCTGTTAGGAAAATATCTTACAATGAGATCTTTAAGATATGATGGAGCTCGGTCATTAAGAGCTTTATATGTAAGGAGAAGAATCTTAAATTCTATTCTGAATTTAACAGGGAGCCAATGAAGAGAAGCTAAAACTGGAGAAATATGATCTCTCCTGTTAGTTCTCATCAAAACTCTGGCTGCAGCATTTTGGATCAACTGAAGGCTTTTCAGAGAATATGTGGGACAGCCCAATAATAAAGAATTACAGTAGTCCAATCTTGAAGTAACAAATGCATGAATTAGTTTTTCTGCATCACTCTGAGACAAGATGTTCCTGATTTTAACAATATTACGAAGGTGAAAGAAGGCAGTCCTAGAAACCTGTTTTATATGCGAGTCAAATGATAAGTTCTGGTCAAAAATAACTCCAAGGTTCCTCACTGTAGAACTAGAAGCCAAGGAAATACCATCTAGAGTAACTATATAGCTAGACAATTTCTCCCTGAAACGCTCAGGTCCAAAGATAACGACTTCAGTTTTGTCTGAATTTAGAAGCAGACAGTTCTGAGTCATCCAGGTCTTTATGTCTTTAAGACATGCTTGTAGTCTGACCAACCTATTGGGTTCATCTGGTTTTATAGATAAGTACAGCTGAGTATCATCAGCATAGCAATGGAAATTTATGCCATGCTGTCTAATAATGTTACCTAATGGAGGCATGTATAAAGTGAAAAGAATCGGTCCAAGCACAGAACCCTGGGGAACTCCATGACTTACTCTGGTGTGTGAGGAAGATTCTTCATTTACAAGAAAAAACTGAAATCTATCAGATAAATATGACTTAAACCAGCCTAATGCAGTTCCTTTAATCCCAATAACATGTTCAGTAAGATACTGTGATCGACCGTATCAAATGCAGCACTGAGATCCAACAGGACAAGCACAGACACAAGTCCGCTATCAGAGGCTAAGAGGAGATCATTGGTAACTTTCAGCAGTGCAGTTTCTGTGCTATGATGCACTCTGAATCCTGACTGAAACTCTTCAAACAGATTATTTCTGTGTAAGTGATCACAAAGCTGAGCTGCAACTATTTTTTCAAGAACTTTAGACATAAAAGGGAGATTGGATATAGGTCTATAATGAGCCAACACTTCTGAATCAAGAGTAGTTGTTTTTAAGTAAAGGTTTAATTACAGCAACCTTAAAAGTCTGAGGTACATATCCTGTCAACAAAGACAGATTGATCAAATCCAATATGGAAGTGTCAATTAATGGGAAAACCTCCTTGAACAGTCTGGTTGGGATTGGGTCTAAAACACAAGTTGATGGTTTAGAAGAGACTATTGCTGTTGTTAGCTCAGAGAGATCAACTGGACAGAAGCCGTCTAAATACAAATCAGGTTCAAAAGATACTTCTAAAGCTGCTGTACTTGATGATACATCAGTGATAATAGTGGGAAGGACTCCATCAATCTTCTCTCTGATAGAAACAATTTAATTAATAAAAAAGCTCATTCCAGGACTGATGCAGTTGAATGCTGAACTGTAATCTATGAACAGCATTCTGATGTAGTTTCCTGGCTGCTTGAGGTGACTGAGTGTTGTGTGTAGGGCTGTGGCAATGACATCTTCTGTTGACAATCTGGGTTCCGTGGGAGGCAGGCCTTTATGTGCTGCAGGATGAGCCTCTCGAAGCATTGCATGACTACAGCCGTTAGGGTCATGGGTCTGTAGTCGTTGAGACGCTTTGGGGCAGATGACTTTTGCACAGGAATGATGGTTGGCCTGTGACGGTGAGAGGTTGAACATCCTGGTCTGCACAGGCACGAAGTTCTTTGCCAAGTACTCCATCTGGGCTAGCAGCTCTCTTGTTGTTTACAGCTTTCAGCACCTGCCTCATCTGGTGTTCTTGGAAGACGAGAAAGCTGTGGCTGGTGGACAGATGAGACAGCTCAGCTGTGTCAGGGCTACTTGCCTTGAAACAAGAGAAGAAGTTATCTAACTCTTCTGCCAGTGAGGTATCAGCGGAGGTTGAGCCTCTGTAGTTGGTGATGCTCTGTAGTCCCTGCCACACCAGGCACGGGGTGTTTTCATGTATTTTATGACAGGTTTGGATCTCTTCCTGAGGGGGTTGTATGCTGGGATCACAAACAGAGATAAGCGATCTGACAGTCCCAGGTGGGGGAGGGCCTGTAGGTAGAAGTCCTGTAGACTTGCTTATGATTTTGAATACACGTGGTCCAGTGTATTTTCCCCTCTGGTGGAGCACTGTACGTATTGTACAAAGTTCGGGGGTACTGACTTAAAGCAAGCCTAGTTGAAGTCCCCAGCAACAATAAAAGCTCCCTCAGGATGAGCCTGTATCTGTTTGTTTATAATGGTGTACAGCTGGGAGAGCGCTATTCTAATGTTAGCATCAGGTGATATGTATATTTATATTTATCACCTAACATGTAAGGTGATAATGTATCCTTTTAACACTGCAGATACAAAAGTATGCCATTGGACCTTTAATTACCTAGAGTTTAAAGGTCCCATGGCATGAAATTTTCACTTTTTAAGGTTGTTTAACATTAATATGAGTTCCTCTAGCCTGCCTGCGGTCCCCCAGTGTCTAAAAATGACGATAGACCTAAACCATGCACTGGAAATTATTCTCTGCCTTTGGAAATGTGACCATGCAGAAGGCCTGATCGAGAAAGCCGCCGCTTATGACGTGTGCCCGCTTATGACGTGGAGGTTGTTTCCACCCAGAGCCAATAAACTGCCTTTCCCCGCCCACAGCTCTTTGGCCAGCTCATTGTAAAATCAGTTGAAAGTCTGCGCAACGCCATCTTGATTTTTCTGCGTAGGATATCTAACACACCATGGCTGATCGAAAGCATAACATTTGCTCTGTACATGGATGTACAACGGATCTAAAAAATCTTTTTAAAGCTCCTGCATCAGAACCCCTAAAGAGCCAGTGGTCAGATTTTGTTTTTTCTGGGAAAGTGACAAAAGAACAGAAGAGATTTGTGTATGTGTGCGCCAAACATTTCACGGAGGATTGTTTCCAAAACTTGGGCCAATACCGAGCTGGCCTTGCCGATCGTCTTAAAATGAACCCTGGATCAGTACCAACTCTCTTTGGCCCAACTACAGACCTCGGACAAGTAAGTAATTTAACGCTCTATAATTGTCTTGCTTTTATGTATGTACAGTATAGTTAAATAGCTTGTTACCACAAGAAAGTGTCCTGAAAGTATCGTTAGCTCTGCAGCTAATAGCTAATGCAGCTACTGTCGCTAATGTAACAGTAAATAGCATGAGGTATGCGAGTGGACACCTCATTTACTGTAACGCCAGTGTTGTGTACTTATTTGTTGTTTTGATAGCCGTCCTGCTGTTGGTGTTATGGCGCGCACGATATCTGCCTTTCCCCTGATTAAAATGACTAGCACTACGTCCATCTTTGCAAACCAGAGCAATCAGCTGAGAATGTCAAAATCGCGATTAGCGATTAGCATAGGGCTAAGTCTTCAAACTTGCATTTGGAAGATATACAAAGTAATAACTTGTACTAATTTGACCTTGTTGTATCTACACAGGCCAGCACATCAAGTGCTTTTATTCAGCTGCCTCTCTCAAGGGATGTTGCCTGCCAGACAGACCAACTGGAAACACATACTGTAGCCACACAGCTATCCTTTAGGACTTTGAAGGCCCACATCAGAAGTGAAGGTATTTTGACCCTGTATTTATTTTGCTTGAGAAAACAACAGAACAAAACTTTACTAAAGACCAGTGTTATATTTTGCATGTCTTACTAATGATCGCAAGAAAAATTATTACAATGCGTTGGATGCAGCCTGAGCCTCATACAGTGGCTCAATGGAGACAGAGGTGTAATCAAGTCCAAGTGATGGAAAATATGACTGCCATTCTACAGTTAAAATTACCCCTTTTCCTTAGGAGATGGACACCTGTCATTCTTTATATTGGTTAAGCATATAATTGTATAAGACGAATGTAACATAAGCTTGCAATCAAGGTGAACCTTTTTTTTTCTAATGTATTTTTATTTTAATTTTATTTTAATTTTCAATTTTATTTGTATATGTGTGTTTTATGTATAATATTGTTATTATTATTATTTGTCTGTTTCTGTGTGGTGTGTTTGTTTGTATTGCCTATACGTTATTGGCAATAAAGTAAAAAAAAGAAAGAAGTGAAGGTATGTTCTAGCCACCTTCAATAAGATGAGATTAACTTTATTGTCCCACATGTGAAATTGGGTTAGAAGAGTGCTGTCACAGTATGAATACATCATATGTCATACACATGAATGACTTGACATATCAAACAAACATACATCCTGACGGTACAATGGTGATATTTGTTGCAGGTGTCCAGGCAACTGTCTCCTGCAAAGACTTTGGTGTTGGGACGTCCAATGTAGACCCTTTGTTCCTGTCATCAACACCAGTAAAGAGACCATCCAAAAGACCTCGATTGGATCTTGAGGAGGAGCAGGAAGATGATGCATTGGAGGGAAGCTCTTTAGTGGATACCCCAAAGGGACAGGATTCCACTTATGACCCTGCAGACTCTGTCACAGCGTCCGAAAACTCTACACTGAGGCTGTAAGTTATCATTATCTGTGTGTGAGTGTGAAGAAAATGTAGGGATTGTGAGAACTTTCATAATTTTTTTTTAATTGTATGGCATTCCAACATGAAGGATTGGTCTCAGCGAGACTGTTGTTGTTTCTAGCATTACTTTTAGGATTATTTATGTGCATACAGATTATTCATCCGGCTTCAAGGAGTGTGCTGGTTTAAAGTACTGTCCAGATGAAAGCTCAATCTGATCAACTCAAAATGTGTTTTGCTTTCTTTGTGGTTTTATATAGAGAGGAGTCCTCCACTTCCACACACATCAAGAAGTACATAGTGTACGAGAACTGCATCATGCAGTTGTTTAATGCATGTCCGGTCTGCACACGGGCATGTGATGTGAAGACTCAAAGGCTGGGGACATTCCTGTCTGTGAAGCAGCGGTGTCCCCACTGCACATTTAGAAGACAATGGAATAGCCAGCCTATCCTGGGTAGCACGCCAGCTGGAAACCTGCACCTTTCTGCCGCTGTGTACCTGAGTGGTGCATCTTTCATACAAATAGAAAAGGTAAAGTATGTGCAACTGTAGATACCGTAACTGAAATACTTGTATTTATATCAAATTACATGTATTATTTCTCCCCTCCACACCCAGGTCTTCAAGGCAATGAAGCTGGAGTTGTTTCGGTATGAAACATTTCGCCGGCATGCCAGAGCCTTCATTGAACCTGCAGTTATTCACCACTGGAAAGTCACACAGGATGTGAATCTGCAGCGGCTTACTCGGGAGGAAAAAGTCATACTCGGTGGTGACATGAGGGCTGATTCTCCAGGTATTGTTACTTGACTGAAGTATTGTATTTTGTACAGTGATATTGTTTGAATTTCAAAGGAATGACAGCAGGCAGGGGGTGGTTTTATCAAGGTCTTTAGCTCCAACTATCTGTAGCCAAAGGCCAGCAATCAGAGTGTAATAGTGCTGGCTCTGAGACACACAAAAGCCAGGGACCAGGTCTGATGGCTCTAAGCAGTGTGTTGTTATGTGAAGTTATGAATTGCACCTAAATATAAGAATACATAGTATGTATTGAATAGTGATTCCAAGTGTCATTATTTAAACCCAATTTTTAACAGGTCACTCTGCAAAATATGGGAGTTACACCATGATGGATCTCCAAACTAACACCGTTGTGGACATTCAGTTGGTCCAGGTGAGTTGTTGAAATTGACTCTGTAAAGGGGTTATTTGTTGTAATTTAAAAATCAAGGTCCATAATACATTGTCTACTAATGTGTTTTTTTTTCTGTGGTGACAGAGCAACGGGGTTGGTGGTAGCTGCTATATGGAGAAAGAGGGCCTGACGAGGAGTCTGGCCTTGCTCGAGTCGCGTGACGTCAAACTGGATTGCATTGTCACCGATCGTCATCCTCAAGTTCAAAAGTTCCTCAGGGTGAGAAACATCACCCAGTACTACGATGTGTGGCACTTCGCAAAAGGTAACTATTCAGGTTTTCAGGTAACCTAAAGTACTTATGGCATCTGAGGTGGAAAAGACGCTGGCGTTCACCAGTGAATCAGCATGTTTGGTCAAAGTCAGATGTTCAGAAATATCAACACCAAGATCTACTCTTTCCACCTCAGAGTCGTTAATCTGGACTGGTTGGTAGACTTTCTGCTGATATTGCCTGAAATCTATATATATCTCCTTAGTCTTGGTAACAATAGGAGTAGGTTGTTGTCTTGGCAACAGTTTGAAAGTCTATCTACCTCATTCAAGTAAGCCTGCTCATTGTTCTTAGAAATTAGGTCAACTACTGCTGTGTCATCAGAAAAATTGACAGCAGTGATGTTGGACAGTCAAATGCTGACATTATGAGTCAATATTATCAAATGCTTTGAAATTGTTTTTGAATTGCTACAGCATAGTTGTCACTCTTACTCTTTACTAAGTGGAATGTTGTTTGCTTTCATTTTAGGAATTTCAAAGAAACTGGAAGTCCTATGTAAGATGAAAGACTGTGAGAAACTGAACAAGTGGATGAAAAGCATCAACAACCACATATACTGGACTGCAGCTAATTCAACCTCAGGGCCAGAGAGAATTGCCAAGTGGAACGCGATCCTCAACCATGTGCAAGATATCCACACGCATGAGAATCCTCTTTACCCCAAGTGTGAGCATGCAATCCGCACAACAACGGACAAAAAGAAATGGCTCCAAGCAGGTATCTCAACCAATATGCAGGCAAAATGTTAAAACAGCAAACAGACAAGCAAACAACGAGGTCATTGCTGTGATATTTGTTACTGTATTGTTTTCTAATAAGATATTTTGTTATTGTTTGCAGCAACTCCAGCTTTCTACAAGTTGGAGTCTCTGCTGACAAAGAAAAGAACGCTGAAGGATGTGGAAAAACTGAGCCCCCACCACCAAACATCATCTTTGGAGGCTTTCCATGCAGTCATCCTTCGTTTTGCTCCAAAAAATGTAGTGTTTCCCTTTATTGGAATGCTGTGCAGGTAAAACAAATCTTTACTCAATACTTTTAGGAATTTTAGTTTAAAATATCTGTCAATATGAACAAATATTTTTATCTTGTACTTCCAGACTCTACCTGGCTGCTATGCATTTCAATGAAAATGCGGATCGACCACAGGCCGAAACGGAGGAAGGTGTACCCCTCTTTAAACTCTCCTTTCCAAAGTCTCGGAAGGGAGAGTGCAGAGCTAAACCAGTAAAGACGAAGGCGACCTTTGGTAATGGTTCAAATCAATTAAAATGACACATTGTTTGGAATTTTAACATTTATTTCTCTCGAAGAAAAATGGATTACATACAAATGCACAGTAAAAACAAAACTCAACCAATTAAATGGAGATATTGCTTGTGCTTTATGATACAGGTTATGTTTCTGACATGATGGACCTAATCTTCGATGAAGTCTTTTTTAACCCGACACCATACAACGATGCGCTGTTGGCCATCTCTGTCCCAGAAAACTTATCAGCGCAGTATGAGAGGCCGGACAAGGAGGAGGTCATTGCCAGCTTTGTTTCAAGGTTCAAACAGGGGGCCGTTTAAACCCAACATAGTGGCCTTCCTCATCAGGAAACTCCGAGCGGATGCGCAGGACCACACAGGCTGGAATTACAACCCGGATTCTGCGTCCCAAGAAGCCCCAGCACCAGCTCACAAAACTGCGACAGGACAGATACCTGTAGCGACTGAACAATTGATTCAGAAATTTTAGATATTAAATTCTGAATGTATCATTGTGTGTGTGAAAAAATAATTCTATGCACCAATGGATCATATTCGGTCTGTTTTGTGTGTCCCCCCCTCGCTGTACAAAAATAAATAAATTATTGGAATACAAAGTCAAAACTCTAAACTTCTGTTATTAACTTATCTAACAATGCACAATTTACCGGTGTATTTCTCTGAACTGTAGAGGACCATAGTCTGCTCTGTATATTTGGCTGGCATTTTGAAGTGAGTAGACATTTAGGCAGACAGGCTCCAATCCAGGATGGTCTACCATGCATGGGAGCTGTTCTTCGACCTCCCGAAGTCGTGTAGTAACCTTTTTTAGAATTAGAAACGGTAAGTGACATTTATTAGCAAAATTAGTTGCCGAAAGAAGAGACAAATTATTTTCCAGTGAGGTGGTGAGAATGTTACCTGTGGTATCTCAAGGCAGCAAATATTCTCCACTTCTGTGGGCATAGTTGCACATTTTCCACAATGGCACCTATGTAAAAAATGTAGGTGGATATAAACAACATAAAAAGGTATAATGGCTTGTTAGTGTCTAGCTTGTGGCTGTTGAGTAAGTAAACATCAAATGTGCTCTGGAGTAAATCAAATATTATTTTTCATACGGTGAACATTTATCTTCAGGAATAAATCATGAGTAATGTGCAACATGATTTACATGGATGTGAAGGCTGCATAGCTCTTTTTTATGACAAAGATTACTGATATAACTAGACATACAACTACTTCAGCATAGGTAGCTAAGCCCACATGATAATATCTGTAACAACACATAAGCAAAACAAACTAAATTAACGGCGAAATACTTAACTAACCATTCAGAGACGTCCTGCTGTAGTCGCTGATTTTCAACTTCTTCAACTTCTTCTCCATCTGGATCAGACTCTGGGTCAAATTGAAAAGCTTGAACGACTGCTGTTCTACGTGCCATAGCGATTCACAACGCATTTGCGCATGGTACCAAGGGCGGAAGTAAGGCCACACCCCCACCCTCCGCTTTGCCCCGTCTTTCTCCTCCTAATTTGCATTTAAAGCTGCAGGCCCTAAACAGCTCATTCTGAGAATCCTAAGAAAAACTCATTTTGGGACTGGCTGTAATTCTGCACCAAGGCAGAATGTTGCCTATATACAGTATAAGGGGACCACTAAAGCCTCTAAAAATATATAAAAGCCTCCATTTATTTTCATGTCATAGGATCTTTAATAACAGCCCACATTTACATACAGCAAAAATATTGCATTTATATAGTGTATGGGTATATGTAATTTTCTTTAATTTCTTCAAACAGTGACTTTTTCCAATGTAAATGTTCCTTTTGCATTTTTTTCTTAATTTTTTCCTAATTTTTTCCTAATTTTTTTCTTAATTTTTTTCTTATTTTGTTTCACTGGTTATATTTTCAATTAATATATTCATCTTAACTTTACTATTTAACTCTAGAACAACTTCTTCTACACTATGAGGTCAGATAACAAATTTCCAAAGGTTATATTGCAATCACCGCACCAAGCAGAAACTGCTGTCATCTTTTGGATATTCAACTGTGGCCCTCTCACTCTTTCTAGTTTCACACCCTCCCCCCACCACCCCACCGCAAATTAAATAAAGAGCAAACAGGCCAGTCATCCTCAATGTTTCACAATGGCTGCTGATGAGGAGATAATCAAATTCCTCATTTTCAATTTTTCATTTCTGTCATCATTTAAAAAGCTGCTATCAACTGCTCGGTCTTAGACTGACCTTCACAGATTATTATTTGTGCAACACTCTTGCTGTCAAGTCTCTAACCTCTTCCTTCCTCCTCCAACCCTCTGCTCATCATCTCCACTCAGCCACATCTCAGACGCACATCTGATCTCCCTAAATTGAAGAGTAAATAACTGGCACCCCATAAATACATTAAAGGGGATAGAGAATCAAAATCGTCTTTTTCCCGTTTTTGGTGTTAGTCCTGAGTCTCCCCGCTGTGGAGAGTACACACGAAGTGCCAGCAAGTGTCAGAACCTCTGTTTCAAGTTCTCCCCTTTTTTGAGTATCCCCCATAAGAGTTACAAGCCCATTTTTGTGAAAAAGTGACGTCACTTTTTCAGCAATCGCCCCCCCCGCACCCAAGTCCACAGCCACCCCGTTTCAGACACGCCCCTTCGGCGAGAAACAGGAACAGGTGTGCCTTCCAAGGCTGTGAAAGCGGACTACGATCGTTACATATTCTTCCCCCGGAAAGCAATGTTCGCGATCAATGGCTTTTATTTATTTTTAACAGCATCCTCAACCGCCGACTTTTCCTTTGCGCCGCGCATTTCACGGACTACAGTTTCACAAAGCTCCGTTCCGAGCAGCTCATGGTCAGTTCCGACAGGGACAGACCCAGACTGCAGCGAGCTATGAGCTCGCTGTGCGCTCGCTGCAGTCTGTGTCTCGCTCCGGTGATCAGCTGCACCTCTCCAGGACTATGGGGCGAGCAGGTCGGATCACAGCTGACCCTTCTCACGCTGCACATGGACTATTTGCATGAGGCTTCGGTCCATTCGGACTAGAACCTCCCGTCACAAAAACAGTTTTTCCCCCTTGCAGTCGGACTTATGAACACTTCATAATCACCTCATAACCTGCCCCAGTCACTTTACCATCATTAAAATTGCACTAATGAAGCTGCACTGTTGTTGCTCTGTATATTGGATACTGTGTATTGTTGTACACACCTTGTACATTTTGTATTCATATATTTTTATTCTTTATTTTTTATCCTATGTTACATGTTTGAACATTACGCCGCAGCAAATTCCTAGTTAGTGAACACTGTTCACTAACAATGGCAATAAAACGAATTCTGATTCTGATGAGCTTTCTTTTCAGTCGGTGTATTACTCTATAGCTCTGTTTTCAGTGAGAGCAAGGGCAGCCAATCAAGCAACGGCAACCTGCATTTCATAATGAGGTTGCCAGATAAGCTCTGAAACGACGGAAAAAGACGCATTCTAAACCCAGCATAGTAACAGCTGTTTCAGAGAGCCTTTTAGGGAGGTTCTGAGCCATTACAGACCCAACCAATTTATTTTGGGCTACATATCACATCACAGAACAAGGATTAATGCCCCATTCAACCATTCTCTATCACCTTTAATCACTTTAGATATCATCTTGTAATATAAACTGGCATTCTCACTTTTCAGAATGATTAATTTATTACTTGTCTTTTCTTTATTTTTTTCTCTCTCACAGCTACAATTCTCAAAATTAACAACTTGTGACCTTGAATGTCAAAAAGAACTCTGCGGATGTCCTTTTTCATCTTAATATTTCCGACACTATTCATGGGCTTACTATTTTAATTTCGTTTTAAGTTTAGAACGCCCATCTCCACAGCACTGACACTGTTCAGTTGGAGCAACTGTAAGAAACCTTGCTCTGAATGATGCAGTTTCAGCTCAGAAATGCCTCCAACTCAGCCCTGCAGTGGACAGTGAGTTTTTTCTCTCATAATGTAGCTCTTAAAAATACTGTACATAATAATAATAATAATAATAATAATGAATTTTATTTATAAAGCACTTTACATTAAAACAATCTCAAAGTGCTACAGTGCAAGCTTAAAAGAAAAGAGGGGCACAAGTTAATCAATGTTAAAGGCAGCTTTTTACCACCTCAGAAACATCAACAGAATTAAAGGTTTCCTCTCCCAAAAAGACCAGGAGAAACTCATCCATGCATTCATCTCCAAAAAGAGCATTAAACATCTGCAGCTCATCCAGAACGCTGCTGCTAGAGTTTTAACCCGGACTAAGAGATCTGAACACATCACACCAGTCTTAAAATCTTTACACTGGCTTCCAGTCAGTCACAGAATAGATTTTAAAAGCCTGCTGATGGTTTACAAATCCCAGAACGGTTTAGGGCCAAAATACATCTGTGATATGTTCAGAGAATATAAACCCAGCAGAGCTCTTAGATCCAAGGACTCAGGTCAGCTGGTCCAGTCCAGAGTCCAGACTAAACATGGAGAAGCAGCATTTAGCTGTTATGCTGCAAACAAGTGGAACAAACTGCCAGTGGAGATTAAACTTTCACCAAATGTAGACATTTTTAAATCCAGGTTAAAGACATTTCTTTTCTCATGTGTCTGTGCATGAAATATCTTTTAACTTATCTAGACTGTTGCCTGTTTTTAAATTCATTTAAATGATTTTATTTGTTTCTCTTTATATTCTTTTATGTATTTTTAATGCTTCTTGCACTCCCTGCTGCAATGCTTTTATTTTATGTAAAGCACTTTGAACTGTTTGTACATGAAATGTGCTATACAAATAAATTTGATTTGATTTGATTTAAAAAGTGCAATAAAATTAATAGAAAGCTTTCCTAAAAAAAATGTGTTTTTAGGCTACGTTTAAAAGCATCAGTGGTCTGTGGGGCCCTCAGATGGTCTGAGAGGGCGTTCCACAGCCTTTGAGCTGCAGAACAAAAGGCCCGGTCACCCATAGTGCGGAGCTTGGTTCTGGGAGCTTTGAGGGTGTGCGAAGCTGCGGATCGACGGGTGCGTGTGGGGGGGTGGGGGGGTGAGGAGTTCTTTGAGGTATTTGGGGGCATGTCCGTGAATCCACTGGTGGGTGAGGAGGGAGACCTTGTATTCAATCCTGAGTGGGACAGGGAGCCAGTGGAGAGATTTGAGGATGGGGGTGATGTGGTCAAATTTGCGCACCCTCATCAGGATCCTGGCAGCGCTGTTCTGGATGTATTGCAGTCTCTGGATATTCCTGCCAGAGATCCCAATGAGGAGTGCATTGCAGTAGTCCAGCCTGGAGGAGACAAAGGCGTGGACGAGCTTCTCTGCATCAGCCAGGGTAAGGGTTGGGCGGAGTTTGGCTATGTTCCTGAGGTGATAGAAAGATGTTTTGCAGAGATGTTTGATGTGGGTGTCAAAAGTGAGTTGTGGGTCAATTTTGACACCTAGGTTGGTGACAGAAGTGGAGAGGGGGATGTCTTGACCAGTGAAGGTGATGCTGGTGATGGTGGAAGAGCGGAGCTGGTGTGGGGTGCCAACTAGAATGGCTTCTGTTTTGGAGCTGTTTAGTTGTAGGAAGTTGTGCTTCATCCACGTCTCAATCTCCTCCAGACAGGTGGTCAATATAGATGTTAGTAGGGGGGCAGTGGAAGTGGGAGCGGTTCGAAAATAGAGTTGTGTGTCATCAGCATAGCAGTGGTAGGGTATCCCATGCTTGCTGATGACCTTGCCTAGGGGAAGCAGGTAGAGGGTGAAGAGGGTGGGTCCCAGCACAGAGCCCTGGGGGACACCACAGATGACCTTGTGTGTGTGTGATTTTGCTTTGCCCAGGGCTACATATTCAGTTCTGTTTGTCAAGTAGGAGGTGAACCAGTTTAAAACATTTCCTGAGAGACCAATGGTGTGTTGCAGACGGTGGAGGAGGATGCTGTGGTCAACTGTGTCAAAAGCAGCTGTTAGGTCAAGGAGGATGAGGAGAGATGGGGAACCAGAATCCGATGCCATCAGAAGGTCATTTGTGACCCTGACCAAGGCTGTTTCTGTGCTATGGCCAGGGCGAAAGCCAGACTGAAACTTTTCAAAGAGATTATTGTGTTTGAGGTGATCATGAAGTTGTGCAGCGACTACTTTTTCCAGAACTTTTGATAGAAATGGTAGATTTGAAATGGGTCTGTAATTTGAGAGGATTTCTGGATCCAGGGTGTTTTTTTTAGCAGTGGTTTGATGACAGCGGGTTTTTGTGCACATGGGATATGGCCAGCCAGGAGGCAGTGATTTATGATTTTGGTGATAACAGGAGATATGGCAGAGATGTTGGCCTTGAGCAGGGCTGAAGGGAAAGGGTCCAGAGCACAGGTGGATGGTTTCATTTTTCTGACAATATCCTCCACCTCTCCCTGTGTGATGTTGAGGAAGGAGCAGAGAGGTTGGACATTTTCAGGCAGTGGGTCGGCAGTTTGAGGGGGCGGAGCAACAGTGGTGGAAAGATGTGAGCGGATGTTGGCGACTTTTTGTCTGAAAAAAAGTGATGTGCATGTTGCACCTCTCATCAGTGACCTCAGAGTGGGAGAGTGATGGTGGTTTGAGAAGGTGATTTATTGTTGAGAAAAGTTGTTTTGAATTTCCAGAGCTGTTGTTTATAATGGTGGAATAGAATCTGGACCGTGCATCACTCAGAGCTTCTGCGTATGCCTTCCTGTGCTCCTTGTACGCCTGTTTGTGGACAGTCAGCCTGGAGGTCTTGAGCCGCCGCTCAAGGACACGCCCAGCCGCCTTCATCTTACGCAGCTCACAGGTGTACCAAGGTGCTGAGCGTGAGAAGGAAACTGTCCTGGATGTTAAAGGGGCGTGAACGTCCAGTAGGATACTCAGGGAATGGTTGTAGAAATCCACTGAGTCGGCAGCAGAGAGGAAATCAGCAGAGCCAGAGGAGAGAAGATGAAGGTCGAGGGCCAGGGCATCCACATTTATCTTTTTCAGATTTCTGAATTTGATCTGCTGCTTGGGTTTAGTGTAGGGGGAAGGAAAAGGCAGCTCCATTGACATAACTCCTGTGATTGTTGTTTTCTACCTACCTTTTGTACCATTCTTTTCTGTTTACTATTTCATACCTGTTAGCAGGGTTGTTTACAAGCGAACGTTGCCCTAAATACTTATTGCTGACTTGACAGCAGAGTAACAAATATGATTGACACCTGACTGGTAAATAATAATTGGTATTGGTAAGTGCCTCTGTATTTGACTGGATTGTAATTGTGAGAATGCATTAAGCATTCTCACTATTAAGTTCCTGTTTCTCTTTATTATTGTGAGAATGCATTAGGCCGATTTCAGACCAGAGCGTGGCGTGGCGGCAGCGAAATGACGGCAGCGAAACGACGGCAGTCTTACGCCGGTTGTCAGGCGGTGTGTTCAACTTGGCTTTTCACACCGGACAGTCCGCGGCCGCGGTAGTTCTGCTCCAGCCCTGTCTGCATTCCCCATTCATTTCAACGGCACACCGCCGGCCGCCGCCGGCCGCTGCCGTCCAAATTCCGCTCGAGTTCTATTTTCCAAAAGCAGCGCGGGACGGAGGCGTCTCCGCGCCGCTACCGCCCGACTACCGCCGCGTCGGTGTGCAAGGACAGATCTGTTTCCATGTATTTTCACCTCCGCCGGTGAAAATCGCTTCCGTTCCGCCACGCTTTGCCGCCCTGGTCTGAAATGGCCCTTAAGCATTCTCACTATTAAGTTCCTGTTTCTCTTTAGTATTATTATTATTCCGCTGATTTTTGTCCTTCAACTACTTCAGCATACTTTGAGCTATTAAGCTTTTTGTTCAACTTTTTTCCCCTTTAAAAGTAATGGTAAATCTTCAAATCCTTTCAAATCCTTTCAAATTTCAAATCATAACTACTTCAGCATACTTTCAGCTAGAGACACCATTCAAATTTTAAAATGTTCATAAGACATTCAGCTATTACCAAATTTGTCAGCTTTTAAAAATATTCGGCCAATTTTGAAATATGACAGTTTAAAAAATATGAAAATTTAGCTCCTTGGATTTTAGAGTGAGACATTCAGCAGTGCGTTCTGATAAGTTTCAATTTTCAAACAAATTACTATAACTTTCATACAGTTTAACTGAGATAAACAAATTATACCTTAAAATGTAGGAAAATGTGTCCTCTTTCAGCCAATGTAACTCCAAAAGAGCTCACATGGACAGATTTTGAACTATGAGCCTTTAAGCTTGAACAAAATCTCAAATTCTGACGAAATCTGCCATCCACTCCAATGTTAACTTTTTGGGTGGTCAAAAATCAGCTTCAAGTGAGTTCAACCTGCTGCCATTTAAATATTTTTCACTCCACTGATATAAAACTACTTTGCTAGCTTCCTCTAAGCCTTCTGCTTCTAACGGTGTTAAAATTATTTTTCTAGCTGGTCAACTTTTGTCACAGGATGTCATAGTATGGAGTCTTGCCTTTCAGCTTTCGCCCGGCGCAGGACCTCTGTGTGTGTGTCATCTGTCTATATATGTTGTGTGTGTTCAAACTGCTTCAATTTAAATATATCTCACTCCACACTGATGTAAAACTACTTTGCTAAGTTCCTCTAACGGTGTGTTCACACCAAACGCGATGCGAATATTCGCACCGCCTTCATCGCGCGATCGTTGCCGCAGGTGTAAATTAAATTCCATCGCCTCAAACGCCTCTTTCGCGCGAGTAAAAAAACGAGTAATAGCTCAAGGGGCTATCCATGGCTGATCGCGTCCTTGTACCTGCTGTGGCAGTCCGAGATTCGTCTGAAACGCACACGCCGTCTTGTCTGGATCAGTGACATCATCCGGTGGTGCATTCAGCTCGGATAATTTCATCGCCTTCTCCAGGAGTTGCGTCTGGATGACGGCCGCCTCCAGCGGCACCCCAGGCCCACCAGGACCCAGTCCGACGACCCGCTCGGGAGGACCGGAGCCGCGATCTCTCGGCAGGACACAATGCCACAGGCGCCCCGCAGCTGGGCCGCGGCTCCGTTTCAGCTGCGGGAGAGATCGAGGCGCCGGTCCTCCATGAGTTCCGTCTGGATGACGGCCGCCTCCAGCGGCACCCCAGGCCCACCAGGCCCCAGCCCGACGACCCGCTCGGGAGAACCGGCGCCGCGATCTCTCGGCAGGACACCATGCCACAGGCGCCCCGCAGCTGAAACGGAGCCGCGGCCCAGCTGCGGAGCGCCTGCAGCCGGCGTCCCGCCGAGAGATCACGGCACCGATCCTCCCGTGGCGGCCGCTTCCAGCGGTGTTTCGGGCTCGCCGGGACCCAGTTTGGTGGCCTGCTCGGAGGCGGCCGTCATCCAGACGGAACTCCTGGAGAAGGCGGTGATTTAATTTTTTTATTTTATTTAGTCAGGGACCATGTGCAAAGTACATTAATTACAAAGTAGATGACCTGCACCAGATTGTAGCTTAGAAGCTAATTTCCATCTGCAGTCCCATCTGCATGTCACAGACAGCGCCTGTCCATCTGTCTCCACGTCACTGTCGTCCAGAATCTCAACGCTGATAGGCTGTCTGGCGCGAATATTTCGCCAAAGTTGGATTTTTTGAACTCGCGCGAATCGCATATTTTCACTCGCGCGGCGGCCACCGCATCACCGCACCGCCTCACCGCTCCTCACCGCTCCTCACCGCGCCGCCCGACCGCTCCTCATCGCGCCGCCGGCTCGAATCCGCGTCTAATCGCGTCTTTGCATTGACTTTGTATGTAATCGCGTCGCCCGACCGCGTCTGGTGTGAACGCACCGTAAGCCTTCTGCTTCTAACGGTGTTATATTTATTTTTCTAGCTGGTCAACTTTTCTCACAGGAAGTGTTAGAAGGCAGTCTGCGCCTCAGATTTGTCCCGCGATCACAGCCGCAGCTTCGTTCTGTGTCTGTCTGTGTAGTCTTTAAATAGGTCATATGCACTTCCAGGTCAACAGAATGAAATGGCCTAATGTTAACACTAACGCCCTTTCGTGTGGGTAGACCCGGTTCAATCCCCAACATGTCAGATAATTTAAAAAAAATTTTTTTTTTATAACTATTTAAGCATACTTTCAGCCATTTCAACTGTTTCTAGCTTAAGTTTACCTTCAAATCCTTTCAAATCCTTCAAATCCTTCAAATCCTTTCAAATCTTTTCAAATCTTAACGACTTCAGCATACTTTCAGCTAGAGACACCATTCAAATTTTAAAATGTTCAAATCTTTTAGCTTCTTAAGATTTTTTAGC
The DNA here is from genome assembly GCF_027942865.1 of Odontesthes bonariensis. Taxonomy (NCBI): domain Eukaryota; kingdom Metazoa; phylum Chordata; class Actinopteri; order Atheriniformes; family Atherinopsidae; genus Odontesthes; species Odontesthes bonariensis. The sequence goes on along the minus strand of NC_134512.1, from coordinate 5,814,834 downwards.
AAGGTAATTCAGCTCATGCATTCTCACAGCTGTTTCGCAGGAACAGCTCTTTCTAGTTTTATTTATTTTTAACTCCTAACCCTAACCACTAGCAAGTGAGTATGCAATAAGAAAGACGTTGTGTTGAGTGTTTAGCATGGAAGTTGGCAGTCTAACATTTCTGACAACCTCTCCATCCTCTTTCAAAGTGTTTTTTGTCCAAATCAAGAGTGTTGAATATTGACATCTTTGCATGGTGAGATATCCAATGTAAACGGAGAAGCAAATCAAATCAAATCAAATCAAATCAAATCAAATCAAATCAAATCAAATTTATTTGTATAGCACATTTCATGTACAAAACAATTCAAAGTGCTTCACATAAAATATAGGCATTGCAGCAGGGAGTGTAAGAAGCATTAAAAATACATAAAAGAATATAAAGAGAAACAAATAAAATAATTTAAATTAATTTAAAAACAAGCAGGACAGAAACTGTGTTTGAATATGAAAATGAATAAACTAACAAGTCGTTATGCAATTTTTTAACCTTTATTGTTAAACAGTAATGTTTTGTGCAGTTTGGTGGAATCATTTTTTACTTTTAAGACTGTTTTGGCAACTTTTAACAAGATATGGACAGCAGCAACTGCAGGAATTTAACTGCAGTCTGTTCAGTGAGAAGATGAGAGAACAAGGAGTAGCATGACTGCTGACAAGTATGCAAATGTGAGGAAGAGATAAGAAAAACAAGATATTGTTTTTCTTCCTTAGGGATTGTAAGTAAACATGAATATAACTGTAAATATACATATAAATAAAGTTTAAAAGTATGTGTTAAGTTAGATTTTTGTGAAAGTAGTGAATACTTCTTAAATATATTTAGAAACTATAAAGAATTAATCCTCAAAAAAATAAAGCAGAAAGAGAGGTCATAATTATTTCCATAACAGCTGTCTCTTACAAAGACTTTTGAGACACAGGTAATGGGTAATAATTGAAGCAATGTCTTGGAAAATCCCTCCAAAGACTGCAAGGGTCTTTTAACTTAGTTTGGGTGGCATTACATGTCTGAGTTTTGGGTTTGCAGTACAACAAAAAAAGCCAGTATAGCAGAAATGTCACTTTATAAGGAAGAGCAGAAGTTTGCATATCTGTCAAGGCTGAATATAAGAAAAATATCCTGAATGTTTAACTTCACCCATCTTCTCTGTTCAGGGTTGGTTTTGGTTGAGAATGGTGACTGCAGAGGCCAGAGGTTAGGTGATGGAGGGATACAGACAATCATCTCCAACAATGTGCTAAGAGAGTATGAAGCCACTGATAAAAGTCAAGTCCCAAAAGAGATAAATTTGTTAGAGGGAGAGATATAAAAGAGCAGAAGGTGTAATGCTTCTCTTTTTCATCACTAAACTATTTATGTGCTCTAATTGTGAATTTGAGAGCTAGTGGGATAAGGAGGGAAGTGGACATAAACTCTGAAGAAAAACTGAATGTACAAATCATCTGAACTGTAATTGTACCAAATTCAAACACTGAATACACTTCATTGAAACATTTGCTTAGACCATCAAGTTTATGGGATGCATTACAAGCCCACCCACCCATCCATCCATCAGTCCATCCATCCATCCATCCATTCCATCCAACATGTGCTTCTATAATATTTAATAGATTATAACCACTGGTCTTTTGTCTTTTGTCCCAATTCCACAAAAGTTAGGACACTGTGTAAAATGTAAATAAAAATAGAATTAAATTAAACTTAGAAACATCACACTTGAGATTAACCTGACCTTGGGATAGGTATTACTTCACTTTCTCACCTTAACAAGCTCAGTTTTACTCACCATTTCACTTGCTGTTTTGTTGGGTTTAAGAAACAGAAACTAATTGGTTAGGTTCAGAAGATCATGATTGGGTTTAAAATATGGCTTCATAATGTTAATTCAGCATGTTGAGAGCTGATGCAGGAATTAAGCGTTGTCCCAATGTGTACCTGGTCTATGTAAAACAGATTCTGAAGGCTACCTTCTGCACTCATTTGTGATGTCAGGGATTCGGGGAATACTTTTCAGAACACAATGCAGACTGAGAAAATGTATTTGAAAAAAAAGCCCTGTCTTTTTATATGAGAACAGTTATACAAAGAAATATGTGAGTGTAGCAGCATAGACCTGCTGCTCTATGTTACAGCTGCTTGCCATGAGTGCTGATTGCAGCCAATCAATGAGGTGGCGACTATAAAAGCGCCGGTCCTCCCACAGGTTCTTCCCCTGTATTGTCACCAGACTCACGTCCGGGTCAGATCATTTGGCCTGACAGCCAGGTATGGCTGCCCGATGCTTCATTGCGGTGCTTGTTGTTTCTTCTGTGTGCTCATGGTGCTTGATGTGCCATAGGGTGACGGCTTGGTGCTGCTCCCTGCCCTTGTGTATGCTGCGGTGTGGGCTGCATTGTTGAACGCCAGCGGCGGTTTCCGAGCTCTCTCTCGCCCTCCCTCCGTTGTTGTGCGTGTGTGTACGTGTGTTGCGGCTACAGGTATGTTTGTTTCTAAACACGCGCCGCATACACTGATCATTTAGTGCTGCTAATGGCGTTTATTTCTACATGTTACCGTAATCGGCTCACTGGAGCTGCTGCTGCTTTGCTGGATGTTTTAATTGCTCAACTTCACCGCTCCGTTTCTCTGCTGCTCGTCGGAAGTGGCTGCGTTTCGCCGCTGCCTCGCAGCCACCTTGTCTTTGTCTGCCTGACCTACCAGATGATTAAGGGAGACATAAATACCTGGAGTTGGGTTTTAAACTTTTCTTTTATAAACTGTTTGTCCTGAGTTTGTATTTTTTTTTTTTTTCTTTTTACTTTTGTTAGTTGTGTTTTGTTATTGACTCTGTTTATTACTTTTTCATTTTGTCATTTATTTTTGCATTTTCTAATTTGTTTTTCTTTTGCAGTTGCTGGTGGCCAGTGGTGGCGGTGCTGGTGTCTTGGTGGTGGCCCTCCCTTTCCTGTTTTGTTTGCTGTGTCTGGCACATGGGTGATTTTGGTTGGTTTTGCTTTCTTTTGGAGTGCCCCTTATTTACACTAGCTCTTGTCCACTCACTTGGCCCCAGCATTATTCCGTTTTACTTTTTTTGTGAATCCTTTAGTTAAGACTAGTTTTATTTAGTTCCTCCCCTTCCTTGCCACATTAGCAGTCAATTACACTAACCAATAAGTCACTAGCTTCCTTTGCAGTAATGACTGTTAACACAGTCAACACAGCAGACATTTGAACACATACACACCCAAACTGTCACAAATATCCAAGTTTTGCTGGGATGGACGACTTGGGATGGAGTACCGAATAACAAAGATTGCTTCAGCATGTTGAGTGCTGAAAAACATCCAAGAGAAAGAATCATGGCAATTACTCAAGCTCCACAGAAATATCTGATATGCATGAAGTGTTGAAGTGGCTGCAACCGTACTCATATTTATAGATGGTACTAAACAGTCTTCAATCTTGGGGCAGCTGTAGCTCAGGACGAAGAGCAATGGTCTGCCAAATGAATAGTTGGAATAGTTCGAGTCCAAGCAACCTGGACCATGTGTTGAAGTGTTGGGCAAGACACTGAACCCTGCATTGTTATGTGGATGCATGTGACAGATTATGGGGTGGCTGTCGCTAAGGAGGAAGAGCAGTCCAATCGGAAAGTCAATGGTTCAACTCCGGCTTCCCCGGGCTTCATGTCGAAGCGTCCTTGGGCAAGACATTGAACCCCACGTTGCGTACCAATGCATCCATCGGTGTATGAATGAATGGTTAGAAAGCACATAGTTATGTACAAACTTAAGATTAGTTCTCTTTTAATTAAGCTGTACCTGTCATGATTCAGGGCTCGAGCCGAAAGGAAAATGACCCAAATGCAGACCTTGTGGCAGAAGGAAAAAGACTTTATTGATATAAGAAACAAACTGTGCTTTAGAGGCAGGAATAGCTAGACACAAAACGGAAAACAGGACAGATGGACAGCCTGCCTGACAGGAGAAAGCTCTGACAATGCGAGGTAGCAAAAGGCAGGTGGTCTGCTTCCTGGCTGCAGAAAAGTGGCTTTGAAAGAAGAAGTTAAACTTGCTTTGTGACACAGCTTCTCTATTTCCTCTTGTTGTTATCATCTTCACTGTAATAACTCACTGCAGCTTTAAATATATGAATCAAAGTTTCTAAATTAAAATTTAGCAAACTTGCCTGAAACAGTTTGTGGAGTAATTCATCTCCTAAGCTGATGAGTGGGTTATGTAAGTAAATATGGGAGAGATCCATCGCCACCGACCTTATCAGTCACCCTCAAGGTCACTCTGCTAATTGTTGGTACTGTGCTAGTGGCTGCCAGAGACTGGCTGACCGTGGGCATCAATAAAAACACTTCTTGCTCCTGCATACTGCAGAGGTCCGTTTCACGTAGCAGGTTTAGTGAAAACTCTGAGTTGGTTAACCCTGAGTTTTCCGTTTCACAAAGGGAGGTAACTCAACCCTGAGAAAGAGGGGTAACTCTAGCCTGTTTCACAAAGAGAGGTAACTTAACCTCACGGTCAGTTACCAGAGTAACAGACTCTCTGAACCTAACCTGGTCGGGACCAGGTTTTATTCAAGAAACCTCGAGTTTCTTTCTGTCTCCGCCCTCTTTCAGCCACACACGCCATTTGATTTCCTCATTCATTCAGTCAGCAGAGCGAGTTCTTCTACTTCTAGAAGTCCATTAGGCACAGTAGGAGGTGACTTTTTTCACGAACATGACATGTCCTTTTGACAATGATCCCGTGGATGAAGGTGCAGCACTATTGCGCAGAGAAATAAATATTCGTCGGAGATGGTTATCAGACCGCGCATAGATTTTTGCATTTACAGACAATTATCTTTTTGAGCGGCACCATCAGAATGTGTGGGACAAAAGAAAAAAAAGACATAAAAGACAAATAAATATTTGTATGAATAGGCTTAAAAAAGACATATATAGGCCTATTATATTTTATAAAGGCACTCATGTCTTGGGGGTGGACTCCCTCCGGGGATTCCCTCAGCCACTTCCCTCCCGTTAGAGGTGGCGGTGCTGGGCAGCACCGGTTTTACGGGCATCTGCCTTCTTTCTGTTGGCTAAGTAGAAGTCTGTGTTAGTTTAAATAGGCTTAATTATTTAACAGAACATGATATAGATGATGACTCTAAATTTTCCTTAGGAGTGAGTGTGAGTGTGCATGGTTGTTTGTCTAGTTTGTCTCTATGTGGCCCTGTGATGGACTGGCGGCCTGTCCAGGGTGTACCCCGCCTCTTGCCCATTGACCGCTGGGATAGGCTCCAGCCCCCCCGCGACCCGACTGACGGATTCAGCGGTATAGATAATGGATGGATGGATGATATAGATGAGAAGACATAGTTTATGTGTGTGAAAACAGCATTATGTTGGGAATAAAATAACTGCACAGTCAAATAGCCACTTAATATTTACTTTATAGTATAAAACATGATCAAAATGAGGTACCTCCATGCCGAGGTCTCACCTGTTTGAACAATGTTTTTATATTTCATCTTAAACTGGTGCCAAGTGAGCTTCTCCCCCGCGAGATTGCACCTAAATGAAATAAATGAATGGGCTACCATTCAAGCAGTTTCTCTGTAATATTATTGTGATTGCAAAGGACTACATTTAAACTTACGCTTTTGCTGCTGCAACGGTGTTGCACTTATTTCTAAAAACGTATTGAAACTCGCCGTATGAGCGCATTAAGATTTCCAATTCGAGGTTGGTGAAACACGTAGCCCCTCCTCTTCCCCGTTGCCAAGGTGACTCGTCGAATCGGGGCTCCATTGATGCTGGCTTTTTAAAGTTGTGGTGCACGCGCTAAACTCAAGGTGAACCTACTCAGAGTTGATTAACCTCACTCAAATCAGCGTTTCTGGAACCGAAAACTCAGGGTTTTCTATCTCAGAGTAGATCAACTCAGAGATCAGGAATAGACTCAGAGTTGGTTGAACCTGCTTTGTGAAACGGACGCCTGGACTGACTGAAGGCACACAACCAAAACAAAAGGAAGCAGTACAGTTCAGGTCAAAGGCAGAACAAATTTGATCATATTAAAGATAAGTGATAAGCAATTACAGTATGTTCAAGCACTGAATCTTCTTTTTCTCTTTTTTTTTTTTATAGGGATACCAACATAGTTTTACAGATGGGGTCAATATCGTATTTTTTTGGTTTAGCTTGTTTTAAGATTCCTTGAGCTATAGCAGGTTATTTGATACTCAGCTGGATAAAGTTAGTTCTGACATTACTGGCATTTTAATTGGCATTGAAATACTGTTTTAATAGCATCCATTTTCTTTAGATTTCCAAACATGTGTCTATGATGAGGAATACTGACTCAGATAATGATGTCATATTTCTAATAATTCTCACAAGGCTTGAATTTACATTATCAATTTTGGAAAACCTTGAATGAATTCTCATTCTCATTCACACCCTTGATCTTGTGCTGACTTATGGCATTGAGAGTGAACAGTTAACAGTGTTCCCTCATAACCCTGTCTTATCTGACCATTTTCTGATAACCTTTGAGTTTACATTACTTGACTATACAGTTTCTGAGAAGAAATGTACATATAGAAGGTGTCTATCAGAGGATGCTGTAACCAGATTTAAAGAATTAATTCCATCATCCTTTTCTTCACTGCCATGTGCAGATATGACAGAGGACGACTACATAAACTTTACTCCAGCAGCACTTGACTCTCTTGTTGACAGCACTATAGTTTCAATGCGTACAGCACTGGACAATGTTGCCCCTCTGAAAAGGAAGGTAATCAGTCAGAAGAGGTTGGCTCCTTGGTATAATTCACAGCTGCGTGCTTTAAAGCAGACTGCAAGAAAGCTGGAGAGACAGTGGCGTTCCTCTAATTTAGAAGAGTCTCAGTTAGTCTGGAAAGATAGTTTAATAACGTATAAGAAAGCCCTTCGTAAAGCTAGAACTGCTTATTATTCATCATTGATAGAAGAGAATAAGAATAATCCCAGGTTTCTTTTCAGCACTGTAGCCAGTCTGACTAAGAGTCCGAGCTCTGCTGAGCCAGTTATTCCTTTAACTCTCAGCAGTGACTATTTCATGAGCTTCTTTATTAATAAAATTGTTTCTATCAGAGAGAAGATTGATGGAGTCCTTCCCACTATTATCACTGATGTATCATCAAGTACAGCAGCTTTAGAAGTATCTTTAGAACCTGATTTATATTTAGACGGCTTCTGTCCAGTTGATCTCTCTGAACTAACAACAGCAATAGTCTCTTCTAAACCATCAACTTGTGTTTTAGACCCAATCCCAACCAGACTGTTCAAGGAGGTTTTCCCCTTAATTGACACTTACATATTGGATTTGATCAATTTTTCTTTGTTGACAGGATATGTACCTCAGACTTTTAAGGTTGCTGTAATTAAACCTTTACTTAAAAAACCTACTCTTGATTCAGAAGTGTTGGCTCATTATAGACCTATATCCAATCTCCCTTTTATGTCTAAAGTTCTTGAAAAAATAGTTGCAGCTCAGCTTTGTGATCACTTACACAGAAATAATCTGTTTGAAGAGTTTCAGTCAGGATTCAGAGTGCATCATAGCACAGAAACTGCACTGCTGAAAGTTACCAATGATCTCCTCTTAGCCTCTGATAGCGGACTTGTGTCTGTGCTTGTCCTGTTGGATCTCAGTGCTGCATTTGATACGGTCGATCACAGTATCTTATTACACAGACTTGAACATGTTATTGGGATTAAAGGAACTGCATTAGGCTGGTTTAAGTCATATTTATCTGATAGATTTCAGTTTTTTCTTGTAAATGAAGAATCTTCCTCACACACCAGAGTAAGTCATGGAGTTCCCCAGGGTTCTGTGCTTGGACCGATTCTTTTCACTTTATACATGCTTCCATTAGGTAACATTATTAGACAGCATGGCATAAATTTCCATTGCTATGCTGATGATATTCAGCTGTACTTATCTATAAAACCAGATGAACCCAATAGGTTGGTCAGACTACAAGCATGTCTTAAAGACATAAAGACCTGGATGACTCAGAACTGTCTGCTTCTAAATTCAGACAAAACTGAAGTCGTTATCTTTGGACCTGAGCGTTTCAGGGAGAAATTGTCTAGCTATATAGTTACTCTAGATGGTATTTCCTTGGCTTCTAGTTCTACAGTGAGGAACCTTGGAGTTATTTTTGACCAGAACTTATCATTTGACTCGCATATAAAACAGGTTTCTAGGACTGCCTTCTTTCATCTTCGTAATATTGTTAAAATCAGGAACATCTTGTCTCAGAGTGATGCAGAAAAACTAGTCCATGCATTTGTTACTTCAAGATTGGACTACTGTAATTCTTTATTATTGGGCTGTCCCACATATTCTCTGAAAAGCCTCCAGCTGATCCAAAATGCTGCAGCCAGAGTTCTGATGAGAACTAACAGGAGAGATCATATTTCTCCAGTTTTAGCTTCTCTTCATTGGCTCCCTGTTAAATTCAGAATAGAATTTAAGATTCTTCTCCTTACATATAAAGCTCTTAATGACCGAGCTCCATCATATCTTAAAGATCTCATTGTAAGATATTTTCCTAACAGAGCACTTCGTTCCCAAACTGCAGGTTTACTTGAGGTTCCCAGAGTTTCTAAAAGTAGAATGGGAGGCAGAGCCTTCAGTTATCAGGCCCCTCTAGTGTGGAATAAGCTGCCAGTAAATGTCCGGGAAGCAGACACCCTTTCCACTTTTAAGACCAGGCTTAAAACTTTCCTTTTTTATAAAGCTTATAGTTAGGTCTGTTGAATCTGATAGTGTGTCTGCTAGTGTGTCTTGTTCTGCCTCCATCTCTGGCACCCTCTATACTTTCATTACCCCCTACCCGAACCAGGGTTTGAATCCCATTCCCGCTTATCTTACCTCTTTTATTTCTCCCCCTACCCGAACCAGGGTTTGCATCCCCACCCCGCTGTGACTGGTGTGCAGTTGGTGAGAGTGAGTTGTATGGCTTTGTTTTTGCTGGTATTTTTAGTGAATATAGGACTGTTTAGGTGAATTTGTCTGCTGTATCTGCTAGTGTGTCTTGTCCTGCCTCCACCTCTGGCACCTTCTATCCTTTCATTACCCCCTACCCGAACCAGGGTTTGAATCCCATTCCCGCTTATCTTACCTCTTTTATTTCTCCCCCTACCCGAACCAGGGTTTGCATCCCCACCCCGCTGTGACTGGTGTGCAGTTGGTGAGAGGCTGAGGTAGCTTGTGGCTGTAAAAGATGGTTCTATATATGGATCTATATAGGGAGTATAGGGAATTACTCACTGAGTCTGGTCCTTTATTTATTTATTTTTTCGTTAGCACAAGTTTCTTGTGTTTACCTTGAATAGGGATGGCTCAGGTGATCCTGAAACATCCCATAGTTAAGCTGCTATAGGCCTAGACTGCTGGGGGGCCTCATCTGTCACACCTTTCCTCACTTTACTCTCTTTATGTATATGTGACATTATTGTGGTCATTAACTCGTGTTTCCCTGTTCCAACAGATATCCTTTGAATGGTGTTACAGTGCCGCCGCCGCCGCCGCCCCCCCCCCCTTTCTGTCTTCTCAAACCCCAGCTGGTCGAGGCGGATGGCCACCCTTCCTGAGTCTGGTTCTGCCAGAGGTTTCTTCCTGTTAAAAGGGAGTCGTTTCTCTCCACAGTCGCCTCAGGCACGCCACTCAGGCCGGGAGATCGGACCGAAAAACAAAAAGTTTTCAGTGCAATCTGTTGGTTTTCTTAGCTAGGAAATTGTTTTTGAATTGGCTATATATGAACGAATTGGATTATTTTATGAATTATGATTATTATTAATTAATTGAATTCCAATTGGCTTGAATTGGACTTACTATCTAAGTGCCTTGAGATGACATTTGTTGTATTTGGCGCTATATAAATAAAAATGAATTGAATTGAAATTGAATTACAAAAAAAATTCAGCTTTTGTTGTGGTGTGAATTTTTTTCTATGGAATGACCAACTCGGGCTCATATGCTACTGTTTTCTTAGAGTTGCAATATGATCCAACAGTTTTTTGTTATAAATATTTGTTACTCTAAATAAAATTTGACTCGGTGTAGGATTTGGTTAAATGTAAAAAATGCGGACAGTGTACTTCTTTTTTTATTATCATATGCAGGGAAAAAACTCAAATCACAATACATTAAAGCTGATGGTAGTTTAGTTTTTTCATGTGACAAACTGTTATATTTAAAGATATACTTTATATCAATAAGTCTCTCACCGCACAGCAGGTCTCCCCATGACCACCCCAAACTATTTTTGCAGAGAAGGAGCTAATGGTTTATTCAATCACTCTTTCAGACCGTCTGCCATGTTATGACAACTTGTTAAGCACTAAATGGAATGTGTTGTTTCCCCTGGGGACAGTAAACATATTGCTGAATGTTCAGAATTTCCATTTTGCAAAGCTTTTTGTTCACCTTTTCTTCCTGCCGTCAAAGTGCCAAAGGGGTGCTGCCACCATTTCTTCCACTGCCCATTTCCAACAGAGAGAAATAAGCCATCAGTTTAGTTGTAGACAGTGTGACGAGGGCAACCCAGTATGTAGCCATGTCGACATGTAAAGGGTAGGCTGTTTGACTGTAAAAAAAGTGAAATACAACAGTCACTTGCATACAGTGTGAGCTGTTTATGACATCTTGCTGTGGTGTCATGTGTCTGTCATTTTTAATGTATGTGACCACATTTAAATAACTGTCACTGTTCAGAATGTTAATATTTATACAACTTAAACAAGATCCAGTTTTTATCCACCACAAAGGAAAATCTGGGAGACAATTAGTTTAAAATTTGTTCAGCAGGATGTTTTCCCCCCGTAAAACCATTGTAGCAGTCACAGTGCCGTGTGGATTAAGAGTTTTTCAAACTTTGACAAAACCAACATTCCTGTGGGGGATGTTTACGTATGTGGATATAAACCAGATCTTCATTTTCTTTCCACAAAGGAAAAAGAGACAGAAACTGCCTAATTTACAACACCCTTAAGAGCTTTTGGGGAGTCGAACTCACTCTTGGAAAAGTGGGACACTTACTATCTTATCTAGACCATAACTCGAAAGTTGACACTTTAACACCGCTTTTCACCAGCAAACCGACCAGATGGCTACACACGAACTGAGAAGACTCACTTTTAGTTGAATCTTAAAACTATATTAAATGTGTTTGATGACCGTGCACAATTTCTTTCAGGTTTCCAGCTTGATCACAAGACGCATATAGAGACAATTTGTACGATTCTGGCTTAAATATTGACAAAGAACTGATTTTGGTGGAAAATGCCCAACCTGCCTGATGGAACCACATTGCCCCCTAGTGGTCTGCAGTGTTGATTAGTTGAACATTTAAATCCCAGAGGACTCAGTAAAATGGACAATGTATATGCAACAATTTAACTTTTAACGATGTCCCTTCGGTATCTATTTGGTATTTGTTTAGTGTCCCCATTGTTAACACAGAAATTAGCATTGTGTGATTCACTATTCATATGTCACGATTTCATAGATATTCATCTGAATTTTGAAAGTCATAATTGTCTTTATCATGTGTGTTATTTTGATGTCTTTATATTACAAGTCTATGTTATATCTTTAATCTGCATATCTTAACAAGATGTGGTGTTTTCAGAATCAACGAGACAAATGTTCTATGAGATGGGAGTAATGGAGAAACACAGAGTTCTTTGTCTCATCCAGAAATCCCCCTTTAGCACAGATCACCTTACACAGACATGCACACAAGCATATCATTGGCTGAAAAAGTAGTGTAAGCCCCACCTCCGAGAGTCAAAACCCGGTGCCCCGCGAAATACACTCTCTTGCCTTTTTGCCTCTCTCGTTTCTTGCCTCTTGTTGTTTTCCAGAAGCACGCTCTTGTTTTCAGAGGGAGAACAGGTCAGAGAAGAACAATGGAGAATTGATCAGATGAGTTGCTCATAGAGATTTGAAGAGCACGGAAAGATGAGAGTATGAGCCGTGGAGAAGACGACGGAGGGGAGGAAGGAGGAGGACGGAGCAGGACCCAAAGAAAGACGAAGAAGACCCGAACAAAGAAACAGATTGAAATACTCTGAAGATGCACGTTTTACGTGTTTTTGTTCGTCCCTCGCCATCCACGTCCTTCTACGTCGCACGTCCTAACCTCCGCTGTTTCACGCCATCATCACCTTTCCCTACCAAGAAAGCCAACTCCAAGCAACCTTTTATTAATCTTCTGTGAACTTAAGTTCACTTCATCAGAGAAGCAACGGACCCACTGACATCAGAAGATTCGATCATCTAACAGCAAAACCCTCAACACCATCGTCCCCGTTTCCCGGTGGAAAGGAGCAACGGAGAAGCTAAAAAGTCAGCCACGACAGCCAGGAAGGCCCAGAGAACGGAAGAGAAATCCCCTCGGACCCGCGTGGCCGCTACCATGGTCCGAACCGACTGAACAGAACTTCAGCACAGTAAGACCGACCCGTTTTCACCTTAAAGTGGGTTTGATGGATGTCTCGAGGCTTTCACAGAATGATAAATTAATCCGAAATGTCAGTATTTAGATTCAAATAGTCAGCCAACCCAAACTATTTGAATAAATCCAGTAACTCTCCATTCCCCATATTTTATTTTATATTCACTAAGTGTTTTATATAATCACCCATATTCCATGCATCTCCTGTTTGTTTAAAGGTTCATGTCTAAGATCATATCATTGTAATAAACAGTTCATATATCTATATATATGTTATAATCACAGATTGTGTCGTATGCTTTCTTTACGTAATGTCTGTCCAACCAAACGAGAACTTCACGAAAGTAGCGAGATATGAGACTGATTATTAATTGAATATTAATTTAACACCAGGATCGTAAGATTTCGAACAGTTTTCCTACCTGACTGTGACTTAAATTAAGTCAAAACCTAGGTTGGTGGTGCCCTGAATTCGAGGTAAGGTTTATTTGAGACTGTAAGAACATCTCATAAATCCTTATATTTAATAGGTATATAAATACCCGGTAACGCTACACCATGATTAAGATGAAATTAATCTTTGATAAGGTAATCTTTGTCATTATGTCTACAATTGCTCTCACATGTACACTATACAGTCATTTGCCAGTTCAGTGTGTCCTCAGCAGACATCACTTTGCTCCGTCTTATTAACAGATTACTTACTTTTCATCCATGTGAGTTACACCGTTTGTCAAGAGATAGGAGAGAGTCATGTCAGTCTACATAGACAGAGTGCTGGCCAATGTCTATTGTGACCCCCCTCTCCCCTTTTGGTCTGCCACTCGCCTTAACACCAGCATCCATCAGCTCTGGATACAGGTCGTCATTAATCAGCGGTACAATCTGGACATCATGCCGATGTGGCCACAGCACCTGAGTAGTGATGGAGGAAAAGGAGGACACTACAGATTCTGCTGCAATTTTGCATTTTAACCAGACACAAAGATGGGGAAATTTTTTAAATCATGGGAAATGACCAGGAAGGCACGTTAGGAAACTTGAGATGTATTGGAGAATAGAAGCCATTTTTTTTTTTAAAACAAGCAAGTCTTGGAAAAAAAGGTACTTGCTGGATCAACAAACATTTTTGAGAAATTGACGATATGAGGTACAAACTGATGAATTTTCTATATTTACCTCCGCCAAGGAGGTTATGTGATCGCCCGAGTTTGTCTGTTTGTCTGGATGTTCGTTCGTCTGTTCGTGCTGCAATCTTGCGACCTGCCACAAGGTGGCGCGACCTCAAGGTGCTAAAGGCAAACAGAGCCAAAGCCAGACAGAATGCATAGTGCGCGGATTGAATGCATATTGCGTGGATTTGCTGTAATTGGCACAACAAAAGATTGCAACGGCAAGCCAGTGTGCATAACTGCATATAGCGTGCCCAAAGCCGGACAGAATGCATAGTGCGCGGATTTACTTGCACGGCAAGCCAGTGTGCATAACTGCATATAGCGTGCCCAAACCCAGACAGAATGCATAGTGCGCGGATTTACTTGCACGGCAAGCCAGTGTGCATAACTGCATATAGCGTAAAAATAACGGCGAACACGGCTTCCCGACAGAACACTGCTTCCCGACAAAACATAATAATAATAATATTAATAATAATTAATAACGGCGAACACTGCTGTTCAATAATGAATAGGGAGAAGGGAATGCCTCTTCTGCTGACAGCGCCAAAGAACAAGTAGCCCACATCAGGAACGTATGTCCATACATGGCTCGCTATCCACAGGTAGGTTGGCGGTTGGCGGAGGTCTGCAGTCTCTGAGTGCATTTCTAGTTTTGTATAAATAGGACCTAAAGTATGATATTTTGTATCTTTTTTCAATCCAACAATCCAACCAAAAATTTGGGACTAATTACTATCATACCTGGTAATTTATTCATTAAAAAAAAAGGCAAGGCAAGTTTATTTGTAGAGCACAATTTGTACTCAAGGCAATTCAAAGGGCTTTTGAACCATAACCCCATAAAATCACAGAAAGGCAAATAAAATCATTCCAACAAACATAAAAAAGAATAATTAATTAATTAATTTAAAAGCGAAGAGTACAGATAAAACACTTTCAGGTGTCATATGCACAGCTAAATAGAACCATTTTCAGCCTGGATTTAAACATTGTCAGAGTTGAAGCCTGTTTCACATCTTCTGGAAGACTGTTCCAGATTTTAGGAGCATAAAACTGAAACGCAGCCTCACCTTGTTTAGTCCTGACTCTGGGCACCAGCAGGAGACCCCTCCCTGAGGTTCTCAGAGTCCCAGTTGGTTCATATGGCTCTAACATGTCAGAGATGTACTTTGGCGCTACACCATGAAGAGACGTTGTACACAAGCAGAGCTGTTTTAAAGTCTATTCTCTGAGTGACAGGAAGCCAGTGCAGAGATCTAAGCACTGGACTAATATGGTCGTATTTCCTGGTTCTAGTCAGGACTCGAGCAGCAGCGTTCTGAATGTACTGCAGCTGTCTTACAGCCTTTAGAGAGCCTAACCTGCTGGACACAAATGCATGGATTAGTCTTTCTAAGTCTGGTTTAGACACTATTCCTTTGATTCTGGCAATGTTTTTTAGATGGTAAAAAGCTGCTGATGTTACTGATTTAATGTGGCTGTTAAAATTCAGGTCTGAGTCCAATATTACCCCGAGATTTTTAACTTGATAATTAGGTTTTAGAGAGAGAGTCTCAAGGTGACTGATAACAGTTTCTCTTTGTTTCTGTGGGCCACACACAATGATTTCAGTTTTGTCTGAGTTTAGCTGGAGAAAATAGTTTTGCATCCACACACTGATCTGTTTAATGCAGTGACACAATGTCTCTACCTTTGCCTGCGTCTCTGTTCAGGCGAATATTGTCTGTCACCTTGATCAGAGCTGTCTCAGTGCTGTGGTGGGGCCTAAAGCCTGATTGGAAAGTATCAAAAGCATTGTTAGACAGGAGAAAGTCGATAAGCTGTAGGTATACAACTTTTTCTAGGACTTTGCCTAAGAATGGCAGGTTTGATATGGGCCGGTAGTTGTTCAGTACTGTGGCATCAAGATTGCTCTTCTTTAGAAGAGGTTTAATGACAGCGGTTTTTAAGGCCTTTGGAAATGTTCCAGTCTGGAGTGAGATGTTGACTAGATGAGCGAGTTGTGGTAACAAACTGCTCAGCACAGACTTTAGAAATCTAGTGGGCAACTCATCAAGGCAGCACGTTGATGAACTCAGACTGCAGATGATCTCTTCGACTGTTTTGTCAGTGACAGGTGTGAAATGCGTCAGCTCTAGGTGTCTAGCTGGCTGGAGAGTAGTTATTTGTGTTGTGGAAATTATTGCATTTTTAATGCCTTGAACTTTGTCATTAAAGAATATTGCAAACTCATTACACTTGGATGTAGAAATGAGTTCTAAAGGCAGTGAAACTGGAGGGTTTGTTAATCTGTTTACTGTAGCAAACAGGACACGAGAGTTGTTACTGCAGTTTTTGATGATTTCAGAAAAATAACTCTCCCTTGTTCTACGCAAAGTCTGGTTGAACACATATAGCTTTTCTTTGTAAATCTCATAATGAACCTGGAGCTTTGACTTGTGCCATTTCCATTCGGCTCTCCGGCACTCCCTTTTCTGTACCCTGACCGACTCTTCTTTCCTCCATGTCCCCCTTTGCCTACTTTTAACCATTCTAACCTTGACAGGAGCAATGGTATCCAAAACACTTAAGAGACTTGATGTGTAAGAGTTCAACAGATCATCAACATTAGAACACGGGGTGTTCTCAAACCTAATCATTTATATAAACTGTGTCCCTGTTCTGTCATTTATGAGTCTTCCCTGATCCACTGCAGACTCAACTGCTGATTTGGGTGTAACAGACGGGTCAAGTGTTTAGCAACTAACAAGTGTCCAAGGACAGTTTGTAATATTTGGAAAAACATTGCAACAGGGCACCACTGGTTCAAGTCAGAAGCTAACTAAAACGCAGTATCAGTCTAAAAAAATATTAGTCTACATGTGTGAATCTGGGACAGATATGACACGTACAAAGCAGATATGAAGGCTCAGAATCTGAGCACTAACATTTGCAACATACACAATGACCACAAACCATTTCTCCTTAAAAACAGTGCAACGGAATTGATTAAAGATAGCACAATGATTAAATAAATGGTAGTTGAATAAACACAATTGTCTACTAACCTAATACTATGTACAATATAAACAAGCAAATGGAGAAACACCAATAGTATGTGTATGCATTAGAGGTTGTGTGTGGACGTGTGTATTGGAGGAGAGGAAAGGACCCTGAAACAAGATGGCAGCTGTGAACATGTGCTCAGTAAGTCATGTGTTAGCCAGAAAAGCTGCAACAATGGGAATGTGTAGCGCACGTTACATTTGCCAGCATGTGAAATCGAACAGCAAAATGATACGCCCTGACAGAAAGATCATGCAGCGCAGGATATTCAAATCCCTGTCTGGGTGTCTAGATCTGGTGTAGAAAGACTTCAAATGAGTGTGTGATTTATGTTATGGTGCCAGGTTGAACAAAAACAGTCGTCGTTATTTTGCATGGACAATTACAACCAACATCAACTCAAATTAACCCTACTTTCTAAACATTATCATCACAATACCTTAGAAAAGACAAGTCAATACAATGCACTTTCAGAACAGATGATGTCCAATGCTTAGCCATGTGGCACTGAAATTAATGCTAATGCCCAGTGTGTTCTGGTACCACAGTACTTGGAAATGTTCAGTCCTTGAAGAAAAGAGCTGGAAACAGATTGTGTCCAATCATGGTAAAGTGTAAATCCCTTGTGCTCTCAAGAAGAACCATTCTGGACGCTTCTTCTGGTCCTGTTGGAGTTATCTCTCAAGCTAACTCTGGATCTCTGTACACCTACCTTTGCTTGGTCAGCTTTGTTTGTGGAAAGAGAGAGAGGGACCAGAGCCAAATGCAGGCCGCTCTGAAAGCTGTAGGTTGTGAGAGCAAATTGAGTAGAGGTTTCACAGGCCTTAGTTGTGAGGAGAAGGAGTTGTGTTACCTCTGCCCTCTGAAGACTAGGGTTAGCGTTAGGGGAGGGTAACCCTACTGACTCACTGAGTGCATCAAGGGATGTGGCTACCTGGAAAGGAGGCCATGGACTTTCAAAGTAAAGTCCACTTTCCTCCACAAATGAATGACTTCAGTTTGGGAGGTCCCCAACACCAGTAAGTCAATCATGTGTTGTAGAATGGAGGGCTCTTCACTGTTTATGGTGCAAATAAGGTTTATATTGACAATTAGGTACCTGTAATACAGGTTTTATTGTGCTGAAACAAGAGCAGAGCATCAGATGCAGATGTATGAGAGGCTGTGAATTAATATCAACTGGAGAGACACTTTCAGAAAGCATTCCTCTGTCAAGGCCAACGCTTAAACCTGAAATGAAAAGAAGGATGGAAGGAAAATCCTTCAGATCAAAAGATCAGACATGAGGTTTGTAACATTTTAATGGCTTCCTCAAATGGTTACAGCAATAGTATTCAGTCATGTACATAATCAGTCACATTTACACTGCTAGCCTAACCCAAAAATGACTTGCATGGCTGATTTATCAAGGTTGGTGGGGGATGATGAATGGACCCAAACAGCAGACCTGAATCATGAGTTGAAGAAAATCTAAAATTAATCTATTACAAAAATGAATAAAAGGCTGGATGAGGAACTATTAAAGGTAACTAAAATTAAGAATAGGAACAAGAACACAACTGACTGAAAAAATAACCAAAGGGGATGTGGCAAGGATCTGGCAATGACTGAGAGTCTTCAAGGAGACTATATATTGTGTGGAGAGTGATTAGTGAATGAGTGCAGCTGAGAATAATGAACACAGGAGGCACTGGAGCTAATAACCAGACAGGAGGGAACTGGGGAAAGCTATGGGTGAGAATGTAAAACAAATCTGAGGACGTAGGACCAAAAATTTATTGGACACTCAAAACATCTATCTAGTAGCACTGTCGCCTCACAGCAAGAGGGTTCTTGGCATAGGCGGCAGGTGAGCCCGACATTTGGCAAGGCACCAAAATCGACGTTTGTTTTTTTTTTTAACCAAAAATGGCATAAAAATTAGTTATTTAGCATGATTAACTCTTTCGGTGCCATTGACATGTATAGATGTCAATTTAAAAAAAACGCTGACTGCCAAAGACGTCTATAGACGTCAATTGCGTTTTTTAACGGAGCGGGCTGGGGGACAATCTAGCGGAGTTTGTCACTAAATCTTAGGCTTGTAAACACTAAACAGAGAATATACTGGCAAAATTACCCGCAAGGTGGCAGCAGTGCCACTTTGCACAAAAAAAGAAGCTCGTTTTCTCCGTTTGTTTGGTCAAACAGCTGTTTTTGGTGAAACCAACCTATGTTCTACTGTCTATTACTAAAGGACTGAAAATGGTAGAAACAAACTTTTTTTCCTGATGAAAGAAGAGAGTCTACTCTTTCGTTTGGTAATTTCGGTGTGTACATAGTCATAAGACACACTTTTCTGTGGGTCTTGGAAAATCAGTCAAAATACTGTAAAACACTTGGCAGTATGGGTCTCTCTGAACTAAAAATGGCTGGCAGCCAATGAGTTAATAACAATAACACAAGGATTCTGTTTTAGGCAAGGCAAGGCATCTTTATTTATATAGCGCATTTCATACCACAGGCAACTCAATGTGCTTTACATAAAGACAAGGCATTTAAAAGAACAGCATAAAGCAGCAATTTAAAGAGAAAAAAAATAGAATAAAAATTAAAAACACAGTTAAAAGCAATCAAAGAAGAGGGGAAAAAGAAAGATATAAACTCAACCATACGCACACCGAAAGAGAAATGTTTTTAACCTTGATTTAAAAGTGCTTACAGTTGTGGCTGATTTCAGTTCTGCTGGTAGTTTGTTCCAGTTGTGTGCAGCATAACAGCTAAAAGCTGCTTCACCGTGTCTAGTTTGAACTCTGGGCTCCACTATCTGACCTGAGTCAGCAGATCTCAGAGCTCTACTGGGTTTATACTCTGCTAGCATGTCATTCATGTATTCTGGACCTAAACCATTCTGTGATTTGTAGACGAGTAGCAGAACTTTAAAATCTATTCTGTATCTGACCGGGAGCCAATGTAAAGACTTGAGAACTGGGGTGATGTGATCTGATCTCTTTGTTCTGGTTAAAACTCGGGCTGCAGCGTTCTGAATGAGCTGCAGCTGTTTGAGACTCTCTAAAATAAAAAAGGAGGACATGACAGTGACGGTGTGGAATTAATTTCCAAGACTAACAAGTGTCCTGACTGTCTGTCTAGCATTTAAGGATTTTTTCTTTCTTCCACAATACAAGCAGATACATTATACACACCTACAAGGCTACGGTGAGCCACAGCCACAGCCTCTCATCTCATCACTCATTTAATAGGCTACATAGACATGGCCCAGTTAAAAATTAAGCGTTCAAATGAATTTTTTTGTTTTACTTTTGCCTTGAAAAAAAGTTTGTATATCCATTTTATGCTTTTTCCAAAATACTACAACCAAAAGCAGCACCATGTGACATTGAAATTATATATTTATTTCTGGCTTACAGGTGTTACAAATATCCCAAAGTGGCAACTGTTTAGAGTAGTCAGAATATGGCATTGACCAAGAAAGCAGTGTGCACATAAAGTAATATCAGCATCTGAAGTTTAAAGTTAGTGATAAACTTTAGGATTTTTTATGATTATTATGATCATAGGAGAGGCTAATTTGAGCATATTAAGGCCAATAAGTCTTATTAGTTCGGGCTCTTTTTAACAGGGTGTTATTGTTGTGTAAAACATGCAGCCCTAGATGAGTCCAATTGAATATACACTCCTGATCAAAATCTTAAGACCAGTTAAAAAATGGCATGAATTTGCATTTTGCACTGTTGGGTCTTAGGAAGGAAAAAGAGGGAAAAAAAACCCCACTGTAACACCATTCAAAGGATATCTGTTGGGACAGGGAAACACAAGTTATTGACCACAATAATGTCACATGTACATAATATCATTTGAGAAATTAAACAGGGGAAAAAGAGAGTAAAGTGAGGAAAGGTGTGACAGATGAGGCCCCCCAGCAGTCTAGGCCTATAGCAGCTTAACTATGGGATGTTTCAGGATCACCTGAGCCATCCCTAACTATAAGCTTTATCAAAAAGGAAAGTTTTAAGACTGGTCTTAAAAGTGGAAAGCGTGTCTGCTTCCCGGACATTTACTGGCAGCTTATTCCACAAGAGAGGGGCCTGATAACTGAAGGCTCTGCCTCCCATTCTACTTTTAGAAACTCTGGGAACCTCAAGTAAACCTGCAGTTTGGGAACGAAGTGCTCTGTGAGGAAAATATCTTATAATGAGATCTTTAAGATATGATGGAGCTCGGTCATTAAGAGCTTTATATGTGAGGAGAAGAATCTTAAATTCTATTCTGAATTTAACAGGGAGCCAATGAAGAGAAGCTAAAACTGGAGAAATATGATCTCTCCTGTTAGTTCTCATCAGAACTCTGGCTGCAGCATTTTGGATCAGCAGAAGGCTTTTCAGAGAATATGTGGGACAGCCCAATAATAAAGAATTACAGTAGTCCAATCTTGAAGTAACAAATGCATGGACTAGTTTTTCTGCATCACTCTGAGACAAGATGTTCCTGATTTTAACAATATTATGAAGATGAAAGAAGGCAGTCCTAGGAACCTGTTTTATATGCGAGTCAAATGATAAATTCTGTTCAAAAATAACTCAGAGGTTTCTCACTGTAGTACGAGAAGCCAAGAAAATACCATCTAGAGTAACTATATCGCTAGACAATTTCAGGTCAGGTCCAAAGATAACAATTTCAGTTTTGTCTGAATTTAGAAGCAGACAGTTCTGAGTCATCCAGGTCTTTATGTCTTTAAGACATGCTTGTAGTCTGATCTACCTATTGGGTTCATCTAGTTTTATAGATAAGTACAGCTGAGTATCATCTGCATAGCAATGGAAATTTATGCCATGCTGTCTAATAATGTTACCTAATGGAAGCATGTATAAAGTGAAAAGAATTGGTCCAAGCACAGAACCCTGAGAAACTCCATGACTTACTCTGGTGTGTGAGGAAGATTCTTCATTTACAAGAACAAACTAAAATCTTTCAGATAAATATGACTTAAACCAGCCTAATGCAGTTCCTTTAATCCCAATAACATGTTCAAGTCTGTGTAATAAGATACTATGATCGACCGTATCAAATGCAACTCTGAGATCCAACAGGACAAGCACAGACACAAGTCCACTATCAGAGGCTAAGAGGAGATTTCAATTTCAATTCATTTTTATTTATATAGCGCCAAATACAACAAATGTCATCTCAAGGCACTTAGATAATAAAGTCCAATTCAAGCCAATTGGAATTCAATTAATTGTAATCATAATTATTCATAAAATAATCCAATTCGTTCATATAGAGCCAATTCAAAAACAATTTCCTAGCTAAGGAAACCAACAGATTGCACCGAAACTTGTCTTCAGTCCAATCTCCCGTCCTGAGCATGCCTGAGGCGACTGTGGAAAGGAACGACTCCCTTTTAACAGGAAGAAGTCTCTGGCAGAACCAGACTCTGGAAGGGTGGCCATCTGCCTCGACCAGCTGGGGTTTGAGAAGACAGAAAGGGGTGGGTGGAGCACTGTAACACCATTCAAAGGATATCTGTTGGAACAGGGAAACACAAGTTAATGACCACAATAATGTCACATATACATAATGTCATTTGAGAAATTAAACAGGGGAAAAAGAGAGTAAAGTTAGGAAAGGTGTGACAGATGAGCTCCCCCAGCAGTCTAGGCCTATAGCAGCTTAACTATGGGATGTTTCAGGATCACCTGAGCCATCCCTACCTATAAGCTTTATCAAAAAGGAAAGTTTTAAGCCTGGTCTTAAAAGTGGAAAGGGTGTCTGCTTCCCGGACATTTACTGGCAGCTTATTTCACAAGAGAGGGGCCTGATAACTGAAGGCTCTGCCTCCCATTCTACTTTTAGAAACTCTGGGAAATAGAAGGTCAAGGAAGGAAGATGGCCGCTTGAGCTCAGAGCCCCACATTTCTGCAGCGCTTAATTTAAAGTTCTACAAACTTCACCCAACTATTTCTGAGAAGATTCCTCTGGTTCAAATTCCTTAGACACCAACGATCATGCCGCCAAGAAAAGATGTACAGAAAGATAAAGAAAAGAACAAACCAGGTGAAAACCAAGACGCCGAGGACGATTTCGACCTGGCCGACATAATGGCTGAATTAAAAACCCAGCGTCGGGACATTATAAGCCGGCTCGAAAGCATTGATAGCCGCTTGGATGATGTTATCACTGAAACCACAACAATGAAAGAGGAAATATCGCAAGCTAACGAAGCACTAGACAAACATCATCAGTGTTTGATCTCAGCTGAACAAAGAATCTCTGACCTCGAGGACACTTTGCAAATAACCAATAGAGATTTACACCGTGCTCAAAAGTTGATTGAAACCCTCGAATCAAAGACAGACAACCTGGAAAACAGAGGAAGAAGAAAGAATCTGATTCTGCTGGGTC
This sequence comes from Odontesthes bonariensis, assembly GCF_027942865.1. Taxonomy (NCBI): domain Eukaryota; kingdom Metazoa; phylum Chordata; class Actinopteri; order Atheriniformes; family Atherinopsidae; genus Odontesthes; species Odontesthes bonariensis. The sequence goes on along the minus strand of NC_134512.1, from coordinate 5,791,674 downwards.
TTCCCGAAAAGACTGAAGCTGGACATATCTTTGAATTCATTCAACGGAAGATAACGGAGTGGCTGACCATTCACAATCATCAACCTCTCGAGTTTGAACGCATCCATCGCGTGGGTCAGCTGCAGCCTCCCCCAAAGAAGGGCAAACCGAATAACTCCCCGAGACCGGTTATGATCCGCTTTTTGCGGTTCCGAGATTGCGACAGGATCTTTCAAGCAGCAAGAAAGAAGACAACTCCAATAAGCGAGGGAGAAGCGGCGCTTACCTTTCGCCAGGATCTGTCAGCAGAAGTTCGCCGTAAACGCAGGGAATTCTCGGAGATGATAGTCCTTCTCCGTGAGAAGGATATGTTCAGAGGCTTCGCCTATCCCCATCGGCTCCGTGCCTTCCATGACGGCAAGATTGAACTTTTCGACACTCCTTCAGAGGTAAAAACTTTCATTGATGAGTTGAACATGCAACCCACCGACATTCAACAAGAGTCGGAGCATTGATAGCTTGTGCGGTGTAGGTAAGACTTGATTTTCATTGACTGGCGAGAAGTGATCCCTGAACGGATTTTCTTTGAACTTTGAATTGAAGTCCTTAATGTATCCCCTAACTTAACCCTTTAAGCGCCAAAGTCGCAATATTGCGACAAGAAGTGGTGTTGACTTTAACAGACGATAGAGCCAAGCAGAGTGTCAAATTTGCCTTATACTCCCGTCCACTAGTTGGCAGACATCCCCAACTTATACTTTGGGTCGGAATACGTCACACTGTAATGTAAAATGTTCGAGGAAGTCCATTCCAAGTTGTAGGAGAAAAAACCGGAGAAATTGTGCCACGGATCTTGATTGCTGAAGCGGTATTGCTGGATTACAAAAGTTGGAGACAAAATAAATAAAAGATGACTGGGAAAAAGTTTACTTATAGTGATGTGATGGGTTTCCTGTTCGCCGATTCTGATTCAGAAGGGGAAAATCTTTGTTTTGGAGATGACGGTCGGTCAACTAGTGAGCTCGCTGGTGCGTCTTTGCATGGCAATGGCGGTGCTGGGCAAAGCGAGGAAAATTGGAAAGGCTACTAGGAGTGTTGGTATTCGTAGGGGGGCTGGTGGGAATGGTGGAAACAGTGTAGGTGAGAGTGGCGCTGGGACCAGCGTGAGTGTTAATTCTTTCTAGCCTACCGTGCTAGCCATGGTGCTTTACTGCGCGTCAATGCTGCGGCTGTGCAACGCACCAATGTCTCCAAAGCACAAAACACTACATTTTCCAACTCTTTGCCAAACACAAGCAGGGGTAAACGGGGACTTAGTGTCCGTAGAAGGGTTGGTGGGTGTCGGATTGGCCGCAGGGGTCTGAATAGGGCGGAAAGTAGCGAAGATGAAGCGTTGCTAAATGGGAGAGGGGGTGAGAGGAATGAACGTGGCCGGACTGCCCGTGGGAGAGGCAGCAGGGGGAGGCTAAACAGGGCTGGTAATGGTGACTGGGTCTTTTTGAGAGATGAGGAAGTTTTACAGGAATGGATAAAACCCTTTGATGAGGCAATTGGCTATCGTGGTGATAGAGAAATTCAGACTGAATCACAACCTCTCGATTTTCTGTCCCTCTTGGTGTTTACATGTGTTTGCTACTATATGGCACAGCAGTAGTCAAAATGTACAATTCTTAGTTTTATTATACTGTTTTCCTGTTCATTTGTTATGTGGTTAGCATAACAAAGGGACAGGGAATAATCTGTCTAAACAATTTCAACATCCATTCAAAATATCAATCTTGAAAGTTGGCCGCCACTATCTGGTGTCAAAGTATGCAAATTAGATTAGTAAATTATTCCCCACATACACTTAGGGTGATTCTCAATATTGTGCCAACTGTCTGTGTGCTGTGCCTTGCCATGAGAGGTTCCACACTCTAAAGAACTACAAACTGTAATCTGGATAGATGGGCACAGATAAGGCCTCTGCTTCTGAAAAACGCCTACTGTTTATATGAGTTTTGTGGTATAATAATGGTTATAATTTGCAACATTTGGCTTACAATTCACTGTTTGCTTGTCCATTTGATATGTGGATAACATAACAGATGGATGGAGGGGTGGATATGATGAAAAAAGTTCAACACTATCAACAATATAATTTATTTCCTGAGAATTATCGAATTCCAAAATGGCCGCCACCATATGACGTCATAATATGCAAATTAGATAAGAAAATTTACGACCTACAGGAAATTCAGGTCATTCCCAATATGTCTCTCATTTACACTTTGTCTCTATCTCTAACCATTTAGAAGCCACAGCCTTTTGAAATTTAGATGTCAAAATCTAGTCTTTTTTTAAAAAAAACCTGGCGCCTAAAGGGTTAAGATCCGGTATGGGGTTACTTTGGTTTCAGTAAGGATTACGGCAAAAACAGCAGCAAATTGTCTTATGTGCCTATAGACTGTTATTAGCTTTGAATGTTAAAGTAACTTTTCCAGACGTGTGCGTGTCTCCTTCCGTAAACACAGCACAACGTCACAGCGCCACGAGGTGATTAACCCCTCATCAGCCGGAGGGACGAAAAAATGGCGACGCTGTGAGTGACACGCTAGAGGGAGCTCCTCACAAGAACATTCTTTTGAACTTATTCAACATCCTCAATGGTAGCTTATCTACCTGTCATCATCTACAAAACCATCATTATTCAACAATAACGTTTTGTTATACTATTTACTTTCATCAAAGTTTTTTATTTTTTTCTCTCTGTGAACGCGTATCCTACCAAGTTACTTAGCCTACTTGCTAACGTGTTCACTTCACAAGAACTAGCATAAAACGAAGTATGCCATCGAAGGAGAACAAGCGCAAATCAAAGGACTTTTCCATGGAAGTTGGCGCAAATCTTACTGTGGACACCGAGGATCTGGACGCATTGCTCCTCCCGCTACCTGAAACGCCGAGCAAAGAGCCAGCTTCAAAAAAGGGCAGGTGGGGTGATAGCTCTGATGATGTTAACCCAGACGTGGCTATGGCCATCATCTCTTCCCTCAAAACAGTCATTAATGATAGAGCGGATATGCTTGACCAAGGCGAGGGTCTAAAGGCCTCGGTTGAGTTTATAACTAATGAAATAAAGGACATTAAATGCAATGCTGATCGCACAGAGAAACGCGTCGTGGTTACAGAAAATAAGATTACTGATCTGGAGAGCAAGGTGGCTGAATTGGAACGTTATAAAAGACGCTGGAACCTGCGTTTGTATGGCGTGTCGGAGCAACAAGGGGAAAATGTGTGACAACGCGCAGTGGACGTGTGCAAATCAGTGGTTCCCGGTCTTGCACACAAAGCTGACACCCTCATCGACTCCGTTCACAGGCTGGGGAAATTGAAGAAATCTACAACGGCGCGATCGACGGACAACGCAGCACCTCACGCAGTAACCAACACAACCACAAGGCCACGAGGGATAATTCTTCAATTCACAATGCGTCACTTTCGCGACGCTGTGTGGAAAGCGGCAAAGAACTGCCGCTTCCTGACCGACAACAATCTACGCTTTGCTGAGGATCTCTCTCCTGCCGACCGTGAATCCCGCCAACAGCTGTGGCCTCTTGTTGAAAAGGCCCGCGCGGGAGGATACCGTGCCTACTTCGCCGGTCCAAAGGCTTTCGTGGATGGCGAAGAACTGACGCCTTCACTGCTGGAGTCTATAACGACGAAAAAAAGATCCAGTGCTTCAGTGCACCCAGATGTGCACTAGAGTTGTGGATTAAGATCCACAACAAATGCCAGGTCCACAAGGTTATCCCTACTTTATTTTAGGCTACATTTAAGTACTCACTGTAGCATCTGTTCCATCTACTCTCCTGTTCACTTCTCTTTTGTATGCATACTGATACCTTAAAATTGAAAGGTGGCTTATCTATTATAGCCTATTTTTGATGGCTAACTCTATTTTGATGGTTAACTCTATTCCTGTTACCATGAGGATAGTGAAAACATGAAGAGGATCACTCCCTTGCTCTAAGTGATCTCTCGCAACACTCTATGTTCCCTGATATTTCGCTGTGTTCTGTTAACGCTAGAGGTTTACGAAATGATTTAAAACGAAAAGCTATTTTTCTTTATGCAAAAGGGCAAAATTCTGACTTCTGTTTTATTCAAGAATCACATGCTAGTCCCAATGATGCAAAATTCTGGAAATCCCAATGGGGCGATGATATTTTCTTTTCCTATGGCTCTACACACTCGGCAGGGGTTTTAATTTTAAAACATAGATTTCAGGGTAAAATAATTGAATCCATTGTTGACCTTGAAGGTCACTATCTTTTTCTTGTGGTATCTCTAGATGACGCTCTCTTTCTCCTGGGCAACATATATGGCCACAACTCTTCCAAAAAAAAACACAACTTTCTTTGATAACATAGAAACTCAAGTGGAATATATTTGCAGTAGATATCCAAACATTCGTGTAGTTCTGGGCGGGGACTTTAATGAAACCATTTGTAATAGTGTTGATCGTTTTCCTGCAAGATCCTCTCGAGGGACATCCCCTCTTTCTGGTGTGATGTTTCGTTTAGGGTTGCTGGATGCTTGGAGAAATAAAAACCCCACCACTACTCAGTTCACCTGGTCAAATAAATCAGGGTCGCTTAAATCAAGATTAGATTACTGGTTAATTTCACGTTCTTTGTCTCCATATGTGTCTAGGTGTGAGATCCTACCTTCTCCGTTATCTGATCATAACTGCATTGTAATTAAATTAGCTGATAATAACGTTCAGCCTGGCAAATTTACTGCATACTGGAAACTGAATTCTTCACTTCTTGAGGATGAGGCGCTAGTAGAAGCCATTAACGCCACAATAAGTTCATATTTCATGAAAGCTAGTAATGAAAACAAATTCTGCAGCAACTGGGAACTTCTCAAATTTGAGATTCAATCTACTTTCAGGAAAGCTGGTGCTAAAAAAGCTAAACTAAACAAATCAGTAGAGACAGTTGTTATTAATAGAATAATACATTTATCCAGTATTCCTTATGATGACTTAAATGAAAACCAAAAAGCTGAATTGGTGGAAATGCAACATAAACTAGATGATATATATTCTTGTAAAGCTAATGGTGCTTTTGTTCGTTCTAGAAGACGATGGCTTGAGGAAGGAGAAAAGAATACAAGATATTTTTTTAACTTAGAAAAGCAGCGCTCTCAATACAACACTATAAACAAACTAATTTCAAATGGTACTGTTTTGACAACTCATAGTGATATCTCTAATACTTGTAAGGATTTCTACCAAAACCTTTATCTTTCTCAATATTCACAGTCGAAAGCTGATGACTTCTTTAACCCACTCCTGTCTAATAATCTAGCTTCTATTTCCCAAGTTGACAAAACTTTTTGTGACTCCGTTATCCAACCCATGGATATAAGGGAAGCAATTAACCGGCTTAAGTTAAATAAGTCACCTGGTAATGATGGCTTAAATGCTGAGTTTTATAAGAAATTTACTGAAGTACTTGTTCCCTTCCTACATAAAGTTTATTTAGAATGTTTAGATATTGGGGTTCTCCCCCCTTCCATGAGTCAAAGTATCATTACCCTACTTCCAAAGCCCCACAAAGACCACTTTTATTTAGAGAATTGGAGACCAATAAGTTTACTAAACAACGACTACAAGATCCTGGCAAGTATACTGGCCAAAAGGATAAAAAATGTACTAAATAGCATAATAGATGAATATCAGTCCGGTTTTGTTAAAGAAAGGTTAATATCAAATAATATTAGACTAGTTCTTGACCTTATAGACTATGCCCACCTCACCTCTGATGAGGGTTTCCTTGTTTTCCTAGATTTTTACAAGGCGTTCGATACAGTTGAACATCCCTTTATTTTTAAAGCTTTGGAAGTTTTCGGTTTTGGTGAAAAATTCCTTAAGGCTATAGAGACGCTGTATAAAAACAGTAATGCCTCCATTAAATTAAAAAAATGGTACAACGTCGAGATTTGACATAAAACGTGGAATCCGACAAGGATGCCCTTTATCTCCTTTCCTTTTCCTTTTACCTATGCAGTTATTAGCCACTCACATCAAATGCAGTAAAATAGAGGGAATCTCTATTGCTGATCAGTCACTATTAATCAGTCAACTAGCAGACGACACCACCCTATTCCTAAAAAATGGAGATCAGGTTCCTCTATCTATAAAAACTATAAAACCTTTTTCAGATGCCTCAGGCTTGACCCTTAACCTCTCTAAATGTGAAATCTTTGCTCTGAAACCTTCAACAATTGATTCAATTTACAATATACCGGTGAAAAGTGAGGTAAAATATTTGGGCATCATTTTATGCAGGGATCAAAAAAGAAGAACACTATTAAACTTTGACCCTCTCATTCCAATAATTTAAAAAAAAGCTGAATTCATGGTTGCAGCGGGATCTATCTATCACTGGAAGAGTTTTACTTGCAAAAACTGAAGCCTTATCCCGAGTGATTTATCCAGCTATGGTTCTAGATGTCCCACAAGATTTTTGCAGTAAGTTAGATAGATTAATAGTAGATTTTGTGTGGAGATCTAGATCTCACTTAATAAAAAAGAATGTTATGATGGCTGATCACTCTTCAGGGGGTTTCAATCTCATCGACTTTTCTTTACTTAACAACTCGTTTAAAATAAAATGGGCAAAGCTACTCCTAAAATATCCTTCTTCCATTTGGAACTGTATCCCTAACCATCTTTTTAAATCTGTGGGAGGATTCGGTTTCCTTACTCGTTGTAATTATAACATATCTAAGCTTCCTTTGGCCCTAGCAAACTTCCACAAGCAAATGCTTTCCTGTTGGTCTCTTATGTACAATCACAATTTCTCACCACACTCATATTTTATATGGAATAATAAGGATATCACTTACAAGAACAAAACTTTATTTTATCATTCTTGGTTTGACAAAAATATCATTGTAGTTTCACAACTGTTTGATGAGAATGGTGTATTATATACATATAGAGACTTTATGGATAAGTTTTCTTTTCCTGTACCACCTAAAGAATATCCTATAATCTTTGATGGGATCCCATCTGGTGTCAGATTTCTTCTTGACACCTGCCCTAAAGGTCTCTGTCAGTCTCCTCCAGACCTTAATTCTTCCTCTCTCTTTATTGATGGTGATCTTTTTATTAGCAATAAGTTTACTAATAAAAAAATAAGATATAGGCTGCTTAAACACAGTATATCCACCCCTGCTTGTATTAGTTACTAGAATAATCGCTTTTAAAATATTGATTGGTTAAGATTTTGGTCTCTCAGGAAACAATTTATGATCACAAATAAAGTATCTGAAGTCTCTCTCAAGATTATACATAAGTGTTACCCTTGTAACTATAGGTTGTCAAAATTCTCCCCTGTATCTCCTGATTGCTCTTTCTGTCTTTCTCACCCTGAAACTGTTGATCATTTATTTTGGAGCTGTAACCACTCAAAAGTTTTCTGGATCTTTTTTGCTGACTTTATTAATGAACTCATCGACAAGGACTTTGCTATGACCATGCAGGTCATGTATTTTGGTGCTCCAGAGGACACGAACACTACAACAAACCGGGACTATCTTATAAACCTTTTTCTTTTTTTGGCAAAATTCTTTATTCACAAATGTAAATTTCAAAAAAGAAAACCCTTATTTTTCATTTTCAAGAAAGATTTAAAACATTATTTATCTTCCATTGATCACTCTATTTGTCCTAAAGCTATTGATACTTGTTTAAAATGTATTATTTTCAATATCCGTAACCAACTCTAGTATGTTCCTGTTCATTCTATATCTGTGTATCTTTTTACATTTGCCAACATTGCAAATAATCTGCATTTATTGGTATGTTGGTTAATTCATGTTGCAATTGTACCAGCTGTTTCTTTCAATAAAAAAAGAAAAAAAAAAGAAAAAATCATCAGCCGGAGGAGGATGTAGCTGATATCTCACCAAGAGCATTGGAAGTAGGAGAATTCAATTCTCCCTTATTTTATTTTGTTAAAGGAAGGAATAAAAAAAAAAAAAAAAATAAAAACTTTTTTTTCTCCTCCCCTCCCGCTGGTTGATAAAGTTTTGTCATTTCAAAGGTCTACTTTACTAGACACTATTATGCTGCTGCCATTGTTTTACTCTAGTCTCTGCTACACACTTCTCCAATGCTTTATGGGTGAAGAACAATATGAATGGACCTTTCTAGGCTGAGTAGGTTATTTAATAGGTAGCCTAAATAAAGGGATTTTTATTTTCTCTCCATTTACGTAGATAGCATTATGTAGCCCTTATTATAACCTACATGCTTCAGGAGTATATAAATTATGCAAAGTTTTGTTTAAAGGTCTCCATTTGTTTACTAAACAGCATTGTGGAATGGTGCTCCAAGCTGCCGGAAATCTAGGAAGACATGATTATGTTCTTCCTTCTGTGTTTTTTTTTTTTTTGTTTACTTTTTTCAATTTTGTTCTTATGGTATCTTAACTTCCTTTGGCCTACTAACAAAGGTTTGGGAGGGTTTCAGGATTTTCCAATTATTGTCTTGGTTCATTATACCTTATTTTTTGTTTATTTTAAGGGCTTAACGTTTTTTGTTTACCTTCTCAGTTTAACTTTTTCTGTTTACTTCTTTAGGGCAACTGCTATTATGTACATAGATAGCGATGTAGTTATCTGTTCTCATGTGTATATACAAATAATGATTTTCATTTTGAATGGTGATCCAATATGACTGACTTGAATATTATTTCATGGAATGTTAAAGGTTTAGGTAACCCCTCAAAAAGGAGGAAAATACTATCTGTGTTGAAGGCGGATAAAGCAGATATAGTATTTCTACAAGAAACCTATCTTTCAGATATTGAACATTGTAGATTTAAAACTGATTGGGTAGGCCAAGTTTATTTCTCTTCATATAAATCTCACAGTAGAGGGACTTGCATTTTAGTGAATCGAGATGTCCATTTCATTTTGGATAATTTAATAACAGATCCAAATGGCAGGTTTGTTTTAATTTCGGGGACCCTAAATGGTACTCCATTGACATTTCTAAATATATATGCTCCGAATTCAGATGAACCATCTTTTTTTTCCGACATGGTACTTCTGTTTAATGAAAAATGTAAAGGGTTTGGTATCATGGGAGGGGACCTGAATGTTACGTTGGGCTTGAAGGATAAATCCAACCAGGCTAAGGCCTCCAATCCCAAATCGGCCAAGGTTCTTCGTGGACTGACCGCAGACTGCGATCTAATTGATGTCTGGCGGGAACTACATCCAGAGTCCAGAGACTATACATTTTATTCTCATGTGCACAACTCCTACTCTCGGCTAGATTACTTTTTGGTTCCTACTAACTATATGTATATGATATCTAAGTGCAATATATATCCAATTATTCTTTCAGATCACTCCAGAATCCACATTAAGATTCAATGGGATCAGAATAGGCCTCTATTTAAAAGATGGAGATTTAACCCTTTTTTGCTTAAGGACAATAAACTTAAATCAAGTGTACGGGAGTGGATATCAAACTATATTAAAGAAAACAACAACCCCTTATTAGAGCCTAATATCATTTGGGAGGCAGCAAAAGCTACACTCAGAGGACTACTCATCTCTTACGTCTCATTTAAAAACCGAGACAAACTAAGGAAAAGAAAAGATATAGAGAAAGAAGTAATGTTGAAGGAAAGCATCCATAAATCGGCTCCTACAGAGGATAACTGGATTCATCTAACTACTGCCAAAGCTAAATTAAACACTATAATATCTGAGGAAACTCTGCATAAAATACACTTGACTAAACAAAAAGATTACGAACTGGGTAACAAACCAGGTAAACTATTAGCATATCAAATAAAAAAGGAGCAAGCTGAAAAGACCATAAAAGCCATATATACGTCAGAAAATAAAATAACATATCATCCTCAGGAAATCAATCATACTTTTTTCAACTTCTATAATAATCTCTACAACAGGGCTTTTCTCAAGAAAAATTGGAAGATTACTTAAGTAAAATTAAATTACCGGAAGTTTCTCTTTCAGATAATCAAATGTTAAATTCTCCATTTACAGAAGAAGAAGTACTGGCTACAATTAACTCAATGCCTTTAAATAAAAGTCCAGGACCAGACGGCTTCTCTGTTGATTTTTACAAGGAGTTCTGGCCTGAAATTCGCCCTATTTTTATGGCAATGGTGAATCATTTTTGCGAGAATAATACACTCCCCCAAACAATGAACCTGGCTCATATCAGTGTCCTACTTAAAGGTGGTAAAGATCCCCTACACTGTTCTTCTTATCGACCTATAAGTCTTTTGGACCATGATTATAAGATTATCACCAAAATCTTAGCTAAAAGGCTGGAGTCTATCCTACCCAAACTTATCAACCCTGACCAGTCAGGTTTCATAAAAGGCAGATATGCAGCTGATAATATAAGAAGAACGTTAAATAATTAATTGCCTCAATAATCAGCAAAAATCTTCTCTGCTTCTCTCTCTAGACGCAGAGAAGGCATTTGATAGGGTGGAATTCAATTTTCTTTTCTCTGTCCTTGATAAATTTAAAATAGGCGTTAATTTTATTAATTGGATTAAAAGTATTTATAACGGCCCCAAAGCGGCAGTCATTACAAACGGACACTGTTCAAACTTCTTTTCTCTAACTAGAGGAACAAGGCAGGGGTGTCCTCTGTCACCCTTACTCTTTGCTATAATGATTGAGCCGCTCGCCACATTTGTTAGAAGTAACAGTAATATCCGAGGCTTTAAGTTGGATGCTAGAGAACACAAAATGTCATTATACGCAGATGATATTCTCTTATATATTTTAGATCCTGAGCATTCAGTCCCCCACCTGTTAAGTACAATTAATGAATTTGGCAAATATTCAGGATATAAGATTAATCCCCATAAGTCCAATGCGATTTTTCTGCACATGACACCAACCGCAAAAATGCTAGCTTTGAGTGGATTCAATCCCACTCCAAAAGGCTTTAAGTACCTGGGCATATTCGTTACCCCAGAATTGGATAACTTATTTCTAGAATACTATACTACTCTCTCATCCAATGTTAGATCAGAATTATCAAGGTGGACCTCACTACCATTATCGCTCTTAGGGAGAATAAATTTAATTAAAATGAACGTTCTCCCAAGATTTCTTTTTCTGTTTCAGATGCTCCCTTGTTCCCTCCCGGTAGAATTTTTCAAATTGACCAATAACTGTATCTCGAGATTTATATGGAGAAATAAAAAGCCTCGTATGGAGCACCGCGTTAGTTCTGGCAGACCACGTAGTCAACGCGCCCTTTGCTATTGGCTGATGCCGACCCAACCCTTATGGGTAATCAGCTGATGCTCGCAATTGGAGGCTGGCATTTGGGGCACTTCATTTAAACTTGGTTTGCTGTCACTGCTTTTTTTTGCTCTCTGCTTGCAGCCTTCCACAGCAGCTCCCCGCGTAGGGGCAAAAAGTTTTGCTTCTGCTTACAAGACGTAGCTCCGATTAGCATACGCGCCGATGCTAGTATTATTATTGTGCTGCTCACCCTGTCCGGCATGGATCCCCGCTGCCGGCGGAGTCGGAGATTCAGCTGAGATGGACGCGTGGAGGACATCCAGCCGAGCCAAGACGCGACACCGGGCGAGCTGTCACAGAGGCCGCGGTCAGAGTCAAGGTAGGCCGCGGCGGGCTCCTGTACGTGGCAGGGCTTGCCGCGGTTAGACACGCGGCTTATTTTACACCGATTCACATGATTTTGCGTGACTATTGGTCCGTGGATCCTCGCGGTGATGCTCTAAGGTGGAGCGCGCGCCTCTGGCGCTACACGCTGTTGATCGGTATTATCTGCATACAGTCTGATGGGTGCGGCGCCACCCGTCGTGTCGGGGTGTGAGTGCTTGTGCCTGTGGATACAGTGGGAGGTGATGTGAGTCAGAGGATTAACAACTATTGCCTTTCCTCGGTCAATGTTGAAAACATTGTTTGGACTAGTTCCTCCTCTCAGTTGCTAGCTACAGCATTGCTCGTTTATTCACCAGCAAACAAGTCTATTTTATTTGAATTTTTTCCCACTGTATTGAATGCAAAGCTGCCAGGTAAAGTGAAGTGAGTGCTTTTATAATAAAATCAGAGATTCATTGACAGTTTTCAGGGTTTCACTGTGAACTCAGTGGAGGGAGAATCAATTCTGTGCATGGAGAATGCTAAAGTCAGAGCTGTTCTGCGCTAAAATGACCACGGTGTCATGAACTGAAATCCCATGCTCAATGGATGAAGAATGGATGAATACAAAAAGCATTTTGTGAATGAAGCCCAACTGTGGCTGTGGTCGAATTGATCTCATCATGTAGATCCACTGTGATTATTATTGCTCATGTATGTTCTGCTTGTATTAATTCGGCTCATCGTTGATAGGCCCTGGGAAGGTTTTGATCCTGAAGAGAAGAACGTCAGGATGCTACCCTGTTTGCTATAGGAATGCACTTCGTCGTATAACAACCTCCAGAGACCTACAGTGAAACTTCACTACTTAGCTGCATTTCTTGCTTAACAAAAGCAGCAGTAAGAGGCTGGTTAGCTAGGCTATCGTTAAACAATGGAGCCTAAGTGTACTTGGCTGACTGAACTACCTTTGAATAATTATTTAACTGGTAAATGAGCTCTGGGAATTATAAGTTTTAAACAGTGGAGGTCTCTACAGACGCTCATATAGAGCGATTTAAAGAGACTTGTCCAGTAATACACAGCTATTGCCTCTAACAGGAATCCTTTATTTAACGCTCTATAACTGACAATAAGATAGCTAGTCTTATGCTCTATAAAGCCAGTCCTCTAAGCTACAAATAACACCATATCATAAGGATACATACTGCTCTCCTGAGCACTGCTGTGTGAGCTGCAATGCTCATATACTAAGGGAATCATACGTACTGGCTTTTGTGCTTCCCATCCAAACAATCCCTGCCATCCTCACTCGGTTCTTTGGGGCCATTTAGGGGACAATTTCAAGCACAATGCGTCCAACAGTTTTGTGTTTAAAGGCTTGAGCATAAACACAAGATGGCACTTGAGATCAGTGATGCACTCGATGATTTAAAGGATCTGACATCTGTAGCCAGTTCTACAGCATATGTTGTGATGCTTTGTGGACAAGCGTCCGGCCACTTCATGTAACACCAGCCTGATTGCGATTGGCTCTTGCACAGCAAATGGCATGCTAATTTGCATGACATCAAAACATTTCAACCATCGTCCCCACGGTTGATGCTACAACTAATCCCTTCAGGAGGAGCGTTGTCCTTTTTCCTTCTGTGAGAAGCAGCCTGTAAAAGCTGATTTCAGCTGTGAACTGATAAAGAGCAATCTGTCCAGTAAGTACTGGTGCAGGATGAACCTCTGAGAAACATGTTGCAGAAAACACTGGAGGCTTTTCTTTCTTCCCTTTAGTTCTTGCTTGCAAATACTGAGTGTTGCTTTCTGGCTATTTGTATACGACTTATGCATGTGATGTGCTCGTGTTAGGAAGCACTTGCCTCTTCTCATTTTGTGTCATTTTGGAGGCTGCCGGTCTTCTTGGAAGTTTGAAAATAAATGGCATCTTGTTTCTCTGCTTACTCAAGCATTGTGTTGCCCTGTTGATGCCAAGTTGCCATGCTACGTGTCATCTTGGCAGAGCTAGATTTTCAGTATATTTTTACTTAAACCTGCTATAAGCTGATGTTTCAGCTAGCTGGAGTTTGTGCTGATGGGAAGGTAGTTTTCAATGGGTCATTGAAAGGTTTTGCCACTTAGAATAGCTGCCTACTGGTATAAAGAAAAAAAAAAAAAAAAAAAGAAAAAATTGTGCAGCTGCCTCTGTTTAAATAAAACAAGAGCCACTGGTAGGGCTTAACTTTGCATGAAAGATGCTGATTAAGATCGAAAATAATTTGGGATGAAGTCAAATCATTAAAACCGCTCCCGGAATTGATGGCACGAACAGCATGACAGAGGTCATTTGTGTTGTGCTTTATGGCTTTTTAATTGTGTGGATAGCAAAATATGCAAGCTCACGGTGACTTTAACTTCCTAGGTGGTCAGGTGAAGTGTGTTAAAGCCTGGTTTATAGTCGGTAACGCAAGACGCAACGCAAGCCCTTGCGCGGTTGCAAGCCCCCCCTTGCGTGCTTGCGTGTGTCACCTCAATTTTCTAAACTTTACGCAAGCGCAAGCCACTGGCTGCGTTCGAAACCGCCTACTACTAGAAACGGCATACTCGATCTAACAGTATGCAGAGCGTTTACACACAGTGCATTTCACTCCTGTCCGAGCCGAAATCAGCCGGCCTGAAAAGCTGATTTCCCTTAAGCTATAAACTCTGTAAATATATAACTTTAGCAACATTTGAAACATTTTCAGGCGAGAAAGTAGTCGTTTAGACCCCCAAAGTGTTGAAAATCTGAGACAATACCGGCTATTTACAAGAAGAAGAAGCATGAATCCACTCGAAGAGGTCCTGGCGGTGAATTTCCTTTCATCATAGTAGGCTTGTCATTGAAAAAACCCGCTACTCCACCTACTGTCCTGGCGGTGAATCGCCACGCAGCACACGCAAGCGCCGACAAAGCAAAATGAAGTATAAACGTCTCGAGCCATTTACATACGCGCAAGGCGCAAGGGCAGTAAAAAGAAGTATAACTCAGCCTTAAGGCTCTGCTTGCTTGGATGTTGCTTTGCTTGAATGTTGCTTTGCTTGGATCTCGTTTTGCTGTCTTGGATCGGATGTTGCTCTGCTTGCTTGGATCTCGTTTTGCTGTCTTGGATCGGATGTTGCTCTGCTTGCTTGGATGTTGCTCTGCTTGCTTGGATCTCGTTTTGCTGTCTTGGATCGGATGTTGCTCTGCTTGCTTGGATGTTGCTCTGCTTGCTTGGATCCTGTTCTGCTTGCTTGGATCTTGCTCTGCCTTGCTTGGATCTCGTTTGCTGTTCTTGGCTCGGATCCTGTTCTGCTTGGATCTTGCTGCTTTGCTTGGATCTTGCTCTGCTTTGCCCTGCCGCAAAGCGCTGTCGCTGCTGTGGAGACCGAATATATTTTATGGAGTGCCTAATGGTTGAGTTCAATGCTTGCCCCAATTAAATACTCGCATCACATTTCAGTCGTGGTAATGTGAGCCTACGGCAGTTCCACCTTTTTAATGTCAAGCTTAGTCGCGGTTTAATAATTATTTTGTAATATTACTACTACTAATCATAATGGTGTCACACGTTGGTAGCTAATAAATTGTTGGGGGGGGGGTAGGATACCCTGGTTCCAACTTATCAATTGGCTGGCTGCGTTCCGGTATGGTCAGTTGGGGGGTTGTAGGACACCCTGGTCCAATAATCCAATTGGCTGGCTGCGTTTCAGTATGGTCTGTTTGGGGGGTTTGTTGCCTTTACAGCAAATGGAAGGCACTCCACCTGAGGATGCTGCTGTTCCCTGTCTTGGCTTCCATGGAGCTCATGGAAAAGTCGGGAACTTCCTCCGAACAGAGCCATACCGCCAAACATAAATTGTATGCATTCAGAATAAGCTTCTGAAATTCATCTCTGTTCTCGTCTCGTTTTGACGAGAGTGGTTCTGCCAGAAATGGAGCACCGCGTTAGTTCTGGCAGACCACGTAGTCAACGCGCCCTTTGCTATTGGCTGATGCCGACCCAACCCTTATGGCCAGCTGCGCTCAATGGGTAATCAGCTGATGCTCGCAATTGGAGGCTGGCATTTGGGGCACTTCATTTAAACTTGGTTTGCTGTCACTGCTTTTTTTTGCTCTCTGCTTGCACCCACCACCTCCCCTGCTCCACCGACTTCTTATTGCCAAACAATGTCATACTGTTGTTCATTGTTGCTTGCTCTGTTCTAGGGGTTTGTTGCCTTTACAGCAAATGGAAGGCACTCCACCTGAGGATGCTGCTGTTCCCTGTCTTGGCTTCCATGGAGCTCATGGAAAAGTCGGGAACTTCCTCCGAACAGAGCCATACCGCCAAACATAAATTGTATGCATTCAGAATAAGCTTCTGAAATTCATCTCTGTTCTCGTCTCGTTTTGACGAGAGTGGTTCTGACAGAAATTAGTTTATCTACGCTTATGAAGCCCGAAGCTTCTGGAGGTCTGGGATTACCGAATCTTCAGTATTACTTTTGGGCAGCACAAATAAGGAACCTAGTTTCATGGATAACAATGAGACAAGAATCAATGTGGGTGAATATTGAGTCAAAACTGGTTGAACCTTTGCTCCTCAGCTCTCTTCCTTTCATAGATCGTTTTGAAAAACTAAAGAATATTGATAAGTGTTTTACTGTTGCTAAAACCTTACAAACGTGGAAAAAATGTAGAAAGAAAATGGGATTGTCCTCTGGTACCTCTGTTCATTCACCTATTTTTCTAAATCCAGACCTTAAATCTCAATCTACCCTGTCTAATACAAGTCAATGGACTAATGTTGGTATAATACAATTTAAGGACATGTTGAAAACGGACTTTAAGGTCAAATCATTTATAGATTTAAAGCTACAGTTTGAGCTCCCAGACACGCTATTCTTTAAGTATTTACAGCTAAGAAGCGTTATCACAGCTCTTATTAAAGAAAAACAATTAAGGTTTGAAATATCTGAATTAGAGGAGTTGTTGCTCTCCTCAGAAACCTTAAAAGGAAAAATTTGTATATTTTACAACCTTATGATAAAAGAAAGCCCATCATCATTTGTGTTGGTTAGGAAAATATGGGAGAAGGACAATGGGAAAATATTTGATGATAATGCATGGTTAAATATTTGTAACAACATTCACTTCCCCTTTACAAGTAACAAAATCAAAGAAGGTAATTTCAAATTTATCTACAAAACCTATCTAACCCCTTCAAAAATGCATAAAATATCAAAAGATATCACAGCTGTCTGCCAAAGATGTAGTAAGGCGGAAGGGACGTTCATGCATATGTTTTGGGATTGTAGCCTCTTAAAAAATTACTGGAGCTCAATCCACTCATTTACTGAAGTAGTTTTGGATAGACAGTTCGAACTGTCCAGTAGTCTATATTTACTCAATGATACAAAGGCCTTAGTGTTGGATCAGTCGAAAAGAAGATTATTCATTTTGATAACTCATTTTGCCCTAACAGACACTTGGGCATTTATGGATATACATATGACGGGACATGGGGGTGGGTTTTACGAGACATTATTAGATTTTTTTTATTTTTTTTTATTTCTTTATTTAATCTTATTTATTTATTTAGGGATTTATTTTTCGTTTCAGGAATTAGCCCAAGTTTTATGTTTTTAATATATATGTATTTTCTTTTTTATTAACATAACTTCTTTTCTCTCTTCTTTTTCATACAATGTTGTGTTTTGGATCATCCCCGTATGGGTGGGGGGGAGGGGGGTGTTGGAGGAGTAAAAGGGTGAGGTGGGTGGTTATGGGGGGAGGGGGGGGGGGGGGGGGTACGTGGGAAAATAATTATTTAAAAGGACTTGCAAACCATATGAAAAAAGACAATTTATGTTTGTATTATTTGAATGTCCTTTGAAAACAAATAAAAAGATATTACAAAAAAAAAAGAAACTCTGGGAAACTCAAGTAAACCTGCAGTTTGGGAACGAAGTGCTCTGTTAGGAAAATATCTTACAATGAGATCTTTAAGATATGATGGAGCTTGGTCATTAAGAGCTTTATATGTGAGGAGAAGAATCTTAAATTCTATTCTGAATTTAACAGGGAGCCAATGAAGAGAAGCTAAAACTGGAGAAATACGATCTCTCCTGTTAGTTCTCATCAGAACTCTGGATGCAACATTTTGGATCAACTGACGGAGATCACTGGTAACTTTCACCAGTGCTGTTTCTGGTCTAACTCTTCAAACAGATTTCTTTGTAAATGATCACAAAGCTGAGCTGCAACTATTTAAAGAACTTTAGACATAAAAGGGAGATTGGATATAGGTCTATAATTAGCTAACACTTCTTAATCAAGAGTAGGTTTTTTAAGTAAAGGTTTAATTACAGCAACCTTAAAAGGCTGAGGTACATATCCTGTCAACAAACACAGATTGATCAAATCCAATATGGAAGTGTCAATTAAGGGGAAAACCTCCTTGAACCTCCTTGTCTGGTTGGGATTGGGTCTAAAATACAAGTTGATGGTTTAGAAGAGACTATTGCTGTTGTTAGATCAGAGAGATCAACTGAACAGAAGCCGTCTAAATACAAATCAGGTTCGAAAGATACTTCTAAAGCTGCTGTACTTGATGATACATCACTGATAATAGTGGGAAGGACTCCATCGATCTTCTCTCTGATAGAAACAATTTTATTGATAAAGAAGCTGATGAAATCATCACTGCTGAGAGTTAAAGGAATACCTGGCTCAACAGAGCTCGGAGTCTTTGTCAGCCTGGCTACAGTGCTGAAAAGAAACCTGGGATTATTCTTATTCTCTTCTATCAATGATGAATAATAAGCAGTTCTAGCTTTACGAAGGGCTTTCTTATACGTTATTAAACTATCTTTCCAGACTAATTGAGACTCTTCTAAATTAGAGGAATGCCATTGTCTCTCCAGCTTTCTTGCAGTCTGCTTTAAAGCACGCAGCTGTGAATTATACCAAGGAGCCTGCCTCTTCTGACTGATTACCTTCCTTTTCAGAGGGGCAACATTGTCCAGTGCTGTACGCATTGAAACTGTAGTGATGTCAACAAGAGTCAAGTGTTGCTGGAGTAAAATTTAGGTAGTCGTCGTCTATCATATCTGCACATATCAGTGAAGAAAAGGATGATGGAATTAATTCTTTAAATCTGGTTACAGCATCCTCTGATAGACACCTTCTATATGTACATTTCTTCTCAGAAACTGTATAGTCTCTAAGGTTATCAAAATATGGTCAGATAAGACAGGGTTATGAGGGAACACTATTAACTGTTCACTCTCAATGCCATAAGTCAGCACAAGATCAAGGGTGTGATTAAGGCAGTGAGTAGGTCTGCGAACACTCTGAGAAAATCCAATTGAGTTAATATTTAGGCTGTCATTTTCAACATCTACATGAATATTTAAGTCACCCATTACAATGACTTTATCTGTACTCAGCACTAACTGGGATAAGAACTCTGAGATTCAGACAGAAACTCAGAATAAGGGCCAGGTGGACGATACACAACAACAAACACAAGAGGTTTCTGTGATTTCCACTTTGGGTAGGAAAAACTGAGAATCAGAGATTCAAAACAGCTCAAACTAATCTTGGGTCTGGGACTGATTAGTAACCCTGATCTGAAGATAACTGCCACTCCTCCTCCTCTGCCTGTGGTTCGAGGAAAGTGAATATTTAAACAGTCAGAGGGAGTTGATTCATCATGATCCTCCTGCTTTTCCCTTCAATGGAACAATGGAGCTCCAGGTTGTGCAGGGGTGCCAAACAGCAGCTGGCTATGTGCAGATGTTGCAGCGGGCGTCCCTCATGACCAGGGCTGGACAGGGACCAAAAAATGGCCCGGGCATTTTTGGCCATGGCGGCCCACCATGAATATTTATACAATCACACAAGTAATCTCATCACTTTCTGTGAAAAATGCAATTAAATCCTAACACAAATGTATTCATTTAAATAAATCTCCTCACCTTACAAAAGCAGTTTTTTCATTAAATCGCTCTTCTCTGCCACTCTGTCAATCACTGTGTCAGTATCAAGGGACACAAGAACATCTTTCTCGGTGGCCATTAACATAAAGGCTTCCAGTTTGCTGGCAGAAAGGCAACTCCTCAGTCTGTGTTTGATGTAGCGGAGGGTTGAAAATGACCGAGGGAGGAATATTAATTTCGTCTTTCTCCGGTTACCTACCAATCCATTTCAGCAAAGCAATGTTTCACTAATATTACATGGGCAACTGTAACCTGTAACACCTGCAAACAATATAGTTATAACAAGCTAAAATAACACTGAACACTTTGGTGTCTACATGAGAGTGTCATAAACATTAATGACACACTTGATATCTATGACTGATGTCATTGGGTATTTGCAATATCTGCACACCAGTCAACTTTACATAAGCCTACAAAATGGAATGGCACTAGATACGTTATAGCCTTGCCTACATTAATGGTAGTTTAAGTACTGTAATGCTAATGACAGGCGCATGTCACTTTTACACCTTCAAATAAAGTAGTTCTACTCATAGCATTAGTTGAAAATAAAGACTGAATGATCTCTGTGACAGAAATGCGCAGACACACACACACACACACACCACAGTCGGTGACCACCTCCTAAAAAACAAGGTTGTGCAAAAAACAGGCTAGGCTTTTTATTCGTGTTCCAGCCTGACTGGATAAAATAAGTAATAATTTCTGCATGATCAATTCCCCCCATACTGATGTAGTGAAGATGTAGCCTACCAGTCGTTTATCTATAAATACCTCATTTAAGTCTCCACGCACACGGAGAGCCCTCAGTCCTCCCATTAACTCTTTCGGTGCCATTGACGTCTATAGACATCAATTGCGTTTTTTAACGGAGCGGGCTGGGGGACAATCTAGTGGAGTTCGTCACTAAATCTTAGGCTTGTAAACACTAAACAGAGAATATACTGCCAAAATTACCCGCAAGGTGGCAGCAGTGCCACTTTGCACAAAAAAAGAAGAAGCGTGTTTTCTCCGTTTTTGGGGTCAAACAGCTGTTTTTGGTGAAACCAACCTATGTTCTACTGTCTATTACTAAAGGACTGAAAATGGTAGAAACAAACTTTTTTTTCCTGATGAAAGAAGAGAGTCTACTCTTTCGTTTGGTAATTTCGGTGTGTACATAGTCATAAGACACACTTTTCTGTGGGTCTTGGAAAATCAGTCAAAATACTGTAAAACACTTGGCAGTATGGGTCTCTCTGAAATGAAAATGGCTGGCAGCCAATGAGTTAAAAAAAACATGTCGTCATTCTGCTAACATTTCGCCTAACATTAGCCTACTTCTTACCGGGCTGGCTATTCTGACCTCCTCAATCTGTCCCTGGGTCACGTCTGTCTCCTGCTCCTCCTCCTCTTCCTCCTCCACCTCTGAATCCACCTCGATAGCTTCTTCCTCTATGTTTGGCCTACACTGTTCTACAGAGACACTCGTGCACGGGGGGCTGCTGCTGATGTTGACGGCCCTGGCCCTGCACCCGATGCTGTGGTCGTGGTGGAAGCACTTGCAAACATGTCAGTAAGCTTCGCACATTTTGCTGCTTGTACGCTTTTTAGCCTCGCAGCTTCTGTACACCACATTTTCGTTTCTGTTGTTTATCCATTTCGTTTTTTGACTGTTCTCTCCTAGTCCGTTTAGCTCAAATGGTAGGATTGATGACCTGGGTCAACGGTGAGGGGAGGGGCGGGCTAAAGAGGTGCTGAGAGATTTCATTGGACTAGCCCATTGTCCTTCGAGAAATTCTACCAATGGCCGCATTTTGTGTTGTAATTACCGTCACGGCCGATAAAATAATAATAATGTATTTTTCAAAATAAAATTAGGACGGCCCCAGCCCAAAAATATGCGTCGGCCCACCGGGCATTGTCCGGTAAGCCCTAAAGCCAGTCCATGCCTGCTCATGACTGAGGGCCCTCGTCTGTGTGGTAATGACTGGGTTTTTCCAGCATGACAACGTTCCAATTCACAATGCTCGTCTGACCAAGACCAAGACCAAGAAAATTTGGGGATGGATGGCAAGGGAAGTTTACAAAAATGGACATCAGTTCCAGACAGTGGATGTCCTTCGTGAAGCGATCTTCACCACTTGGAGCAACATTCCCACTAACTTGAAGTGATCAACAATAATGGTGGAGCTACTCATTACTGAGTCAGTTTTTGACACTTTAATTTCTGTTTTAGGAGGTTTTAGTTTTTTTTTTTGAGCTGTGGTCTTAAATGTTCATCAGCCTACTTACTTAGAGCCTTCTTAAGATCCAACAATGCAAAATTTAAATAATTAAAAAATGTTTAACTGGTCTTAAGATTTTGATCAGGAGTGTATATACATTTAGTTTTTTTTTTTTTTTTTTTAACGTGGTATAAAGGATTCTTTTTGGCTTGTAATATATCTGTGTGGCAAACATTCAGCACATTTTCCCCCCATTCATTTGGCTCAAGTAAGATTAATTTGAAAAACAAATTCAGACCCATAACTACTGTTAGTCTATCCTTTGGCTTAGGCCTGCTGAAATTCATTGTTACTACATCAGATTAAGCCAAATTTCTGTCATGACTTTCTGATGAAAATCAGAAGGATGCTAATTCACACATTTAGATGATTTCACATAAATGGAAGTGATTATATGTATGAATGGGGCAACAGACAGATGTACTGCACTGGAAACATAGCCGAGGAACAACAGACACAGACATGAAAAACTTGTTCGGTCGCTGGAAAAAAGTAAAAGTAAAAAAAGTACAATGCCAATTTAATACAGCATTGATTTCATCATAGTTTATTTATGCAGCAGAGTTGGTTGGAAGGAGTTTGGTATCCAGACAAATCCTTGACACTCTTGACATTTGTAAGTTTAAAAAAAACAAACAAATTTCACCTGATAGAGACTAAATGTGGGAAAGGCGAGTTTGAAGATTAAATGAAAGCTGTGTCTGTAACAAAGTGATTCTGAATCATAATTCAAAGTTTTAAGATTACGGCAAACTATGGTACTTTTATTTTACTGGTACTAACAGAAGACCACAGCTGACATCACTTCAGTGAACCTCCATATCTTAAAAATCTCAAGACAGCTTCCCTCCCTGTGCTCCAGAACAAGTTTCCAGCGCTAAATCAAAATGGAGAATTAATAACAGTTGACAGTGTACCTGAGCTCCTTGTCAGCTACCTGCTAGATGTTTAAAATAAAAAGATTACAAGTTTATTTAGGTCAGAGTGTCCCCTCTGGTAACAGATTGTGTGGGGATTTCAACGGGATGCCTTCAATACAATAGAGATTAGGCAATTAACCTCAATGTCACTGTAATTATTAAGACACTTTAGCAATAAATTAATTAATTTCCCAAAAGGTGCCACAAGAAGAGGATGTATTGGAACTCGGCCACAGAGAGCAGAGCCATGCCAATGGGTAATTTGCAGAAAAGAAAGACTGTAACATAAAGCAGAGGGTTATTCTTTTTAACACCTTTTTAAAAAATATCGTCATGTTGAGATTTATTTAGTGTCTTCAGAGGCCAAATGCATTCACAATCTGTTAAATGTCACTTTCATCTTAGTGGAGGTTGATGTGGAGATGATTTAAAAGTGAAGCAATACTTTAAAAACCATCAACTGAAGCATAAAATTATTATTTTCAAATTTATGTTTGTGCCACTACATAGTTTTTTTTAACCCAAATCTGCCACACATTCACCACCACAATGAAATTCATTCTTGTTTTTCAGAATTATGGCATGGATTAGGTCTATGCAAAGACATGTCAAAGTTATTGTGGAAAATAGTATGTTAGAATAATAAAATTAATGCACAAATTGTCTCACTGGTTATTCTGTTTGGTTATTGAGGAAAATGTATCCATAAACCCAACACTATCCCACTATCCTTGATCAATTTATATATAGTCACAAGCCACTCTGATGATCCAGTGGTGAAATTGGATTGCGGTCTCTTTATGCAGCCTTTTCCCTCAATGGTTTGACAGGACACTGAGTTCTGCCGTGAGCCTCTAACCTTTAACAGCATTCTATGCTAAGCTCTCCACAGTCTTGCAGCACTAAAGGAGTAAATAGCTCCACCTGTAGCATTCAGAAACACAGAATACTCTTCTCTAATGTTTGTTGCCTTGAAACCAATAGTACAACATCAAAGTCCCTCAAAGTACTTTATAATTTATTTATTAGGTGTTTTATTTTATGTTAGCCAAATCAACCTAGAATGTTTAAATTTATTCTATAATAAATATGACAGAAAAAGAATGAAACCAAACACACATATCTCAAAGCCTCAAAGAACAATTTGACTTTGCATCACCTGACCTTGACCCCGCTGAATATAAAACAATTGATGGAGCATGAAACTCAAGACATGTCAAAAAGACCCTGGACTTTTGAGCACCTTGAATCCTATATAAGATTAGAATGTGACAATATTCCTGTCCCAAAAAGTTTTGGAATTGGGATTTTATTTTGTCCACAATATCCAAAACTAGCCTTATTGAGCTCAATGAAAACGTGAGTTATGTTGTGTAAATAATTATGTGGATGATGCATAATTAAGTGAATAAGGTGTAGGCAGACACCAATGTAAGCATCATTGTACCTAGCTGTTCTTGTACAGCTGGAAGATATTGCTAATGGCAAAGTAAGCTCATGCTGATTTACTGGCCCCAAGATGATGACTGGTTTATGAGCCGGTTCCCATTGTCAAGAGCTATTATTCTCTTGGAACTCTGTGCTGAATTGTCCTCGGTTTTTGGAAATATTATCTGCCATCCACTCTCTGTGTGCTGTAATCTCTGGCTTTCCCTCACCTCCACCTGCAAGAGCCACATTCTACTCATGTGCAGTCACACCTCTTTACATCCAGATTCAATGTACTTGTACATCATTATCCTGAATAACTACAGTATGAAGGATCATGACGCTTGGTAAAGTTTATAGTAGGCCTATTTGTGTACATTCTCCCTATATCTCAAACTAATCATGAAGAATGTTGTGGGTTTGTCACTATTGTTTTTTGACATCTAAATCATCCCTTACATAACAATGTCTGGCCAAAAATCTAGCACATGCTATTTCCTAAAATTTGTTTTTTTTACAAATGTGTTTTTTATTTATCACAGCAGTGTGAAACTGGCCGCAATAGTGTCTGATCATTGAGGACTATGTTGGTTAAATGAAAACTAATAGCATTTTCACAAATATGTGTATATGTTTTGACTGAAGTGTGTCATTTTGCAAACAATCTAGGAATTATTCAAATTGAGTTTGGTGTTTGGATAATTGTGATTATATTTTGAAAAAAATTGATTGTAAACAATTGAAAAAAAACTGTAACATCGAGAGATAAAGCAGCATATAAGACGGGATATTCGCATCAAAATATTCTTTAATAGCAGCGTGTATGTTGTCACTTGCAGCGTTAATATTTCGAAAACATACCAAACCATAGTCCTTCCGATTTCCAGGACGGACCACCACCAGTCCAATCAACGACGATTTATGTCACAGAGGGTACCTACCTTTTCTGTTTTGGTTAATGTTGTTGTGTTTTCTCTTTTGCTGTTATGTTTTTTGATTTGCTGTTGTGTTTTCTCTTTTGCTGTTGTGATTTGCACTTCAGGGCCACCGTACTAAACACTCTTGCTGTAAATGTGCATTATAGAGAGGCATGCTAAATATATAATGTATGTAGTACTGTATGACTGTATGACTGTGTGTGTGAATGGGTGAATATTACTTACAATGAAAAGCACTTTGAGTGGTATAAAAACCCTATATAGATGCAAACTATTCCAAATCAGTCTGACTGCAGCCCATTCCAGTCAAAATCAGCTCAGGCTTTCATAGTCTTTCCCAATGTTAATAATAACATTTCACACTTGCTTCTGCTACTTGCATTTGATGGACAGGCCTGACCATGTGAAGGGACAGAGGAGCTGCCATCCACGTCGTCACCACTTCAGTGATTGATATTCACTCCCAGCTGCTCCACAGGCTCGTTAATTACATATGAGGGCACTGAGGATTAATGAAATCCATGTCATCCACGCAGCATGGAGGGGTCAGAGGTATATTGTATAGGGCCTGGAGAAGACCAGAAAGACCAGAGGGCGCTGTGTTAGTGACTGGGAGGATTGTGAGGAAGTGAGTAGTGTGTGTAGAATTTTAATTAGTATGCCAATGTGTGACAGTGCAAATGTTTCCACTTCATTCTTTTTTCCTTAATTCTGCTAAGTTGTTATGATGATTTGAGAGATGACAAGGCGCAGAGTAAATGTTGTTTATATCTTTTTGTTTTTTTCCCTTTAATTTTTTTTACTTGCATATTGCGGATGCAGTTCAATATTTTTGTAGTCTTTTTGAAGATAATGATAACAAAACCTTAATCCTCGTATACTCTAGTATTTTTTACCATTAAGATTATGGCCCATAATTAATATAAGCAGATTAAGAAAAAAAAACTTTTATTTGATCTTAGAATAGGATTCAAGGTAAACACAAGAAACTTGTGCTAAAGAAAAAAAGAAAAAAAGAAAAAAGGACCAGACTCAGTGAGTAATTCCCTATACTCCCTATATAGACCAGTGAGCAGTGCTGACCAACATATCATTGGGGTCATCAGGTGGGAACCTCCTTTCATCAGTGTTTCGTCTAGTTGGGCCCACGACACCTCCAGGAGGCTAGACAATGACCACTGGCGTCCCAGAGTCATCCCCCTAATGCCAGCCATCACTGCTCGTCACACCACAACCACCTACCTCAGCCTCTTCACCAACTGCACACCAGTCACAGCGGGGTGGGGATGCAAACCCTGGTTTGGATAGGGGGAGAAATAAAAGAGGTAAGATAAGCAGGAATGGGATTCAAACCCTGGTTCGGGTAGGGGGTAATGAAAGTATAGAGGGTGCCAGAGGTGGAGGCAGGATAAGACACACTAGCAGATTCAGCAGACAAACTCACCTAAACAGTCCTATAATCAGCAAAAATGCCAGTGTAACGGAGTGGTAAGGACAGGAAAAGTTTTAAACTTCAAATTTCAAAGTTCTTCTTGCTTTGAACCAAACAACGCCACCCTGGGATAATATTGGGAACTACAGCCCAGGGACTGTACAAGAACCTCTTATTTGACCCCCACACAAGTTCTACTGTATTAAAAAGGAAATGTGGATTCCGTAACAAAATGACTTTTTATTCACAATCTTCGCATATAAATATTAAAATAGACACTTAAAATGTTTCCCAACCACTCGCACACACAAATCTGTAGACAAGTAAAGGGTCCTCGACACAGGGCAGGTGCACCCGGGAGGGGGGGGAAAGCTATACTAAGCCCCCTGTAGGCCTACAGGCCTTGAGTAAGTACACACAAACACACATGCTCATGCACACACTAAGTGAAGGTGAATTATGGCACTCACTGCTGGAACACTCACACAAAGGTAACACTGCACTGCAATTCACTGCACACCACGTGACCGGACCCACCACCAGGGGGGAAGAGGACCTCCCTCCGGGATTACCTGCACCTGTTAACAAGAGAACAAAGGTAAATGAGGGGAATAAAAGGCCTGCCACTTGACCAACAAATAAAGACAAACAAAATCAACAAAGAGACAATTGCGGGATCAACACAAAATAAATGCAACCGCCACTGGCCATACGAAGTTGCTATAGGCGAGAGTCACACTGGTGGACAGTAGTAACAACAGCAGGCCAGGGACACTGGTGTGTGAGGTCTACACACCCACAGGGAAGTTACAAACAAAAGGAAAATAATACAAATTGAAATAATCAACTCAAAAGAAAATATCAAAACAAGGAAAGAGCATCCCACAAAGAAATATACAAAATAAACAAATGAATCGTGCTCTCACCACGATATACCGGGACACTCACTCGCACAGACTAATAGTTAACATTCACACACACACACACATTGAACTCGGCCACAGTCGAACACCACCAGCGCGGGTTGAGGCTAGAACTAGCCCCACAATGGGCCGCTTAACAGCCTCAGAGTGATAACGGGTGACCGGCACCACGTCGCGTGAAGTCGAAGCAATTGCCCGGGTGGGACAAAACAGCAACAATCCCGAGAGAACTTGGAATCAGCAGCTACACCCAGGCGCCTACAAATACAAAGCAGAATGTGATGTAACTGGGCCATTGTACTAGTTCTAACGGCGTGATGGAAAGCTGAAGTGTTATACTCACGTTCCAAAGCAGCAGGAGGAGAGGAGGGAGACAATACAGGCCGACGAGCAGGAGGAAATTCATAAACCCACGCTACAAAAATAAAACCTCGTTTAGAACCGAGTCAACATTCAAACACCTAACAGGCGGTTGGCGTCGCGAGGGTGGCCTACCTGAGCCAGAAGGAGAGAACTTCGGAACTTTGGTAGATGACAGGGTAACCAACAAACAGATGATGGCACCGAGCCAGTAGATACACTTGTACGAGGCGGGGAGCGTTAGCACGCCAAGTCGAGCAACAGATTGCAGAGCAAAAAGCAGACCAAAGTGCACGCATGGATGAATGAGGAAAGGCACGTTGACCGTCGGTTCTTCCTTCTAGCTCGCAAAAGCCGGCATCTCAGCTTGAATGATATTAGCTGTGGGATCAGCTGATAGGTCAGCGTGACGTGATGACGCAAAAGCCGGCATCTCAGCTTGAATGATATCAGCTGTGGGATCAGCGTGACGTGATGACGCACGTAACGTGATGGGCAAGGAGCGTCAATGCCCACCTTGCTACACCAGCAAAAACTAAGCCATACAACTCACTCAAAGCCAACTCACCCAAAATGGCCGCCTGATTTCAAAAGGATCACATGGGCCAAACCCTCCACTTAAATATCCTGAATTTCTTCTTTGCTTCTTCCAAGAGTCTGTTTACCCTTAGTGCTCCCCCTGCTGGGCCCCCAGCTGCTATTGCTTCTTCTAATCCAAATCCACTGACTGGATTTTACTGCTTCATCTGACACTTCTTTCAATATTTTCCTCACATTCTGTCCACTTACACCCAGCTCCCTCAACAATGATACAACAGACTTTGCAACAAATCCTCTACATCCTACTTCCACTGGACATATCCTAACTTTCCATCCTCGCTGCTCTGCTTCTGCCCCCAACTCCACATATCTAAGCTTTTTCCTTTCATATGCTTCTACTACTAATTCCTCCCAAGGAACAGTCAGCTCTATGAAATACACTCTCATTCTACTCCTAGACCACAAAACTATATCAGGCCTTAAATTTGTAGAGGCTATCTCCTGGGGAACAACAAGCTTATTTCCTAAATCTACCTGCATCTCCCAATCACAAGCATCCTCCAAGCTGCCTTGCCTCGTCTTATTAACTTTCTCCCCCTCTTGAACAAACTGAATTGCAACTCTCTTCACCTTAGACCCTCCTGCCTTCGTTTATCTTCAATACCTGCAGCTAAGCTTCTTAATACTTGGTCATGTCGCCATGTATACCGGCCTTGTGACAGACTAACCTTACAACCTGACAAAATATGCCTTAGAGTTGCAGTACCTGAACATAACGGGTCTCCATTTACCCAGAGTTTTAGGTTCTGGGGAGTTGTCAATACATCATATATTGCCCCTATCAAAAATCTAATACTCCTTTCGTCCATACTCCACAATTCTTTCCAACTAAGCTTTTTCTTCTCTACACCTTCCCAATTCAACCACCGTCCTTGCTTAGCCTGAGCCACTGCCTTTGCACCCCTTAACATTTCCTCCTGTCTACGAACCTGCTCAACAACTAGTTTTCTCTTCTCCTTGGGACCTGCTCTACTCCACACTGGTTTGCCTGGGTCAAGCCCCAAGCCTCCCCGGCCTATTTGCACATTACCCACAATCTCTGCATGTCTAAGAGTTGCTTCTGCCTCCTGAGCTGCCAATCTTGGTTTCCACTTCCTCCCCTTGGTTGGGTTTGGAACCACCTTACTAACTACCACTTCTTTACTCCCAGCTAACAGGAGCTCTGTCCTAACTTTAGTACATTTAAACTCCTCTACTAGACTAGATACTGGGAGCTGGAGTATGCCCTTCCCATACAGTGCCACAGTACTTAACCATCTAGGAACACCTAGCCACTTCCTAATATAAAAACTAACTAATCTTTCCATTTTTTCTACAACAGATCATGGAATCTCATACACAGACAGTGGCCACATCAACCTAGGAAACAATCCAAACTGCAGACACCACAGCTTCAACTTTCCTGGAAGCCCTGATTTATCTATTCTATCCAGTCCCTCAGCAACATCTTTCTGAAACTGCACTGCCCGCTCTCCATCATTCATGTCTGCCTGGTACCACCTGCCTAAACTCTTTACTGCCTTTTCCCTAATTATTGGAATGCTTTCTTCATCTATTACAAACTATCACTTAAAGACATGGTTGGTGATCCTGTTCAGAAACACATTTTGTAATACTGGGTGAAATGGTCCGTCTATCCTGAGAGAAATCTATACAAGATGTATTTAGAAAAAGGGACGAAAATAATCAGACCTCTGTGGCAGCTGCAGGACTGAGAAAAAGCTGACCAATCCGAGATCAGCGGGAGCGCCTACAAAAAAAACAATCAGATGCCTCTGCTTTCTGCCTACGCCCCCCTCTGTCGGCTCCCTGCTCCGTGTGCGCACGTGGTTCTACCGGCTTTGGATGAAGCACTGACGGAATGGGGGGGGGAGCTTAGAGGAGGGGCCACTTTCGAATCTTGCTAGCTCTCTTGCTAGCTCTCTAGGATTACCTACCATAGCTTTAATTTCCCTCTACTTATTGAGATACTTCTAGACTTAGTAGGTTTGATTTTCATCCCAGCCCACTTTAGATTTTTATTAAGTCTCTCAAGTATTCTCTTCATACATGGCACTGTTGTAGTCACTAACGTCATATCATCCATGTATGCTCTAATTGGTGTAAGACGCATGCCATCCTGACGTCTCTCTCCACCTACAACCCACTTGGAAGCTCTAATAATTATCTCCATCGCCATTGTGAATGCTAATGGAGAAATCATACACCCTGCCATAATGCCTATTTCTAGCCTGTGCCAACCTGTTGTGAAACCTGCTGTACTTAGGCACAGTCTAATATCCTGAAAATATGCTCTTACTAAGTTAACAACTACTAAAGGCACTCTAAAATACTCAAATGCTTTCCAAATGAGGCTATGTGGCACTGAACAAAATGCATTCGCTAGATCAAGAAATATAACATGCAAGTCTTTCTTCTCAATCTTGGCTGTCTGAATCTGATGCCAAATCATGCTAGTGTGCTCTAAACACCCTGCGAAACCTGGTATTCCTGCCTTCTGCACAGTAGTATCTATTGAGCTATTCTTTTCTAAATAACTAGCTAATCTCTGTGCAACTAAACTAAAGAAAATCTTCCCCTCTACATTTAGGAGAGATTATCCGGAACTGACTCAGGTCCGAGGACTCTTTCTCCTTTGGAATAAGAACGCCTCCTGCCCTACGCCATGCTCTAGGAATAACCTGTTTCTCCCAAACTATTCTTAATTGCCTCCACAAAAACTTTAGGATATCAGGTGCACTTTTATAAACCCGGTAGGGGACTCCATTTGGCCAGGGGCCGATGAAGCTTTTGCACGCCTGACTACCTCCTCAACCTCCTTCCACCTAGGTGGTCTAACATCCATCTTATGAGCTATCTCTCCTAATGGTGGCATGTCAGGTGGAAGGCCTGCTACTCTACGCTGCTCAAGATCTGAATATGTATTTCTTAGATACTCTTCCAACTCCCTTTTCCTGGTTAAACAATCCTTTAACTCATTGGCTGCCAGCCATTTTCAGTTCAGAGAGACCCATACTGCCAAGTGTTTTACAGTATTTTGACTGATTTTCCAAGACCCACAGAAAAGTGTGTCTCATGACTATGTACACACCGAAATTACCAAAAGAAAGAGTAGACTCTCTTCTTTCATCAGGAAAAACAAGTTTGTTTCTACCATTTTCAGTCCTTTAGTAATAGACAGTAGAACATAGGTTGGTTTCACCAAAAGCAGCTGTTTGACCAAAAAAACGGAGAAAACACGCTTCTTCTTTTTTGTGCAAAGTGGCACTGCTGCCACCTTGCGGGTAATTTTGCCAGTATATTCTCTGTTTAGTGTTTACAAGCCTAAGATTTTGAGTGTTCTGTGATTCAGAGATGAAGGACTCCACAGAGAATGGGGAATGGTTTGACTGCAGATGGGAAGAAGAGCACAGGCAAATCTCCAGGTAAGTAGTTTACAGTTTGACTTGAGGGAGGATCCAAGTACTGACCAAGACGGGTTTTCCTTACATGCTTATAATTCCAACCTTCCAGAAGAAGTGGTGGTAGCAGTGCAAAGTGGCTGAGCAACAATTAAGTGACTACAGGCTGACCAATAACTTGTGCGGATTCACTGTGTTGAAACAGAAGCTCTGGGTTGCTCAATGAATAATTGCAAACTAAATACGAGTCAGAAAATATAATATAGATGAAAGTGAAAAAAATGTTTGAACCAAGATGCCTCCTTTAAAAATGTAACGGGAAGGGGCTGTTTCCACAAAGTTGGGAGCATAAAGTTGTCCAAAATCTCATGGAATGCTGAAGCATGCAGAGTTCCTTTCACTGGAGCTAAGGAACCAAGCCAAGCTCCTGAAAAACAACCCCACACCTTAATCCAACCTCCACCAAACTTTACACTTGGCACAATGCAGTCAGACAAGTACTGTTCTACTGGCAATCACCAAACCCAGACTGCTCCATCAGATTGCCAGATGGACAATCGTGATTCGTCACTCCAGAGAATGCGTCTCCACTGCTTTAGAGTCCAGTGGCAGAGTGCTTTACACCACTGCATCTAACGCTTTGCATTGCACTTGGTGATGTATATCTTGGAAGCTACTCAGCCATGGAAACCCATTCCATGAAGTTCTTTACGCACTGATCTTGAGCTAATCTGAAGGCCACATGACACAGTTTGGAAGTCTGCAGCCATTGACTCTGCAGAAAGTTGGCAACTTCTGTGCACAATGCACCTCAGGCAACTTTGTTACTGATGTTTCATGTTCTTTGTTTTCATCGCATGTTTTAACTTCCACTGCTGTATTTGATGTTACATTGCAATTTTTTTTACTTTTTGTTAGATCTATCCATCCATCCATTTTTCTATACTTAATCCGTGGGTCGGGTCGCGGGGGGGCTGGAGCCTATTCCAGCGGTCTAGATTGAACTAATTTTTGTGAATTAAAGTTCACCTCACCAGAGATGTCTTATTTGACCAACTAAACCAACTCCAACTCAAACCCTCAGGTGAACGCACCAATAATTTTTTAAATTCCAACAACTTGCCAGGCACGTTGAAAGCCCGCAGAAACCCAACAACAGGCAGCAGATCGCCAACCCAAAGGTCCAAAGACAACTGGACAGAGAGAGATCACTTGGGTACCGCTGGCCATCGAACAGGTGTGTTCAGACTAGTTGTCTAACAGGACTAGTGGACTGCCTTTCAACCAAAAGTAAGGTATCATCTTGTCTCCTTTCAACGGTATGGTAGTGTCGAGAGATGCAGCGTTATAACCATTAATTACTTCAAAGTTGTTAGCTGTTAACCCATATGTATAGTTACTAGAATTAGGACCCCAAATTTAACTCCATTTTGTGATCTTTTCCATTCTTTTGCTCTTTGAAGTATTTCCACTACTCATATCCAGATGATTAAATATCATGACTCACCTCATCACACATAGTCACAAGTTGTTCCCTACCTCAATACATATTTCACGTGTAAGTAAGTTTTTACAAAACACACACTTTTCCTGTTGCTACTTTAAGGTTCATGTTTTGGTTCAAGCTTTCAATAAATATTTATCTATTTTAATGAGTTGTTGTCAGAAGTTTCCTTTGCAAGACGGGTCCATTCAAGCAAAACTACTGAGTGAGACTGATTGTAAAATTTTAACAATTAACTGGTCTAACTAAACATAACTAAACTCAAATAAACAAAATTAAGCTACATGCACCCAGCTACAGACTCATGGCTTGATCAGACCAAGGCCAGGTATTAAATAACCTTAGGATCCTCATCACAAAATGGCTCATCACTTACCTGTCTTCTACCGAGACAGGTAAGTCTGTTCTCTACAGGTTTCCACAGTACAATAAAGTTACTAATTTGCAGTACACCTCTTAGATATACCTTATACAAATTTTGTATATATAGTCTTTCAACCACAAAACATAAACAAATTTCTTTTAACTCAACAAAACCAATATCTTCCCCATACTCGGTCTCTTCCAGTGATGTCACAAATCAAGTCAAAACCTATAACCCTGCTGTTTTCCCTGTATATGCTGCCTTTGGGTCAAATCATCAATAGACATAATATCTCCTTCCACTGCTATGCTGAAGATATTCAACTATACATTAAAACTGGAGCATCATCATCATCGCCTCCTCTCAATGCCTTCACTACGTGCCTGGAGGAGATAAGGACGTGGTTACCGTAAATCCTCTAATATTGGCCTGTATTCCATTACTGGCCGGGATTCTAATATTGGCCGGTCTCGCTGTCGGAGGAGGTAAATACTGGCCGGACTCTTATACAGGCCGGGTCTATAATTAGAACCAACGATTTCTCTGGGCAGCCTCAACATTATACCGGTACTTGTGATCGTAACATACAACACTTGCAGCTCAATGCGCTTTACAGTCAGATTACCGGTAACAACAAAGTTAAAGCAAAATTAAGTAAAATAAAAAATAAATAAGTAGGATTTATGGTATGTTGAAATTAGCATTCACTTCTATCACTATCGCATTCGAATGCGATCACGATCGTGAGTGAGCCTGTCCACTGTGACTTGCAATAACGGCCAAACTACCGATATCGTTTTTTACAGCCCTGCGCTGCTGCCCGTCTGCGCGAGGAAGAGAACAGACAGGCAGCAGAACATGAGGAGGACGAAGAAGAACTGTACAATAATGAACTTGTTGTAGAGACTGGCGCGAGTGATGAGGAGATTACGGGGAGAGATGAAGAGGAGATGAAATACCGGTAGCCTAATTATCACCATGGTTAAGTGACAATGCACTACTGGTAACTGCGGTCAAGTAAGCCGCGGATGAACGAGTGGCGGCTCACTTGACCGCAGTCTACTGGTACCGGTATGTTTGCTACGTTTCTGTTACCATATTACCGGTACTACACTGGAATTTAGCCTGAATTGCCGGTATTTGTCTATTTTATAAGTTCAAATAGACACAAAATCTCGTTTTTATTCATTCCACTGGTAGTCCGTTTTGCTCAAATAGAAATAGAGGCCTGTCTCTAATTCTGGCCTCCTTCCAATAATGGCCGGGACCAAGATGCACG
Organism: Odontesthes bonariensis; assembly: GCF_027942865.1. Classification (NCBI taxonomy): domain Eukaryota; kingdom Metazoa; phylum Chordata; class Actinopteri; order Atheriniformes; family Atherinopsidae; genus Odontesthes; species Odontesthes bonariensis. The sequence goes on along the minus strand of NC_134512.1, from coordinate 5,756,605 downwards.
TGAGTGAATAAAGGCCCCGGCCTATATTAGAGGATTTACGGTAAATCAGAACTTTCTTCAGTTAAACTGCTCCAAAACTGAGGCCATGTTGTTCGGAACACCTCACCAGGTTCAATCTTCAACTTTGACGACTGTTTTCTTTGCTGGACAAAACATCCCCCTTTCCAATACAGTTACAAATCTTGGAGTTAGATTGGATTCCCATCTTACACTCGAAAACCACATTAAGCATGTTTAAAATCTGTTTTTTTCATCTTCGCAACATCTCCAAAATTCGTCCGTTTCTTTCCTTTTCTGATGCTGAGACCCTCGTCCATGCCTTTGTCTCCTCCAGGCTTGACTATTGCAACTCTCTGTTTGTTGGAATACATAAAAAATATCTTCAGAAGCTCCAATATATCCAAAACAGCGCAGCCAGGATCCTTCTGAGGGCCCGTAAATCGGCCCATATTACACCTATTCTGCATGATCTCCACTGGCTTCCTATCACCTTCAGAATTCAATACAAAATCGCTCTCATCACCCATCAGTGTTTATACGGAACCTCACCGGATTATCTGAAGGACCTTCTCACCCCACACTCACCCTCCAGATCCCTACGATCACATGAATGCAACCTACTCCACCTTCCTCGCTCCAGATTAAGGACCATGGGAGACCGGGCTTTTGCTGTGGCTGCCCCCCGTCTTTGGAACTCCCTCCCGGATTGCCTGAGAGCTCCACAATCACTGACTGATTTTAAAAGAGGCTTGAAGACTTTTTTATTTAAGCAAGCCTACTCTGCCTCCACATGATTTTATGATGTTGATTTTATTTTTTGATTTTAGTTCAACTGTGTAAGCACTTTGAGATTTTGCTATGAAAAGTGCGGTACAAATTAAATTGATTATTATTATTATAAATACAGAAAGTAAATTCTTCTTAATCTAATTTAAAAAAGTCAGACTTTGGCACAATCCAAGGTGGATTGCTGACGCTTTGCAGTAAGATGAATTGCATCACTTCCTGTTACCTTGTTTGTGTTCCGTGTAACTTCTTGCTCCTCTTGGACTGTTAAAAATAACTCAATTTCTTCTGAATTGTTAGACATTTTTGAATAGTTAATTCTATCCTATACTTGTTCTAATCTAACACTCACTGCTACAGATCTTTAGTGTTTATTTTCACTTTTTAACGGTGTGTCTGGTTCTCTAGCTTAACATGGCTACCAGTTCTCTCCCTCCATCTCATGCTTTCACCTGCTCCGTGTGTCGGACTGTGCTGACTTATGGCTTTGAGAGTGAACAGTTAACAGTGTTCCCTCATAACCCTGTCTTATCTGATCATTTTGTCATAACCTTTGAGTTTAAGTTACTTGAAGAAATTTACAAATAGGTGTCTATCAGAGAATGCTTCTCTTGTTGACAGCACTACAGTTTCAATGCGTACAACACTGGACAATGTTGCCACTCTGAAAAGTAAGGTAATCAGTCAGAAGAGGCTGGCATTCCTTGGCATTATTCACAGCTGCGTGCTTTAAAGCATACTGCAAGAAAGCTGGAGAGACAGTTGCGTTCGTCTAATTTAGAAGAGTCTCAATTAGTCTGGAAAGATAGTTTAATAAAGTATAAGAAAGACCTTCATAAAGCTAGAACTGCTAATTATTCATCATTGATAGAAGAGAATAAGAAAAATCCCAGGTTTCTTTTCAGCACTGCAGCCAGGCTGACAAAGAGTCTGAGCTCTGTTGAGTCTAACTCTCAACAGTGATGATAGATTCTTTATCAGGTACAATTTCTATCAGAGAAAGGATTCCCACAATTATCACTGATATATTATCAAATACAGCAGCTTTAGAAGTATCTTTAGAACCTGATTTGTATTTAGACCGCTACTACACCAGTTGATCTCTCTGAGCTAACAACAGCAATAGTCTCTTCTCTTCTAAACCATCAACTTGTATTTTAGACCCAATCCCAACCAGACTGTACAAGGAGGTTTTCCCCTTAATTGACACTTCCATATTATATTTAATCAGTCAGTCTTTGTTGATAGGATATGTACCTCAGACTCAGGTTGCTGTAATTAAACCTTTAGTTAAAAAACCCACTCTTGATTCATAAGTGTTAACTATTTATCGGCCCATATCCAATCTTTGGTTCTTGAAGTTCTTGAAAAAATAGTTGCAACTCAACTTTGTGATCATTTACACAGAAATAATCAATTTGAAGATTTTCAATCAAGATTCAGAGTGCATCATAGCACAGAAACAGCACTGGTGAAAGTTACCAATGATCTCCTCTTAACCTCTGATAGCGGACTTGTGTCTGTGTTGTCCTGTTAGATCTCAGTGCTGCATTTGATACGGTTGATCACAGTATTTTATTAGAGAGACTTGAACATGTTATTGGGATTAAAGAAACTACATTAGGCTGGTTTAAGTCATATTTATCTGAAAGATTTCAATTTGTTCTTGTAAATGAAGAATCTTCCTCACAAACCAGAGTAAGTCATGGAGTTCCTCAGGGTTCTTTGCTTGGACCCATTCTTTTCGCTTTATACATTCTTCCATCAGGTAACATTATTAGACAGCAAATTTCCATTGCTATGCTGATGATACTCAGCTGTACTTACCTATAAAACCAGATCAACACAATAGGTTGGTCAGACTACAAACATGTCTTATGTAACGGGTGTGTATTTGGGCATGTAGGAAGAGGACTCAAGACGTTGCTTTTCTGTGTTTAATTTTCTGCAGAAGACATTAACAGAGGTTGTTAGCCTTATGTCTCTCCCTACACCTCTGCTCCCTCAGCAAAACACAACGGGACTGTCAGAGCTTTAAATTTTCTTTTGCAGAAGAACATTTTATAGAACAAAAAATAATACACGAGAAGAAAACGTTGCCACCTCGTGGCAAAATTAACACAAGAGCGTGGGGTGAAGTAAGAAAACAGAAACAAAATTCATAACCCAAAAATGAAAAACACATACCTGCAGAAGACATTAACAGAGGTTGTTAGCCTTATGTCTCTCCCTACACCTCTGCTCCTAAACATATACACATAGAATGTTAAACACCGCCAGGAAGTGCAAACCAGCAACCTGATGCTAACCTAACGCATGGATAGATCGCGCCAAAAACGCGAACCTAAAAACATCCATAAAACTTATATTAACGATAAAAAAAATTAACACAAGACAGCTTGGTAACATAAAGTATATAACAGAGAATAATGTACAACAAATATTTAAATCATAAATGGCTAAATTTTCAAAGAAAATGACACGATGTCACTGCTGTATTTTCCCCACAACTTACCCTCAGCAAAACACAACGGGACTGTGAGGACAGAGGGGAGGGGCTACAGAAGCCCAGGAGCAACAAAAAGGGCAGAGTGCAGGTGTGTAATTAACTCAGGGAAAATGTATAAAATAATGGTGAATGAATATAACTCGGAGATAAAATTCATAAATACTCAAAATAATCATGAAATGATAAATTAAACTTACAAATACGATTTGGAAATAACAAATAATAAGATGCATTTTTAACAACGTTACACTTAGACATAAAGACCTGGATGACTCAGAACTGTCTGCTTCTAAATTCAGATAAAACTGAAGTTGTTATCTTTGGACCTGAGCGCTTTAGGGAGAAATTGTCTAGCTATATAGTTACTCTAGATCAGGGCTATTCAAATGGCGGCCCGCGGCCACATGCGGCCCAGAAGCAACACCCGAGTGGCCCAACTTGTGGTTTAGACAAAAAAGCAGAGAAAAAACCATGAAAAACTCAGTTCGCGAAAATGAGCTCAAAATTCCTACAGTAGATCAGAAAGTGAATGCAACACTCCACGTAGCCTAGCAACACACAACCAACCCACAAGGCAGCGTGTTGTTTTAAAAGTTACTGATGGAACCAAGTTAGCAGCTCAACTCCAACTGAAAAACATCTCTCTCAACCCTCAAAGGAAAAATTGACGATGAAAACCGTCGTTTTAACCCTGCCTGGGCGGACAGATACTGTTTTATTTTACCGCCAACTCCACACGGTTCTTTTTTATTCAGTTAAACGCACCTTGTGATGTGCTACGGTCCGAAATATGACCAGAATGTTACTTTGATTTCATTTCAAAAGGGGAGACGATATTTTGTGACCAAAATATTCTTTTTAGTATTTTAAAGTGAAAAATAGCATTGTTGTTACCTCAGGTTCTATTTATTTAGAGACGTTTTTAATGCAATTTTGGATGTTCTTATGTCAGATGTGTTTATTTCATTTCAAAAGGGAAAACTATTTCATCACCATTGATGTGCACTTTTTGTTTTAATACCTGGGTTATTTCAGGAGTCAGACTATTGCGACTACCTCGGTTCATTTAAAAGTTTTGTGTTAAATTGTGTTTTTATGCACTTTTTGTGTTTTACAAAAATACGAAGAGGGGAAATGATGAATAAAAATAACATGTTATTTCATTATATTTGTGTTGGTTTGAAATTTGTCATTACCTCCTCCTTACTGACCGCTGAAAATGTCCGGCCCAGCTTTAGGTCTCGGTTTTAAAATCTGGCCCAGCTGAATTTGTAATTGAATAGCCCTGCTCTAGATGGTATTTCCTTGGATTCTAGTACTACACTGAGGAACCTTGGAGTTATTTTTGACCAGAATTTATAATTTGACGCATATATAAAACAGGTTTCTTGGACTGTCATCTTCCACCTTCGTAATATTGTTAAAATCTGGAACATCCTGTAACAGAGTGATGCAGAAAAACTAGTCCATGCATTTGTTACTTCAAGATTGGACTACTGTAATTCTTTATTATTGGGCTGTCCCACATATTCTCTGAAAAGCCTTCTGCTGATCCAAAATGCTGCATCCAGAATTCTGATGGGAACTAACAGGAAAGATCCTATTTCTCCAGTTTTAGCTTCTCTTCATTGGCTCCCTCTTAAATTCAGAATAGAATTTAAGATTCTTCTCCTCACATATAGAGCTCTCAACGACCAAGCTTCATCATATCTTAAAGATCTCATATATATTTTCATTTTCAGAGCACTCCTAACGCCCTCCCAAACTGTAGGTTTACTTATGGTTCCCAGAGTTTCTAAAAGTAGAATGGGAGGCAGAGCCTTCAGTTATCAGCCCCCTCTCTTGTGGAATAAGCTGCCAGTAAATGTCCGGGAAGCAGACACCCTTCCCAATTTTAAGACTAGGCTTAAAACTTTCCTTTTTGATAACGCTTATAGTTAGGGATGGCTTAGGTGAAACATCCCATAGTTAAGCTGCTATAGGCCTAGCTTACTGGGGGACCTCATTTGTCACACCTTTCCTCACTTTGCTCTGTTTTCCCCCCTGTTTGATTTCTCAAATGATATTAAGAGGATTAAGAGGACTTAGGCTGCGGCTACACGAAAACGTTTTTTACTGTAAACGATACTTTTTCTTATCGTTTCGCTGTCGCGGCCACACGGAGCCGGCGTTCCCACTACCCCAAAACGATAGTTTTTGAGAACGGGTTCCAGAGTGGGAAAGTTTGAAAACGAGGTCGTTTCGTTTCCATTATTACAGCGAAAACGTTTTTGCGTCAGTCAAACGTTGACGCTGTGAGACTTCTCTATTGTCTCACAGCGTGGCGTGACACAGTGGCGTGTGTACTGCATCGTTTCATCGTTTTCATCCGTTTTCGTCTGGACCTGAGTCTTTACAGCAGCGTTGCCGTGTGGTTGCAAGAATTTTCGTACCCGTTTTAAAAAAAAACCTCGTTTCGTTTCCATGTAGCCGTAGCCTAATTGATTTTTAGTCTGTTGAACTCGAGGCGGATGGCCACCCTTCCTGAGTCTGGTTCTGCCAGAGGTTTCTTCCTTTTAAAAGGGATTCGTTTCTCTCCACAGGCACGCTCAGGACGGGAGATTGGACCGAAAACAAGTTTTCAGTGCAATCTGTTGGTTTCCTTAGCTAGGAAATTGTTTTTGAATTGGCTCCATATGAACGAAGTGGATTATTTTATGTATAATTATGATTACAATTAATTGAATTCCAATTAATTGAGATGACATTTGTTGTATTTGCCGCTATATAAATAAAAATGAATTGAAATGAATTGAATTGAATTGAACTGTTAAACTGATATAAGGAGGAAAGAACGCTATTTTATTGTGACATTGGTTTTGTTTTTTCTTGATTTGTGATGTTCCTGAGCTTCAGATATTCTAACTTAAATTGAATAAAACCTTTAGAGTGATAACGGGAGCTTGTCCAAAAGCAGTAAAACCGATCACAGCCTTTTCAGGTCTCAAGTCAGACAGTCACATCTTATGGGAGTGATTTCACCTGTTTAATGATGTTGTATGAAGTTAATACTTCTGTATTGGTTGTTACTGCACCTCTGCTCAAAGTGACCGCAGTGAAAATCACATTAGCTTTATTTAAAAAAAAAAATAAAAAAAAGATCCAGTGATGCAAAAAAGGCTCCATTTAGAAAATGAAAATTTGAGTGCTGAATTCCAGAGATGATATATGTCTCTAGGGTGTAATTGTAATTGAGGGTGTAAAGTGAAGGAAAATCTGTGACAGGAAAAGCACAAGGGAGTTAGGTGAAGCTTCATTTACAACCTGCTTGGAGACTGGTGAACAAATCGCTGCTATGTAGCCCATCCACAGATGTCATGGGGAGTGTTGGGACCACTGACTCAATCCTCACCCGCCTCAGTCCTCATCTAACCTTCAGCAAACTGTTCTGACCTGGACATTAATCATTTGCAGGCAGCATTGTCTATCTGCTACCCCCGGCATGTCTCTGAGGGAGCGACTGCAGCTGTCGCAGTGTCCACAGAGACCAAGACCACTGCTTTTCTACCTGTCATGCCTGTCCTCCTACAAGGAGCTTGCCTTATTAGCCCATTAACTCCACCCCCTCCCATCCCTTTTCTCGTCCTTGAACACTTATTGATGTCACTTTGTCCTTGTGACCTAACCTGTCCCGTCTCTTTGAGTTATCACATGACAAGCTTGCATCAAGCTCATGCTTATTCATGTGTTGGGATATATGTACAAGCAACAAAATAGAAACACTGTTTTTATGGATGCATTTCAAGCACAGTTCATCACTTAGTTTAAAGGGGATAGAGAATCAAAATCGTCTTTTTCACGTTTTTGGTGTTAGTTCTGAGTCTCCCCGCTGTGGGGAGTACACACGAAGTGCCAGCAAGTGTCAGAACCTCTGTTTCAAGTACTCCCCTTTTTTGAATATCCCCCAGAAAAAGTGCCAATCTGTTTTTGTGAAAAAGTGATGTCACTTTTTCAACCCCCCCACGCCCAAATCCACAGCCACCCCGTTTCAGACACGCCCCTTCGGCGAGAAACAGGAAATGGTGTGCCTTCCAAGGCTGTGAAAGCGGACTACGATCGTTACATATTCTTCCCCCGGAAAGCAATATTCACGATCAATGGCTTTTATTTATTTTTAACAGCATCCCCAGTACATACAACCTGAGCCATTACAGACCCAACCAATTTTTTTGGGGGCTACATATCACATCACAGAACAAGGATTAATGCCCCATTCAACCATTCTCTATCACCTTTAAGATTTTTTTTTTTTTTTTTTTTTTTTTTTGAGGTTTGTTATAATATGGGCTTTATTTTCAACCATCAAAAAAACAATTGCCCTGTTTTCCAGCAAATATCTATCAGGGTATTTAGAACAGATGCAAGCACAAGTTTTTACTTGGAAAATATGACTCATCAAAGTCTATACACACTGTCGTTATACACCAAAAACCTTTTGCACATATATATTTGTACATAAACATATTTATTTTATTTACTTCTGCATATGCCACTTTACTTCTGATGTCAATATCAGAGACTTTGTATATATATATACATATATCCACATTGTGTTGTCACTCTGTTTACCGGTTACCATAGTTTATTTCTGCTGTGTATTAAAGTGTTAAGTTAAATGCTACCGCTGCGCTGCACTATTGAGTTTGAGAGAAACGTAATTTCAATCTTGTGTATGTCCTGTACGTATACAGATTTGACAATAAAGTTGACTTTGACTTTGACTTTGACTTATAATTCACTTGCACTTTTTTAAGTATGTTATCGTCTCTGGTGTTCAGTATCAGATATGTTATGTCTAAGCAGGTTTTTGTCAACAGACAAACTGAAACATCAGAACAGAAGAGCAAATTGCATTTTCTTCTAAATAAAAATTATTTAAGGATACTCATTTGGGTCTTCTGGGTGGTGTGGTGGTTGGTACCATCATCTCACAGAAAAAAGATCCCTTGTTCAGTCTTCGCTTGGGTATTTCTGTGTAAGTCTGCATGTTTTCCCTGTGCATGCATGGGTTCTCTGCAAGTACTCTGGCCTCCTACCATCCATCCATTTTTTTAATACCTGCTTAATACAACTTCAGGGTCACGGGGGCTGGAGCCTATCCAAGCTGTCATTGGGCGAGAGGAAGGATACACCCTGGACACGTTGCCAGTCCATTACAGAGCCACATAGAGACAAATGAGACAAAAACAAACAAACATCCACACTCACTCTTAAGGTCAATTTAGAGTCCCCAATTAACCTGACATGGATGTTTTTGGGCAGTGGGAGGAAGCCAGAGTACCCAGAGAGAATCCATACATACACAGAGAGAACATGCAAACTCCACACAGAAAGGCCCCAGCTGGGATTTGAACCAGATACCCTCTTGCTGTGAGGTGACTGTGCTAACCACCACATCAGTGTGCAACCTTGGCCCCCTATTATTATCATACAAGAACATGCATGTTGGGTTGATTTGTGATTCTAACTTGACTTTACGGTGTGAGTGTGAGCTTGCATATTTGTTCGACTTAATTGTTGGCCCTGCCATAGCCCGCAGATCTGTTCAGGGTGTACTCTACCCGACCACAGATGAAATATACTGCACACCCCTGGGACCCTAAATAAGATTAGGAGGATGGATGGAGAACTTTCAGTGCTTAAAGAGAAAGGATGAAAGCCTAAGCTGGACACACAATCTCTGATCCCTTGGACAATACTGCAACAAAAGCTGCATTTCAAGAAATGCAAATATAACCACAAGCACAAGGGATTACTCTTGGAACCTTTGTCGTGCACAACATATTTGAGTTGCATGAGCCTAATGTCTTGGACACATAGGGTGTCCAAGTCCAGGGAGTTCGTGGGATTTTGTGACAACCATGTGTTATTATTGCAATATACAACTACACAAAAATAATTATTTTTTAATTTACCATATTAGTACTTTGTATCTACTCATTTCATAATACAGAGAAAACTCTATTCCTAAAAAAATTATTTAAAAAAAAAATCCTCAGAGAACCCCATATTTCGCTGTTAACGCAGTTGCGTAGGTGGGAATTATAAGACGTGACACATCAAAGGCTGAAGGACAACATTAAAACAGAGAAACATGCAAGAGGGAAAATGGAGCGCTTTCTTGTGCGGAGCAAACCACCTACCACCAGTACAGAGACTGCCGACAACCCACCACCGAAAGAAAAGAGAAAAAACTGTCAGCTGACAGTATCATGAAAGTTACCCGTCTTATGGCTTCAGTTGGACCGGGGATGTCAGCAATCCTCAGAGCCGTATTTGCCTTCAGTAACAAGAATTCCCAAAAGTTGTCATACCATTTTCATTATGATAATGTCAAGTATTCTGTGTTGATGACCGTTTCATACTCATATTTGTGTTTATACTGCTCTCATGCAACATTGTCTGTTATGAATATTATACCTTCTCTGTATCAATGCAACGTGGGTTAATACGTTTGGAAGAGAGAAAAATCCCTTTTTTTTCTTCTGTCCCCTGAACCCACAGTTCGGCCCCCCTTTTTTCTTAGCTTTTTGGGTTGAGGGTCAGCTAAACGCTGATTGGACGAAAGCTGACACGTGACTTCAGGGTTATAACCCAAAGCGCGAGTTCAAACTCTCTCTCTTGCCGTTCAAATCCGTGATCCTTGGACCTACCTGGTCTTCAGACCCCTTGACCCTCAGCTCTCCTTTTGTTTCACTCCTTAACTGTCAATTCCCATTTTTAGACTCCCTTTTTGATATCTAAGTCTGGTTCCGATACCCGCGAGTGTTTGGTTAAGCTTGGACAACAACAGCCCGAACTAAGTTACTCTACGCCAAGGAAGAAGAAGAAGAATAAGTCGATTCGACGTCATCCCGCTGGTTACCACGGAAACACTGCCTCAGACATCGACGCTCATCAGAAAAGAACCACGCGATCTCCTACTCTACCACAAAGTAAGGTGCTGAATTCTGAGATCTTTGAAGCAGTGGACACGCTGAACCCTTCCTCTGAAAGTGATGGTTGTGCAGGAATCCGTAGGAAGTAACCAGCCGAAGTGATTAGCCATAGTAGCTCCGTGTGAAGACCCAGACTTAGTATTACGTAACAAGCCATTATTCATACCTCTTAGTTTAGCTATCTCTCTCTCCCAACCATATTTCATTATAACCACTGCAAATTACCCATATTCTGTCCCTTTTTCAACTGTTTATATATATATGCTTGTGGAATGTTAAATAAATGCTTGTAAGTAATTCATCAGAGCGTCACGGACCAGTTATTAAGCCCGGTTGTCCCTTCAAATACAGAACTCATTTCAGTGAGACTTCTCATTTCATAAAGTGCTTCACAGCTACATAAAATCACAAGAAGGCAATAAAATCATTAAAAAGAAATAAAAAATAAAATAAAGAAATTAAAAACCCATTAAAATAATCATTAATTAATTAAAAAGCAAAGAGTGCAGATAAAATACTTTCAGGTGTCATGCACAGCTAAATAGAACTGTTTTCAGCCTGGATTTAAACATTGTCAGAGTTGAGGCCTGTTTCACATCTTCTGGAAGACTGTTCCAGATTTTAGGAGCATAAAACTGAAACGCAGCCTCACCTTGTTTAGTCCTGACTCTGGGCACCAGCAGGAGACCCCTCCCTGAGGTTCTCAGAGCCCGACTTGTACACAAGCAGAGCTGTTTTAAAGTCTATTCTCTGAGCGACAGGAAGCCAGTGCAGAGACCTGAGCACTGGACTAATATGGTCGTATTTCCTGGTTCTAGTCAGGACTCGAGCAGCAGCGTTCTGGATGTACTGCAGCTGTCTTATAGCCCGTTTAGAGAGCCCAGTGAGCAGGCCGTTACAGTAGTCTAACCTGCTGGAGAAAAACACATGGATTAGTCTTTCTAAGTCTGGTTTAGACACTATTCCTTTGATTCTGGCAATGTTTTTTAGATGGTAAAAAGCTGCTGCTGTTACAGATTTAATGTGGCTGTTAAAGTTCAGGTCTGAGTCCAATATTACCCCGAGATTTCTAACTTGATAGTTAGGTTTTAGAGAGAGAGTCTCAAGGTGATTGATAACACTTTCTCTTTGTTTCTGTTGGCCACAGACAATGATTTCAGTTTTGTCTGAGTTTAGCTGGAGGAAATTGTTTTGCATCCACACACTGATCTGTTCGATGCAGCGACACAATGTATCTACAGGCCCGTGTTCTCCTGCCGTCAGTGACACGTAGATCTGAGTGTCATCTGCATAGTTGTGGTAGGACACATTATAGCTGCGTATTAGCTGGCCTAGTGGAAGCATGTACAGATTGAACAATACGGGTCCCAGGATTGACCCCTGGGGAACCGCACAGGTCATAGCCATTTGTTCTGAGACACAGTTACCAATTTCAACAAAATATTTCCTGTCCTCCAGATAGGACTTGAACCAGTTTAAAGCACGACCAGAGATTCCCACCCAGTCTTCTAACCTCTGTAATAAGGTCGCATGGTCAACTGTGTCAAAGGCAGCACTCAGGTCCAGCAGAACTAAGACTGTGACTCTACTTGCATCTGTGTTCAGGCGGATGTCATTTGTCACCTTGATCAGAGCTGTCTCAGTGCTGTGGTGGGGCCTAAAGCCTGATTGGAAAGTTTCAAAAGCATTGTTAGACAGGAGAAAGTCACTAAGCTGTTGGTATACAACTTTTTCTAGGACTTTGCCTAAGAATGGCAGGTTTGATATGGGCCGGTAGTTGTTCAGTACTGTGGCATCAAGATTGCTCTTCTTTAGAAGAGGTTTAATGACAGCGGTTTTTAAGGCCTTTGGAAATGTTCCAGTCTGGAGTGAGATGTTGACTAGATGAGCGAGTTGTGGTAACAAACTGCTCAGCACAGACTTTAGGAATCTAGTGGGCAACTCATCAAGGCAGCACGTTGATGAACTCAGACTGCAGATGGTCTCTTCGACTGTTTTGTCAGTAACAGGTGTGAAATGTGTCAGCTCTAGGTGTCTAGCTGGCTGGAGAGTAGTTATTTGTGTTGTGGAAATTATTGCATTTTTAATGCCTTGAACTTTGTCATTAAAGAATGTTGCAAACTCATTACACTTGGATGTAGAAATGAGTTCTAAAGGCAGTGAAACTGGAGGGTTTGTTAATCTGTTTACTGTAGCAAACAGGACACGAGAGTTGTTACTGCAGTTTTTGATGATTTCAGAAAAATAACTCTCCCTTGTTCTACGCAAAGTCTGGTTGAACACACATAGCTTTTCTTTGTAAATCTCATACTGAACCTGGAGCTTTGACTTGCGCCATTTCCGTTCGGCTCTCCGGCACTCCCTTTTTTGTGCCCTGACCGACTCTTCTTTCCTCCATGGCGCCCTTTGCCTACTTTTAACCATTCTAACCTTGACAGGAGCAATGGTATCCAAAACATTTAAGAGACTTGATGTGTAAGAGTTCAACAGATCATCAACATCAGAACACAGGGTGTTCTCAAACCTAATCATTTCCATAAACTGTGTCCCTGTTCTGTCATTTATGAGTCTTCCCCGAACAACTGCAGACCCAGCTGCTGATTTGGGTAAAGTAAATAGGTCGAAGAAAACACAGAAATGATCAGATAAAGCAACATCGCCGACATTCACGTTTGAAATAATAACACCCCTTGAAATGAGCACATCTAGAGTGTGCCCTCTGTTGTGGGTGGGCTCAGTCACATGCTGAGTTAGACCAAACATTTCAAGGACAGCAGTGAGCTCTTTAGCTTCCTTGTTATGCGCTACGTCCACATGCACATTCAAATCCCCTGTTATGACTAAACAGTCAAAAGCAGTGCACACAATTGAAAGTAGTTCAGTAAAATCATCAATAAAACAATTCTGTGGTGGTTTATAAATGGTGATATAAAGTATGGAAGATTGTTTTATCTCCATTTTGAATGACACATACTCAAATGATGAAAAAAACCCAAATGACAACTTGTGGGTGGGTATATTGTCCCTGAACATGGCACAAACACCCCCACCCTTCTGGTTTTCTCGTGTTTCAGACACAAAATTGAAGTGAGGTGGACTAGACTCAATCAGGACTGCATTTGCTGTGTTTTTGTCGAGCCACGTCTCAGTTAAAAACATAAAATCAAGATTGTGAGAGGAAATAAAACTATTAATTAAGAATGATTTGTTACTTAAAGATCTGACATTGAGTACTGCGTGTTTGAGATTAGTTATAGTTGAACTGGATGCTGTGTTCTTGCAAGGGATATGGATAAGATTTCTCTGATTGGACAGTCTGATTGTCCCTCTCTTCACTCCATCTTTGGACCTCTAGTTGAGATGGTGTTTACCAACACAGAGGCCCTTAGCGTCCTAGACAACAGCATTGACGCTGTTGGAAATGACAGCTGTGGGCACCGGTGGTGGGGGCCAAGCTGGGGGGGCTTTGGTCGATGGAGTAGGCTGGGGAGGGAGAGGGGCTCGATGATTCTTTGAGGATAGAATTCTTGATCTTGCCATGTTTGGCGTGAGAGGAACCATTTTAATCAGGAAATCTCCTGGGTGACGGTGGAGAAGAGAACGATGGTGAAACATCTCTGGAGGGTGTAGATGCAGCAGGTGGGTCCCAGGCCTGTGGTGAGGGCCGTGGTGAAGGCGATTGTGGAGCTGCTGAATCCTGTGTTCGGGATGCTGGAGGTGCTGCTGTGGCTGCTGTGGCTGCTGTGGTTGAATCCTTTGCTGGGTCCTTGGGTGGCGAGGCAGGAGCTCTTCTCTGGCTCGTCTTCTCTCTCGGCGGCAGCACAGGACCCGGTGCTGGTCCTGGTCCTGGTCCTGGCCCCTTCTCATGCCTCAGAGCGTGGAGAAGATTATCCGTAAGTCGTCTCACTCCACCTCTGTTCAGGTGTGGGCCTTTTCTTTGAAAGAGATGATCTCTTTGCCAGAAAAGATTAAAGTTCTCAATGAAATGAGGTCCTCTGGACTCACAGACTTTGGACAGCCATGTGTTCAACAGAAGCAGCCGGCTGAATTTGTTGATCCTCCTGTCGATGTTTGGGAGAGGTCCACTTATGAATGTTGGTATTGTCACTTTATGAAGACTCTCAAACAGTTTCTCAAAGTCTTTTTTTAAGATTTCAGACTGATTCTCTCTGATGTCCACTGCACCAACGTGCACAATCAGTTGTTTCACCCCTTGGTGTTTTGCCAGTACCTCTGGTAGTAATCTTGTGATGTCAGAGACAGTGGCACTTGGATAGCTGCATGTAATCATTCTGTTTATGTTGATATTAGATATGGCTCCGTCTCCAAGCACAAGAGTATCTTTGACCTTGACACTCGGCACAGTTTCTCTGTCCATCTGCTGTTTTGTACCGTCTCTCTGTCTGTTACACTCAGTCACATTTGGCTCTGACAGTGGTAAAAATCTGTTTGTTAACTTTATTCCGGGTGATGTTACATATCCTCTGTTGATACCAACAGTTTGAAGATTCTTCGGCTTAGCACCAAGTCCACCATACATGTCTTTACAGAGTCTTGGAAAAGACACAGTATCATTTAGCTTTAAGTTGGAGGTAGCAGTTTTTTCACCTTTTCCTTTGGAAGTAAATGTGGACTTCCACTGGATTCCATTGGGAGCGTTTCATGAAGTCCCATTTCAGTTTCTAAGGCAAAAATCCTTACTTGTAGCGCCCAAATTTCTTGTTGATATATCCGACAGCTTTCACAGGGCATGTTGAAAGGATTGTAGTCGCTGGCTCGTCAGATAAGTTGTAAAAAGAATAAAAATTATTTTAAAAAGTCTTGGTTCACTTAAAAGAAAAAGAATAAAATTATATCCAAGACTTGTGGAAAGAAGTAAAATGATTTAAAAGCAAATAAAGCGATAAGCAGCAGGAGGAAGCAGAGACACGTCTGCACTCTTCAGAAGCAGGAAGCAGGGTTAACAGTCTCTCCTCCCGGGACTGTGACGAAATCAAGGTAATCAAATAACGCTACACCGGCCACTTCCTCCAGCTCTTCTGGGGGGACCCCGAGGCGTTCCCAGGCCAGCCGAGAGACATAGTCTCTCCAACATGTCCTGGGTCTTCCCCGGGGCCTCCTCCGCCCGGAACACCTCACCGGGGAGGCGTCCAGGAGGCATTCTCACCAGATGCCCGAGCCACCTCATCTGACTCCTCTCGATGCGGAGGAGCAGCGGTTCTACTCCGAGCCCCTCCCGGATGACCGAGCTTCTCACCCTATCTCTAAGGAAGAGCCCAGACACCCTGCGGAGGAAACTCATTTCGGCCGCTTGTATTCGCAATCTCATTCTTTCGGTCACTACCCACAGCTCGTGACCATAGGTGAGGGTAGGAACATAGATTGACCAGTAAATCGAGAGCTTCGCCTTCTGGCTCAGCTCCTTCTTCACCACGACGGGCCGGTGCAGAGCCCGCATCACTGCAGACGCCGCACCGATCCGCCTGTCAATCTCCTGCTCCCTTCGTCCCTCACTCGTGAACAAGACCCCGAGATACTTGAACTCCTCCACTTGGGGAAGGATCTCATTCCCGACCCGGAGAGAACATTCCACCCTTTTCCGGCTGAGGACCATGGTCTCAGATTTGGAGGTGCTGATTCTCATCCCAGCCGCTTCACACTCGGCTGCGAACCGCACCAGCTCAGGCTCCTTCCCCAGCAGAGAGGTGACGTTCCACGTCCCAAGAGCCAGCTTCAGTAGCCGAGGATCAGACTGCCAAGGTCTCTGCCTTCGGCTGCCGCCCAGCTCACAAAGCACCCGACCCCCATGGCCCCTCCCACGGGTTCTAAATATACTTCTAAAGCTGCTGTATTTGATAAGATATTAGTGATAATTGTGGAAATCCTTTCTCTGATTGAAATTCTACCTGATAAAGAATCTATCATCACTGTTGAGAGTTAAAGGAACACCTGACTCAACAGAGCTCGCACTCTTTGTCAGCCTGGCTGCAGTGCTGAAAAGGGGAAAAGGGAAAAGAAATCTGGGATTATTCTTATTCTCTTCTATCAATGATGAATAATAAGCAGTTCTAGCTTTACGAAGGTCTTTCTTATCAAATCAAATCAAATCAAATTTATTTGTATAGCACATTTCATGTACAAACAGTTCAAAGTGCTTTACATAAAATAAAAGCATTGCAGCAGGGAGTGCAAGAAGCATTAAAAATACATAAAATAATATAAAGAGAAACAAATAAAATCATTTAAATGAATTTAAAATCAGGCAACAGTCTAGATAAGTTAAAAGATATTTCATGCATAGACACATGAGAAAAGAAATGTTTTTAACCTGGATTTAAAAATGTGTACATTTGGTGAAAGTTTAATCTCCACTGGCAGTTTGTTCCACTTGTTTGCAGCATAACAGCTAAATGCTGCTTCTCCATGTTTAGTCTGGACTCTGGACTGGACCAGCTGGCCTGAGTCCTTGGATCTAAGAGCTCTGCTGGGTTTATATTCTCTGAACATATCACAGATGTATTTTGGGCCTAAACCGTTCTGGGATTTGTAAACCATCAGCAGGCTTTTAAAATCTATTCTGTGACTGACTGGAAGCCAGTGTAAAGATTTTAAAACTGGTGTGATGTGTTCAGATCTCTTAGTCCGGGTTAAAACTCTAGCAGCAGCGTTCTGGATGAGCTGCAGATGTTTAATGCTCTTTTTGGGAAGTCCAGTTAACCCTTGTGTGGTGTTCGGGTCTGTGGGACCCGTTTTCATTTTTTATTAAAAGAAAAATGATACAATTAATTAATTTTTCAAACTCAGACTCAATGGCCTTGGCTCATTTTCTGTGAAGAACATATATCAGAATAAATTTTTAATGACCACACACCGTACACCCCCCCTACACATTTCTATTAGATATAAGATGTTCGGGTCCACTGGACCCAGGGCTAAAAGAAGTGTGGAAATTGATGTTCTGTGTACCTACACTCTGTCCTCCTCCTGTCTGGGCCTGCTGTTAGTGTGTGTGTGTGTGTGTGTGTGTGTGTGTGTGTGTGTGTGTGTGTGTGTGTGTGTGTGTGTGTGTGTGTGCGTGCGTGTGAGTGACAGAGAGAGTTTTTGCACCTGCGGTTCCCACACAAGTTTGCAACATTTTTGCAAAATTCAAGCATCAACACTCAACACATCAAGCATCTATTCTTGTTTTCCCGCACATTTGACCCTCTGTCTTGCGGGAATCTTTATTTTCTCCCACTCTATCTGCTACAAATTGGAGGCGGGACACTATAAATATAGCTTTGCCAGTGTGGTTTCTTATCACAACCGATCAAGATGGCCAAAGGGATCAACATCACATGCGACAATTTTTTTACCTCGCACAAGCTGGGACAGGAGCTCCTAAAGAGGAAGCTGACCATGGTGGGAACAATACGGAAAAACAAGTCAGAGCTCCCACCTCAACTGCTGACTACAAAGAACAGGCCTGTCAAGTCTTCCATGTTTGCTTACACGGCTGACACATCCCTGGTATCCTATGTGCCAAAGAAAGGCAAGAGTGTGGTACTCATGAGTACACTGCACGGGGATGGAAGAATCTGTGACCAGGAACATCACAAACCAGAGATCATCATGGATTATAATGCCACAAAAGGAGGGGTAGACAACATGGACAAGCTGGTGACGGCCTACAGCTGCAAACGGAGGACTCTACGCTTGCCACTGGTGATATTCTTTGACATGTTGGACATCTCAGCAAACAACGCCTTTGTCATTTGGATGGCACTTAACCCAGAGTGGAACAGAGGGAAGCTCCAGAAGAGACGCCTCTTTCTCGAGGATCTGGGAAAAGCATGGGTGAGACCACAAATTGAGGAAAGACAACATGTCCCCAGAACCCCAGCCTCTGCAGCCATCGTGAGGAGGATTCAGGAGGAGAATGCTGGTGCCCTGTCCACCCAACCTACAGAACCACAATCTGCAGAAGCTGAAGTAAGTGTGTTATGCTGTTGCAGTACATGTCTGGCACTCATGTCTTGTGAGAGAGAGAGAGGTGTTAGAAAAATTACTGATCTTTTCATTTTTCTAGGTTGTGAACACCAGCAACAAGAAGAAGCGGTGCGAAGTGTGCGGACCCAAGATGGACAGAAAAACACAATATACATGCATCAAGTGCAAAAAGTATATCTGCAACACACACACAGTAAAACTTATGTGTTGTATAGGCTAGTGGCTAAAGGCCATGTGTTCAATGGGGCTCATGTGTTGTCTTGACTGATGTGTTTACTCTATGTGTTCATGTGTTCAGGTTGTGTTGTGCACCTGAATGGGTTAAATTTCTGAGTTCAAAGAAATAAAAGTCAGTAGTTTTGAAAAACCTTGCTTCTCTTGTGAATTTTTTTCCACTCATATCTTGATTTTAATTGATTTTCTTTATTAAGTTTTAAATAATAAGTTATAAATGTGATCTAACAAAGGTAAAGGGCAAATATTAACCATATATACTGTCTATACAGCTTGTAATTGGGATGAAGTAAACATCTGTTGAGTTTTTTAACATAAAAGTGTTTGATTGTGAGGCATTAAAAACCACAAAATGCTACGGGTCCACCAGACCCACAAACACTGGCTGAGTAACAACAATATGAACACCACACAAGGGTTAAAAGAGCGTTACAGTAATCGAGTCTACTGGAGATGAATGCATGGATGAGTTTCTCCTGGTCTGTTTGGGAGAGGAAACCTTTAATTCTGTTGATATTTCTGAGGTGGTAAAAAGCTGCCTTGGTGACAGCTTTGATGTGGCTGCTGAAAGTCAGATCTGAGTCTATCAACACTCCGAGGTTACGAACTTGGTCAGTGATTGTAAGGTCCCGAGTCTCAAGATATTTATGTAGCAGTCACAGTGCCGTGTGGATTAAGAGTTTTTCAAACTTTGACAAAACCAACATTCCTGTGGGGGATGTTTACGTATGTGGATATAAACCAGATCTTCATTTTCTTTCCACAAAGGAAAAAGAGACAAACTGCCTAATTTACAACACCCTTAAGAGCTTTTGGGGAGTCGAACTCACTCTTGGAAAAGTGGGACACTTACTATCTTATCTAGACCATAACTCGAAAGTTGACACTTTAACAGATCAGACCGACCAGATGGCTACACACGAACTGAGAAGACTCACTTTTAGTCGAATCTTAAAACTATATTAAATGTGTTTGATAACCGTGTACAATTTCTTTCAGGTTTCCAGCTTGATCACAAGACGCATATAGAGACAATTTGTACGATTCTGGCTTAAATATTGACAAAGAACTGATTTTGGCGGAAAATGCCCAACCTGCCTGATGGAACCACATTGCCCCCTAGTGGTCTGCAGTGTTGATTAGTTGAACATTTAAATCCCAGAGGACTCAGTAAAATGGACAATGTATATGCAACAATTTAACTTCTAACGATGTCCCTTCGGTATCTATTTGGTATTTGTTTAATGTCCCCATTGTTAACACAGAAAATGAACATTCTATGGCTCACTATTCATATGTCACGATTTCATAGATATTCATCTGAATTTTGAAAGTCATAATTGTCTTTATCATGTGTGTTATTTTGATGTCTTTATATTACAAGTCTATGTTATATCTTTAATCTGCATATCTTAACAAGATGTGGTGTTTTCAGAATCACCGAGACAAATGTTCTATGAGATGGGAGTAATGGAGAAATAAGAGTTTTCTTTGTCTCATCCAGAAATCCCCTATAGCACAGATCACCTTACAGAGACATGCACACAGTTCAAGCATGTCATTGGCTGAAAAAGTAGTGTAAGCCCCGCCTCCGAGAGTCAAAACCCGGTGCCCCGCGAAATACACGCTCTTGCCTTCTTGCCTCTCTCGTTTCTTGCCTCTTGTTGTTTTCCAGAAGCACGCTCTTGTTTTCAGAGGGAGAACAGGTCAGAGAAGAACAATGGAGAATTGATCAGATGAGTTGCTCAGAGAGATTTGAAGAGCACGGAAAGATGAGAGTATGAGCCGTGGAGAAGACGACGGAGGGGAGGAAGGAGAAGGACGGAGCAGGACCCAAAGAAAGACGAAGAAGACCCGAACAAAGAAACAGATTGAAATACTCTGAAGATGCACGTTTTACGTGTTTTTGTTCGTCCCTCGCCATCCACGTCCTTCTACGTCGCACGTCCTAACCTCCGCTGTTTCACGCCATCATCACCTTTTCCTACCAAGAAAGCCAACTCCAAGCAACCTTTTATTAATCTTCTGTGAACTTAAGTTCACTTCATCAGAGAAGCAACGGACCCACTGACACTCAAAAGATTCGATCAGCTAACCACAGTCCTCGGCACCATCGTTTCGGTTTCCCGGTGAAAGAAGCAACTGAGAAGTCCGCTAAAGTCAGCAACCACAGCCAGGAAGGCCCAGAGAGCGGAAGAGAAATCCCCTCGGACCCCGCGTGGCCGCTGCCGTGGTCCGAACCGGCTAAGCACAGTAAGACCGACCCGTTTTCACCTTAAAGTGGGTTTGATGGATGTCTCGAGGCTTTCACAGAATGATAAATTAATCCGAAATGTCAGTATTTAGCGTCAAATAGTCAGCCAACCGAAACTATTTGAATAAATCCAGTAACTCTCCATTCCCATATTTTATTTTATATTCACTAAGTGTTTTTATATAATCACCCATATTCAATGCATCTCCTGTTTGTTTAAAGGTTCATGTCTAAGATCATATCATTGTAATAAACAGCTCATATATCTATGTATATGTTATAATCACAGATTGTGTCGTATGCTTTCTTTACGTAATGTCTGTCCAACCAAACGAGAACTTCACGAAAGTAGCGAGATATGAGACTGAATATTAATTGATTATTAATTAATTTAACACCAGGATCGTAAGATTTCGAACAGTTTTCCTACCTGACTGTGACTTAAATTAAGTCAAAACCTAGGTTGGTGGTGCCCTGAATTCGAGGTAAGGTTTATTTGAGACTGTAAGAACATCTCATAAATCCTTATATTTAATACGTATATAAATACCCGGTAACGCTACATATTTTTGGTGCCCCGTGTGAGGCGTTTTACGGTAGACTGACTTACGTGAAGGAAAGCATAAACATGATATTGGCTGGTTCATTATCTGTGTGTGAGCAATGCAAACAGTGGCTGTGTCTGTCTTTATAAACTTAGAATGACTAAAAGCACTTTATCAGAGTAATCGTGGACGCATGATAACTCTCCAAATCCGTGGGTGCGCAATATTAATTGCACACCGCAGAAGAGCACCCAGCAGCCCAGCCGTCGCTGTTTCCTCCCAGAATAAAGATTGCATGCACAGCGCAAGAACGCTGAATTTAAAGGCCTGGCCGTAGTTGCGAGTTTCCAACACGGTTGATTTGATTTTTATGAGTATCACAAATTCTGCCGCGAGTCCCGGTGAATTTAGTCAACTCAGAGCCTCCTCAAACACAGGAGTTTTGATCCGCTGTAATCTTGCAGCCGGACATAAAAAAAGCATCAAGGTGCTATATTGAAACCCCATGAAGTGGGGGAGCGAGTTTAAACGTTGTTTAACGGAGCGTTGTGACGCCTAAAATAAAGTAATACAGATTACTTATTGAAAGTTAAAGCTGCTGAGCTTAACTGAATGAGTCAGAGCCGTCGCTCCTGATAAAATAAATGAATAAAATAAATAAATAAAATACACACGGTCACAAAACGTGATCGCATGAATGACTTAAACAGTCAATTGTTTTTGTATTATTAAATAAACGACCGGAACACCGTGTCTGTTGAACCCAGTTGAAAGAAAAAACTGAGGGTGTGTTTATTTTTAAAATGCTTACAAGCCCTAACTAAAATAATATACGGCAGTAGTGGACAGACCAATTTTGCTGCAGAAAAATTGAGTTGGTGACTCTATTTGTTGTTATTATCAAAGTTGGTGACTTTTAGAAGCATTCTGAACTGAGGCCGCCGTGTCTCAAGCATTGTGAATGTTGCAAAGCTCTGTTTAAAAGTTTGTGAGCAAACTGCAACATCGCTTGTGCACTGTCTGTGAGAGAAGTTAACCCTCTCATTCCCCAGGGGAAATGAGGCGAATTCACTGAATCCTTGAAGGACTATTGGTGGGCGGTGCTAGAAATCGTCACCAGTGACGTCAACTCCTCACTCCTTTCTCTCAAACCCGCCCACTTGAAGCTTTTTGACGTGAGCTGCTCAGGATCACATTAAATAAGATCACAAAGAAAGCTGATCATTTTGCTTGGTACTAACGAACACCAGCTTTATTTGAATATTCTTTAATGCATTTGAATCAATTGTTTGACATAAACAATACCAACTTTGTTATTGGGAAACATTAATTGAAGCTAATTTATCTCAAATGTGTGTCTTTCACCAAATCAGATTACCTTAACAGGAACTGATTATAAGACACTAAGGCTTAAAGAAAACAACAGCCAAGAGCTTGTATGTTCCCTTTTGTGTTAGCATTAATGTTTTCCCTCTTTTTACCATAACGGTTAATGATAAGCTTCTAAATTAAATGCATTTCTTCCAGTTTTGAGTAAAATAATAACACAGTCGTGTTTATTTTAACATCCTTCCTTATTTGTTTCTCAAGTAAACAAATTCAAAAGGAAGAAATTAATTTCAGGAGAACAATCCTTATTCCCAACTACCTTCACATTAACCCAACTATTTTCCCTTGTTCCAAACTCAAACTTATTTTCAGAAAGAACCCTTTCTGAGACAAGTGAAAAACAAGATGATGGACTTAACAAAACAGTTGATACTGGGTTATGCCTTAAAGAAAAGATGCATTAAAACACCTGAAACAGAGCAAATCAGTTTAAAGCCATCGGCTGAGACAAAAGCTAAAAAGCCCAAAGAAGAATCTCTGACCAAAATGTTAAGTAGTCTAGCTGTGGTGTTCGTTAAACATGCACACCAAGTGATGGAACAAGCCGCTGACAAACTTAAAACTCGGTCACAGAAAAAGCCACAGTTTCAGGAGGAAACCAAATTCCTCCAACACCAACTTAAAGCCACTGAGAGGGCATCCTGCCAAGCTAATGCCCAAGTAACAGAGTTAACAACACAGGTTGAAAACTCAAACCAACAAATTATTCAACTCAATGAAAACAACAAAAAGCTTGAACAGCTACTTCAAAACTGCCAACAAGAGTTGATTTCAACCCAAGTCCAACTGAAGAAGGTGGACCAAGCACAAAAACAGTCCCAGCAATCTCTACACGTGGTTCTGCAGAAAATGCAGGATTTAACAGCCAAAGTGCCAACTGATGACAAGCATCTTAATGTTGAAAAGGAACAAATGCAGCTGTTGACAGAACAGTTAAGCAAAGCTAAGGATGAGCAAAACGCCGCTCATCCACAGCAGGAACACCTATCAGATAAACCAGAAGGTGTTGAGATAGACCTACGTCAGTCTTTGGAGACGGGACATGAACAGGAAACACATGGCTTCCCCCAGGAAGACACAGGGAACCCTTTTCCTGAAGTGAAAACAGCCTACAAGAGCTCAATTATTTCACCCCCGTCTTCAACGACAACAAATTCTTTCGGATCTGAAAAGATCGTTTATGATCCAGGTAAACCGGATCAATCATTTCCTACTCTAGGACCCCACGTTCCACAAGCTCCTTCTGACGAAGAGCTTGACAAAATTGCTCGCCATGTGCCCAGATTCGAGCCGACTCTTGGGACGCCACATGACACCCGAGCATATTTGGACGACATTGATTTCTTCCTGCGAAGGTTTCCAAACGCATCAGTTAACAACAAATTCTACTTGATTAAGGTTACATCTAGCCGCGAAGTCAGTAGATTCATTGAACGTCAACCCGATTACATCCGGAACGACTATACACTCCTCTGCCAAACACTCGAACGCGAGTTTTCAGACGAGCTGACCCCATCTGGCTTAACCGCTGCCATGATGGTTAAACAGGGACGGAATGAGCTGCCTCAGCAGTATTATTACCGCCTCCTCAAAGCTTATTTTGGTTTCAGCAACAAGGTAGGAATGGAAGAAGACATGAGTTTCAAAACTCTTTTCCTTCAAAACCTCCATCCAACTACCAGCTATCACTTAGGAGTTATAGCTAACCCTCACACTGCTACCATTCAGCAGCTACGTGAATGGGCCAGTCTAGGTTTCCAAAAACATAGACAAGCTAAACAGCCAGAACCCATCACCACACAGACCCAGAACCCTGGTTCTTGGTCCCCAGAGTTAGAAGTGGGACAAAGTGGCAGACCTCCAGCAGAGGTCCCCCACTGGCCACATTCTCAACGGCCTAAGAAAGGCTCCAAACACAACTATTCCAAATCCTCATGGCCCAGCCATGAACCAACTCACTGCCACAGTGAAAACCACAGTGTTCATTCAAACCCGCAAAAAGACATGTCTTTTCAAAATCGACATGACCAGCAGTCTGCTCAAAACCGCAACTGCAATTATAGACTTCGGTCTCGCTATAAACCATCACACACTGCATGGTCACAACCATCACCAGATCAGAAAACAACTGAGATGAGCAGAGTCATCGACAAGGACCACATCAAATCTCAGCAATGGTCTAGTGAAATAAGTGCCATCAGTCAAGATGATATTGATAGCCTGAAAAGTCTGCTACTAAAAGAAAAGAAAAAGTTCAGAACCCAACCGTGCTAACAGAGACTTAGAAATGCTAGCCTGTTCCTGGAGGTAGGACCATACACTCCAACAAACATTCTAGTAACCCCGAATACCAAACCTTTAACCATAGCTAACTCTTAAAGGAAGCAAAGAAGCTTACCCTCAAAATATCACTTACCTAATCACGATAAAACTACTCCGTAGTATCATGATGCCTCAAGATTGAATCCAGGACACCTCAGTGTTCAAAACTTCAATTTTCAAGTCTATCATCATCTGGTGACACACTCAACTTACCTTTTTTCACCCATGTGACATCTACAAATGGGGGAAACTGGTCTACAACTGAATTAAAAGCAAATTAGCAGTGAAACACTGACAACAGCTTTCACCATGGATCCTTTTAGTTAGAATATCACTCGTTGCTACTGTACAGTGAAGCCCTGTCCAGGACCGCCGCCGCGACAAATATGTTACACATTACTGATCGTATAAAGTCCTGCGAATATGCTCACACTCAGGTAGTAAACGTGCTCATTTCCTAACTATTAAGAAATACCACATCCTAGATCATGACTCTAACAATGAGTAAAATTCTCCCCTAACATTGATCTTTTTCCAAAAGAAATCTGCATGCTTTTTACTAGGATTTTCCATTTGAAATTATATAGGCTTAGAAATCTTTACTTATGAACATTATCTTTAGCTATTAGACAT
Source organism: Odontesthes bonariensis (assembly GCF_027942865.1). Classification (NCBI taxonomy): domain Eukaryota; kingdom Metazoa; phylum Chordata; class Actinopteri; order Atheriniformes; family Atherinopsidae; genus Odontesthes; species Odontesthes bonariensis. Next base: position 5,730,967 of record NC_134512.1, on the reverse strand, counting down.
TTACTACGTAGGTTAAGTAAGCTTAACAAAATTACGTTTATAGCCATTGTACGTTTATAGCCATTGTTGTGTCAGAATTGTATTAGGCTGTCTCGAGACACCCACCATAACCCTCTTGAGAGTCCTAACAACCACCAGACTCGGACACACTGGACTTCTTCACCTGCGATTCGGATCAGCCACGAGTTCAGATCCGATTCGAATGGGGGAATGTAGCAGTCACAGTGCCGTGTGGATTAAGAGTTTTTCAAACTTTGACAAAACCAACATTCCTGTGGGGGATGTTTACGTATGTGGATATAAACCAGATCTTCATTTTCTTTCCACAAAGGAAAAAGAGACAAACTGCCTAATTTACAACACCCTTAAGAGCTTTTGGGGAGTCGAACTCACTCTTGGAAAAGTGGGACACTTACTATCTTATCTAGACCATAACTCGAAAGTTGACACTTTAACAGATCAGACCGACCAGATGGCAACACACGAACTGAGAAGACTCACTTTTAGTCGAATCTTAAAACTATATTAAATGTGTTTGATAACCGTGTACAATTTCTTTCAGGTTTCCAGCTTGATCACAAGACGCATATAGAGACAATTTGTACGATTCTGGCTTAAATATTGACAAAGAACTGATTTTGGCGGAAAATGCCCAACCTGCCTGATGGAACCACATTGCCCCCTAGTGGTCTGCAGTGTTGATTAGTTGAACATTTAAATCCCAGAGGACTCAGTAAAATGGACAATGTATATGCAACAATTTAACTTCTAACGATGTCCCTTCGGTATCTATTTGGTATTTGTTTAATGTCCCCATTGTTAACACAGAAAATGAACATTCTATGGCTCACTATTCATATGTCACGATTTCATAGATATTCATCTGAATTTTGAAAGTCATAATTGTCTTTATCATGTGTGTTATTTTGATGTCTTTATATTACAAGTCTATGTTATATCTTTAATCTGCATATCTTAACAAGATGTGGTGTTTTCAGAATCACCGAGACAAATGTTCTATGAGATGGGAGTAATGGAGAAATAAGAGTTTTCTTTGTCTCATCCAGAAATCCCCTATAGCACAGATCACCTTACAGAGACATGCACACAGTTCAAGCATGTCATTGGCTGAAAAAGTAGTGTAAGCCCCGCCTCCGAGAGTCAAAACCCGGTGCCCCGCGAAATACACGCTCTTGCCTTCTTGCCTCTCTCGTTTCTTGCCTCTTGTTGTTTTCCAGAAGCACGCTCTTGTTTTCAGAGGGAGAACAGGTCAGAGAAGAACAATGGAGAATTGATCAGATGAGTTGCTCAGAGAGATTTGAAGAGCACGGAAAGATGAGAGTATGAGCCGTGGAGAAGACGACGGAGGGGAGGAAGGAGAAGGACGGAGCAGGACCCAAAGAAAGACGAAGAAGACCCGAACAAAGAAACAGATTGAAATACTCTGAAGATGCACGTTTTACGTGTTTTTGTTCGTCCCTCGCCATCCACGTCCTTCTACGTCGCACGTCCTAACCTCCGCTGTTTCACGCCATCATCACCTTTTCCTACCAAGAAAGCCAACTCCAAGCAACCTTTTATTAATCTTCTGTGAACTTAAGTTCACTTCATCAGAGAAGCAACGGGACCCACTGACACTCAAAAGATTCGATCAGCTAACCACAGTCCTCGGCACCATCGTTTCGGTTTCCCGGTGAAAGAAGCAACTGAGAAGTCCGCTAAAGTCAGCAACCACAGCCAGGAAGGCCCAGAGAGCGGAAGAGAAATCCCCTCGGACCCCGCGTGGCCGCTGCCGTGGTCCGAACCGGCTAAGCACAGTAAGACCGACCCGTTTTCACCTTAAAGTGGGTTTGATGGATGTCTCGAGGCTTTCACAGAATGATAAATTAATCCGAAATGTCAGTATTTAGCGTCAAATAGTCAGCCAACCGAAACTATTTGAATAAATCCAGTAACTCTCCATTCCCATATTTTATTTTATATTCACTAAGTGTTTTTATATAATCACCCATATTCAATGCATCTCCTGTTTGTTTAAAGGTTCATGTCTAAGATCATATCATTGTAATAAACAGCTCATATATCTATATATATGTTATAATCACAGATTGTGTCGTATGCTTTCTTTACGTAATGTCTGTCCAACCAAACGAGAACTTCACGAAAGTAGCGAGATATGAGACTGAATATTAATTGATTATTAATTAATTTAACACCAGGATCGTAAGATTTCGAACAGTTTTCCTACCTGACTGTGACTTAAATTAAGTCAAAACCTAGGTTGGTGGTGCCCTGAATTCGAGGTAAGGTTTATTTGAGACTGTAAGAACATCTCATAAATCCTTATATTTAATACGTATATAAATACCCGGTAACGCTACATTTACCAACGCTGACCCTCTTCTCTTTGCTACCAAACAGAATGATCTCAGTTTTGTCTTCATTTAATTGTAGAAAATTCTCTCTCATCCAGGTGTTTACTTCCTCCAGACACTGACACAGTACGTCTGCTGGGCTGCAGTCGTCCGGTGACAGAGACACATAAAGTTGTGTATCGTCTGCATAACTGTGATAATTGATGTTAAAATTCTGCAATATCTGACCCAAAGGGAGCATATACAAGTTAAACAGAAGAGGTCCAAGAATTGACCCCTGGGGGACTCCACAAGTCATGGCCACTCGCTCAGATTCATAGCTGCCAATTGTAACAAAATAACTCCGGCCTTCTAAGTAGGACCTGAACCAGTTAAGGACCGCTCCAGAAAGTCCAACCCAGTTTTCCAGCCTGTGCAACAAGATTCTGTGATCTACAGTATCAAACGCAGCGCTGAGGTCCAACAGAACCAGGACTGAAACATTACCAGAATCAGTATTCAACCTGATGTCGTTTAACACTTTGACCAGAGCTGTTTCAGTGCTGTGATGACGTCTGAAGCCTGATTGAAACTTATCAAGACTTCCACTTTCATTCAGAAAGTCGTTGAGCTGGTTAAATACAACTTTCTCAATAATCTTGGATATAAAAGAGAGATTAGAGACAGGTCTGTAGTTGTTCATCATAGAGGCATCTAGAGTTCTCTTCTTTAGGAGTGGCTTAATGGCAGCTGTCTTTAGTGACTTGGGAAAAATGGCTGATGCCAGTGAGCTGTCAACTATTTGTAGGAGATCACTTTCTACTGAGGTAAAAACAGTTTTTAAAAAGTCAGATGGTATTATGTCCAGAGAACAAGTTGTTGATTTCAGATGCCGAACTGTTTCCTCTAGGATTTTTAAATTAACAATATTAAATTGTGACATAACGTCAGAGTTATTTCTAGGTTTTAGACACAGATTAGTTTTCTTGTTTGTCTGTGTTGCGTTAATGTTTTGTCTAATTGTTTTGATTTTGTGGCTAAAAAAGTTGGCAAATTCATTGCATTTCTCAGTGGAGAGGAGGTCTGGGTTTGACTGTTTAGGAGGATTTGTGAGTTTTTCAACCATAGCAAACAGAGTTCGAGACTTGTTGACATTCTTATTAATCATTTCAGATAAATGCAGCTGTCTGGCCTTGCACAGCTCATTGTTATAACTATGCAGGCTTTCTTTGTATAGCTCATAGTGAATCTGAAGCTTTGTTTTCCTCCATTTACGTTCAGCTTTCCTGCATTCTCTTTTCAGATTTTTGACCGTAGTGGTGTTTCTCCATGGGGTTTTCTGTTTGATCAAGGTGCTCTTGATTCTTATCGGTGCAACAGCTTCCATTACATTAAAAATTTTCAAGTTAAAATGATCCAGCATTCCTTCAACCGACTCTGCGCTCATTGTTGGTAACATAACTATGGCCTCCCCGAGCACTTGTTTTCTCATTGATGTACCTCTTCTTAACTGAGAAGCTGGTTGTTTGAACATTCTGAGTAATATGTAAATCAAATAAAATACATAAATGGTCAGACAAGGCCAAATCAGTAACAACAACAGAAGAAATATCAACACCTTTAGAAATGACCAGGTCCAGAATGTGACCTCGAAGGTGGGTAGGTTCTGTTACATGCTGCCACAAACCAAACATGTCCAGCACAGAAGAAAATTCTTTGGCAGTACCATCCGTCATATTATCTATGTGAATGTTAAAATCCCCGGTCAAGATAAAATGGTTAAAATCAGTCGAAATAACAGACAATAATTCAGAAAAATCATCAATAAAACTTGCACAGTATCCTGGAGATCTGTAAATGATTAAGAACAGGATTTTAGGAACACCCTTTAAAATAAAACTCAGATATTCAAAAGAAGTGAATTCCCCAAATGAGATATCTTTACACTGGAATGTATCTTTAAATAAGGCAGCCTCCCCCCCACCTTTCCTCCCATTTCGGCATTTATCCATAAAACTAAAGTTTGGGGGAGCTGCTTCATTAAGAACAGTAGCACTTGTGCTCTCTGTTAACCATGTTTCTGTCAGAAAAAGAAAATCTAAATTGTGTGAAATTATGAAGTCATTAACTAACAGTGACTTATTGGACAGAGATCTAATATTAAGTAAGGCTAGCTTTGTGGAGTTTACACTGGTCTCTGTTGTATTTTGAGTTGTACGTGGTACCGTTAACAGATTAGATAAATTCACCCAGCAGGTTGACTGTTTTCGATTCCTTCTTTTACTAACTAATACAGGAATCCTATTGGGCCCCAGCTTGTTCTCAGAACAGCTGTCAGAAGTCGGACTTCTAAAGCAGGGACCCTGAACACATCATGGCATGGTATCTTTGGTTTGAACAGTGCTATCTTTGTTTTGAACTCTGGGTGTTGTGCTGCTCCTTGAACATCCTGCACATCCCCTTGTGTCCTGCTCTGCCAGGACAGATGAGGTAAGAGGAGGAGGAGGGGGTGCCCTGCGTTTCTCGGTTGATGGTGGTCGCTGGAGTCCTGGCTGGGATAGAGACATCCTTTTGAGACCTTGGGTGATGTGGAGTAAAGGGTCTGGTGAGGGGGGAGGGCTGGGGGTTGTTTGCCTCGCTGCTGTGTCCTTCAGTCTAATCTGTACAGTCATGTTTGGGTTTGCCGTCCCAACAGCATGACGTAAATGTGCACCAAGTAATCTGCATCCAGTTCGATTGGGATGCACGCCATCAGCTCTGAAACGCTCCTTACAGTTCCAAAAGATATTAAAGTTATCAATGAACTTAATCCCATGGGCGTTGCATGCATTTGACAACCATGTGTTCAGGCCAAGAAGTCTGCTGAAAAGTTCAATTCCTTTACCCACAGTGGGAATGGGGCCAGAAATGGAGACCCGGTGTGCTCCATAGTGACACAGTCTCTCAAACAGCAGAGAAAAATCCTTCTTCAGGATCTCAGAGCCAGTCTTCCTTCTCAGAATATCTAAAGACCCTGTGTGGACGATGATCCTCGTGCCATCTGGATGAGTAGACAGAATGGTCGGCAAAATATCTATCAGTTCCCTGACTGATGTATCAGAAAAAGTTATATTTTCCGTCTTTGCCATTCTGACATGCTGTGTTATAGAGTCCCCGATTAGAATGGTGTCTATTGCTTTTTGTGTGGAGGTGTCGATCGCTTCTGTAGTCCTCACCTTGGTTGTGGGATTTGGGCTTCTCCTGATGATCTGGTCAGCCCTAGGCTGAGGTTTGGGGCCATTTCTTTTGTTTGTCTTCATGTTTGGGTTACATTCATCATCACACACTCTATTTTGAGTCAACGGATCGTATCTATTATGCAATAGAACTTCAGGTGGCGGAGTGAGTGCTGGAGGTTTAGGTTTCGTGCTGGATTTACCTCTGCGACGGACAACATGAGACCAGATCCTGGCTGGGGTTGATGATTTGGGTTTGGCACCAACACTGTTCCAGTGGGAGATGTCAGTCGGACCGTCCGGTTTGGAAGCTTCACCAGATATTCCAGTGTCATTTGGACAGATCCAGGGAAGTGTGTCAGCCAGGGCTGCAGTATGAGATTCCACATCAGCTGTGATCCCGTGTAGGAATATCTGAGTTAGTCCTTTGGCACATGAAGGCTCCACAGCCTGTGCAGGAACTATAATAGAGTCAATAAATTCCTCGTCGTTACGAATGTCTTGCAGCGTTTCAATCCTCTTCTCGAGCTGTGCTACCTTCGCAAAGAGTAGCTCACACTGTGTGCAGCTCACTGATACTGCAGGGTTAGGAGACATTTTTTCTGTCCGATTCTCTTTGTAAACAGGAGGGCTAATACCGTTTACAAATATACAATTAAAAGAAAAAGAATAAAAGAATAAAATTATATCCAAGACTTGTGGAAAGAAGTAGAATGATTTAAAAGCAAATAAAGCAATAAGCAGCAGGAGGAAGCAGGAGGAAGCAGAGACACGTCTGCACTCTTCAGAAGCAGTGAAAACCGGTAAATTATTATAAATTATTAAACTATCTTTCCAGACTAATTGAGACTCTTTAAAATTAGACGAACGCAACAGTCTTTCCAGCTTTCTTGCAGTATGCTTTGATATAATCAGAATTTAAATGTGAAATTATATTCTCGGTGGTGTATGAGATATCACCCAGATAATAAAATACCTAATCAAGAGATAATGGTTTTATATCTAAGTCAAAGAATGCTGTGCCCTCCAGATGACTAAAAGAATAGTTGACTGGTTTACTTTGGATCTACAGATAAACATGCTCTCTAATCACATAAGTTTGTATGCAAGTGATTTACATCCAGTGATGGGCAGTAATGCATTAGAAGTAACCTGTTACTGTAATTCGATTACTTTTTTAAAGTAACTAGTAAAGTAAGGGATAATTGCAAAAACAGTAATTAGATTACTGTTATTTTCCCGCAAGCAGGCTACGTTACTGTGTTACTAAACCATGATTTTGTTTGTGAGAGTGTCTCGTGACAATCACTTAAGAGCAGTGCGACGTCAGCGTGTGGGTAGATCAACAAGAGATAACATGGAGAGCGGAAGAGAGCAGGACCATGCAGCGTTTAATGCTTGGAAGCAGCCTACCGACATTATTTTGAGTTTGACCTGGTAAAAAGTGACAAAAACATCAGCATCCACTGTACACTGCGTGGAAAGAAATTTTTATCGACAGCGAAAAATTCCACCTCAAATCTGAGCAAGCACCGATCAAGCCAGGAACAGGAATGTGAAACTCTTTGAGAAACCCCCGGATCCCCCCACTGACATGACTGCGGCTACCACATTCAATTCCACTGAGCAAACCTCTCCTACTAAACAGGTGAAAATAGAAAATAATCATTTGCAGGATACTTTGAGTGAGAATACGACATAATGATTATTATGCTTATTATTAAGCTATTATGTCAATCCTATATGATGGAATATGCAGAAAGAATAGAATTAGGCTGAAAGGTCTATTGCTTCATAGCGTACTCAGGTTGTGCATCATGTTTTTGAAAAGTAACTCAGTAAAGTAACTAATTACCTTTGAAAATAAGTCATTAGTAAAGTAGCTAGATTACTTTCTTGGAGAAGTAATCAGTAACTAATTACCATTTCCAAGTAACTTGACCAACACTGTTTACATCTATAGTTTGCTGTCCTCTAGACCTAATATTGACAGGTGTTTGTGAGTAAACTGAAGGCTTCATACAATTTTCTGATGAATTTACAGAGAAAATACATCAGAATACATTCTACTCAGAATGTAGGCTGAAAACTAAGGTCTCACTGCTCTTACATTATCTTATTTATTAGCTTTATTTTCTGGCCTACTTCTTCTCCTCAGTGGTATTAGCCCACTTTTATATACAGAGAAGGAAATCGTCAGAAACTCGGTCCTCTCCATTTCCTATTTATTAACATTAGGATAAGTGAAAGCTGATGGGAAACCTTAACTGGTTGATTTTCGACTGAAGCAGCAGATTAAAGATACTATCACCAAGTTGAATACTAATGTCCAAACTTTGCTATCCCTACAGTCTTGTAAACTTGTGACTCCTGAAATGTCTTTGAGTGCCAGTGCATGTCCGAATCTGCAATTCATCAAGTCTACAAGAAGCCCTAAGTTCATTTTTGTGGACTGCCTCTCAAGTGCTTGAGGCACAGACTCCAACAGACTTGCGTGGAAAATAATACATAATTTACCATTATACTGATGTGACATTTTAAAAGTAAGACTGATCATTCTAAATCTACAGGTTTAAAATTAGAAATGCCCCACAAAAATATTTACAAAAATTATCTCGACGATAATGAGTGGCTGTTTTTTGTTGACTGGTTGCTATACCTTTTAGAGGGGGAGCATTTCATGAAATTATGCACTCATAACTTTTGTCTACCACCATGGAAGGGTTCTGTTCCAGTTTTCTCACCTAATTTTGACAGCCAGAGTTATAATTAAATTGGTTCAGAACTAAAAAAGATATTTCACTCAAGGGACTTAGCAATCCATACAGCAAAGACAGTTAGTTAATAATAATTTAACCATTTTAAAACTTTAATGTATCTTTGAGGAGAAACAGAGATACATTGTCTGTCTTTCATACGAATTTGAATTGCATGGAAAAGTAATATGGATGAAAAAATTATGGAGAAAAATCGGCTAATGCCCCTTCTATTCCTCCTGATGGTTTATTTTCAGGAATTATTCATTAAATAAATTTAATCACAGTACCTGAGTGAATTAAATAAAAATAGACTCAAATCCTATTACTAGTCAGTGAGCTTTTTTGCTAATTGAAAATGAAGCTGGTAAAAGAAGTATACCGTGTTCTCTTTGATTTCTTACTCCTAACTCTCCTACACTTATTTATTCTAAGCGAATATACATAATGACTCAATAAATGAAGACGGTGACCAGACTCCTAAAAGGATATTAAGGAAGGTGAGTTGCTCTGCCCTAATACAATATGACATCACTGTGTTTCCTCTGGGTTTGAATGTGAACAGCCGTTGCCTCTAACCACTTGTCTGACACCTAAATGAGGTGACTCAACCCCTGGTGCCAACTCCTTTAAAACTCTGTTTCCATTCTGTCAGCTCTAATTAAACCTCAAACACCACTTGGCCACACCTATGTACACTGACTCTACACTCTCACATTGGTGGTACAGGTAATGTTCATGAATGAAAAATTAGGTATTCCCTACTGAATGTCTTTACAACCTCTATCCATCCATCCATTGTTTTTCTATACCCGTTTAATCCGTCGGTCAGGTTGCGGGGGAGCTGGAGCCTATCCCAGCGGTCATTGGGCGAGAGGCGGGGTACAGCCTGGACAGGTTGCCAGTCCAGTCTTTACAACCTTACACAGAGTAATCCTAAAGTGTTTTCACATTTGCTTTGTTAGAAAATATATATTAGCACAAATTCAGGTAAACTGTGCCTTGGCATTTTGTGTGGGTCCATTTATCACATGACTTATGTAGTACTGACAACAAAAAAATGGTAGTGTAGAACCAGGTACGTTATTAAGATTGGGCACTTTTAAATAATATCAGACTTTCTATCTTAAGCAAGTAAAAAAGTAAAGAAAGACAATGGGCCTCATGCAAGAACCGTTCGTACGCACAGATTTGTTCTTAAATCGTCCGTACGAGTGATTTAAGAGAATTTGCGCATTCACCAATCTTTTCGTATTTTACGTTTTCTTTCAGGTACGAACAGAATTTACGAGTGATCCAGACCTGTCGTAGGAGTTTCGTAAAATAGTCCGCTGTTATTCAAATCACGTTTGCTTGACTAATGGATTGTATATTTAATTACTTTGAAGAAAACATAAATAAATATACATTATACCCCATAATTATGCTGACATTATTCTGTTTGACTTAAATTGTGCACTAATTGAAGGTTCATTTGAATCTGTATATAACAAGGTCAATAGGAAGCGTAACCAGCGGCTGACTTTCCACTTTCGGATGCCTTAGCGCGTCAGGCTCTTGGAAGAGACAGTGTAGACAGACGAATGGCTGACATCGCGATTAAGATTCCCAAGGACTGTGCTGCTACAAATATGCAGCTTGAGCCACGACTCCAGAGAAAAACACGCCGATCAAACCCAATTCCACTACACGTCCAGGTCCTCACCACCCTTGGATTTTTGGCCACTGGAACCTTTCAGAGGGAGATTGGAGACAGATCGGGTGTGTCCCAGTCCTCTGTGAGGCGTGCGCTCCCCTTGGTCATCAAAGCTCTCATCAGTTTATCACCCATGGTGCATCAGATTCCCATACACCGCTGTCCAACAAGTACAAATTAAGAGGGACTTTCATGCCATGGCTGGACTGCCAATCATAATTGGAGCACGAGACACATATACGCATCAAAGCACCCGTGCTGTCGTGGAGCGCACTGAGCTGTGGGTGTGTCTCGATAACTCGTTCATGGCGCAATATTGCCATGATGAACGAGGGTCTCCACCTGAACCAGCCCAGGCAGACCAGAAGCTGTGGTGCCAGAAGACCCCCCTCATGGACCACCCCATCAAAGTGCCATCATGATGAGGCAACAACTGATTGCACGGCTTTAGTTGCAGTCATCGATCGCCTGCCCAGGGCGAGACGTTTTTTGAAGCCATTTTCATATCAAACCATTTATTTTTTTATTTCGGTGACATGGTATTAACAACACTCGTAATTGCTTCCCATTTCTTCGCTTTAGCAGGTCCCGTAATTCCACTGCTGACACTGCTAAAATGACAGATTTTCCTTTTTGGATCTCTGAAAGCAGAACTTCAGTCTCAGAGCCCCTAAAGTTGTTCTTTTTGCGCCTTGACGCCATTCTCATGACTCAACACTTCCTGGAACAGGAGCGAGGAAGCACAGCCTTATATGGTATCATTTAGGGCGTGGAGTATGCAAATCTACTATCCTCGTGCACGTGAACTTAGATACGCACGAGTGTGATTCATCATTTACGCAGGTCGTTTACACACTTTTTCCGAAGTTAAGAGCGTTTGTTGAATCTGACGTGGCGTGTTCGTACGAGACCTTCTTACGAAAAAAGTGAGAGAAATTTAGAATAAAAATACGAAAATGTTCTTGCATGAGGCCCAATGTCAGTATTTTACAATATTTAGTTTTGAGGCATTCCCTTATCCTATATGTTATAACACTTCATAAAGGATAAGGGGTAATGTGTTCTAATAGATCTCAAATAATATTAATTTTGAGATAAAAGTGGTTACATATGATACAAAGCCTATTCTGTAATAGTGGACAGGTTCTGTCAAGCAGACATATGCAGAAGCCATGTTGGAATTTTTTTTTAACATCATTATCTTGAGATCACAAGCCAATTATCTCATTATTTTTACATTACAAAGCACGTTTTGTAGTGATAATAGTTTAATCATGTCATCTTCTTGAAATAACAAGAATTATTTTCTCAAGATAATGAGTTAATATATTTTATTGGTCTAGCCCCGGAGTCGGCAACCTGAAACACTCAAAGTGGCTCTTTGACCCGTTTTTCACAGAAAAGAAAACACAGGCTAGCCAGAAAACCCTTTTGACATCTAAAATGAAGATAGCACATATCGTTTATATCATATAACGTTTTTTTTTATTAAATCAAACATGTTTTATTTTAATGTTACTAGATCACCATAATCTTCTAATTTAGAATTACATTTAAAAAACTAACGAAATAAAAAAAAGCAATTTAAATTAAATTGATTTTTATTTATTTTCCAAAGCAGCAGAGGGATGAAAGAGCCACATGTTTCTGACCCCTGGTCTAGCCTAATGAAGTTAGCTTTTTCTCGTCGCTCAGAAAAATATGCCTCAGAATCTAAGCCAGCATAAATCAAAAAGTTGCAGATTGAAACAAGTAATCAGTTTTAGCTAAAGTTTATATTCATTTTACTATATCAACTCTATATAGCTATTTATATTAAAGTGATTTATGGATTTCAGGATATATTTCAAGGCCATATTTATCTGTTCATTTATTTTGTTCACTTGAATAGTCATGTTGTTTATTTGATATTGATTGAAAACTTTCATAGAAATTGCTATGTGTATTCAGACCATCCATCCCCTCTCTCTCTACCCTAAGGTAGACAGAGAGGACTTTATGACTTTATGACGTGTAAAGGGAAACATTTGAGAATGAAAGCTGCTCCAAAGTGGAAATGCTCATATGAGAGTACCCCTAGTTGTATTTAGGAGTATGAACAAACAACCTATTTGTCTATTTTGAATGAAAAACTTAAAAAACAACAGTTCAAAGCCTTCTAAAAGCTTTTATTTTCTGTCAGACAACATTTACAGCTTTTATGATCAGCTATGCTATGTGCTTCATTCAAGCTAGATTTCAAGGATTTTTTTTATTCCTATTTTTTCCCATTCCTCAAGTCAAAACTGCTTCAGCTTCTTCAAGATGGTGTACATGAATCTATAAGTCATACTGCCAATTCTCCACTGGGTTCAGGTCTGGCTTTGACAAGACCATTATTTCCTCTTAAATCACTTTAGTGTTGCTTCAGCGGACCCTCTAAGTCATTATTTTTAAAAGTCCGTCTAAATTCTGAGCCTCCATCCCTGAAACTGGTTTTCCTGAAAGCTTTGCTTATATTTAATACCATCTAACATTCCTTTAGTTCTGATCACATTTCTAGACACTTTTGATGAAAAACACGTCTTTTGTGAAGCTTTTCTGCTGCTTCAAGGTTATCTTTGACCTTTGATTATGGTCCTTCTTCCCAATTCCATGGGTTTTGGTGGTCTTAATTGCCTGTAGGTAGGTTAGTCAAGTACTGACACACTGTGTTTATGAAGTTGTGCTGTCGAGAGTAATGCAAAAACGGGTCTGGCACTTTCCTGCCGAAATAACACAGACCTCCTGGGAAAAGGTGTCATCTATCCAGTGGTTCCCAAACTCTGCAAGGCCCCCCTTTGGAACATAGGAACATTTTTTTCTCTTTTTTCACCGCCTTTACAGTGTAAATATTCAAACTGTTGGCTGCAGAGTCATCAAGCATAGTTGAAACCATGTCCAAAGCACAGGGAAGTATTAATTCCTCTGCTATTATGTGCAGCTTTTTACACTGTGCCACTCGGTTGGCAACTTTATATGAGGTGAGTTGAGCATTTGCTGGCATGGATGCAGCTTTAGTAAAAAATTACCGTTGAGCACAGCAGTTTACGATTTTTTGTCTGAAAAACTCAACTGGCTTGTCTTTGTGCTCTGGATGTTTTGTCTCCAAGAAGCGTCTTTGCTTGTTCGGCTTCAAGCTGTCACAGGCGAGCGCTTTAAGATAGACAATACACTGCGTTCTCTCCTCAATACCCACCGTTATTCAGGTGAAGCCAAAAGCAAAATCATCATATCTTCTTTTTCTTTGCCATGGAAGGATATTGCTTTAGAAGCACGTTTGGCAATGCTTCATCCTCTGCTTTGGGTTTGAGTGGGTGCTCCATCAAAAACTTGTCCATGTTATGCTAGCAGTGTCATTTATTGATTGATTCATATGTGCATTCGATCCGCACGCGCCCCCCACTTTGGGAACCACTGATCTATGCCACAATTCAATTAAATTCATTTTTATTTATATAGCGCCAAATCCCAATAAACGTCATCCAAAAGCACTTCAATGATAGAGTCCACTTCAAGTCAATTAGAGTCCATTGGATTGGATAATTGTAAACATTATCCAATCAAATTCAATTAATCAAATCAAAAATGAGTCCAATTCATACATACAGAGCCAATTCAAAAACAATTTCCTAGCTAAGGAAACCATCAGAATTCACCGAAACTTCTCTTCGATCCAATCTCCAGTCCTGAGCATGCATGATGCATGACGCTGTGGAGGGAAACGACTCCTTTTTAACAGGAAGAGACCTCTGGCAACCAGACTCAGGAAGGGTGGTCATCCGCCTCGACCAGCTGAGCTTTGAGTGGAGAGAAAAGAGGGGACAACAAACCCCATAACACCATTCAAAGGATACTTGCTGAGACAGGGAAACAAAAGTTAATGCGTAGCTAGCTCAATTAGCCTCCCCCTAGCAGAACCTGAGCAGCCAGGATTACAACGTGGCTGGGTGACTGTCAGGAAGAGGCATAGCTCTAAAGTCAAGCCCATTGTTCACCATCGACCTGTCCACGCTTCAAACAGATTTTCCCCACTCAGCGACACACCCGCTGAGGACAAAACCCTGGTAATTGGCAGCTCTATAGTCAGAAACGTGGCATTAGAGACACCAGCGGCCATAGTCAAATGCTTTCCAGGGGCCAGAGCGGGCGACATAGAATCCTATTTAAAACTGCTGGCTAAGGATAAACGTAAATATGGTAAAATAGTTATTCACGTCGGCATTAATGACACCCGGTTATGCCAGTCGGAGGTCACTAAAATTAATGTTGCATCGGTGTGTAATTTTGCCAAAACAATGTCGGACTCCGTAGTTTTCTCTGGACCCCAAATCTGACCAGTGATGACATGTATAGCCGCATGTCGTCGTACAATAGCTGGTTGTCTAGATGGTGTCCAGCAAACAACGTGGACAACATAGATAATTGGCAATCTTTCTGGAGAAAACCTGGTCTGATGAGGAGAGACGGCATCCATCCCACTTTGGAAAGAGCTGCTCTCATTTCTAGAAATATGGACGAATTTATTTGCCACCCTAAAACATGACAACCCAGGGCTCAAACCAGGATGCAGAGTTGTAGTCTTAGGCTACGGCTACACGAAAACGAAACAAGGGTTTTTTTGAAAACGGGTACAAAAATTATTGCGGCCATACGGCAACGCTGCTGTAAAGACAGGTCCAGACGAAAACGATGAAAAACGATGAAACGATGCAGTACACACGAAACACCTCTAGGTGCGCTGTAAGCCACCCCCACCGGTTACACCAGAACAATAGAAGAAGCAATGCGCATGCGTGTACGCCCCTACTTCCACCAGCGCGAAGCTCACGTTCCTTCAACAACGCCGCTGTAGTTAGCAGTGTCTGCAGCAGTGCTGCCTGCTATCATTGTTGTGGGGTCCATGATGATCGCTGTCTGTCCTTGTTGTCTTGTCTTCTTCTTCTGGATTTTGAATGGAAGCCGCTTTTTGTTCTGGTCACTGACGTATGTGTATACGTCACTGCGTTAGCCATGTGACTGACGCAGAAATGTTTTCGCTGTAACAATGGAAACGAAACGACACCGTTTCCAAATCTTCCCACTCTGGAACCCGTTCTCAAAAACTATCGTTTTGGGGTAGTGGGAACGCCGGCTCCGTGTGGCCGCGACAGCCAAACGATAAGAAAAAGTATCGTTTACAGTGAAAAACGTTTTCTTGTAGCCGTAGCCTTACACACTTCTCTGCAGCTTCCCACCTGCTGCTACCCACCCAATCAATTAACACAAAAGGAGCAAATCCTCTTGTGCAAAAAAAAATTAAAACAAAAACTTTAACTGAACAAAAATATCAAACTATTAAATGTGGTTTGCTGAATATCAGATCTCTCCTTTCGAAGTCTCAGTTAGTGAATTTGATTTGTGATCATCATATTGATATATTTTGTCTTACAGAAACCTGGCTGCAGCAGGAGGATCATGTTAGCATTAATGAATCAACTCCCTCTGACTGTTTAAATGTTCACGTTCCTCGAACCACAGGCAGAGGAGGAGGAGTGGCAGCTATTTTCAGATCAGGGTTACTAATCAGTCCCAGACCCAAGATTAGTTTGAGCTCTTTTGAATCTCTGATTCTCAGTTTTTCCCACGCAAAGTGGAAATCATAGAAACCTCTTGTGTTTGTTGTTGTGTATTGTCCACCTGGTCCTTATTCTGAGTTTCTGTCTGAATTCTCAGAGTTTTTATCCAAGTTAGTGCTGAGTACAGATATAGTCATTGTAGTGGGTGACTTTAATATTCATGTAGATGTTGAAAATGATAGCCTGAATATGAACTTTAATTCTACATTAGACTCTATTGGATTTTCTCAGAGTGTTCACAGACCGACTCACTGCCTTAATCACACCCTTGATCTTGTGCTGACTTATGGCATTGAGAGTGAACAGTTAACAGTGTTCCCTCATAACCCTGTCTTATCTGACCATTTTTTGATAACCTTTGAGTTTACATTACTTGACTATACAGTTTCTGAGAAGAAATTTACATATAGAAGGTGTCTATCAGAGGATGCTGTAACCAGATTTAAAGAATTAATTCCATCATCCTTTTCTTCACTGCCATGTGCAGATATGACAGAGGATGACTACCTAAACTTTACTCCAGCAACACTTGACTCTCTTGTTGACAGCACAATAGTTTCAATGCGTACAGCACTAGACAATGTTGCCCCTCTGAAAAGGAAGGTAATCAGTCAGAAGAAGTTGGCCCCTTGGTATAATTCACAGCTGCGTGCTTTAAAGCAGACTGCAAGAAATCTGGAGAGACAGTGGCATTCCTCTAATTTAGAAGAGTCTCAATTAGTCTGGAAAGATAGTTTAATAAAGTATAACAAAGCCCTTCGTAAAGCTAGAACTGCTTATTATTCATCATTGATAGAAGAGAATAAGAACAATCCCAGGTTTCTTTTCAGCACTGTAGCCAGTCTGACTAAGAGTCCGAGCTCTGTTGAGCCAGGTATTCCTTTAACTCTCAGCAGTGATGATTTCATGAGCTTCTTTATCAATAAAATTGTTTCTATTAGAGAGAAGAATAATGGAACCCTTCCCACTATTGTCAGTGATGTATCATCAAGTACAGCAGCTTTAGAAGTATCTTTAGAACCTGATTTGTATTTAGACGGCTTCTGTCCAGTTGATCTCTCTGATCTAACAACAGCAATAGTCTCTTCTAAACCATCAACTTGTGTTTTAGACCCAATCCCAACCAGACTGTTCAAGGAGGTTTTCCCATTAATTGACACTTCCATATTGGATCAATCTGTCTTTGTTGACAGGATATGTACCTCAGACTTTTAAGGTTGCTGTAATTAAACCTTTACTTAAAAAACCTACTCTTGACTCAGAAGTGTTAGCTCATTATAGACCTATATCCAATCTCCCTTTCATGTCTAAAGTTCTTGAAAAAATATTTGCAGCTCAGCTTTGTGATCATTTACACAGAAATAATCTGTTTGAAGAGTTTCAGTCAGGATTCAGAGTGCATCATAGCACAGAAACAGCACTGCTGAAAGTTACCAATGATCTCCTCTTAGCCTCTGATAGCGGACTTGTGTCTGTGCTTGTCCTGTTGGATCTCAGTGCTGCATTTGATACGGTCGATCACAGTATCTTATTACAGAGACTTGAACATGTTATTGGGATTAAAGGAACTGCATTAGGCTGGTTTAAGTCATATTTATCTGATAGATTTCAGTTTGTTCTTGTAAATGAAGAATCTTCCTCACACACCAGAGTAAGTCATGGAGTTCCTCAGGGTTCTGTGCTTGGACCGATTCTTTTCACTTTATACATGCTTCCATTAGGTAACTTTATTAGACTGCATGGCATAAATTTCCATTGCTATGCTGATGATACCCAGTTGTACTTATCTATAAAACCAGATGAACCCAATAGGTTGGTCAGATTACAAGCATGTCTTAAAGACATAAAGACCTGGATGACTCAGAACTGTCTGCTACTAAATTCAGAAAAAACTGAAGTCGTTATCTTTGGACCTGAGCGCTTCAGGGAGAGATTGTCTAGCTATATAGTTACTCTAGATGGTATTTCATTGGCTTCTAGTTCTACAGTGAGGAACCTTGGAGTTATTTTTGACCAGAATTTATCATTTGACTCGCATATAAAACAGGTTTCTAGGACTGCCTTCTTTCATCTTCGTAATAGTGTTAAAATCAGGAACATCTTGTCTCAGGCTACGTGCCAGGCCCGCCGCTCCGCATACGTAGAGTACGCAGAGAGCGTAGGGCCCCAAGTACCTGGCGGGGGCCCCCAAAATTAAGGTTGTTAAAAAAAAATTTCATGATAGTTATTATATTATTACATTAAAGAAATTATAAAAATTAGTTATGAACAGGCCCAGCGTTGTTTTTCTTAATTCCTGAATGGTACAGTCTTCAAAGTTACCGCATCGGAGGTGGTGGAGCATCCTCCTACCTGACGTTTTCCGAGTTATGCCCGTTAACAGTGAAGAAGATTTAGAATGTCAAGTAAAAGACCACATGATTCTGGCGCTGACAAAAGAAAGAAAAGAAAAGGGAGAGATGACGCTCGAGCATCCCTTGCTGGTAAGTTTGTGTTTTTGGTGTAATTGTTTTGCTAACCTAGCGTTCAGTGATATTGCTGCCAGCTAACGTCAGCAACCTAGGCTTGGTTAGCGATTGGATTTGACGAAAAGTTTGGAGTTATGAACAAAATCTACTAAATGCTGGCGACCGTGTGTAGAGTTTGTGTAAAGTTCCGCACTGTCACACGTTGAGTGGCGTAGCAGGCCGCCAACAGGTGTGACGGGAATGATTGACATCTACCCATCATTCCCCTAAAAAGCGAGAAAAGTTAACAAGACAAACGCCGTAATGGCATAAAAAAGAAGTTATATTAGTGGCGCGGAAAAATGGAGGAAGAAAAATGGCCTGAGGACAAAGGTAAGGCATGTGTTGGGTGATGTGGGCTGGATAGCTGGAGGTGGGACGTTTTTTGTGTTTATTTGTCCTGGGAGCTAGTCTCGGATAAATGTTGTGTAGCTGGCTGGGATTTGTTCGTTATAAACTCGGCTTCAGTGTTTGCCTCATGAAAGTTTGCTTATATAAGATGAGTATGTCACACGTGAATGAACAGTCAGTCCTGCAATGGGAATGACTGATTAACTCCAGTTTATTCAGATTCTAGCAGGGAGGGAGGCATGTTGTTTACCTGCTCTGTCATTGTTCAGTGGAAGTTGTCTCTCAGGTATTTGACACGATTTTGGCATTACTTAGGATTCATTTACTAAGTTTGGTGTGTTATTTATAGGCCTCTAGAAGTGTTCTACTGTTAGTTTTTTAAGTGATATACAAACAGGGCTCTCAAGTTTTCAAGTTTGCTTGGAGTGAGATTCGGGCGGGGCAGGGGCCAGGCCATGTGCGTGGGGGGGTTTCTTTCGGGTTTTTTTTGGGGGGGGGGTCCCTTGCAGTATCCCATTGCCATAAACTAGCTACTTAAAGAACAAAGAAATTGTTTTATTTATACCAAAATCACAAATCTTCACTTTTACACTAAATTCTGCTATATTTTAAAATAAATGGTTTTAGGTATGCAAAGTCTTAACAAACAAAAAAAACAGACAAATTAAATTAAGAAAAACAAACATAACCCCAAATGGGCCCCTTGAGCAGTCCCTCTCTGTGTGTGTTTATGAGTGTTGTTGTAAGTGTTTGTGGCAGATTTTGATGCTTGATGACTGATATTGGGGGCTCCCATTTAAAGCACTGTGGCTCAATGTCAGCCATTTTCACAGTCATGATGGATGACAGAGTTCCATTCAGAGCCAACGTGTTCCTGGTCTTGGTTTTATTGAGCCCCACCATGGAAAAAACCCTCTCTGCATCAGCATTTCAGTGTGGCAGAACTAATACCAGTTTGGCAATTGTAGATAGCCTTATTGGGAATCTGCTCATACCAGTCACCTTTGAAAAAAATTAACCACGGAAGCCTAATTACACTCCTACATATTTTTCATTTTTCATTAAGTTGCTCATGTCAAAGGGTGTGTGCTGAATATTTAGGCCTACTACTCCAACGAACACTTTAATCGGCAGGTATTGGTCTTTTACAAGGAGTAGGAAAACTATAGTAACTAATAAAAGATTCAAATAAATGAAGATATGACCTGCTGATGATCCTGACGGTTCTCTTCCACCTCCAGCTCGTCTACAACTTCTGCACGCATTCAGAGCATAATAGGCTATGTCCGCTGTGCATTCATGGGACGCGTGCTTGCAGCTGAAAGCTATTTCACACCCGGCAACAAGAAATTCTGTTTTCTGATTGGCTGAGAAATTCTATTTTGTGATTTGCCGATGGGTTGCTAAATCAAGACAGCTGTACCAGAGCTATAGTTCTGAGCTGTAGGAGCGCACAGTAACCTGCCATTGACTCGTTTATAGTATCGGCCATTAGAATTTCTGTGCGACGAAGTTGATCATTTCTCAGCGTGAGAAATGGCATGTGTGGCGTGTGAGCGTGTGAACTTGTTGAAATGCGTGTGTCTCACGCTCATTGCGTGAGACTTGAGAGCCCTGTATACAAATATTAGGCATCCTGTTTGTTTTAGAATATTGTGGCAGTGAATCATTTTTCTTAGTTTTATTACTTTAACTAGTACAATGTGTAGATAAATGCAGAAACTTCTTAAAAGTGACCACTTCAAAAGCTCTTTTGTTCTTCTGGCCATCAGGATGTACAACAGCTTTAAAGTGATACTCCGGAGTAGATTCAACCTGGGGTCATTTGAACCGTGATATCCAGCCAAGTAGCCCACCCGCAGTTTTTTCGATATTGGCTGAACATCAGCTGAGTTACTGAGTTATCCCGAATAGCTTGGTACAAGGGTTAATGGATCCTGGTCCGTATCTCCAAAATTACCACACTAAAATCACATGCCATGACACCAAACTTCTACAGTAGTACAAATATGGTCTGTACTCACCAAACGATGCATTTGGAAGTTTGTACATAGTCCAGGAGTTTATTATTATCAACACAAGCCTGATAGCTTCTCTGCAGCTAAAGCTGCGTCGACGTCACTTCAGGGAGCTGGGAGCTTCAAAATAAGATGAGGGTTGATCTACTACTGTAGACAACAAAGTATATGCTATATTCTACATGTTTTTTTTTATGAATTTTTATGTTGTAGAGTTGTGAAGTTATTTTATCAATGGAGAAATTGAGCAGCCTTGTTTTGTTGTCTACAGTAGTAGATCAACCCTCATCTTATTTTGCAGCTCCCAGCTCCCTGAAGTGACATCGACGCAGCTTTAGCAGCAGAAAAGCTATCAGGCTTGTGTTGATAATAATAAACTCCTGGACTATGTACAAACTTCCAAATGCATCGTTTGGTGAGTACAGACCATATTTGTACTACTGTAGAAGTTTGGTGTCATGGCATGTGATTTTAGTGTGGTAATTTTGGAGATATGGACCAGGATCCATTAACCCTTGTACGAAGCTATTCGGGATAACTCAGTAACTCAGCTGATGTTCAGCCAATATCGAAAAAACTGCGGGTGGGCTACTTGGCTGGATATCACGGTTCAAATGACCCCAGGTTGAATCTACTCTGGAGTATCACTTTAAGTGATGGCGCTTCTGTATTTCACTGGTCACTTCATATTTCATTTTGGTCTTAATTCACTGGTCACTTTAGATTTTTAAACTGTTTTTTTTAAATAGTTTTTTAAATTCTTAGATTGTTTTTAAAGTGTTTAATTGTATAAACATTTTTTATTGCTTTATGTCTTGCTACTGGATGCTTGAATTTCCTTCGGGATCAATAAAGTATCTATCTACTTTGTAATTGGGTACAATCTTTAAAGGGACGCTGTACATTACAGTTTAATATTTAAAAAAAACTCAATCTTTTTTTTATTGTTTTCTTTGTATTATATATTCTTATTAGTTTAACTTGCCTGAGTGGTTCAACTTAAGATGTTTAATTTAAACTCTAGCCTGTTTTGCTCATAAAGTGTAATAGATCTTAGTGTTCCATCTAAAGGGTTAGGAATCTCTTCATTGTAGTTTGACAAACTAGGGGCCCCCAAACTGTATCTTGCCTAGGGCCCCCACAAAGCTAGAAACGGCCCTGCTACGTGCCCACGACAACGCTCTGAAGCATAAACGCAGATGTCCGTTTTTTTCCTCCACATTTTATCTGCGTTCTCACGAGCGTCTTGGGGGTGGATATCTGTCTATCCATGGGAACAGGGAAAACGTATAAAACTCGCAGTTTGCCGATGTAGTATGCAAGCCCCGGACGTAGGTGGCAGTAGCGTCTCCTATGATCTAAATGACTCTCGGTCAAGAGTCTTGCCATTTGTTGGCATGATTCATGCATAGTATTTAACGCGGCTACTGCTACACGTTCATCCATATTGTTCTCAAAGGGCAGGCTCAAATTTGGCGGTAGAACGTCAGTAGGCTACTTCCAGATGCGTGTGCAAAAAAAAACGTGTGCAAAAAACGCAGTTCTGCGTTTTGAACTGTTCCTACGGCGACGAGAGGTTGGAAAGTTTTCAAGATCTCCACTCTGGGGGGCGTTTGTGTTTTCTCCGTTTTGAACTCCTAAAAACGCCGTCACCATGTGCAAGATAGGCACATCTGTCGAAATGTTCTACGTTTATCTGTCGTTACCGTTGTCGTGGGCACGTAGCCTCAGAGTGATACAGAAAAACTAGTCCATGCATTTGTTACTTCAAGATTGGACTACTGTAATTCTTTATTATTGGGCTGTCCCACATATTCTCTGAAAAACCTTCAGTTGATCCAAAATGCTGCAGCCACAGTTCTGATGAGAACTAACAGGAGAGATCATATTTCTCCAGTTTTAGCTTCTCTTCATTGGTTCCCTGTTAAATTCAGAATAGAATTTAAGATTCTTCTCCTTACATATAAAGCTCTTAATGACTGAGCTCCATCATATCTTAAAGATCTCATTGTAAGATATTTTCCTAACAGAGCACTTCGTTCCCAAACTGCAGGTTTACTTGAGGTTCCCAGAGTTTCTAAAAGTAGAATGGGAGGCAGAGCCTTCAGTTATCAGGCCCCTCTCTTGTGGAATAAGATGCCAGTAAATGTCCAGGAAGCAGACACCCTTTCCACTTTTAAGACCAGGCTTAAAACTTTCCTTTTTGATAAAGCTTATAGTTAGGGATGGCTCAGGTGATCCTGAAACATCCCATAGTTAAGCTGCTATAGGCCTAGACTGCTGGGGGGCCTCATCTGTCACACCTTTCCTCACTTTACTCTCTTTATGTATATGTGACATTATTGTGGTCATTAACTCGTGTTTCCCTGTTCCAACAGATATCCTTTGAATGGTATTACAGTGCCGCCAACCCCCCTCCCCCCCTCTTTCTGTCTTCTCAAACCCCAGCTGGTCGAGGCGGATGGCCACCTTTCCTGAGTCTGGTTCTGCAAGAGGTTTCTTCCTGTTAAAAGGGAGTCGTTTCTCTCCACAGTCGCCTCAGGCACGCTCAGGACGGGAGATTGGACCGAAAAAGAAAAGTTTCAGTGCAATCCGTTGGTTTCCTTAGCTAGGAAATTGTTTTTGAATTGGCTCTATATGAACGAATTGGATTATTTTATGAATAATTATGATTACATTTAATTGAATTCCAATTGGCTTGAAATGGACTTTATTATCTAAGTGCCTTGAGATGACATTTGTTGTATTTGGCGCTATATAAATAAAAATGAATTGAATTGAATTAAAGACAACAATAATGCCAAATGTACATGTCATATGAGAAATTAAACGGGGTAAAAAAAGAAAGCAAAGTGAGGAAAGGTGTGACATAAGAGGCCCCCAGCAGTCCAGACCTATGGCAGCTAAAGTATAGGATGTTTCAGTCACCAGAGCCACAAGTAAATCTGCAGTTTGGGAGTGAAGTGCTCTGTTGGGAAGATATGATGAAGCTTGGTCATTAAGAGCTTTATATGTAAGGAGAAGATTCTTAAATTCTATTCTGAATTTAACAGGAAGCCAATGAAGAGAAGCTAAAACTGGAGAGATGTGATCCCTCCTGTTAATTCTCATCAGAACTCTGACTGCTGCATTTTAGATCAGCTGGAGGCTTTTCAGAGAATGTGTGGGACAGCCCAATAATAAAGAATTACAGTAGTCCAATCTTGAAGTAACAAATGCATGGACCAGTTTTTCTGCATCACTCTGAGACAGGATGTTCCTGATTTCAATTCAATTCAATTCAATTCATGTGATGGCAGCTGCTGCAGAGGTGGAGGTATAGTTGTGTAGAGGAGGTCTGGTGATGGGAGCCGCTGCAGAGATGGAGGTATAGCTGGTCCAAGGGGGCCTGGTGATGGAAGCTGTTGTAGAGGTGGAGGTGCAGCTGGGCAGAGGAGGCCTCGCAGAAGGAGCGACTGCAGAGGTGGAGATATAGCCGTGTAGAGGGGGTCTGGTGATGAGAGCCACTGCAGAGGTGGAGTTGCAGCTAGGAAGAGGAGGCAGTATGAAGGTAGCAGCTGGAGTGGTGAAAGTGGAGGGAGCAGCAGCAGAGGTGGAAAAAGCCACACTATCAAACCTGTTGTAATATTGGTTGACGGTATTGGCTCTGTCCACACCACCTTCCACAAACTGAGAGTTCTTCAGTTTGTATCCAGTGATGGTGATGTTTTCGGTCCAATCTCCCGTCCTGAGCGTGCCTGAGGCGACTGTGGAGAGAAACGACTCCCTTTTAACAGGAAGAAACCTCTGGCAGAAACGTTTTGTTTTTTTTACGAGCAAGAGTAATACTACCACTAAAGACACTGGTAATGTTTTCACATTTCATAAATACAAATATGTTGCAACATTATTAGGACAAAATAAAGTTAAACGTTAAGTTAGTTGCAGAATCTCTATATAAATGCATATTTTATTTCTCAAATCACGTACATGCACAATTATGCTAATACATCACGTTTAACTTTTTTATTTCTCTGCCGTTGTTGTCGTACGTATGATGTATCAAGGGTCATCTTCTGCGGCGCACACATTGCTGCGGCTTACATGGATATCGAGAAGTTGGTATAGCCAGTTGAAGCAAGAAGACAAGTTTTGTTTTGTTTTGTTGAAAATTAAGCGACGAAGCAAATACAACGCTGATGCTGAGTTATAGATTTGCTTATGTTTTGCCCATGAAACATCAACTAGTAGCTATCTGCAGTTAAATACAATAACCTAAAACAGATAAAGTTAGCTTGCATTGTGAAACTAGCCTTTTAACTAGCCATGTCCTCGTGCTACCAAGCTCACCCTGTATTTTTCCATCCCTTCACGTAGCAGTTTTTCCGTTTGTGAGGATGAGTGCACAAGAAGAACGCGATATTTTGGAAAGCTTGGATAAACTGGTTCAGCAGCAGGAGTTTGATGACCTCCTTAAGGGGGTTCAGACAGGGGCAGCAGCACCGCAACAACCGCTGAATGGGAGGTGGACGGAGAGAGACGCGGATGGAAACACGCTTTCCAAGAGGCCAAGTGCACACGACACGTGTAAACGCGTTGCAACCGGCAAAACAAATCCAACAGTAAAATGTGCAAGAGAAAAATGCGGCAATCACAAAAACGACCAGAGCACATGCGGCGCAAACGCCAAAACACATACAAGAGAGAAACGCGCTGCAAACTTCAAAACACATGCAAGAGAGAAACGCGCTGCAAACTTTAAAACACATGCAACAGAGAAACGTGCTGCAAACTTCAAAACACATGCAACAGAGAAACGCGCTGCAAACTTCAAAACACATGCAACAGAGAAACGCGTTGCAAACTTCAAAACACATGCAAGAGAGAAACGTGCTACAAACTTCAAAACACATGCAAGAGAGAAACACGCTGCAAACTTCAAAACACATGCAAGAGAGAAAAACACAACGGAAGTTTGCCAGGCCACTAGGGGGTCTCGACCTTGTGGGATAAGCCCTATCCGATAGGGGATCGACAATGGGAGATCGACCATAGTAACGAAGGAGAAGAAAGTCAAAAGGTACGTTGTCCTTTTAATTTAAACTGCCAAGCCAAGAGTTTACTTGTTTTGTTCCCAAATTCATAATAGTGATATCTAGTTCTGGCCATAGCTGCTTCCTCTTTGTTGGTACATAGATTATTATACTGCATCCTTGTTTTTGTTAATGTATTAAGATGTTCTTCCTTTTTGGTGACAATGTATTCCTGTTCCTGCGTTTTAATATCTCTTTCCAGTTTAGTGAGTCTCTCTCTAATTTGTTTTGCCTTGAGAGCACTGTATGATAAAATCTGACCTCTCATATGCTTTAAGGACCTCCCAAATGTTGGCATGTGAGGAGGAATTTGAATTAGCATCAAGAAATATTTCAATGATGGTAGTCATATATGAAATAAATTCAGGGTCTTTTAACATGTAATTTTAAATCTCCACCTGCGGATTATGGGCTGTGGAGTATAACTCATCCAAGACAGTTTGATAAGATTATGATCTGAGGAGGTAGCTGCTAAATAGGAGCATTCTATAATCGTGGCCATCATATCTAGTGGCATCAAGAGCATGTAATTTCTAGAGTGTGTATTATGCATTGGTGAAAAGAAAGAGAAATCCCTCTGGTTTGGATAAAGATTTCGCCACACGTCAGTTATGCCTATATCTTTCAAACCCTGGATAAGTACTGCTGCCGCCTTTGATAGTGAATATGGGTGATGATCCATCCAAAAGAGGGTTCAACATAAAATTAAAGTCTCCACCCACAACACATTGACCCCCCATTGTAGCCAGTTTCATAATCAGATTGTTAAAGAACAACGGGTCATCGTAATTAGGCCCATATATATTCACCAAGGATATCTTTTTCATATTTATCTCACAGTCTACAAGCAAAAATCTGCCATTTTTATCCTTTTCAGCTGAATTTAATTTAATGTTCAGGTGTTTATTAACGAGCAGGGCAACACCTCTTGCTATTGAGGAGTAGGAAAAGTAGAAAACATGACCCACCCAGTCTCTATGCAATTTTAAATGTTCAGTGTCAGTTAGGTGGGTCGCTTGGATAAAGGCAACGTCTACATTCTGCCTCTTTAAATATGTCAACATTTTCTTCCTCTTAATTGGTGAGTTGACTCCTCTTATATTCCAAGATATACATGTTAATTTACCAATTATATAAGTTCTTCGTATAGATGTCTCAGAAGGATAGGTATCATAGTGTTCAGCTCTATGGATGTCTGATTGTAATCCTGCACTAAATTTACAAGTGGTAAAACAATGAACATGGGTGTAATGCTAAGTCTGAGCCTAGACATAAGAGTAATCTGTGTGATATGTGCAAGTAGAATTTCAAATTTTTGTGAGAGGCCCCAAACACAACCCCAAAACATTAAAGTAAAGACCTGCCTAATAAAACCCTTGGAACAAAACCACATTAGGTAGGTAACTCTCTTAAACAACTGTGGTGGTGTTTAAATTTTACAATATCAAAAATAAGGCTGAGATATTGTAGTGAATATGAGGGAAGGTCGCCGAGCCGATGTAGAAATGAGTGGTGAAGAAGTCTGCTGACACGGACTTAGTCGAACAAAGAAATCTTTATTTCTGTCGTCAGGTCCGTCTCAAATTTACAGAAAAGATGTATGTGTCAATTAGCCAGATGAAAAACCCTCTCTCTGTCCTGAAGGGAAGCCTCTCTTTTAAGAGAGGCTCGCTCAAGGCCACTGTCTTGGTCCAGGCGTTTAGCCAAGAGATATGATCTAACTTAAGGATGTCTCCTTTCAAATCTATCCTTATTTGGTTGTGTTAAGTGTTTATTTCTCAGTCTATGTCCGTGTCTTACATGGAGGCGCGCGCAACAATTATGCACTTGGTGAACCTATGCAGCTGTGAACCCAAATGAACCTGATTCGGCCTTCTTCATGCGCCTTGTGCTCCATTTTGTCTGAGTCCATACACTTTAATATGTAAGGGATCGAGAAGTTAATTAAGTAAAGTGTGATCCCCTTCTACGACTGGGATGTAAACCATAACATCATGCTCATAGGCCTATGTGCAAGGTACAGTGTTATATATCTGGATTCTTCCACATTTTTAAGGGAGAACCTGCTGCTGCAACACAATTCACTGACCGCTCATCTCTCTTGTTTCTAAGGCTACCTTTACATGGAAACGATCTGAAACCAAAACGCAAAAGTGGCGTTTCGTTTTCACTTTTAAATCTGCATTTAGACAAGCGTTTTAGGGTGAAAATCTGCGTGCATACGGAAACGAAAAAGTGTGTGACGTTTCATATTTATCGATGCAGTAAACACGCCAGATGGCTAGGTGGCAACACTACCAAGACCAAGTCTTTCTACTTTCTATGTGACCAGAAATGCAGTTTTGCGTTTTCATCCTTTACACGGTGGCGCGACAGTGGAGCGTTTTCAAGAATTCCACTCTGGAGGGCGGTTTAGCTTTTTTGCGTTTTCATGCCCCCAAAACGCCGTTACCATCTAAACGATATAGTGCATCGGCAAAAAGGTTTTGCATTTTTAACCCGTTTTTGTTTCCGTGTAAGGTGCCCCTAAACTGCAATGTGTATCAACTTGAGAGAAATTCTATTTTACTACATTCCACAGCTTAAACAAGACATTTCAAACCTTAGTGAAACACCATGTATTGTCAGAACCAGAGAGATTGCTGTGCACAGACATCAAGCACCTCTTAAGGAGTATAGAGTTCTTCCATATTTTTATACAGCAAAACCTGATGTAGATTTTAACATTAAATTTTTACTGCATGACTTTACAGTATACTGGATTCTGAGTTTTAAAATGTATGACCTCATTTTAGAGGTTCTGAAACACTATTTATTTGTATATTCCTACATGTGTATAGTGTTTTAATTGAACCATAGGGCAAACTTAATTTAGTAAGATCTAACTGAACATGTGAAGATTATGGTAAACCTCAGGGAGGTCAGGAGCAAAGAAATAGCTGTATTTCTTGTATCCACTAACATTTTCAAAAAATATATTTTGGTTTAAAGTCAAACTGAATTTCAGTGGGTTCATTTTTTTGCTCAAAACTCTATCAGAGTATGTAATAATGTACCAAATGAGTTATTCAAATGTTATTCATGGTTCTGCACCTATGTATTTTTTTGCATATTACATGCATGGCATGAATATTTTGTTATCCTTTAAATAATTTATTGTAGAATACCAGCTTTTTTATTCTGCATTCACAGTACTACCTATTGTAGCTAAATGAAAATGACAGTAAAAAATATAATTGGGACAATTGTGAAAATTAGATATATTTAAAGTGGTTTTGGTTCACATTTATGTCATCATGTTCATATATCTGTCAGACTGTAAACTGTCACTGTTGGCCCTTGATAAGAAAGCAGTCATTTTTACACCTCTCATTAGTTTTCTCTGACGATTGCAGTGCGGTGATGATGCTGCTCATTAAATACTGCCTTGCCAATAAGGATGTGTCTGCATTCATCCTAACAATTACTAATTACAGTCCCTTGTGATTACAGCAAGGTTCTATATGTTATTAAAATTCACAAAATCTTTTTGAAGCCAAGACCTTGGAACAGTGGAAGAGTTGTTGGAACATTGTTGCCCTAAGAAGGACCAATTGGGGGGGAAAAAATGAAGGTTGGAAAATTTCATGAACAACTTCACAGGATGAACATGCCCTTTATTTATTTATTTATTTATTTATTTATTCATTCATTTATTATTCATTTATTGTTTCTGAAAATGGTAAAACATATCAGTGTCCCTTTTTAAAAGTTCCATGACAACCAGGCAAAATTACAAGTTGTGACTTGGCATTTCAGGCAAAGTGTCCTTTCATGTGCACTCAGCTAGTATGTCCCTTCAACCAAGGTTTCAAAATATGTGTGCACCAGTGCCCACACAGGAACCATGATTTCACAAAAAAATACCTCATACACCATGTAAGTTAAAAAGATGATTTACAGTAACTCCAGCTCTTCCTGCTAGCTTATTTGAGTCTGACAAAGGACATAAATTGCAAATATGTGATGGGGAACTATTGGAACACTATTGGCACCTGTCATAGTGTACAATGTGTATATTCCAGCGCTTGCACAACTGGATAAAATTGAATGTCGCATGGCTGCAGAAACACTTGACTATTTATAAGGCTGTTTATAAGGCTGGTTTACTTTCTGTTGTTATTCCCTGCTGTCTGGTTGTGAATAGATTAATGTTTTCCCTTTAGGATAAATCTTTACTTCATCATTTCTTACCATGAGCAGACTCGCCACTTCACTTCCAACCACTCTTTTACTGTCTCGTTTTTTTCAGTGAATTATTATCAAAGATGGTTATACTTATTTTAGTAGGAGGTTGTGTTTCCTGGAGGCCATTTCTAGGAGACTGGTTGGTTCCTGTTGATGAATGTTAGCTAATCGCAGGCGTCAAATGCAGTGTTGTATATAATTTATCACATCTTTAAAGGACGTCTCTCAGGGAATATTAACCAGACTGCTGCCACTGCTCCACTCTTTAAGAAAGTCTTTAGTTATATTAGAGCAGCTCTGTCCTGACATCAAATCAGGTGACAGAGGAGGAGGACTGCAGGTTAGAAGAAGTTTAAATTAGTAGAGTTGACTCTTTTCCCAAGTTTACTTGGCTAGGTTGAACAGACTATATTATTCAAGACAAACTAACCTAAAAGATCACCCACATTTTTTTTTTACAACAGTTACTAATACACATTTATTGTCCTAATTTGTAGAGGGAATGGAAATATCTGATAGAAAGAGAATCGGAAAAATAATCAGGTGCAGAGTTTCGATGACTTTTTTTTTTTATATATATATTGAAACCTGAAATTACTTGATTGAAAACTTAAAAAAAAAATCCTATTTTGAGTTTGAAAAACAATGCTCATAAATAACTCCAGAGTTTGTAGTTGTAAATGAAGCTTTGTCACCCTGTGAAATATATGTCTGGAAAATTCAGGTTTGTGAATGTGTAGAAGTTCTATGGAGTTACAATGAAAACAAAAGTACTTCAATGATTTGTTCGCAGACACAAAGCAGAAAACTGCATTTAAACTCAATATGACAACAGTGATATTGCTTTTCTGATATTTCAGCTGTATCCTTGTCAGGTGTCAAAGCTAATTTATTTTAACTCCCAGCAATTTTGATCAAGGGAAGAAATGGTTTAAACTTCCTCCTCCTTTTTCTCCATTTTGTTACTGCTCTGCATCATAGACATATCGTATTCTTCTTAGCAGGATTTGGGGTTTTCTTCCAGGCATTACTTGGGTTTTGGTAAGGTCAATCACCTGCTCCCAAATACAAATAACTACCCCAGAAGTGCTACAATTACCAGAAGAAATTATTTCAGTGTTTTTTTTTTTAATTTTTAAAAAAAAAAGGAAAATCTGTGAAGCCCTCCAAGAAAAAGGAAAAAATACTCAGTAGAAAATATTAAAAGGAAACTAAGAGAATTCTACAAGGCTCCAAAAGCTTGACATGCCAATTTTTCCTTTGCAAATTGTCATGCTTATGCTACGCATGATATGTAGCTGTCATAAAAGTGATATCAAACAACTCTGCCATGTTAAAAAAAATGTATTTAAAGATGTAAACTAAGATGTTAACATCAAGAGATGTTACAAGAGAGAACAAAATTAAGGTCCCATCTGACCCAATATTGTCCAACAAATTTTTACTTTGAAACTTTGCTTTCTGTAGCAGTTGGTTACGGTGAGGTATTAAAAATACATGACTAGGTTTAAGTATTAAAATATATGGTTAGACTTAGGGATAAAAAATGGTTAGAGTCATATATTAGTAAATACATTGTTACAGGTTTGCATCACATTTCCTAAAGGCTTCTATGAACAAAGCTCCATTTACAGTACTGAAAACCGTCTTGGGTGCCACAACAAAATTTAAAATTTTTGGCCATCAGCACAAATACAAAGATATTTGTTTTGTGACTTTTTCTCATTTGCTATGAGACCAAATTTGAAACAGAGAGGTGAAGACATAAAAAAATAAAAGCAATTTGTCTTACTCTGTTATTGCTGTTGTCATATTATCATTGAAACTATAATTGCTCTTTGATTATAGCAACACTTGCTGTCTGTTTCTAACATAGCTGCATGGTCAGTTCCTGGTCTGAAAAAGAGCAAAAGTTGATTGGTTGAGTGTAGTCAGGTGGTCTGTAAGGCCATGCTAATCAGCCATTTTGTGTTAAGATAAACACGAGAAAGCATTATTTACTTCTGTTTTCGCGTGCTTAATTGATCTGCTTGTCTAAAGCTTTGGAGAGGCATTCCTTCAAGAATGAAGAGTCTTGATTGTTATTATACAAGATAAAAAAATTTCTTTAGACTCACGGCTTAAAGGCACACTTTAAAGTAAAAAACTGTACACTTAAGTAAAAAACTGTACACGTAAAATAGAATAAACCGACAAAAATATTTTCTTGTATGTGATGTTGTTCCTCTAAGTTGAATGATTCACTTTTTGAGTGTATTTTGTGATTTTGTACATTTTGTACACTTTGTGATGCTGTGTAACAGAAGCAGCTCACCCATTATGTTTACTGTCTTGTCAGGTTAGCTAAGTCGCTAACTATGTCATTGCTAAACAGCAATTTAAATAGCATTAATAGTGCCTTGTTTGCATGATTTACAGTGTTTGCATGTGACAGTCTGTAGGTTTGCTTTATTTATGCTGACAATGTAAACAAATAGACTAAAACTGAATATTATTTTGATTAATAGTTTCACAGATTCAGTAATTGGGGAAGCTGTGTTCCAGACATACACGAGTAAAGTAGACTGAACTTTATTCCCTGCATCTGGCTCATCATTCCACCTGCAATTACTGACTATTTAGCTATCTGTCAACTCATCAGAGTAGACACGCACGCTGGAGGACAAAATAGCTGTTATGGTGCTGAGTTGCATATATAGTGCCTCCTCATTTTATTTGCATTACTTTTTCTGTTTTACAACCTCTTTGTCTCATTTGTCTCTGTGTGGTCCTGCGATGTGTGGCCCCTGTCCAGGGTGTACGTCACCTCTCTCACCCAGTGGAAACTGGGATAGGCTCCAACACCCCAGCAACCCTGAATTAGATTAAGCAGGCATAGAAGATGGATGGATAGACTTTCTCTCTTCTAAAATCATGCAGATTTTACACCTTTCCCTGTAACCTGTGTCTTCAAAAATACTAGTATCCTAATCATAATGAAATGTTTTGCATAGTATTCCAATAAAATTATGATTTGAATATTTCTTATCAAACAGGGGATTAAGTATTAGGAAAAAAAGTGATGTAATTACCAAAATAGTCAGATAATGAGGACAGGTGAGATGGATATACTTGGATTACAGATCCTAAAGGAATAATTCCTGCAGCAGCAGCTTCATCAATCTCTGATCTCTGAGGAGGAACCTTTCAGTGTTTGCCTCACATTCAGGATCTCTCTGTTCCACAGCTATCCTGAGGACTCACTATCCCCCAGAAGTTTCCAACCTGTTTACATAATCTCTACCCCTGCTACTCCTCCAACAACTGCACAGGATTTCATTTGTGCCAAATCTGACACACTTGGAATGTTAAATTTAGTTATCCAAACAGTTTTAAGAGTTGCTGCTGCTGTGCAGTATACAACCTACATTGGAATTGTCTTTGTTAGAAAGTGATTTCTTCTTCTTCTTCTCTACTATTCTTTTTTTTTTAACAGAAATGCATTTGTGTTAATAAAAAAACAAAAAAGAGATAATTGACAGGAATTAAATCTCCTTTTTAATTAAACAAACTGGCAAATTCGCAAACTGCTGAGGTTCTTACTCGTTCTAGAGAAATACAGACGGATTTTTGTAAACCTGCCAGCTTCCTGGAGCAGCCCAGCTCAGCCCAGCACTCTTCGTCAGTTCATGATTTGTGGGTCTCATAGGAGAGGAACAAGACAAACTCCTTGAGGTTAAAATCTGCAAACAATGAGTCTTCTATGGGTGTGATGGATTGTGTACATCCCAGCCCATTTGTCTGTGCTTTACGCTCGCCAGTATTAGTTGTTAAAGAAACTTTGCTTAACATGCAGTCCTGAGTGTTGGCCACTCACAGCAGAGAGGCGGAAGAAACCAAGAGAGAAAGGAGATAAGATGGATGTTCACTTAACTGCACGAGAAATGAAAGCTTGGTTCTTGTATTTTTAATTAGAATTAGAATATACTTTTTTTTAAAAGGTCAAAGTAATTCAGCATTCTGTTATGCCTTAAAGTCACAGGAAACTTAAAAAGTGTATAATAAGGTTGACAAGAGCATAAATCACTGCTGGAATTTGTCCTTATTAGTCATCTTTAATAGATAAGGAAAAATGACAAGCCAGGTGAGATTGTGGTGTTTTCAGCTCCAATTTATTGGTGACATACTCCAATAAAGGATGAGGATTAAGCTTTTCTAAATGATAATTTTCCAATAATTTACAGAATTATGAAATGGTCATGCTTCTGCAGCTTTGCAACTCTTTATAACCCAGTTTGATGGCAGACTGTTGTCCTTTGTGAAAAAGTATTTTCAAAAAACAACTGGAGGATATGGTGTAGGACGTTATTTATTTTTATCCCAGAGGTGTATTCAATGGAAGTGGTACATCCAGGATTGTGGAGAGGAAAATAATTTCCAGAACTGGCGTAAGGAGGAAGCATAAGTTAGTATGATAAGAAATGATAAAACAATTAAATGCACCTCAAATAGATGGAATGGGTGGATTTATTTGTGCAGTTTACCAGTTCATGTCTGATGGGGCCTTGGTTAGTATTCAAACTTTTTTAAGTAAAGATTTTTCCGTACATCACACACAGCAAGTAATTCTTTTCCTTTGGTATATACTAGCTGAATATGAACCAAGCCCAAACTTTCTGCACCATCTCAGAATAGTTTATATATTATCAGTTTCTAAGCCTTATTTATTCATTTCTTTTAAATTTGGTTTAAGTCTTTCTTATTACTAAAAATATTAGGTTTGACAATTGTATAATATAACCACGTTGAACTATATAAGGAATGGTGTTGAATCAGCACCAGTTTGGGGCTTGGCTGTAATTGAGAAGCAATAGAACTGTACTCAGTCATTTGCTGTAATTTGCATATTGGTCCAATTTTGTGTCCGCCAAAATAATCGTTTCAACTGTGTGCCACTTTCTGAACAATTAAAAGTTTATTGACCAAAAGTACAAACTTTTACTTTGAATTTGCAGGAGTCTGATGCACTGTATTTTTAGTGTCTTTCGTATAGACATCTAATCCAATGGCTCCTTGCCGGAACAGCGATTTGCTTCATGTTCAGCCATTGTAAAGCTAATTGGACCTCTAGAGGAATAATTAGGTGGTTCGATGAAAGCAAATGGACTGTTTGGCTTCACTAACAAACGTCAAGTATCTCCCTTTTGTACAGCAGATCACTGTTGCCTTCACTGCTGGAGATGCCATCTGTACATTTGTAAAATAAAACTTCATCCACCTTATGGTTGGTCCAATATGGTCATGTTGACATTTTTTTTGTGTTTATTTGTAAGCGGACCGTACCATTCCTACACCGACCTCACATGCAAATGTCCATTGCCACTTCAATCGAGACGCATTTGGAACAAAAATTTAACATGAAGTCAGTCTTGCTCAGTTTTAAGTCTAAGCTTTAAACCATACAGTTACTTTTGCTGCTACAATTTTACTCATGTATGCCTCATACGA
The DNA here is from genome assembly GCF_027942865.1 of Odontesthes bonariensis. Classification (NCBI taxonomy): domain Eukaryota; kingdom Metazoa; phylum Chordata; class Actinopteri; order Atheriniformes; family Atherinopsidae; genus Odontesthes; species Odontesthes bonariensis. The sequence goes on along the minus strand of NC_134512.1, from coordinate 5,695,648 downwards.
TTTCCCCCCCTCTATCAAGCTACTGCTCCATTTGACCACTATGCACATCAGAAGAGTAATTTTACTAAAACAACTTCAAAGCCAATGTTTGCTAGCAAAAGATTTGCATGAGTTTGACAGCAACAGGCTGTTTTAATGGCTAATATTTAAACAGCATTAATCAGTTTAGAATAGTGGCTAGCTTTAAGTTAAAGGATCAGTTCCAGCATCTCTGTAAAACTTGTGATACAACTATCACAGGTGGCTCTGAGCCAGCATGTATCAGTTCTGTGTTTTATGCATCCATGTATAAAATACTAGCGATTCAGACTTGAGTACAAGTACAAATACTCTATCAAAAAAGTGACTTGAGTAGAAGTAGAAGTGCTCTTTAAGCACCGTACTTAAGTGGAAGTACTAAAGTATTAAACATGTTTTGTACTTAAGTATTGCAAGTAGTTTATTTTTAAAATTACTACTCAAGTACTGAAAGTAAAAGTAAAAGTATTTTGTATGAATTGTCTTTCACTCCGGCGAATGAAAACAGAGACTGTAAGTAGGGCCAGGGGTGGTCTTCTTCCTCACCGCCACCACCACGATCACTCGAAGTTGAAGGTGTTTCTGGTTCTTCCATCTTTGGTTCAAACAAAGCACTTTCTCTCGACGTAGGCAGGCAGCAGAGTGAAAGAGGCTGAGCAGAGAGCAGCACAAGCGGTCTTCTCACCCTTCAGTTTGTACACATTAGATCTACGTCATGTATAACTTCGCGCCACAGTAAAATTGGATGCAACGGTTATTATAGCAACCATAAACTCTGAACGGGACGTTAGACTTGAACTAGAGTGACTGTGGGGTTTGGAATGATTCCTAACATGTTTATAATAACGAGTAACGATGCAGCACATAAAAAATGTATCGGAGTAAAAGTACTAAACTCATTGAAAATATGTACTGAAGTAAAAGTGGAAGTAGGAGGAAAAAAATAATACTCCAGTAGAGTACAGATACAGCATTTTAGTACTTAAGTAGAGTAGTGAAGTAGTTCTACTTCGTTACTATACATCTCTGGTTTTATTACAGGTGAGTACAAATGCAAGTACATCCTTGATAAACGTCAAATATAATTATTTGTGGATCTTGCCACAGATAAAAACAGAACGTAATAGATAGGACTTTTAAGTTTAAAATATGTGGCCAAAGGTTTTTTACCAACTGTTGAAATTTGGTAATTAAGATTATTTTTAGCTTAACTAGCTGTTGAGAGTCAAGTCATTAAACCTAGAGGTAAAACATCTTAGAAATTCCCAGATATATTTTATGTGATTTATACTGTACTCAGTTTTGGCTGGCTGTAATTAAAAAAAAAAAAAATTAAAGCTTTGCCTTACAGCTCAGCTCCCTCTTTACCAAAACGGACCAGAGCAGAGCCCTAATTACAGCTGATGAGGTCCCAATCCGTATGTCCATCTCATGCTCCGACTTGTGAATAAGATACCCAGATACTTAAACTCCTACCTGAGGCAGGGACTCATCCTAAACCCGGCGAGAGCACTCCACCTTTCTCCAACTGGGAAAAATAGCCTCGGATTTGGAAGAGCTGCCTTTTATCCCGACCGCTTCACACTCAGCTGCGAACCGCTACAGTGCGCACTCAAGGTCTTGGCTTGAAGAAGCCAACAGAACCACATCATCTGCAAAAAGCAGAGATGCCCTCCTCTCCAAGACTACGATTTGAGATCCCGTCCATGAAAATCACAAGTAGGATCGGTGACAAGGGGCAGCCCTTGCAGAGTCTAACACGCACTGTAAATAAGTTAGACTTAGTGTCAAGAATGCGGACACAGCTCTTGCTTTGGTTCTACGGGGACCGGATAGCTCATAAAAGCGGCTCCAGTACCCCATACTCCCTGAGCACCTCGCCCCAGAATGCATCGGAGAATACAGTCGTAAGAATTTTATTTTGTAAGAAACTGGATGTTCAAACTCCCATGATCCCATAAGTAACTCGGCAGGGGTATAGATCTAGTCCACTGTTCCTGACCTGGGCGAAAACCACACTGCTCCTCCCGAATCGGAGGTTCGACAATCAATCGGAGCCTCCTCTCCAACAATCTGGAGATAACTTTCCCAGTGAGGCTGAGTAGCATGATCCTCCTGTTGTTGGAACACAGACAATTCATAAGTGATAATGACTCAAACAACATGCATATTGGTCAGGGGGTTCAGTGACACATGTGTGTGTAACAACGCTCTCTACTTATAAGCTGATACTCACTACGAATTGAAGAAGCCTTTCAGATGAGAGATGAAGCATCTTCAATTTCAAAAAAGAAGTCCAGTTGCCCTCATTCAAACTCTTATGATTACCATGACCTGGATGACAGAGAATCTTCACCAACAAAAAGTGTTAAATTTATATAAAACATAAAACAAAGCATATCAAAGTTAGTAGTGCACAAAATGTTAAGTGAGTTGAAATAAGGTTTGATAAAGGAAGGTTTTGAGCTTTATCTTAAAAACAAAGGGCTGCTAGCAATTGTTTGAGATTAATTTTCATCAAAATGCAAAAAATGCCATGATGCCAGAGATGATAGCAATGACTGAGTTAAAGGAGAATTCCGGCATTTTTACAAACATATCCCATCTGTTGGAGACCAAGGAAAGTTTGCCAAAGGGAAAAACGCGACAAATTTTCGTGCCCGCTGCGCAAAGTTGTCCGATTACGCTGATTTCCATGAAAGCGGGCTCTATCGGGCAAGCTTTTAACCTTTCCTGAGGCTCATAACGTGTATCAAAATACTTTTTACCGAATTGGCCGTGGTGTCAGTAGCAATACAATTCAACCCAGGGGCTAACCATACCATTAGCTAGCACAGACATTATACATTTTGAGATTTCAAAAACAGCGCACTTACCTTTCTCAGCTTCCGTCTTCCACAGGCGTGCGCACAAATTAATCGATCGCTGAAGTCATACACTATAGTATTCCAAAATTGTCTTTTTGTCCACCAAAAACGACCCTCGGGAACCGAACTACACATTGCCATGTTTGTTATTGTTTCCTATCGAACAGCTGACTCGTTTCAACACCCATTTTTGCCGTGATGTCATGACGTGTCACATGACTGTGGGAGATAAGAACCCTCAGGATTTTATTGGAAGCAATTTCGAGATGGACAGTTCGTCAGATTCTGATGTTGGAATGGAAGAGTTTGACGAGTTTGATGGTCGGGGTTATCTTTTTGAACCAGAATACACTGATGAAGAGTTGTTGGCACAAGATGCAGCGAGGATGGCTCAAAACGATGATCCAGAAATGGGAGCTGCTGCTAGGTCACGCATTGGGGAGACATGGTGGTGCAAATGTGGACATTGTATTGCACTGACCACAGAGGAAGACAGTACTTTGGAATACTATAGTGTATGACTTCGGTGATCGATTAATTTGTGCGCACGCCTGTGGAACACGGAAGCTGAGAAAGGTAAGTACGCTGTTTTTGAAATCTCAAAATGTATAATGTCTGTGCTAGCTAATGGTATGGTTAGCCCCTGGGTTGAATTGATCACGGCCAATTCGGTAAAAAGTATTTTGATACACGTTAAGAGCCTCAGGAAAGGTTAAAAGCTTGCCCGATAGAGCCCGCTTTCATGGAAATCAGCACAATCGGACAACTTTGCGCAGCGGGCATGAAAATTTCTCGCATTTTTCCCTTTGGCCCACTTTCCTTGGTCTCCAACAGATGGGATATGTTTGTAAAAATGCCGGAATTCTCCTTTAAGATATTTTGCTACTGGGAAAATGCAATCATACAGTAGTAATGATTTGGTTGTCGCAACCTTTTATAAACAGCATCTCCAGAATACCAGTTCTTGTTATTGTCTTATAAACAATTTACAAAATTACCAGCATGGTAAATCAAATGTAAATAAAATGTAGAAAAAAGTACAATAAGCAATGATAGGCCAGTTATTTAAAAATAATCGAAGCTCATAAAATAATATTTCAGAATGCCTTTCTGTGTATTCTTTGTGTTTGTGTGTGTGCAACAGGGTCACCTCTGCCTCCTCACTAACATGAGAGTTTTTCTTTTTACTTTGCTGGACTTGCTCTGAGATCAGTCCTGAGTCACTATGAAGCTAAGACTCTTATTTAGAAGTTTTCAGCTAAGGTAGGAGCTCTCTGAGAGGATTCTTAGAATTTTTGTGAATAGGACCTCTGAATTACTTTAAACTTTTAACAGGTTTTTGAGAAGTATTTGATAACTTCCCTCCAAACGTCTCGTCTATTTGTCTATGAAAGCCACTAAACTACAACGAGGACTGTCTGCAGTGAATATACAGTACATCTTTGTGTGTGTGTGTGTGTCTGTGGGCCAGCCCCTCCACTGATGAGCTACTACTGACAAATGGACGGAGTGAGCCTAAGGAGTCCTTGATAGGGAGCTAGCTGTGTGAAGTCAAGTGTAAAATTGATATTTGAGGACAGCTGATGCATTGTGGGAGCCAGGTCTGCTCAGTGCCATGGGTCCTGTGTCACTGTGATGCTACACTGACTTTTTTCAGTTTCATCCAGAGATATGTTTTTTTCCCCAACCAAGTGAGGATGAGGGAGTTGGCTTTAGGAGATATTCTAAAAGCTGCAGGGAAGATGTTCACAGCATGGGCGTTGCACCCATGGGGGATGTGGGTGTTTCGACACCCCCACTTTTACAGCGAGGTAATTTCACCCCCCCACATTTTCCAAAAGTAAACCCGTTTGCCCACCCTCGTAGTGCACCAACATACAAAAAGGAGCGCTCATCAGCCCCCTTACGCTGCACGAAAAGGCATTGGTCAAACTGAACGGACATTCACCCGATCACAGACTGTTGTCCGCGACCTGGCCGCCGGCCCGGGAAATTTGATATTACGTCAGAGACGACTATATTGTGAGACTAGTCGGAGCTAGTGATGGGAAGCTCTGCTCTTTTCCTAGAGCCGGCTCTTTTGACTCAGCTCCCAAAGAAGAGCCGGCTCTTTCGACTCCCGAACGGCCACCTCTGGAACCTGATTGGACACCTCAGGTGTCACTCTAGTTGATTGACAGGCAAGTCTCGTTGAAAGATGAATGAGAAACGCGGCGTCTTTTAAATGAGTGGCAGGCGCAGAGAGTGTCCTCTTTAACCCACTGGCAGAGTGGACCTACTTTCGTGAAATACATCATTTTGAGTTAAAGGTGGGGTATGAGATGTTTTCTGGAGCATTTTTTATCATATTGTCTGAAAACCTCCTCACGACCCCATTGCACCCACTAAAATAGAATGTTTGGAAAAAAAAATTGTATTTTAGTCCATTGTAGAGGGTGTAGCAAGAGGAAATGTCTGACCAATAGAAGTAATGATGAGAGTTACTTCTATTGGATTCTGACTTGCCAATCAACTGTCAGCCCCCCTCACCCCTCCCCCCTGCGCGTTCACAGACTCGTGACTCGTTCATGTGTTTTGAAGGCGTGGTTTCGAGGGGTGGTTTGAAGGGAGAGGCAAGGTTGTGTATTTTCAAAAATATAGCTTGCAGGAACCGTTTTTCCAAGATCTCATACCCCACCTTTAAGTTTTAATGTGATTTCCAAATGAGTCATTGTTTTTAAAGACTGCACATTTAGAGAAGAGATTTTGTTGCCAATTGTTAGGCTAAAGTTATGAAAGGCTAATGTCACGTTAGCATGAAGCTATGTAGCACTATGAAGTGGTACCTTGAGTTAAGAGTGTCCCGAGTTTTTTTAAGAGCCGTTATTCCGTCTATTTATTTATTTATTTATTTATTTTTGCTTTGGTTTGCAAGCAGAAATTTAAGTTATTTGTTATGAAGCTTCAGGAACACCGCCGCTAGTTGGCTTGATGAGTGAATCCGGACGGCATCCCGCCTCCTACTCGTTCACATGGAAGCATCTCGTGTTTTGGGCTCGCATTTATGCAGTTGCAGCCAAACTTTGTTTGGCTAAACAACAAGTCCATTGAAAAGAAACACCCTGAAAAATGCAACTGGTCGTGCAGCTGCGCTTTATAATGTCACAGAAACAGAAACATTCTGAAAGGGAGGATTAACCAAACCTCCTGGGACAGGTTTTTATTAAAACGCGCTGCAGATGAAAGTGAGGAAAGCGTGACGAATTAGCCAAACGTCAGTGAAGATGATTAAGTTTCTTTTTTTTAAGTTGCAAACCTCCTCCGCCAGCATCTTCTGCCAGTCCAAGCGTCTGATCTCCAGAGAAATACACTTTAGAAAATCAGTATTTCTTTACATTCTATTTTATCATATTGTTTTATGTTCTTCTACAATGTTTGTTATTTAAAAATAAATTTAAGCCGTAACAAAAAAAATTGGGAGGTTTTTTGGGGGGGCATGGAACGGATTAATGGCATTTCCATTAATTTCAATGGTGAATATTGATTTGACGTACGAGCTATTTGACTTATGAGCTGTGTCACGGAACCAATTAAACTTGTAACTCAACGTACCACTGTGTTGGGATAATGTGGAGGGAAACCATATAATTGTTGATTTTCAGTAAGTGTATAATCAACAGTTCGTAAGGATTTCATACTGTAACGTTAGATGAAACTGATATAATCTTTTGGCATTTGTTACAATGTCCATAAAGCTTGTTTGTTATTATAAAGGTCTAAAAGTATAACTTTAGCCAAGGTACTTAAACTGACTATCCTACATGATCTGGTTTAATTTTATAGCAAAATGGCTGGTAGTTGATTTTAAAGTAAGTTAAAGCACAAGAATGGAGACAAATGGTTTAAGATTAACACAATATTGAGGTTTAACCAGGCTGTCTCATTTTGTGTAGAGACAGATAACAATGAAAAGAAAGGGAAATATTGCAGACTTCTTTGTAAAGAAGCACAAGTCAGACCCCAGCCATGAAACCAGCAGCCCTGGCAGCTCCCAACCAGGCAAGTCAGTGTGGGCAGACACAAGGAGCCAGTCTACCACCACCAGGTCAGAGTATTTAAAGGCAGTTAAATGCATCTCCAGTTTATAGATGTGCAGCCTCACTTTGCCCAGATTATTAATGTAAAGAGGGGGACCCGTATGTCCTGCTGGTGAATATTGTGATCACAATAGTGTGAGTGGGTGTGTGAGATAGAGAGATATGCATGCATCATTTTGGATGTTTTTCTGTAGACATCAGTAGTGACTGGCCAGACCTGTGGACTGTCAAACAAAAAGAAGAATTTAAATCCAAGTTTTGTTGAATGATTTAAAATAACATTCATACAAAAAAATTATATTCAATATTTGCAGTGATATTTATATACTGTATATCTAACAAAGTATGCTAGAATAGTGTTTAGCTATTGAGAAGTGAATAGTTTGTTTTAATGTTACGACAGGGCACTTTTGAGTTTATCTGATCCAGCCATGTTAATACAAGCGTATGAATAAAAATAAACATGAATCAAGAAAAAGCAAATTGGTCCTCAGATGAAACGATTGATTTAAATAAATTTAACCTGGTTTTGGTGCTATTCAGGCAGATAGAATATGATCAAGTTCACCATGTGAATCCTGCGTGTCCTTCAACATTGAATATCGAGGGACACACAGGACAAACTCTCTCCACTGATTTATTTCGCAAAACGTGTTTATCAATTTTAAAACAAACAAACAAAATATCAATAAATAAACAAATTAAATAATAATAACATTTTTTAATCTAATTTCCTTCTGCTCTAAATAGCAAAAACCTTCAGCTCAGGGAGCTGTCCTCCTGGGATCATCAGGTGTCCCTGCCTCCCCTTGGAAGCCATGATGGATGGTGTCGGTGAGGAGCAGGACACGTTTCCCAGGTTAAACAGCATTCAATAGAGAACTGCTTCAAAGACACTTGATCTCAAATCTGAGGAAGAAATAAAATCTTAAGAAGTAAACATAGTAACTATTCTATCACCACTTGGTTTTTGAACTGCCATTTTGAAGACTTCAGTTCAGCATTCAGATGTTGCCATCTTGGTCTTTTCATTGTTGGAAATTCACATATTTAGACAAGAGGGTGGAACTGTCTTTAAAAATTTTAAAAAGTCTGCAATGTGTAAAAATCTGCTTTTTTCAAAGCTAAGTAGGCCACAAATAAATCTTTTGAAACATTGCATGATGTATAGGAGAAGTATCTCATAAAGTTAAAATGCATTTATTTCACATTAACAGAACAATTTCCAGTGGAAAAGCACTACTGAATTTTCTAGATGAAAGGACATCTAATTTTTCATTAGAAAAGAAAATAAGAAAGCTGGTTCATTTAGTTCTGTGTTTCTCTGTTTCTGCTCCATTTTTACTGTATTGCATTTTTAGAGCTTTGTAGATTTAATTTTAATTGCTTGAAATATTTTAGCATCTGATTACAACGAGACACAATCATGATATCTACTCCCGTTAACAAAATAGTATCCCATTAAAACACACTATCTGTTTTTGTTTCATTATTCAGTATTTCATTCAGTCCTGCCATCTTTTACCTCCTTCTTTTTTGTCTTATTTTTCTTTTCTTTCATTCTTGCATTCAATCTTTCCATGATTTATGGATATTTCCTCCCTGAAGTAATTTTCTTTGCCTTTTTCAATTTTTTATTTATTTATTATGAATTTCTAATATGTGCATATTTTAATTTTGCAATCCTTTCTTACAATTATGTATTCTGTCTTCACATTTTCCATGCCTTGCCATGCCTTCTTGCTTTCTTTATTGTTGCATTTTTCATTTTGCCCAGTTTTACATTTCTCAGTTTTTCACATTCATGCCTTTAATGATCTTCTTTTTCTTTTTTCCTTCTTGCTGTATTCCCTTTGTCATGCTTTTTTTGTTCAGTCTCCCTAATATTGCATTGCATCCCTTTCTCCTGGTTTGTTTGAGATTATTTCCCTTTACCATTTTCTCTCTTCATGCATCATTCTTTTTCTTTTCTTCTGTCAGCCTTTTCCTTCCCTCTTCCCCTATAAAGCTGCTGTATTCTCATTAGATTTATGTTCAGACTTCTTAGCCTAGTTTTCACTTAATTACTGCTTAATTTCCCCCTTCTTCTGCCTCACAGACAGCATAATCTACACTGATGACAGTGTCACACCTGAATGTCAGTTCATCCCTATTTTATTTAATTTGTTTCCGGTTTCTCTCTGATTTAGAATTCATATATTTTTTTCCCTAAATGCTCCACTGTCTTGTCTACAATAACGGTATCACTGCACACTCTTGTTGGAACATCTCTAAATGCTCATGTTTCAAGACTAGAGTTTCTCCAGAAGTGAACCATGCTTTACTGTGGTTTTCTTTTGCCATTCCTTGATTCTGATTAAATGACCAATACACTTTATTGATGTGGATCATTTACATAGGTGTTGTGACAAGGCATGGCATCAGCTCACATTAATTCAATTCAGTTCAGTTCTATTTATATAGTGCCAATTTACAACAAACGTCAATGTCATCTCAAGGCACTTAAATAATATAGTCCATTTCAAGCCAATTGGAGTTCAATTCATTGTCATCATAATTCAATGAAATCCAATTGATTAATTTCAAAATAATCCAATTAATTCATATAGAGCCAATTCAAAAACATTTTCCTAGCTAAGGAAACCAACAAATTGCACCAAAACTTCTCTTCAGTCCAATCTACCGTCCTGAGCGTGCATGAGGCGACTGTGGAGAGAAACGACCTTTTAACAGGAAAAAACCTCTGGCAGAACCAGACTCAGGAAGGGTGGCCATCCGCCTTGACCAGCTGGGGTTTGAGATGACAGAAAAGAGGGGACAACAAACACCATAACACCATACCTGTTGGAACAGGGAAACACAAGTTAAAAAACATACTCTTAGCTCATTATCAACCTACATCCACCTTTTTTGTCTAAATTTCTTGAAAAAATAGTTGCAGCTCAACTTTGTGCTCATTTACATAGAAACAATCTGTTTGAGGAGTTTCAGTCAGGATTCAGAATGCATCATAAACAGCACTGGTGAAAGTTACCAATGATCTCCTCTTAGCCTCTGATAGCGGACTTGTGTCTGTGCTTGTCCTGTTGGATCTCAGTGCTGCATTTGATACGGTCGATCACAGCATTCTGTTACAGAGACTTGAACACGTTATTGGGATTAAAGGAACTGCATTAGGCTGGATTAAGTCATATTTATCTGATAGATTTCAGTTTGTTCTTGTTCTTGTTCCTCACACACCAGAGTAAGTCATGGAGTTCCTCAGGGTTCTGTGCATGGACCTATTCTTTTCACTTTATACATGTTTCCGTTAGGTAACATTATTAGATAGCATGGCATACATTTCCATTGCTATGATGATGATACTCAGCTGTACTTATCTATAAAACCAGATGAAAGCAGAGAAGGACCCTCGACAAAATGCTGTCCATACTGGACAACTACCCACCACGCCCACCACCCTCTGCACAACACCTTCATCAGGCAGAGGAGTGTGTTCAGTGGCACACAGCAGTCTCAATCATGCTCCACCAACAGACTCAAGAATGATTTTTTTTTCCTTCTGGCCATCAGGCTGTACAACAACTCTCAGTGATGGTGCTTCTTTATTTCTTTGCTACTTGTACGGTCATTTTATATTTTTAAAGTGTTTATTTGTGTTTTGCAAATGTTTTGCCACTGGATGCTTGAATTTTCCTTCGGGATCTATCTATCTATCTATCTATCTATCTATCTATCTATCTATCTATCTATCTATCTATCTATCTATCTATCTATCTATGCCATTACTTCCCCGGTATATACAATCCCCACTTTCTTGTTTACTGTAATCAAAGTGTCAGCAGGTTTTCAGATAACTATATCCATGCATAACTTCTGTATGCTGATGCACCAAGTTGCTGATCAATAAGTAAAACATGGACATAACCATGTGTCACACTAAGTTATAAAGAGCAGTTGACATCAATATTCAAAGCTATGCAAATTATATATGGTTCAATGCTTAGCTTTGTGTCTGACTCTATATGAATGTCAGCCTGTATTTTATAATCAGAATAATTATGAATGGGAATGTTTAACAAAATTATAGATTAAGTCAGTGAATTTTCTACTGCTAAGTTATGATAAATGTGAAGTGTTGGTCAGAGATAGAAACATGATGTGGAACTGTGAGCACTGGCACTCAACTCATCAAAAGGATCTTTTTATTTTGACTTTGGTCTCATATCCCAGTTTTGAACCTTACAAAGGAAACCTAAGTACTCATGTGTGCTATTGTTAGGGTTTGTGTTTTTTTGTTTTTCATATTTTGAGTTTTCTGGATTTTGTCTCTATTCTGTTTTCCTGTTTAGTCACTCATTTTGATTAGGGCTTTTTGCAGTTTGTTTAGTCTTGGTTTAGTCATGTTACTTTCTGGTTTCACATTCTCACTTATAGTTTACTCAGTTTCCATGTTCTAGTCATCAGTTCCACACTCACAAGTGTTCAGTTTTCTCAGCTGCATCCTTTACCTAATCACTTGTGCCACATTGTATTCAAGCTCTCTGTTTGTTCTCAGTCATTGTCAGATCCTCACTGTTGTTTCATCCATGGTTTGTGTGGCTCTGTATACACGATACAAGTTCTCAGTCAGAGTTTTGTTATTACTCAGATCTGAGTTTCTCAAATTTAGTTTTGTGGAGTGCCGACTTGGCCGCATTTGTTATAGTTTTGTTAAATAAATCAAGCTAAGATATCCTTCTACCTCCTGCCGTCCATGTTCATCATGTGGATCCTCTCATAACCGCTCATATAAGGAAACTTACCAGAGTGTAATAATTTCTTACTCCAACGAGCCATGCAGAGGCACTACTGTACACTTGTCTATCCTGCAGGGCTGACCTCTGTAATGCTTTGATTTCTGGTCTCTCTAAGAAAAGTGTGTCTCAATTACAACTGCTGTAATTCTCATTTTCATTTATGCTGCCTTACAACTGAGAGAAAGCTCACTTTACACCAGGGCATCCATTTCTTTTCTTTGTGGAGAAACTCGGACAAAGGAAATCAGAGAATGTTGATATTTTCAGGACATGCCTTTTTTAGTCATATAATTGATCTGTTTCTCTTTATTTGTGTGTTTGTTTATGTTACAAGCCGATTCACCTGTTTATTTTGTTTCAGTTCTATATTGAAATGTCTATAATAATTTATTATACTTCAACTATTTTGTGGTCTTACAGTTTTTCTCGATTGGTTTGGCTCATTTCTTGAAACTGAGATGACATTCTCAAAATGACATGGACAAATCCCCAAACTAACAGGCGGTGTCTCAGAACAGAATGGCATTTCTCATTGCTTTCATCACATTTCAAATGCTTTGTACATGTCTCCAGCACTTAGTACATCTTTGCAAATGGTTATGTACAAGTGGCCTACATTTAACACAATCAGCCTACATTTAGAACATTTCCCAAAAAAGTGCATCTTGCTGATCTATCCCAATTGGTTGGTTCTCAGTGTAATGGGTGTTCTCTCCAAAACATGTCAGCACAATTTCAATGTATAAGTCATCATCTGCAGAATAGTCTGCTCAATTGTCAAAATTCTTTGAGAAATTGGAATACAATACAGTACACATATTTTGGAACATTTCATACGTTCATGACAATCAGGTGAGTAGGTAACAGGTGAAAGCAGGTTCTGACGAGGAGGAGTGTCCCACATTACAGGTGAAAAAAAAAAAAAAACATCCAAAAAAAAACCGAGGGTGAGCGGGGGGGGGGGGGGGGGGGGCATAAAAAAAAAAAAAGGGTGAGGGTGAGGTGGGGGGGCGCCCGGGGCATAAATCAGTGTCGGACATGTGTTGCAGTTTACAGTTGTGCAATATTGCAGTACATTTGTAAGTAGCCTACAAAAGCTATAGAATGATAGCAGAATGAAGCAGTACGCAATACAGCCATTACAGTGATTGACAATATGTAACAAAGACACGAGACAAACACTACAAATAGTCATGTTGTCTTTGTCTGTGCAGGATTGGGCGACAGCGTCATGTAGGTGGGAGAAGAAGACTGCTCACCGATCGCCAAGAAGAAGAGATCTGCAACATGGTCATTGCAAATAATGCAATAACACTGACACAGATCCGTGACACAATCCTCCAAAACAACACAGTCTTCCAAAACATCAACTCCATCAGCATTTCCACAATAGACCGTGTACTGAAGAAAAACCTCATGACCATGAAGCAGATCTACAGAGTACCATTCGATCGAAACACAGACCGAGTGAAAGAGCTGCGGTACCAGTATGTGCAGGTAAGCCAATTATTCATGCTCTATCAGTTCGTATAGCCTACACTATGCAGAGGTTCCAATTTCTGAGGGTTACCAGTATCCTCCTTACCTTTGGAATCCAGCTTTACAATGCAGTATCTGACCACAGTATTTTGCCAAAGAACTGTAACAGAACACTCTCATCATTATGTCTCCCTTCTATTTGTGTGAAAAAACTACCTGTAGAACCTCTGCATATGCCTGCACTCTAGGTTTGGAACAGTGGGTTATATATACTTTGTGAAGAGTATTACTGACCGTGTGGTGACCCATCTATATGACTGATTTGTTTTTTTTCTCTTTTGTAGAGAATCCTGGCACTAGAGGGGAATGACACCCCCCATATACTTGTATTCGTTGATGAGGCAGGGTTCAACCTGGCCAAGGGCTGCAGGCGTGGCTGAAATATCATTGGCCAGCGGGCCACAGTGGATGTCCCTGGCCAGCGGGGGGGGAATATTACCATGTGTGCGGCCATTTCTGAAAATGGTGTGGCCACACACATGGCAAGCTTGGGCCCATACAATACTGAGAAGCTCCTCCGTTTCCTTGACCGTTTATATTTAGATTTAGTTCCAGAGAACGAGAGGGGTCTCGAAGGGCTCCACCTACCCCAGTTTGTTGTTGTGTGGGACAACGTCAGTTTTCACCGTGGCCAACGCATCAGGGCATGGTTCGAGACGCATTCAAGGATGCATAATGTCCCACTTCCTCCCTACTCTCCATTCCTTAACCCTATTGAGGAATTTTTCTCTGCTTGGAGATGGAGAGTGTATGAGCATCATGCTCAGAACCAGAGGTCCCTCCTCAATGCGATGGATGCTGCCTGTGAGGATATCACAGGCGATCAGTGTAGAGGATGACTAAGGCATTCAAGGCGCTTCTTCCCACGGTGCATTGCTAGAGAAGACATCAGATGCGATGTTGACGAGAATTTATGGCCAAACAGACTGCAGCGGATGGATGGCCCGGAAGATGAGGAGGGTGACCAGGAGCAAGAGGGAAGTGACACAGAGTAGTCAGAATATTACTGTATTTCATTTGTGATGCTTGACTGGTTTTTTTTTTTACTGAAACATAGGCTACTGGAATGTATTTTGGTTTTGTTTCTTGCAGGTTTTCGTATTTTGTATACATAGGCCTATATTGTATACCTTTTCCTTTGTAGTTTTTTTCTTTCCTACCTACAGTAATGTGTAAAAATGTACTTGTGAATTAAAATAGTTACAATTTCCTCAGCAGAATGAGTGCAGTGTGTGTGGTGTGAAAATTGTATTCCTTTAGCTAGACCTTTTCCATAAGGACAAAACATCTAATCATTTTGACTTGCAGTGCTTACACAATGCCAAAGGGACAATGCATTTTGGAAGCACTGATGATTTGTGTGAGAGAGAATTTAGTTTTGACACATGGGTAAACTATTTTTGGAGCGATATGAGCATGTGATGAGGATCCATGTAGTTGTGCTGCACCGTCCAGTTTATTTTGACGGGAGGACAAAATGAATGACAATGTGCCAAAGCAATTGAGAAGGATCTATGCCATTTTTATGGTACTGACTATTTATATGGGACAGGGACTTCATTTTGAAGCAAGAATGAACGTTTTGGGAGACATATGACATTTTGCTGGTTATCTCAAGTGTTGTGAAGAACTGCAAGTCTGTTTGGCCAAGTGACCCTATAGTTATAGGAATGTCATCTCAGTTTCAAGAAATGAGCCAAACCAATCGAGAAAAACTGTAAAATACTCATTTCATACAATTCCTGTCTTTTGGTTCCTCAGATTTTTTTTATTTATTGTTTCTTTGAGGGAGGGCATTTCATCTATATTGTCTGAAATGTCCCTGGTTTATTTATTTTTCCTTTTGTTACATTTTACTGTGTAGCTGTGCAGCTTTATATATATGTGTATTAAAAAAGCTATATAAATAAAGAGAACCTAATTTTCAGGTGATTGTGAGGTGATGTTAAGTCCTTATGATAGTACAGTAGTTTTATAAATATAATGATAATATGGATGATAGAAACGTCCATCCATCCATTTTATATACCCGCTGAATCCGTCGGTCGGGTCGTGGGGGGGCTGGAGCCTATCCCAGCAGTCATCGGGCGAGAGGCGGGGTACACCCTGGACAGGCTGCCAGTCCATCAGCGCCACACAGAGACAAACAAGACAAACGACCACACACACACACACACACACACACACTATGATAGAAACAGAAAAAGGTAATTTAAAGATTGTCATTGGGGGCTATCGGGTGCTTTCTACACACGCATCTAATAATAATAATAATAATAATGATAATAATAATACATTTTATTTATAACGCACTTTACATTTACAATAAAATCTCAAAGTGCTAATTGATGACAACATCTACTGTGATGTTGTCATCGACGCATGCCTCATGGCAACATGGCAATTTGGAAACATGCAATAACGAACCATGTTACCAGCAGCAGTAGCAAATTCCATATAAAGATGCTGCTGCGACGGCGCGTCGATGACGTCATCCCAGTAGACGCGTGTGTAGAAAGCCCCCAATAAGCCCCCAATAACAACAACACGACAGCTCTGAACTAGCAGTGCAATAGTACGCGTTCATTCATTCATTCTTCTTAAAATATTGGTGAAATAAAGACAGATAATGCCTTATTTAGAGGCTGTATTGTATGTGCCCTATTCTCTCCCGTTATATGGATATACGCTGATCTCGAGTAATCTAATTAGCGTCTGAAGAACGCCAACTTTCACCAAACTATGATTGGTGAGTAGATGAACGTATTTTATGCCAAAAATAAGGTCCAGGTTTAAAAAAACGTACTTCCCCTTTAACTGTTGACTGATTTCCTACCAGTTTTAGTTTTAGTTTAGGTTGATTCCTGGTTTAAACACATTATTAAAGATTAGTTTAACCATAAATTGCTACTTGCATATAAATAACTTCAAGATAATTTATCAGAAAGTAGTATTGAAATTCTTCCTCTGTCCCTGTTAAGAAACAAAATCACATGCAGTCAGCATGCTGTTCACATGTCCATGAAAATTGCCAAATCAGATGTAATACATAATGTAGTCTGGTGGAGAGGAGCCAGAAATCCTTTAGCATTCTGCAAATTTCATGATGAAAGTGGAAACTCTGGATGTTACCATGGAGCAGCGGTCCATTGGGAGGCTCTGTAGTGCAAGATCATGTTGTTTATATGGACTCATTACATCAAATAGCTTGGATTCCCACTTAAGTTTTAATTATTTATGTGTTAAATTTGGAGGTGAGTTCCTATTACAAATGTGTCATCAATGCATCTCCATCACTGCTCTATTTATAGGATTACTTGTAACATGGGTAACTCTGTATTTAGTAGCTTTATTTTAGCAAAGAAACAGTTACATGATATCTGTACCCTCTCACCACATATTATGTTAAGCACACAGCAGACTAAACTATCCCTACATGAACATCAAAAGCTTCATCTCTCCTCATTGTGAAAAATGTTTTATTATTTACATGTGTGCAATTTCCTCCCATTCTCACTCTGAAAGCACCATATGCTGCCCTTTTGTTAGGAACCCTTGACATAACAAATTAACACAGAGGTAAAAGTGTCTGTTTACTGGAAAAAGGTTGTGAAATGGTGCATCATTATCCAAACCACTGGATTAATATTATGGATGTATGTGTGTATTTTTAACTAAAAAGATTTTCTTAAATCTAACTAAGAAATTTATTCTTCATCCCATCTATGTAAGTTTAACATGACTTGTGTTGCCTGAGCCAAAACAACCAGCTCGTGGAACTGAAAGCAAAAAGCAAGTGAATGAGAAAAAGTGGATAAATAGCTGTTCAAAGGTGTTGTTAAATGTGGATGTCACAATTCCATCTCCTTTAATCCTTTTAGAATTTCTTCTACCTTCCCTTAAGCCATCTTTGGAGGAGCTTGTTCAAAAGCATAGTTCCCAGAGTGATGTTTGCTGTGTACATCTAATATTCTTCCAGCTGATGCGTCAGGGCACAGATGCCAAAGGACACCATGAGTGTATATCAGAGATACTGGGGTTTTGACAAATGGGAGCACATGACAGCCTGGGAATTAAAACATGTTGGCAATTTCACTTTGATCAGTTAAGTCTTTTATTATATACAATCACAATATTATTTTCTTTACAAGGTTCTACTGGTGTGTGTGTGTGTGTGTGTGTGTGTGTGTGTGTGTCTCTGTGTGTGTATGTGTGATTGGGAGAGTTCTAAAAGTCTCCCACTTCTATAAATGTCTCAATGTTGGCTCTGTTCATCTTTGGTCGGTAAAAATGAAACCGAGTATTGTGCCAAACAAATTATATCCATCCAGAGTGGCACCATTATTTTCCTGTCAAATATCTTGGGAAAAAAAAACGCTTTTTTCTCAACTGGAAGTTTCCACAGTTCATCCCAGCATGAAACTGGGAGTGCCAGCACACCGCCTCGTAACTCTGACAACGGTCGATGATTGGTCTTCAGCAGCTGTAGTAGCAGGAGGTGCTCTGTTGGTGGACGGTGATGGTGGACAGTGAACGATGGGAATCATTCTGTCTTTGGGGAGCTTCTGTCCTTGGCTTTGCTGTCAGGAGACCTGGAATTCAGATAAACAGCATTAGGATGGAACCTTTCCCAACCCAAAAGAGTATCAACAGGCCTTGGAAAAGCTTGACCTCTACAGAAAAGACAGTTATCAACATTGGGTCAAAGTTGTTCAGTTAGGCTCTGTTTTTGGACAACTTGGAAATTGGTTAGTAAGATCAATTCATTGTTGCTTTTGGCATTTTTTACAGCAAAAAAAGGCAGAAAATGTTAACTAAATAATAGATTGAGCACGGTGATGAATTGCTTGTTGTGGCACTTGCCTTAATTTGACATTAGCTCCACCTCTGCTGAGTCTACAATATGTGCGTCTTCTGTAGGGAACAAGTCTTTCTGAAGACTGAAATTAAAAACATGAAAGTCGCCAAACAGTGATACTTCATCTCTGTCTGCTGTGAAAAAAAAGCTCTCTTCTAATTACTTCCTCCTGAAGACTCACTAGACAAAGACAAGGAAGCAGCAGTGGCAGCACCTCTGAATTATTAAAATAACTGAAGAAGTCAGTAAAGGACAAGCCAGATTATCTCAAGGTAGAGACCTTCGAAAACTGCTCTGCTCATGACTGACTAAACAATAAGATGTGGCTGTGTTTGGAACAAATTTCCACCCTGCAGTCAGACACTTAACATTTTCAATGCTCCTGTGATACACTGCTCAGGCAATCATATGTGGTGGTGGTCTGGTTTCAGTTGCCTGTCGTCTTCAGAATTCTTCAACTAAGTATAAATTAGGGTTAGAGTTATTTTCCTTTTACACTCAGGTGACCTTGCAACTATAACTTGAAGTTCAAGATGTGAAACAAATGACAGACCAATACAATCTCATGGCGATCTATGAAATATAATTTAATGATTTTGTTCTTTTGTGCGTGTGTTTCAGAAATCAAAAAACAAAAGTGCTTTTAAGAGGCAAAATAAAATTGCATCACAAGAAAAACCGAGGGTGTTGTCTAAGGGATAGAGCACCCATTTAGATGACAAATATTCTTTTTTTTTGGGGGGGGGGTGTAGTTTAAACTTCTTTCAGTTGGTGTTGGTTGTGATAGAGTTGAGGTTAGAACTCCTAAAACCATAGAACTTTCCTTTCATAACAGTTTCAAAATATGTCAAAACTGTCTTATGCCTAGTTTACATAGATGAAGATTCCCAACCCATCTATAAATGAAACAAAAAGTGATGCAGCTAATGACGCTGCTGATGCTGCATGGTAAGACGTATTGCATCACTTCCTCTTACCTTGATTGTAAATGTATTTGTAAATGTATTTTATTTATACAGCCCTTTACAGATGTACCAAATTGCTTTACAGCAGGTAATAAATAAAGAGAAGAATAAGTAAAAACAAATAAAAACAATAAAGAACAGTGAAAGCAATAAAATACAACAAAATCAAATAAGATCAAATAAGATAAAAGTGTCATAATACTACTGGGTATTAAAAGCAATCCTAAATAAGTAGGTTTTTAGCCTAGATTTGAAGAGGCCCAGGTCAGAAATAAGACGCTTATTCCAGAGCCTGAGGGCAGCGACGGAGAAGGCTCGGTCACCCCAGTGTTTGTATTTTGACCTGGGCACTTCCAGCAAAAAATGATTTGTTGACCTCAGAGCTCTACCAGGATTGCAGACTGTTAAAAGCTCAGATGAATATGATGGGGCGAGGCCGTTAAGAGCTTTAAAAACAAACATTAAAAGTTTAAAATCAATTTGATAAAGGACAGGAAGCCAATGGAGGAAGTTAAGAACAGGAGTGATGTGCACACATCTGTTAGTGTTGGTTAAAAGACAGGAAAATAAGTTAACTCTATCGCATACTTGTTCTCAGGGGCGCCGCTAGGGATTTTGGGCCCCATGAAAATAATTTTTACTGGGCTCCCAAACAGCCGGCCAGGAGGCTGGCGAAAATTTCCATCCATCCATCCATCATCTTCCGCTTGTCCGGGGATCGGGTCGCGGGGGCAGCAGCTTGAGCAGGGAAACCCAGACGTCCCTGTCCCCGGCCACTTCCTCCAGCTCTTCTGGGGGGACCCCGAGGCGTTCCCAGGCCAGCCGAGAAACATAGTCTCTCCAACGTGTCCTGGGTCTTCCCCGGGGCCTCTTCCCAGTGGGACGGGCCCGGAACACCTCACCAGGGAGGCGTCCAGGAGGCATCCTCACCAGATGCCCGAGCCACCTCATCTGACTCCTCTTGATGCGGAGGAGCAGCGGTTCTAGCCCCTCCCGGATGACCGAGCTTCTCACCCTATCTCTAAGGGAGAGCCCAGACACCCTGCGGAGGAAACTAATTTCGGCCGCTTGTATTCACGATTTTGTTCTTTCGGTCACTACCCACAGCTCGTGAACATAGGTGAGGATAGGAACATAGATTGACCGGTAAATCGAGAGCCTTCTGGCTCAGCTCCTTCTTCATCACGACGGGCCGGTGCAGAGCCCGCATCACTGCAGACGCCGCACCGATCCGTCTGTCAATCTCCTGCTCCATTCGTCCCTCACTCGTGAACAAGACCCCGAGATACTTGAACTCCTCCACTTGGGGAAGGATCTCATTCCCGACCCAGAGAGGGCATTCCACCCTTTTCCGGCCGAGGACCATGGTCTCAGATTTGGAGGTGCTGATTCTCATCCCAGTCGCTTCACACTCGGCTGCGAACCGCTCCAGTGAGAACTGAAGGTCACGGCCCGACGACGCCAACTGAACCGCATCGTCCGCAAAAAGCAGAGACCCGATTCTGAGGTCGCCAAAACAGACCCCCTCAACGCCCTGGCTGTGCCTAGAAATTCTGTCCATAAAAATTATGAACAGAATCGGTGACAAAGGGCAGCCCTGACGGAGTCCAACCCTCACAGGAAAAATGTCCGACTTACTGCCGGCAATGCGGAACAAACTCTGACACCGGTCATACAGAGACCGAACATATCAAGGAGTCCGGCACTCCATACTCCCGGAGCAC
Source organism: Odontesthes bonariensis (assembly GCF_027942865.1). Taxonomy (NCBI): domain Eukaryota; kingdom Metazoa; phylum Chordata; class Actinopteri; order Atheriniformes; family Atherinopsidae; genus Odontesthes; species Odontesthes bonariensis. The sequence continues at coordinate 5,674,802 of NC_134512.1, read as the reverse complement.
CCCCCACAAGAGTCCCAGAGGGACACGGTCGAACGCCTTCTCCAAGTCCACAAAACACATGTAGACCGGTTTGGTGAACTCCCATGCACCCTCCAGGATCCTGCCGAGGGTATAGAGCTGGTCCACTCGTCCACTGTTCCACGGCCAGGACGAAAACCACACTGCACCTCCTGAATCCGAGATTCGACTATCCGGCGGATCCTCCTCTCCAGTACCCCTGAATAGACCTTACCAGGGAGGCTGAGGAGTGTGATCCCCCTATAGTTGGAACACACCCTCCGGTCCCCCTTTTTAAAGAGGGGGACCACCACCCTGATCTGCCAGTCCAGAGGCACTGCCCCCGATGTCCACGCGATACTGCAGAGGCGTGTCAACCAAGACAGCCCTCCAACATCCAGAGCCTTGAGGAACTCAGGACGGACCTCATCCACCCCCGGGGCCTTGCCACCGAGGAGTTTTTTAACCACCTTGGCAACCTCAGCCCCAGAAATGGGAGGCCCCATGTCCGAGCTCCCCAACACTGCTTCCTCATCGGAAGGCGTGTCGGTAGGATTGAGGAGGCCCTCGAAGTATTCCCCCCACCGACTTACGTCCCTAGTTGAGGTCAGCAGAGCCCCGCCCTCACCATACACGGTGTTGACGGTGCACCGCTTTCCCCCCCTGAGCCGCCAGATTGTGGACCAGAATCTCTTCGAGGCCGTCCGGAAGTCGTTCTCCATGGCCTCCCCAAACTCCTCCCAAGCCCGAGTTTTTGCCTCAGCAACCGCCGAGGCCGCGTTCCGCTTGGCCTGTCGGTACCCATCAGTCCCACTGGCCAAAAAGGCCCGATGGGACTCCTTCTTCAGCTTGACGGCTTCCCTCACCACTGGTGTCCACCAGCGGGTTCAGGGGTTGCCGCCACGACAGGCACCGACCACCTTACGGCCACAGCTCCGGTCGGCCGCCTCAACAATGGAGGCACGGAACATGGCCCATTCGGGCTCAATGTCCCCCACCTCCCCCGGGATATGGTTGAAGCTCTGCCGGAGGTGGGAGTTGAAACTCCTCCTTACAGGGGATTCCACCAGCCATTCCCAACAGACCCTCACAATACGTTTTGGCCTGCCAGGTCTGACCGGCTTCCTCCCCCACCAGCGGAGCCAACTCACCACCAGGTGGTGATCAGTTGACAGCTCTGCCCCTCTCTTCACCCGAGTGTCCAGGACATACGGCCGCAAGTCCTACGATACAACCACAAAGTCGATCATCGAGCTGCGGCCTAGGGTGTCCTGGTGCCAAGTGCACATATGGACACCCTTATGCCTGAACATGGTTTTCGTTATGGACAGTCCGTGACGAGCACAGAAGTCCAATAACAAAACACCACTCTGATTCAGATCGGGGGGGCCGTTCCTCCCAATCACGCCCCTCCAGGTCTCACTGTCATTGCCCACGTGAGCATTGAAGTCCCCCAGCAGGACGAGGGAGTCTCCCAGAGGAGCACTCTCCGGTGCCTCCTCCAGGGACTCCAAAAAGGGTGGGTACTCTGAACTGCTGTTCGGTGCATAAGCACAAACAACAGTCAGGACCCGTCCCCCCACCCTAAGGCGGAGGGAGGCTACCCTCTCGTCTACCGGGGTGAACCCCAATGTACAGGCGCACAGCCGGGGAGCAATAAGTATGCCCACACCTGCTCTACGCCTCTCACCGCGGGCAACTCCAGAGTGGAAGAGAGTCCAACCCCTCTCGAGGAGGCTGGTTCCGGAGCCCAAGCCATGCGTCGAGGTGAGTCCGACTATATCTAGCTGGAACCGCTCAGCCTCGCGCAACAACTCAGGCTCCTTCCCCAGCAGAGAGGTGACGTTCCACGTCCCAAGAGCCAGCTTCAGTAGCCGAGGATCAGACCGCCAAGGTCTCCGCCTTCGGCTGCCGCCTAGCTCACATTGCACCCGACCCCCATGGCCCCTCCCACGGGTGGTGAGCCCGTCAGAAGGGGTACCCGTGTAGTTTCTTGGAAATTTATGATGCTATTTTACTTAAAACTATGTATTTTGATGGTATTATCAATTATAGTATCTTTCCCATATTTGTGAAAAAAGAAAAACATGACAGTTGACGGGTAGGTAAGCACTGAGCACTCTGAATCCAATGGAATTAATTTAGATTCATTCATTTTCAACACTGATACTCTAATTCTAAACTCTAGATTAGGCTACCTGAAAAATACAAAACTTACATGAAAATAATAGCAATTATCACCTGTGGAGAACCAAATAAAATCTCAGCAAAACAAACACCATCAAAAAACAAAATGGGCAATTACCTATTATGATTTCTCATCATTTCAACATCATCATCTATAGAATAATACAACAAGCAAAAGAATAACATCAGCAGCAGATGTTAAACTAAGTAGGCTCATACATAAAAACATAACAGGACTTTGCATGGTACATTGCATCGTATGACAGTGAACTGAGTATAATAAGGTCACAAGTAGCCCACAGTGGAGATTTAAAGCTAAACCTTTGTTGGGAGTCATACTTGAAATAAGTAAACCCATTTTAAAAGTAGAAAAGTAGTTTTTTGTTCATATCTCATATCTCATGTTCATATATGTCACATGACATTTGAGACTGTAATAAAGTTCATCATTATCATTAATTCAACACACAGCTGCTCACCTCCGTCTTCATGTGGGGGCACTGGGGCTATCTCAGGGGCAGGTGGAGTTGGGGGCTGACTGACACTTGCTGTTGCTGCTGCACTTAACATATCTATTTGGAATGAGGCATCATTTTGACAGAGGGGAGGTCAACTGATTGAATATGAACTGCTTGCTAAAAGTTTGACTGCATTAATTATTTAACTAAAACAACAGTGAAATGTAAAAATCCAGAGTTTTCTTCAGAAATATGAGCTAACATGGGGAGAAAAGTGAGGTAGCTTATAGACCATGGACAAAGTTAATATCCCATAACTTTCCACCAAATGAGCCACTAACAAACCCACCTTGCTTTTTGAAGTATTGGGTGACATACTGTCGACCCTTTGATTACCTCTCCTCTCTTTCTTTCCTTTCTTTTCGTTTTTGGCAACCTGACTTTTGAAGCATATGGCCTTCTCTGCCTTCTTAAAGTTGGATTTATAGTTGACGCCTCACTCACAGCGCAGAAGCGCGTGACGTCAAAATGACGTTTCTGGCCTGGCGTGTGCCATGAAAAGGCTTGTAGAACGACAAACCGGATGGACCAACTCGAGAATACAAACGCTCGATACGTGCTGTTTATTCAAGCTCCAGAACAGGTAAAAACACATTCCAAAATGGCTGAAAACCAAACACCAAACGTCATCAAACATTGCGGCCACTTAAAAGGGCCAAGACCACTAAACACTTATTATCACTAAGTATAGAATGTGAAATATGCTGCTTATGAAGATGTTGGTGAATTATGTACATTACAGTCACTACAAAGGTAACGATAATTCCCATGTGTGTCCATTGAAGCACACAATTTCATAACAAACAAACAAAGAAAGGGTAACACAACACACTTAAAAGTGCTATAGCAATGAGGCAAGCCTTGAAGATGGACAGAAAGCAGCAATGCTCAATATCCCCACCCAGTTCCACAACATGTTTGATGGTCATCTGGGGCGCATTTTGATGGCTGAACACCAAATTGACACAGGGGACGCGAAGCCTATAAACCTCCCTCCTTTATTGCACCTCTCCAACAAAACAAAGGAATCATTGAGGAAGAGGTTGAGCAGATGTTGCAGGACGGCATCATTGTTCCTTCCACTGGCCCGTGGGCGGCCCCTGTCGTTATTGTTAACAGGCCTGGCTCTGACCCAAGGTTCTGTGTGGACTATAGAGGCGTCAACCAAGTCACACAAAAAGACTTGTACCCTTTACCACGTATTGACGACTCACTTGACTTTCTGGCAAGGGGGCAGTTCATCACAACACTGGACTTAGCTCGAGGTTTCTGGCAGGTGGCAGTTGCAGAGGAGTCACGAACAAAGACAGCCTTTATTTCACACTGTCGTCTCTTTCAGTTTCGTGTACTCCCCTTTGGTCTCTGCACATTTCAGAGACAAATGAACACTGTACTGGCTGGTTTCATCTACAAAATGTGTGCTGTGTATTTAGATGATATTGTTGTTGCTTCCCCCACCTTTGAGTAGCACCTAAAGGACCTGGAGGAGGTGCTCAAAAGACTCAAAACTGACTGACTGGATACTACCGGCAGTTTGTCCCAAACTACGCTCGCCATGCAGAGCCCCTCCATGCACTCACGAGGAAAGATGTTGTCTTCCGCTGGGATGACAAATGTCGAGAATCCATGAAAACTTTGAAAGAGTGCATCACATCTGCACCAGTCTTAAGATTCCCTGACTTCACAAGAGCTTTTTCCATTCACACTGACGCCTGTGACCTTGGGCTCGGGGCCGCACTGTTGCAGAAAGACTCGAACAGGGGAGAGATTGTTGTGGCTTATGAAAGTCGCTCTCTTCACAAAGCCGAAAAGCCATACTTGTCAGGGTGGGGAGGATGGAGGACACGGATGCGGACTTTTTCGAAAGGAAAACTGGATTTATTCACCAAAAAACAAAGTATCAACATAAAGCGCGGCTGAGCCGGAATCAAAAAACGTAGCTGAGGAAAAACAAACAAACAAAAGCACTAGGCATGGCATAGAATATATAAATACTTATCATGGGCAAAACTGGTGGCATGGGTGAGTAGACAAGAAAGGCACGAAACGAAGGCATGAATGGCAAACAAAGATCCGGCGACAAGACAGGGGGAAGTGCAAACTAAATAGGGACTGGGAGTGATTGGAGAAAATGACAGACAGGTGAGGGGAATTAGCTAATTAACAGAGTGAAGGGGAAAACCAATGGCAAGACTGAAAACCAAGACATGACTAAAAAACTGAACATGAACTGAAAATAAAAACCTGGACCTAAAACATAAAACTTAAACAAAATCCCATGGCGTGACAATACTCCACCCCAGAAAAAAAGAGTGTTTGGCTGTAATTTCGGCTCTTGAGCATTTCAAACCTTACAGACCTTACGTAACCATTGTCGAGTGGTATGTCATGTCCTGCTCGGTCTGTCAGTTCACTAAACCAAGCCAGAGGAGACCGGCTGGCCTCATGGTTCCCATCTCGCCCCAAAAGCCCTGGGAGTACGCAGGAGTGGATTTCGTCGGCCCATTGCCCCAAACTGCGTCTGGTAACGCCAATTTGCTGGTTTTGTTGACTATTTCTCTAAGTGGATTGAAGTTAAGGAAGCAACAGCGCAGGAGGCAGCAGGAAAGTTTGTCAGTGAGGTGTTTGCGAGACATGGTGCCCCAACCTACCTGATCTCTGACAGAGGCTCACCCTTTGTCAGTGAGTTGTTTGAATATGTCGTTTCCACTCTGGGATCTGTGCACAGGCTCACCATTGCTTACCACCCTCAAACGAATGCAACAGAACGTGTGAACCGGACACTCAAAACTGCCATACGTGCCTATGTTGGGGACAAGCACACGGCATGGGATAAATACCTGTCACAAATCTGCTTTGCTCTGCATACAGCCCCACATGAGAGCACAGGCCACTCGACACTCCACTCGACCTCATAACAAACCCTTCCAGTGACGGCAGGGCTGGACTGGCTATCGGGCTTACCGGGCAATGCCCGGTGGGCCGACGCACATTTTTGGGCCGGGCCGTCCTAATTTCTTTTTTTTTTTCTTTTGAAAAATATATTATAATTATTTTATCGGCCGTGACGGTAATTGCAACACAAAATGCGGCCATTGGTAGAATTTCTCGAAGGACAATGGGCTAGTCCAATTAAATCTCTCAGCACCTCTTTGGCCCGCCCCTCCCCTCACCGTTGACTCAGGTAATCAATCCTACCATTTGAGCTGAACGGACTAGGAGAGAAAACAGTCAAAAACCGAAATGGACAAACAGAGACGAAAGGGTGGTGCACAGAAGCTGCGAGATAAAAAGCTAAAAAGCCTACAAGCGAATGCAGCAAAATGTGTGAAGCTTACTGACATGTTTGCAAGTGCTTCCACCACGACCACAGCACCGGGTGCAGGGCCATCAAGTGCAGGGCCAGGGCCGTCAACATCATCAGCAGCCCCCAGTGCACGAGTGTCTCCGTAGAACAGTGTAGGCCAAACACAGAGGAAGAAGCTATCGAGGTGGATTCAGAGGTGGAAGAGGAAGAGGAGGAGGAGGAGGAGACAGACGTGACCCAGGGACAGATTGAGGAGGTCACAATAGCCAGCCCGGTAAGAAGTAGGCTAATGTTACGCGAAATGTTAGCAGAATGACGACATGTTTTTTTAATGGGAGGGCTCTCCGTGTGCGTGGAGACTTAAATGAGGTATTTATAGATAAACGACTGGTAGGCTACATCTTCACTACATCAGTATGGGGGGAATTGATCATGCAGAAATTATTACTTATTTTATCCAGTCAGGCTGGAACACGAATAAAAAGCCTAGCCTGTTTTTTGCACAACCTTGTTGGTTAGGAGGTGCTCACCGACTGTGGTGTGTGTGTGTGTGTCTGCGTGTGCGCGTTTCTGTCACAGAGATCATTCAGTCTTTATTTTCAACTAATGCTATGAGTAGATTTACTTTATTTGAAGGTGTAAAAGTGACATGCGCCTGTCATTAGCATTACAGTACTTAAACCATCATTAATGTAGGCAAGGCTATAACGTATCTGGTGCCATTCCATTTTGTAGGCTTATGTAAAGTTGACTGGTGTGCAGATATTGCAAATACCCAATGACATCAGTCATAGATATCAAGTATGCCATTAATGTTTATGACACTCTCATCCATCCATCCATCCATTATCTATACCGCTGAATCCGTCGGTCGGGTCGCGGGGGGGCTGGTGCCTATCCCAGCAGTCAATGGGCGAGAGGCGGGGTACACCCTGGACAGGCTGCCAGTCCATCGCAGGGCCACACAGAGACAAACAACCATGTACGCTCACACTCACTCCTAAGGACAATTTAGAGACACCAATTAACCTAACATGCATGTTTTTGGACAGTGGGAGGAAGCCGGAGTATGACACTCTCATGTCGACACCAAAGTGTTCAGTGTTATTTTAGCTTGTTATCACTATATTGTTTGCAGGTGTTAAAGGTTACAGTTGCCCATGTAATATTAGTGAAACATTGCTTTGCTGAAATGGATTGGTAGGTAACCGGAGAAATACGAAATTAATATTCCTGCCTCTCTCTCTTTCTCTGTGTTTAGTCAAGAGAGACTGTTGAAATAGAAGTGGAGGAGTTACCGGGAGATCAGGCAGTTGTTGACTATTTTAGCCGTCCCCATCCCACAAAGAGGCAGGAATTTTTAAAGTTTCATCCACAACAGGATGCCACAAACCCGGTTGTTCAGAGGCTCTTTGCGAGAGCGAAAGACATAGCATGGAAATGGCTGACGTATTGTAGTCAATGCCATGCTTTATTTTGTTTTGTTTGCCTTGCTTTTAGCAAGCCCAATGATCATAGTGCCTTTATTATACGCATGACAGACTGGAGGCATGTGCACCAATGAATAGAAGAGCATGAGAGAGGCATGGCACATAGACAGTGTTTAGAGTGTATAGATTTAATTGCATTTTTCAAAGAAAGTAAAAAGATTACTTGTGTGATCGTATAAATATTCATGGTGGGCCACCATGGCCAAAAATGCCCGGGCCATTTTTTGGCATCCTGAGTGACGGCGTGGATGAGCCTGGTTTGCCGTACCCAGAGACTCTTAGGGCCTCCCTACAGGAAGCTCACGACCACGCCAGAGCAACTATTGACCACAGTCACAACAGACGAAAGCACTATTATGACTTGAGATGCTGTCAGGCCTCCTATGTTGTTGGTGACCTTGTTAGGGTTAAGACCCATCCAAGGTCTGACGCACAGTCCAACTTTACAGCTAAACTGGCACCACTGTTCACAGGCCCGCTTTGTGTTAGTCAGAAGCTGGGGGATGTCAACTACAGACTGACTAGGCTGGACACTGGTGTGGATGCTGGAGTCTTTCATGTGGTTAACTTGCAACCTTTCCACACTTGGGACTCTGTTTCCCCCAGCAGACACGCTGTGCCTGTGACTGAGGAGCAAACAGACGCCTGGGCTCTGGGCGACAATGAGACCATCACCAGATGGGCAGCCAGACTGACCTTCCTGCTGCAGACATGTGCTTTGATGGGCATGGTGATGCTGACTCTGGCCCAGTGCCAGTCATGGACTATGACTTTGAGGACCGCTCAGCTATGAGTGTGTCTGACCCAAATCCTGGTAACAATGACCAATACGACCTCAGAACAAGACGTCACCCCAGAATCATGTCTGGTTGGTCGGCCAGCAGATGGACAAACTCTTACCATACTGACAGACTTGACCCGTAATAGGTAATTGGTTTGTTATTTTGAGTATGTGTTGAATATTGAGATGCAATGCAATTTTTTACAGTTCAGAGTTATAGTAATATATTTATGCATACTTTCTGTTTATATTGTGTATCCTGTCTTGGTTGTACAGGTTTTGCCAAAGTTCATATTTCCTTGCAGGGACTGTCTAAGGTCTTTATCGCCTCATTTTTGCTGTGTGGTTCAGGTTTTTATAGACCAGCATGAATAAAAAACATAGCTAACAACTATGAAAATGGGATATTTCACTGTAATTTTGCCAAAACAATGTAGGACTCCGTAGTTTTTTCTGGACCCCTGCCAAAACTGACCAGCGATTGACATATTTAGCCGCGTGTTCTTTTTAACAGCTGGTTGTCTGGATGGTGTCCAGCAAACAACTTGGGCTACATAGATAATTGGCAATCTTTCTGGAGAAAACCTGGTCTGATGAGGAGAGACGGCATCCATCCCACTTTGGAAGGAGCGGCTCTCATTTCTAGAAATATGGACAAATTTATTAGTCATCCAAAAACATGACAACCCAGGGTTGAGACCGGAGTGCAGAGTTATAGTCTTACACACTTCTCTGCAGCTTCCCACCTGCTGCTACCCCCCAAAACCTAATAATGACTTTGTTTGTTCCCACACCACCCAAATTAAATAAATCAATAAACGCAAGAGGAGCAAATCCAGAAAACCTAAAATAAAGGTAAAAGAAAATGTAACTGAACAAAAATATCAAACTATTAAATGTGGGTTACAGAATATTAGATATCTCCTTTCGAAGTCTCTGTTAGTGAATGAGTTGATTTGTGATCATCATATTGATATATTTCAGAATCAGAATCAGAATCAGCTTTATTGGCCAGGTTTGACTAAACAAACAAGGAATTTGACTCCGCTGCAACTTCACTCGCAAAGTACAACACTCAACAGTAACATAAAAGAATAAAAATTAGAAATGCAGAACAGTAAGAGCGGAATTGAGTATGGGTGGTAAATAGGGATGTGTACGAGAATAATAAATACAGTATGTACATTTGCAATAAATAGACACTATGGGTGGGAATGCTATTCCTGGGTGTTCAACAGAGTGACTGCTTGGGGGAAGAAGCTGTCTTTGTGTTGTCTGGGCCTTTTTCTGGATAGTGACAATGTGGGGAGACCAACGACCAACTGTGTCGTTCTGAAAGGTGAGTGGGTGGGGGGGGGTGTACATTTTCATCTCCACAGTCTTCTTGGGGTTAAGCTCCAGGTGGTTCTGACTGCACCACTGGACCAGCTGCTCCACCTCCTGTCTGTAGTCAGACTCATCACCATCCTGGATCAGACCAATGACGGTGGTGTCATCCGCTTCTGGTGTAGGAGTTCAGGCATGATGGTGTTGAACGCCGAGCTGAAGTCCACAAACAGGATCCTGGTGTACGTCCCTGGGGAGTCAAGATGTTGCAGGATGAATTGCAGTCCCATGTTGACGGCATCATCCGCCTACCTGTTTGCCCTGTAGGCAAACTGCAGGGGGTCCAGCATGGGTCCTGTTATGTCCTTCAGATGGCACAGCATCAGTCTTTCAAAGGATTTCATGACCACAGACGTCAGGGCGACAGGGCTGTAGTCATTCAAACCTGAAATGGAGGATTTTTTGGGGACTGGGATGATGGTGGAGCTTTTGAAGCAAGAGGGCACTTCCCATAGTTCCAGGGACCGGTTGAAGATCTGTGTGTAGATTGGCGCCAGCTGTTCAGCACAGACACGCAGACAAGAGGGTGATACACCATCAGGTCCTGGAGCCTTCTTGATCTTTTGTTTCTGAAAGAGACTTCGCACATCCTTCTCACAAATCATCAATGCAGGTGGGGGAGGGGGTTGGGTGTTGAGGGGAAACCTATTGTACGTGATGGGTGTGATAATGGGTGCTTTTCAGACCTGCAGTAAAAGTCGTTCAGGTCATCAGCCAGTCTGGGATTATCATCAGGGTGGGGGGATGGTTTCTTGTTGTAGTTGGTGACCTGTTGCAGACCTTTCCAAACTGATGCAGGATCATTTGAAGCTAAATTATTTTTTAGCTTCTCACTCTAGGATCTTTTGGCTACATGCATTTCCAGTTTTTTCCTGGCGTGCTTATACAGATCCCGGTCCCCACTCCTGTAGGCCTCCTCTTTGGCTTGGCGAAGTGTTAAAATTGGCTTTGTTCTTAGACATTATGAATGAAATAGTTTCTGTACTTTTCCACGATGGATGACTGAGATAACTGAGACCTTAATTGATCCAGGAATAGTGAGACAAAACAATTAGCCTGGGAAAGCAGGTGCAAGATTCACACACACATTATTTGGCTTATTCAGAGAATATGACGAAGCATGTTGAACCTACTCATGTCCAATCATACTCGGTCGAGTGTGAGTCCAACCTATGAGGCTATAAATGCAAAAGATACCCGGAAATCGAGGCTCGGTCTGACGGATTTCCTGTGGGAGCTCTGTTCCACTGAGCCCAGCGCTGATATGCTTGACATGTGAAAACCAATAAACACTTTGTTAGGGACCAAGCAGTGAAACAGCAAGGACCCTATTGTATCTGTAAGGATTCTTCTTCTTCTTTCTATCTTTCTTTCTTATTCTTTTGCAAAGAATAAGAAAGAAAGGCCGCATTTTGTGTTGAGAGATGATTGAAATCAATCATCTCTCTCTTTAATAGCAGTTTTAACCTACTTGCCTTTGACTCCATCTGTATGAACTATAATCTATACAAATATCAATTTATATGAAGTCTGTCTGTTTATCAAAGTTCTCCCAAATGTCGGTTGTCTGTAGTGCTAATTTTTGTCTCCCAGTTGTGGAGGTATTGCGTCATAATTTGTGAAATCACTTTTTTTCTGTTCTTGAGAGTAAATATTAGAGTGTCTTAAGTCACAAGCAAGTAAAAACAAACAAACACACAACTCACATTTTTTGGTGCCCCTTTATTTGAAAGTTCCTCATTTCAGCCATTCTGATTTTAATCTCAAAATAACGTCACTCCTCTAGATCACTCCACTTCCTCTGATAAGCCTCCACCTCTGAACCCCACCCACTCACATCCATCCTGCTAAACCAATGAAGCCAGGTTATGAGAGTACAGTGGAAAATCTATGTTTGACATAGATATGTATGTATTTTGTGACTATATTATCGTGAGTGTGTGATCTACATATTAATTTTTCACATCACATAATGTTACATCTCAACAGGAGCAATCTTAAAAGCCAAAAGCGTACTTGGCAACAGGAGAAAGTAAAGTGCAGGAAAATATTTCAGAGTGGTAAGTAGCCTTTGAAGAAATGTGTTTAAATAAAGAGAGCACCAAACTGGATATGGAATACAAGAAACTGAAAATAAAAAAGATCAAGCTATAGAGATTATGAAACTGGAGAGGGATGTAAGTATGAATTCAGATTAAGGAGAATTTCGTGTTGTGAACTGTATTTAATTCTGTTTTCTCTCCACAGCTTGAGAAACATGTAACAGTAATTAAACAATTCAACACAACTTGAACTCAAACTTGACATTATTGTACAGTTCATGCAAAGTGTTAGAAATGTGTTTATACATTTATATTCACAGTGGGGTGCCATGACCTAACGTGTGGAAAGTTATAAATCATCTCTGACCATTTAGCCTTCTTACACTTGCTCTAACTTAAACTGCTACTGTGTCAATGCTAAATTATGAAAAGAAGTTCTAAATCAAAGGTCACAACAATAAGGATCAATGGAAATATGTGTCCCTGTATAGGTTCCTCACTGTGTCAGGAGAAACTGAGTCCTTTCAGGCACTGGAACCTGCAGGGACTCAAGCAAGAAAAGAATTGAGCCTGAAAAGTTGTCCACAAGACAAAATGTATAAAATATGAAGTATACTATAAAATTTAAGATGGCTCTGTCAGAAGTTAGCCATGGTCCCTGAGAACTTTAAGCAATGAATATATAAGCAATGGATATACATGTGTTAAGACTTGGCAATTTGATGCAATATGTGCCTTATATGGCTATCTATAATAAAGTATGACAAGCACTTTAAATTCCTTAAGATGACCTCTACACCTGACCTCTCATTAGATTACCAAAATTATGACTATGCTAGACACCTTACTTCAAAAGTACACTCCTTCGGGTAAGTAAAATTCTCGCGCCTTGTGCAAACCTGTGTGCCAGCGAGGATGCTCAGAACATCCTAGAATCATGAAATGATCCTGGCCATTTAGCCTCAATGTTGGAAATGAAATGACCTCCATCACAGATCATCTGTATGCACAGAGGATAGGAGTCAATGATGAGGTACTTGGTTTCACAGGGCATAAATGTAACAATTCTCAGCATTACTCAAAGGGGTTGATGAAAAACTCAAAACCCATCATTCAAGTGTGCTTTTAATATGGTATGTTTTAATTCCTGTGTTTTTATCTAATATCTTGTTTGTACAGTGTCCTTGACTGTTTTGAAAGGAGCTTTCAATAAAATGTATTATTAACATTATTACCTGTCCCCCATTTTTCTGAGTCTGGTCCTATGCGGATGTTTGTTAGGTATTGATTAGTTTTAATGAATACCATGTTCTTTCTCATTTAATTTCATGTTCAATACGTGTGTATAGTTGCGTTTCTTTAGTTGCACTGGCACCGACTGATTGATTTTTCGAAACAGTGAAAGTGGTGATAACCAGAGTTTTCGTTTTTTATACAAGGCATGAGTTACGGGAGCGCAGAATTCCAGGTGGACATTTCTTTCGGGAGTCTGTTTCAGACGGTCAGACATTCTTTGAGACGCAGCTAAGCTAAGCTTGAACCTTAGCCTGCCCAGGAGCAGTCTAGTTCAGCGGCATAAGTTACCATGGTTACTCAGCGGGCATTCAAATAAGCCACGTTCGTGGAACGGAACTCTCTCTTAGATTAGCCAGAACTATCGAGAAAAGCCAGGCTTTCTGCTAATCCAGCTTCGTGGAACACCCCTCTGGTAGGGACAGGGAGGAGGGTTGGTAAATATACACAATTCTTATGGTAAAAGAGATATCGAAGTTATCAAGTATTCAGCAAATACGTATCTTGTCTGCCTCTGAGGTAGTCAATTCACTCAGTTTGGAAGCCTTGCAACAAACTATTGAACTGTTCCCAAAGTCTTCCTTAGCCCAGTCATCTGAGTTACACACACGTATCACCTTTGTTCTAGTGTATTTCTACTTTGCAAATATAGCCCCCATCTGCTTAGCATAGACTGGTAAGAAAGAGTCCTTCCTGCCTGATTTTTAATTTTTTTACCCTCTGTTTTTTCCTTTACTTCCTCCACGTCAACATGTTGGTTCAACATGCTTTCCAGTCTGCTAGAATACTGCTCAACCTGACACACTGTAACAGTGTTAAAACTGAATTTGTGTCCTTGTATGTGTGTTGGTAGGCTTCTTGTCAGACTTTTAAAGGAGCCATGGCATGAAATTTTCACGTTTTAAGGTTGTTTAACATTAATATGAGTTCCCCTAGCCTGCCTGCGGTCCCTCAGTGGCTAAAAATGACGATAGACCTAAACCATGCACTGGAAATTATTCTCCGCCTTTGGTAATGTGACCATGCAGATGGCCTGATCAGGAAAGCTGCCTCTTATGACGTGGCGCCTTATATGACGTCGAGGTTATTTCCCCCCAGAGCCCATATATGGCTATGCCAAAACTGCCTTTCCCCGCCCACAGCTCTTTGGCCAGCTCATTGCTCTGTACATGGATGTAAAAAATCCATTTAGAGTTCCTGCATCAGAACCTCTAAAGAGTCAGTGGACAGATTTAGTTTTTTCTGGGAAAGTGACGACAGAACCGAAGAGATTTGTGTATGTGTGCGCCAAAAATTTCACTTACGAATGTTTCCAGAACTTGGGCCAATACCTAAGCTGGCCTTGCCGAACGTCTGAAAATTAATCCTGGATCAGTACCAACTCTCTTTGGCCTAACTACAGACCTCGGACAAGTAAGTAATTTAACGCCCTATAATTGTGTTGCTTTCCTGTATGTACAGTATAGTTCAATCAATCAATCAATCTTTATTTATATAGCGCATTTCATACCACAGGCAACTCAATGTGTGTGTAGTTACATAGCTTGTTAACACAAGAAAGTGTCTGTATCGTTAGCTATGCAGCTAATAGCATCAACTGGGCTGTGGGAGGTGTTTGCATGCCCATAAGATGGTTAGCTCGCTCATTTTAGACCAAAACCCCCTACTTCAAGCTTCCTGAAGAACAATGAATCCGCAAATTCAGTGCGTTTCATCAGGATAATGATTCATTCATGGAGTCAAAACGGTCAGTCTGTCTGTGTCGTTAGCTCTGCAGCTAATAGCTCAGTCACTGTCGCTAATGTAACAGTAAATAGCATGAGGTATGCGAGTGGACACCTCATTTACTGTAACGCGAGTGTTGTGTACTTATTTGTTGTTTTGATAGCTGTCCTGCTGTTGGTGTTATGGCGCACACGATTTCTGCCTTTCCCCTGATTGAAATGACTAGCGCTACGTGCATCTTTGCAAACCAGAGCAATCTTTGCCCTGCCTTTCTCCTCCTAATTTGCATTTAAAGCTGCAGACCCTAAACAGCTCATTCTGAGGATCCTAAGGAAAGCTCATTTTTGGGACTGGCTGTAATTCTGCACCAAGGCATAATTTTGGGGAAAAAAACTCAGATACAGTATTAAGGGACCACTAAAGCCTATAAAAATAAATAAAAAGCCTCCATTTATTTTCATGCCATGGCACCTTTAATGTTCAATTTTGCATTAAAAATATTTTTGAATGCTGAGAGATTGTGCAGCAGAGCAAGGAAACAGAGAGTTCACTTGCAGGTTTTTTGACTTCTTTGTCGGCATATACATGAAATACATGTGATACATAGTATCTTATATAAAACTGAAAAATGTAATAACAAAGACAGATTTATCACTGGTGTAGGCCAGCCATGGACTCATTCACAATGCCTGCAGATCTGATGTCATGCCATTGTGTTCTGCATGCAAATATAAATTTCATTGACATGTGATGGTCGTCATCCAGATGGTTCAGTTCATACAAAAATATCCAGCTTCTAATGTGCCCTGGTTTGTTGAGTGTATGCAGACTTCAAATTATCTGCATCCTACCAAACAAGTTAAGAAGAAAATACAGATCTCAATAATCTTAAAGCTGTTAATTTCTAATGATAATTTTGATAAAGATGTAAACACAATCAATAAATAATGTAATCTATCAGTCAGAGAATTCAGTAAAATGAATAAAAAACAACCAATCAAAAGTTGCATTAATATTATAGCGTTGCCATCTGCTTGTTAACACGATCTCAGCTGATTTCAAAACCTATAAAGAAACAACAGCAGAATAACACAAGAAGCAGATATCGTCAGAGATTGATGAGCAAAGACCATGTCCTAGAGAACTGTTAAAGGAGAGAATTATTAAAAAGAAATTACATCAGGGACAAGGATGACCGAGATGAATCTTATGTTGTTAGTTACATATCAGCTTAACACATATTGCTGTTCTATGATGACAAACAGGTTTTAGTATCAGTGTGTGTGTGCGTGTTATCTGCTATTTTAATGACAAACACCACAGCTGGGAGTAAAGTGGAAAGCAGGCGACCTTATTTTCGATATAATTGCTTTATGATGAATTGCAGATGGTGATGAGAAACAATGAGCTCTGTTTCTATTTATTTCCCTTCCGAAGAAAAAACAAGCCAGAAATGGTCTCATTAATAATGCAGAGCTCTGGCTACAAACCCATTTTTAATTTTCTCTGTGCGTACAGTTGTTTAAAATCGTCCTGAGAAAGTACATCCTGGCTCTGGAACACACAGGTGAGGAAACTTTGACTTCTCTAAGACTAACTGCTTTGTTTTTCTTGCCTATAACTGCTTCTCCTGGAGTTTAGACTTCCAACACTTGTTGTCCTGCAAAAGTATACAGGGTTCACAACACCTGACAAAACATTGTTGGTGTTGGGGTCTGGGAGTTTTTTCCCTCTGTTTGTTTTGCCTGCTGCTTCTTCTTTCATCCGGTAGGTGGCGCCTGAGCTCTGGTGGCTGGGGAGTGACAGGTGTTCCTCATCAAGACCTATCAAGGAGAGGCTTAAAAGGAGTCTGCTGCCAGCACTTCGTCGCAAGTGTGTTAACCAATGTGGTATGTCTTGTACTCTCTTGGTTCCTGGCCTTTTCCTTACGTTTTCCTGTGCTCCTTCCAAGGTTACCTTCGTGCTCCTGTTTCCATTATCAGAACATTATTCAAGTCATCGTGCTGTGCCTCAAGATTTCCAGTTTGCCTCACCTCCTGAGGTTCCTCGCTGGCAGCGTCCTGGAAAAGCCCTCCTTAAAGCCTCCTTCCGCTCGAACCTTGCTCACCATCCAAGCCGCCTTGTCTAACCACCATCTCGTGCCACCAACTACTTCCTGGATTCAGACGCTAACTTTCAAGCAGCCTCTCGCCTTGGATTATTCAAGCACCGGCTTCCATCTCCCAGACCCCACTCATCTCTCCCTGGCGGTAAACCATCAACTCCTCCTCGAAGACTTTTGAGTTTCCACTCCCGGACCATTCCTCTTCATTATTCTATTTTTCAATAAACATTTTAAATCTGCTTCCACCTCCTGAGTGTGTTCTGCATATGGGCCTAATCTGCATTTAAAACCATGACATTTGGTAAATATTGAGGTATATGCTTGGATTTATTTCTTCAGTTTGTTCATTGCCTTTCAGTTCTCTATGTCACTTGTATATTGTGGTTTTTAATCTTTTTGTAGTATGTTTTTAAAAATAACTGCTCCATATAGGAATGTAATTATCATGTTTCAGTAAATATATTTTAGTTGTATTGTAAAATCTTTGTTAAACTTAGCCACATTGGTGCTATGAGCCAAAAAAATTAAAAAGGCAATCCGCTTCAACCACCCTGGTCGAGGCGCCTCCCTTGGGCAACCCCATAGCTGATTTCCTGTTTCTCAAAACTGCAAGTCTTGAGCCACCTCTCATTTTTTCATAAGTTGTCAAGAAATCCTAAATTGGTGCAGTTTATTCAAAATGGTCCAAACGTGAATGAAAATAATGTGTATCAGACAAAGCTGTTTGTTAAATTTTGACAAGCTTTACAGTCAATGTTTGGTATGACCACCTATACCCTTCATGAAAACCTGAACCCTCTGAGGCAAGCCTTCTTTTCTTGTAGATTCTTTAAGGAGTCTTCAGGAATAGTTCTCCAGGCTTCTTGAAGGACATTCCAAAGCTCTTCTTTAGATGTTGTCTAATTTTTGTTCCATTCTCTGTCAAGATGATCCCACACTGCTTCAATAATGTTAAAGTCTGGGTTCTGGATTCATCACTCTGTAAGTCCTTACTGTCACTGATTTTCAGTCCAGTTCTTTTGTAGTTTTTTTTTTTGACAGAGGCACAACACCTTTGCAAAATATTGTAGCTTTAAGTTACAGTTGTAAAAAAGTCAAAAGCCTGCCTGTTCCTCATTCTTAAAAAAGGCAGGAGAGGCTTTGAGTTATTTTGGCTGAGATGTAAAGACCATATACAACTATGGTTTCTAACAAAATAGCAATGATGTACTCTGGCCTTTAATTGTTTTGGGACACATAGAGACGACTGGAGAAGAGCAACACAAATCAGATTTGTCAGGTAGATTAATTTCATTTACGTCTGAAAAGAGAGACAGTTTGACTTCAACATGTGTCTCCCACCTGCCTCAACCTTTATCCGAGACAATTCTGAATGACACACTCTGAAATAAAGAGATTGTATATAATAAATTTCTCTTATACTATCAAATGTAAAAAACATTTCATTTTCATGGATTTCAAGTAATTGAAGTGTGTAGAGACAATTGGTTGAGTGAAGAAATACTGATTCCTTTTCAAGTTCTCATCTCATTATATATCACCAAATTAATCATCTACCCTTTTTGTACATCCCTGTAAACCTGTAAATCTTCTCTCAGCAGTTGATCATCATTTGTTCCTCTGATTATGCTTGCAGTGTTTTAATGAATACTGACTGCTCTTCTCATGGAAACACAGAGTTTTGTGTCAGTCCACCCACTCAGAGCTGTCTCTACCTTCTAGCAGGGCAATCAGATCTGCTGTCCTTCATTAGCAGATGAGCTTGTTTGTGTGAAGCTCTTCAATAAAATGAGATTTTCCCCATCTTTGTATTGTTAAGCCAGAGGCGGCATATGCAAAATACACTGCCATATTTCAACCAGATAAAGTGGAGAGGGTATAGTTGGGTGTCTGAGCCATTGGAGTTGTTCATCAGCTTGAAGGAGGAAATAAGAGAAAGAGACATCTGAAAATATTTGTATCTGTGCATATAGCAATTTCTTAATAAATTATTAGCAGTACTCTGGTTCAATTCCTCATACTTTTTCATTTAGGAGGTTGGAAACTGTCTGTAACACAGCATGAGATCATATGACCTCTTGAAAGAACAAAAGCAAAGACTGGAGTGCAGTGGTGATCATTGCCCAAGTTACAGGACTCTCGAAGGGGCATTGATAGATATAAAGCTCCACTCGAGCACAGGCCCTCCATTACTCACATCCCATCTTCTTAGTTAAAAGGCCTGCTAAATGTATGAGCTAAGCAATATATTACATGAATGTCCTTTGCTAAGCCCCCTATTCCTGTTACTTTCATACAGCTGTTACTAAAAGTGAAAAGTAAAAAAACGCTTATTTATCCTCATGAAGAAAACTCCACAAACATTACTGATAGACATTTTAACTGAATATTGCTTTATTGTAAGAAATGCCATCTGAAAATGTGACAGGCATTATCTGACTAACGGTTACTTTCTCAACCTCATGAAAAGCACTTTAAAAATGATCCAACACTTAAACTCATTGTCTGCTTTGTACTAGGGGTGTGCAAAATAATCGTCATGACGATGCATCGCGATTCTAATTTTCGATTTCTACTGCATCGATTCTGGACGCCAAGTATCGATTATTTAAAAAAATAAATAAATATATATATTTTTTTTTATGCCTTTAATGATAGGACACATGCAATTGATGCATTTCGCTGCAAGGGATGTTTGCAATATATGTATATATTTTTTATGGTTGTATAAAGCCTATGCACTTTTTTTGTCTGTACTGATCATCCCTATTTTATTATTTTAAGTTTTATAAATCCTATGCACTTTTTGTGATGAGTGTGTCCAGTAATAGTAATATTTGTGTCCAGTAATATTTGTTTTAATGGCAATACCTCCAAAAGTTGTTTCAATAAATACAGTTATGAATTGATTTGCTTTGAGTTATGTATCAATTGAAGACACTATCCAGATCATACACAGCCAGTCAGCCACTGGTAATGGCTGTATTTTTTTTTAAGTATGTTCAGTGAAAATATCGCAATGCATCGCAATAATTCAAGTGATGCATCGTGATAGAATCGCATCGTGGCATGTGAATCGTGATTCGAATCGAATTGTGACTTCTTTGCCAATACCCACCGCTACTTTGTACTTTAAACAGGCTATACAATAAGCCCCACACATCGGAGTGGTTTCACTCAGAGTTAAAGCATTGTAATATTTGCTTCAAGCTGCGCAGCGTGACATGTGCATTACACTGGTCTGGTATCTGTGTGCTACTGTTCAGCATCCACAATGTGCACACTGTTGCACAGGATGCCCAATTCTTCACTTCAGTTTGTATTCAGTCACAATGTTACCACAAAGTAAACATTGTTAGACAGTGTTTGAATGTTTTATTATAATCATCATGTTGTAGTCAATGTGCACAATCTTTTTTTTTTATGTAGCATAGATAGAAATAGCATCACCAGATGGTGATGCTATTTCCTTTATCTGATTGTCTCTTGTTTAGTTGCGGTGACCTGAGTCGTCTCTGCTACCATGTGAAAAAAAGTTTCTATTTTTCTTTTGATGTCTTTAAGTAGTACAGTTCAGCAAATTGTGGGTCATCTTGAGCAGACAGAATTAAAGAGGAGAGCCAAGCATAGGAAAAAAGTATATTAGTAATTTCAGAAGTCCTGAAAAGTTCCAGCATTGCGTCTTTGTCTGTGATGTTTTGTCAAGGAGCTGAAAAATGAAGCTACAACAATCCCACTGAACTGCAATAAAATTGTTTAAAAAAAGCATGTGAGAAAAAAAAAGGTAACTGGTTTTAAGGTGAACTGGATCTGACTGATGGAAGCCTGGACAGGTCCAATAAAAAAAATTATGATTTTCAAAAAGGTTCAGCTCAAAAGGATTGCTCCTCTACCTCTCAAACAGAAAGTGGCTAGCAGCACAGAAGCACCACAGGGGACCTGACTCTCTGTTTGTCCTCACTCTGTACACCTCAGATTTCTTGTCATATGCAGCACTGCTCAGATGACTCTGCAGTCATGGGATGTATCGGTAATGAAAAGGAGGCTGAGTTGAAGAAACTGGTCAACCAACATTGGGGCATGGTGTGGGAAAAAGATGTCAATCTTGAACAACATGAAGGTTATGGATTTGAGGTGGACCTTCAAGAAGAGGTGGAGGTGATGGAGAACTTGCATGGTTGTTCACCTGGACAACTAATTGAACTGGAAATACAACATTAAGCACTTTTACATGACACAAAAAAACAAACAAAAAAATATTAGTTTGACCGAAATTGTACAAAATTGAGGGTTAACACACACTAATGATTTGGTTGGGGAACAAATCAGTCCTGTAACTAGACTCAAATGGGTCAAAGCGCTCTGTACATGCTCAAAAGTTCCATGTGAAAGCACAAGTGTATATTGATACAGCCGACTTCCCAATAAAGCTGCTCTCAATCACATTATTTCTTTTTGTTTTCTCAGATGGCTAGCTGTGTCCGAAATTGTGATTATGTGTTAACTTGCTATCACTTACAGCATTTTCAGACTGTTGCTCTTCTCTAAAAAACTGACTTCATAACTGCAGTGTTATAATGACCATTTAAGTTCAAATTCAAAGACAACATCTGTGCAGTGAACTCAGCCATGTACAATGATTTCCCACAAAGAAAGCATCATAATGTCTCAAATCTTTTTTCACACATTCCACAGTGTTGCAACATCAGACATACCTCAATCAATAACTCAATGCATGCACCCATGGACAGAGACTGTGGTCCCAGTTAATGGACAAGTTAAGCTGTAACTGTAGTTTAACTCAACTGTCAACTATCTTCTTAAGTCAGTGGTGGAGAGTGTTGATTGCTTTGCAAACATCTTTTAGGGCAGCAGCATCATAGCCAAGAAGTAGAACAAACTGACAAAGAAAGTTGCCTCTATGCTGATGACCTCTCTGGAGTTCCAGGAACTCGTGACGCAAAGATGAATGTTGCAAAAGCTGCTTAACATAATGGACAATGCTGCAAACCCTTCATATAGCATACTTATAAAAAAACAAAGTATGTTAAGTAAGAGGCTTCCTACGCTTAACTGTGACAAGGTACAGGAAACTTTTAAAGTACTATAACTCTTTAAAATGACCCTTTCTTCTTAAATAATTTTCTTACATAAAGTATCATTTCTTTTAATTCAATTTCATGCTGATTGCTTTAGTGTTTATTATTCAAAAGAAAAGTTCTCAGAAAAGGGAAGCTCACACAGTCAAGATGATAAGGCTAACCTTGAAAATTAAAGCTAGATTTCTCCTAGAAAAGCTTTGTGAAAGTAAAGCAGCCAGAGCTGCTGCATTGGATTTCATCAAATTTCAACAATGTACTTACAGAACAGGCTGGTGTGTGTAATTCAAGGATTGAAAACTTTAAATCGAACTTAGTTGAGGTTCAGTTTTCTTAACTTTTAGGTCAAAGGTTAAACAAGCCATTTTGAGTTCAGTGAAAGTGACAGCAGGGAAGTTCGATGAAAGATCATTACATACACACAGTGAATGGGCCTTCTAAAACTGTAATCATTTTGATTTTGATACAGAGTATGATTGAAACTGAAGCAGACACAGAGTAGACTGTAAGCTTAAAAACCTGTGGACTGTTTTGAAACGTTTCGATCAGCATGGATCTGTAACGATTGGGTGGTGGTAGAGATAAGAGGAGACTTGTGTAAACTTAACCGTCGGTTTATTTAAAAAAAACGGAAAACACAGAATCAGAAAACCATAAACTTAACAGCGGAAAACAAAAACAAAATTACATACAATCCAGATGGCGAAGGCAGATTAAAGATTAACAGAACTACAGAGAATAACCAAAAAGGTAGGAACAGCGATATCTGACAATGACCAAGACAAACCAAGAACACTGTGTGAAACTGATGCTTAAGTGACTAAGAATACAGACAAAAGCAAGAATAACAACAAATGCAAACCAGAAGAGGAACAATAAACAAAAAGGCAAATCAAGAATAGTTTAATACAGAGAATAAATCCTAATTCAAACCAATAACTCAAAATACTAAGAATACACACAAGGAAAACAAATACAAAGTTAGAAAATTCACAGAGTTATTTGTTTCCTAAAAACAGCTTTCTTGAAAGCTTCTGAAAAAACAAGTAAGAGTGTAAACTGCATCAGCATCAAGATAGATATTCAAGCTCAGGTCATTCAAATACTGTTACAGAGACTGAAGCTGGACATCTGTTTGCACTAGAGCAGTCTGGAAGTGATGAATAGACAGGCAACAACAAGGGCAGCAGACAATCAGCTGCCCAGAGAAGGGGAGGTAGATAGATTTAAGGAGGACAGAGCATTGAGGTAAAAAAATAGCTGATCTTGAATGATGTTTGGTTGATGAATATCTGCTGTTTGAAGAGGATTATGAAACAATTGCAGCTAATTAGCTGTGATAAAGAGTGACAGAGATGGAGCAGAGAGCACTCGAGAGTAACAGTTATTTAATCAGTGAATACACTGGCTGTGACTATAAGAAGGATCGGTAACGTCGGTAACAAGGGGACATATAATAGAAAAAAAACACAACTTCTTTTTTCTGCGCTTGCAAGCATATAAATATATGTTGGAAGTCACGACCAACTCAAAAACTCTAAAATGAACTTAACAATTTGGTGTTTAGTCTGAGCTAAAACATTAAAGAAAATAACGCCAGAGCATTATCAGCTCTTTTTTTTCTTATGTTAAGTGAACTATGAAGCCAAATATAAGATATTATGTTAACAGCAAAACCAAAAACAGAGCAAGAGTTTCAATACCACACTTCAGAGGCACAGTGAACGCAGCATCAAGTGAAGTTTAAGATTGACATTGATTAGGTAAAAAGGAGCTGGATATCCTTTTAAAGTTACATCAATTTCTCCTTTTTTATTGTTTGTTTTGTTTTGTTTTGTTTGTGTGTGTTTTCTGAGTTTTTGAGTTGGTAGTGTCTTAAGACATATCCCAAACATATGCTCTCAAGCAAAGAATAAGATTATATCCCCTTTAAATGGCAGAGTCAAGCCCAACTCTAATGTGCATGTAACCATAATGATTGAAGAGTAGGGTGTGCAAGTGGGCCTGGTGTTCTCTCCCGAGCCAATAAAATGTTTTTTTTTCATTTGTTCAATTTTCAGGAATAAATGAATGGAATAGATAAAATAAGACTCAATAAAATAAGAATAAAAACAATGAAAAGAAAATTAAAAGAAAATATGAACGGTTCAAACAATACATTACAAATTTAATGATTTCAATGATTGCACTTAAGTAAAATTAAAAGAAAAAGAAAGACAGACAGGACATAAAGTTTCCAATAAAATGAAAAATAATGGTTTAGGTCTGACATCAAATTACAGATGAAATAATTATTTGAGTTTGGTCTTTACTTAAAACCTGCAAATCACATTGTCGCACTGAACTAATTAAATGTTTGTTCCACAGTCATATTAATCTTCATGTAAGTTAACATGAGCCTTAATTAGTCAAATCAAGTGAATATCTTCCTAAATGAGTTATTCAATCCAATCACACCAGATGCAGCATATATCTATCTCTTCCTTTAAAACCTTTGTGCTTTATTGTTCATACAACACATCATTCTCATAGAGTATATTTCTGCCGTATCTCTTGTTAACCTCTGTCTAAAACACTTCATTTTTGCTCTTGCCTCTTTGACTCTTCTCCATTACCTTGTGGCCCAACTCAGCTCTAATCAGTCCTACACCCTCGTGTTTAAAGAGGCTGTATTCAAACTGTATAGGGTTTAGAAAAAAAAACAACCTTTAGGTTAAATGAGTTAACCTCATTCAGGGTGTCACAGAAACACTTTCAACCACATAAAAGATCAATTTGTATACAAAGCATCATCAGCAAATGGGTGTGTTGATAGAAATTAATACCAAAAAACATTCCCTCAGTGAAAAGTGAATGGAACAGGCAACACAGTAACTTCAACAAAATGGCTCTTTTTGTCACATTTGTGTCAGATGGGGTTTCAGTCTCACCGTGGTGGTCTTGACTCGGCCTCCTGGTTGCGTACAGGTCCAGCCCGATTGATTGACCAGGAGATTACAGCCTTCATCATCCAAACATGGAGTCATCTCACACCACAGTCGACTCCTGACAATACAAACTGAGGAGGAGTAGAAGAACAGCAAACCAGACAGATCAGTATATTTGTTTCATCTTGCATCTCAGTCCTGAATGACCCAGTTTGAGCTTCCATGAATTTGCTACTTTAAATCACAAGATCAAGCAAAGACTGTAATTATGAATTAATCTTATTCAGCACAAGACTTAATGTGCGTGTAGCTGCTGAAGTGGATCATGCAAAATTAGAACTAAAGTTCTAGAGGTCAGAGACACCATGGCGGATAGCTGTGGACCCAATGGAGCCCCTTCTTTTTTTCCTAGTCCTAGGTTTTTCCTAGGTTGACGAAGGCCTTAAAGGTATGAAAATCAAAATCAAAATTGGTTCTGGTTATGATATGTGCAGCTGAATTCAGGACAAGTTTAACCTTATGGAGGAGCATAAGATGACTTAATCATAATCAGTACTGGATGTAATCAAGCTATGAGGACTGCAGTAAAAACCTAAGTATGCAGTATGACTACATAATTCATATGTGCTCCAAAGAAAAATAAGCTCACCAAAATTTTCAAATTGGTGGGATCATCAGAGTTTCAAGTCGGGCCTGTTGTGATAGATATGAACTACACTACGTAAGAAAGGTGCCACTGATTCCACTGGAAGCTAATCTGTCATGAAGGGTGTGGAAGGCTGTTAAAGGCTGCACTCACATCAAGGACGAGTACCATTAAAAGCCCAGAGTAAGCAGCCATTAAGAGGTCATTAGTGATTTTCACCATTGCTGCACGGAATCCTGACTGAAGCTGTTAAAACAAATTATTTAGATTAATGTGATCTTAAACCTCAGCTGCAGCTATTCTGTCAAATATTTTAGAGATAAATTGCAAATTTGAAAATGGTTCTCCGAAGAGTCTTCCTGAATCACCTCCCCACATGTTGCAACTTCACATAAAATTGTTGGATAATACAGGACAGTGTTATGATAAAACAGAGCTATTTGGATTCAGATCATGCCCCTGATTTTATGGGAGAAATTTTTTTTTTTCAACTGAAGAAAATGCAGTATTCAGTGGAGAAATAGCTAGAAATGTGCTTGCTTTGAATGACATACAAACATGTGCGGGTTTCTGGGTTTGCATGCAGTCCAGTATCCGAGTCCCAAAAAGCAGCAAATAACGAGGCGAAAAGAGGGAGAGAATTCGGTTGTATGAATATAAATGTAATTCAAATTTTCTGTCAAGCAGACACTTTTATCCAAACTGACTTACAAGTTTTGAACAAATTTGGAGGGCATAGTGGGGTGAGTTCTATGTTAACTGTGGAAGTTGCGGGCTGAACCATCAGCTGAACCATCAGCTGAACCATCAGCTGAACCATCAGCTGAACCATCAACCTTTCGATTGAAACATGGCCTCTGCCTACAGCTGAGCTAAACAAATTCACATGGCAAGTAGTTAATAGTTTGTTGCTGTGTTATGGTTCTAAATATTGTATATAGAAACTTTAAGAGGTGAAACCAAAATTTACAGAATTTAATCTTTAATCGCTTTTATGTACAGTAAATAATGTTACGACCAGCTCGTAGGCTGCAACGAAAAATGGAGTCACGCCACCCTCTGCATAAGAACTACTTAAAATTTATTAAACATAATAGTCAGCAAGTAAAGACAGCTCAAACAGTCAATTACAATTAAGATGACCTAGATGCCTGAGAATCTACACCAACCTCACCTCATACTTTTCCTTCACAATGTCAACTTTATCAGCCTTAACATTAAAAATGTATTAATCATATTTTAACATTTATAGCACTAAAAGGTTATTATTACAATGCAATGCTCTGCTAGAGGAAACCTTTATCCTAGCATTCACATGGACGTTAGTTTGACACTTGCCACCTATCTAACCAAACCCCAACAGGACAACATCAGCACTCTCCTACAGTCACAGCAGAGGGAGAGCAGTGGCCCCACTAAGCTCAAAGAACATGACAAAGGCTGCGGCTACACGGAAACGTTTTTCACTGTAAACGATACTTTTTCTTATCGTTTCGCTGTCGCGGCCACACGGAGCCGGCGTTCCCACTACCCCAAAACGATAGTTTTTGAAAACGGGTTCCAGAGTGGGAAAGTTTGAAAACGGCCTCGTTTCGTTTCCATTGTTACAGCTAAAACGTTTTTGCGTCAGTCACACGTTGACGCTGGGAGCCAATTTTAACACTTCTCTATTGTCTCACAGCGTGGCGTGACACAGTGGCGTGTGTACTGCCTCGTTTCATCGTTTTCGTCTGGACAGCAGCGCGTTTCCGTGTGGTCGCAAGAATTTTCGAACCCGTTTTCAAAAAAAAACTCGTTTCGTTTTCGTGTAGCCGTAGCCAAAGTGTCTGAGCTGTTTGACCGGCCACCAAACAACCTAGATAACAATCTGATGGGATATGTGGGAGGCAAGCACAATCCACAAAGACCCCATGCCACAACCCCGGGGACCCAAAGGATCTATTGCTAATGTCCTGGCACCAGAACCTCCAGGACACCTTAAGATGTTTTTTTTCCCCCACCATTATAGTATTATGAGGTGGACATACTCAACTTTGCCAAGGTAAATTATAATGTTATGGAGGATCAATCCATATCAAAATATTATTTTTGTCTACTGAATTTAAAACTCAGAATCCAAATTTTAGTCCAACAACGTTTACATTAAATTGTCATTCTAAAGTCAAGTGTTTGCAACTTAATTTCTAAAATTCTAACTTGGCTTCATTCTCAAAATATTTGTTCAAAATAAAGTTTAAAACTTTTATCGTAAAATTACAGCTTTCTCGTTCAAAATATTAAGACTTTTTTTCTAATAACAGTATATTTAAATTCTTTTGACCAGGAGAAAAGTTTAAGTAAAAGTCAACTAAACTTAGTCCAACATCAGGGAACTGATTTCATTTACTGAACAGACCTCATCTTCATCAACTATTTATAAATAAGTAGGACAGTCTGAAAAAAATCCATCCATCCATCATCTTCCGCTCGTCTGGGGATCGGGTCGCGGGGGCAGCAGCTTGAGCAGAGAAACCCAGATGTCCCTGTCCACGGCCACTTCCTCCAGCTCTTCTGGGGGGACCCCGAGGCGTTCCCAGGCCAGCCGAGAAACATAGTCTCTCCAACGTGTCCTGGGTCTTCCCCGGGGCCTCCTCCCAGTGGATATCACACCTCTATTGTGTAAAGCAAGCTTCCTGTTATGAATTCATAGCCCTCCAAGGCTATTTTTTTCAATTTTATACATACTGACCCATTCGTTTGCTAGTTTCTGGAGTGTCTGCTGGTGTTTCCTAGTACATATATATAGTGGGTCGTTTGCTGGGCCCACCTGCCTGTCCCATCTGTTGGTGTTCTACTTTGCGGTGGTTGCCCTGTTGGCGCCCCTGGGGTGCTCGTCGCTTCTCTCTCCCCTGGCCGCAGGCTATCGTCAGCTTTCTGCTGGGACTCTCCACCCGGATCATGCCGCCGCTCTACTCCATCCCTGATCTCCACAACCTCAATAACCATCGTCCGACACCTGGAACACTTTTGCATCTACACAGACACTCAAGTCTCATGTTTTCTTTTAATTTCCATCCCTTCCCTCTGGTCCTGTCTCACTTCAACTTTCTCAGTATGTCGTCACAACAGACAACATGTGAATCTGTCCAATCTCTGTCCACTTCCCCGGTCCTCACAGTCAACTACAAGGCAATACCATCTGAAACTGGCTCTGCTCAATACTCGCAGTCACTATGGATATCGACATGCCCATCCCAAAAGATGAACGCAAAATAACCTTCAGAAACCTCAAATCCATCTCTCCCTCTGCTCTCTCCGCCTCTCTTGCCACCAAAATGTCCTCTTCCCATCCCCTGTCATCTGACATCCCCTCTGACCTTGTGACCTATTACAACAACACACTCTCCTCTTGTCTCGACCAGCTGGCTCCCAACAAAATCAAAACAGTCACTTTCAGACACTCTGCTCCCTGGTACACTCCCGAACTCCACCAAATTAAATCCTGTAAGCGTCAGCTTGAAAGACTCTGCAAGAAGAATGGTTTAACCGTCCATCACCAAGCCTACACTGCCCATCTCCACCAATACAAAGGTGCCGTCAACTCAGCTCGGTCCACCTACTACTCAAACCTCATACACTCTGGCTTGTCCAACCCCAAGGCTGTCTTCTCAACAATAAATACCACTCAGCCCCTGTCTCAGTTCTCTCCAATCCAAACTTGTAAAGGACTGTCTCCAAGCCATTTCCCCACTCATTATTGACATCATCAACTCCTCCTTCAGCTCTGGTTCAGTCCCCCAACCTCTCAAACTGGCTGCCGTCAGCCCATCCTCAAAAAACCTGCACTAAACCCTGACACCTTGAGCAACTTTCGGCCCATTTCCAACCTCCCCTTTCTATCTAAAATACTGGAACGTGCTGTCGCGACTCAACTCAAAAACCACCTTACCTCCAATGATCTCTATGAACCATTTCAGTCTGGCTTCTGCTCACATAACAGCACAGAAACAGCCCTCCTCAAAGTCACCAACGACCTCTTCTCCACAGATTCCAGCCACCTCAGCATTCTCCTCCTCCTTGACCTCACTGCAGCCTTCAACACCATCAGTCACTCAATTCTTCTCTCCCGCTTAGAATCCTCCCTCAACATCACCGGTACCACTCTCTCCTGGTTACGTTCATATCTCACAAACAGACAACAATTCATCAGCATCAATAACTGCACCTCCTCCACTGCTCCTCTGTCACAAGGCGTCCCCCTGGGTTCGGTGCTTGGTCCTCTACTCTTCATCCTCTACATAGTCCCTCTCGGTAACATCATCCATGGCCATGGTCTCCACTTCCATTGCTATGCTGATGATGTCCAGCTCTACCTCTTCACCAAATCCATCACCACTGTAACTCACTCCACCCTGACCAACTGCTTCAATGAAATTAAATCATGGATTTACTCAAACTTCCTCAAACTCAACTGTGACAAATCAGATATACTCATCATCGGTCCCAAATCCCTCATCAAAACCGCCTATAACTTGTCTCCCTCCACTTACACCGCAACCTCGGAGTGATCTTTGACAATAACCTCACCTTTGAACACCACGCCAACCATATCACAAGAACTGCCTTCTTCCACCTCAAAAATATTGTCCGTCTCCACCCATCACTCCCCTTCTCTGCCGCTGAAACTCTCATCCATGCCTTCATTACATCAAAACTTGACTACTGAAACAGCATTCTTTACGGTTCATCATCCAAAGTCCTCAATAAACTCCAGTGCATACAAAACTTTGCTGCTCGTCTGCTGACCTGAACCACCTAACCACATCACCCCAGTCCTCCAGAAGCTCCATTGGCTCCTTGTCCCTCAACGCATCCATTTCAAAGTCCTCCTCCTCACCCACAAAGCCCTCCACAACCAGGCCCCCTGCTACCTCACCAACCTGCTTCAGCGCCACACTCCTTCCCGCAGCCTTCGCTTCTCTGATGTCAACCTCCTGTCTCCACCACTCAGAACCAAGCACCGGACCTATGGTGACATAGCCTTCTCCATAGCTGCTCCCACCCTATGGAACTCTCTCCCCAAACACATCCTTGACTGTACAGATATCGCCACATTCAAGTCTCATCAAAACCCATCTTTTTAGATCTGCTTTTAAAGCTGCAGTCGGCAGGTTTTCAAAATTGCGAGTCTAAAGTCGGAAAATTCGAACTGATACAACTTTCAGGTCCCTCCCCCAACCTCTAACAAGCTCCGAATCGCCCCCCAAACCCCTCCCCCTCTGTGGACGAGGTTGTGCACGTGAGTTCACACCAGTGTGAGCGCACACAAGCTGGGGCAGACTCACGCTCAGCAGCGTGTGCACAAGCTGTGATTGACAGGTAGGATTCCTCCACCCTAACTTGATTGGTTAAAAACAGCCGGGAGCGCTCGGTTTTTGCAAGCATGATTACAGGCTTCAGAGGGAGCTACAGAATTCGTTATTTTTCCTAAGCAGCCTATTTGATATTCTACTTCCAGAATCCCATGACAGTTCAAGCTAATATGACTAAAAAAAAGTTGCCGACCGCAGCTTTAATGTGTGATTAATGTTCTGTGTACTTATGTGTTCTGATTTTATGATTATTGTTTGTTATTTAAGTAGTTTTTATTTAATACTATTATTATCATTATTAATATTATTGTTATCATTATTATTAACACAAAACAACTACTTACATCTAGTGGTCAAGTTATAGACAGCAACCATCTCAAATACCAACGACCCACTGTGTGGCCAATGATGCATCTATATTGGTGGGCTAAATTAAATTAAAATAAGAAAACAAGACACTTCCGAATTACCTTGAATACCTTTGTTCTTCATCAGAAATTTCCACCTGTGAAAAGCCTGTTTAATCTTAAAAATTCACTTTGCTTCTCCATGTTCTCACTTCTTTGACAAGGTCAATTCAAGCCTTGTTGCTTGTTGTTGCATTATGTGATAAGTATGATCTGTAACATCTCAATTTTTCCATAAAACATTCACAAAACAGCATCCACATCTCCTGCATTGTTCTTTGTCACCAGCTTTGACAGTACTTTTATACGTTTATATATGCCTTCTATGGCAGTAATATATCTTTAATGATCATCATTCATATTATTGGTTGCTATGCGCCGACCTTATCGGCAGCAAGTCTGTGTTGCTCTCAATTCTTCTCATCGTTTATATGATTATTTGTCATTTTTAGTTTCTATCTAAACATTTTTAGTTAATTTTATTGATCTGCTTTTTGGTTTTAATTAATTTTTTTTGACAACGTGCACTACTACTAAAGCAGTGTACACAAGAGAAGAACTGTTGGCACTGTCAAGGATTGGAGGCGGAATGAAACATCCAATTCCGACCAAGCTTAAAAAGCTGTACCGTGGATGCAGAGGCACAACAGGAGGTGGAGGTACAAGCCTTTTCTGCCCTCGGTGATCATGGGAAACGCTAACTCACTGCCAAACAAGTGTGATGAGTTAGAGGCTCTTGTGCGGAACCAACGGCTGTATAAGGAGAGCAGTTTGATCTGTCTGTCTGAGTCCTGGCTGAACGACAACACACCAGACTCATGTGTGGACATACCCGGCTTCACAGCCGTACGAGCGGATCGTGACCTGAGTACGAGCGGCGGTAAGCAGAAAGGAAGGGGTGTTATACTGTTCTTTAATCAGAAATGGGTAAACCCCTGCAATGTGACCGTAAAGGAGAGGGTTTGTTGTCCAGACATCGAACTGCTGTCAGTTGGTTTCCGTGCATTTTATGCGCCCAGAGAGTTCCCATACACAGTCGTCATCGTTGTCTACATTCCACCGAGGGCGGCACCTACAACGGCGTGTGACGTCATCCATGACGCCGTTGCTAGGATACAGACCCAGCATCCTGAGGCATTCATTGCAAACACAGGGGATTTCAACCACGTCTCTCTATCCTCCTGCCTGACTGGCTTTGTACAATATGTGGACTGTCCAACACGTGGAGAAAAGACATTAGATCTGTT
Organism: Odontesthes bonariensis; assembly: GCF_027942865.1. NCBI lineage: Eukaryota > Metazoa > Chordata > Actinopteri > Atheriniformes > Atherinopsidae > Odontesthes > Odontesthes bonariensis. The sequence goes on along the minus strand of NC_134512.1, from coordinate 5,642,295 downwards.
CTATGCAAACGTGAAGGAGGCTTACAGGACAGTGTCTCTTCCACCACTGGGTAGATTGGATCACAGCATGGTCTATCTACAACCCACATACAGACCGTGTGTACAAAGACTTCCTGTTACTACCAGATCTTTCAGGAAGTGGTCACCAGAGGCGAGTGATGCATTGAGAGACTGCTTTGATGTCACAGACTGGGCTGTACTGCTGGAGGAAGATGAAATGGACATTGACATGGACAGGAGGGTCAGCACCATCACAGACTACATTAACTTCTGTGGGGACACTGTGATTCCAGTGAGGACTGTAAGGTACTATCCAAATAACAAACCATGGATCACCAGTGACATCAAAGACCTCCTGAACCAGAAAAAGAGGGCGTTCCAGAAGGGGGATAGAAAAAGGCGGAGGAGTGTACAACAGGAGCTTAAAAAGACATTACGTCGAGCTAAGGTGGAGTACAAGAAAAAGATAGAGAGACAGCTTGAGAACAATAACACCAAGGAGGTGTGGAGGGGCATGAGGACCATCACTGGATACAGATGAAGATGAAGAACTCTCAATCTGTAGAAGGTGATGTGGACAGAGCCAATACTTTCAACCATTATTACAACAGGTTTGACAGTGTGGCTTTTCCCTCCTCTGCTGCTGCTCCCTCCACCCCCACCACTACAGCTGCTTCCTCTATACTGCTTCCACTGCCCTGCTGTACTTCCACCTCAATGGCAACCTGCATCGCCAAGCCTCCTCCTCCGCCTGACTGCACCTCTACCTCTGCTGTCACCAACAAGCTTCTTCTGTCCAGCTGTACCTCCACCTCTGCAGCAACTTCCACCACCTGGCCTCATCAGCCCAGATGCACCTCCACCTCTGCGGCAGCTTCCACCACCAGGCATCCAGAGCCCAGCTGCACATCCACCTCTGCGGCAGCTTCCACTGCCAGGCATCCTGAGCACAGCTGCATCTCCACATCGGTGGCTGCTCCCACCGCCTGGCCTCCTCAGTCCAGCTGCTCCTCCACCTCTGCAGCAACTCCCACCACTAGCCCTCCTCTGTCCAGCTGCACCCCCACCCCCATCTCTATGGTTGATAGCAACATCACTCCTGTCGCCATCCCTCCGCTACAACCTCTGTGTCTAACTATAGAGGAGGTTGGAGCTGAGCTCAGGAGACTTTAGTCAGGGAGTCTGTCCAAGGCTTCTGAGGGACTGTGCTGGTCAACTAGCAGTCCCTCTTCAGAGGCTCTTCAATATGAGCATTCAGATGGAAAAAGTCCCAGTACTGTGGAAAACTTCTTGTCTCATACCAGTGCCCAAATTAGGGCAACCGGTGGAGCTGAATGACTACAGACCGGTGGCTTTGACATCTCATATCATGAAGACCTTAGAGAGACTCCTTGTTCGTCGTATGAGATTGCAGGTTGCTGAGGCTCTTGACCCCCTCCAGTTTGCCTACCAGAAACACATAGGAGTGGAAGACGCGATTCTGTACATGTTGCATCGGGCATATACTTATCTGGATGTGCCTGGTTCATATGTGAGAATCATGTTCTTTGACTTCTCCAGTGCCTTCAACACCATACCATGTCTTTTCCCATTCTGAAAGACAAGCTGCTCGTTATGGGTGTGGCCCCCTCCCTGACATCATGGATTATAGACTATTTGTCTGCCAGACCACAGTATGTCAGGATGGGGAAATGTGTTTCTGGAACACTGGAATGCAGCACTGGGGCTCCGCAGGGTACTGTTTTGGCTCCTTTTCTTTTCACCCTGTACACATCAGACTTCAGGTCCAACTCAGAGTCCTGCCACATACAGAAGTAATCTGATGATACGGCTGTTGTGGCATGTGTGCATGGTGGACAGGAGAAGGAGTACAGGGACCTTGTGGAGGCCTTTACTGACTGGAGCAAAAAGAACTGTTTGTTCTTGAACACCACCAAGACCAAAGAGCTGGTGGTGGACTTCAGGAGATCTAAAACCCCATACCAGTCAGTCTGCATTGATGGAGGGGAGATAGAGACTGTTCAGACCTGCAAATACCTGGGGGTGGTGCTGGATAATAAACTGGAGTGGTCTGCCAACGTAGACGCAGTGTACAGGAGGGGCCAGAGCCGTCTCTTTTTCCTGAGACGCCCGGTCCTTCAATGTCTGCAGTGATATGATGTGCATGTGTTATTACACTATCATTGAGAGTGCACTGTTCTATGCTGCTGTCTGCTGGGGGAAACAGACAGAAACTGTAGGCGCCTGGACAAACTGGTGAAAAAGGCTGGTTCTGTTGTAGGCAGAAGGCTGGACCCTCTTGGTGCTGTGGTGGAGAAACGGATGAGGAGGAAATTGTATTCTCTTTTGGAGAATAATAAACATCCTCTCCACAGCATCCTGGCAGGACAGAGGAGCAGCTGCAGTGAGAGGCTCATCTCTCTGCGCTGCAGGACTGAAAGGTTCGTGGTTTGTTCCCACAGCCATAAGGCTTTATAACAGATTGACTGCTGAGTTCGTCTCAAATTGATTGATTGATTTTTATTTATTTGTTTATTTTGTCACTTAGTTAGTAGTAGTATTATTATTGTTGTTTTATTGTTGTTAACACAATCATTGTAAATATTTAAAAAAATGTTGAGCTACTTGACGAATTTGAATTTCCCCCATTGGGGGATAAATAAAGTATTTTTCTATTCTATTCTATTCTATACCATATACTCATTTTTTTAAATACTATTATCAAAATAGTATAGTAGATAATCAGTATTACACCAAGGTGCCTCTGTGACTCTTGATTATAAAGAGTAGTGTACACTATTATTGTCAGTAGAGGGATATTACGCAAACATCTGTCTGTAATTAACATAACATGTCAATCTCATTGAATATAATCAACGGCTCCAGAGGGGAAAAAAATCACTCCTGAGACAACAAACAGCACATCACATATAATAATATAAATCAAAGAAACACTTAGATGAAGGCATCAGTGCTGGTTGACATGATCTTTCTGTCTACTCAGATTATTACCGAAAATAACAGATACTATGGTTACAACTCTAACCACATGAAAACTGACTGCCCTCACTGTACAGCTGTTGCTCTAAAAGATGTGTTTAGGCTTCGATGACATTACTGAAAATAATTCTAACTGTACCTGCCAAAGTAATGTGTTTCTTTATTGACTAAAATAAGAAGACAGCTGTCATATCTGAGATTGGTTCTAAACGTAACAGTGATACAAACTGTGGAGTACAGTAAAGATCAGAGCACATTGACATGACACTGGACATGTTTTGCGACCCAAATCTGACTTATAATTTGTATTATCATGTTCTGGAAAATGTATTCAAAGGGACACAATAATGTAACACAACATCAGCGTTTTTGACAAACTGAAAACCAGTGCAATGCACAATAATCAGAAGACAGCATAAAGAAACACATGCCAATGTAACTAAATATGAGTTGATATTAAGTGTCATATATCAAACTAGAGCTGCAAGATTTAGTTTTGTGTGAAAATCAAACTACATTAGGCATATTACGCAACATATGCATTTCACAATGAAAATTTTACATTACATTACCTTAATGAGCGTGCACGATCTAAGATGATGCAACACAGAGGAGCATAATGTAACTAAAGTGAATACTAGGTTGGCCCAAAGAGACCACATAACATGAAATGTAACGTAATTGTAACTAGTGCTGGGCGAATACCGGTTTATAATTTCGTTATGATATGAATTTTAGATTTTAATATACCGCCATACTTGATTACACAACGGGGGGGGAACGCTGCGTCGCGCGACATTGTTTGAGACGGGACCCTTTTCAGTGTTGCGCTTCTAAACACGCATGTTTACTGTCTATGGGTGCGAGGTGGTAATAAGCACTTGCGTTACGCGAAGGTGAAGGTGGATAGGATAGACATGGAAAGTTCCGAAATGGAAGCTGCAGAATTAGTAGAACATGCTGACACAGAAGAACTTGTGCCAAAAAAAGGAGCCGGTGTTCTGTCAATTTCTCCTACTTGTCGAGAATTGCTACTTTGTGGTTTTGCGCATGCGCCGAGCCGATTTTCTAAGTTTCGTTTTCACGCCCATAATGTTTTGCTACCCTGCGTCTTGGTGTGTAACTGTAACATCCTCAAAATCCTGATTATATTCTCTTTTGGAAGACATGCAAAGTAATAAAACACTTATCGTATTAACAAGCAGTTAGCTTAACATGCACAAATGGGGTGTCTGAAATATGACGCATATTTGAGCATGTTGAATAAGTGGAAGGCGCCTATGAAAGTTACGTTATCCATGAGGCAGCGGCTTTTCTCTCTCACAAAAAATACACAATTTTTCTCTTCTATATAAAAACATTAATTAATAACAGCGATGCTGTTTTTAGGAATGGAAGAAAACTGGACTACAGTTCACAAGTACCTTTCTGAGGGACACTTCTGTCTTTATTTAGGTGACTGCTCCATCATTGTCATGAATGCATTGAGAACAGGGGGAGCATTATTTGACAGCGTGTTATTGGATTATCAAAATGTGCTACCCTCTTAAATATTGATTAGAAAATGTTATGAACATGCTGCCATTCATCCTACAGTGGCAGTGAGGTGATAAGTCGTTTTACATGAATGCATTGAGAAGGGAGAGCATTATTTAACAGGGTGTTATTGGACTATCAAAATATGCTACCCTCTTAAATAAATCAATTTCATTACACTTTTTATAATTACACACATGAGAGACAAAAAAAACTTACTTTATGACTATTTGATATACAGAGGTAGGAAACCATAAAGTAGCATTTTTTGATAGGGTAGCACAAATCGATAGACAAGCCTATCGGTTTTTGCGGTGGTAGCATTTCTCGACGAAGTAGCACAAATCGACAGAACACCGTGTCTGTAGTTTGGAAGTTTTTTGGTTTAAAAAAATCCGACGTCGACCAAACAACCATTTTATGCAAGTGTTGTCGGGCTACAGTTGTCGCTGGAGGTGGCAACACGAGCAATTTGCTCCATCACCTTAGCCGTAAGCATGTCTTAGAATATCAAGAATGCATGAAGTTAAGGTCAGCACCCGCCACATCAGCAGGTAACACGGGGAAAGCAAAAGAAAAGTCGAGCCAAATGTCACTTCAAGACGCACAGTAAAAGTTCTGTATTTTGACTGCAATTGTGTTTGCATTCCGATTCCTCACTTCATTAGAATCATGAGTAGCACTTCTTTGTGAACAGCATCATTTTGTGGGGCGTTATTCTATGACGGTAAAATAGACCATCCTAAATTAATCTACTGCAGTAATTCTGTTCTCAATCTGTAGAAAATGCTGTGAACACCTAATTATGCATGAAAAAAAAATACCGTGATATACCGTGAAACCGTGATACCGTGAAAAAATACCGTGATATGTATTTTTGGTCATACCGCCCAGCACTAATTGTAACACAACATAATTTAGTGCAAAATACGGCGACTTCACAGAACATACCTCAAAATAACATAATCTAACGTAGCACAATGCTAAATGACCTAACATAACATGATCAGTGTAAAGGATGAATAATATAAGGGCATTTTACCCCTGTACCTAAAGTAGCTGGCCTCTATGGGAAATAGCCACACGCACATTCACACACAGTCTATCCTCTGTGTATGTGTCCATCAACAGATCCTCTGTCTTTTCATTTGAAAATGAAATCTTCACTTGAAAGGATCTCCTGCTATGTGGAACGATACTGAACTGACCCAATCAATCCCTAACTTTTTAGCCTCTCTCTCATTCCTGGCACTGAATTACACTCTGGAAAGCCCAGAATTAAGAAAAGGAACATCTGTGGGGGCCTGTAATACATAACCCAAGTAATCAGTACTCCCTTTGGCACACAGCTTATTGCCGGGCCTGTTAGCCCCAAATTATCAAACCAATTTCCCATTGAACAACAGCAGCTCTGTTCAGCCATGATACTTAATTGAATTCTCACACTCCCTCAGACTTTTAACAAGAGGAAGAAAGAAATATTCCAGAATGAGCAAATGCATCAGTTATACCTAATTTTAGGAAAAAAAATATTTGTAAATTAAATTTTGATTTTAACCCCGAACATGAGGGTTATGTTCAAAATAATATTTGACACTTGTGCAAAAATATATGTTTTGTCTCTGTCGTCTTTTTCAATCTACAAGTTTTGAAACATTACTGGCCTTTATTTGACATGTGTCTACATATTATGTTAAGCCCAGCTGGGTGGCTTTCCTGATGAGACGTGAAAAATTAAAATATTTTTTTAAAAATGGATGCACAGTAAAACTTTTTCAAAGGAGTTTCCACAAGTGCTAAGTGCATTATCACTGCTTATCCATCACTCTGCAGTTCAGATCATTCAAAACAATGTCAGTTGGATTTAGGTTGGGTAATTATGGGGGGAAATATTTGAATGCAGCACCTTGTCAATCAGCTTCTTGATCAAACAGCCCTGACAGGTACATAGACTGCAGGTGTGTTTTGAGTCATTGTCCAGCTCAAATGTCCAACTGATGGCCCCACTAAGCTCAAACCAGATGGGATGTCATGTTACTGAAGGATGTTGTAGTATGACCTTGATTTCTTAATAAGTTTCCAATATTGTCACAGGTAAAGCTCCCCTCACTGTTACAGCTCCTCATCAATGCTTCTTGGAGACAGACATCATGGGCCGTCATGCAAGGGAACCAAGTTCGAATACTATTCAACCAATATCATTCAACAACTTTTCCCTTTTTGACTTCACTTTCAGCAATGGCTGGGTAAGGTTAAGCATAAAACATGCGTGGTTTGGTTTATATAAATGGTTAGGGATGATAAAAAACAAAACACGATCAGCCTAAAACAATAAACACGAATTGGCAAACGTTACCAACTCTAAATTTACGTCTTCTTTGTAACGCTACTGTGTGCCAAACATGTGGATAAATGTAGTTTATCTTTAAATCTCACAAACATTTCAACATTGATTTCTGGTTGAAAACTGGCTTATTTAAAGTCTGGACGTCAACCCATTTTTTCACAGATTAGTCTCTCACTTTCCAATCCAATCCAATTTATTTATAAAGCACAGTTTAAATAAACACAAATGTTTCCAAAGTGCTGTACAATAAAATAAATACAATAAAACATAATAAATAAATAAATAGACTGCCCACGCCACCCCAAATAAAATATCTGTGTACATAAAATCAACAGCCTACGTGGTATTAAAAGCCAAGGAAAAGAGGTGCGTTTTAAGAAGAGTTTTAAAATTAGACAGTGAGGAGGCCTGTCTAATGTGCAGTGGTAGTTCATTCCATAATTTGGGAGCTGCAACCAAAAATGCTCGGTCCCCTCTGAGCTTCAGCCTAGTTTTGGGAGCCCTCAGGAGCAGCTGGTCAGCTGACCTGAGGGATCGGCTGGGTGTGTAGGGGTTAGGGCTGAACGATATATCGTTATCGTATCAATATCTAGATATGAACATTCAAGATATTAATATAGCAAATTCAACAACATCAACGATATAGATTTCCCCCGCATGTGCGGCTCAGTTGAAGCCAGCCAATGACAAACATCCGAGGGAGGGAGCGAGGAAGACGGAGACACACATCCTACATTCACAGCGGGGAAATTAAAAAGAGAAGCATGAGTGCGGAAGATAAAGCCGGTGGAGAATCTGCACATTCGACAGATTTAGTGGCAAAAAATAAGTAATTCTCCATTATTTGGAGGTATTTTGGATTCAGAAAAGAGGATGTGAATCAGAGCGAGGTGTTGTGCAGGTCGTGCTTGGCAAAAATTGCGACGAGGCAAGGCAGCACAACAAACATGTTCCACCACCTGAAACAACACCACCGCTGCACGAAGAGTGTACTGCAATGAGAGGAACAGCAGAGACTTCTCAGTCATCCAAAGTGAAGGCCAAGCAAAGTTTGATTGCCGATGCGTTCAGTAGCGTTACGCCATATGAGTCGACGTCCACCAGGCACAAAGACATTACAGATGCTATAACATACCATATTGCAAAAGACATGGTACCCATGTACACCTTCACAAAAGAGGGCTTTCAGAAAATGGTTCGGACGCTTGAGAAACGTTACAAAATACCATCCCAAACATATTTTAATCAAGTGGCCATTCCAAAAATCTATAACAAATGTAAAATTAATGTTGAATCCGAGCTCCATGAAATTGATAATTTTGCCACAACCACGGACCTGTGGTTGAGCCGGACGACTGAACCTTACACAGTGCTTAATTTGTAAATCATAAGGTGCCGGAACGCAAAGTACATATGACAGCTCAGGGATGACGAGACGCGTACAGGTCCCGGAACGTATTACAGAAAAGGTGCTGAAAACAACATGAAAATGTCCACTTGAAACGCTTTTAACTGTCTTTTTGATATGTTTGCATTGAAATGGTTACCGTTTCTTCCTCTCTGTGACGTGCTCCTCGATGTGGCGAATTTCAAAAGTGAAAGCACTTTGTTCGTTGGCCCAGCTTTTCAGTATGTCAACACAGATCTCCGACTCTTTCAAATCTTAATCTTAATAAACAACATGAAATTCTTGGGATTTGTTCTGTAAATTTGTATCTGCATATTTTATTTCATTTTAACCATTTTTTTTTGTTTGTTTGTTTGTGAGAGGTACCGGATCTGCCCAAATAGGTGCCGGAACACAGGGTGGCCAAAATGAAGAGGTGCCGGATCCTGTTCCGGCAGGATCCGGCTCAAATTAACCACTGACCTTACATCAGTTTAACGGTCCATTTTATAACAACAAACTTCGAACTCAAGACGTCTGCAGACATCCTTCTTCCCTGGTGAGCATACTGGGGATAATATAGCACATGAGATGAGAGGTGCATTAGTGGACTGAGACTTGAAGGAGGACCAACAGGTTTGCGTGACCACGATAACGCATCCTTTTGTATTATAATGTTTTTTATTTTTCAGAAAAATGCTTAGTTTTCACTGAACCCATAGTCGTATCATATCGATATCGAGATATCTGGCATGAATATCGAGATATGAAATTTTGTCCATATCGTTCAGCCCTAGTAGGGGTGCAGAAGTTCAGAGAGGAACACTGGGACAAGACCATTTAGGGATTTAAAAGCAAATAAAAGAATTTTAAAATAAATTCTAAAATGGATAGGTAACCAGTGGCGTGAGGCTAAAATCGGTGAAATGTGCTCAAATGCACTGTATATGGGAGTTAATGGGAAACTTGCTTTCACCACAGCTTTAATCTGGCTGTCTCAGATCCGTGTCTACTTTTACCCCCAGATCATTAAAGGATAACAGCGGTATTTTCAACATTAAGCCTCTTTTTTGAGTCGTCTGCAATGTTTTAGAACCCCCCTCACCGCTTTTTTGATGTTTACTGCTGTCTCCGGTATTTGCCTAATTTTGATTCATCTCAACCTGCTTCAGAATGGCAAGTCATGTGCATGTCCAAAAAGGTCCATAAAAGCACCATAAACGTCCGTTTTCAAAATCATCAACTCACCGGAGTGGTTACTGGTGTGCACTGGTAATCCATATCAAATTTCGTTGCGAAAAGTTGCTTCTGTCGTGTTTTATTTGACATTTTGTAAATCCCATTGAGTTCTATTGAAGACTGGATGTTCGTATAGCAAGTCAGATTCAACTGCTGAGCGGAAGTTTATCCACGGCTGTGAGGTGGCTAAGAAAATAGTTCGAGCATGAACAGCTGGGGGCCAGCTGCTATTGCTTCTTCTAATCCAAATCCACTGACTGAACTTTACTGCCTCATCTGATACTTCCTTTACTATTTTCCTCACACTCTGTCCACTTACACCCAGCTCCCTCAACAATGAGACAACAGACTTTGCAACGAATCCTCTACTTTCCATCCTCCCTGCTCTGCTTCTGCCCCCAACTCCACATACCTAAGCTTTTTCCTTTCATATGCTTCTGCTACTAATTCCTCCCAAGGAACAGTCAGCTCTATGAAATAGACTCTCATTCTACTCCTAGACCACAAGACTATATTAGGTGTTAGATTTGTAGACGCTTTCTCCTGGGGAACAACAAGCTTATTTCCTTTCCTTAAAGCAATACAATGTAACTTCTCAAAAAGCCCATTATGGAGCTCCCCCTACAGGCTTGGAGGTAATGTACGGTTACACTGTCGTAAATACAACACCCTTTCGCTTTCACGTTTCACGTTTGTTGACGAACCGGCGAGGAGTCAGAAGGTGCAAGCTATGTCGACCGAGAAGGTAAGAGTAATCAAATGTACCTGGGAGCGTGAGAGGGGTCTATTTGTTTTTGCGGTAGGTGGGCCAGAAAGCAAGTCGAAGTACTTCCGCTCAGCTCCCGGGCCGCTCCCGGGCCGGTCCAGCAAAGTTACATAGCGCAGTTTTTCCAACTCAGACCCCCGAAGGGCATAGGAGACAGGCCAATCGTAATATTAAAACTCATTCTAGCCGCACAATTTTTTTCAAGCTGTTATTTTAAGGTAGAAATGTTACATAGCATTGCTTTAAGCTTATTAACTTTTTCCCCCTCTTGAACAAACTGAATTGCAACTCTTTACTCCTAAGTATACCTGCCTTCGTTTATCTTCAATACTTGCAGCTAAGCTTCTTAATACTTGGTCATGTCGCCATGTATACCGGCCTTGTGACCAGAGGTCCGTTTCACGTAGCAGGTTTAGTGAAAACTCTGAGTAGGTTAACCCTGAAATGAGGGAAACCCTGAGTTTTCCGTTTCACAAAGGGAGGTAACTCAACCCCGAGAAAGAGGGGTAACTCTAGCCTGTTTCACAAAGAGAGGTAACTTAACCTCACGGTCAGTTACCGGAGTAACAGACTCTCTGAACCTAACCTGGTCGGGACCAGGTTTTATTCAAGAAACCTTGAGTTTCTTTCTGTCTCCGCCCTCTTTCAGCCACACACGCCATTTGATTTCCTCATTCATTCAGTCAGCAGAGCGAGTTCTTCTACTTCTATAAGTCCATTAGGCACAGTAGGAGGCGACTTTTTTCACGAACATGTCCTTTTGACAACGATCCCATGGATGAAGGTGCAGCATTATTGCGCAGAGAAATAAATATTCGTCGGAGATGGTTATCAGACCGCGCATAGATTTTTGCATTTACAGACAATTATCTTTTTGAGCGGCACCATCAGAATGTGTGGGACAAAAGAAAAAAAAGACATAAAAGACAAATAAATATTTGTATGAATAGGCTTAAAAAAGACATATATAGGCCTATTATATTTTATAAAGGCACTCGTGTCTTGGGGGTGGATTCCCTCCGGGGACTCCCTCAGCCACTGCCCTCCCGTTAGAGGTGGTGGCCACCACCCGTTTTACGGGCATCTGCCTTCTTTCTGTTGGCTCAGTAGAAGTCTGTGTTAGTTTAAATAGGCTTAATTATTTAACAGAACATGATATAGATGATGACTCTAAATTGTCCTTAGGAGAGTGAGTGTGAGTGTGCATGGTTGTTTGTCTCGTTTGTCTCTATGTGGCCCTGTGATGGACTGGCGGCCTGTCCAGGGTGTACCCCGCCTCTTACCCATTGACCGCTGGGATAGGCTCCAGCCCCCCCGCGACCCGACTGACGGATTCAGCGGTGTATAGATAATGGATGGATGGATGGTATAGATGAGAAAACATAGTTTATGTGTGTGAAAACAGCATTATGTTGGGAATAAAATAACTGCACAGTCAAATAGCCACTTAATATTTATTTTACAGTGTAAAACATGATCAAAATGAGGTACCTCCATGCCGAGGTCTCACCTGTTGAACAATGTTTTTATATTTCATCTTAAACTGCTGCTAAGAGCGCTTCTCCCCTGCGGGATTGCACCTAAATGAAATAAATGAATGGGCTACCATTCAAGCAGTTTCCCTGTACTATTATTGTGATTGCAAAGGACTACATTTAAACTTACACTTTTGCTGCTGCAATGGTGTTGCACTTATTTCTAAAAACGTATTGAAACTCGCCGTATGAGCGCATTAAGATTTCCAATTCGAGGTTGGTGAAAAACGTAGCCCCTCCTCTTCCCCGTTGCCAAGGTGACTCGTCGAATCGGGGCTCCATTGATGCTGGCTTTTTAAAGTTGTGGTGCACGCGCTAAACTCAAGGTGAACTTACTCAGAGTTGATTAACCTCACTCAAATCAGCGTTTCTGGAACCGAAAACTCAGGGTTTTCTATCTCAGAGTAGATCAACTCAGAGATCAGGAATAGACTCAGAGTTGGTTGAACCTGCTACGTGAAACGGACCCCTGAGATGTATAGTAACGAAGTAGAACTACTTCACTACTCTACTTAACCCTCTGGAGTCTAAGGCCTTTTCAGAGACTTTGAGGCAGTTGTCACCACCTTGACATTTTCAAGCATTTCAACTAACTGTAAACATCTCTGCAAAAGTGACACATATGGTTGTATTCTGAAAAGCCTAACAAAAAACAATATGAGAGTGAAGTGAATGTAATACAAACAAGTTTTATTTAAATTGAGGGTAAACACAACTGTACAAAAAAAACAAGTTTTAGAGGTCTTCAAACAGTGCAAGAAAACACACTATAAATATATCTAGCCAAGACTTTTGAAGGTTGAACCTTGTAAACAAAAGTGTTGGCTGCATAAAAGTAAAAAGTGCAGTCAGAAATGTTTTTTTGTTTTCACACAAACTGTAAAAAAGTTTTTGTTACTCCAGGCAGTGTCCCTGTTAGTTGAATACTAATTAGATGGGTGTGTAACACCCCTGATTCCCCCCCACCCCCCTGTCACTCTCCATGTGATAATTGTCTGTCACTGGCAGGACATTGCTGCCTTCCCCCACATGCTGGCTGAGGCTACGGCTACACGAAAACGAAACGAGGTTTTTTTTGAAAACGGGTTCGAAAATTCTTGCGACCACACGGAAACGCGCTGCTGTCCAGACGAAAACGATGAAACGATACAGTACACACGCCACTGTGTCACGCCACGCTGTGAGACAATAGAGAAGTGTTAAAATTGGCTCCCAGCGTCAACGTGTGACTGACGCAAAAACGTTTTAGCTGTAACAATGGAAACGAAACGAGGCCGTTTTCAAACTTTCCCACTCTGGAACCCGTTCTCAAAAACTATCGTTTTGGGGTAGTGGGAACGCCGGCTCCGTGTGGCCGCGACAGCGAAACGATAAGAAAAAGTATCGTTTACAGTGAAAAACGTTTCCGTGTAGCCGCAGCCTGAATGGGGTGTGTTCTCACCTGTGAATAGCCACTCAATCACCTGGTACTTTACATGTGAATAGCGATAGGTGTGGCCGAGGAAGCTGCTGCAGTCTGAGACAACAGAAAATCCAAAGATTTCTGTTCACTCTCTTTAAAAAGGGCCAGCTATATAATTTATTTTTAAAATATACATATTTGAAAACTAGAAGTTTCAAGGTTTTTAATGGTGTCACTTATATGTTTCAATGACAAGAACTCACAGAGTTACAGATGTGTTTTTGGAGATGTGTCAAAAATGCCCACCGGTGGGCATTAGACCCCAGAGTGTTAAGTACTAAAATGCTGTACTCTACTGGAGTATTAATGAGTATCAATGAGTTTAGTACTTTTACTCCGATACATTTTATATGTGCTGCATCGGTACTCGTTATTATAAACATGTTAGGAATCATTCCAAACCCCACAGTCACTCTAGTTCAAGTCTAACGTCCCGTTCAGAGTTTATGGTTGCTATAACAACCGTTGCATCCAATTTTACTGTGGCGCGAAGTTATACATGACGTAGATCTAATGTGTGCAAACTGAAGGATCAGCATCAGCAGCCTGCGAAAGGGTTTTCAGTATCGCAGGCTTAGTCTTTAGCCCTAGAAGAGCGAGACTGAATGCATTAAATTTTGAGAACCAACTACTTTTGAGAATGAACCAAAGATTTCTAACTTCCTAAATATGATTACTTTAAGCATACCAGTTTAAGAAGGGGAAAAGTTATAGAGAAAAGACATGCACCTGCACACACACACATAAAAACGTACACTCATTCATGCACGAACACACCCACACGCATACAAACACGCAAACATACATATAAAAACACACACAGAGAGACACACAAGCATGCACACAGTTTAAGAAGGGGAAAAGTTGTAGAAAAAAAAAAGCACAAGCAGGGAAGAGAGGGGAGGGATGCTTTAAATGGAGAGGGGACATGTTTGATCTGTTTGTTCACAAAGAGTTAAGCCCAGTGTTTTCAGGTGTTCTAATCACTTTTTGTTTTTACATGACATTTGTTAAAGTTCCCATGGCATGGTATAGTAGCGGCACTTTAAGTGGGCTTTCGGAGGCTTCAGGATGTTGTACCCCCAGGCGTTCTCAAAATTCACCCGGAAAACGCAGATTTGGCCTCTTAGAAGAAAGCCGCATTTCAGGGCTCTCTCCAGTGCCCTGTTTTCCTAATGAGAAGCAAGGAGGAGCGCGAGGGGTGTGTCATGGCTGAATGGGGGCGTGTCTGATTCTCTGTTTTGGCTCTGCGCATGTTAGCTGCCTGCTAATAGGAAAAAAAAAAATAGAAATGGCAGGTGAGCAAACCATCGTACCGTTCGCCTTCGACCCGGAATCGGACCCTGAAGCCGAGGCGCAGGCAGTTCAGCAACAAACTGCAGATCAGCAGCGCCTTCAGCAAAACGTCTCAGAATGGTGAGTTTGAAATGTTATGTCTGGAAACGTTTATGGTTAGGTCGGTCCGAACCACTGAGGTGCGCAGATATAGCAGTCGCTTAGCCTACGGTAGCCTAATTAGAGCAGAAATTAGTCACTACATCAGGACTACCTAAAATATTATTTTTGCTTACAAAACGTATAAGTTCCCAACTTATTTTGTAATGTGGGCACGTATTTGCAGTGCTAACATTAGTGAGTATGGCTGCTGGCATCTCCAGTCTCTACACCAAGTAACTTTCTCAATGTCGCCTTGCATTGTACAACAGTAACACTGCCAAAGTATTTCCCATAGTACACATTGCCAACATGTTATGAAAAACATCTGTAATAAACGCCGGCGGTGGGTAATTTCATGAAAATTGCAATTGCAATTACCCCCACAAACACTGTCCTGTTTGGCAAATGATTCTCCACCCAGTGTTGACATAAGGGGAGCGATTTATAACCAAGTTTGCTAGACAAAAAGGTTTACATGCTATAATATACAAAAAAACCATACCTCATCATATCCTGACCAGGTGCTGGATCCAAAGTGTAACTACACGAAGTTAAACTTATGCTACAGATTTCTGTGTACACCTTTTTAGCAGCCCGTCTTCACTGGGAACAGCCAGCTGTGCGTTGCCCATGTAGTTATACAGTAACCTATGGCATGCAAAAAACATGATAGTATTCTGACCAGCATGTAATTATTCTCCATGCTCACCTGTTAACTCATTTACTTGCCACTAAAGATGTTTCATTGTTATATTTGCCGGCATTACCTGAAAACAGAATATCATTACACTGCCTTTTTTTTTTAAATAATAGGTGTCAATGTGGAATTTGCGAGATAATGCCCACAGAAAGGGAGAATAGATGCTGCATGGAGATCCCTCAGGTAACACTGTAAACATTTCGAGCCACCTGTTCCTGAAATGACACTTACCATGTCTAGTTCTAATCTTTATTTGGTCACAGCACTACTAGGAGAAGTGGCGGCAGAGCCAGCATGTATGCTGGATCATCCAGGGTTTGAGCCGGTTTGTCTCAATGTATATTCGCTACAAACCGCTGGGCGAGTCTACAGGCACCATTTTGGCAGTTTACGCCTGAGAAGAACGCATCGTTAAGCGCTGTAAAATAATTACTCATAGCCACATACATAGAGTTTACAGTATACCCACCCAATAGAGCCTGATAATTCAACTATGCAGACAGTATGAAGAGTGTTTGTATATTTATTTACAAGACATTATTAAAACACAATCAAGAATAATCCATAGGAATATGTAAATATGTACAACATAGCAATAACAGAAGAACAACAACATTCTCTGCAAGTGTCATTTTTTTCTATCTGTTCTTCCAGGCGCTTCAGGTATTTGGCCTACAGGCAGTTCGTGGCGTGGTGCTGGGGCTTTTTAGGTCGCCGGATCAGAGTGGTCATTCCTGCCTGTGTGGTCCTGCGTATCCGTGCCGAGTACCCCGATGATGAAGAACACTGCACCGGGTTTAGACTGCCTCGCGTGTGAAAAATTAGGTCCATCAGGACATCCACATACCCTTTCACACAGAACATTCATACACACTGTACATGCACAACATTTGTATATTTCAGTTAGTCATTTGTACATTTCAATGTTTATTTATATATTTATATTTGTTCTATATATATTTATGTTTGTTTAGATTTCTATTTCTCACATTTTTTGTATTCCTATTTGTTGGAATTAACCTCAGTAAATTTGATAAAGGCAAAAGTAGTTGGACTTGAATTCTTGAACTTTTGAGGTCTTACCAAAGGTTGGCTTAGTCTTTTGACGTTTGACTGTGCACTCTCCCTTCTTGGATTTGGGAAAGGAGATTTTGAAGAGAGGTACACCGTCTGCTGTCTGGACCTGTGGTCGGTTCGCATTTTCATTAAAGTGGATCGCCGCCAAGTACAGTCTGAAAGTACAAGAAACAATGTGTAAACGGTGTTTCCCACAGAATTTTCATTTGTCATGGTGGTGGGGGTTAGCTGGTAGAGACACATGTATCATCATGGGAGAGCATATGAAAAGCTCTTTTCCAAAATGCTATAAAAGCTATTCTCATTACTTTTTTTAAATCTGATTTCAAGCATCAGGAAAAGTGCTATTAGCTGAGATTTACATAACATGTTGAAACATTTAAATGCTGCTTTTAATGGTAGTAACAAATAAAACAACATTTTTGAAAGAAGGTATAAAACATTTTGGAAAAAGCTTTTCATATATTGTGAAGTTTCATAGGAACTATGATCTGAAAACCCCCTAAAAGTATACATTTTTTGGTAAATCAAATATAAATTACATTCACAATCTTTTCAGGGGACCTGGTCTAGGTGTTTTGTGCCTTATAGTGCTGGAGAAACCCGGCTCAATAATGACATTTCAGACAACAAAAACTTTCAACAACTACAAGGTAAAACATCTCACCTGCAAAGCATTCCAATATAGAGAAAGACAACATTCTTCGGTGTGGCTGCAGTCCTAGTGACAATGGGGTCAGTCTGGCAGGCAGCATCCCTGGTCCGGGATGTCCGGACGTGAGCACTTGATGTGCTGGCCAGTGAAGAGTGAACCTGATGCAGACAGAGAGCACACATCTCATGGTTCGAAAGCCGAGCATTACACTCGTGATAAACTGACGAGTCACGACAGATTTGAAGTCAAAACTGTGTTCGAATTGACAGATACATAATGGTGTATGTTCGAGGGTAGTCAGCAAACGTTTGCTAAACATCCTTCACCTAGCCACAACACCCGATCGCATATCACACACGAAAGACGCAGAAACGACTCGACGTTAAAAAAAAAAAAAAAAGGTCACCAAACCATAACAAATGCTTTCAAAATATAAAGTCACCAATCTAAAGAAAGGCTTACAAAATATGAATTGTTATCGTCGGGCGTCATTTTCCGTGTAACAGACGTATCTAGCCGCAGAACATAACTAGACTTGCTTACCTAAGTATTCATGCTTTATGTAGTCCCCTACACGTAAGATACTTGGTCAAAAGACAAATGTCTTGTTTTACAACCAATTTTCCAAATCTAACCAGTTTAACAGAGTATTGGTTTTGTAGCGCAGTGTAGGTTTCATGGATAAATACCTCCACAGCTAATGTTGGCTAGTTAGCTGTCACCCATAAAGTGCTAGCGGCTAGCAAATAATTATGACTTACTTGATCGGTGTGGGTAGCTGATGGACCGGCAAGGCTTGGCACTGATCCAGGCTTCAACTTCAGGTGTAGGGAAAAACCTGCCCTGTACTGTCCCAAGTTGTGAAATCATTCCTCTGAAATGTGTCGCGCAAACACTGACGCTCTTTGGAACATGCATGGGCACCCGTCCCTCATAAATGAAATTAGCCATTCCGTTTTCAAAGGGACAGAGGGTGGAAGCGGAAATATATTCTTCTCTTCATCTTCACATCCTGGCACAGTACATTTCGCATGGTAAAGTCGTTTGGAAGCCATTGCTGTATCTTCTGTGACTGTCTTCAGTCGTGGCGAGTCTCGGTCTACTCCACATGAGTTGGGCGGGTAAGATCCAGGTAGTTTACCAGCAGTGGGTGGAGACAGAGGGCGTGGCGGAGAGAGGGGGTGGGAAATTTTGATGAGCTCTATCCTGGCATGACGTCATACCAGGAGCCTTGAGTCAACGAGACACTTGGAGGCGCTCTGTTCAAAACACGGAGGAAATGCTGGACTGCTCAGTGAATACATTTCGCAATTTCTACTCACTGGGGTGACTTAAGGAGGCTAGAGAAACTCATTTTAAGGCTCAAAAACCTCTGAAAGTGAAATTTTCATGCCATGGGACCTTTAAAAAAATCTCATGGCCAGTAGGCCACATACAAATACAAGTTGAAAGAAAATGACAAGGATGAAAAGAAAATGTGTAATGTGTGAAGTGATGGGAGATGCTTTAACCCATTGACGCCGGATGTTGCTTAGCGCAACATTGCCCCTCGCGCCGGTTGTTGCGTAGCGCAACATTGTCCCTAACGCCGGTTGTTGCGTAGCGCAACATTGTTCATTTATCATTATTTTCAAGACGCATGCAGCATGTAATGCACAATAATTGGTTCAAATACACACGAGGTGGGTGTTTTCGATTAGCCTGTTCTGCAATAGTGCGTTTGTAGCTAATTTGACAGCTCGGCTACAATGGCTGCGGTTAACGAGACATACTGTGACAGCGATGGAAGTGATGTGGAGTTGGCGCGGCCACACACCATCCAACTCGAAGTGGAGTCCCGTGTCAAAGCAGGAATATCTTTCATCGGTCTCTGCCTAACTTTTGGAATAATCAAACTACCAACTCGCCGGGATTACTGGAGGCAGAGCAAGTGGCTGTATCAGACAAATGTAGCCCGAGTGATGGCACGAGATCGTTAAGACATGATGTAATTATTTATTCTTGCGCTGCATTCTGACGACTTCTCATTCTTATTTGAGTGGCGTTGCCCTTATGTCAAAAAAAAGAGAGCCCGGTGCGAATTACTGCAGTATGACAACTATGATGTTTTAGAAGTCGCGTCACTGAAGTATACAGTATAACTGCACAATGCAAGATATATTGCAGGTTTTTTTTTATCATTCATTATTATTGCTGATATTATGATTATGATTTAGTTATAGTATAGTAACAGTATAGTAATAGTAGTATAATAAATAGCAGCATTGGGTATTATCCTGAATCATAAAGCAAAACTACATGAACCAAATGTCCAACATTGATAAAAAAAAAAGTAATACAATCCAGCCAGCGAAAATTTTTTAAATTTTTCTTAGGTGTTTTCAATGAATTGTTTTTAGTTAAAAAAACCCTCAGGCATTGGGGACCTTTTCTAAAAACTGGCTTAGGCATTGAGCAGCCTTTTTTGCAGGTGCTTTAGGCGCCAATGGGTTAAAGGGGGAAGGGACATACTTGCCAATACATATTCTTTTGTTCAAAAGAGTTAAGCTCAATGTTTTAAGGTGCTCTTGTACATTCTGCTGTACTGCTGTTACAGCCAAACATTTTGAATAATATAAACAATTTGATTTTCAAACTTTTGACTGATTTCTTTAATAACTACATTACACAATACTTTTACTTTCAGTACTTGAGTAGTAATTTTAAAAATAAACTACTTGCAATACTTTAGTACAAAACATGTTTAATACTTTAGTACTTCCACTTAAGTACGGTGCTTAAAGAGCACTTCTACTTCTACTCAAGTCACTTTTTTGATAGAGTACTTGTACTTCAACTCAAGTCTGAATCACTAGTACTTTATACATGTATGCTTGTGACAGACTAACCTTACAAGCTGACAAAATATGCCTTAGAGTTGCAGTACCTGAACATAACGAACATAACGGGTCTCCATTTACCCAGAGTTTTAGGTCCTGGTTTAACCGCTCCGACTGCCCATTGGTTTGAGGATGGTGGCCCGAGGTCAGACTAACTGTGACGCCCAAGAGTTGGCAGAACGCCTTCCAAAACTGTGCCACGAACTGCGGGCCCCGGTCAGACAGGACATTCCTGGGAAATCCAAAAACTCGACAAACCTGAGACATGAGCACCTCTGCAGTCTCTTTGGCGGAGGGAATTTGTGACAATGGGATGAACCGCACCATCTTGGAGAAGCGGTCTACTACTGTAAGTACAACAGTATTACCCTCAGAGGGTGGTAATCCCGTCACAAAGTCGAGAGAAATGTCAGACCAGGGCCGCTGTGGCACAGGAAAGGGCTGAAGCAGTCCCGCACTGGGGACGCTCTTGCTCTTGTTCTGCTCACAGGTTGTGCAGGCTGCCACATACTCACAGACATCATTCCTCATAGACGGCCACCAAAACCTCTCACGAACCCGAAACAGCGTTCTGCGGAAACCAGGATGACAGGAGATAAGAGAAGAGTGAGCCCAGGAAATCACAGGACCCCAAAGGTCAGGGGTGACGAATAACTTGTTGGGCGGTACCTTAGGAGGAATCTGAATTCCCTGATTAGCTCTCTTGACCCGCTCTTCAATTCCCCAGGTGACACAACATAGGTCTCGGGGATAATGGTCCCAGACTCAATAACGTTGCATTCCCCTTTAAACAGTCTAGACAGGGCATCGGGCTTAATGTTCTTGGAGCCAGGACGATAAGATATGGTGAAATTAAAACGGGAGAAGAAAAGAGCCCACCTGGCCTGTCGAGGGTTCAGTCTTTTTGCGGTCCTGATGTACTCAATGTTCTTGTGGTCGGTCCAGACCAGGAATGGTTGTTCTGCCCCCTCCAACCAATGCCTCCACTCCTCCAATGCCAGCTCGATGGCCAGAAGTTCTTGGTCCCCAACATCATAGTTCCTCTCAGATGACGAAAACCGGCGAGAAAGGAAAGCACATGGGTGGAGCTTGTCGTCCTTCCCAGAACGCTGAGAAAGAACTGCCCCTGCTCCTAAATCAGAGGCATCCACCTCCACGACGAACTGCCGCGTGGGGTCAGGCAAGGTCAACACAGGAGCAGAGACAAAGCTACTCTTAAGCTTCAAAAAGGCGGACTCCGCCTGTGGGGACCAGAGGAATTGCACCTTGGAAAAGGGTTAGAGCATGCAAAGGGGAAGCAATGCGGCTGAAATTGCGGATAAATTTCCTATAGAAGTTAGCAAACCCAAGGAACCGTTGGACCTCTTTTCTGGAAGTGGGTGAGGGCCACTCCTGCACTGCCCGAACCTTCTCAGGATCCATGCCAACCCTCCCCTCAGACACAACAAATCCCAAATAAGAAACAGTGGATACATGAAATTCACATTTCTCAGCCTTGACAAATAGTTGACACCTTAATAACTGTTCTAAAACCTGTCTGACATGTCTCTTGTGAGTCCCTATATCTGGAGAGAAAATCAGAATGTCATCAAGATAGACAAAAACAAACTTGTTCAAATAATCACGAAGAACATCATTAACCAATGACTGAAATACAGCAGGGGCATTAGTGAGTCCAAAAGGCATAACTAAATATTCATAATGTCCGGTGGGAGTGTTAAAAGCAGTCTTCCACTCATCCCCCTCCTTGATGCGAACAAGATGATAGGCGTTACGCAAGTCTAATTTAGTAAATACCTTGGCCCCCTGGAGGAGCTCAAACCCAGAGGCGATGAGAGGAAGAGGGTACCTGTTCTTAACTGTGATGTCGTTAAGGCCACAGTAATCAATGCAGGGCCGCAGAGTCTTGTCCTTCTTCCCCACAAAGAAGAAACCCGCTCCGGCAGGTGATGACGACGGCCGGATGATCCCAGACTTGAGAGCTGCACCGATATAATCCTCCATGGACGTTCAGGTCCCGACAGGGAGTACAAACGACCACGAGGAGGTGTGGTGCCAGGAAGCAATTCTATGGAACAATCATATGGACGGTGAGGAGGAAGAGAAGTAGCTCTTGTCTTGTTGGATACCTGCTTAAGATCCAGGTAGCAGGGAGGCACAGAGGACAGATCCGGAAACTCCTCGTCGACCTCCTCAGGTAAAGAGGGATCTCCCTTCAAGTTGGATTCTGCTGGACCCGAAAAACACTGTGTATTACAGTTGCTAGCCCATGACAGAATCGTGCTGGAGGACCAGTCAATATGAGGGTTATGAAGGGTTAACCAGGGAAATCCTAGGACAAGTGAGTGTTGGGGGGCATCAAAAACGTGAAAAGTAATCCGCTCTGTGTGAGAATCGGGAAAGGTTAGAGTCACTGGAGAGGTGCAGTGAGTTACCATGTACATCACATGCCCATCTAAGGCGGTGGCAGGCACGGGAGAGTCTAGAGGGACAAACGAGAGATTAAGTCTTTTGGCTAAGTTAATGTCCATCAGGCTAGCATCAGCACCAGAGTCAATGAGAGCAGAATGAGGAATAGTTTGAGAATCAGAGGAGAGAGTCACTTGAGAGAATTGTCGGACAGATCTGTTCCTACTGGAAGAGCTACATACCAGCACCGAAGCCTGATGAGTCGACCCACTGCGCCGTATAGGGCAATTCGCCAGGAAATGCCCCAGTTGAGCACAGTAGATGCACCTTCCCTCGTTGCGTCTACGAAGGCGTTCCTCAGGAGAAAGCCGAGTGCGTCCGATCTGCATGGGCTCCGATGTGTCACTGCTGGTGGTGGTCGTAGGTGGGAGAGCCGAAGCAGAAGCATGTCGAGGTGGAGAGCTCCGGGATGAATAGACGGCGGGGTACCGGCCCGGGAGGAAACTCCTGGTCCGGTCACGATCCAACATTCTCTTGTCTATTTTAGCAGCCAGGGAAATTAATGCGTCTAGCTCAGAGGGTAGGTCTAAAGGAGTTAACAAGTCTTTGATGCGGTCAGAAAGACCATTAAAGAAAGCATCCCCCAAAGCGGGCTGATTCCAACCACTGTCGGCTGCTAGCGTTCTAAATTCGACAGCAAAGTCCATAACACTGCGTCTACCTTGAAGCAACGTAACTAGGGCCTTAGCAGCCTCTCGACCGGGAATAACAGTCTGAAATATTTGGAAAAAGGTTTTTTCAAATAATGACAGAGAGTTGCAGATGGCTGAGCGGCGATTCCACTCAGCCGTGGCCCAGTCCTTGGCCCGACCGGACAAAAAGGAAATCACGTAGGCTATCTCGCTGCGATCGGAGGTGAACGCTGCTGCCTTAAACTCAAAATGGAGTTCACATTGAGTAAAAAATGGTCTACAGTCGCCAGACTCACCAGAGAACCTCTCGGGGTTAGATAGCTGCAAGTGAGCCGATGCAGGGGAGGTGCGCGGGCCACCGCGTTCCGGCTGAAGGAGCACGGTGGGTTCCCCTTGATGCTGACCGACCCTCAAGTCGCTTAACTGGGTGGCCAACGTGGCAATCGCCGCCTCTTGGCGTTTGTTGGAGTCAGCTAGCTCCTGCCTTAAGGAGGCCATTTGTTCCTCCTGCATGCGGAGCCACTGGGCTTGGGTCTTTAGCGCCTCCCGGAAAGAATCTGGTGCTGCGGGGTCCATGGTCCTGGTCAGATTGTACTGTCAGGATCAAACAGACAGTGTACCCACAGAGCAGACCAGAGGCAGACGAGGTAGGCGTAAGGGAGTTTATTCCAAGTCGGTACACGTGAAGGCAGTCAGTAAAGGCAAAGGTACAAAATCGCTAGGCAAAAAGGGATATCCAGAGAACAAGCAAAAAGTCGAAATAACCAGGAATGTAATATATCACGAGGGAATAAATCACCGGAAAGCTACCAAAAATACGCAGACAATCTGACGAAGACACACTGGGGAGCAAAGGTATAAATAAACAGGACACAGGTGAAAACAATGGACAATCACACACAGCGGGAGTCAAGAAACCTAAAGTGACGCACAACAGGAAGTGAGGAAAAAATAAAACAGGAAACTGACAAGACTATCAAAATAAACAATGAACAGACAAGACAGACCCTGACACTTAAGCATCTAGGAACACCTAGCCACTTCCTACTATAAAAACTAACTAATCTTTCCATTTTTTCTACAACAGATAATGGAATCTCATACACAGACAGTGGCCACATCAACCTAGGAAACAATCCAAACTGCAGACACCACGGCTTCAATTTTCCTGGAAGCTCTGATTTATCTATTCTATCTAGTCCCTCAGCAACATCTTTCCGAAACTGCACTGCCTGCTCTCCATCATTCATGTCTGCCTGGTACCACCTGCCTAAACTCTTTACTGCCTTTTCCCTAATTATTGGAATGTTTTCTTCATCTAATACAAACTTTTGATCACTCAATTTCCCTCTACTTATTGAGATTTTACTTCTAGACTTAGTAGGTTTGATTTTCATACCAGCCCACTTTAGATTTTTATTAAGTCTCTCAAGTATTCTCTTCATACATGGCACTGTTGTAGTCACCAACGTCATATCATCCATGTATGCCCTAATTGGTGTAAGGCGCATGCCATCCTGACGTCTCTCTCCACCTACAACCCACTTGGAAGCTCTAATAATTATCTCCATTGCTATTGTAGATGCTAATGGAGAAATCGTACACCCTGCCATAATGCCTTAGGCACAGTCTAATATCCTGAAAATATGCTCTTACTAAGTTAACAACTATTACGGGCACTCTAAAATACTCAAATGCTTTCCAAATAAGGCTATGTGGCACTGAACCAAATAAATTTGCTAGATCCAGAAATATAACATGCAAGTCTTTTATCTCAATCTTGGCTGTCTGAATCCGATGCCAAATCATGCTAGTGTGCTCTAAACACCCTGCGAAACCTGGTATTCCTGCCTTCTGCACAGTAGTATCTATTAAGCTATTATTTTCTAAATAACTAGCTAATCTCTGTGCAACTAAACTAAAGAAAATCTTCCCCTCTACATTTAGGAGAGAGATCATCCGGAACCGACTCAGGTCCGAGGACTCTTTGTCCTTTGGAATAAGAACGCCTCCTGCCCTACACCATGCTCTAGGAATAACCTGTTTCTCCCATTCTATTCTAAGTTGCGTCCACAAAAACCTTAGGACATCAGGTGCACTTTTATAAACCCGGTAGGGGAGTCTATTTGGCCCTGGGGCCGACAAAGCCTTTGCACGCCTGACTACCTCCTCAACCTCTTTTCACCTAGGTGGTCTAACATCCATCTTATGAGCGATTTCTCCTAATGGTGGCATGTCAGGTGGAAGGCCTACTCTACGCTGCTCAAGATCTGAATATGTATTTCTTAGATACTCTTCCACCTCTGAATTTTTTGCCTTAATCTGCCCTCCCTTTTCCTGGTTAAACAATCCTTTAACAAACTTGAACGGGTCCCTGTAAAACGCAGTCCCTACATATTCGTTCTTCTTTCTCTTTTTCCTATTCAGCCCTTCTGCTTCTCGATTCTACCTGCAAAACATTAATTCCCTCCCTCTCTTCTTCTGTAGCTCTTTTCTTAAATTTCTTCTTTCCTTAACCAATTTCTCCATCTCTTTTTGCTGTCTAGACTTGACTAAATGTACTCTTTCAACTCTCTTTCTATTTTGCACCCCAAATCTTTCTACACCATAGGAGTAAATTATATCTCCCTTCTCTAGCCAATCGCTCGCATTTCCTTCTAACCTACCTAATATTATCGAAAAATCTTGACTGCCTCCCATTCTTTATTGCTATTTGCCCTAGGCCACTTAACTCTAGCATTCTGCTCTCTATATCTGGCCTATTCACCTCAGTATCAGCTGCATCCCTTCTTAGAACCTCCTCCTCCACCTCCGTAGCTGTGTTATTGATATCCTTCGGAATGGGGTTTTCTACCTGCCGCTGGACTTCATCCGACTTACTTGATTGACTTCTTAAAAAGTACTGATCGATACGGCCACACTGCCCTTATTTTACCACACATGTCCTTCTTCCCTGATGCATTTTAAGGCCTCTAACTGATGTTACTTTCTGCTAGCCACATGGACAAACCTGGAGCATATTTCCTTCTAGCCTACCACTTTTATTTACGCTCTCTCTAATCTGAGAACTATTCTGGCCAGTTCAAGCTCAAGAGAATAGGTCCGTCCCGCTATCCTTTACTGAGTCTCCACCTCGTTGTCATGTTCATTTCAGTGTCAGTTACCATGTAGTCTGCCTGTGAGTCATCTTCTGCCCCTGCTTTTGCTGACTCTAGGGGTATTCTCTTTAATCTACTTGTAGCTTATGCTGGTTGTAACAAAGCTGCTAGGCCTCGCTACCGCTACCATGGATTGCTAGCCCATGGCAGCACCTTTGGGGTCTTTGCCTCCTGTCAGCTGTGTTTCCAATCTGTCTTGGTCTTTCCCTTGTTGTCAGCTGCCCTATTCACAACAGTCACTAGCTAGGCTAGATTTGGGTTTAAGGTAAACACAAGAAACTTGTGCTAAAGAAAAAAAAAAAAAAAGGACCAGACTCATTGAATAATTAACTATACTCCCTATATAGATCGGTGAGCAGTGCTGACCAACATGTCATTGGGGTCATCAGGTGGGAACCTCCTTTCATCAGTGTTTCTGAGAATGGAACCCAGTGGGAGAAGATACAAAGAAAATAAAAGAGGGCCCAGCACTGAACCCTGTGGAACCCCACATGGGAGAGGAGCAGCGGAAGATACGGAGTCACCAAGGTTGACACAGAATGTCCGATGCGACAGGTAGGACCGAACCATTCCAGCGCCGAGCCCAATACAACCATGTTAGAGTCAGGCTACCCACAATGCAATGCTTTAAAAGGGGAAAGCCTTGCTGGTAATTTTTAATTATAAGAAGCATTATCTAATTTAGGTCAAATCATTACTACAGTAGTTAAATGGGTATTTGCTGTACACCAATGCTATGCTGGCAAATTTTGAGTGATGGTCTCTCAGCTGCAACACGTAAGCAGATAAGGGTCATCTGTTTACAGAAAGCCATTCCAGATGACAATATCTTAATACCAAGGCACTATACAGTGCCTTGCGAAAGTATTCGGCCCCCTTGAACTTTTCAACCTTTTGCCACATTTCAGTCTTCAAACATCCATCCATTATCTATACCGCTGAATCCGTCAGTCGGGTCGCGGGGGGCTGGAGCCTATCCCAGCAGTCAATGGGCGAGAGGCAGGGTACACCCTGGACAGGCCGCCAGTCCATCGCAGGGCCACATAGAGACAAACGAGACAAACAACCATGCACGCTCACTCCTAAGGACAATTTAGAGATGCCAATTAACCTAACATGCATGATTTTTTTTTTGGACAGTGGGAGGAAGCCAGAGTACCCAGAGAGAACACACGCATACACGGGGAGAACATGCAAACTCCACACAGAAAGGCCCCAGCTGGGTGTTGAACCTGGAACCTTCTTGCTGTGAGGCGACAGTGCTAACCACCAGCCCCACGTCTTCAAACATAAAGATATAAAATTTGAATTTTTTGTGAAGAATCAACAACAAGTGGGACACAATCGTGAAGTGGAATTAAATTTATTGGATGTGTCAAACTTTTTTAACAAATAAAAAAAGTGGGGCGTGCAATATTATTCAGCCCCTTTACTTTCAGTGCCGCAAACTCACTCCAGAAGTTCAGTGAGGATCACTGAATTATCTAATGTTGTCCCAAATGACTGATGATGATAAATAGAATCCACCTGTGTGTAATCAAGTCTCCGTATAAATGCTCCTGCTCTGTGATAGTCTCAGGGTTCTGTTCAAAGCGCAGAGAGCATCATGAAGATCCAAGGAACACACCAGGCAGGTCCGAGATACTGTTGTGGAGAAGATTAAAGCTGGATTTGTATACAAAAAGATTTCCCAAGCTTCAAACATCCCAAGGAGCACTGTGCAAGCAATCATATTGAAATGGAAGGAGTATCAGACCATTGCAAATCTACCAAGACCCGGCCGTCCCTCTAAACTTTCATCTCTAACAAGGAGAAGACTGATCAGAGATGCAGCCAAGAGGCCCATGATCACTCTGGATGAACTGCAGTGATCTACAGCTGAGGTGGGAGAGTCTGTCAATAGGACAACAATCAGTCGTTCACTGCACAAATCTGGCCTTTATGGAAGAGTAGCAAGAAGAAAGCCATTTCTCAAAGATATCCATAAAAAGTCTCATTTAAAATTTGCCACAAGCCACCTGGGAGACACACCAAACATGTGGAAGAAGGTGCTCTGGTCAAATGAAACCAAAATCGAACTGTTTGGCCACAATGCAAAACGATATGTTTGGCGTAAAAGCAACACAGCTCATCACCCTGAACACATCATCCCCACTGTCAAACATGGTGGTGGCAGCATCATGGTTTGGGCCTGCTTTTCGTCAGCAGAGACGGGGAAGATGGTCAAAATTGATGGGAAGATGGATGGGTTCAAATACAGGACCATTCTGGAAGAAAACCTGTTGGAGTCTGCAAGAGACCTGAGACTGGGATGGAGATTTATCTTCCAACAAGACAATGATCCTAAACATGAAGCCAAATCTACAATGGAATGTTTTACAAATAAACGTATCCAGGTGTTGGAATGGCCAAGTCAAAGTCCAGACCTGAATCCAATCAAGAATCTGTGGAAAGAGCTGAAGACTGCTGTTCACAAACACTCTCCATCCAACCTCACTGAGCTCGAGCTGTTTTGCAAGGAAGAATGGGCAAGAAATTCAGTCTCTCGATGTGCAAAACTGATAGACATACCCCAAACGACTTGCAGCTGTAACTGCAGCAAAAGGCGGCAAATATTGCACGCCCCACATTTCAGTTTTTTATTTGTTAAAAAAGTTTGACACATCCAATAAATTTCATTCCACTTGTCCCATTTGTTGTTGATTCTTCACAAAAATGTTTAATTTAATATCTTTATGTTTGAAGCCTGAAATGTGGCAAAAGGTTGAAAATTTCAAGGGGGCCAAATACTTTCGCAAGGCACTGTACAAGGCAAAAATCTGCTAAACTGAGGAATGTAAAATTCAAAGCATATTTTGTTAACACTTTGTACTGATTACATAATTTCAATTTTATATAAGGATATAAAACAGGATATAAAACAGCTGAAATAAGACCCGGAGTGAAATTGTGTCTCTAAACATTTCACTGGTGCAACAGTGTGCCATCGGGGATATTAGGTTATCTGGCCTTAAGGACAATCAACATTTAAAGATTTTTCAGTTTCAAGTTAGTTTCAGAACAGAAGCAAGGACTTTGACATCTACTGGGATTTCATATTTAAGGTTAGATGAGAAACTCTGCTATCTGAGCTAGATTCTTGTTGATCTGGTCCAAATGTATTCACATGATAGTCTCTAAAGCCCTATTCGGACGGGACTAGTTCAATGGGGGGACGTATGGTAATGTTGGTTAACCAGACGACGCCAGGGAGAAGAAATGACCAATTCGGACGAGACAAGAAATCCCTGTAATATTCCTCTAACATGGGAGGAGTTGTTGGTTACGCACAACCGTCACATCCTGGATGCTATGCACGTCTTCATTTCACTTCCGTACATGCGTGCTTGCAAGCAGCGCTTCATCCAGAACCTCCATGTTTGCAAACAGACACACCTAATTGTTTCTCTCTTTAAAAGGATGTGACGACATATTCCGTACTTATTACCGAAGGTCGCAATCGCACGGGATTAGTATTACCTATGGTAGATACTCCGAACCATTTCACAGGAGGTAGAATTCTCGGCAAAGTTTACCGACATACTCCGCTATCTTTACTGACATGGCGCGTTCGGACGGGACTAGATTTCCCGGTTATTATTACTTTACCCCAGGTCCCCCCATTGAACTAGTCCCGTCCGAATAGGGCTTTACTATCTCACTCAAGAACAAAGAATGGTTGAAAGCATTCTAGTGTATTTGAATACAGAACAATACTTGAACCAGTGTTGTGTAATGGAAATGCAGTGGATTAATTGTAGGTATCAGTAAACACCTGAACACCTGCAAGCTCTGCATCACTACCCTGATAAATTAACAGCCGCAATGCAGATCCATCCACTACAGCTCAGCACAGTTAATTTATCCAGAAAGAGTGGAGGCCATTTTGTAATGGCTTCATTCATCAAAGACTACATCCAGAAGGAGGGTCGCTGCTTCGTCCCAAGAGGACGACACAATCGGATGGGAAATAGACAGGAATGTAGAAAGTAAGAAAAAAGCAAAGAACCAAAAAAGAAAGAAACAAGAGTATTGAAATCCTAACAGGAAGTGGCCACAGAAACCATTTTTGCTTATTTTGTTTGTTTCATCGCACAGGGTAGGGAAGCACCTTCTTTCATCCCTTTTCACAATTACTTTCTCCTCTCTTTGCTAACTCTTCATCCATCTTTTAATCAACCTGTCTTTGTCTTTACTTTCACATGACTTCTTTTTTATTTTGCTCTGCTAACTGTGAATAGCCTATAAATTAAAAAAAAGTTCCTTATTTGCTTTTATCATTTCCAATTTTGTTCCATCATATTACGTTTGACTAATTCCTCATCACCCATATTTGTTTCCCCATAGTTTTGTCTTCATGTCTGAGGTCAGTTTAGGATTTAACATATCCCAAGGAATCACTCTAAACACCTGAACATTTAGATAGAATAGACAGAATATCATAATTTATCATTTAAAGTTAAAACAATGATCTAATAACTAATATTATGAGTGATATTATATTAACTTGTAAAAAAAAAGCAGTTAACTGGAATTAATACATTTCTAAGTATACCTGTAAAGTTTCACATGCGTTTACCTCTCACTTGTAATTTTTGTTGGATCATTTTCCCTTAAGAAATTAGATGCTTAAATATATACATTTTATCTTTATTTAAATGAAAACCCGGATTTTGATCATGTTTATGTAGTAATAATGATTTACAGCAGCAAAAATAACTAAAGAAAAGGTAAGCGGGCAACGTAGATACAAATTGATATAATATTCAACATGCAGCATCAGTGTAAAGGTTACTGAGAGCAACACGGAGCTACGAGTTTGTTAATATGTATGACATTATGAGCAAGCTTTAATAATATCTGAAAAGCTGGTTTTAAGGTTATGTAAAGAAAAAAATTCCTGTGCCTGCCAACAAAGAAATCTCTTAATCTCTTAGTATTCAGCTCTATTTCATTTTGTACATTAAATTATGTTTTAGAGTTAATTGTAAAAGGTTAAATTTGCTCATTTACTAATAATCTCCGGTCACTTACCCAGTTTTTCCAAAACATATTTTCACGTCATCATCACAGATTATCAGGTGTAGGCTGATGATGAACAAAAGTACACAAAAGTAAAACATAAAAAATGTATCTACTTAAAATTAACAATACAGTAATGGACAAAGAAAAAAAGCTATGCAAATACTTTCTGAAGTGAAAAATCATATACAAGTCAGCTGAATCATATCCAATCACAATGAGGACTGCGCCCAATTTTCTGCTTCAGTAAGTCTTTCAAGTAGCATGGCAAAATAATAGTGAATACATTGGATGTAGTTGAATAATAAAAAAAATTATACCTATCAAGAAAGTAAATATACAGCTTCTAAGACCTTGCAGCCCTTTTTTTAAAATTTTTTTAAATTGTTGTATTTTATTGCTTTCGCTGTTCTTTTATTGTTTTTATTTGTTTTTACTTATTCTTCTCTTTATTTATTACCTGTTTTAAAGCACTTTGGTACATCGTAAGGATTGTCTGTAAAGGGCTGTATAAATAAAATACATTTACATTTACATTTACAACAGCCTTCACTTTTTTAACAACTTTATTAACTTAATTAACTTTATTGTTAATATCTAACTAACAGCAGACACTCCTGTGTATCACTGAGAATCCAAGCAGGTTTACTTTGAGCTTTTCAGAGATATTCAGTGAATAAAAACAGGAAGCTGCTGACGAGTCTCTGAGCACAGAAAACAGGTCGCAGTGCTCTCACATTGAGTCTACTGCCGAAAATATCCTCCCAAGGCTGCAGAGCATGTTCAAACCAGCTCTAATCACTGACAGCACAAATTTTAACCTGTTCAGCTCCAACAACAAAAACTTCAACTGCAGCACCTTGAGTATCACTTGAACAGAAATAGTTTATTTTAGTAGCTCCATCAGTGTAAACCCTGAACAGGGTTTATGCTGTAATTTTTAGTCCCTGACACTGTAAAGAACTGTCATGATTTGGGATATCTTCTGTCACGATATCTTTTAATTTATCTGGACTGTTGCTTGTTTTTAAATTCATTTAAATTATTTTATTTGTTTCTCTTTATATTCTTTTATGTATTTTTAATGCTTCTTCCACTCCCTGCTGCAATGCTTTTATTTTATGCAAAGCACTTTGAATTGTTTTGTACATGAAATGTGCTAAACAAATAAATTTGATTTGATTTGATGATTTACTTAAATGAGAAAAGGAAAAATAGATGAGATAATGTTTTTGTTCTTTACAAATAGTCATATATTTGTGAGATACTATGAAAATATGCCTTAGCAAGCTTGAGTTTGAGTAAGTTTTTTAACATTTAGAGTATCATGAATATCAAAATTGCTGTATCTTAGGATGAGCAGTGTATGACCAGGCTTCAGATTGACCTCCTTGTCAACACTCAATGTGAGTCATGCAGGGATAAACAACTTTTTGTACCCATGCTATATCATACTATAGAAGCATGAATATTATCTTCTCTCAGTCTGAGGACATATGCTGTGGATGGGTTACTGCTGATTTCAGTACACGACAAGTTAAGAAGACAGGATGAAACACAAATAACCTCTTTCTGTATTCCTAATACAGTACAACTATGTACTGTATAGTACATCAAAATTGCCCTGTTAAATGTCAGTGTTGTAGCAGCTTTTCACACAATTTACAAAAAGCCACTTTTTTTACTTAAGTACACAGCTAAGTATATACAATAATAAATCAATTTGTGTACTAGTTAGTGGTTATATAGAGTTTATATTTATAAGACTAGTTTTTTTTTCGTCGAGAGAACCTGTTACATTCCCGATACAGTTGGATTGAGTGGAGTTGAATAGGTATTTGCAGCCCTTAAATACGGGCTTTTTTCAACAAAGAGCCATGTATGCTTGGGACTGGGGTTATGGAGACCAAGCAGACCAACTTAAATATTGTGACCAGAGCCAGTGTAGTGTTTAGTCTGTTTCATTTGATAGGGAGAAACAGAAAAATGAGTTGCAACATGGATATGAGGTCAAAGCAGTAGTGGGCTCAATGCTTCTCTTATTATCATTCGGTGTAATGTTTTACTGCCAGTCACATCTGTGAGTGTGGCATTCCCAATCATGTTTACAGCTGAAAGTTTAAGCAGTGTCTGCAGCTATCTTTATCAACATGATTGGATTTGCATTCATAAATGTTATTCATTCATTTTTGATGAGCTATAATTTGTTTTGAAATAGTAAATGTCTCGGGCTGCACAGTGGTGGTTAGCCCCGTTGCCTCACAGCAAGAGAGTTCCAGGTTCAACTCCTGGCTGGGGCCTTTCTGTGTGGAGTTTGCATGTTCTTCCCGTGTATGCGTGCGTTCTCTCTGGGTACTCCGACTTCCTCCCACCGTCCAAAAACATGCATGTTAAGTTAATTGGTTTCTCTAAAATTGTTCTTAGAAGTGTGTGTGGTTGTGTGTCTTGTTTGTCTCTGTGTGGCCCTGTGATGGACTGGCGACCTGTCCAGGGTGTACCCTGCCTCTCGGGATAGGTTCCAGCCCCCCCCGCGACCCGACCGACGGATTAAGCGGGTATAGAAAATGGATGGATGGATAGTAAATGTCTCACTTTCAACATTTGATGTTTTTATGCTCCATTGTGAAAAATAATGATTTCATTTAGTTTTTATTTACATTTTACACAGTGACACCAACACTTTTGGATTTGTGGTTGTGGCAAAAGAAATCCACAGAGGCCGTAGAGTAGAGTTTTTGTTTAGTTTCTCTGCAGATTTGGCAGCTGGTTGTCTGTTTTTTGGTTTTACTTGTATATTTGTTTTTGTTGCCTTCTTGTATCTGTTGTGTCTTTTTCTCCTTTCTGGTCTCTTCACTCTCCCCCTTTCTTTGTTCCCCTTGTCAGGTTCAGCATTAATACATCATTTTATACGATTAAACGATTAAAAGAAACAAAACTTAAGCATCCAGTGGAGCTTTATATCCATGAAGCTCCCTTCCCTTAAAGCAAACATGTTTGGCACAACACGGCATTCAGACCATCGCTCTGCTTACCATGATGCTGGACAGGACAGGGTATTAAAAAAAAACAGAGAAAAGAAACAATCTTAGCACCAAAGAGCCTGCACCTTTTCTGTTGACAGATTTTTCTGCTGAATTGGTGAATTGCAAGAAGTCAACACTGATGTAAGGAAAAACCTAATATCTGAGAATATTCTGAGACAACATATACAAAAAATTCTTTATAAATGAAGAACGCGGCAGGGGTTACTGAAGAGGATCTTTAACTCAGCAAAACAACAGCTCTGTTCAACGGGACAGCCTGTAAATCCCTGCAGAGCATAATGATTCCTGCAGCTGTTGTCATCGTTCCAAGATGGCACAAACAATAAAAGAATGAGGAGACAGACGGTGATAAAATATAAAGCAACACAGGGATGTTCCCATCTGGGATGTGACTTTCTGAACTTCACACACAGATAAAGAGATGTGGCGACTTTAGAGGGAATCCGCAGGGAACTGTTTCTTTCTTTCATAAACCATAATTATTAGCCTGTGAGCTGAACTGCAATCTCAGTAAAGGATGTAAAGGAGTAAATGCATTATATGTGACATTTTCACAATCCCTAAAAGCAACCTAATTTAATCATTAGTTTAGCTATCTTTAATTATACAAACACAAGAATCAGAGACTGCACACTGAATGCTTGTTAATGGAAAAATATAATGACACAGACAAGAAGTTATATTGCAAAAAACCTGCAGATTTAAGTGACAACAAGCTGGAATAAGAACAATACTGGAAAATGGTGGAAGCATTGATTCAACACTACAGACACCATGCAAAACTCACTGTTTTTCTTCCCTGCCTCAATGATAACTAATTGTTAATATAGAATAGAATTTATTGTCATTGCACATCAGGGTACTACAAAATTGTGGGTGCTCCATATAAACTTGTGCACTGAATAAAAAAATAAATAAAAAGAGTGAAGTACAAAAGAATTATGCAGGTGTGTATACATATGTACACATACTATGCGCGTAAAAAACACATATGCACATAAATACAGTATACATACATATATACAGTCTCCGGGGGAATGTTGTGAGTCTGTGTGAAAGTGCTTGTAATTTCCATATTGCACACAACAAAAACAAAAAAGCAAAAAACACACAAACTAGTGCACATAAAAACTGGAGCCTCGAGGTGTTGCACCCACAAGTGCCACCACATGTGCTATTACACATTTCTGAAATTTAATGATCATAAATCTCAGATAATCTTATCAAATTCTAACTACTTCACAAAGAGAGTGCAGTAACCACACCAACCTCCTTCTCAAGTTGCAAGGTGCATTTGTTGGTCAGTTAGGCTTCTGAATATATCCACTATTCAGATGCAGCCTTCAGAAGAAGGGAGTGTCTTACCATCTACGCAGGCGGGCTTGGCTCGTGTCGTCCCGGCGATCTGTCCCTTCCTGCAGGCGCAGCGGGCCGTCTGCCGGGCAATGGTCCTCCTGGGCTGGCTGCTGTCTCGGTCCAGAGTTACAATCTCACAGGTCCCTGCCACCAGCTGACCTAAAGAAGGGAACAGAGTAAATCATATAAATACCAAACATTTTCACACTCTTAATGCCGATGATGTGTTTTATATTTACTCACATTTATACATTTACTTTCTAAGACCATTAGGATCACATCAAAGTCTCCAACAGTTTTTACTAAGCATTGCTATTACTCATGGCTGCGTGTTGTGTGGTGGTTAGTGCTGTCACCTCTCAGAAAAGGAGGCTTTCATTGTTGAGTTTGCATGTTCTGTCACTGCATGTGCTTCCTCCCACCCTCCAAAAACATGCATGTTTAGTTAATTGGTGATTCTAAATGGACCCTCGGAGTGAGTGTGAGCCTGCATGGTTGTTTGTCTTGTTTGTCTCTGTGTGGCCCTGTGATGGACTGCCAACCCGTCCAACTG
Organism: Odontesthes bonariensis; assembly: GCF_027942865.1. Lineage (NCBI taxonomy): Eukaryota > Metazoa > Chordata > Actinopteri > Atheriniformes > Atherinopsidae > Odontesthes > Odontesthes bonariensis. The sequence goes on along the minus strand of NC_134512.1, from coordinate 5,606,002 downwards.
AAATGGGCTCCAGCCCCCCCTGTGACCCTCAATTGAATTAAACGGGTATAGCAAATGGGTGAATGGGTGAATTGATGGATGGAAAGTAACCCTAGTTGTGAGTGTGAGAGTGCATGTTTTGTCTCTGTGTTGGCCCTATGATGGACTGACGATGTGGCCAGGGTGTACTCTGCCACTCATTTGATGGCAGCTGGATAAGGTTTCAGGCCTGCCAATCTCCCTCCCCATAACCCTGAATCAGATAAAATAGGTATGAAAAATTAACAAATTTAAGGTTACTATTCTCGATATGGTTGGCACATTGTATGATTTCCCTGAGAGAGCCGAGATGCTTGTACATCCACATAAGCTTGCCATTTGACGCTGATTTAACAGGGAAATGCATTAACTCTTTCGGTGCCATTGACGTCTATAGACGTCAATTTAAAAAACCCGCTGACTGCCAAAGACGTCTATAGACGTCAACTGCGTTTTTTAACGGAGCGGGCTGGGGGACAATCTAGGGGAGTTTGTCACTAAATCTTAGGCTTGTAAACACTAAACAGAGAATATACTGGCAAAATTACCCGCAAGGTGGCAGCAGTGCCACTTTGCACAAAAAAAGAAGAAGCGTGTTTTCTCCGTTTTTTGGGTCAAACAGCTTTTTTTGGTGAAACCAACCTATGTTCTACTGTCTATTACTAAAGGACTGAAAATGGTAGAAACAAACTTTTTTTCCTGATGAAAGAAGAGAGTCTACTCTTTCGTTTGGTAATTTCGGTGTGTACATAGTCATAAGACACACTTTTCTGTGGGTCTTGGAAAATCAGTCAAAATACTGTAAAACACTTGGCAGTATGGGTCTCTCTGAACTGAAAATGGCTGGCAGCCAATGAGTTAAGACCTTTAGTGACCACAACCTTTTTGAGTGTTAAACAGCTTCTAAGACCTTGCAGCCCTTTCATATAAGCACAGAAATAACTTATTCACAGAAGAGACTGAATATTTCACTACATTGTCATTTTTGCTTTTCAAATCAGTCTTTATTGAGAAAAAGGAAAAGAACCACGTGGTAAAATTACCAACAAGCAATTGTCATGATTATGTTCATTTGTCTTTTTTTTTTTTTTTTTTTTATCTATAACTGCAAATGATAGGGGAGAAGAATAACAAATCACATCTTCACTAAATGCAGCTGAGGCAGAGACTGATGGAGGGGTGACTGTTGAAAGAGTCACAGCAGCCAGATAAAAGATTTGGGAGGTGGATTTAGTCACTGTGGTGACGGCAGAAGCCCCCCCTGCATGCTGATGAACTGTCATCAATAGGGCCATGGATCGTCCTCCTCTCCAGAGAGGACTTTACTCACAACTGCCAGAACCTTGCAGCAGAGAAAACAAAAGAATCAGTTCAGAGTGATGAGGTCGACTGGGTCAGAGCAACAAAACCAAAGATGACGACATCAGCAGCAGCAACAGCAATGGCAGGAGCTCATTAAAGATGAGTCTCTCCATGAAAAAACACACTATTTTGATGTTTTAGCATCTTCTCTGAGGTGTCTCAAATTCTTTTTATAGGCAAAAAAACAAAAAATTCTGCCTGGCATGAAAGACAAGGTGTGGATGGGCAAAATTGTCTTGTCTTACATGAGCTTCGGTCATGACAATTCGATCATTGAGGCAGCGAAAGAGACTGTGGGAAGAAAACCTGCAAGATAATGATGACTGAACTGTATGTTAGTCCATACCTTACATTCAAAATAGCTTTTATAAGCTAAATGTTTCTGCTGGTAACTTTGACAATTTTTCACATCTGTTCTTATGTATTACCATGGCAACAGAAAAGTTGTTAACCTGTTGGAGCAGCTAACCAAGCTTTCCAAAGCCCAAGTCATGCCTGGAATAAAACCCCAAATCAAGATGAACTGAAGAGCAGACGTCAAGGGTGCAGAGCAGGAACGAAACGGAGAAAAAGGTGAAAGAAGTTTAAACCATTTCTTTTTATTTGACTTCAGAAATTAATGAAAAAGTATAATTACAAAAATACAATAGTAAGTATAATAAAAAAGTATAATTGAACTGAATTTAATTGAATCCACACCCACCTCACTTGATTTCCCAATCACATTTTGGTGTACATTATATTTTCTTATTATATAGCTTCATTGTTTGTCAAATTGATATTTAGTTTTAGTTAATATTGTTTAGAACTCACAATCTGATACTTCTTTGTCCCAGGTGTGTCTCTATCTACATGTCTATATTTTTAGTTTAATAAAGCACATAGCTGTTTTCCTGCCTGGTTTTGTCCTAAGTGTCCTGCCGAAGTTATAGTGTATGCAGCAAATGCAATCTTTTTGGAAAAAGGCTCAATCATATGTCCAAAAAAGGTATGAGAGGACCATAAACATCCATCCATCCATCCATTATCTATACCGCTGAATCCGTCGATCGGGTCGCGGGCGGGCTGGAGCCTATCCCAGCAGTCAATGGGCGAGAGGCGGGGTACACCCTGGACAGGCCGCCAGTCCATCGCAGGGCCACATAGAGACAAACGAGACAAACAACCATGCACGCTCACACTCACTCCTAAGGACAATTTAGAGATGCCAATCAACCTAACATGCATGATTTTTTGGACAGTGGGAGGAAGCCGGAGTACCCGCATACACGGGGAGAACATGCAAACTCCACACAGAAAGGCCCCAGCTGGGTGTTGAACCTGGAACCTTCTTGCTGTGAGGCGACGGTGCTAACCACCACACCACCGTGCAGCCCCTGGACCATAAACAGTATTTCACAATTGTTCTCAGCGGAGAATACCAGAAAGTACACTTTAATACTCCCAGAACAAAGCCCAAAAATGTTTTCTTCAAAGTTGGTCTCCATGTGTTTATTGAGCACCGTGATTAATTTTAAGTGACCCTGAGGCCCCTGAGACGATATGAGGACTGCTGCTTCCAGTGAAGGAGAAGCCCAGTAACTGTGGATAGATTTCAGAGATACCTTTAGCTAAAGTACCCCACAGTAACAGGAGAAAGCAGCAGAGGAGAAGCACATATTTGTTTGCTCATTAGCTACAGCAAATCACCAGACTTTTTAAAATCTTCATCTGTCACACATAAGAATAAGAGAAAAACATTATTGTTCCAAATCTTGAAAACTAAATTCTAAAAAAAAACCTAAACCTTTAGGTTACAAAGAAAAGTCTTTGAGTACTGAGAGGCGACATAGTTCCTGAGATGGCTGTCCTGCTGCAGATCACAAAATTAATATTATCTGCTCAGCAACACATATTTATACCATGGATGATACTCTTCTCTAAGTGACGTGTTGCTGTTTAAAGTTCAACACCTCAGACAGATATACAAAATATTTTTAGCCTAATAAGGTGGTCACTGTGTCAGAGTAGAAGTATGTCAGTGCACGTTGAAAATTTTCCAATGTATTTCAGGCCAAAATAACAACATTTGTTTTTGCTTGTTTTACTAACTGTAAAAGCTCAGTGCAGCAGTGCAAATACATTGGCGAGGGCTGTCGCAATCAACCATCAACTGTAGGTGCCTAATATAAAAGTTAGATCAGGGAATTTAAGCCAAATCAGGGCTGAAATGACTTTTTGGCTCTTCAAAAAAAGCCCCAGGCTTTTTCAGTCCTGGTTGCTGTTGGTCAAAATGCATGTTGTGTTTTCAACTGAAGTTTTCATAATGATATTCCTCAGTAGTTTAGAGTTATCAGCAGTTTCACCAAAAGGGCCAAAGCCTTTTCCCATACACGTTTTAAGCTTGGAATGACGGGCCTTCAATGGCTTAAATGGCTTCTCAGACAGTCTACAATGTCACAGCGTTGGACATAGTTCAGTCAATAAGTCAGTATTGCTACAATACATGTTTACTGGAAAAAGGACCATGACCAAATTTAATGGCTAATTTGAGCTGTTGAGCTTGTATGTGCATGTAACTGTACCGGCTGACCATCCTTTGGGTCATTGGGATTTTGTCACCTCCCTCAATAGAAAGGTATCTGAAGTTTGCTTGATGGTTACAAGGTTACATATTATAATGGTACTGTATTTTTGCATCATTACAGTATGTATTTTACAAAACATACTAGTATTTTTATTAAGATACTAACAAAAATAAAACAATAAAACAAAAATTGAATTTCCTTCAGGATCAATAAAGTATCTATCTATCTATCTATCTATCTATCTATCTATCTATCTATCTATCTATCTATCTATCTATCTATCTATCTATCAAAGATGTTGTCAGACATTCTAGAAGTACCAACTGTATCCTGTTAAACACTTAACAGAAAGAAACAACAAGTTGCTGTGCAGAGCTCTCATTTCCAGTCTCTGTGTCTTCCAGGTCAATCTATCATCATGCCATCGAGCATTCTCTGTGGGCCACTTAACAGTTAGACCAGTGTCCTAATCAGGTAAAAAAAAAAAACTGCAAACAGGACAGGCTGGAGACCAATTTCAACAATGTATGAATATAAAGTTGCAATTGCAAACTAGTAGAAAACAAACACAAAGGGCATTGTATATTCAAGAGAACACAGATATATATTATGTTAATTAGAACAAGACTGTCAAAACCAATCAGGTTTATTAATACATTTATTGTGAAGTCATTGTGCTTGAACACATTATTAAAAGCTGAAAAACAGGTATAAGCTGTTTTTTAAACCTTGATTTAACCAGGGAAATGTGTTTAATGAAAAGCTTACTGTCTCAGGAGAACTTAGAAGCCTTCATGCTAATGTGAACGAAAAAGAGTAATACAATAGAACTGCAGAAACCAGCACACTGTTTATACTGCAGTGAATAAGTAGACCTATTTTTTTTTTTAGCAGATATAATGTCCAAAATGTTAACACAACTATTCAGTAGAAACATCTTTGACAGAAGAAACAACCCTCATCACAGGGTCAATCACAATCCATTCATATCTCATTCACAGCTTATTAAGAATTGCTTTTTAATTCTCAGTTTAAAAAAAAAGTTTTTTCACCTGCAGCAAAATATCAATTACATCAACCTCAAATGCCATCTTTTTTATGTTTTATTTCTTCCAAAGGTTGTATTTTTCTTTGAATTGCTCTGTTTCAGTTTTTTGTGCTGACTTCCTGCCTCTGGGGATTAATGTTCTTCCTATGATCTCTGCAGTTTGTCACTGCAATGAAACTTGTATATTTTACTTTATTTTACTCTGGAATACACAGTATTCTCTTGTATTGTGGTGAGAAGGGAAAATAGATTAACCAGCACCTGGTACTTACTGTATCTCCAGGAAATTGCGTGTTCTACATGAAATTGTTTTTGTAGCGGCCAGCTAAATTATGCTAATAATGAAGAGGTACATTAATGAACTGCATGTGAGTCAACAGGAGGTTACTGGAAGGGATGCTGAACCTAAAAAACATACAACTTACAGGGTTTATATGTAGACACAGGTCTGTGTTTAGTGCAGGTGTGGAAATTCTGTGGAAAGTTGCAACGACATCAACATCCCACACAGATGTCCTATGAAGTGAAATAATGAAGTTTTATCACCTTAACATCTTATCTAACTGGCGGCCTGTCCAGGGCCCAATGACCGCTGGGATAGGCTCCAGCCCCTCCGCGACCTGACTGACAGATTAAGCGGGTATAGAAAATGGATGGATGGATGGACATCTTATCTAAACTGTCAAGAGTCTAGTCTGGACTGACATTAAAGTAGACCGTGATAACGCTCTAACTTTAAGAAGTACTAGTGATAAAAATATATATATACTGTATATAAATATATATACATATATATATATATATCTTCAAACACAAGAAGAGTGGGTGGGAGAGCCTGAGGCTGTCAATGCTGTGGGGTCTGAGAAGCCTCACAAGCAGAGGTGAAGAAGAAGTGGTCCAACATTAAGGTGGATGTGAATTGGAGACTGGCTGCCCACCGCTGCAGTGTGGCCAAAACAGTCGGGTGGGGGGGATGACCGACTCTGTTTGAACAGAGAGTCGGCGCAACAATGGGTGACACTGCTCTCTCTGGGGTGGTGGGAGCTCATGTGGGTGACTCTGATTACCCCCAAGCTAAATACCGATGTTTTTGTGTAACTCACAACAACGTGTTCATCCAGTAACATGCAGAAGTGCGCCGGGGAAAAGTCGAGGCTGATTAAGACATTTCACACTTTACGCACGGGGTTATTAATATATGCCCACAGAGACGATCAGGGGCTTGTTAGAAAGATCTTACTGAAGTAAACTTCTAACTGAAGTTTAACCAGCAAAAAACAGCAAGAAACTAACTTTAACCACCGACTAATATATATAATATAATAATGATGCTGTGAAGATGGGATAGAAATTGGGGGCGCACATACTCAATGCGCGTCACAGGGAATAATATTAGGACAATTACAAGAATGAAGTTACTCACCAAGAAGCCAACCATCATGCACAGTGCCACCTTATAAGTCTGTTCCCAACGATGCTGTTACTCAGAATGTATGAATCGTGCGTTGAGCCAGGGCACCTCGCCACAATGTTGGTTAATTGCATTTACGCATCACATATGATCTGATGAAAATATGTATGAAAATACATATGATGAATGAAAATGTTCCCTGTTAACATACAAATTCATGATGTGATGGCGCTTTTATAGCAATGTGTGCGCAGTCGATAGCTCTGATTACAAAATCGGCTCTCGCTTCAAATTGAGCTTTAATGTTGGCCTGTTGGGAATTTGATATACGTGGCTGAGATGCGGATAATTCTGTCCCACGCGGCTGGCATGGCTCGGCTCAGGGTAGACTGGCACAGTCCCAATCGGTTGGCCACCTGCCCCTGGAATGCTCCGGTTGGAACCCCAGTGTGCACATCACCTGTGAGCACAGGCAGCGCATGGCTCCTCGCTGTGTTGCGCTCCAACGCCGGCCGCAGCTCTGCGCACAGTTCTAGGAGGATTTCCGTCAAAACGGCTAATGAGTAATCAGTCGCCATCATATGCCAGCTAATCCTCTCTGTTGTAGTGAACACACGCTCTCTTCGAATTGCACCATTTGCAAAGTCTTCTAATACTTTTAAAGCAGCCATTGTTTTTAATGGTATGCATTGCACCACTTTGCGCTGCTTTTATATCCACTCGTGTTTATCAGTATTAATTGTTCATCTATCTCAAATGTGCACATCACTGTCTGAGGACTAATTGTTTTCACATTTATTTATTATAACAGTTTCCCAACATCACCTTAGGTGTCGCCAAAGAATCAACAGCTGCAGAAAAATGCGTACGCCAGCCCTGAAGCTGCAGTAAGGCACCGCACATTTCCACGGTCTTTTCGTTCTTGATACATCTGATCGTTGACGCACAAAATAGTGGCGCAGGCGTACGCACGCTTTGTACATGAGGCCCCTGGTCATGGAAAGTACCAGGCAGGAGTCTGTGGAGATCCTGCAGTACACCTGTTGCTCATCTACCTTCATTAGTCACTGGCTTTATAAGGACCAGCTGGAGCCACAGACGATGCCAGTGGCGATCTGGGAGGGGCTGGGTGACAAGGTAATATGGTGTGGGGATTTCAATGCTCACAGCACACTGTGGGGGGGATAAAAATGATGCAAATGGTGGCATTGTGGAAGAGTTTCTGGACGAGATGGGGCTTGTATGTTTAAATGATGGCTTGCACACACTAATAGACGTAGCAAAGGGAACTGGCTCTGCTATTGACCTCACAATAGTCTCTCAAACTTTAGCAGCCAGGTGCAACTGGGCGGTACTGGACAGCACAGTGGGTAGTGATCACTTTCCAGTAGTAGTTGTGCTTGAGGTAGAAGTAATACGAGAACACGTGGTGAGGAAAGGGAAATTGAATTTAAGGAAAGCAGAATGGGAAACCTTCTCAGAGTCTAGTGAGCGCAACCTAATGAATATTACAGCCGGGGGTTGTGTTGAGAGCATGTGTAGGAAAGTCACCAATGGTGTAATCAGGGCAGCTGAGAGTGCTATCCCTAAAAATGGGCCAGGTAGGGCAAGAAAGATAGTGCCATGGTGGTCCAAAGAGTGCAGGAAGGCTATCAAGGAGCGCAACAAAGCGTTTAGAATTTTAAAGAAAACATTGAACTTTGAGAATTTGATAAATTACAAGCAGTGTCAAGCGGTAGTGAGGTCTACAGTTAAAAAATCTAAGAGAGAGTACTGGAAAGCATTTTGTGAAACTTTAGACAGAACTACCCCAATAGGGGATGTATGGGGAATGATTAAAAAAATGAGAGGCATTAGGAGAGAGCTGGAATATCCAATAATGATGGTAGAGGACAGAGTTATTATAGGCAGTAAGGATAAGGCAGAGGCCATTGCTAAAATACTTGTACAGGTACACAGCTCAGGGAATCTTACTCCCAGTGAGGCAAGAGGAAGAGAAATCACAATAGATCGCTACAGGCATATGTTAGAGGAGGAGATGGGGGAGCAGAATGCTCTAAATACGCCCTTTAACCTGAGTGAATTGAATAGGGCGTTAAAGAAAGTGGGTAGGTCCACCCCAGGAAGGGATGAGATATGCTACATTATGTTGAAGAAATTGACTGATAAGGGGAAAGAGGTGGTTTTAGGTTTAATTAATAAGGTGTGGGTGGAGGGAGTTATTCCAACTGAATGGAAGCTGTCTGTAATAATCCCTATTAGGAAGCCTGGGAAAGATGCAAAGATGCCATCAAACTATAGACCTTTTAGCGCTGGCCTCACAGTTGGGTAAAATAATGGAAAGAATGGTGAATGATAGGTTGGTCTACTAGTTAGAAACGAGAAATATTTTGTACAGCTACCAGAGTGGATTTAGGCAGAGAAGGGGCACCATGGACCCAGTAGTGGCCTTAGAAGACTCAATAAGGAAAGCCCAAGTTAACAAGGAGACAGTACTGACAGTATTCTTTGATATAGAGAAGGCCTATGATATGGTCTGGAGAGAGGGACTCCTAATTGAACTCAGGCAAATGGGTATCAAAGGTAGAATGTTTCAGTGGGTCAAGGATTTCCTATCAGGCAGGAGAATCACGGTCAAAATTAATGAAGAGTTCAGCAGTGAATATACAGTGGAAAACGGCACTCCGCAAGGAAGCATTATCAGCCCGATATTGTTCTTGATCATGATTAATGATGTCTTTGAAGAGGTGCAGGAATCTGTCCATGTTGCTTTGTTTGCAGATGATGGTGCAATGTGGATAAGGGGGAGAAATGTTGATTTTTATTGTGCGTAAAATGCAGCAGGCAATAGACCATGTCCAAGCGTGGGCCCTTGAATGGGGATTTAGAATATCTATTGACAAAACTAAAACCTTGTTCTTTACTAGAAAGAACATTCCCATGGGTTTGAAACTGAAGTTATCAGGTGCAGAGCTAGAGAGAGTAAACTGTTTTAAATATCTAGGCCTGTGGTTAGATAAGAGATTAAAAAATTATTGAGAAATGTAAAAAGGTACTGAATGTAATGCGCTGTCTGAAAGGGGTGGACTGGGGAGCCAACAGGTCAGCCTTGAGAACGATATACATCAGCCTTATTAGGTCTGTATTTGACTATGGATGTGTGGCTTACAGATCTGCATCTAAGACGCTCCTGGCAAAACTGGATGTTATTCAGCATAAAGCCTTAAGAATGTGTTGTGGAGCAATGAAGTCGACTCCTGTTAATGCTATACAGGTAGAGGTGGGGGAAATGCCACTGCATATAAGGAGAGATCAGCTGGCCTTAGTCTATTGGGCTAACCTCAGAGGACAAAGGGAAGGCCACATCAGTCTATCTGTGTTAACTCACTGCCAGGAGAAAGATAAACCAGGTAGAAGCTTTGGGTGGGTGGTTCCTCAAAAGGCAGAGGCCCTGGGCCTGCAGGCACTTACTCTGTGTCCAGCTGTCACATATTCAGTTGTACCACCATGGCTGTTAAAGGAACCTGTAATAGATTTAGCACTTCTAGAGTTGAAGAAGCAAGAGGAGTTCAGCAAAGAAATGGTTGAGTGCCATATCAGAGCGCAGTACAAGGATAAACTTGTGTTTTTTACAGACGCTTCAAAGTCACCTGACGGGAAAGTGGGTGTGGCATTTGTAATACCAGAGCTTAAGATGTGCAAAAAAGAAAGGCTAAACAATGATCTTGCTGTATACACCGCAGAACTAGTAGCCATCCTCACTGCTTTGACCTGGATAGAGGGGAATAGACCAAGGAATGGAGTGCTAATTGCCTCAGATTCTGCTTCTGCCCTGATGAGTATTCAGAGTACCATGTCGGAGTCCAGACAGGATATTGTTTTAGAAATTGCACAGATGGTAAATGGAATTATAAACTCAGGCACCGATATCAGCTTCCTATGGGTACCAGCACACGTTGGGTTACGAGGGAACGAGTTGGCGGATAAGTACGCAAAAAAAGCATGTGTGACCCCTGAGGTCACCTTAGAAGTAGCTTATAGCAAGTCAGAGATAAAGTCACTTGTCAAGACAAAGTCCAGGGAGATCTGGCAGAGTGAGTGGAGTGGTGCAGCTACTGGGAGAAAGTACTTTGCCATCCAAGGGGTGGTTGGTCATGCTAGACCAACAGCAAGACCCACCAAAGAGGAGGACATCATATCTAGGATGAGGTCTGGACATTCTGGTCTGAACGGTACGCTATTTGTTTTTAAAAAGCATGCTGATGGAAAGTGTAGTGTATGTGGTGCTACTGAGACCGTGGAGCATGTAATAGAGCAATGTGTCAGGTTTGACCAGGAGAGGCAGCATCTCATCCTAGGACTAGAGTCAGAAAGTGTGCAATTAAACATTAAAACAATACTACAGAAGAACTCAAGTGAGATGTGCTTTAAGTACCTTTTTCACTATCTAGAAACAGGACTGATTAGAAAGATATAATACCTTTTTTTTTTTTTATTTTTTTTTTTTTTATATTTAGCTGAGATAGTTTTCGTCCAGACTCGCACTCCATTTCGGTAGGTGGCGGTAATGCTTCCAAAAAGTTGTTTGCCAACCGCCAACAAAATATAAGAAGAAGAACAGACGATGCCAGATTGTCTTACTACCTTCATGGTAAAGCCGGTTCACGTTAAAGCCTTGTGTTTAACTTATTTGTTGCTCCTTACTTCATGCCTTCCATTTCAGTTTACTTCCAGTTGAGATCTTCGTTCCTGGAATCCTGTTGTATTAACACTCCACTGCAAAGTCATTATTTAACTCTGGATCTGCTACTTGCTGCCTTCACATGCCTGTGCCTCAGAACATCTTCACATCCATCTGCAACTCCTGGAACCCCTTCTGTGCCGAACCCCCTCCTGGAAGTAAGTGTCTCTGTCTGTTTCAAATCATGGATTCCCCTTGGACTCAACTAACAAACACACTTGTTTTAGTGAAACACCGGACCAGAATCTCCCAGCACCTCCTTACCATTTATCATTCTAAATAAACGAATTGTCTGTCTTACTCTGCCTCAGTCTGCTCTTGGGGTTTTACTGTTTGTGCGTGGCTACCAGCAGCCATGACAGCACAATCTGGCCCAACAACAGAACCCAGCAGACGAATTTAGAGTTGCTCTATCCAGCCAGGGCACCTCAGAGGGTCCTGCGTTAATTGGGAAAACAAGTTTCAAGCAAGCAACGCTTGGACCAGGTATACAAGTTAATTCAGGATCTTCACACACAACTGTCTGTTTCACCCACAGCCCCTGGAACATCACCCACTCCTCAGCCATCTCCTCTGCCGGATCCAGTAGTCGGAGCTGAATCCGGTTTCCTTGACGCTGTTTTTCCCACTCCTGATACATTCTCTGGAGATGTGAGTAAATGGAGTGGATTCATTCTTCAGTGCTCCTTAAAGGATAACTGCGGTATTTTCAACATTAAGCCTCTTTTCTGAGTCGTCTGCAATGTTTTAGAACCCCCCTCACCGCTTATTTGATGTTTACTGCTGTCTCTGGTACAGTGGCGGCTCCTGACATTTTTTTTAGGTAGTGCAATTTCCAGTCTGCGAAAGCTGCATCAGTGTGCTGTGCGAAGCTGAACCGATTGCACTGATGCAAACCTGTTATGTTCCCACACAGGAAATAAAATGTCTGATCGTCCAGAAACTCCTTGTCTTCTTTAAATAAACACAACGCTGAGTCGAGGGGTTATTTGGTCTGCCAAATAACCAAAGTGACTCTGCAATTTCCCCCGTTATGTCCATAAGTACCATAAAAGTCCATAGGACTGAGGTATATTTGTCTAGGTAGCATAATTTATTGTAATAATTTTGTTATTTTTTGCATAATTTGCCAATCAGTTAATATTACACCTTAACCATTATTTATTTATTTTCCTCATATTGTTCCAGGATTCTATGAAATAAGTAAACACATAAGCTCTTAATGATAAGATTCATTCAATTTTCATTCTAAAGAATGTAATTAAAATGACAGCATATAAATCCAAGTCAAGTGTTTATGGAAGTTTTGGAAAATATGACTTAGAAAAGTATAACCAGTTGTCAAACATGGTTAAGTGCAGCTTACTTATGTGAGATTTCTCTCTTTTTTAAATATAATACTGCACCATAAACAATGAATGTGTCATTATACATTCTGCTATCATTGTCAACATTATATTAAAGATTTAAATCATTACAAGTCAATGATTGAGCACAAAAGGGTAAGTTATTTAGCTACATCAAAAACTACCTGGAAAAATTGCAGGGTTGGTGGAGCCCTGGGTTTCATCTTTGCCTCGCAAGGCGAGCTCGAACATCCTGCAAAATTCTTCCAAACTTCCTTCTCCGCATTAGTACGACGACTAAAGGGTACTTCTGTCAGAAACACTAACGTATTGTTGCACTCGACACTCGCCATCTTCTTCATAGAATGTTTTTTTTTTTTTTTTTTTTTTTTTTCTTTATTGAAAACCACAATGTTACAACAACAAGTAGAATGTTCATGGTCCCGCGCAACAGACACATGACGAAAGCACGTTGTGCGTCGTTTGTGCGAGCACATAAACTCTCATAGAGAATGCATTGGGAGCAAGATTTTTGAAAAAAACCGAGGTCCCATTCATGTCAATGGAAGCTTCCTGGTGCAAATTCGACCCTGACCGAAATCGCACAAAATGGGCGTAGCAACACCAGGCGCAACATTAATCTGATTGGACAATGACATATACAACCAGTTTGCCTACAGCAGATCAGTCCCACCTTAGCAACTAGATTTAAAAAAAAAAAAAAAAAAGAAAAACTCCGTGTTTGGTAGTGCGTCGCACAAATCGCCCCTATGGAGGAGCCGCCACTGCTCTGGTATTTGCCTAATTTTGATTCATCTCAACCTGCTTCAGAATGGCAAGTCATGTGCATGTCCAAAAAGGTCCGTAAAAGCACCATAAACGTCAGTTTTCAAAATCATCAACTCACCGGAGTGGTTACTGGTGTGCACTGCAGTTATCCTTTAAGGCAAGATTCATCTCAGCTCCTGTGCTCAGACTGAACCAGAGCGCCAATTTATTGTGGAGGTGGATGGGGTAGGAGCAGTTCTCTCCCAAAGAACGGAGGATGGTAAGCTGTGCTTTTTCCAGGCGTTTGACACTACTAATGAAGCGTTTCCACACATTGCCAAACTGTATTGATAATGTGTTGCTTAATACTGACACCTCCTGGATCTTAATCATTACCGGCAACCAAGTGACAGACTCGACTGACATGCTGGTTTAATGACCTAGTATAGGCTATACAATATAATTTAAGGTATTGTATTTTATATCGTACTATTTCATATCTTAAAGTTTAAATATCTTTAAGGTCATAACATGTAAAAATCAAAATGAAGGTGTTGTGAATACAAGGATGCTTACCTCCTTGAGGCAGGGAGGGGATTTTTTTTATTCAAGAAAGTGAGTCAAAACTATCAAAGCGACCATGAGGACATTTTAAAATGTCTATCGGCCTACCTGTGTATGTTCCCGGTGTAGTCCTATTTGTGACCTCATTTTCGTGCCTGGCTCTGTAATGCCTCATCATTGAAGAGGTGCTTTTATTAATGTAGGACTGTTCTGTTGAACAAATGTGACATTTAACCTGCCGAAAATAATTTAAACTGAGTCACTTTGAAATGGTTTTGAATTCTGATTTAAGTCGAACAGGATGAAACGATGAAATTAAAAAAAAATCTTATTTGCCGATGAGATTAGAATGGTCCCACACGGCGGAAACTTTTCTTTTTTCTTTCTGGCTCCATTATGGCTTGTAGATAAGATGTCCCTTTGAAATGATTGTTTTGGCAGAGATGCATCCCGTTGACAGATTTGCTTCCTCTTAAACAGTTTGGCGTGCGATACTTCAGCTGGATCAGTCGCGTGACTTTCTTGAAGCGATACACGCACCAACACGGGGTTTTGCTCTTTGAGCTCGACACATACACCAACGCATCGGTGTTGCCGGACCATCACTATTTGACACCCTCAGAACAAAATTAAAACGTGGGTAACTGAGAACTTTTGGCCATGAAATTGGCATTAGAAGAATGGAGACATGGGCTTGAGGGAACCAAACAACCCTTATTAGTCTGAACTGATCACAAAAATCAAAACCTACCTTCAAAATGCTAAAAGACTAAATTCAAGACAGGCTCATTGGGCTCTGTTCTTTGGCCATTTTGATTTTCTCCCTCTCCTATCAACCTGGTTCTCGTAATATTAAACCCAATGCTCTGTCCAGACAGTTTGCTGCTGAGGAAGGGGAGGTGGAAAACCAAATCCACCAGGGATTATTGTCCCACCCAGATCCAGGAGACAGACCTCAGGATAGCAAGTATGTTCCTGCTTCTGGACATTCTGCAGTTATCCAGTGGGCTAATACTTCCAAGTTCGCTTGCCACCCCGGTATTCAAAGATCCATAACACTGCTTCAACATTATTTCTGGTGGCCTTCCCTAGAATCTGACACCCACGAATATGTCAAAGCCTGCCAAGTCTGTGCTCACAACAAGAGCATCCACCGTCCGGTCTATTACACCAACTACTGATTTCAAGCCGCCACTGGCCACATTTCTTTAGATTTCATCACTGGGCTACCACCATCTGATAATGCCACTATAATCGACCAATTTTTCTAAAGCTGCTCATTTTGCTCCCCTAACTCAACTACCACTGACCTCCTGGTTCAACTTTTTTTTTTTTTGTTTTCTCTCAGATGTAATTCCATTTGAGGTGGTATCGGTTACCTCACATGTATGGAGGACCTTCTGCTCAGCTCTAGGAGCCTCTACTTGGAGTCAGCAGCACTCTAAAAAGTCATTCAGGGCCTTGGTGTGTATGAATGTATGTATATATATATATATATATATAAAAAATAATCACAGCTGGCAATGTAAGCTCTGCACATTTGAAGATTCTTCAAAAGGGGAGCTTCTCAAGCATTATCGAGTCAAGCACGGTACTTTTGGTCGTGCCTATTCAGTACCCAGTCTTCATTTAAGCTGTCCTTGCTTCTTTAAGACATGGGGTGGCCTGCATACACACTTGTCTAGATCCCACAATTCACAGGAAACTGAAGGTGTACAATCTTTCAGATGTAACATTTGTGACTCATTTTATCCTAGTACAAAAGACTATTTTCACCATATTAATTCGCACTTGAAAAGACATGAAACCATAAAATGTGCTTTTAGTGGATGTGATTTCAAGACAAACGTATATGGAACTTATGCAACACACAGAAGCAGAAATCACAAGTCCCATTCATGGAAAGACTTGAATGATGTGATCGCAAAGCATCCCATTGCTACTGAGAATGAAAGTGACTTTCCTGTGTTGGAATCACATGGTCATGATGATACCACCTTAAGGTTGTATTGTGGAAGGGATACTTCAGGTGAAATAGTGAAAAATATTGGTTCTCTCTTGTTAAAATTGGAAAGCATCTATGTCTCTGGCAAATGTGTTGGACTTGGTGGAACTGCTTCAGTTTATCTGCACATCATCCACTCAGCATTTTCCAAAGTGAGTAATATTTTTTTGAAAAAACTGTGCTGTTGATGACGCTATTGTTGGTGAATTGGTAGTCAAACTCTCTAATCCGTTTTCTGCAGCCTTCAGAAAAAAGATGGTCCCCTTTCTTCCAAATTTAAGAGGGTAAAGTATTATAAGGAAAACTTCAGTGTAATTGAGCCAGTAGAGTATATTTTGGATCCTGTATAGTTGCTGGCTAGGTTGGCAAGGTTTACCGGTCTGAAATTTATGTGTTAATAATTACACAAGAGTCTTAATGTTGTGACAAATGTCATGGACATTTGTCAAAATGGACAAATAAATGTTTAACATGAGAAGTGTGTGTGTAATTGCTTTATTTTGTTTCATATAGTACCTGAAGTACTCCTGGATTAGAGGAATACATTTAAAAAAAAAAAAAAAAAAATTGGGTAAATAGAACATTTATTCTGATATTTGATAGTCCAGTATTTAACTTCTGTTAAACGTTAAGTAAATTTAGCAGTTTTGTTAAATAATAATCTAATTTTCAGTTGCATCTACCAAACATTTTAATTATATCTACTTTTTTTTGAGTAGTTTGAATTTAGGGTTACTATTGCATAGAATTAAAAAAAATTTAATTATATCACCTCAATTTTATATTTCATGGTACTCGATCAAGTTATCCAGATCAGCTTAATTTTTTTTTAATTTGACTTAATTCAAAATAAATCTAATTGATTTCACAGCTTTCAAATTTACTCAAGATTTTTAAGTGTAAAAATGTTACACAGATTAAATTGAGTAGAGACTAGTTAAAGTTCTTAGAGTGAGTTATGCTGGGCGAGTATGCCCATAACTCACTCACCTCTTCAGCCACTTTCATTTCTCCATTCAAGGCATCCTTGAGTTATCAACCACCTCTTTTTCTTGAGGAGAGGGACTTGGATGTTCAATCAATTCAGCACCACCTACAAAGGGCTCGCCGCACCTGGATTCAGACTAAGGCGGCCTTACAACATACTGTTGAACACAATTGGTGTTAGGCAGATTGACACCGTCGACCAGCTCCCCAGTATTCTCCAGGCCAAAATGTATGGCTATCTGCAAAACATTCCTTTGAAAGTTAATCATCAGAAACTGGCTCCCAGATTCATCGGTCCCTACAAAATGGACTCTGTCATCAGTCCCACTGCTGTCCGTCTGAAACTACCTGCCACATCTCAAATTCAACCTGTCAGTCTTAGACTCTGTGTTTCAGGTGGGGTAGAGCAGGTCATGGAAAGTATCACGCAAGAGTCTGCAGCTCCTGCAGCACACCTGTTCATCTACCTTCATCAGTCACTGGCTTTATAAGGACCAGCTGGAGCCACAGACGACACCAGATTGTCTTACTACCTTCGTGGTAAATCCAGTTCACATTAAATCCTTGTGTCCAAGTTATTCGTTGCTCCTTACCTTGTGCCTTCCATTTCAGTTTACTCCCCACTGAGATCTTCGTTCCTGGAATCCTGTTGTATTAACACTCCATCGCCGATTCACTATTCAAATCCGGATCTGCTACTTGCTGCCTTCACATGCCTGCTCGCCCTGCCTGCACCTCAGAACAGCTTCACAGCCATCTGCAACTCCTGGAAATGAGTAAGCATCTGTCTGTTTCACATTACGGATTCTCCTTGGACTCAACAAACGCTCTCATTTTAGTGAACCACCAGACCAGAACCTCCTTACCATCTATCATTATAAATAAACTAATTCTCCATCTTACTCTCTGTCTGCTCTTGGGGTTTTACTGTTTGTGTGTGGCTACCAGCAGCCATGACATGTATGCATTTTTAACTTGCCAAATCCCTATTGTCTGATTTGATTATTTCAGATATGTTTGATACTTCAGATTGTGATTCTCTATCATAATGGCATCTGACAAGTGTAATCCTCAGCAGACAACCCCGACTGAAACATGGACTACACTGTAGGATACTATTTTCTTTGACCACTGGGCTGAATAGAGATGCAAAGATTAAAAAAAATTATTTTCAAGCACATTCAGTGCTGCTTGCTACCAAATCACATGCACTGTTTGTTTACTGCGATTAAGTCCAAAAATCTGACTCATATTGTACTCTCTGGTTTTTTTGGAAATCATCTTCCCAAGTTTGACAGTGGAGTTCCTGAGTGAACTGCTGCAGAGATTTCTTTTCTGAAAAATTGATACAGACCTGTAAATATCTGTGCACATACAGACTGATCTCATTTTCTTTAAACAAATTTGGTGTTTAGGTTTCATACTCCCCATCGAATCACTCTGATTTCCCTTCTACTGATACATTTATTCAAATACAATTACACCCTCTGCAGCTTTTTGCTCCCTTAATTTCTGTTGGTGAGTCTTTTTCAAATCAGATTTTCTCCCTCACTCAGATTGCGGTGTGTTCATAATTTCCATGAATATATGCTCAACTTAATGGAGAAATGAGAATTAATTTTCGACTCAAGACTCCTTAGGTAAGCGTTCTACACTGCAGGCACAATGGTGTATGCTGCATAATAGGCTTGTTTCCAGGATCTAAATAAGTTCATGAGCAGACTGAGAAAACTCAGTAAACAGAGGACGTGTGGGAATTAAAGTCAGCCTGCTGTTTGTTTTAAAACTTTTCACGCTAAGAAGATAAATGAAGAACAGACCACCAACACAACCTCCTAAAAACAATTTTTATTTAAAGAGAAGTTTGCCTATTTTATCTGACATCTTGATGTAATATCAACTGACCAACCACATCTCTTTCAAAAATAAGTCTGTCACATCACTGAAAACCAGCACCAAATCTATCTGAGCTCTGACTGATGAATTTCAAAGAGCAGCTGCTGGAGTTTACGATTTTCCACTTTCTGCACCAGCACATATTTTTACGGAAGCCCAGAGCGGACGTGGTACCAATAAACTTTTTTTGGATGGTTTTCTCAAGATAGCGAGTTAAATTACCGATGGTTTTCGGGGCCACTTTTTCTCCCCAGTCCGCCCCTGTTTATGTGTTTGCAATTTTTTTTTCTCTTATAGAGAACTTTCATATCAGCCCGCGTCATTTAAGGAGACGGCTGGCTCAACTGCAGCTCAATAGGCGTTTACACCTAAGTGATCCTTTTGATATAGTCAACTTCATCAGTGACCAGCTGAGGGGACCAGGCCGTCTCCATAGTTACCGAATGATGTACGAGAGGTGCCGTTATCGTTTTCTCGAGAAAACGAAATGCAATTTTTCTGTTGAGTGTAACACTGATGGAAACATGTCCACTGACCCGCCCTGTACGATTTTAGTTGACCCACGTAGGATTCAGTCTATATTTAAACATACTAGTAGGGAAAAATCCACGGGGCCAGACGGCATACCTGCACTGCTCTTAAAGACATTTGCAGAGGTGGTCATCACAGCCGGGGGCCATATTTTCAGTCTGAGGATTTACACACTGTTCCTGGCTTCTGGAAAAAAAAATGGTCACAGTTCCAACAGCTAAGAAATTGTGTCCAACAGGAAACGATGATTTTAGACCCAAGGTCCTGACTTTGATCATTATTAAGTAAGTCAATTTGGCTTTTGACCCACTTTGGCATTTGATGGGCACTGATGATGCCATCAACAGCATAACACGCATCACTCTTAAGCACTAAAAGAACCCCAAAATCAATGCACAGTTTTTATTTAATTTTAGTTCTGCTTTTAATACACTTCAGCCTCATCTGCTCATTTTAAAACTGAAGCAGAAGCGTGTCAATCATTTTATAATTAAATAGTATTTTTCCTTTTTAACCAAGTGAAGTCAGGGTGTCAGAGTCAACAACAACCTTTCAGAACCCAGATCCATCAGCGCAGAAGCCCCTAAGGGTTGCATGAGCTCGCCAAACCTTTTTACACTATACAAAAATGACTGCACAAATGGCCGTCCTGGTTACTTTGTTTTACATTTTCTGATGAAACCACCATCCTCAGCCTACTGAACAAAAACAAAAGTCCATCAGACTATTTCTTTTTCAATTTTGTGCAGTGGTGTGATGCAAACAATGTCATTTAAAAATGTTCCTAAAAGTAGGGCGGTTGGTGGCGTAGTGGTTTAAGCAGCCGCCCCATGTACAGAGGCTACAGTCCTCGCTGCAGCTGGCCCCGGTTCAACTCCCGCACCGAGCAGCCCTGTGCTGCAAGTCTTTCCCCTCTCTCTGCCCCCTGCTTCCTGTCTCTCTCAAACTGTCCTAACATTAAAGGCATAAAAAGCCCCAAAAAATAAATAAAAATGTTCCTAAAAGTAAAGAGATGGTTCTGGACCCAAAATCAGTAAGGGATCATAGTCCTGTGCTCACCTCAGTGAGGTCCATTCATATAAATACCTTGAGGTTCACATCAACGGCACCTTCAGTTGGAAGGTTCATGTTGACAGTCTGTGTTCTCGTTTACAGCAAAGACTGTACGTTTTACAGACTCATAGTGTATGTTATAGATAGGGTGACCAGATTCCAATTCACCAGATGTGGGTCCAACACTGTTTGTGTGGGACAATGTGGGATACCAATGCTTCGAGGTAGTCTAAAATAACTTAAAAAAATTAAACATCTCTATTCTACCCCTAAGCTTGTAACATTACTATGCTTTGGCATCTGGTTGATTCAGTAGCACAAAACAGACTGCAAATAAAAACTTAACATATATATCTTGATATATAAATATATAAATGCAACTTTCCCAAGTGCTCTCACGTAAGAAAACATAGTAAGCCTTGAGCTTTCTTACTATTTCACAGTGCCTCTTATTAACACACCTGACTGTGTACAATTTAACAGAATAGACAGGACTACAATTGTTCTTTCAATTATAGTGCTTTGATAAGGGTATGGCTTTCCTGTATTTTATCTAACTTTACCAGACTTGCCTTGCACTGGTTTCACCCAGGGGTAGATAGTTTCTCAGTCTTTGTTGTAGCTGCATTTTCTTTTCTTAGTTGTACGAGTCATGCTTTCCTCTGTTTCCGACCATATCATGGGCTGCATGCCGGTGCCGTTCTGACCTGATTTGCATTGTTTTTTTGTTGGCGGGTGCACCCTTAACCTGAGTCCGCGTTCCCATTTGATTGACATGATCAAAAAGCCCGCCCCGCTCCCTGATGACAGCCGTCACTGCTTTCTCCACACGGCCATTTGATAAATGCCAGATTATAAAACACGCATTTCAAAACTGGAGTATAACTGTCAATAACAATGCGGGGCAACGTCTCAATTTGCGAGATGTGTGAAAATTAGTTTTAAAAAAATGCGTGACTGTCCCACACAAAGCGGGACATGTGGTCACCCTAGTTATGGACAACAAAATCATGTTTTTATTTTACCAGTTTGTTCCAGAGAGTATAATCAGATAAGGGATGGCAGCATGGTATGGAAACCTGACTGTAATTGTAAAAACTAAACTAGCCCATCTTGTTAATGCAGCAATGAAGGTGAACTGAATTCCAGCTCCTTCAGTCAATATATGAGAAGTGTGTTGATGAGCAATCTCAGACAATAGTGACCAATCTATCACATATCATCAACACAGAATTTGCGCTTCTGCCCTCCGCCAGACGGTTAAGATTCCCCTACTGCTAATTGATCTACTTCAAAAATTGATTTGTGCCTTCCTCCATCAGACTTTTGAACAGTGCCATTTGAGATCATAAAACCGTATAATGTTGTATGTTGGTGGTGGGATGTGTGTATGTACAATATGTATTATGTGAAATGGTTTTATTTATTTCATGAAACATAGAGCGTGTGCTATGTACTGTCTATTTGTGAAGCACAGCACTTTGAGTCCAAGAAATTTCCTCAAGGGGAAAATAAAATATATCTTGATTTTTTTTATTTTTTTTTATTATGACCATAAACGTTTATCTATTTTTTTTTCCTAGATGTCGCGTTTAAAAAAAAAAAAAAAAAAAATCTACTGAGTTGTCTGGGATTTGGTCAACATACAAATAGCTTATTGAAATGGAAAATGTCTGTTTACCTAGTTGATCATCTTATGCTGTTTATCTACCCCTCTCTCACTGTCCTCTTCAGTTGTCACTGTGATGACTGAACCTCTCCATGGACAAGATAATTGTAACTTTGATTCATCAGGTCTTTCTATTGGTTTTCCATTACATCTACTGCAAAAGCTGAGCTTTTCCAGTCATCAAGGGCTTTTGGATTTTATACCTTACATAACACAATAATGAACAAGGACAAGGCCATTTCTTGACTTTGTACAAAGCAGCTGTTTTATTCTACAACAGTTTATTTGAAATTCATTTGAATTTGATTTTTTGGAAGATGTGACCGCTTTGGGAAAGCAAAGCTCTCTTATGTTACAACCACAGTTTTTCTACCCAATTGAGCTCTGTAATTTTACTAGACCTTGATTATTTTCTCGTTTGCCCATTCTGTGGTAGATTTCCTGTTGTACTCGGGATCACATCCTGTTGCATGACCCAATTTCAAGCAAACTTTAGCTGTCAGATAGATGGCCTCACATTTGTCCTCCAACATGTCTGTCATCTGTCTTACCCTGAAAGATGACTCATAATTCTGTTCTGTAAAGTACTGCCCCTACAAGTGGAAAGAGGGAAATACACCTCATAAACATTTTCACATTGAAGCTACCCTCATTGCAACTCTATCATTTAAAACGCCACAAAGTCTACATAAGACTACATTTTAACCCTTTACACACAGGTGCTCTCATGACAAATAGGGGTTGCACATTCTTTGAATCTTTATGATGTTCTGTATTTTACAGTTTGTATGATATATATGTGATTTGTGGAGCATGCACATACGCCACATGTACACGTTTCGGAGCGAGGAAAAGTCTTGACTTTGAAACACTTTAGCATATAGTACAGATCATGGCTGACTCAATAACTGCAAGATGCCTAAATCTGTCCACCACTGTGCTTGACAGTTGGTGCGATGTGATTGTGCCGATATGCTGTGTTTGGTTTTTGCAAAAAACACCTTGGATTATGAGCAGATATCTCTGCTCTTTGTCTGATCTGTCTGAAGAACAATGGGCTTCATGCGACAACCGTTCGTCCGAACAGATTTGTTCTTTAGTCGTGTGTATGAGTGATTTTAGAGAATTTGCGCATTCACCGAATTTTTTTGTATTTAAAGTTTTCTTTCAGGGACCTGTCATAGGAGTTTCATAAAATAGTCCGCTGTTATTCAAATCAAGTTTGCTTGACTAATGGATTGTGTTACACTATTCTGTTTGACTTAAATTATGCATGGTTAATGTATTTAACAAGGTCAATGGGAAGTGTAACCAGCGGCTGACTTGCTACTTTTGGATGCCTTAGCGCGTCAGGCTCTTAGAAGAGAGCGTGTGTTCCGAGACCGTTTAGATATCCTTGGTTAGACAGACAAATGGCTGACATCGCGATTTAGATTGCCAAGGACTGTGCTGCTGCAAATATGCAGCTTGCTAGAGCCACAACTCCAGAGAGAAACAATTCCACCACACTTCCGGGTCCTCACCACCCTTGGATTTTTGGCCACGATAACCTTTCAGAAGGAGATTGGAAACAGATCGGGTGTGTCCCAGTCCTCGGTGAGTCGTGCGCTCCCCTTGGTCATCAAAGCTCTCATCAGTTTATTACCCATGGTACATCAAATTTCCATACACGTGCTGTCGAACAACTACAAATTAAGAGAGACTTTCATGCCATGGCTGGACTGCCAAACATAATCGGAGCAATAGACTGCACACATATACGCATCAAAGTAGCCGTGCTGTTGTGGAGCATACTGAGCTGAAGGCCAGGTGGATGTGTCTCGATACAGCGGGGGGCAGACTGCTCTATAGCCCAGAGAAGGCATGCCAGATCTGCACAATATTGCCATGAACGAGGGTCTCCTACTACCTGAACCAGACCAGAAGGTGTAATGCCAGAAGACCCCCCTCATGGACCACCCCATCAAAGTGCCATCATGATGAGGCAACAACTGATTGCACGGCTTTAGTTGCAGTCATCGAGCGGCTGGCCATGGTGAGACGTTTTTTGCTTTTTTTAAGCCATTTTCATATCAAACCATTTCTGGTATGTTAAAATAAATAAAGTATTTTTCTATTCTATTCTATAAATGTTAATCAGTCTCAAAGTGCTACTTCATGAGTTCTCGTTTGAATTGACCGAAATTACGTAAAGAAGCATCCAACAACGACTTGTTCAATTTATATACATATATGTACTATTTATCAAAAGAAACCAAAAACATGAACCTTAAAGACAAACAGGAGAAATACGTTGATTATGGATGATTGTATAGGGAACACTTAGTGATTTGGGAAGGGCAATAGAATGGAGAAATGTACCGGTATTACTAAAATTGTCTAAATTTTAGTTACTATTTACAGTTAAAGGCTAACACCTTTATAATCATTTTAACAGTGAATTCTCTTGACACCACCGTTCGTCTGGAAAGGAAAAGAGGGCAAACCTTACTTTGGTTGACACTTAGCCCAGTTAGTCAGCACCAGGGTGATGGCCAACGGTGTCCAAGTGGATTTCTCTCGGTTCCGGCGTCTATGGGGCCTTTCTTGGTTGTGGATGACTTTCCGTGGACTTTCAAGTTGCCTGGGAAGGTCGCTCTTCTCCAACTTGTTGCCAAGGAAGGAGATGGAATTGGCTGGTATCGAGACTTCACCGTCAAGAATGAACAAATGTCCACCTGAGATGTTGGGAGCTGGCTTGTTTGGTCCAATAACCGGCTCTGATGAGGTGAACTTAAATTCACAGTTATTAACAAAAGGTTGACTACAGACCTGTTGCCCTGACATCCCACATCATGAAGGTCCTGGAGAGACTCCTGTTGACCCACCTGTGTAAGCAAACCAGCACATATCAGGACCCCCTGCAGTTTGCTTATCGCCATGGAGTTGGAGTTGAAGACGCTATCATACACCTGCTTCAACACACCTGCTTCAACAAACCCACTGTCATCTGGACAAAGCAGGCAGCACTGTGAGGATCATGTTCTTTGATTTCTCCAGTGCATTTAACACAATTCAGCCTGATCTGCTTCGTCTTAAACTCCAGAAGACTCAGGTGGAGGCCTCAACAATCACCTGGATTAATGACTACCTGACAAACAGACCACAGTTTGTCAGACTGAAGAATTGTGTGTCTAACCAGGTGATCAGCAGCACAGGAGCACCACAGGGGACTGTACTCTCACCATTCCTTTTCACTCTGTACACTTCAGACTTCCAGTACAAGTCAGACTCCTGTCATCTACAGAAATATTCAGATGACTATGCAGTTGTCGGGTGTATCAGAGATGGACAAGAAGCTGAGTACAGAGAGCTGGTGGACCGCTTTGTGGCATGGTGTGGGAACAATCATCTCATCTTTAATGTTAACAAAACAAAGGAGATGATTGTAGATTTCAGGAGAAACAGGGTCAGATCAAACCCTGTTTCCATCATGGGAGAAGAAGTGGAGGTGGTTGAGGAATATAAATACCTTGGTGTTCATCTGGACAACAGACTGGACTGGAGACACAACAGTGAAGCCATCTACAAGAAAGGACAGAGCAGACTGTACTTCTTGAGGAAGCTAAGGTCCTTCAAGGTTTGCAACAAGATGTTGCAGATCTTCTACAAGTCTGTTGTTGAGAGCGTCATTTCCTCTTGCGTCATCTGTTGGGGCAGCAGCATCAGAACCAGGGACCTAAAAAGACTCAACAACCTGATAAGGAAGGCTGGTTCTGTTCTGGGGACGACTGTGGAACCTCTGGAGACAATAATGCAAAGAAGGATTTTGCATAAAATCAAGAGAATTATGGACAACCCTGAACATCCTCTCCATGAGACTGTTATCGGAAAACAGAGTCTCTTCAGTCAAAGGCTTTTTCAGTTTGGATGCAAAACGGACCGCTACAGGAAATCTTTCCTACCCACAGCCATCAGCATCTATAATAACTCCTTGATTTAATTGAGTTACATCAACATTTAATTTCCCTCTGGGATAAATAAAGTATTTTTGAAATGTATTGAATTGACAAGCTTATGCTGGCATTCTTTGTAAGAAAAAATCTAACTATATAATAACGTATGCAGCAGCAGAGGTTAAGATGTGCGACAAAAAAACAAACATGGAGACGAGATAACGATGGACCAACGAAAAACACAAAAACGTATATATCTTTCTATTACTTCATTCTGTTTCTTTCTTTTCTTGGATCTTTTTCTTTTTCCTCATCTCTCTATTCTTTCGTCTTTATTTCTGACTTCCATGCTAATTTCCTGATCCTCTGACTTTTCTCTTACTCTTAGTTTTCCATCTTCTTCTATTACCTATTGTCTTATCATTATAACATTTCTTCTCGCGAGTCTCTTGATTTTGATTTGCGGAAGAGGGGCATGATGCAGGGTTACGCTCCACTTTCAGCCAATGATATGCCTGAAACCGTTATGGCGTTCGCCTGGGTATACAAGATCTTATTCTAGTGTTAAGAGTTTGATAAAACAAAGAAAACTCAATTTCCCCCCTTTTGTCTTAACACACATTTGACTAGAGGATTCTGAGAACACCACAACTTGTTAAGATATGAAGGTTAAAGAGATGACATAAACTTATGGTATAAAGAACGTCAAATAGACAACGTAACATAACATGGTTACCGATTGTGAATCGGTACGCTTTCGTGGTAATGGAAACACTGAAATAAGCGAACCGTTCCGAACCGACCCGTACCGGATGTCTCTTCCTTGGTGTGGACATCCCCCATCTGGTCTTCACACAAACATTGCCACACAGCAATGTTGCTGAGCCTCCCAAAGGTTAAGTTTTGTATTAAATCCACACTTGAGTTCACTAAAGTTTTCATTTAATTTTGGTGATAAAAGTGTGTGTTTACTAAAGTGGAAAATATAATTTTGTCTTTTTTATGCTTGAGTTCAAAGTGAATATTTGCAGCCACAATTATTAGGTCATAATTGTGGATGTTTCCCATAAAAACACACGGTGCCATCATACACTGTCAAAGACGCACATCTACAAATGTAGTGAATTGTCCTGCCTGATTTATCTGCAGTGACAGTGAAAATGAAATCTTCTGATGTTTTATGTTTGGATGCTTGGATTGGATTTAAAATTCATGGTTTTGTTTCTGTCATTCTCTGTGTTGGGTATACATATACAACTACTTGTCATCATTATATATTGTTTTCAATTGTTGTATTACCACTGGTGATTGAGTTTCTGCTGTCTTGGTCAGGAACTCTGGCATGAGATAATAGGCGCATTCCCACTGTAGGAACCTTTGGCAGTTCCTATAACCTTTTCAGGAACAGGGCCGTTTTTTCCCGCATTCGGACATACAGGAACTCGGGACCATCGCCCTCAGTTCCTATAACCATTTTAGCTCCTTCTCCGAGGCTGGGTCTTATCTGGGTTCTATAGGAACACATCTGACATAGGTGTTTGGTGGTTGGTAGCTACGCCCCTTATCATGTTGTCACGGCTGAAATGTTAACTCATACGACACGGACACAACCTGCGCCTGTTTAATAAGTTAAACTTACACGTTGTCTCCTTTGTCTGCAGCGCTCTCCTTCCTTCACGAAACGAAGAAGTATGGCCTGCACTCGATCCTGACTCTCTCTGTGTGCTCTTCCAGCCTCGATGTTAGATGCCCGATGTGATCGTCCATGATTAATATTACCATCATGCAGACAATGAACACGGTGGCCTCCCCACTCTCCATATTAGCTTCATGGTGGTGACTTTTCGCGGGTTTTGTTTTGTTTTGTTTTGTTGTTGAGTGTGGCGCTAAAGTAACACGTCACTGTTGCGTCGCATCAGTCTCTATCAAGGTCCCGACTCATGTGCGAATGGAAACTGAAACAGTTCCCCTGGGGAAGGGCAGTTATTTGAACGAAATTCCAGGTGGACCGTTCTTAGAACGGCTCTGTCCGAATGCGACTATTATCAGGCTGGTACTATCCATATTAAATGAAAAAGGCAGAAACAACAAAAATAAATTTTAATGAACTGTAAGCTGGTGGCATGAGATACATCATCCTTACACATAGAAAGAAATTTCACTAATCTTGAAATCATGCATAAATAGAACAGCAGATTAGGTCAGAATAATTTATTATTGTCTCATATCACTGTGTTGTAAGACTTGTGGGTTCACACAAGTGTACTTTCCACTATTGAATCACACTGTCACACCTGCATGTGACCTTTTAAAAGGACCAGTTTACCAAAATTACTAAAACCTCTGGTGGTAGATTGTCTTTCAAGCAATGGGTTAAGGAAAAATGACTGAAAATGACTTAAAAGTTGTCATTGTCACTTCAACTGAGTGATATTCAATTTGCCATGGGGTTTAGTTAAAATTAATAAAGAAATAGCTTTACTTTGGCTCTAAAGTAGTTGCTTCTTGCCACAATAAAATGGCCAATATGATAATAACAAAAATCTATCCAATGCAACAATAATGCACAGTATGCTGTAAATGCATTTATAAAATATACCATTGGTAAGGACAGTCTGAACTGTCATGCATCAAGGTTTTCAGCAAATTGTACTCCAGCAGATCTTCTTCGGAATCTGAACACACTGACAATAAAGCTGATTCTGATTTGCAAAAAGCATGTCATGAACTGAACTGTTGGACAAGTGGAAATGTGATGGTGTCAGTAAATCATGAGGATTATTTTTCTGGGTAGCATGAACTAAAGATTTTTTTTCCCATTTTAGTGTTGAATCATAACAATTAACAAATGTAATATTTGGTCCAATTGACTTTGACACACAAAATGAAAGAAATTCATCCTAAATCATTGATCAGCTCCATGCGAAACATAACTATCTAAAACCTTGTTAAG
The DNA here is from genome assembly GCF_027942865.1 of Odontesthes bonariensis. NCBI lineage: Eukaryota > Metazoa > Chordata > Actinopteri > Atheriniformes > Atherinopsidae > Odontesthes > Odontesthes bonariensis. Next base: position 5,577,148 of record NC_134512.1, on the reverse strand, counting down.
AGAACAGATAGATGAAACTAGAGAAAAAGAGGAAAAAACCTAATTGGGTGACTTTTTGGCACAGCATGTGTGATTAAATTGGTATATGTACTCCAAACTGTCCTCCTCAATTTACACTTTTTAGCTTATTTATGTAATTTTTCTCCTGGAGGGCATCTCACTAAGAGATAAATTCAACATCACAAAAACCTCTGATAATGAGCTGTACACAAACCAGTCCTGACACCCAAAGTGCATCTCACAGTATAATTAGAGGAGCAGAGGAGGGAAGAAGACAGTGTTTGTTTGATTTAGTTCCTGTCCCCTTTGAACTTTAAGCTGTGTGGATCTTCCACTTTGATCACTGAGCGGCTTTACATTGATTTTGTTTACAATGGTCGAAACTCACAATGATGCTCTGATATTTATCATTATTAAATGGTATCTTAAGTGTACTTGCACTTTTTATTTCTAAAGGTACTTTTTGTAAAAATGTTTAAAGTTGTTTTTAGTTTGAGACATGGAAAGCTTGAATAATTATCTCTGCTTTCTAGCCACTTGACCCAGATGTCCAAAAGTTTGCATTTTTAACGCACTTCCTTTTTCAGACTAGAACTGGGAGATACAAATATTACTTGTGACCACAACTGCAGGTCTGTGCCTGACCTATTCTTAATTGGATTGCATTTTGTCACATCATTTTCAGTTTATTTGGTTAAATATTTCTTATATTGCTATATATCGAGGCAAAAGAAGTATTTCCCAATTTGTCTATCTTGTCACAGAGCAAAAAATGTTTTACAATCACAGGGCTAGACCTGCTACCTAAAAAAAAAAAAGCCTTCGCGAACATATTGTCACGCCCATGGGATTCCTCCCCATGTTTTTAGTTTGGTGTTTTGTGTTAATCATGTCTTAGTTTAGTCTTAGTCTTAGTCCATGTTTAGTTTTTAGTTTTGCCATGTTTTAGTTTTCCCTCATGCCTTAGTTTTCTAGTCCAGGTCCGATATTTAGTTTAGCCATGTTTTCCCCATAGTTTCTGTTGCTTTGCCATCACCTTCATTCACTTCACCTGTTTTTCCCCTCAGCTGCACTCACTCACCTATCACTCACTCAGTATTTAGTTTCCAGGTTTCCTCATTGTTTTTGCGAGATCCTACCCGTCAACATCCCTCATGCCATGCCACGACCCCACGTCCAAGTTAAGTGTTTTTTTCCCATGTAATGTCAAGTCTTTTGTTTTGTTTTGTATTTATTCCACAGTTTAGGTTTTTGATATCCGGCTCAGCTGCGCTTTGCTTTTTCCTTTGTTTTTGTGAATAAATCAAGTTTTCTTTTTCAAAAAGTCCGCATCCGTGTCCTACCTCACCACCCCCAACCTGACACATATGTTCTTATATCAAGCAGTGGAACTCTTAAAGGTAGGGTAGGAGATCCTGGATTTTGAGTCCAGCGAAGCTGCATTTTGAAAATACACAGGTAAAAAGTCCCAACCCTTTTCTTCACTTTTCCCCCGAAGGCACGCCTCTAGAGTACATGAACGAGCACGAAGGTGCACGAGCGCTGTTCTGACAGCAAGCATCGATCGTTGCCGTATTTAGTATTTAGTTTATGCTAACTATACGTTTAATAATGCTAGGTGCTAGCCAAGCTGGCTCTAGTTTAGCTTCCTGCCAAGCTTCTGGACGTTCACGCAGTGTTGCCAAAAAAAAAATCACAAGAAGTCGCTATTGGCTCTCTGAAAAGTCGCTAAAAAGTCGCTAGATTGCGTCATGACGTCATAAGTGACGTAACCACGCCCATATTATATATTTTCGCTCCTACCCGAGCCGAAATCAGCCGGCCTGAAGCTGATTTCAGCTTTAAACTCTGTAAACTTTAGCAACATTTGAAACTTTTCAGGCAAGAAAGTAGTCGTTTAGATCCCCAACATGTTAAAAACCTGCCAAAATACCGGCTATTTACAATTTTGTTCCGACGAATTCGGCGCTACTAAAGCTAGCCGCAGTGAGCAACGCACTTCCGGTTATTTTGACAAAAATAAAAGACCCGTTGCCTTTTATCATAGGGAAAGCCATTACGATAAAAAAGGTGCTTTTGTTTTGAAAACAGGAAGTTAACCTACCCTCGTTGTAGCTAGCTTGAAACTGCTGTTTTGACAGGAAATGACGGTATGCCGGGTTGCCGCCGTCCTGCAGTGCTTCTGTCTCGGCTTGTATTGTGTCGCGGGGCAACTGATTTGTCACTCACAAAACAAGTTAAATTGTCGCTAGATTCAGCCAGATTGAGCCCGAAAGTCGCTAAGTCGCTAGATTATTTTTTTTTGTCGCCAGAGATGGCCAAAAGTCGCTAAATCTAGCGACAAAGTCGCTAAATTGGCAACACTGCGTTCACGGAGCAGGGTACGCGCACAGGGAGAAGGAGGGGGAGGGAGGAGCAGATTGCAGTTTGATAGACGGCATCAGTATCCAATCATTGTGAACGGTCCGTTCACAATGATTGGATACTGTTTTTCCTAGATTGTACGTTCTAGAGGCCACTAAAACTTTTCATATTTGTGTCAAAACTTTTAATTAATTGGTTGCAATGGGGGTGTGAAGAGTATTTCAAGCAATATGTAAAAAAATGTTCCAGAAAAAGATCCCCTACCCCGCCTTTAAGTCTCATCCACAGCTACAGCACTATATTGAGCTCCTGCGGATGATGTCATATACGCTGGTCACGTGACGAGAAACGATGAGCGTAGCCATTTTGGCAGTCATAGTAATCGCGGGAAGGATCAAAACACGCCAGTGGGAAGGATGGTAGATAACTGTTGTGCACCAGGTTGCAGAAATAGGCGAGGTAAGAAGAAAGGGTTATCGTTTTATCGCATTCCAAAAGAAGTGGAGAGGAGGGAAAAGTGGATCAGCGCGATTAAAAGAGCCAGGAGCCGTCAGAACAAGTCTGAAAGATGGGACCCCCCGGCCGTTGGATTTCGCTTATGCAGTGATCACTTCATATCAGGTGGGTGAAGGAATACAGACTACAGTACAATGCTACAAAAACTTTCTTGCCAGTTTCATGTTACCGAAGTACCTACTTGAATTACAGCACCCAGTTGTTGTTATAGCTAAGTGACGGACACTGTGATGTCCCGTTTTAACTCAACAAGTGTAGCTCTGGCGCAGCCTAGTAACCTGTTAGCAAGTCAGCGTGTAGCAAGCTAACGGTAAACAAACCCTGTGTTGAAATATTCCTTTTTATTTTGTAGGGAGAAAGAGTGATAACCCGTTGAGTCCGGATTTTATTCCATCCATTTTTGACTACCTTCCATCTCCGGAGAAGAGGAGACGAATAACGAGACTGGAGGTTTTCAACAGAAGGCAGAAGGCAAAATTACACAAAATAGAGCAGGCAAAGCTATCCGCAGAAGCCATCTGTCAAAGGTGGGTAGATCAAACTCCTGTCTGATTTAAATAGTTAACTTTTAGTTAACTCATTTAATGAAGGCTAATATCATATGATTTCCATTAAACATGTCAAACTGTAAATATGTAAACATGTCAAACTGCCATCAGTATTGTATGCATGAAAGCTTCTTTTGCTGCTTCTGTGTTTTCATCAGGACATCAACTGATTGTCCCCCGAACAAGGCAGCAACAGAAGACCAAACCACAGAGCCTTTGAAGGAGCCCCCCATCACAGATCCTTTGGAAGACTCAGGCGATGAAGATCCTGTCCAGCCTGATCCTGCAACACCACCATGCACCTCTGAAACCTGTCGTAACCACATCCAGTGTCTTGAGCTAGAATGCCAAGCTCTAAGGACTGAAAATATGTTGTTAAGGGACAAAATAAATAGGAAGACCCTGACAGAGATTAGTTTGCAGAATGATGATAAAAAGGTGAATAACCTCACCGGGTTACCAACCTATACATGTCTTATGGCCATTTTTCAATATTTGGCTCCATTTCTCAAACTTAAATCATCGCTAACATGTTTTCAACAATACATGTTGACTTTGATGAAGCTTCGAATTAACTTAAAGGATAAGACCGGTTTTTTGACATTGGGCCCTTGATTTCACATTATAACATGATGTTCTACTCACCCCTGCTTGTTGTTGAACATTTGGAGCTGTTCCGAAGATTTTCGCGAGGCGTCTGGCTGCTCTCTTGAGATATTCGGCCATGAAACGGTTTCCTATGGGCAAGCTTATACAGGCACAAACTATGCTGTTTATAATTTATTAATTACTGTACACTAGCACTGATAACGTGGAGGTGCGTCGCTTACTTAAAAAAATCCGGGTTACTAATTTTAAATTTTAGCCGAATGAATAAATAGGCAGCAGGTCTGTGGGCTGTCTGTGGCAGTAGCACGACGATGACGTCAGTAACACCCACTTTACGACAAAAAAATCAAAATTACAGTAACCCGGATTTTTTTAAGTAAGCGACGCACCTCCACGTTATCAGTGCTAGTGTACAGTAATTAATAAATTATAAACAGCATAGTTTGTGCCTGTATAAGCTTGCCCATAGGAAACCGTTTCATGGCCGAATATCTCAAGAGAGCAGCCAGACACCCCGCGAATATCGTCGGAACAGCTCCAAATAACCAACAACAAGCAGGGGTGAGTAGAACATCATGTTATAATGTGAAATCAAGGGCCCAATGTAAAAAAAACGGTCTTATCCTTTAACATTTGACTTTTTAGGTTTTTATTTTGGTATCGACCCAACTACTGTCTCCAGGCACTTCAAACATTGTGTGAATTTGATTTATTGTAGACTGGTGCCAAGTCTAGTGGTGTGGCCTGAAAGAGAATCTTTAAGAACATCCCTTCCATACGTATTTAGAAATGGTGACTACGAAAAGACTGTTTGTATCATTGATTGTTTTGAAATTTTCTAGAGAAACCAAGTAGATTGCAACCCAGTGCACAGTGTTACTCAAGATACAAATCACATCACACCATGAAATATTTAATTGGCATTTGCCCTCAAGGTTCAATTAGTTTCATTTCTACTGGATGGGGAGGTCGCACCAGTGATAAGTTCATTAGAGAACACCGTAATTTTTTACCTAATATTCTCCCAGGGGATGTTGTTTTAGCAGACCGGGGGTTTCTGGTGAAAGAGTCTGTTGAAAGGTGTCAGGCTGAATTAAAAATTCCAGCATTTACTCGTGGAAAAACACAGTTAGATCCTGTTGACATAGAGAATACAAGATCTCTAGCCTCTTTGAGGATTCACATCGAAAGAGTCATAGGAGTACTCCGTCAGAAGTATACTATCTTACAAAGCACTGTGCCAATAACTTTCACAGACATAGAAAAAGAAAATGATGTTACTTATCTTGATAAAATTGTGAGTGTATGTTGTGGACTAACAAATGTACCAGATTCTGTGGTGCCCTTTGAGTGATGAATTTGTGTCAACAGAAAATAAACCTTTTTGATTTGCTTCTAACTTTTGTTGTGACTATTTTTCTCACTCACTAGATTTGAGTGACCTATCCATGTTTTAAGAGCAGTACAGATACTGCTACAGACACAGAAGACAATAACATTGGCTTAACAGTTAAATACTTTACAATAAAATATCAGTTCATTAACATTCACACATTTAGTAGTAGTAGTAGCGGTTTATTGTCACTATATAAATACAATGACAAGTTGTTTGGAAGCAACCCTCAGATGCCCACAAAAGTACAGATATATTAACAGTATGACTAATGTGATAAAAATATATAGAGAAAAATATAAAATATACAATCAAGTGATGGCTTTCAGTTACAGGTGCAGGATTCAAGTATTCACTGAACAGGTAGTACAGTACAGGTAGATTAACACAGTATTGGATGCGCACAGTACACACACACACACCTTTCGTAAGTAAGACTAAGTAATTAAATTTTTTTTTTTTTGGGCATTGATTAGTTTCCTACAGCTAGGACACACCCACTGTTTCGGTACCCTTTTCATCTGAAGGCAGGTTTGGTGGAACCTCTTCACGGCACAGAACCCTGAAGCGCAGACAAGCATGTTTCCTGCCGCAGGTGCACGGCAGTAGCACCACTGTTGCTGGGGATCAGTGCTTGCAGTTACTCGTTTTGGTGCAGAAAACCATTTGCCTAACAGCATATGTTTAATCTTTGTAATTTTGTAGTATGAAGCCAAATTTCACTTGAATTAAAATGACACGTATACTCGCTCGGTAGGAAATCTTGAACGCTGGCGCCGGTCGTCATGTTTACTGCCAAAATGGCGGCTGAAAACCAAAAGTCACGTGACCGCAGGAGCTCAATACTAGGGTTGTCACGATACCAGACATTTAGTAGTCGATACCAATACCAGGGAAATTCCACGATTCTCAATACCCACTTCAATACCACGGTAAAAAACAAAACAATAAATTCCATGTACTTCAACATACTCATTTATTAAAAACATTTGAAAATTACAAAAAACAGTGGCACTGGCTGTAGCCTTCAAGTAATGAATAAAAAGAATACACTATTAACATTACAAAAAAAGAACAGTGGCATGTAGCCTTCAAGTATTAAATAAAAATAAACCACTATGAACATTTGATCCATTTGAATTGGGATCAGGAAATATCAGGACCCCGACAGTGGGAGATTCTATGACTAAATTATCTGCTTAGTGCCTATCGCGCATGTGCACTGTAGCTTTAGCTTACACATGTGATCTGAGCAACTTTAGTCCTTGCAATGTAAGCAGATACATTATTTGATCTATTTCAAAACCGGATAACTTGCGTTGTCACAGAGACACAAGGAATACTTTCTGAAAGGGTACGATCTGCTGTTTATTTTGATATACAGGGCATTGTGTAGTGACGGGGACTTCGCAACTTATTCAGCCGTACTTTGCAAAGACATAACTTTGTTCTCTTTGTTTGTTGTCTTCATAACGTGATTATTTCGGTATGAACAGATGCTCTTTGCAAAGCTCTGTTTCCGCTGTTTCTTGTGATATGCGTTTCATATCTACGCGATGGGGAGTTCATTCAACGGAGAACAATGGGTGTGAATTTGCCCACAAAGTGAATGTTAACATGACTTGAAACTCACTCACCTTGAATTCTGTGAATATATCTGGATGTCTGTCTTTGAGGTGCTTCGCTAAATTGGAAGTGTTACCTCCTTTCAGCTGAAAATCGTCCGAATCTATTATTAATCCCTGATCATCCGCCTCAAACGCAAAGTACTTCCAGACACGACTCTTACTATTTTTCTTTTTCAACGAATCGAGGCGGAGCTGTCGCTGCAGTTGCCATCTCCCGTGTTCCTTTGGCATTTAACGGCACACTAGAACACTTGTAAGTGTATATGGTTCCCACATTACGTCCGGAGGAATTTCATCCCCGGCACCAACGGTACTGTAGAAAAACGAGTACTGTCATGTTTTAGAATGGTGGCATCGACTTGGTACCAAAGTACCGGTTCACGTTACATCCCTACTATACACAAAAATGTCCTCTACCTGTTCTACCATACAATTTTGTTGTCTTTATATCTACAATGCAGCCAAGCTACCACTAATGCCAACAATGTTGTGTCTGTCAATATCTGTGTTTCAGCCATGTTGCAAGAAAAAAAAGAGGCATAGACAGTGTACACTGCAAGGTAATAAAAAGCATACTGCCCGCTTCCTATGAGGCTGCAGCCCAGGATGCTCAGGCCTAAAAATTCAACTGCATGTTTTTAACGTCAGTCACATCTGTCTGTATATATGCTACCATGAAATGCTGCCACAATAGCAAGAGCTCGTGAATATGTTTAAAGGAGGAAAGTAGGCGTGCAAGGTGTGTTTTCAAAGACTGAAGTCAGTTTGCCTTGCAGTGTCCAACAGATTATGAACCTGGAAGGACAGTGGTGAACCATCATCTTACAGGAATGAAAAAATGTTGCTGGAAGAAAATCCTGACCAATAGTGATTGGAGATCACTAAAACATTTGGATAAATAAAAGAAGATTAACAGAAGGTGTTAATGGTAAATTCAATGTCTTTGTTAGAGCTGCTTGAGAAACCCCCACAAGCTTTTCTATCTGCACATCAATTGCTTTTTTAACCATTTGCCTCTTAATTACCATTGAGATGCCACATCCTGCTCCAAGTGTGAGACATCAGGGGTGTCGTGAGGTGATGGCCAAAAGGCACCCAAAGATCAAAGCCCTTTCCTTGCCTCCTGAGGGGCGTTTCGTCAGGTATAAATGTTTAGATCTCCCTTTGATGAGACTCACTACAGGAGATCCAGCACCTGACAGGATGGTGTTCAGACAACAACCTTGTCCTGAACACCATCAAGACCAAGGAGGTCATTGTGGACTTCAGGAAATCCAGGAAGACAGAACACACCCCTCTCCTCATTCATGGGGCGGAGGTGGAGCGGGTGGACAACATCAAGTTCCTGGGCATCCACATCACATTTGACCTCACTTGGTCCATGCACATATCCCATCTGGTGAAGAAGGCCCAACAAAGGCTCTTCTTCCTGAGGAAGCTGAAGAGGAATGGACTCTCCCCTCAGCTTCTGACAAACTTTTACAGAGCCACAACAGAGAGCATCCTCTGTCTCAGTGCAACAGTGTGGTATGGGAGCTGCACTGCACAGGACAGGAAGGACTTGGCCCGTGTGGTCAAGACATTACAGGGGATTGTGGGGAGTCCTCTCCCACACCTGGACTCAATATACGACGGCCGGGTCCAAAGGAGGGCCAGTCGTATAGCCACAGACCCCACCCACCCAGGACATGAACTATTTGTGCCTGTTCCATCCAGAAAGAGGTACAGGTGTATCAAAACCTACACCAACAGACTGAGACACAGCTTCTTCCCCAGAGCTGTAAAATCCATCACCCCATACCCCCACACATCCACCCCTCCACCCCCACCCTTAAACTGATTATTATAAACCTCTGCAGACAGACTCGCACTGCACTTTTATTTGACTTATTTGACTTACTTATGCTGCAATATGTACAATACAGTCATACAATAACCAGATTGCACTGTAACTTTTTACTTTTTTACTTTAACTTTTACTATTTTTATTCTCTTGTATATTATTTAGATATCTTTTTATAATTTTTGTGTATCCAAAGCCAAGAGCTCCTGAAGTAAATTTAATTATGCCTGCATAGTGACAATAAAGATTCTTGATTCTTGTTCTCGGTCTTTCTTCACCGCGCTGAAGGTGTTGACTGACCTTTTTCACTGCAGAGAAAATAAAACTTGTCGGCCAGTGACGCTAACTGAAATAAAAGCTTCAGATGAAATGCTGCACCCATCATGCCTAGTGCCACCTGTAGAAGTCTGCAGGGGCAGCGTCAGGATCTGAGTTTGCTTCAGTTGGTCAGGTCTAAATGTAGCAATGATATGTACCCAAAATGAGGTCAGCTGACTTCCTGAATACACTGAATGATACGATTTTTCCAATTATAGATTTTTTTCATCCTTGATGGTGTTAAAATTGGCTTTGTTCTTAGACATTATGAATGAAATAGTCTCTCTACTTTTCCACGATGACCCAAAGTGATCCAGGCATAGTGAGACAAAACAATTAGCCCTTGAAAGCAGGTGCAAGATTCACACACACACACATTGTTTGGCTGATCCAGAGAATATGACGAAGCATGTTGAACCTACTCATGTCCAATCATACTCGGTTGAGTGTGAGTCCAACCTATGTGCAATAATGAGGCTATAAATACAAATGATACCCGGAAATCGAGGCTCAGTCTGACAAATTTCCTGCGGGAGCTCTGTTCCACTGAGCCCAGCGCTGATATGCTTGACGTGTGACTACCAATAAACACTTTATTTAACTTGAGATTCCTCCAGCTTGCTCTTGAGCTTTCAATGAAAGAATCGAGCTAACAATTGGATAGGTATATTCCAAGATGACAATACCAAGATTGATCAAGCTCAAATTGTGAAAGAACACTTCAGGGAGCATGAGAAGTCTTTACAAAGCAGTCTGTCTCATCATCAACACAAGATCTTGGAAAATAATGATTACAACTCAAAAAATTTTGAGATGCGGAAGCTTACTGAAACAATGCAACAGCAAACGAGTGCAGATCAAAGCTCAAGGTGGTCCTCCAAAATATTATAGTGTGACTTCTTTTTTTCTTTTTGGCCATGCAGTATATTTCATGTTATAGCTTTTTAAAGATCATTCTCACATTCTGCAGTAGACATCTGTTGTAATCTTGAAGTGGAACAGGTAATATCAATTTGTAAATTAGCCTGTGCTGACTGTGATGCTCATAGCTGCTACAGCTATAGACCTAAGTATCATACTTCCAGGAATTACAACTCAAATGGTTCTGCTTGTAGTGTTTTATGAGAGAAAAAGAGGAAAACTTGCCTAAATGTTTCAAATCTGCTAAATAAAATTTCAAGATGTAATTACTTATTATTCTTCATACAACTGTACTAAGGTCATTGCAGTGGAAGAGTTCCATGCTTTTGCTGAAAAAATGCTCCAATGTACAGTGCACAGTGAAAATGAGTACACCCCTGTTGAAAAGTAACATTTTGAACAATATTTTAATACACACACAAGTTATTCCCAAAACGTGCATAGAGTAAGTTTAATACAACATCTGTTCAGCTTACAACAGAAAAGAAAGGTCAATAATATAACTTAAATGACATATTTGTCCATTTTTGTGAAATTATGCTGGTGCAAAAGTGAGTACACCCCTATGTTAAACTCCCTGAGAATGGGCCGTGTTGGCCCGAAATGTCATGAAATGAAAAGGCATTAAAAGGGAGGTCATCGTTGTGCGTTTCATCCTTGCCTTACATTGAAATTTTACATTTTGAGTCTGCACCAGGCTAAAAGAGACGTGTGTGAGATTTGACTGAAATCCTATGGAGAGTATCATGATCTGCTTCAGTAGTCACAGTACATGTTGACAAGCATGTTTCTTTTGGTGAAATTCAGCTTCCTACTGTTGATGGCATCCATACAGCCCCAAACCATGTCACTCCCACTACTATGCTTGACTTTAAGCATGGGGCACTTTTCTTTGTACAAATCACTTTTTACCACCACACAGGCTTGACACCATCTAAAGCAAATTTGTTCATCTTGGTGTCATCAGATCACAGGACATGGTTCCAGCAATCCATATCCTTAGTTTGTTTGTCTCTGATGAGACAATGATAAACAAATTTGCTTTCGATGGTGTCAAGCATGTGTGGTGGTAAAAAGTGATTTTTACAAAGAAAAGTGCCCCATGCTTAAAGTCAAGCATAGTAGTGGGAGTGACATGGTTTGGGGCTGTATGGATGCCATCAACAGTAGGAAGCTGAATTTCACCAAAAGAAACATGCTTGTCAACATGTACTGTGACTACTGAAGCAGATCATGATACTCTCCATAGGATTTCAGTCAAATCTCACACACGTCTCTTTTAGCCTGGTGCAGACTCAAAATGTAAAATTTCAATGTAAGGCAAGGATGAAACGCACAACGATGACCTCCCTTTTAATGCCTTTTCATTTCATGACATTTCGGGCCAACACGGCCCATTCTCAGGGAGTTTAACATAGGGGTGTACTCACTTTTGCACCAGCATAATTTCACAAAAATGGACAAATATGTCATTTAAGTTATATTATTGACCTTTCTTTTCTGTTGTAAGCTGAACAGATGTTGTATTAAACTTACTCTATGCACGTTTTGGGAATAACTTGTGTGTGTATTAAAATATTGTTCAAAATGTTACTTTTCAACAGGGGTGTACTCATTTTCACTGTGCACTGTAACTTCAATCCTGGGAACAATAAATACTGTGTTGAACACAAACAGGATGATATCTTATCATCTTTCTAATCTTCTCTGGATTTTCTCAGATGGACTGTGTAAGAATTCTGTCAAGACACAGCGATTGAACTCAAATTGAGCCCATCAAGTGAAATCAAATCAGAAAAATCCAAGGACCAAGCCTTGGTCAAACTAATTTTTCTTTCTCTTTATCTATATTTCAGTTTATTTAAATTCCTCCGTCACTGTGATAGATTAGTGATCTGTGCAGGGTCTACCCTGCCTCTGGCACGAAGGCAGCTGGGACAGGCTCCAGTGCCCCTGCAACCAGGAACAGGAAGAAGTAGGTATAGAAAATGGACTGATGGATCATTTCTTCAGCTGGCCTGATTATGAGCATTTATTTCATTTGTACATTCTGTTGAAGAAACAGTTTTCTGCTCTTCCATTTCCTCTGGACCATCATTTCTCTATGTCTCTGACTTTTTGTGACCTTTTTTTATTGTAACCTACTTCTTTTTGTTATCAGTTTGTGTATGTGTGTGTGTGTGTGTGTGTGTGTGTGATTGTATTTCATTGAGGTTTCCCACGTAGTATTTGGTACATTTGACAATTTTCCTCTGAATGTGAACTGTATAGTGTCTGATATTTAATAGAATAAATATAAGATTACTGCTGAAAGCGATCTTTGCAGCTCTATGTTTCAGTTCAGTCATTTCAATTTTTTTTTTTTTTTTTTTTTGCTTTTATATTTTAAATAAACTGAATAAATAATTGCCGATCAAATTCTAAATCTGAGCAACATCCTACACAGAATTAGTGCTTTCTACTATAGGCATTTGTGTTTAGTCACATTATATTCTTTCTTTCTTTTCTTAGCCCGCCTCCTGGTCACGTCTTCCATCGCCACACAGCATAACTGATGCCGCTTCCCCTGTCCTTCATCTCCCACCTTTCATCAACAAATCTCCTCTGCCGAACGCGCGCGTGAGTTCCCATGATTGGTGCGCAGACACACAAGACTGAGTGCACACGGGTTTAATCCCTGTCCCAGTTTTACTGTGATCTCAATAAAAAAATATATAAAAAAATTTCAAGTCAATCACGCGCTTCTTCTCTGACCACTTATTAACACTTATTTGACCCTAGTAGTCATATAAACACACACAACACGTACACACAGCATCACGCACACTGTGTGCAGACCAGTACCTTCTCTCAGTAACTGGTTGCGGAGGAGCAGGAGGAGCAGGAGGCAGATGGCTGCGGCAGTCAGAGCCCAGGCCAGTCGGAGGAGCTGCATCAGGGAGAGACGCGAGCGGCGAGCTAAAAAGTCCAAATAAAAATGATCCGCTGCCAGGTGCGTTCTCACGATGACACACTCATTTCGACCCGACCCTGAGAAGGACGGACGCGAGAGACAAGTTTCATCTTTGGCATATGTTACCCTACCACACACGTGCCAAAAGTGGGTGACAAATCCAGAGTGGAGAAGTTTTTTCTTTCTTTTTTAAAGAAGCAGAGGGTTTTTTTCTTCGCCCACGCCAGGCTCTGTGGCTCCCAGGGTCCGAACAGCACAAACAACGCGCGTTACGGTGCGCAGGTGCGGCCGGCTGCGGGTGCAGATGGTCCCTTCCACAGCAGCACGTTCATTTAAGTAGCACATTTGCTCCAAAGTACAAGTTCTCCAAATTCCCGCCTTTAACTTACAGTTCTCTGCACTTTCGATTTACCAGGAGTCTCGGTCCGCTCGACTGTTTAAATCCACCAGATATGAAGGAAACGAGTCCGACTGGTATTGGTGCCAAGGGCATGTTCCACTTTCCCCCACTGGGTCTGCCGTCCTGGTCAGTGGCCAGTTGCCCACTCATAGAGTGAGGGATATTCTGCTGCTGTTCGTGGTAAAGGTCTGAGGGTCCGCTGTTATTGGCAGATCGATCTCTCTCTCTCTCTCTCTCTCTCTCTCTCTCTCTCTCTCTCTCTCTCTCTCTCTCTCTCTCTCTCTCTCTCTCTCTCTCTCTCTCTCTCTCTCTCTCTCTCTCTCTCTCTCTCTCTCTGCGCGTGTGCTGTGCGAGTGGGAGGAGTCGGAGCGTGTGTGAGTGAGTGCTGAAAGTTTGGTCGCTGCACCAGAACTTCTGTCCCTTTTCTATCTTTTATCTTTACATGTAGTTTGTTAGTCTATTGTTGTTTGGAGTGTGTTGAAGTGTACGCGCAAGGCGTCTGCTTCCTTTTGGAGGTATGGCTCCGCGAAGTACACACGGGGCGCGTTTTTGCTTTCTTACAAGGAAGCATGGTAGAGTAGAAAAGTTTCTGGAGAGGAGTCATGACTTTGGGCACTAGAGTGGTACTTTGTTCATTGATTCACCCTCTTCAGTGGAGGAGGTCAGTTTAGCTGTGGGTGGTGAGACAGTGCAGTGGTCTTGTTCCTTGCATCTTTTGATTTAGTCAATGAAGTGGTAGAGTCGGGGGTAGTGGTTGAGGAGTTTTTTTTCCCCGTTTTACCTTTGGCGACTCCTTCGAGAAGCATGTAGTTTCGTTCCGAAGGTTCACTTATATAGTTTTGAAAAACAAGGAAGAAATTGACCTTTCCCTGACTGTTAAGGTGGATGATTTCAATTACACGATTTATGTAACTACAATGACCATGAAGTGCTTTGGTTGTGGACAGCTGGGGCACCTGGCGCGTAATTGTCCAGACAAGGCAAAACCAGATAATGCAAATCCGAAAGAGGGTACCTCCAGTGAGCAATCTCAGGAAACACCCAATACTGGTAATGATGAGGCACCTGTGAGTGGGGAGGGTGAAGGTGCGGATGATGGCAATGGAGAGGCACCTATGAGTGGGGAGGGTGAAGGTGCGGATGATGGCAATGGAGAGGCAGAGATGGCCCCTCCGCCCGAGACACCAGAAAATGGTGGCTCAGTGGATATCAATCCTGAATCTGAAACGCCCGCAGCTGCGCCGCGTAATTTCAGCGATTTAATGGAGAAAATCTTTAACGACGTTATTGGGGACGAGAATGCTTCTATGGAACCTGAAAATGTTTTTAAAATGCCGACAAAGAAAAGGGCTTACCCAGGCTCTAAAGGAAAATCTAAGAAAAAGAATCCTAATACTCCAGTTGAAGGGTATGACGCTGAGAGTGAGAGCGATTATGCGTCAGACTGTAGTGTTACCTACAGTCTACCTACGAGCGTTTTTTCTCAACAGTGTTACACTGTTGGGGATATAAAAGCCTTTCTGAGTAAAACGAAACACGCCAGGAACGTTATGATTGATCATTATTTCCCAGATGTGGAGCAATTCGTTGCAAAAACAGCTTTATTTAGGTCAGAAGGAGGTTTTACTGATAGGGAGGGTTTTCGTTTAAAAAAAATACTTGGCAAGTTACGCGAAATGGAGGCTTTCAGTCAACCATGATTCTTCCTCTGTTATGATCATTATGTATGTTAAGCTCTTCTTTTTATATTTCCTTATGTGTGAAGTTCTAATTGCTTCCTTAAATTTAAACGGAGCAAGGGAACGAAATAAGAGAGCAATTGTGTTAGAAACTTTTAAACAAAAGAGAATTGATGTGGCCTTTGTCCAAGAAACTCACACGGATATAAGGAATGGTGATGACTGGGCAAGTGAATTTCCTGGTATAACAGTTTTAAGTCATAATACATCAAGTAGTGGGGGTGTTGGCATTTTGTTTGGCCCTAATTTTATTCCATGCTCTTATGACTTTGATGAAATTATTAAAGGCAGGCTTTTAAAAGTAAGGGCCGCATTTGAATGCAAAACATTTGTGTTTGTTTGTGTTTATGCACCAACCAATGCCATAGAGCGCATGCTCTTTCTTCAAACCTTGAAGGATGTCCTTAAAACTTGTGATGTTGAAGATGTTTTGCTTGTTGGGGGAGATTTTAATTGCACAGAGAATGGCTTGGATCGTAATCACATGGAGCCTCACATGCCTTCTCGTAGAAAATTAATTGAAGTTTTGAAGTTGCACAATCTTGTAGATGTTTGGAGAAATTTCCATTTAAATCAAAGGCAGTATACCTGGGTACATGCTTTTAATAATACGCTGTCCTTGGCAAGGTTAGATAGATTTTATGGGTTTAAACACCAGTTTAATTTCTTTAGGAGTTGCAACATTGTACCAGTGGGGTTTTCTGACCACTGTATGGTAACATGCAATATATTTATAAGTACTTGCAAACCAAAGAGTGCGTACTGGCATTTTAATACCAGTCTATTGCAGGACAATAATTTTAGAGATGTTTTTAAATTTTTTTGGGATCAGTTTAAAACTACAAAGACTGCTTTTAAGTCAATACAGCAGTGGTGGGATTTTGCTAAGGTCCAAATAAAATGATTGTCTCAACAGTATAGCTTCAATGTCACGAGGGACATCTCAAATCGTATGTCCACCTTAGAGAATGAGATTCTGAATCTTCAAGGGGACACAACTGCCAATGTAATGGAGAAATTGAAAACTAAAAAGAACTTACTGGCAGAGTTATTAGGAGTTAAGGCTCAAGGAGCTCTGGTCAGGTCACGTTTTCAGTCTATTGAACTCATGGATGCACCTACCAAATTCTTTTTTAATTTGGAAAAGAAAAATGGCCAAAAGAAGTTGATGCAGTCTTTGCAGTCAGACGATGGCACCCTTTTGTATTCCCACACTGACATTCGTAGGAGAGCACGGGCTTTTTTTGAGGATCTCTATATGAGTGAGATCTCTTATGAGCAGGCTCCTGAGAATGTGTTTCTGATGTCCAGATGTCCAGCTCGGCAAATACAATCCTCGGAGGGGTGATAACCCTGGAGGAAGTGTTCATAGCCCTCCAAAGCATGGAGAGTGGAAAGGCTCCGGGGATCGATGGTCTACCGGTTGCATTCTACAAAGTTTTCTGGCCTGAGGTAGGCACGGATTTGCTGGAGGTGCTGAGTGACAGCTTAGCCAATGAGTGGCTGCCACAGAGTTGCCGTAGAGCTGTGGTGACACTGTTGCCGAAAAAGGGGGATCTGAATGACATAAGGTCATGGAGACCTGTCTCTGTCCTATGTGTGGAATATAAAGTACTCTCAAAAGTTCTGGCCACTAGACTTAGCAAAGTTGTAGGAGTAGTCATCCATCCTGATCAGACCTACTGTGTGCCTGGTAGGTTGATTTACAATAATATTTGTTTTATTAGAGACATTGTGGATGTTGGAAGGCGTCTAAATTTAGATTTTGGCCTTGTCTCATTAGACAACCAGAAAGCATTTGACAGAGTTGAGCACAATTACTTATGGAACGTCTTGACTGCATTTGGTTTTAATTCTGAATTTATAAATTACATGAAAGTCCTGTATCGTGACATTGAAAGCATGCTAAAGGTTAATGGTGACTTGTGTGCCCCGTTTAAAGTGTTCAGCGGTATTAGACAAGGATGTCCCTTGTCCGGGATGCTATATTCCTTGGGTATTGAGCCACTTCTGCTTAAGTTAAGAAATGAGGTTGAAGGTGTAATGCTTCCAAACTGTACTTTTAAGTTTAAATTATCAGCTTATGCTGATGATGTGGCTATTCTTGTTAAAAGCCAGAGGGATGTGGATGCCATGTTGCGTTTACTTAATGATTTTAAAAGGCTGTCCTCTAATAATGTAAATTGGGGAAAGAGTGTGGCTTTGTTGATGGGGGATTGGAAGAATGGATCACCCAGATTACCTGAAGACTTACATTGGTGCAGAGATGGTTTTAAATACCTGGGGGTTTTTATTGGGAATGATGAGTTTATGCAGAAAAACTTTGAAGGTGTGCTTGAGAAAGTGAGGGGCCGTCTTAGTAGATGGGAATTTTTAATGAATAAATTGTCTTATAGAGGCAGAGTGCTTATAATAAACAACCTGGTAGCATCATCCCTCTGGCACCGGCTGGCCTGCATAGACCCTCCTGTCAATGTACTCTCAAAAATTCAGTCTGTTCTGGTTAATTTCTTTTGGGACAGCCTACACTGGGTGCCACAGAGTGTTTTGTTTTTACCCAGAGAAGAAGGGGGACATGGTTTGGTTCACCTACAGAGTAGGACGGCCGCCTTTCGTCTACAGAGACTACTTTGTGGGACAGTAAGTAGCAGCTGGGAAGCTGTTGCTTGCGCCATTCTTCGCACGTTTGAAGGGCTGGGTCTAGACAAGACTCTTTTCTGGATGGACCCTAAACACCTGAACTTGAACAAGTTTCCCATTTTTTATCGGAATCTTTTTAAAGTATGGAGTCTTTTCAGGATTGGGAGGACTGTGAGCTCTACTTCTCTTTTTTGGTTTCTGCAGGAGCCCTTGATCTATGGCTCCATCTTGGACCTTTCACATGAACAGTCCTTTCCTGCCTTCACAGGAATTCTCTGTGACGCCAAAGTTCTCACTCTGAATGACTTACTCAACTTAGCAGGTCCTTTGTTTCAAAATGCGGATACAGTGGCTAACCAATTAGGAGTAAGGTCAACCAGAGTTATGAAGCATCTTCTAGGAAAGTGGACGGGTTTGTTTACAGAAGAAGGAAAAAGTTGCTCAATGATTTCTGTATGGGTTTGACGTCTCCAAATGACTCTGATGTATTTCCTAATTTTACTCTCACTGCAGATATGGTTGACTGTTCTGGTGTTTTACTCAAGTCTGAGCCTTTGTTTTTCCTTGGTTGTAACCTTGCCTCTGGTAAGGCTTTGTACATATGTATGTATTGGTTATGAACAAAAAAAACCTTGACAAAAGAATAGACACACCTTGGCGTGCTGTTTTGCAAATAACTGAGGAGGTTAAACCACAATGGAGGGTCTTTCACAAGTCACCATTACCTAAGAAATATGGGGATTTACAATGGAGGATTTTGCATGGGGCAGTGGCTATGAATGCCTTTATTTCAGTTTTAAATCCGAGTGTAAGTGAACAGTGTCCTTTTTGTACAATGAAGGAAACCATTTTTCATGCTTTCATGCAATGTGTGAGACTAGAACCTCTGTTTTCCCTTTTAAAAAGGTTATTTGGGGGTTTTAATGAAAACCTTTCAATGGAAAATGTTATTTTTGGGTTCAAATATTGTCAAAAACGTAAGTTTAAATGTCAATTGTTTAAATTTTTACTTGGACAGTCCAAAATGGCTATTTATGTCAGTAGGCGGAACAAAGTAGAGTTTGACTCAGGGTACAATATTGTAATGGTGTTTATGACTTTGGTGAAATCAAGAATTCTAGTTGATTTTCATTTTTATAAGGAAATGAATGATCTTGGGTCTTTTGAGAAGATATGGTGCTATAAAATTGCTGTGTGTTATCTTGAACATGATACACTTACTTTTAACAGTTTGTTAGAGGATTTGCAGCCTGATTAATTGTGTCTGACCTCTAACTGAGGCATGTATATGTGTATTTATTTATTTTATTTTATTTTTTTAGGCTGCTTTTAAAATCCTGTTTTAACTACCTGTCTCTTGTAAAGAAGAAAGAATGTGCAATAAATGAAGTTTGAAAAGTCTCTCTCTCTCTCTCTCTCTCTCTCTCTCTCTCTCTCTCTCAAATCACGGGCTGACGTCACGCCGGTTTCAATTATGGGTGCAAATCCATCCACATATCGTACTTAGGTCACCTCATCTAATGAAAACACAGCAGGTTTGGACGAAGAGAGTGGAGAGCACTATGGGCCATCCTGGTGTGAGTGCATAAAACTGATTAAAAGTTCATTAGCAGACCTATTTATTTACTCTTATAAATAAGGCAAGCTAAAACACACAGTCGACACATCAACCAAACCTGGCAAACCATATCTTCTCCTTACATTCTTAAGGCCTTGTAACTTAGATTCTGCAAATAACTTTCTCTCATTCAAACTAACCAAATATTATCTAATTCTTTAAGCTGGGCAAATACCATCACAATAAAATGATCCCTTCCATAGAGGTGTGGTCTGAGAACTCACTGGCATTACAATTGGTGTTATACCAGGCATAAATTGGTTCAATAACATCTCTTCACTTGATGTTTCTGCTCACGGTGCTGTATTTAAGGGGAAGGTAGCAAATACATAGATCTACTGAATTATGCCCACCGACAAAAACAGCTCAGTGTCTGACCCTTTATTCTCTCCTTAGTTTATCCTGTTAGAGTCGTGGGGGTTTGAACATATTCAAGCTGATTTGGGGCATGAGGCTTGGTACATCCTGGATAGAATTCTGGTAACAGGGCTTACTCAGAGAGGAGCACAATCATGTACGCACACACTCAAATGAGGAGGAAATCAGAGCACATTGGGGAAAAAAATATATGTTTTCAAAGGAAGACCATGCGATATTCCCTTGGAATCCAGGAATGGATTGAACTGGGAATCTTTTTGTTATCTGAAAAACCCCCAACATTTTGTATACAGTCTAAACAAGACATTTACTATTAGTATTGTCTACTAAATTTAGCAGACAGAATATTACTGAGTAGGACTGCTTATAAATAACCATGCAGTTGTCTTTATATGTGCCTTTGGTCCTTACTCTTTCTGGTCCTTAATGTACCATGGATATCTTCTAAGTACTTCAGCTTAAAAACTAAGTTTTGTTTGACCAAAGTCTGTGCATCTACTGCAGGAAATAATATGTCAGACCAATGATGCATCATCCCCTCTGTTTCCTGTAATTAATCCTACTCCTGCACAGTAAAGTGAACATAATAATTCCACACAGGCCACTATGATCTGCCTAATGCGCTGGCCTACCTCTGACTTTAAAACTGGCCCATAAATCCAGAAACAGCAGAAACTTTAAAGACACTGGCTGAATAATGTGGTGATTAGATTATAAGAAGCATGAATGATGCAAGGCCAGGAGAAGGAGGGGCCTCATCTTAGGTCAAAGGTAAAACTGATGAAAACTCACAAATGTCACTCTGACGTCTGCATGGTAACACATACACAGCTAAAGCAGCAGACGTGAATATCTGAAGCTGAAAAGTGAGTGACCTTTTCCTTGTGGATTCTCTTCTTAGTAAGGGGCATTTCCAAGGGAAGATGCTAAACAACTAAAAACACCACCCACTGACCAATCAGCTCTTTTTGGAGAAAATAAGTTCATCATTTGCTGATCCTTTGGGAGAAGACTGTTGTCCAATTCTTGTTAAAACAGGATTCTAGCTGCTCAACAGTCCTGGATCTTTTTTGTCACATTCTGCAGTTCATGATGTGCCAAAAGGTTTAACTTGGGGAAAGGTCTGCATTACAAACAGGCCAGTTCAGCATCCAGACTTTCTACTATGCAGCCATACTATTGCATCATATGAAACAAGCGGCTTATCAGTGTCTTGTTAAAACATGCAAGGCCTTCTCTGAAAGAAAGGTTTCTCTGAAACCTATAAATACCTTTCAGAATATGCACATCGCCAGTTCCACTGGAACTAATCTCCCCCTACATATCAGAGATGCAACATGGTGTCCATTATTTCCAAAAAGAATTTAAATTAATCTCCTCATTGCCTCTGATGATAGACTTATGTCTATGCTCTTCTTTTGGCTCTCAGTGTTGCAATTGATACAGTTGATATTCTAATACTAAGGCTTTAAACATGTTAATGTGATATTACTCTTGATCAATTTTAATTCCGCAGTTGACACCCCTGTATGACTGATGATGCTTTGTTCCATAAGAGAGACCTGAAAAATGAAGGCTCTGCCTCTCGTTCTACTTTTGGAAACTCTGAGAGTGATGTGACATGTTGGGCAAATATCTAACTAGCAGATCTTTAAGATATTTTGGAGCTTGGTCATTAAAAGCATTGTATATGTGGAAAAGAATTTTAAATTCTATTCTGAATTAAACAGGGAGCCAGTGAAGAGAAGCTAAAACTGGAGAAATATGATCTCTCCTGTTAGTCCATCCATCCATTTTCTGTACCCACCTAATCCAACTCAGTCGTGAGTCGCTGCGCCTGGAGCCTATCCCAGCTTTCATTGGGTGAAATGCAGGGTACACCCTGGACAGGTTGCTAGTCCATCACAGGCTCTCTCCTGTTAGTTTTCATCAAAACTCTGACTGACAGTAGTCTGATCTAACAAATGCATGCACTAGTTTTTCTGCATTCCTTTGAGACCAGATGTTCCTCATTTTGACAATATTACGAAGGTGAAAGAAGGCAGTCCTAGAAATCAAAACGCACAGCAAAAGAGAAAACACAACGGCAAATCAAAAAACACAACGGCAAAAGAGAAAACACAACAGCAATTCAAAAAGCACAACGGCAAAAGAGAAAACACAACGGCAAAAGAAAAAACACAACAGCAAATCAAAAAACACAACGACATTAACCAAAACGGAAAAGGTAGGTACCCTCGGGCGAAATAAATCGTCGCTGATTAGACTGGTGGATGTCCGTGCTTTAAACCGGAAAGACTACGGTTTACATGTTTTCAAAATAAAAGCGCTGCTAGTGACAACGTATATGCTGCTATTAAAGAATATTTAGATGTAAATATCCCGTCTTACATGCTGCTTTATCTCTTGATGTTAACAAAAAGATGTTATTAAACTTTATATGGAGGAACAAAAACCACTATATTAAAAAATCTTGAATAATGAACTCACATGATAATGGTGGCCTTAACATTTTAGACTTTTACACTTTAAATAATACTTATATATTTAAAATAAAAATAAATTGGTTTAAACAATGTATCAAGAACCCATCTTCAATTTGGAACTTCATACCAATATTGTTCCATATGTAGTATCTATGTGGGGAAAAATCTTTTTGTAGCTCATTGACCAAGAAAGAAGCTGTTTATGAAAGAAGGATAGTTTTGAGGGGATTTTTTCATTATTATTACAAAGTAAAAAGAAATTTAGGCCTCCCAATTTAGAGAAAATAACATTTAGTATGAAGTTCCAAATTGAAGATGGGTTCTTGATAAATTGTTTAAACCAATTTATTTTGAAAGTATTATTTGAAGTGTAAAAGTCTAAAAAGTTAAGGCCACCATCATCATATGAGTTCATTATTACTTATTTTTTAATATAGTATTCTTTAATAGCAGTGTGTAAGTTGTCACTAGCAGCGCTTATATTTTGAAAACATGTAAACCATAGTCTTTCCGGTTTAAAGCACGGACCACCACCAGTCCAATCAGCAACTATTTATTTCGTCCGAGGGTACCTACCTTTTCTGTTTTGGTTAATGTCGTTGTGTTTTCTCTTTTGCTGTTGTTTTTTTATTTGCCGTTGTGTTTTCTCTTTTGCCGTTGTGTTTTTTTATTTGCCGTTGTGTTTTCTCTTTTGCCGTTGTGTTTTTTGATTTGCCGTTGTGTTTTCTCTTTTGCCGTTGTGTTTTTTGATTTGCCGTTGTGTTTTCTCTTTTGCTGTTGTGTTTTTTTATTTGCCGTTGTGTTTTCTCTTTTGCCGTTGTGTTTTTTGATTTGCCGTTGTGTTTTCTCTTTTGCTGTTGTGTTTTTTGATTTGCCGTTGTGTTTTCTCTTTTGCCGTTGTGTTTTCTCTTTTGCCGTTGTGTTTTTTGATTTGCCGTTGTGTTTTCCACTTCAGGGCCACCGTATCTATCAGATAAATATGACTTAAACCAGCCTAATGCAGTTCCTTTAATCCCAATAACAGTTTGAAGCCTATGTTGTGATTGATCATCAATCAAATGCAGCTCTGAGATCCAACAGGACAAGCACAGATACAAGTCCACTATCAGAGGCTAAGAGAAGATCATTAGTAAATTCCTGTCAACAAAGACAGATTGATAACTGACATAACTGATAACTAACAGGTCACAGTGTGTTAGAGTTAACAGGGTTTTTTTCAATGTGCTCTCCCTTGTCGCCCCTCCTCTTTATTTTGTATACTAACGAGTGCCGTAGAAGCTTCGGTAACAGACACATCTTAAAGTTTGCTGACGACACGGAATTGTTAGTCTTCTTCAGGGTCGAAAAACCAAAGACATGGTTATTGATTTTAGGAAGTCTACATCTTTTCCACCACCAACTGTTATCAAAGGTGCAGATGTTGAGATGGTGGAGAGCTATAAATATCTTGGTGTGGTCCTTGATAATAAACTGTGTTTCGAATCCCATGTCGATTTTACCTCCAAAAAGGTTCAGCAAAGATTGTTCTCTTTAAGGAAAATGAGAATCTTTCATGTTTTCTCTGAGATGATGACTTTCTTTTTCAGATGTTTTATTGAATCTGTTTTAACCTTTTGTGTTGTTGCATGGTTTGGAAACCTGAACTTGTCTAATAAGAATTGTCTTGTTCGTCTCGTTAAAACTGCTGGAAAAATCTCAGGAAGTCAGCAAGCCGGTATTATGTCTATTTATAACAGACAGGTCCTGAGGAAGGCTAATGCTATTCTGGATTGTCCAAATATTCCACTTCTAAAAGAGTTTGAGCTTTTGCCCTCAGGTCGTTGTTTTAGGGCTCCTATAAGGAGGACTAAAAGACTTCAGGTTTTATTCATTCCCACTGCAATTTATGTACTTTATTTTGGCAAGTAGCCCCTGGACTGCTCATGTTTGCACTGCTATTGCTTATTTGCACATCTATGCATTTGCACTTTTCGTAATTCTTGGTAGTAGTTCCCATTTTAGGTAGGAGCTCTGGACTGAACATTTGCTAGTGATTTTGTATATGTGTACGATGCTTCTTATATTGTATTGTTTTTATTATTGACTTTTAGACTTTTAATTGGGTTTTATTCATATTGCCAATACTATCATTTGTACGTTGTCTTTTGTGTGCTCCTGCTGCAACACACAAATCCAATATGGAAGTGTTAATAAAGATGGAAATCTCCTTGAAAAATCTGGTTGGGATTGGGTCTAAAATTTAAGTTGATGGTTTAGAAGAGACTATTGTTGTTCACTCAACAGTTTAAATACAAATCAGGTTCTAAAGAAAAAGAAAAAAATCAGGCTCAACAGAACTCAGACTCTTTTGGGTTACATGCCGCCAATCCGACATCCCACCAGTCTGACATGGGCCTCAAATTGTCGGAATGGCGACACTTAATTTTCTATTAAATGTCCCATCATTCTGACACTTTTTTCCTCCTATGGTCGGAATGGCGGTATGTTTTAACATCCTGCCTTTCCGACAATTCCTTTAATAGTCTATTTAAGCCTATTGTTTTAGAGGAACTCCACAACCTTGCAAACCAACTTTGATAATCTATTATCAAAATCCCCTGAAATTTCAAATACCAAAATACAGGTATTAATGTAAATCATGTGAGTCAGCTGGAGCGGAGCTCTCCACAGAGCCCATGTGTCTTTTGCACGCTGGCATCATATGCAACATTAATAATTGCAATTACAGACATCAATGATAGCTCACCTTTGTTGGATGTCCCGGTGCTGCAAATAAAACCAATTTCATAAATTAGGCTACTCAAAACGTATTATTATTATTGTTTTGTTAGTTTATTAGTTTTAAATCAATAATAGAATAGAATAGAAAAATACTTTATGTATCCCCCAATGGGGGAAATTCAAATTCGTCATGTAGCTCAATATTTTTTTAAATATTTACAATGATTGAATTAACAACAATAAAACTACAATAATACTACTACTACTAACTAAATAATAATAAATGACTAAATGGCAAAATAAACAAATAAATAAAAAATCAATCAATCAATTTGAGAAGAACTCAGCAGTCACTGTTATAAAGCCTTATGGCTGTGGTAACAAAGGACCTTCTGAACCTCTCAGTCCTGCAGCGCAGAGAGATGAGCCTCTCACTGCAGCTGCTCCTCTGTCCTGTCAGGATGCTGTGGAGAGGATGTTTATTATTCTCCATCACAGAATCTAACTTCCTCCTCATCCGTTTCTCCACCACAGCACCGAGAGGGTCCAGCCTTCTGCCTACAACAGAACCAGCCTTTATCACCAGTTTGTCCAGGCGCCTACAGTTTCTGTCTGTAGTGCAACTCCCCCAGCAGACAGCAGCATAGAACAGTGCACTCTCAATGATAGTGTGATAAAACATACTCATCATATCACTGCTGACATTGAAGGATCTGAGCCGTCTCAGGAAAAAGAGACGGCTCTGGCCCCTCCTGTACACTGCGTCTATGTTGGCAGACCATTCCAGTTTATTATCCAGCACCACCCCCAGGTATTTGCAGGTCTGAACAGTCTCTATCTCCCCTCCATCAATGCAGACTGACTGGTATGGGGTTTTAGATCTCCTGAAGTCCTCCACCAGCTCTTTGGTCTTGGTGGTGTTCAGGAGCAAACAGTTATTTTTGCTCCAGTCAGTAAAGGCCTCCACAAGGTCCCTGTACTCCTTCTCCTGTCCACCGCGCACACATGCCACAACAGCCATATCATCAGAATACTTCTGTATGTGGCAGGACTCTGAGTTGTACCTGAAGTCTGATGTGTACAGGGTGAAAAGAAAAGGAGCCAAAACAGTACCCTGTGGAGCCCCAGTACTGCATTCCAGTGTTCCAGAAACACATTTCCCCATCCTGACATACTGTGGTCTGGCAGACAAATAGTCTATAATCCATGATGTCATGGAGGGGGCCACACCCATACCGAGCAGCTTGTCTTTCAGTATGGGAAAAGACATGGTATGGTGTTGAAGGCACTGGAGAAGTCAAAGAACATGACTCTCACATATGAACCAGGCACATCCAGATAAGCATATGCCCGATGCAACATATACAGAATCGCATCTTCCACTCCTATGTGTTTCTGGTAGGCAAACTGGAGGGGGTCAAGAACCTCAGCAACCTGCAATCTCATGCGACGAACAAGAAGTCTCTCAAAGGTTTTCATGATATGAGATGTCAGAGCCACCGGTCTGGAGTCATTCAGGTCCACCGGTTGCGCTAATTTGGGCACCGGTATGAGACAAGAAGTTTTCCACAGTACTGGGACTTTTTCCATCTGAATGCTCATATTGAAGAGCCTCTGAAGAGGGACTGCTAGTTGACCAGCACAGTCCCTCAGAAGCCTTGGACAGACTCCATCTGGGCCTGAAGCCCTCCCTGGCTTAAGTCTCCTGAGCTCAGCTCCAACCTCCTCTATAGTTAGACACAGAGGTTGTAGCGGAGGGATGGCGACAGGAGTGATGTTGCTATCAACCATAGAGATGGGGGTGGGGTGCAGCTGGACAGAGGAGGACTAGTGGTGGGAGTTGCTGCAGAGGTGGAGGAGCAGCTGGACCGAGGAGGCCAGGCGGTGGGAGCTGCCTTACAGATGGAGGTGTGGCTGGGTTCAGAAGGCCTGGCATTTGAAGCTGCCGTAGAGGCGGAGGTGCAGTTGGGCTCAGGATGCCTGGTGGTGGAAGCTGCCACACAGGTGGAGGTGTAGCTTGGCTCAGGAGACCAGGCGATGGAAATTGCTGCAGAGGTGGAGGTACAGCTGGACAGAAGAAGCTTGTTGGTGACAGCAGAGGTGGAGGTGCAGTCAGGTGGAGAAGGAGGCTTGGTGATGCAGGTTGCCATTGAGGTGGAAGTACAGCAGGGCAGTGGAAGCAGTATAGAGGAAGCAGCTGTAGTGGTGGGGGTGGAGGGAGCAGCAGCAGAGGTTAGAAAAGCCACACTGTTAAACCTGTTGTAATAATGGTTGAAAGTGTTGGCTCTGTACACATCACCTTCCACAGACTGAGAGTTCTTCAGTCTGCATCCAGTGATGGTCCTCATGCCCCTCCACACCTCCTTGGTGTTATTGTTCTCCAGCTGTCTCTCCACCTTTTTCTTGTACTCCACCTTAGCTCAACGTAATGTCTTTTTAAGCTCCTGTTGTACACTCCTCCGCCTTTCTCTATCCCCATTCTGGAACGCCCTCTTTTTCTGGTTCAGGAGGTCTTTGATGTCACTGGTGATCCATGGTTTGTTATTTGGATAGCACCTTACAGTCCTCACTGGAATCACAGTGTCCCTACAGAAGTTAATGTAGTCTGTGATGGTGCTGACCCTCCTGTCCATGTCAATGTCCATTACTTCTTCCTCCAGCAGTACAGCCCAGTCTGTGACATCAAAGCAGTCTCTCAATGCATCACTCGCCTCTGGTGACCACTTTCTGAAAGATCTGGTAGTAACAGGAAGTCTTTGTACACACGGTCTGTATGTGGGTTGTAGATAGACCATGCTGTGATCAGATCTACCCAGTGGTGGAAGAGACACTGTCCTGTAAGCCTCCTTCACGTTAGCATAGAACAGATCTAATGTCTTTTCTCCACGTGTTGGACAGTCCACATACTGTACAAAGCCAGTCAGGCAGGAGGATAGAGAGACGTGGTTGAAATCTCCTGTGATTTCAATGAATGCCTCAAGATGCTGGGTCTGTATCCTAGCAACGGCGTCATGGATGACATCACACGCCGTTATAGGTGCCGCCCTCAGTGGAATGTAAACAATGATGACGACTGTGTATGGGAATTCTCTGGGCGCATAAAATGCACGGAAACCAACTGACAGCAGTTCGATGTCTGGACAACAAACCCTCTCCTTAACGGTCACATTGCGGGGGTTTACCCATCTTTGATTAAAGAACAGTATAACACCCCCGCCTTTCTGCTTACCGCCGCTCGTACTCAGGTCTCGATCCGCTCGTACGGCTGTGAAGCCGGGTATGTCCACACATGAGTCTGGTGTGTTGTTGTTCAGCCAGGACTCAGACAGACAAATCAAACTGATTTCCTTATATAGCCGTTGGTTCCGCACAAGCGCCTCTAACTCATCACACTTATTTGGTAGCGAGTTAGCGTTTCCCATGATCACCGAGGGCAGAAAAGGTTTGTACCTCCACCTCCTGTTGTGCCTCTTTGCCTTTAGTTTCACTCCAGCTCTGCATCCACGGTACAGCTTTTTAAGCTCAGTCGGAATTGGATGTTTAATTCCGCGTCCAATCCTTGACAGTGCCAACAGTTCTTCTCTTGTGTACACTGCTTTAGTAGTACTGCACATTGTCAAAAAAATTTATTAAAACAAAAAAGCAGATCAATAAAAACTAACTAAAAATGTTTAGATAGACAAAAAAAGAAAAATGACAAATAATCATATAAACGATGAGAAAAATTGAGAGCTACACAGACTTGCTGCCGATAAGGTCGGCGCATAGCAACCGATAATAAGTGAACAGTGTTTGTCTATGTTTGTCGTACCTTTTTTGTGTAATAAACTATTTGAATATCATTAATTTGCTTTTGGAGTGCATTTTGAAAATTACCACGACTCATGGATCAGGATACCGTCAGATACCGTCAGGATCTGACAGTATCTGACAGTATCTGACACACCTATATGACAGCTGATACATGCACACACCAGATTTATAGTGAAATAGTAACAACACAGCCTTTATGGATGGATCCTGAGTGCCATCATCTTTTATTTTTATTTTTAAAATCCGAAATAAGCCCACATCCACCTGATCTTCCCCTCTGACTGTAGATTTGACCCTTAAATTATCATTCAGTATCAATTTAATATCATTCAAACATCACAAGCTTTGAAGAATAACAGGGAGAGAGAGAGGGGCAGAGGCTTTAATTACGCTTTTAAAGACTGTATCACACCTTAAAACATGTAAAATGCATGAACAGAAAGAAGGGACTGTTACCTGTTGAGTAACGCACATTTCCTTATATGGAAAGCCTTGTCGGAATGGTGGGATGTTTGCATGTCCGTGTCGCCTTTACGACAATTTGAGGCCCATGTCGGAATGGTGGGATGGCAGCATGTAACTGAGGTGTATGGACCCACAGGCAAAATGGAGGAACAGGCCTTATTGAGTTCATTGAGTGCACTGCTATGTAAGTTCATCAAGTGCATAATTGTTGCGCGCGCCTCCGCGCGTCTCCGTGCAAGGCACTGAAATACACTGAAAAATACACACATAACATGACCAAATAAGGTAGATTTGATAGGAGACATCCTTAAAGTTAGACCATATCTCTTGGCTTTACGCCTGGACCAGTGGCCTTGAATCATCTTTAAAACGTAGGGACTTTCTCTCCAAGAGCAGAGGGTTTTTCCATTTGACACAGGCTCTCCCAGAAGATGCATTTTCTGTAATTGAGACGGACTTGACGACAGAAATAAAGATTTCTTTTGTTCGACTAAGTCCGTGTCTTCAGACTCCTTCATCACTCATCTCTACCGGCTCGGCGACCTCTCTCAGAATTCACTACATTTTTGGCGTCACGAATTGAGAAGTCTTTGCTCCAGCATCTGGGTTCCGCCTGTCCTCAGTGGGGCTGCTGTCGTCGTGAGGCCGGCTAATAAATAACGGGTGAGTTTGTCATCTTCTCATGAGGGCTGCTTAGCTGCACTGGGGACTGGGGGAAAACTGTTTTGCAGGGGGGGCATGCTTAGGACCTGTCCGGGAGGGGAGGTCGCCTACGGTGTTCAGTGAGTGGGGAAGTACTCTGTCTAAATTGTTAAGGTTGTTATGAATAGTGAAGTTGATGAAGTAAATTTTAACAGAACTGTGAGTTGCTGTTATTAAAAAGTGTGTGCGTGATACGCAATGGATTTTGAGCTGTTTAACATAGGCCCACCCCGCGTCGCCGCCATTTGATAAGCCGGTTTTTGTCGTCCGGTGGGAAATGTTGCTCAATAATCAGTGTTTTAAGTGATACAGAGTGTAGTTGGTCAAGTTTGGTGTGGAATCGCGGACACGCGCTTCCCCACAGCTGACCTATATTGAGTCACAGTGCTTCCTGTTGGTTTCGTCGATAATGCATCATAACTGTACATTGTGAAGGCGTGGCGCTTGCTTCTCACATATTAGTCAAGGTGTAAATTTGCTGAGATGAAATCACAGATGCTGTTTTTTGTTCTTGGAGCCATTGAGCAGCTTCGGTAAATTGATTAATGCGCGTTATCGCTGGGCGCGCTGAGTTGTGAAACAAACAGGTGTCGCTGAGAGACACGGCAAGCGCTAAAAGAGTTGTTGTTCTTTACAGGTCGGTTGACCTGACTGTGGCATTAAGTGATCAGTAACTTTTGTCGGTAAAATGAGTTCGGGCGTGGCCCAGTGCACGCTACAATTATTAAAAAATATTAAACAGCTGTCGACATAGGGTGCGCGCACAGAAAAAATAGGAGAGAAGAGTAAATGTTTTGTGTGTTGTCTGACAATGGAGTCTACATGTGTTGCGTGTGTGTCCTGTTTACATGTTATATGTTCGGCAGTGTGGTACGCTTAACTGTTGTTTGTCTGGGTGGGGTTACCCGCTAACTTCCACATAAAGTGCTGGACTGCGGTGTTTGCATTCATGACAGATGTACATACACATGGACCTTCACATAATTCCTGAAAATAACATGGGTGAATGAGTGATGAAGACAGGACAATAACTGTCAAGTTATAAGTTTTTGTGGCGAATTTCGGCCAGCGCCCTGTTCGCTGTGGGACGCGCCACAAGAAACAGTGTGTCTGATAAGATCTGTCCATCTAATGAGACGATCAGTGTGTACGGATTCAGATGTGACTGATGAACCCATGCATGTTCCAAGCATAATCCATACATTTTCTGATGGGCACATTTGTGTTCGGGGCATGAAGGGAGAAGAGGAAGAGAAAAAAAAAAAAAAAGTGTGGGGATACGGTGAATGTGTGTGCGCTTGAGGCGGCCTGTGGGTGCGCGTTCACGGCAAAACAAGAGAGAAGGAAAAAAGGAGGGGGTGTGAGAGAGCTGGTTACGCGCAGATTTGAGTTTAGAAAAAAAAGCGCTGGGATATAGATCCCAAAATATATTGAAAGACATTCATTTTTAGTTAATCAACTGTTTAAGCAATACCAACGGAGAAAATTAAGAGATGCACAACCTTAATATCCGAGTTAAGCACATAATCTGATCTAGGATCGGCTGAGTCTCATACCAGAGCAGCAAGTGCTTGAGAAAGATAACGACAAAACGATTTAGATTCTTAGAATACACAGAATGGATAGGAATGGTGGGATTTAATCTTGTTTTCCATGAGGTGAATCTTAACATGTACTCTGTTTCACGGAATTAAGTGTTAAAGTGGTGCTCTTGTTTTTTTCTGTACCTCACCGAATGTACATGAGAGCCGAAGGAGGGCCAACACCCAAAACTCAGGACCCTCCATATAAGGCGATAAAGGACCAACTGGATTCGTGCCATCCTGATTCAGACCCGTCTTCTAAAAAAGGCCAGTGTGATTATCCATAAGTTCTGTTAGACACACACACACACACGTACACACATACCAGACACACACCCACACACAAACACACACACGCCCACACATTAACATACACCAACACACACACACACATCCACACACACACCCACGCATACGCACACACACACACACACACACACCCACAAGACACACCCCACACACACACACGCACACCCACAAGACACACCCCCCACACACACACACACCCACAAGACACACCCCACACACACACACGCACACCCACAAGACACACCCCCCACACACACACACACCCACAAGACACCCCCACACACACACACGACATACACGCGTACACACATACCAGACACATACACACACACACACACACACACTCACACATACTCGTACTCCAAACACTCCCACATTAAGACATACACCAGACTTTTACACACACACACACACACATTCCTGTAGTAGACACTTAATGAGGACCAAGTGAGAAAAACACAAGAACGGGGACATTGATATCAGACATCCGTACTATTCCATACACACATAGATAAATTGCATAAATAAAAAGGATAACTTGGTGACAGACTGGGCGTCATATAGAATTATCTGGTCTTTGTCTTTTTATACGTTCAGTTGGTCTGCCGTATTTACACGTTGCTTTGTACTTCTTTTGAAAATTATTTGGTTTGAGTTCACAGACGTATCAGAAATATAATTTTGCAAATTATTTGGTTTGAGTTCACAGACGTATCAGAAATATAGGTTTGCATTGTGTATTAATTCAGATATAGTGATTGTTTGTAGCAAATCTTTTTCATAATGCCAAAAAAGATTTCCAAAGTTTTACAGGGGACTACCCCAGTCGAGTTAGTTCAGAGGAGTAATCCTCATGTTAAAGATATTGAGAAAGTGTCAAAGAAATGGAGCAAGCGTTGGCCAGAAATAGACCAACCCTGGCCAGAGGAAGGGACTCTTAACCCTGGAGTGATTGGGACAATGCGAGTGCTGGTGTCCTCATATAAGGCCAAACAGAAGAAAGGTAAGAAGGGGAAGAAGCGTACAGAGAAATGGGACATGGAACTTGGAATCCTACAGCTGTTTCTGAAAGAAGGACAGAAACGTCTGAAGGCGGATATCGATAAACAGAGGAACTTCAAAGAAACCATTGACAAGAATTTAGCAAGAGCAGATAAACTGAGGATGGAGACTGATAAACCTTTCTCACACACATCACCAGTACAGTCTCCCCCACCGTACGAGATGGACACTCCGTACGTGGACATCTATCCTCAGCTCCCAGTGATCAATCAAGAGGGCCGGTATCATATCGAAGATGATCAAGAGCGTGTAATAGAAACAGGGAAGGCACAAACAACCATCACAATGTACCCTACGCGCAGAAGCAAGAAGGAAAAAACACCAAAGGACAGGAAAAAAGGATCCCAGAAGACAACGGATGGAAGAGACAGTGATCAGAGTGACACAGAGGCAGAAGTAGGAGGATACGACCCAAAGATCAAAAAGATATTGGAAAAAGCTGAAACAAAGGGATCGGCACATTCAAAGAAGCCACTCACAGTGGACCTTGACACCAGTGAACCTGAGTCTGGAGACAGTGACGACAGCTCGGAAGAACGGGGTTCGCCCTACACCTTGTGGTCACCTGAAGGTCGAGAGATCCGCTGAGATTTGATAACAATCGGGTCAGAAATAAAACCATGTCGTGCGGACCTAAGCCAAGCTAACAGTCTGGAAAATCAGTAACGTCTGGAAGAAAAACTGCATACATTGAAGATAACAGAAAAAGAACTGAAAAAACAAAAGACCTTCCTCAAAGACCCTAAAAGATATTACTTGCGTTCGAAAGGCTCGAAGAAAATGGCCCCAGTGTTGGCCCGGGGACAAAATCTGGAGTATAAACCTTGGCAGACAACCGATATGACAAGCATAATTGAGAAACTGCCCATCCTTCAAGATGGCGCGCATCCATGGATCTCAAAACTAGAAGAAACTTTGGTGGGGACACAAGCAGCCCTTGGGGACATAAAGAGGCTTCTGGCTAATCTCCTTGGAGTCCCGAACATGGAAGAAATCTTTGAAAAAGCAGGTTTGCGCAGATATGCTATTAACACAATAAATGATGCTGATCTGTTTGCAGCAAGTCGAGGACGAATTTGGAGAGCTCTGAGAGAAACGTTCCCTACTAATGTACACCCGGACAATATTCTCATCGAGCCAATGGGAGACCAGGAAAATCCGAGAGCCTATTTGGCGAGAGCTCATCAATCTTGGAGAAATGTCACTGGAAATGATCCGGATATAAACCAAATGGAACAGTCAATCCTCCGAGCCAAGCTACAAGAGGGACTGCCACCCTCAGTAAGAAACAAGCTGGCTGAGGTGGTAGGACTTGGGAGTATGACAAAGAGCGTCTACACTGATTATGTATCACACCAGGTGGAGCTACACCGGAAAAAGGAACAGGCTCAAAAACAGCAAGATGAGGACACTCTAAGGAAGCTCACTCAGATACAACTCACGGAGAACAGGAGAAAGGAGAAGACACAAGCCGTGATCATACAGGGTCAGTCTACACCACAACAATGGGATAAACCACAACCATCGTATGACCAGACAAGACCACAGCTACCAGAAAATTCAACGACCTTTTCGACACCCCCAGTCGTTGATCAGTCACAGACTTGGAGGGGAAGAGGCCGAGGAAACTGGGGAAACGGAGGAAGGGGATCTTTCAATCCAGGTTTTCAACAGCCTCTAGGACCCTGTCATAATTGTGGACAGTTTGGACACTTAATTCGTGAATGTAACAAAACCCGTGGAGGATTTCGCGGTCAAGGTTACAGAGGAGGTTACAGGGGGCAACCACAGCCACCCCGGGGACCGGTAAACCCCAACAGGGGCCCGGAGCCTGGGTTCTAGGGAGGCCCGGAGAACCCGAGTGGGAGGTGTCAGCTGGTAGTGTCAGGACCGGAGAAAGATCCAACAATAATGGTAAGAATAAATAAGCAACCATTAAGCATGATGGCAGATAGTGGAGCTGCCTTTACATGTGTTCAGTCCGAAGATGCTACACACCTCCCCATGTCTGGCAAATTTGTACGGACGATCGGGTTTGAGGGTGTCAAACAGCTGATTCCTTTCACAAAACCTGTCGAGATTAGCTATGGGACCCAAAGGACAACCATACCCATACTAGTGTCAGAAAATCAGTCTTTTGGGAAGAGACGCTCTATGCAGACTGAACTGTACCATACGATGTACACCTGACGGCTGTCAGGTTGAAGTGCCCTATAAGGAATACCAACAACTAACAATGACAACAGAGACTGAAGCATCCTCTGTGTTTTGGATCGGAGATTTGAGTCAAGATCTAATGGAACCAGCCAGAGTGTGGGAAAAGTTCATCATCGCAAACATGCCTGACACGACAACCCCCGAATACCCACCTCACTGTACACTCAAATATTTCAAAACAGTGGCCACACCAAACCCTGATGACTGGCTGAGTCACCAGCCACAGCAAGTCCAGCTTAGCTCAAGCTGTATAATTTTGGGACCACAAGATCGATCGAAGCAATTATCTCAACAAAGAACATGAAGTCGAACATAGCATCCCACATGTGACTCTAAGGATAGCAGATGGATATGAACAGAAACATGTAGGAGAAATGGTGGCTGAAGCGGAGGACATCACCTTCACGCCAATCAAAGAAAACGCTGCTATCTGGAGAAGTGAAGACCAACGGTTTCTGAAGATCATGACCTCAGCTCAAGGTCTGGGACGACCACAAACGGTACGGATAACATATGAGTCCATTTGCAGTGTCCAGCCAGGTTCAGATACTTTGAGACAAGAGATGTTACGACAAGTTCCAGAGTGTTTGTGGTCACAACATAGTACTGACATTGGTTTAGTAAAGTCAGCCCAACCAGTGAAAGTTGAGCTCCGACCGGGAGCTAGACCTCCATGGAAGAACCAATACCCGCTAAAGGAGGAAGCGGTTCGCGGAATTGCATCACAAATTGAAGGACTACTAACAGTAAAGGTCGTGGCAATAACCCAAAACCCACAAAGCAACACACCTTTGCTGCCAACAATGAAGCCAGATAGTTCTTACCGCATGGTACATGATCTAAGAGCCGTAAATGAAGTCGTGACAGATTTCCCCGCAGAAGTACCGGACCCGCATACCTTGCTGGCCCAAATCCCTCCAGAAGCAACATATTTCACGGTGTTGGACCTGTGTGGAGCCTTCTTTAGTGTTCCTCTCAGCATCGAATCCCAGGGCTTGTTTGGGTTCACATATCAGGGACAATATTACAAATACCTGAGGCTTCCCATGGGATTTAAACACAGTCCTCACATTTTTAACAAAGTCCTGAAAGATGACCTGGAGGATATTGAAGAGTGTGGTGATTCAGTATGTGGACGACATCATCATCTGCTCTTCGGACAGAGAGACTTGTCACAAAGATTCAGTCAAGCTATTGCAGGTTTTGGGATGTCTTAGTTGTATCTTTAAAGTGGATACATATCCATGATATCATCCTCTGCTTGCACCTCTTCCGTGTCTTCATTCCACCTACCCCTTTCCAATAATGGCATTTGTGCTTGGTTCTCCGGCATCACCACCCCAACCCATCTTAATATCATGGCTTTAGCGAACGTCAGTAACAGTGTGCAGAAATAAAACATCACGCATAACGACAGAACGAGTGCCCCAAAAATCTGCACCAACAATGCTCCCATGGGTCCCAATTTCTGTTGTAACCACGCATTTGCAGACCAGCCGGACAGATTGAGAAACTACCACAGACTCCTGGAGCAGGAGGATGTTAGTCTGGCAAGATGCACTACTGTGAACCCGGCTGAAAGTCTCCCTACTCTTGAGGATGGGGAGCCACACGATTGTGTGAAAGAAGCAGAGAGATACTCTAAGTTGAGATCGGATCTGCAATTCCTACCATTACCAGAAGCAGATCTGGAACTTTGGACCGATGGATCCTGTTATCGGGTAGGCAGTGAGTTGGTAGCCGGCTATGCAATAGTGAAAGCACGCGGAACGGATTTTGTCGTTGAGAAAGCTCAGTTAATACCGCAACCTGCATCAGCACAGTTGGCGGAGCTTATTGGCCTGACTGAAGCCTGCCTGATGGCAGAAAACAAACGGGTTACGATCTACACAGACTCTGCATATGCTCACAATGTATGTCATTTGTTTGGTGCGGTGTGGAAGAACCGGGGATTTA
Source organism: Odontesthes bonariensis (assembly GCF_027942865.1). Taxonomy (NCBI): domain Eukaryota; kingdom Metazoa; phylum Chordata; class Actinopteri; order Atheriniformes; family Atherinopsidae; genus Odontesthes; species Odontesthes bonariensis. Next base: position 5,539,966 of record NC_134512.1, on the reverse strand, counting down.
AGAAAACGGACGGTTCCCCCATACACCACCATGAACAAATAATTAAACTGTTGCATGCTATGATGAAACCCAAAGCAATAGCAATAGCGAAGTGCGCGGCCCACAAAACAGATACGTCGAGAGTTACGCAAGGTAACACAGCGGCAGATGAGGCAGCGAAAGCAGTCACAGGGGCTCACAGAACGGGTCAGATGTTCCTGGTCACCCATGAGGTGTACCTGGAAGACAAAATCACACTTAAAGATGTGATCTTGATGCAGGAAGCAGCCTCTGCAATGGACAAGCAGCTGTGGGCTGAGAGGGGTGCCAGTCAAGACCCTACGGGTCTTTGGAGAAACCATGAGGGTTTGATGGTGGCGCCCCCAGATTTGTTAGGTCTGCTCATTCAGGAAGCACACGGGCAAGCCCATGTTGCAAGGGGGGAAGTCAGGAGGAAGATCACACAAGAGTACGGTTTTTGGGCACCGTACTTGCTCGAACAGGCTGATCACGTCATCGGAAGATGTGCCATTTGTTTGAAAAATGTTAGGAGAGGTATGACAATCCCTCCAGGACACATTCCGACTCCAAAAGGCCCTATGCGGGAGTTGGTCATGGATTTTGTTGACATGATAAAACCAGTGGACGGCAAAAGGTACATGTTGGTGGTAGTGGACAGGTTCTCACGATGGCCAGAGGCCTGCCCAACTAGGCGAAAAGACGCTCAATCTGTCGCTAAGTTCCTGTGTCGTGAAGTCATACCCAGATGGGGGCTTCCAGATAGAATATCATCAGATAACGGGCGAGAATTTGTTGATAGAACTGTAAAACTGATCCTACAGAAACTAGGAATCAAGCAACGTCTTGGAGTGGTTTATCATCCACAGAGCCAAGGCATGTGTGAGAAAAGGAACGGCGTGTTGAAAAACCGTCTTGTAAAAATCTGTCGGGACATACGGGACTGAATTGGGTGGCAGCGCTTCCACTTGCTCTAATGGCATGCCGTTCAGGCGCACTTCGCGATTTGCAAATGACACCACATGAGTTGGTGACAGGCAGACGAATGCCCACGCCCTTTTTGCGAACAAACGGGAAAGGTCCAAGTTTGTCTCTGTTGGAGGATGAAATGAAGACATACGTTAAGTATATGGTTACTTTACATAGGAACATATCCACGTATGTCATTGACAGGCAAAAACAGGACCACGAACAGGAACAGTGGAAAGACAACTATGGAAAACTGATAACCTACTCAAACGCCACCATCAATGCAACACCAAAATATGTACTGGTTACTGAGGCAAGGAGAGTGAAACAAGAAGGAGACTGTAGTCTTTTTGTGCGACATGTTCAAAAAAGGGATCAAGGAATGTATACGTGTATATATTTTGGGTCCCCAACCCAGGGGAAAGAAGGGCGTAATAGAGCTGAACCTGAAGTCAAATATGTGAGGTTAAGGTTAAGAAATGGAGGGGCGGAAACAAAGACGATGATTCCTGAAGCAACACCTGTCTCAACACAACTCCCTCCACTCGTACACACATCCAAAGGGGAAATAATAGAACCGGCAACCACTAGTATTGCTCGGGGTACTGTAGCGAAAATGAACACTACCTCCAATAACAATAATAGGATAGGGAATACCATAGCGAAATCTGCTCCGCCAACAAGCGTGGTGGAGAAAAAGGGGGTACCATCGGACACCATTTACCATGTCAATAGGAAATTAGACAAAGAGACACTAGATTTTGAACAGCAAGAAAATGACGCAGCTGAGGATGAACAGACAATTTATAAAAGAGAAAATAAATGGAGGGCATTTGGGTTTGATTCTTCGGTATTGCAAATTACTGACCCATGGGCTAATAAGAACATGTGGTTCCAACAACTGACTCATTCCGTGCGGCGAGCCACACTTGATAACTGCCCCTGCTTTGTAAAGGTTCCAGCACCAAACACGTGGCTGTCAATTCTGGAGACAATACCTGAGCCACTTAGTCCCTTGTGTCAGGAGTATGCGTTATCTTGGTTGTTATATAATCAACGAGCACCAACGGATAGGTGGTTGGCTCTGTCAAAACATCTATTTACACCCCAAAAGGAATGTACATGGTTAAGTGATTTCCCATATCTTAATTTACAAGATCAACCGGAGAAGGGGGCAGCAGCACGGCCTGATCCGATGGAAGTAGTGGCCGTTAAGGCCAAAGTCTGTTTTTGTTCGAACGACACTCACGGTGCTGAAGGGATGTTCGTAGGAATATCAGAGTGCGATAGCTATAAGATGCAAGTCAGAAGAGAAGCAAACAACAAGATTGAAGGCCAGGCAAGGGTAACTTTCCATGCCCCGGATAAACGAGAGAGTAGGACCCTGTGGGTTAAACATGAACTCCTCCCGGTAACTGTGACCATTGGAACCTTTAAAGACATCTGGTGGGTGTGTGGTAACAAGGTATATCTATTTTTGCCATATGGATGGACAGGTTGTTGTTTTATGGCTAGTCTAAAACTGCCATACGAGGTCATTACAATCCAACAGGAACCACCAGCTGAAGAGATTGACCCCATTGAAGGCTCTGCGAACAGGAAGAAAAGGGAACTGGCACAATTTCATAACCTGGAATCGTATCACTGGAGGATATCCCTGGGTGAGAAATGGGGAATAGGGATATTTCCGTGGTATGGCGTAACATTTCTGGCTGATCATATTGATAATGTGACTTATACGATGCAGGGTTTTGCCAATGAGACTATCAAAGGCTTTGAGCTGTTGTCTAATACCCAGAGGAGTCACCGTTTGACGTTATTGAAGCATGATGTGGCATTGGATTATGTTCTGGCCAAACAGGGTGGCCTGTGCGTGGCCCTGAACCTAACAGGTGACTCTTGTTATACGCTGATCCCCGATACCTCTGACAACATGACTAATGTAATAGATGCATTGAAGCTCATAAGAGATGCTTTTGGTCCGTCAGAAGCTTCCGGCTGGTCTGCAAATGCGTGGTTACAACAGAAATTGGGACCCATGGGAGCATTGTTGGTGCAGATTTTTGGGGCACTCGTTCTGTCGTAATGCGTGATGTTTTGTTTCTGCACACTGTTACTGACGTTCGCTAAAGCCATGATATTAAGATGGGTTGGGGTGGTGATGCCGGAGAACCAAGCACAAATGCCATTATTGGAAAGGGGTAGGTGGAATGAAGACACGGAAGAGGTGCAAGCAGAGGATGATATCATGGATATGTATCCACTTTAAAGATACAACTAAGACAATCATGCAGTGGATGGCCATTTTGTTAACCCAGTTTTCTCCTGTTTATATTACTCTTGGGAGGTAAGAAGACTGTATTTTTGGTTTGCATTAATTTTGTCAGGAAAGTCAACCATATTCAAGATAGACCTGTTTTGTTTGTAATTTTGGCCAGGGTCCACTCCAACTCGGGTTCCTAAGAAATGTGCTCATTGCGGAGTTGCCAGTTGAGTGAGGAAAGGTTGTAACCAGACTAGAAAAGAGTTTCTGTTTCTAGCACCATGCAGGAGCCACTCCTGGGATGGAAAGCTTAGCGGTTATTACCACAAACATATTTTATAGTTTTATACTGAGTGTGACGTTTTTACATGGTTTATCACTTATTTCTGACAGTGTGCAGTCCTATTAATCTTGTCTACATTTATGATACAGTGTTTTACTTAACAATCTGCTATTGCAGTGGGGTGGCCAGACGCCGAGGTGTTCCAACTCTGTACGGGAGTTTTGACAGATGTAAGGGGGGAATGGCTATGCTGAGGCTAACAGGATAAGATGGGTGGACACAAGTAGATACACATGTCACATACACACTAATATAGAAATTAGGGGAATTAGTAAACAACATATACAGGTATAGTAAGTAGGACTCTGGAAGCGGAGTTTGGACACATCGTGTGACAGTTATGTAATCATGCAATATACTGTAGCATAAGTTCATTTTCCGGCAAGATACTGGTGGGTGTTTTCTTTTCTTTCTTCTCAGGATGACATTCTGGGAAATGGGAAACGAACTGAGAGACACTGGCTGTCCAGGGACCCCCACGAAATGGACTCAGAGACTCAAAACGGGATGATGAAAACGGACTGTGGGACCCTGGACAGGAGAATACGATAAAGGAAAATGGACGTTGGATAACAAAAGATGGAAACTAAGCTGCACGGCTACTCCACTGCAAATGCATTGATATTTTTCAGTAGTACTAGTTTGCTAAAACTCTAGAATTGTGTGGATTGAGTTATAATCATGAAAAATGTAATCGTTGATGTTATAATCTTGGTTGCTGTTATGAACCATTTCATTCTGCATTGTATGCCATAATGGAGTGTGAACTTATATGTTACTTGTGATATTGTTGTCATTATGCTTTTGATATAGCCTATTCTCTGTAATACAGTAGGAGCCACGCTTTGTGGACATAATAGGACGAAATTGGATGTTAATGATAAAGGTAATTGTTAATATGAAACAGGGATTGCTTGCTTAGATTGGCACCAGAGTGACATTCCCTTAGGTCATCCAATCTTTTTCCCCACCTTTTAGGAAGGGTGGTTTTTTATCGACTGGATGACAACTGACCTGCAGGTTCCCCACAGAGACACACAGATTGTATGGGAGAGCAGGACATGAATGTTTAGTCATGTCAGGAGACTGATGAGCTGTGTGACTGGAGGGAGACCGGTAGGTTGGTTTACTGTAGCCGAATTTGGACTAATTATATGATAGATTTAGCTTACCTAGTCTAAAATAGTTAAAATAATGTGCGCATAGACACGTAAATAGGAGTTTAACTAATCAGTTGACTCAGAAATTGAGGGCTTATGATATATTAAGAGATTGGGCAATCAATAATGTCGAACAAGTGAAGTCTTTGTTGATGCAGGTTCATGGGTTTGACCATTTACCATGACACATATTGTAGAGGCCATTTTGTGTTTCGGGACTCTAAGTAGTCCCGAAGGGGGGAATGAGGTGTATGGACCCACAGGCAAAATGGAGGAACAGGCCTTATTGAGTTCATTGAGTGCACTGCTATGTAAGTTCATCAAGTGCATAATTGTTGCATGCATTTTCTGTAATTGAGACGGACTTGACGACAGAAATAAAGATTTCTTTTGTTCGACTAAGTCCGTGTCTTCAGACTCCTTCATCACTCATCTCTACCGGCTCGGCGACCTCTCTCAGAATTCACTACATAACCACGAGGAAATACTGATTAAGACAGTGAGTTGGTCTATGTACACTATGAGAAAATCCTATTTAATCTAATAAAGAATTAGATTAGAAAAGAGTTATATTTAGGCTGTTATTTTCAACATCCACATGAATAATTATAAAATCCATCCTGTTGTCTGCAGAGTTCCAGTGTAAAACTTCTCCGTCTCCGTGTTATTATGGAATGAAGCTGCAGTTTCCTTCAGTCTCTTTCCCGCTTTTTAAATCCAACTTCAGCTGCAGAACTCCTTTAAAGGTGCCTCCAGCTGTTTTTAAACAGTCTAAACCCCTGGAAATAATAACACAGTCTGAAACTTTTGACAGAAATCCGTAAAGTTAACTATTTGACACTTCGTACATTTGATTACAGCATTCTCTGATAGACATCTTCTATAAATCTATTTCTTTTTAGATGCTGTGCAGTCAAGTAATGTAAACTCAAAGGTTATCAAAAATGGTCAAATAAAACAGGGTTATGAGGAAATACTAGATCAAGGGTATGATTAAGAGTTGGTCTATGTACACTATGAGAAAATCATATTTAGTCTAATAAAGAATTAGAGTTAATATTTAGGCTGTTATTTTCAACATCTCCATGAATTATAAAGTCACCCACTACAATGACTTTATCTGTACTCAGCACTATCTAAGATAAGAAATCTTGTAATTCAGACAGAAACTCAGAATAAGGGCCAGGTGGACGATACACAGCAACAAGTAGACAAGGTTTTTGTGATTTCCACTTTGGATGAGAAAAACTGAGAATCAGAGATTCAAAAGAGCTCAAACTAATCAATGTGAACATTTAAATAGTCAGAGGGACTTGATTCATTAACGCTAACATGATCTTCCTACTGCAGCCAGGTTTCTGTAAGACAAAATATATCAATATGATGATCACCAATAAAGCAATTTATTAACAGAGACTTGGAAAGGTGATATTTAATATTCAGCTCCCTGTTTTTTTCAGTTAAATTTTTTGTCTTCATTTTTTCAAGGTTTTCTGGGTTTGCTCCTTTTGTGTTTATTAATTGATTAAATTTGGGTGCTCTGGGAGCAGTGGTGGTCATTAAGGGGTCACGAGGAGGTAGTAGCAGATGGGAAGCTGCAGAAAAGTGTGCAAGACTATAGCTCTGCATCCTGGTCTGAACCCTAGGCTGTCATGTTTTTGGATGACTAACAAATTCGGACATATTTCTAGATATGAGAGCTGCCCCTTCCAAAGTGGAATGGATGTGTCTTGTCTGTTAGTTCCTGTTTAGTCTTTAGCTTTGCCATGTTTTTCCTCAGTCACTCCTGCAGCCCTGGTCATCAGCTTCACTCACGTCACCTGTGTTTCTCCCCTCAGCTGCACTCCATCACTAATCACCCTCCTCAGTATTTAGTCTCCAGGTTTTCTCATACCCATTGCCAGTTCCTCACCGTCATTCATGCTGTGTTTCAGGTTTGTCCATGTTGTCTTGTTCATGTCAGGTTTACCCAGTTATAGTCAGGTTTTTTGTTTTGTCAAGTTTTCTGATGTTTTGCTTTGTCATTGTTTCATAGTTAGGTTTTTGTATTCTGGCCCAGCCGCGTTTTTTGTTTGAATTATTTAAATAAATCAAGTTTTCAGTTTAAATATCTGCATTCGGGTCCTTCATCACTGCCACGCTACACAACCAACCACTGTTATGACAGGATGCCGTCTCTTAATCAGACCAGGCTTTCCCCAAAAAGACTGACAATTTTGACTACATATTTGACTACTATGTAGCCCACGTTGCTTGCTGGACACCACCCAGACAGCCAGCGGTTGAAGGATAACCTGTGTGTAACATCTGATACCTGGTGTAACCGGGTGTCATTATCCATCCATCCATCCATCCATCCATCCATCCATTATCTTCCGCTGGTCCGGGGGTCGGGTCGCGGGGGCAGCAGCTTGAGCAAAGAGACCCAGACGTCCCTGTCCCCGGCAACTTCCTCCAGCTCTTCTGGGGGGACCCCGAGGCGTTCCCAGGCCAGCTGAGAAACATAGTCTCTCCAACGTGTCCTGGGTCTTCCCCGGGGCCTCTTCCCAGTGGGACGGGCCCGGAACACCTCACCAGGGAGGCGTCCAGGAGGCATCCTAACCAGATGCCCAAGCCACCTCATCTGACTCCTCTCGATGCGGAGGAGCAGCGGTTCTACTCCGAGCCCCTCCCAGATGACCGAGCTTCTCACCCCATCTCTAAGGGAGAGCCCAGACACCCTGCGGAGGAAACTCATTTCGACCGCTTGTATTCGCGATCTCGTTCTTTCGGTCACTACCCACAGCTCGTGACCATAGGTGAGGGTAGGAACATAGACTGACCGGTAAATCGAGAGCTTCGCCTTCTGGCTCAGCTCCTTCTTCACCACGACGGGCAGGTGCAGAGCCCACATCACTGCGGACACCGCACCGATCCGCCTGTCAATCTCCTGCTCCATTCGTCCCTCACTCGTGAACAAGACCCCGAGATACTTGAACTCCTCCACTTGGGGAAGGATCTCATTCCCGACCCGGAGAGAGCATTCCACCGTTTTCCGGCTGAAGACCATGGTCTCGGATTTGGAGGTGCTGATTCTCATCCCAGCCGCTTCACACTCGGCTGCGAACCACTCCAGTGAGAGCTGAAGGTCACGGCCCGATGACGCCAACAGAACCACATCGTCCGCAAAAAGCAGAGACCCGATTCTGAGGTCGCCAAAACGGACCCCCTCAACGCCCTGGCTGCGCCTAGAAATTCTGTCCATAAAAATTATGAACAGAATCGGTGACAAAGGGCAGCCCTGACGGAGTCCAACCCTCACAGGAAACATGTCCAACTTACTGCCGGCAATGCGGACCAAACTCTGACACCGGTCATACAGAGACCGAACAGCCCATATCAAGGAGTCCGGCACTCCATACTCCCGGAGCACCCCCCACAAGAGTCCCCGAGGGACACGGTCGAACGCCTTCTCCATGTCCACAAAACACATGTAGACCGGTTGGGCAAACTCCCATGCACCCTCCAGGATCCTGCGGAGGGTATAGAGCTGGTCCACTGTTCCACGGCCAGGACGAAAACCACACTGCACCTCCTGAATCCGAGATTCGACTATCCGGCGGATCCTCCTCTCCAGTACCCCCGAAAAGACCTTACCAGGGAGGCTGAGGAGTGTGATCCCCCTATAGTTGGAACACACCCTCCGGTCCCCCTTTTTAAAGAGGGGGACCACCACCCCGATCTGCCAGTCCAGAGGCACTGCCCCCGATGTCCATGCGATGCTGCAGAGGCGTGTAAACCAAGACAGCCCTACAACATCCAGAGCTTTGAGGAACTCAGGACGGACCTCATCCACCCCCGGGGCCTTGCCACCGAGGAGTTTTTTAACCACCTCGGCAACCTCAGCCCCAGAAATGGGAGGCCCCACGTCCGAGCTCCCCAACTCTGCTTCCTCATCGGAAGGCGTGTCAGTAGGATTGAGGAGGCCCTCGAAGTATTCCCCCCACCGACTCACGACGTCCCTAGTTGAGGTCAGCAGAGCCCCGCCCGCCCCCTGAGCCGCCGGATGGTGGACCAGAAACTCCTCGAGGCCGTCCGGAAGTCATTCTCCATGGCCTCCCCGAACTCCTCCCAAGCCCGAGTTTTTGCCTCAGCAACCGCCGAGGCCGCGTTCCGCTTGGCCTGTCGGTACCCATCAGCTGCTTCCAGAGTCCCACTGGCCAAAAAGGCCCGATAGGACTCCTTCTTCAGCTTGACGGCTTCCCTCACCACTGGCATCCACCAGCGGGTTCGAGGGTTGCCGCCACGACAGGCACCGACCACCTTACGGCCACAGCTCCGGTCGGCCACCTCAACAATGGAGGCACGGAACATGGCCCATTCGGGCTCAATGTCCCCCACCTCCCCCGGGACATGGTTGAAGCTCTGCCGGAGGTGGGAGTTGAAACTCCTCCTTACAGGGGATTCCGCCAGCCGTTCCCAACAGACCCTCGCAATACGTTTGGGCCTGCCAGGTCTGACCGGCTTCCTCCCCCACCAGCGGAGCCAACTCACCACCAGAGCCACCAAGAGCCAGCTTCAGGATCAGACCGCCAAGGTCTCTGCCTTCGGCTGCCGCCCAGCTCACACTGCACCCGACCCCCATGGCCCCTCCCACTGGTGGTGAGCCCGTCGGAAGGGGGACCCGTGTCGTTTCTTCGGGCTGTGCCTGACCGAGCCCCACGGTCACAGACCCGGCCACCAGGCGCTCGCCGGCGGGCCCCACCCCTGGGCCTGGCTCCAGGGGGAGGCCCCGGTAACCCACGTCCGGGCAAGGGCACACGGTGTCCAAAAATATTCATCATCATAGAGGTTTTATGAGCTGTTCTTTGTCTGTCTGTCATTATCGCAGATGTGAAAAAATAATTTTACTATATTTACCCTCCTCCTTTGCCAGCAGGTTTAAATATAATTATTGTACGTCACCCGCTCTGGCCCCTGGAATACATTTGATTACGGTCACTGGAGTCTCTAATGCCATGTTTCTGACTATGGAGCTACCAATTACCAGGGTGTTTTCCCTTGTGGGTGTGTTGCTGAGTGGGGAAAATCTATCAGAAACGGAAAGCTTGCCTCCAAAATTACAAAAAGACAACAGTTGTTATATGTACCATTATTGCTAAAGAAGGAAAAGGGGTAACTAAACATCTGACAAGTGGAGCAAGACAAAGCGGGAGATGGAGGGAGTGAGCTGGTAGCCATGTGAAAACATGTCAAAATGCCAAAAATCTCTAGAAATGAGTGCTAGAATAGAACAAATGGTGTTTACGATGTAAAAATATATATCTTATAAGAAGAAATTCAGTGATATTTGATAATCCAAGAGGAGCGAGAAATTCCACAGACCACAAACAAGTTTACAGGAAATGATGCAATGCGTCTTACCGCTAATCACATAGCAGCCTCAACAGTCTGTACAACAGTAACTCCATAAATTTTCAAAAAAAGGTAGCTTATTCAGCAACCACAAAAGCTTTTTTTCTTTTCTGTCTTAAAGACATGCTATGCAACTTTTTCATGGTCATAAAATTGCTTGGCAATCATCAGTTTGCTTGGCTGACCCGTTCAGATGAAAACGGTGACATTTCCATCTCCATCTGGTGGCCCTAGCCTGAAACAGCGCTTGCAACTTTGCCTGTGGCGCCGCGTGCTTTGTTTAGCTCTGGAAGTCTCGCGACACACGAGAGCCGAGAACTACTGCTTCACGGCAGGTCGTAAAGGGCTCTGAGCCAGGTAGCCTGAGAGACACACCCCCTCTCCATTAGCTGTCGACGGCTAAATTGAATGCGGTTAGCTTCTAGAGTTGTAATATAGTTTGTAATAGATATCGTGATGGCAGAACCACCGCTACTTGCCCGTCTATCCGCTGAGTCACCCAGAGCCAGCGATTCAGCGGTCAGACGGGCAAGTAGCAGATCCATGCCAACTCGGAGCTTTTTAAGTTTCGATTCTGTCTCGTGACTTGACGAGCGAGCGCCCAGTCGGCAGCTACAGGCAGCTACAGGCTCGGTTAGCGTGGCTTCATGCATCTTGTACAGTCGTTGAAAAATAATCATTTAGTGATATAGGGAGGGCAAGATCATTCCATGTTGTTTACTTGTAGGTCTAAACTCAGCATTGCCTCACCTAATGCTACCACATTTGTCGCTGTGTAAATGCACACACTAGCTGTTGTGTCTGGCTTTCAGATAAAATGGCATTGAATTATTACTTGACAAAAATAAATGAATGAACTTGTAGCCGTAGGCTGCTCTTTGATTTATCAAAATGAATTGATAAATGGGACAAAAAAAAAGGCGAGGCGCATAGCCACTAAACGGCAGAAAGGTTTTTTTGTTTTTTTTTAATAAGTGACTTAAGTGATTCAAGTGGTCCGTATAACTCGAATCCCCTCCTCGAAATGATCCAATCAGCCCGGATTACCCATAAGATTTGAGTTAAGCATCTCTACTTCTCCAACTCTCTGCCAGTGTCTTGAGAAATAAACCGTAAATTGCCTCTGGTGGGTTTACGACAGTCTGGCTAGACTGTCGCCTATTTTCTACGGAGCTCCCCCTACAGCTTTGGGGTGTGTATTGCATGGTAAACAAACCCCATATTACTGAGCCCTGCTTTAAGGTTGTGCTTATACACTGTATGCAGCATTAATTATTTGAAATGCTACATTTACAAACCATACAGCAGGTTGTTTGTTTAAAATAAGACCCCATGACTAAGAGACATTAATTTTATTGATAAAGTTCATTCACATGTTCATGTTTTTCAAAATAGGGAAAATAGGGATTTGAACAAAGAACCTTTGTTAACACAGAACACTGCAAGTTAAACAATTATTATGAAACTCAAGCAAACAGCAGTGACTTGAGTTTGGTGTTTGGTAAAACTGTCCATTCCCAAAGTTTCATGTCACAATCAAGCAAATTTAGAGCAAATTTTTGACATGTTCACTGGGTGAACATATTATTCTGCAGTCACTCCTGTTTGAATGGTGATGCTTTGGTGCATTATGGTGAATTTGTCATCTTGAACTTTCATTCATTCTCTTTTTCCTAGGGCGACTGTAGCTCAGGAGGAAAAGCAGTCGCCTACCGATCGGAAGATGGTTCTACTCCCCGAGCCACATGTCGAAGCATCCTTGTGCAAGACACTGAACCTCATGTTGCCTATTGATACGTCCATTTGTGCACGAATTGTGTGAATGCGCAGAAGAAAGCTCCATTTAGCTTAGACTTAAACGTGCTGTGTGACTGAAAGCATTGCCATATTGTATGTGGCAATGCTTTGAGTGGTCAGCTAGACTAGAAATACAAGTATACAATACAACAATACAATACAAGTATTGCACTTATCCCATAGTTATGTTGCTATAGGCTTAGACTGCTGGGGGGCCTCATCTGTCACACCTTTCGTCACTTTACTCTCTTTTCCCCCTGTTTAATTTCTCAAATGATATTATGTACATGTGACATTATTGTGGTCATTAACTCGTGTTTCCCTGTTCCAACAGATATCCGTTGAATGGTGTTACAGTGTTTTTTTCCCCTCTTTTCTGTCCTCTCAAACCCCACCTGGTCGGGGCGGATGGCCACCCTTCCTGACTCTAGTTCTGCCAGCGGTTTCTTCCTGTTAAAAGGGACTTGTTCCTTTCCACAGTCGCCTTAGGCACGCTCAGGCCGGGAGATTGGACTGAAGACAAGTTTCGGTGCAATCTGCTGGTTTCCTTAGCTAGGAAATTGTTTTTGAATTGGCTCTATATGAATGAATTGGATTATTTTATAAATAATTATGATTACAATGAATTGAATTCCAATTGGCTTGAATTGGACTTTATTTAAGTGCCTTGAGATGACATTTGTTGTATTTGGAGCTATGTAAATAAAAATTAATTGAATTGAATTTGAAGTACTGTCCATTTACTGTTAATTGTTTTATTTTTTTCATTTTATTGCGGATGAAAATTTTATTAATTTGCCAAATGTTTAACTCTAAAATGTCTTTTTTTTAAATATAATTTCAGAGGTTAGAATAAGTTGTCAAATCAGCAAAAGGAGAATAATAGCCAAATTAGAGTCCTGACCTTAAACAAGCTAAAACATTGTGGCAAATTTCAGCTCATTGTTGTCCAATTCTGATAAACATATGAATGTACAGGAAGTGTCTGATAAAGGTTCAGGGAGTTATGAAATTCAAGAATTTGCATACTTTTTGCAGCTTGTACTGAGAGTGTCTAATAAATGTGTTGAGCTCTGCATGCTTCCAAAACATTGATGAGCTGTAGTTAATTCAAAACATGGATGAACCATGGATGAAAAAAAATAAGAAAATAACTACTGAAATGATGAGTGTGGTTATAAATTGGCAAAAATAAAGGCTGCAGAAGATCTGGATTTATTTTATCACAAACTAAACCAATTTCTCTTTAGGTAAGTAGTCCTTAAACCATGTTGTTGACTATTACATTATAAAGCCAGAGTTTTGAGCTGCTGTAAAAAAAATGCTCCTTTTGACTATTTATTTTTATCTGACTTGCTGCTGTTGAGGCTCATATCTTAGACCTAATTCTATAACAGTTTTCTTCTCTTTTCACATGGAATTCCATCCATCCATTTTCTATTCCCACTTAGTCCAACTCAGGGTCGCCAGGTGCTGTCACTATTCCAGCTGTCACTGGGAGAACCAGAGTACACACTGGACAGGTTGCCAGTCCATCACAGGGTCAAATAGAGATAAATGAGACAGCTCATGTACTCCTAGAGACAATTTAGAGTCACTAATTATGACATGCATGTTTTTGGGTGGTAGGAGGAAGTACCCAGAGAGAGCCATTGCATACTTTACCCAGCTGGGATTTGAACCAGGAACCCACTTGCTGTGAGGCAACAGCGCTATGCATCACACCACCATGCAGCCCCATCCATTCAGCCAGGGCCAGGACCACAAAGCGACAAACAAGCACACACATCACACCCAGGGACAATTTAGAGACACTAACATGAATGCTTTTGGATGGTGGGAGGAAGCCAGAGTACTCGGAGAGAACTCATGCATACATGGGGAGAATATACAAACTCGACACAGTAATGGCCCCAGCCCGAAATTGAACCTGGAACTCTCTTGCTGTGAGGCGATGGTACTAACCACCATACCACCGTGCAGCACCTTGTGGAAATAAAACCTCCTAATATTACCTCATTGTTGGGAGAGGCAAGGCAAGTTTATTTGTAGGGCACAATTCGTACACAAGGCAATTCAAAGGGCTTTACAGGGATATGTCTTGTTATCAAAGTGTGCAAAATAATGCATAATTGTTGCACTAACAGTACAATAATTCCACTAAAAATCATGACAGTCAGACTCTACTGTCAATCTGTACATGAATGTTGAAGAACACACACAACTGATTTAGCACGGTGCCACAAAATCTGGGACAAAAGGTTAGTCAACTCACGTAAACAGATTTCAACAACTGAAGCAGACTTCATGAGGCTCCTATCATTTATATTACACCAATGGGGGCCATTTGTTTTATACTAAATGCACCAATTAATTGTTAACACACACTTTGCCTCCGTGAGTATCACTGTTTGATCATGCACAAGCTTGGTTAAACTGAATGTGCATGTTGCAAGCAGAAAACAAGTTTGTTCTTTGTTTGTTTTTTACTGTTTTATGTTTTCAAAATATAATTATCATTTATTTATATATAAAAATATTAAGTGGTAATAGGATTTATCAGTCTTTTTAAAGTCAAAATGGGTTCAGGTTTCTTTCAAATAAATGAAGAGTTGATTAATCCAGCATCATCCTTGGAGACTTGACGAGATCTGTGCTCACAGATACTTGTTAGGTGTCGGTTTCAGACCCTTTTTGACCCTTTTTTGACTTAACCATCTTCATCTCCTGCCTCGTCCACACTCCATTCCCCTCAAATGGACAGTTTTAATTTCCTGTGCTGCTAAAGATGCCAGATGAGCCCTGACAGGGCTGGCGTTGATCTCTCCCTGCAGACAAATTTCATACAGAAACTCTGACTGCTGACTGACGGCTCCATGGAAAGCTAATCGATGGCAGGAAAACATCAGCAATAATCACCGCCAGCAGAGGTCCAGAGAGCGTGACCTGATGGAGACTGATCCTCGTCAGAGCAAGAGGGCAGTACTGATGGAGTTCATCTGATGGGTTTCAGAGAACATTGATAAGAGTGTGTGAGTGCAACCCAGAGCCTCCAAGGTTTAACAATCAGTCAGCTGGATGGATTAATTTAGAAGCGTCAGGGCTGATAGTGTAATCATTAAGAGCTCCATCAACAACAAACAATTTCCATTTTTCATCCTCATACACTGTACATGGAGTAGTGAAGACCTGATACAAAATGCGTTTTTGAACTTTGCTTATAAATTAATGAGTGAATGAATAAATAAATGAATAAACAAACTGAACAGCTTGTTTGGCCCATTCACGTGCACTAAAAGGTCCCTGACTTAATTGAAACCCAAATCCTAACCCATTTCCCATTTTCAGAATTTTTCCACTTTCATAATCCCCCCCCCCCCCAACAAAAAATGGGTTATGCTTTTTCCAATATTCACAGGTTTTCATAATTTTTCATGAATTTTCACTTACATCACTGTTTAAAGAAGGTAATTTTGGGCCACTGTTCTAGGCCACTGTTCTAGTAGCTATACAAACCTTTACGCAGACTCACAGCCCAACTCATTTGGATAACGAGGCTCTAATTTAACAATTGGATAAGTCTCAATGATGAAAATTAATTTTTAATCAGTTTCAGAAAAATTGTTTTTGAACACATTATTTGTGCGCGCCTGTTTCACAGTTTACCGTGCAGACCGAAGTGCAGGCCGAGCAGTAAACACCGTGAAACAGGCGCGGCTGTCAGCCGGCGGCAGCGCACAGTGATATGAAGGGAGAGAAACTTGTGCCAAGCGATTGTGAGGTCTGACTTTTTCCTGGAGAACGATTTTGTGATGCAAATGTATTACTCTTTTCAACGCATATTGTTTTGAGAAGCAAAACGCTTTATTTTTTTGACCCCAACCAACTAGCCGGACTACCTTCGTCAACACCAAAACAAGGCCGGAACTCGGCTCACAGGACACAGTAGGGGGTAAGTCAATGTTCATGCACAATATTGCTAGTATGTGATGTCATACAGCTTCATGTCAAAAGAGGCAAACTATCCCTTTAAGTCTTTTTTTAAGATTACTGTCAGGTTATATATAAAAATAATTTCGGTTGTCTCTCTCATAATGGAATGGAGAGTAAGTCAATCTTCTGTCAATCTGCACCAAAAGTTTTGGTTACACATGTGTGGCGTTTTCACTGCCACTGCGGGTTCTTTCAGCTGTAAAGTAGGACTGAGACTTTCTGACGGTACAATGCTTTTATTTGTCATTCACGTTTCGGTGATGCTCCATCTGCACGGCCTCCTTCCTGGGCTCTGTGCAGGCTTTCTCTCCTTCTCTCCTTTCCTGGTTCCAGCACGCTACTGTGTTTATAAAGGAGAGTGATTAGACAAGTGGATGCTGGTGTACTAATCACTCACCTGGTGCTGCTCCCCTGAGCTCTCTCCACACCTCCCTCCTGCAGCTGATCCACCACGCTCCCTCCACAACCTGTTTTTTTTTCTGCCACATAGGAAATGTCTTCAAGATGACAGCAAACGATTGGATCTCCTGACATTTCTACAACTTACAGTGAACAGGGAGAATTTTTTCCAAAGCGATGATGAGCTCAAAAGATGGTGTGAAAAATGCTGTTAGAGACAGCAGTTGTGAGTTTCAAGGAAATAGCAAGAGTCTGTTTATGATAGAAAGAGACACATTACTGTATAGGTTTATAATTATTTAAATTACATTGTTAGAGCAACAGTTGAAAAGATTTTGAAGTGTACTGTCCTTTGTTGAAACTGCCCTGAAACTGCCCTGGTACTCCCTGGGGCTAAGATACCCCAGCTCACAACTTTGGTTTCCAGCCCCACACCACACTGTTTTGCTTTGGATGGCATCTTAATGATCTCTTCAAAATGATAACAAATTCATGTGTATGGCTGCACATGAGCAGAGCTCACATGAAGATTTGTTTTTATGACAGTGGATTTACATACCACAAGTGTCGGGGGAACCAGAGAGCATAAAGTTGCCAAATTTTTTAGCTTTACTTTAAAGGTCCTATGGCATGAAAATAAATGGAGGCTTTTATATATTTTTATAGGCTTTAGTGGTCCCCTAATACTGTATCTGAGTTTTTTTCCCCAAAATTCTGCCTTGGTGCAGAATTACAGCCAGTCCCAAAAATGAGCTTTCCTTAGGATCCTCAGAATGAGCTGTTTAGTGGGGGTGTGGCCTTACTTAGGCCAGTAGATGGCGCGGCAGCCCTATGCCGTAAAATTAGCGAAACCTGTTGATATGAGCTTACTTTGACAATATGACGAACTAGTTACTGAACAACTCTCCTAACACAGTCAAACATCAAGCAAGTGCTACACAAGGCACAGGAAAAAAGGAGTGCGTGAAGGGGAAAGCAGGAGTGAGGATTTTGACATTCTCATCTGATTGCTCGCAAAGATGCACGTAGCGAGTCATTTCAATCAGGGGAAAGGCAGATATCGTGCGAGCCATAACACCAACAGCAGGACGGCTATCAAAACAACAAATACGTACACAACACTCGCGTTACAGTAAATGAGGTGTCCACTTGCATACCTCATGCTATTTACCGTTACATTAGCGACAGTGACCGAGCTATTAGCTGCAGAGCTAACGACACAGACAGACTGACCGTTTTGACTCTGGGACCATGAATGAATCATTATCCTGATGAAATGCACTGAATTTGCGGATTCATTCTTCTTCAGGAAGCTTGAAGTAGGGGGTTTTGGTCTAAAATGAGCGAGCTAACCATCTTATGGGCATGCAAACACCTCCAACAGCCCAATTGACAGAGATATGAGCTTGCAGATGCTATTAGCTGCATAGCTAACCGTTAGCTAACGTTAGCTGCTAACGATACAAACCCTTTCCTGTGGTAACAAGCTATGTAACTATACTGTACATACAGGAAAGCAACACAATAATAGAGCGTTAAATTACTTACTATCGGGAATGAGATCCTTCCCCAAGTGAGAGACGAATGGAGCAGGAGATTGACAGGCGGATCGGTGCGGTGTCTGCAGTGATGCGGCTCTGCACCAGCCCGTCGTGGTGAAAAAGGAGCTGTCGATTTACCGGTCAATCTATTCCTACCCTCACCTATGGTCACAAGCTGTGGGTAGTGACCGAGAGAATGAGATCGCGAATACAAGTAGCCAAATGAGATTCCTCCACAGGGTGTCTGGGCTCTCCCTTGGGCTCGGTATTAGCCCAAGTTCTGAAAACATTCGTAGGTGAAATATTTGGCGCACACATATGGCACATCTCTTCGGTTCTGTCGTCACTTTCCCAGAAAAAAACAAAATCTGTCCACTGTCTCTTTAGAGGTTCTGATGCAGGAGCTCTAAACAGATTTTTTACATCCATGTACAGCGCAATGAGCTGGCCAAAGAGCTGTGGGCGGGGAAAGGCAGTTTATTGGCTCTGGGTGGAAACAACCTCCACGTCATAAGCGGCGGCTTTCCCGATCAGGCCATCTGCATGATCACATTTCCAAAGGCAGAGAATAATTTCTAGTGCATGGTTTAGGTCTATCGTCATTTTTAGCCACTGGGGGACCGCAGGCAGGCTAGATGAACTCATATTAATGTTAAACAACCTTAAAAAGTGAAAATTTCATGCCATAGGACCTTTAAAGTAAAAGGGTGAGAGTAACTGCGAAAGTATATGTTAAGGTGTATATTGTCGCAGTAAGGTGCCTTGCGGTTGAAATGTGCCATGGTGTATTTCTTGGCACAGACACAGCCCTCAGATGATATTTTCTTTGTTTCCTCTTGTTTTTATTTTGTCACTAATAATCTCGCACACATACCCACACACACAGTCACTTTTAAAGTACACTGTAGACAGCATCCTTTTATTGAAATGCCGCATTTACAAATCTCTGAATGTTGGTTTTAAAACCATACAGCAGGTTATTTGTCTAAATAAATACCCATAAAAGTATTTTGTGAATAAGCTCCCTGAGAGGAGGAGGCATGATATCTGTGTTCATTCACAATAACTCTTTTGTTAGGCTTGCAAAGAGGGTTTGGGTTTGAGTAGAGAAACTTTGTTACCATGGTTAAAAAAAAGAAATGCAGGTTAAGGAACAGTCACGGTTATGAAAAAGACAGAGTACTGATGAAACACAAGCAAACAGCAAATTTTTTGTTTTTTGGTCAAACCATCCATCCCCAAGGCTCATGTTTCCATATAACGTCAACCAAATTTAGAGCAAAATTTTGAAATGGCTATTGGGTGAAAATATCAATATCTGGGGGGTTGAAATCACAGTTCAGTCAGAAACAAACCATGTTCTCGATTAATTAAATGAATATTATAGGTAATAAGATTTAATACAGGGTCACTTTGAAATGTATATTCTAAACCATAATAAGGGCCATTTCAGACCAGGGCGGCAAAGCGTGGCGGAACGGAAGCGATTTTCACCGGCGGAGGCGAAAATACATGGAAACAGATCTGTCCTTGCACACCGACGCGGCGGTAGTCGGGTGGTAGCGGCACGGGAGACGCCTCAGGGTAGTCGTCCACTGTTCCGGCACGTCAAGCCGTATCCAACGCATTCAATTCATTTTCAATGAAATCCGGCCGATCGTTGTCGCCGTGCTCGCAAAGCATGCTGGGATTCCGGCACGGCGAGCGGGGGACTTGCGGCACGTCAAAAAGTTGGGCTCGGCCGAACTTTATGCAAATTTGCCACAGCAGACGGAGTGCGTTATCCAATGACAGTAGATCATGTGATCTCCTGTGTCGCAGCAGCAGCAGCACAGCAGCTCTCCTCGCTCGCAGATCCACAGCCATGGTGAAATACGAAATAATGTTCCATTGCTGACGATTTATACAGATTCATTTCCCTCCAAAACTCAAATTTTTAGAGGGAGAAACTTCGGTTGGTTAAAATCACAAGTTATTTACTTTCCCCCGGAGCCCGTATGTTCTATCTACAACTTCGTATACAAGCCCCTCTGTACACGCCCACTGCAGCAGCAACACGGCGAGACTAGGCATCCAATCCGGCGAGTTAAGTTGACGTGCCAGAATAGTGGACGACTACCGTCAGTCCCGCGCTGCTTTTGGAAAATAGAACTCGAGCGGAATTTGGACGGCAGCGGCCGGCGGCGGTCCGTTGAACTGAATGGTAAATGCAGACAGGGCTGGAGCGGAACTACCGCGGCCGCGGACTGTCCGGTGTGAAAAGCCAAGTAGAACACACCGCCTGATAACTGGCGTTAAGACTGCCGTCGTCTCGCTGCCGCCACGCCACGCTCTAGTCTGAAATCGGCCTAACCCAAGCCACAAAGTCCTCATGATGGGGCTCAGATGGTGCAGGTAAACTTGGTGCTCTTCACTTGGGGGCTTTTTGTGACTTGAGATTGAAACTATAAGAAAAAATACTTACTAAAAAAGTTCTCTTGCTTCTTAATGTGGTTCAGACAATAACATGACTTCGGCAAAGTTAGAAAACATTCATAATCTGGGCTAAAATACATTTTACAATGTGACTGTCACTCTCTGAGATACGCAGCTGTTACCATCATGGACACTCAATTTACCCTTTACATGCAGTTGCTCCCACGACCACTAAAGGTTTTATATTCAAAGAAAGTAATTATAGGCTGTTTGGCATGAACAAATCTACCAGGACACATTTTGGGGAGGAGGACGATCTCAAAATTACAGGCAAGTACACACGCAAACGCATCTGTTCCAGTGTTCCCAGTTCCTGCATGTTTCAAGTCAGCAGGTTGACTGATGGTTGGGAAAGCAGATAGATGATGCTCTCATACATATGTCATATGAGAAATACCACAATGGAGATTGAAATCCTTCCAGTACTAAAGGAGAGATGTCACCCTAAACACCTCATCACACTGGAATGGCAATGGCTGATTGGAGGATTGTTTTTAATTCTGGAAACATTAAGTGGAAGCTATGAGGCTTGTTTAAGTTTTCCCCTATTTTTTAAGATTGTATTCAAATGTTTATGTAACAGAGTTATGTGATCGTTAATTCCGCTTGCTGTCTTTTGTTTGTATTTGTGTCATTTCTGTGGATAGTTATTGGCTTTGGGGCGCCCTCTCTTGGATGTAGTAAAGACATGGCACTGGCATGTGTGCAGATCCCGGAGGGTATGTTCCCCCCAATTTCTGAAAAACATGAATTGCCCCCCAATTGTACAAATGTATTTACAGACTTCACATACAGATGAGAAGAGTTATACAGATACAGGATCTCTTCTTCCAGGGAGTCCTGGAAAATGACAGATGTAAACAAAAAAGGAATGATTTTATATAAATTTATGTAAATAAATCAGATTTTGTTGGGTCAATTTGTTTTGTGTTTATTGTGCTCTTAGAACTGTCTTTTTTTAGAACTGTTTACCAGCATAACAAAAACATGATTAGTTTGTTTACCCAACGTGGTTAGGGATTGATATTTTGATATTCATCCATATCCATTAATCATGCATAAAGTAGTCCCATACACTGTGAGAAAAGGAAGATGGTGAGAAGAATTGGGGATCTGGGAGGGTCGGAGGGAGGCAAAAGATAAGAACGTGAGTAGACATTACATGTCCGAGACCCTTAGAATTATTATTTACTAATATAACAGTTAAGTAAGCAATGATATGTGCTGTTGGCTGTTTAGGACAAATAAAAAAGAAAGGTCAGCACAAAAAATGATTCCCTGTACAATACTTTTTGAATGATATGACGAGCCTCTAAGTTGTGTTTTATGGTGGCATGGCATGGAGTTGCATACAGGCACAAAAAAAAAAATCCCTTTTGTGTCCCCCCCAATCCTGACATCGGATCTGCACCCCTGGGCACTGGCCGCTTAAAGACTTTCCCTATTTAATGAGAGATGTGCCCTGTGTAGGTCGTCAAACGCAGCACTCTGTACAAATGTCATGTGTTAACATGTTTGATAATGACAGAATGAATATAAGTGCATTCATTCCAGAGCTATTGCTAAGAAATCGAAACGAGTGGATTGGCTGTCCATTTTCTGTGCTATTATTCAAATGATTGGTAAAATGTACTTTCAACGATATAAAGCTGACTGGCTTTTATACTAAAGACGTTTCTTGTTCTTTTATAGCATGCTGTGAGTGAGCTGCCCGCGGCGAGCCAACTGTATATGTGACCAGTACATACTGTTTCCATTCAGTAAAGATCGGCATCAGTAAAGTCAGTTTGTCCATCATTTTCTACACAACGCAGAGTTAAGAGTTGGAATGTTACTTGGTGCAGCCAGGCTGAAGTGCAGCTCAGTTGGTTACATTTAGTTATGCTTTTTTTTTTATAAAATACATTCAGCAGTGTTTGTAAAAATAAAGAAAAACTTTACCATCACACTGAATGTGAAATAATGCTTTATAGTTGGCCAAATGAAATGCAGCATTTTTAGTTACAGAATCTATTGGATTTAAAGGTACAATACACAGTCTTTGAACAAATTTGTGTCTGGGTTTTGTGACTAATGACATTCCGAGCATTATTTACCAAAAATAAATGGATCTAGAACAATAAAGATGGTTCTTATCTTGTACCACAGTTTGCCAAGGCCTGTACTGTGCAATAGGCAGAATTTCAAGAGACACTGACACGCACACACACACACACACACACACAAAAATAAAGTTGTATTATAGAAATATAGGGTCCAAAATGATATTATGCTCAAATGACATGTTTGAATTTATTTTAATTGGTTTTCAAACAAAAGTTATAATTACTTTTATGTTCTTAATGTAACCCTGTGATGCACTAGTGACCTATCCAGGGTGTAACCTGCCTCTCGCCCAATGACAGCTGGGATAGGCTCAAGCCACCTCCCGGCGACCCTAAATTGGATTAAGCTGATATAGAAAATGTATGGATAGATTTATCTCAGGAGTTGGTGGAGAGCTGACCTAAAATACATCAAAAAGGTAGTGAATGTCAAACTAAGTTGGATTAAGCAGATATAGAAAACGGATGGATGGATTTATCTCAGGAGTTGGTGGAGAGCTGACCTAAAAGAGAATTGGATTAAGCGGGTATAGAAATGGATTTTCAAAATTTAACTGTAACCAAATGAGAGTTTTAAATTGGTTTTCCTAATTCATCGCCTTTAAAATAAATACAGAATGCTTTTAAAATTTACACTGAAAATAAATGACAATTTATCTTAATTTACCTGAACTGAGTCTTGCAGGCACAACTACTGTATATGCATGTTCTCAATAACCTAATTCATGCTGCCGCTGAACTGAATGAAAAAATCCTATCTCTTCACTTCGGAGCAGTTGTAATTCAGAAGGTACAGCAGTCGACTGACAATTGGAAGATCAGCAGTTCAATTCCTGGCTTCCATAAACCACGTGTTGAGGTGTCCTTGGTCAAGACACTGATCCCCACATTGCCTCTGAAGCATTCACACTGCATAGACTAACGTGTGCTGTGAATGGTTGAATATGGCTTTTAGTGTGGGCTAAAGGGCTTTAAGTGGTCAACTAAACTAAACAAGCGTTATATTGAGAATGAGGAGTCACGTGACTCCGGTCGGCCGGTCGGCCATGTTGGCAGAAGAATCTATTGGTTGCCAAGGGCAACGCCATTAACTTAACGGATATCTTCCCGCATTTGTCATTTCGGCAGGGCAGAGACGAATACAAAAGAAAGAAAGCAATGGAGAGGGATAAGGCGAAAGAAAAGGGACCTTACAGGGACAAGCTTATTACAAGCGCAAAGCAGCGGTATTTGGAGAAACTGTCCAGCATCCAAAATATTGATCCTTACGAGCTCCCTGCAGCAGAATGGCACAGAGACCTGGACCAGTTACCTCCGTGCACATATATGGACATAGTCAATTATCTTGTCTTTGGTGTAAGTTACTACACTATGCAGGAGTTTAAAAGTCACAAATCTTTGGAATCGTACGAGACTTTCTGCTGTGGCTGGGTGCAGGACTTGGCCATCTACAAGCTTCCAGGTGGCTCTGGTGATGATAACAGCGTTGTACTGGCAAAGGTAAGGTTCTTGTCATGCATTTTAGTGTGTTGTAATTACATTGCATTGAGACACTTCTTGACCAAAATGACAACGTAATTAACTGCGACTTGTTTTGTAAACACTAGATTAACGAGATGTTCAATGTACACAAACGTTTCCAATGTTTTGATGTATGCTAAAGCTTATGTTTAGGTATTTAGTTGTCATTTGATTTTAGCCCAACGACACATACTGTACCAGGTTATTGTGTTGGGGGCTGCAAAGTGAACAAACCAGTTCTGGGTTGGCTAGGGTACTTATGTGTCATTGCAAGGCGTACATTCCTGGTTAGATTTAAGCCATTAACATTTTGAATGCAAGGTGTACATGTCCTGGTTAGATTACAGCCATTATCAATGTGTCTAAAGTGTAGACTGTAACTTGAAATAAATGCTTTTTACTGTTTAGTTTATTTCACAGGTCCTGCATTCACGGAGACTCTGAGCCTCCACTTACCAGTCCAGTGGTATCACTTAAGTTGTGTGGGGCTTGTGGACAGACCCTCCGCTGACACGCCATGGTTTTGCTCTTCTTGTGCTGAATAGTGTTTCTTTGTTCTTTTGCACTAGTAACAGTATTATTTTATTATTGCTTGTTGTCAATGTTTACATGCTGGACATTTTTATACTTTTTATTCTGAATGCACACATGTTCTTTTGCACTGTTAACTTTTCCTAGAGGTATATTGCATTCTGCACCTTGCGCCCTTATTCTTTTTTCCTGTTCTGTTTATAAACATTGTTAAGCCATATCAAGTTGTTTCAAGCATTTATTTCAAACAAATAAAAAGGTAATGAACAAGGCACTCAAACATTTATTTCAAACAAATTAAAAAGTAATGAACAATGAGGAATGAACTCAAACAACACTTTTGCACATGTTCGTTAAGGCACAGCAAACAGTGACAATCCTATCTAAAGGCATTAGGTTTTCACCCTCACATTTGAGCAGCATGTGCACAGGTACAGTTGAATGTAAAAATCTGAATTTGTCCAGTCAGCGTGGTTCTCCAACATCTCATATGATGGCTTACCTACAACAGAATAAATAGTTTATGAAAAAAACCTATGCAATCAATGGCAAACCCATCACAGAACACATGCAAAATAAAGATACAGACTGAGAGGGTAACGCTGCTCATGGTATGACAAAAGGGCTGAAGGGGTACACATTAACACATTAGCCACATTAGGGGGTGGTCAACATTAATTTTCGAAGAGGCAACAGTTTGCAAATTGAGCATTTTCGAAGAGGCAACAGTTCGCTAGTTAGCTAGCTAGGCAGCAACGTCAGGTGCACTTCAGGGTTTGCAACAACATAAGGTAACTTCGTAGCTTAAAGAGACAACAACATAAAGAGATTTTTAGATAACGTACCCGAGTGAAAATGTAGAGAACACACTCTCATCGACGGAGGGGTGCAATCGAAAGTAAGGTCCAGCCAGCCAGGCAACCCGGCGTCTCCTCGTCAGGTCAGACGCCTGCTCTCCCTGATGCTGCATCCATTTAGGAAACCGAAAAAAAATGTATTTCGTTGTTCCTATGTTTCCCAAATGTATTATGTGAGGTACTGGAACAGTTCTTCACACAGCAGTGATTTCCAGGCATGTTATTGCAATTCCGCACTGTTTAAACTTACTGATTTAAAAACACACGCGTACAATGTAAACGAACGGAGAGAATGGCGTTTTCTCGCTAGCATTCTGCCAACATGGCGGATAGGGGCGGGGCTCTGTACTATGACGACAACTCCTCATTCTCAATATGTACAGTCCATTTACCATTTCCCCTTCCTTTCCATCATCACGAGTCAACGTGAGTTGCATAAAGACACTGACACAATTTTGGCTATGGTAACAAACATGGCGAGAGGACGCTGGCGTATTTTGGCTGCCGCTTCTCCCTCTAAAAGCTCTCTCTTTTGCTGTTGTTTTTTGTTTTATGGTATATTTTTTTCATCACTGCTTCCAGTAGCTACCTACTTTTTTAAATCTGCTTCTCAACCGGCTGATCAAAGCTAACTATTACGAAAATATTACGGACTACCTACCTCCCTGGATCTCACAAAACAAACTCACACGGTGTTGCTGGGCAACTGCTTCAAAACCCCTCTCGGTGCTGAGTGCGTTGGCTCGGTCACTTACAGTGTTACCAGATTGGGCGGGTGGCCGCCCAATTGGGCGTCTTTTGACTGCCTCCGGCGGGCAGAAAATGCCTTCGGCGGGCAAATACAATTTGGGCTGCTTTCAACACGTTTGGGCGGGGATTTTTGTTCTCACAACAGTTATGCATTTTATTCAGTGAATAAAAAGGTTAATGTTAAAAGTGAATAAACAAATCAAATTGTGTTCCTATCAATCCATACAGTGTAGGCCTACGTACACAGCAGGCGGCAGATATGCCGTAGCTGGTTGAACACAGCCATATATGGCCCTGTGGTTGAGTACAGGTGTCGTGCCAAAAAAGTGATTGTCTGCCAGAATCTGATTTGCCGCCGCGGGAGCGCACACAGCAGCCCGTTGAGCGGTAGCGCAAAAACGTCTGCTTTTCTCTGGATTAAGCGATCATACTATGCAGATACACACAACTGCATTATAATGTAGACCTAATTAGGCTATAGCTTCGAAAGTTTGACGTTTATCAAGTAAAGACAATTACGTGATAAACATGTATCTGTGCTCGGTATATCTGATGACGTTGTAGAGCCCTGTCTTTGGAAATTAGACTGTAATGAATATGATTTAGGTTATTGGTGGATTTTCAATAAAGATATGATAACTTTTGCAACGATCCTCGTAACTGCATTGTTTTTTATCTGATCTGGGCCCTTCATAGTATTTGCTTCCCATGTTTGGATGCGTTTTGCAGTTATCAATCAGTTTTCACCTGCCAAAAACTGATTGAAGGCCAAATACAGTAAATGAAAGGTGATTTCTGCCTAAATAGGACTTGATCTAATTCAAACGCTTCATGATATAAACACTAGTGTTTTTTATTTAGGTAGAAATCACCTTTCATTAACTGTATTTGGTCTTCAATCAGTTTTTGGCAGGTGAAAACTGACTGCCCGCGGCGGCAAATCAGATTCTGGCAGACAATCACTTTTTGGCACGACACCGGTAGCCTTATGGAAATTTCCATAACTCTCAACCACAGAGCACCGTGCCTTGGACGGATCTTGCAGGACAGGTGCAATCCATGCTTTTAGGACGTCCTCGGACTCCCACTCCTTTCTGTAGTGCTTTTTATATTTTCCCCACTTGGATGACATTTCGTATTCGAGACGAGTAGCTAGTGCTGTAGCTAGCTGGTTGAGTACCACAGAGCCATATATGGCTCTGTGGCCAGTTATTGAGAGTTATGGAAATTTCCATAAGGCTACCCGTACTCAACCACAGAGCCATATATGGACACAGAGCCATAAATGGCTCTGTGGCCAGTTATTGAGAGTTATGGAAATTTCCATAAGGCTACCTACTCAACCAGCTACAGCACTAGCTACTCGTCTCGAATACGAAATGTCGTCCAAGTGGGGAAAATGTAAAAAGCACTACAGAAAGGAGTGGGAGTCCGAGGACGTCCTAAAGGTATGGATTGCACCTGTCCCGCAAGATCCGTCCAAGGCACGGTGCAAATATTGTAAAAGCGAGATCCGGGCTCAACTAAGGGACCTTAAAGATCACGCAGAGACAAAAAGACACAAGGCTAACTGTCTCCCAAACATCAACACTAGCATCAAGTCCTTTGCTAGACCAACAACAACCAGTTCTGATGGCAAGATCAACAATGATCAGAAAAGAAGAGAAATTAGAGTGGCAACATACGTGGCGTGCCACACATCGATCAACGCAGTGGATGATCTGTCAGACATCCTAGAAGAGGAATTTGGGAAGTTTAGAATGCATCGCACCAAGTGCACGGCCATGATCAAATCAGTGCTGGCCCCTCACTTTAGAAGTGAGCTTAAGAGCGACATAGGTGAATCCCCATTCTCTCTCTACTTGGACGAAACCACCAATATATCGGTCAACAAGCTGCTCTGTATATGTATTAAATACCGCTCAATCAAGCATGGCAAATTCATCAGCACTTCCCTGGGGCTATTTGAGTTGAGTGGCGCAAATGCCAGGGCCATCACAGACGCGATACTTACCTTCGTGGAAACCTATGGCCTCAATATTAAAAACATGGTGGGAATCGCCACAGATGGAGCGAGTGTTATGGTGGGGAAACACCACTCGGTGTTCACTCTGCTGAAGGAATTGCTGCCCGACCTGAAATTGATCAGATGCGTGTGTCATTCGCTGGATATAGTGGCGAAGAAGGCCATGGATCAATTGCCGAGCAATGTTGACTTCATGATAAGTGGTTCAACTGGTTCAGTCACTCAGCTAAGCGCCAATCTGAGTACAAAATTCTCTTTGAAACGCTGAATGATGGACTGTGCCCACTGAAACTACTGTCACCATGCACTACTCGTTGGTTAGGTGTAGCTGATTCAATAGACAGAATTGTGCAACAACGGGATGCGCTGAAGCTGCATTTCAGTGTCGCTGCTGGTGCTGAACACTGCTACACAGCAAGGCTTCTGGGCGAAATGTACAGTGATCCAGCAAACATGCTGTACATGCACTTCCTTCGGCCAATCTTGGGGGAAATAAAAGCTGTGAATAAAATTTTCCAATTGGAGACGTGGGACTCACTGGGTGTATTTCGGGATCTTGAGAGACTTTACTTGTCCACTCTGAAGAGAGTCGCAAAGCCCAGTGTGTTCAGAATGAACCAGGACCGTCACCTCGGAGAACTCGACTTACAGGCAACCAGCATATACCTCTCCGCTGAAGATGCTGACTTGGGCACCACATTCCAAGAAGAGCTCCGCGCGAGCACATTGGCCCCTGGAATGAAAGAAACCATCTCCGCGCGGTGCTTTGCGTTCATCAGAGAACTGTTGGTGCAATACCAAATGCGCCTAACTGACTCAATTGATATGCTGCGGAAAATGGAGCTGCTCTCCCCCAAGTCAGTCATGTCCACCATGGACAGACCAAGGGTGAGGGAGTTACCAATGGAGTTTTTTAGGTGCTCCGTTGACACCTTGGACTGCCAGTGGAGAAACGTGGCATCAGCTGGTTTCCCTGGTGACGAGGCCATTGACACGTTTTGGATGGAGGTCGAAGCGTTCAAAGACGCAGGAGGAAATGCGTGTTTTCCAGATCTCGCCTTGGGTCTGCTATCCTTGCCCATATCGAATGCGCACTTAGAGAGAGCGTTCTCTCAAGTTGCGCTCCTGAAAGACAACACGCGAAATCGAATGGGACTCTCTCTACTGTCCAGTCTAATGGAAGTGCGCGCTGGCCTGTCCAGGAACGGATGGACGTCTGCTACATTCAGACCTCCCCAGCAGCTGTTGGAGAGACTTAATTCTTTAATGTACTAGTAGGCCTAAGTGTAAGAAAACTTAGTTCTGTTCGTTCATTCATTAATTCATATGTTCATTCATTAATGCCATAACAGCTGATGCTGAAGGTAATGCCTGTTTTGTTCTCAATAGCCTATGTGTATAAAGAACACTTGTTACAATCTGTTATTATTAATTAATGCCATAACAGCTATGAAAAAAAAAAACTTTGTAACACTGTGAATGATACTTGTCACGTGGTTAATGAGTAATATGTTTCAGAATTTAAGTATTACTTGAATATTAAATGTTTTCATGTGAAAAACGTTGTTGGGCGTTTTTTTGCTGAAGTGGGCGGGTTTTGGAACGTGATTGGGCGGAAATCGCTCAACCTAATCTGGCAACACTGGTCACTTACCGATGTTGAAGGACTTCTACCTCTGGATCCATCGCCGTAACCTGGTTAAAGGTAAACCCGGAGGGGCCTCCACTTGTACCGGTGCGGCTAGACTGGCCCTCTCTACTGGCAGGGGCCGCTGCCTTCTTTTCCGAGCTATACCTAGCTCCCGTTCAACAGACGTCTTCCATCGCCGCTCGGTTGAGGGCAGAGATCCGGGTAGATTTCCATCTGTCTCGGTGTGGTTAGCCCCTGGCTGGCTGGGACCGCTGCCTCCGACCCAAGCAGGCTCCCTGAGCTGGCCGGCTTTGCGTTTGTCTGTGCATGAATTGATTTCGGCCTCCGGCCTGACGGGCCCAGGCGGGCTGGTCTCTCCATCTGCCACGCTGTGGCTGTTGGTCCTGGTCCATCATCTCTCTTTTTGCGCTTTGCAGCCGCCGTCCACCTACAGCAGTGTTTGCCTCCTCACAGCCTCGGTCATGGAGCTCCGCTATACATCCATGCAGCTCCGCCAGCTGATTTCCCAGTTGCCCCCTTCCACCGAGCTCACCGCCACACTGGAACTGCACCGACTTCTTCTCCGTCCTCGCTACATTCACCGAGGCTCCCGCCGCAAGTTTGTTTTTGGTTCCGCCACCATGGGCGGGATTCCGTCGCTGTGGTCTGACCGCAGCTCACGCACCGGCTCCCGCACCGGCTCCCGCACCGGCTCCCGCACTTCCTCATCGCGTCATCACAACAACACACGTCATCAAAACAGGCCAAACGCCAACACCTGTAACCTCCGCCCTATCCCTACTTCCGCCCCATCAATTCCAAAACAAAAGTACCTGAAACTCGCCCTCTTCAAAACACAAGATCCCTCAACAATAAAAGTCTCATTCTCAATGAATTTATCATCGACAAACAACTCGACCTTCTCTGTCTAAACGAAACCTGGCAAAAACCCTTGGATTACTTTTCACTCAACCAAACTACCCCTGCTGGATTTTCATACCTGGACAACCCACGTTCCGAGGGCAAAGGAGGGGGCATTGCTGCCATCTACCATCACGACCTCCAACCCCGCCCACTCTCCATCCCTGCCGCTAAATCTTTTGAACACCTGGCTTTCAAACTCCCTGGCCCTAAACCTCTCATAATTTCAATTCTCTACCGCCCCCCCCAAGCCCAATCCATTATTCCTATCAGACCTCTCTGAATTCATCACTGCACTGTCCTCCATCTCGCCATCTGTTTTACTCCTTGGTGATTTCAACCTCCACATTGACTCCCCGGACTGTAAATATGCCATGGACTTTCTGGACCTACTCAACTGCTTCAGCTTCACCCAACACATCAATTTCCCCACCCATAAAGGTGGACACATCCGAGATCTGGTTTGCTCTACCGGCCTCCACATCCACAACATCTCCAGC
Source organism: Odontesthes bonariensis (assembly GCF_027942865.1). Classification (NCBI taxonomy): domain Eukaryota; kingdom Metazoa; phylum Chordata; class Actinopteri; order Atheriniformes; family Atherinopsidae; genus Odontesthes; species Odontesthes bonariensis. Next base: position 5,508,794 of record NC_134512.1, on the reverse strand, counting down.
ACCAACCTCTCCATCTCCGACCACCTGGCCATCACATTCGCTATTGACATTCCCGCCCCCCAGCCAAAACAGGACCGCACAATAACTTTCCGCAACCTGAAGTCCGTCTGCCCAGTCGCTCTCTCCACCTGCATATCTAGCACTCTCTCCGGCCTCCCCCTCTCTACCAATCCAACCCCCATGGACCTCGTCATCATCTACAACAACACGCTGTCTACCTCTCTCAATAAACTGGCCCCCCTGAAAACCAAAACTGTCACTTTCATTCACTCATCCCCGTGGTTCACCCCGGAACTTCACAAACTCAAAAAACAACTCAGACAGTTAGAACGATTAATCAACAAGGTAATCAACAAGGAAAACAAGGTAATCTGGAGAGGTGAGGGAGAGGTGAGGGAGATCTGGAGAGGTGAGGGAGACGCTGCAGAGGTGAGATCCCGTGTGATGCTGTGAACTCTCGCGAGCCCAGTGCGGAATCCAACATGGCGACCTCCATCTAGCTCTAAAAACAGCGCTAATATCCACAGCAAATGCCAGATAACAAGACCCAAAACTTGAAAATATAGATCTGAAAACTCTACGTGGACGGCCCAACATATCGTCCACCCTGGAAGAGACGATCGAGTCACTTCAGGATTTTGTGGAGGAAAGCTTCCAACGCGTCGTCATGGGGAAGCCATCGCAGGCGACCAAGCGCAGCCGCGAAGCCGAGTCTCCGACAGCTGCCGCCTCGCCACAGAAGGAGTTTGTGGCCATCCTAGACTCCATAAACGAGCGATTGGCGAGCTTTGATGCCAGGCTTGCTCTGGTGGAGATCCTCCACAGGGAATTCCAGTCCCTGCGTGAATCCCTGGAGTTTAGCCAGAATCAGCTAACCATGTTAACCGAAGAAAACAAAATATTGAAAGACTCGGTAAAGCAACTCTCCGAGGGGATGACTAGCCTCAACAAGGACAATAAACAAATAAAGGAGTCCCTTCTCGACATTCAAGCCCGTAGCATGAGAGACAACCTGGTTTTTGCCGGGCTTCCGGAACGTGAGGAGGAGAACCCGGAGACCACCATCAAAAGCTTCCTTCACAAACAGCTCCCGAAAGAAGCCGTGGACACGATCACCTTCCACCGGATTCATCGCCTCGGAGGGAGGAGACCGGACCACCAGCGACCCAGGCCGATCGTTGCCAAATTCGAACACTTCAAGCAGAAGGAACTGGTGAAGAGCCGAGGACGAGAGCTGCGCGGAACGGACTTTAGCGTCAACGATCAGTTCCCGAAGGAGATCCTGGATCGTCGCAGACGTCTGTTCCCGTTGAGAAAGAAGTTCATCGAGGAAAACTCCCGAGCTGTCATCGCCGTGGATAAACTCTATGTGAACGGTCAACTCTTCAGAAACCCAAACATCACCCCCTGGCTTTATTAAGCATACTACTTTCTCCGCCGATATAACATATTGTCAGGTAACCACACTGAACAGTAAACACGAACACTCACGCATACTGGCTTGAAATAAAACTTAGGACTATGCATATATAGGTAACACTAGTATACATAATACACATAGCCGCACAAAGGTAGGTCACTGCTTTATGGCTGTGAACATTTCACCCCTCATCACCATATCCTTTTTCGTTGTTGTTGTTGTTGTTGTTGCTGCTGCTGTTGTTGTTGTTGTGGTTGTTGCTCTTGTGGTTGTGGTTGTTGCTGCTTCTGTTGTTGTTGTTGTGGTTGTTGTTATGGTTGTTGCGTCTATTTGGGTTTGTTTTGGGCTTTTTTTCTATCTCACACTTCTACTCTTTTGCACTGTTTTTCTCTTCTTTCTCTCTTCCCCAACCTGCTGCGTTTCCACCTCAGTATGTCATATTAATGTTAACATGCACGGCACAGAAGGAGATATGAGTAGCACACGTAATCAAACACCACGCTTACATAGCACTGACAGCGCACAATCAGTCGCCTGCAAGCATAAATGCACACACATGCAAGGGATGCTCTTAACAAGCATCCAGGACTCACTATGTTAATCTGAGCATGTCCACGCTAAGGTTTATTTCATGGAATGTGCATGGAGCTGGGTCCAGGGAGAAGAGACTAAAAATCTCCAATAGATTGAAGGACCTACAGGCAGACATTGTCTTACTACAGGAGATTCATTTATCAAAGACTGCAGCTGATGCTCTCACCACAGCACAGTTTCCTCATGTGTACTCAGCCTGTTACAACTCCAGACAAAGAGGTGTAGCCATTTTGATAAGTAGAAGAGTAAATTTCACGGTAAACAACACAGTTATTGATCCAGAAGGCAGATTTATAATTGTTAACTTATTGATCCAAAATATGAGTTTATGCATTGGTAATATATATGGCCCAAATGTTGATGACCCCTCATTTTTTCACTCTTTTTTTACTTCACTCTCTGATCACTCAGATAACACACTCATCATAGGAGGGGACTTTAACATGGTATCTGACTCAGGAGTGGACAGGTGCAGTACTACAGGAAGTCAGCGGAACTGGCAGTCCACAAATGTTGTTAAAGAATATATGAATGATTTTGGTCTTTGTGATGCTTGGCGCTCCCACCACCCCACTCTCAGAGAGTACACCTTCTTCTCAGCAGTACACCACTCATATTCAAGAATAGATTTTTTCTTAGTTAGCAGTTCTCTGATGAGTAATATTTCAGACACCAAAATCCACCCCATCACCATCAGTGATCACGCTCCAGTTTCTATCACACTGAAGAATAACAGAGTTACACCACCAGTTAGAAATTGGAGATTTAATACATCATTACTTAAAGACCCTGATTTTATCGATTATTTCAAAAGGGAATGGTCCATATATCTGGAAAATAATGACCTGCCAGGAATGTCAGCTTGTGTTCTCTGGGAAGCGGGAAAAGCAGTTATGAGAGGCAAAATAATCTCTTTTTCATCAAATAAGAAAAAGAGGGAAAGTTCAAGAATATCAAATTTAGAACTCAGGATTAAATCATTAGAAGTTGTCTACAGTGCCTCCAAAGAGGAACACATACTGAATGAATTAAGGAAAGCTAAACTTGAACTAAATGAAATTATTGATAAACAAACACAGTTCCTGATACAAAGACTTCGCTTGGAGAATTTTGAGCATGGCAATAAATCTGGAAGGTTCCTAGCAAATCAGTTAAAGATTAACAAAGAGAAAACAACAATCTCTTCGGTTAGGGATTCGGAAGGAATTATTACCCATGACCCTGATGTAATCAACAATGCTTTTAGGGACTTCTGTAAAGCCTTATATTCATCACAAAATGATCCACCAGACAGAAACATAGATCAGTTTCTTAGTAACATCAACCTCCCAAAAGTACAACTCGAACAGGCCACGGCTCTGGATTCATCCCTCTCAACAGGAGAACTCCATGAAGCCCTTCAACATATGCCTAGTAACAAAGCCCCAGGACCAGATGGTTTTCCAGCTGAGTTCTACAAAGAATTTTGGACTGTTTTGGAACCTACATTTCACAAAATGGTTTTACAAGTCAAGGAGAATGGCAGATTATCCCCTAACATGAACTCTGCTAACATTATCCTTCTACAGAAACCAGGAAAAGACCCTGTACTTCCATCCAGCTACTGCCCAATATCACTAATAAATGTAGACCTCAAAATAATCTGCAAAGCTCTCGCCAAAAGAATAGAAAAAATAACTCCCCTTATAATACATCCTGACCAGACAGGTTTTATAAAGGGTAGACACTCATCCACTAACACACGCAGACTAATTAATCTCATAGATTATTCTACCATCAACAACTTGGAAACCACAATTGTCTCTCTAGATGCTGAAAAAGCATTTGATAAAGTTAACTGGAAATTTTTATTTGCAGCAATTAAACAAATTCGGGTTTGGGTCGTACTTCATTAACTGGATAAGGATACTATATAGCTCCCCAAATGCATGTGTCAGGACAAATGATCAAATTTCTCCAAGCTTCAGTCTGCAGAGAGGTACCAGACAGGGTTGCCCACTTTCACCCTCACTTTTTGCAATCTTCATCGAACCTTTAGCAGCTGCTATCAGACAAGATGGAAATATTAAAGGCATCCATCCCAAAAATATTGAACATAAGATAAGTCTTTATGCTGATGATGTATTACTTTTCCTTCAGAACTCAGAGACATCTCTCACTCACACGATCACACTCATAAATAAATTCTTAGCACTTTCTGACTACTCTATCAACTGATCTAAGTCCACCGTTCTGCCCATCAACTGTAGTTTCAAGAATATACCTGCTATCACTTTACAGTCCGGAAATATTAGATACTTAGGCATAAACATTTCCTCCAGGCTGTCAGAGCTAACAAAGCTAAATTATGTTCAACTCTTAAAGACAGTAGAGGATGATCTCACTCGTTGGAAGTCATTACCCATATCACTTATGGGGAGAGTCGCTACCATTAAAATGATGGTATTACCAAAAGTTAACTATTTGTTTTCAATGATCCCCATAAAACCATCCGCTACATGGTTTAAGTCACTAGATTCATGCATCTCCAAATTTTTGTGGAAAAACAAACCACCACGTATTAGTTTAAAAACTCTACAGAAGACCAAGGACAGTGGTGGATTAGATTTACCTAATTTTCAGCACTATTTCTTAGCCAATGGGTTACAATATATATCAAAATGGTTTAAATCTAGCCCACTAGATGAACCATGGATAAATGTAGAACAAGCTTTATGTGATAATATGGAAATCTCGGACCTGCCACTTATTAGTCCAAATGTAAAACATCACAAATGCTTCAAAAGCATTAACATCAGCACCTCTCTGACAGCCTGGTGGGAATTTCTTAAAATTACAAAGTCCTCACTTCTCCCGTGTAAACTTACACCCATCTGGAACAATCCTGACATCCTGCAAAACAAAAAAATGCTAAACTTTACTCTATGGAAGAACAAAGGAATAAAACATCTGGAACATATTGTCCAAAATGGACATTTTATTTCGTTCGATGCGCTCATATCACAACATGGGTTAGGAAGCAATACATTTCTAGAATACCAACAACTTAAAGCTATAATAACTAAGAAATATATCCTCCAACAACCAGACTTACAACTCCCCATTAGGGTAGCAGAATTTTTAAGTTTCTGCACACCAAAACTGCTATCAAAAATATATAAATTACTGTCTAAGATGGATGATACAATTTCTTTACCATCCTCAAAATGGGAGGCAGATCTATCCCTCAGTTCTAATTCTAACCATAACTTCTGGCCACAAATATGTTTGAACACCTTCAGAATGACTCGAAATCCTAATTTGCAGCTCATACAATACAAAATCCTTCACAGAACACATTATACAGGACAAAGGATGTTCAGGATGGGTCTAACACACTCAAATATCTGCACACATTGCACAGATAACACACCTGATAATTATGCACACGCTTTATGGTTTTGTGCGCCTGTCCAGAAGTTTTGGCTTGAGGTCTGTGAGGACCTATCAACATGGCTAAAGTGTAGTATTCCTGCATGCCCCACACTGTGCATACTGGGTGACTTGGACAACATCAACATGGAAATTAACTCCGCACACATGGTCCTCACAGTGTTATGTATCGCAAAGAAAACTATTCTCATGAACTGGAAAGCAAAGAGGAATCTGTGTACTAACCAGTTTAGAAATTTTCTTTTAGATTATATTAGCATGGAAACAATGTCTGCCTCCTCAAAAGATCAACTGGCTGAATTTCATTCTCTCTGGTCCCCGCTGATTAGCTTTATCACATAGTGGGGTTGGCGTGTTGCTGTCCCGCCGCTCTGGGCGGTCGGTTGTGTGCTGGGGGGGCTGTGTGGCTTCGGGTTTCTGGTGGTCTCTCGGGTAGTGGGGGCCGGGTTGATCATTGCTGGGGGGGACTGTGTGTCTGGCCTGGTTGACAGTTTGGGGGACTAGTGGGTGGAGCTGTCTTGCAGTGTTGGGCGTGGTCTCTAGTTGGGCATGGGGGGTTGGTCGCTGGCTCTGGGTCGGGTGGCCACGCCGCTCTGGCATGGGGTGTAGTGCTGGGCCTGGGCCCTGGTGTCTGGGCGCTGCGTTGCGCCCCGGGGGGTGCCCTGCCTGTGCCCTGCCTGTGATCGGGGGGGTCTGGTTGCCCTGGGCACGCCGCCGTGAAGGTGGGTCGGTGCGGGTCCTGGTGTTGGGCTGGTTGTTCTGGGGTCTCTGATGTGCCTGCAGGCTGTTCTTTGTTAGGGGGGGGTGGCGTGCAGTGGGGTGTGGCGGTGCTTCTCCCCTGTTGGGGGCGGCTTGGGTGGGCCTGGGTGATGGTGGGTCTCAGGCCCGGGCTGTTATGACTGGAGTGATTGTGTGGTTTGTTTGTTGTTTATTTGTGTTTGTTTGTTTTGTTTTGTTCTTTTCTTTATTTGTAGGGGCCGTCTGGGGTGGGGCGGGTGGGTGCCTTCGGGTTGCCAAGTGGCTCCCCGTATACGCTGCGGGCCCCGGACCTGGAGAACATCGGGCCCTCCTGCTCTGTGGCGGATCCCAGGAAACAGGGGTGCCTGTTGCAGCCATTTCTTGGCTGCCCTCTCCGGGGGAGCCTCTCTCCCCCGGTCTTCTAGATCCCCATACCCCTCTCCCTTCTGGCTCCTGTACACAGCACACATTCACACACGTAGGGTTTGAGGGCGGGTGTGTTCTGTGGGGGGCAGCGGATGGGTCCACGTAGGTGGTCCCCTTTGCTGCACTCTGCAGCCCCCCGCCCTTGTTTTAAATACACCTTAGACATTACTAATCATGAGACACATACACACACACACACACACACACACACACACATTAGGTTTTGGGGGGCGATAGCACTGAGTGGTATCTGGTGGGCGGGGCTCTTTGGGTATGTAGGCTGCCCGGAGGGCCACGCTCCCAGTTCCACAAGGTTGCTTGCCCCTCAATTTTAAATGCTCACTATTAGAAAATATCAAAGAGCCAGAGGGGAGAGGGGAGGGGTCTTCCCGCACCCCTGTTGCCTGGTTGCTGCCTGGGGCGGGGGGGCCAGGAGGAGGAGTTGTCCTGCTGGTTCGGGGTCTGTGGTGGCTGGGGGGCTGCTGGCCCCCGGATGTGCCCGCTACGCCACACTCCAGCGGAAGTGGGGGATGGATGCATGTGCTGTGCGAGTGTTTGTGGATGTGTTTTTTTTTTTCTTTATGTATGTATGTATTTATTTATTTTATTATTATTATTTATTATTATTATTATTATTTTTTTTTTTTCTCTTATATGATTTATGGGGGGTCTGGGTCTGGGTCCTGCTGTCCTCTGGCCTGCTTGTGCTGTTCCTGATGGGGGGGGGGCATTGCTTCTCCCCGCTGCTCGCGGCCTCACCCACCTGTGGGCACGTCTTGACTCCTGGGGCGCTTGCCCAGGGGATCTGGGGCAGGCGCTGGCCCACTCGGGTGTTGGGCGGGGCCCCTGCCGGGGGGTTTTGGTGGCACTCGGGCTCGCGGGGGCCGGTTCCGGCCCGCGGCCCGTGTCTGGGTGGCGAGGGCCTGGCGGGGCTGGTAGGCTGCCGCCTCTGGTCGCCGGGGGGGCTCTGCCCGGGAGCTTCCTCTGCTGTCTTCTGGGGGGATGCGTGGCTGTCCCTATGGTGGGCTTCCTGGGTTCTGTGCTCCTTGGGGGCTGTTGGTGGCCTGGGTCTGGGGGCCCTCTCGGTCTGCTTCTGATTGCTGGAGGGGGGCATTGTGACACTATACACTGATATTTAAGCATGGTTATTATGTGGGACCATCTATGTGTATTGCATGTTCATGCACACACACTCACACTCACACTCACATTCACACATTCATTAGCCCAGTAGCATGCTCACTATGCTCACTAAGCAGTTGTTGTGGTGTCCTGTGGTTTAAGGACACCTGTGTATTATATGAGATTGCTGCTGCTTGTGTTTTTGTTTTTTTGTTTGTGTGTTTGTTCTCTGCTTGTCTGCTTACAGGTGCTCCTGGTGCTTCTAAGGCTGGATTCCCCACAAAAGCCGTGAATCGTCTTCAGTTTTGTTTTTACAGGTGTAGCCCCCCTCCTTAAAAAACCTGGCCTTGACCCTGACGACCCCAACAATTTCAGGCCCATCTCCAACCTCCCATTCCTCTCAAAAATTCTGGAAAGAGCCGTCGCAGCACAATTAAAGCAATACCTCCTCTCCAATAACCTGTACGAAACATTCCAATCTGGCTTCAGAACCCATCACAGTACCGAAACAGCACTTTTAAAAGTCACCAATGACCTCCTACTCTCCTCCGACTCCGGCTCCCTCACCATTCTTCTCCTCCTCGACCTCAGTGCTGCCTTCGACACCATCAATCACTCCATTCTTCTCAACCGTCTGCAAGCCATTGGCATCATCAACTCCGCTCTCTCCTGGTTCACCTCCTACCTGTCTGAAAGACTCCACTACATCTCCATCAACAACCACAAATCCCTCACCACCCGTGTCTCACACAGAGTTCCCCAAGGCTCAGTGCTCGGACCAATCCTCTTCATCCTCTACATGCTCCCACTAGGTCACATCATCTGCCACCATGGTCTTCACTTCCACTGTTACGCCGACGATACCCAGCTATACATCACCACCACTGCCATTACTCCTGCCATTCTCTCCACCCTCACCAATTGCCTAACTGACATCAAAGCCTGGATGAATCACAACTTCCTCAAACTCAACAGCAATAAAACTGAAATTATCATTTTTGGCCCAAAATCCACCCTCCCCACCTCCCAGCATTTCTCACTCTGCATTGATGGTCACTCCGTCACTCCCTCCCCCCTGGTCAGAAATCTCGGCATCATCATGGACCCCACATTCTCCTTCAAATCCCACATAAACCAGGTTACCAAAATATATATTAAAAACTCGGCCGCCCGACTGCTCACTCACTCCCCCTCCAGAGAACACATCACTCCCATCCTTCATCAACTTCACTGGCTTCCAATAGAACAGCGAATCAACTTCAAGATCCTTCTCATCACCTACAAAGCCCTCTATAACCTTGCACCTCCATACCTTACAAACCTCCTCCACCCCTACTCCCCCACTCGACATATCTGCTCCTCTGATGCAGACCTCCTCACTCCCATCACCAAGACCAAATACCGCACCCTTGGGGACAGAGCGTTCTCCATCGCTGCCCCTACCCTTTGGAACTCCCTGCCCCCCGCCATCCGGAACTCCGATACACTCCCCTCATTCAAAAGCCAGCTCAAAACCCTCCTGTTCAAAATCACCTACAACAATCAAGCAAAACTGTTGTCAATTGTTATGGTCTTGAAATGTTATTACATTCTGATAGAATAATTGACCTGTTGGTCAATCAGAAGAATCACAATATCAACAAACTGACATGGATTATATTACCACCTGACAAGTGCTGGAGATGTGTGAAGATGGAAGAGTGACATAGGTGCATACCCGCTATTTGTTTTGGTGTGACATTGACAGCCACCACATAGCTAAGGCTAAAGCAAGAGGATGTATCTGAAATGTGCTCTTTGTAGAAAAAAAAATGTTTAAAACTTTACTAAAGCTGTCAACAACATTGGAACAAACTTTACAGGTGAGCCTGACTTTCCTGTGTTGCCGTTTTGGGCCAAGAGATAGGACGTGATTCAGCGAAGTTTCTCGTCATCCCTGGAGCCAACAGAAGATGAAGCAGTAGGTTCTCTTTGGTAAGTTTTAAATGACTGAATTAATCTTTAAAATGATATGGAAAAATACACAGTGTCTAGTAAAACTACAACCTGGTTGTGATATTTATTTGAATACCAAAGATACAAAATCCAATAAGTACAAGACTATCAACATCTTCTCGATGCTTGCTCACAAAACTGTTTGGCTCCAACAGTCTCCCAAGTTAATAATTCTGTCTTAAAATAGTAAAATATTAAATCAATCATGACGATTTGACCAGATAATTTTATCAAACATTATTTTAAAGAATAAAACAACCAAAACCATTGCCAATAATGTTTTCATGCAGGCCGAGTAAGAAAAAACAATCATTAAGAAACAAGGACGTAAGTTTGCATAGGGACCATAGGGACAAGTCACAACCAAAGTTAGGGAAAGACAGAGTTCTTCCTACCAATATTTTTGATAATATTCTAATACAAATTTTTTTTACATAATGCATTAAATATAATATTTTCATGTTCAGCACATGAAGGTTTAAAGCCTCTCTCGCCACCGCTCCCGACGAAGAAATGTGCTGTGTGGCAGAGTTGCTGTAAGATGCTGGATTGACGGTAAGATATCAGATTGGCTGTTGCAGACAGGCTTGACACCACAAAATCATGAAAGTAAATCCTCACAATAATAATACGTTTGGTCTTAACATTTTGGCCTGTGTTTCTGTTTTGTAAATAGAAAATGTCACCGAAAAAGAAAAGAGACATCAAAAGTTATTTCACCTAACTACCCACACAATTCTAGCATTCTAGGCTAACGTAAACACTCATTCTACTATGGAAAAGTGATCTTAAGGTGTTATGATGTGAATGTAATTTAGGCTAGGAGGCTAGTTTTATTTTACATTAGCATTTTTTTTTATCAGGAGATGGGTTTTTTTCTCTATTTTTTAATTATAAACAAAGTTGGTTCCATAAAGCCTAAATCTTGGCTATTCCTGTAATATTCAAAAGTTTTTTAATAAGTTTGAAAAGTGTAAAGCATATAGTGTCATCATATAAGGTGTACATTTTATTCATTGATGCATTTTTTAAAAATACATTCAGGAAACTCAGAGATCCAGTACAGATGTAGTGCAGGTTGTGGAAGCAGCAGCTGGACCGTCAGGGCTATAAGAGTATCAAGTATTTTCTTGTTCAGCATAATTCAGTGACCACTTTTTTCCCCCCCTGTGTATGTGTGTGTGTGTGTAGGAAGGGAGGTGTCCCTACCAAAGCTAAGACCAAACTTACGCCCCTGTTAAGAAACTTAGAAACTTTAGAGAAAGATCATGTGATGATGAAGATGTGTTAGAAGAGGTATGATTTCCATCCATTATTTTCTGAGTGAATTAGATAGCAGGCGACAAATGAATCAAGTGACTAATGCTGAATTTCAAAAATAGAGTGAAAAGACTGTAATGAGCACAAATTAGGATCAGTGAACATCTGTTGCACGTAACTTAAATAGCTCCAGTACTTCATGTCTCCACCACCAGAAACCTCCATTACATAATGTGGCAGTGCTCTCTACTTAGTTAAGGACATACAGGTACGTCATCTGTTGAACAGACACTAAGATCGAGAAATGGGTGAACATAAACACTTTTGGAAAAACAATTGTCCTACTTAACTCAAACCAGACAGAATTCCATGTTTGATGCAGGATATTTTCACCAACAAAGACACCCTCACTAACCACACAGATACCATCAGCTCAGTTTGTCTCTAAGAGTTTTTCAACCAGTGTAAAACCACTCTGTTTGTGCATTCAAAAACAACAATCCAGGCATTTTGATGTTAACAAAATAGATAAAATAAATAAGTAAAAAAATTTATTCGAAACCTACAATCTTGGTTCTCAACTGGTATCATATGTCATATTTGAATGGAATCTCAGTGATGTGGTTTTTGAGTATGTACTAAACCCTCCATCCATCCATCCATCCATCCATCCATCCATCCATCCATCATCTTCCGCTTGTCCGGGGATCGGGTCGCGGGGGCAGCAGCTTGAGCAGAGAAACCCAGACGTCCCTGTCCCCGGCCACTTCCTCCAGCTCTTCTGGGGGGACCCCGAGGCGTTCCCAGGCCAGCCGAGAAACAGTCTCTCCAACGTGTCCTGGGTCTTCCCCGGGGCCTCCTCCCAGTGGGACCGGAGGGTGTGTTCCAACTATAGGGGGATCACACTCCTCAGCCTCCCTGGTAAGGTCTATTCGGGGATACTGGAGAGGAGGATCCGCCCGATAGTCGAATCTCGGATTCAGGAGGTGCAGTGTGGTTTTTGTCCTGGCCGTGGAACAGTGGACCAGCTCTATATCCTCAGCAGGATCCTGGAGGGTGCATGGGAGTTCGCCCAACCGGTCTACATGTGTTTTGTGGACTTGGAGAAGGCGTTCGACCGTGTCCCTCGGGGACTCTTGTGGGGGGTGCTCCGGGAGTATGGAGTGTCGGACTCCTTGATATGGGCTGTTCGGTCTCTGTATGACCGGTGTCAGAGTTTGTTCCGCATTGCCGGCAGTAAGTCGGACATGTTACCTGTGAGGGTTGGACTCCATCAGGGCTGCCCTTTGTCACCGATTCTGTTCATAATTTTTATGGACAGAATTTCTAGGCGCAGCCAGGGCGTTGAGGGGGTCCGTTTTGGCGACCTCAGAATCGGGTCTCTGCTTTTTGCGGACGATGTGGTTCTGTTGGCGTCGTCGGGCCGTGACCTTCAGCTCTCACTGGAGTGGTTCGCAGCCGAGTGTGAAGCGGCTGGGATGAGAATCAGCACCTCCAAATCTGAGACCATGGTCCTCGGCCGGAAAAGGGTGGAATGCCCTCTCCGGGTCGGGAATGTACTAAACCCATTAAAGTAAACAATCTTCCTAGTGGAGCATGGAACTGGTACGCTGATCCAAATACATTGGTTCAAATGTAAAAAGAATTAATTAAAGCTGCGGTCTGCAACTTTTTTTTAGTCATATTAGCTTGAACTGTCATGGGATTCTGGAAGTAGAATATTAAATAGGCTGTTTAGAAAAAATAACGAAATCTGTAGCTCCCTCTGAAGCCTGTAATCATGCTTGCAAAAACCGAGCGCTCCCGGCTGTTTTTAACCAATCAAGTTAGGGTGGAGGAATTGCTACCTGTCAATCACAGCTTGTGCACACGCTGCTGAGCGTGAGTCTGCCCCAGCTTGTGTGCGCTCACACTGGTGTGAACTCACGTGCACAACCTCGTCCACAGAGGGGGAAGGGTTTGGGGGGCGATTCGGAGGTTGGGGGAGGGACCTGAAAGTTGTATCAGTTCGAATTTTCCGACTTTAGACTCGCAATTTTGAAAACCTGCCTACTGCAGCTTTAACTTTAAAATAAAAAAAAATAAAAAAGTTTAAAGTCCCGGGTTTGATTACTGTTGTGTTCATTTCTTGCTTCTAAGCTCAAGAAGTTATTTTCTTTCTTATTCATTTTTGTAGTTCTGATATAAACAGTTTAAATACATTTTGTTTGAACTCCAAAAAGCATAAATATGGTCTTTAAACTAAGATTCCATCTTTTGTGTCTGTCGCCCCTGGTTCCCGGGAGGCCTCTGCCCTATGGTTGTGGGGGCTCTGTCAGGGCTTCCTCTGCTGTCTTCTGGGTGTATGTGTGGTTGTCCCTGCGGAGGGCTGCCAGGTTCTGTGCTCCGTGGGGACTGCTTGGGGCTTGTACCTCAGACTTTTAAGGTCGTTGTAATTAAAGCTTTACTTAAAAAACCTACTCTTTATTCAGAAATGTTAGTTAATTATAGACCTATATCCAATCTCCCTTTTTTGTCTAAAGTTCTTGAAAAAGTTGTTGCAGCTCAACTTTGTGATAATTTACACATAAATAATCTGTTTGAACAGTTTCAAGTTTCCTCTTAGCCTCTGATAGCGGACTTGTGTCTGTGCTTGTCCTGTTGGATCTCAGTGCTGCATTTGATACGGTCGATCACAGTATCTTATTAAAGAGACTTATTATCTTATTATTACGACAAATGTAATCTCAAGGCACTTTAAAGGGACACCGTGTAATTTCTTCCCCATTCTAGTGGTGCAATTTTATTTTGCAAAGTCGAATGAATTTGCTCTCTAGCGCCTCGCGTTTTCAAATGTGTGTTTGCAACTTGTTGAACTACGGCAGGCGGGATATGTCAAGATTCTCTTTTTCGCTTTTTAGGCGACGAGGATCCTTTCTCCTGTGGCGTGGCATAACTATGGTCTTCCATTGCGAACAAAAGTGCAGGCCGTTCAGGCTGGTTTATACAAGAGAATGTCTAATGGCGTAGACTGGCTCTGTTTATACCTGCGTGCAAACGTGACGTCAAAATGACGTAATTTCCGCTTGCAGGCCTGCCGTGGGGAAAACGCGATTCGAAGTGCTTTATGTCCCTCTCGGCACTTCGTCGTTTTTCATAGACCGGAAGGACATGGCAGCCTCCATAGAGCTTGCCCGCTCTATGTAGATACAGACAAGTGATTCTTCGCTCAGGAGGATAAGTGAGATTGTTGACAGAGATAATTTTAAACCAATGAGGACTAATTTATGAATGAATATGTTGATTTGAGCTAATAAATGACTTAATATATTACACAGTGTCCCTTTAAAGATACAGTGTAATCGAACCGTAAGACAATCATATTCAAATCAAATTAATTAAAATCAAAATTAGTCCAATTCACACAATGCCAATAAAAAAGTTGTCCAGCCAAGGAAGCAAACAGATTGCATCAAAAATTCTTTTCAATTCAATCCCCCACCCTGAGCATGTACAACAGGAATAAATTCCCAGCATAAACAGACTCAGGTAGGGAGGCCATCATCCTTTTCTAACCTTAACAATGAGTTTTAGGTATTGTTCCAGTCTGATCTCAAGCTCAAGTCTCATGGCTCAAAGTCATGTGTCTTATTCCCACCAGTTTACCCAAAATGATTTAGATTCCTCTTGGAGAATCTGAAAGCAAACCCAGGCCAGAGAGGCTATACAATTGCTACATTGTGTTCTGGGTCTGCCCACTGGTCTGGTCTCCTCCCAGTTGCATATGCCCGACAATCCCTCAAAGGGAGGTGAGCAGGAGGCATTCTAATTGTTCATCTTATGATAAATGTATAATATGTTAAATAATATGTCAATTATGTTAAACTATTATTACTATTTTCATTACTATTACTGTTATTATTATGATTATCTTTATACGGGTGCTGGTGTTGGGTGCTTTCTTTTGTCTCTTTTGTACATTTCTGTATATAACAGTGCCGAGCGTGAGTAAGATGGAGATTTCAATTTCCCTGAGGAAATTGAAAGGGATTAATAAAGTCATCTATCTATCCATCTATGTATATAGAATATGTGTACTGACTACTGTATACAGATGCTCACATGTGCACTGTTTCAGCCTGCAAGAGGGAAAAAATGGCAGAAAAGACACTCATAAGAATCACATCCCGACAAGTTGTATTACAATTAAATGTGGTCCATCCCTAAAGTATCTCAGCTGCATAATACAAGGGGATTGTTTATAGAATGTCACAGGAATTGTATTTATACAATTCTGTTTACAGGTGTAGCTGAAGTTTTTTAATGTTTTAAACAATTTTTTTCTTGCATAGAGAACCCGATAAAACTGCAGTATATGTTTGACTGAAATCTCAAGACGCTTATGGGATATAAAGATAAAAAAGGCATCAATGAGAATAAAACTCAGTTAGGAAAACTGCTGTAAAATGTAAGGTGATTATGAGGAGATGAAAGGAAAAGTACACTTGAATATAAGTGGGACATAAGATTAAAATGAGACTAAAAACAAATAAAACTGGGCATCAGCATTAATGCTGTTTGATATATATTAGGATCTTTAGATTTACAATATACTTGCAAAGATTTACAATATATAATTGTCTATATTAGTAGGTTGTGATACTATGTGATGATTTTTATTTAATAAATCAAAGCACTGAGATATTAAGCAGTATTTACCATGTGCATGTTTTTTCTTTTTCATTCTATAAAATTTAGTTTTCTCCTGCCTAACAAAAATGTGCTGCCTTTGCTACCAGATATAAAACAGTTTCTTTGGAGTCATTTGCCTCTGAAATATTGTGTCATCCTGTAGCTTAAACTGGTGAAAAGAGATTAAAAAAAACAAAAAAAAACCTCAAAGCATGGGATTCCCTGCAGGTAAGGAGAAAAATCCTCCAGAGAGCTTCATAAAAATGTCAGAGTGGAGGCAATGTGGAAGGTGATGGTAACCAACAATGACACAAATGTATGACCTTTGAATGCTTCAGAGAACTTGTGAAGATGTGTGAAACTCTGTAGGAGAGGTGATGTCTTCCCTTATGCTCCAGAAATCCATAGAAAATAAATATGTTTTTGAGTGCAGAAAGCTTGAGAAAAGTTGGTGCAAACATAACATTTTGATAGTATTGAGGAAAGATCAAGTTAGAATAATTACTTGGTTAGGGACGACAGCAATTAATAACTGTAAAGATGAAAAAAGGATCATGATTGTGGTTGGAAACAACCCACACTGACAGTGTAGGAGAGGAAAACCCTAATCTTAACAAACTTCAGCTCTTTGATTAGTGATATTTCAGAAACTAAAATCCACCACATCACTATCAGTGATCAGCATACCACTGTCCATTAACAGTGGGGAGGATTTTGCCACATTTGCCCTCAACACATTTTAATTACATTTTAGCTTCTCAACTTAGCTTCTGTTTAAGTACTGTGGCACTGTATGGGAAAGGCATACTCCAGCTCCCAGTATCTAGTCTAGTAGAGGAGTTTAAATGTACTAAAGTTAGGACAGAGCTCCTGTTAGCTGGGAGTAAAGATGTGGTAGTTAGTAAGGTGGTTCCAAACCCAACCAAGGGAAGGAAATGGAATCCAAGAATGGCAGCTCAGGAGGCAGAAGCAACTCTTAGACATGCAGAGATTGTGGGTAATGTGCAAATAGGCCGGGTAGGCTTGGGGCTTGGCCCAGGCAAACCGGTGTGGAGTAGAGCAGGTCCCAAAGAGAAGAGAAAGCTAGTTGTTGAGCAGGTTCGTAGACAGGAGGAAATGTTAAGGGGTACAAAGGCAGTAGCTCAGACTAAGCAGGGACGGTGGTTGAATTGGGAAGGTGTAGAGAAGAAAAAGTTTAGTTGGAAAGAGCTGTGGAGTATGGAGGTTGTTATAATATAACATAATATGGAGTTGTAAAGTCAGTCTGTCACAAGGCCGGTATACGTGGCGACATAACCAAGTATTAAGAAGCTTAGATGCAGGTATTGAAGATAAGCGAAGGCAGGTATACTTAGGAGGGTCTAAGCTGAAGAGAGTGGCAATTCAGTTTGTTCAAGAGGGGGAGAGTTAATAAGACTATAAGGAGGAAAGGCAGCTTAGAGAATGCTTGTGATTGGGAGATGCAGGTAGATTTAGGAAATAAGCTTGTTGTTCCCCAGGAAGTAGCCTCTACAAATCTAAGGCCTGATATAGTCTTGTGGTCTAGGAGTAGAATGAGAGTCTATTTCATAGAGCTGACTGTTCCTTGGGAGGAATTAGAAGGAGAAGCATATGAAAGGAAAAAGCTTAGGAATGTGGAGTTGGGGGCAGAAGCCGAGCAGCGAGGATGGAAAGTTAGGATATGTCCAGTGGAAGTAGAAAGTAGAAGATTTGTTGCAAAGTCTGCTGTCTCATTGTTGAAGGACCAGGGTTTAAAGGGGAACTCCGGGGCATTTGAAGCGCATTTCCATTGCTAGAGGTTGTCAAATACTGACGGTAGGACACAGACAGGTGCAAATCGGCGCTCCCTGTGCTGCGATTGCGCTGTTTGCGCAGCCTGTCATGCTAACCAAATACGTGGTGGCTAAGGGGAAAGAGCTAAACCTTCCACGTAAAACAACAACTTGCACACTGCAGAAACATCACACCACTTTATAAACCATCCGACAATAAAGTCACAAGCCTTACCATCAAAACCATATGCATGGTTCTCACATTACTGGCATGGGGATGTTACAAAACAACTTTATAAACAGCATGTCACTTACCTCTTGTCGGTAGGCACGCGCATGTGAAAGCCCAAAAGAGTCAATGGACGATAATCCCATATACAAAACAATTATCTTCTCTAGAAAAACTGCGTTCAAGTATTTAAAACATTACAACAATATTACTGGGCATGTATTGTTGTAATGTTTTAAATACTTGAACGCAGTTTTTCTAGAGAAGATAATTGTTTTGTATATGGGATTATCGTCCATTGACTCTTTTGGGCTTTCACATGCGCGTGCCTACCGACAGGAGGTAAGTGACATGCTGTTTATAAAGTTGTTTTGTAACGTCCCCATGCCAGTAATGTGAGAACCATGCATATGGTTTTGATGGTAAGGCTTGTGACTTTATTGTCGGATGGTTTATAAAGTGGTGTGACGTTTCTGCAGTGTGCAAGTTGTTGTTTTACGTGGAAGGTTTAGCTCTTGCCCCTAGCCACCACGTATTAGCCTCGCATGACAGGCTGCCCAAACAGCGCAATCGCAGCACAGGGAGCGCCGATTTGCACCAGTCTGTGTCCTACCGTCAGTATTTGACAACCTCTAGCAATGGAAATGCGCTTCAAATGCCCCGGAGTTCCCCTTTAAGTGGACAGAGTCTGAGGAAAATAGTGAAGGAAATGTTAGATGAGGCAGTAGGGTCCAGTCAGTGGATTTAGATTAGAAGAAGCAATAGTAGCTGGGGGGCCAGCAGGGGGAGCATTTAGGGTAAACAGACTCTTGGAAGAAGCAAGGAAGAAATCCAGGATATTTAAGTGGAGGGTGTGTGTTTTTTTGATTTTTTTTTTTTTTAAATATTTTTTGGGCTTTTTATGCCTTTAATGATAGGACAGCTGGAGAGAGACAGGAAGCAGGGGGCAGAGAGAGGGGGAAGACATGCAGCAAAGAGCCGTCCGGTGCGGGACTCGAACCAGGCCTGCTGCAGTGAGGACAGTAGCCTCTGTATATGGGGCGGCTGCTTAACCCACTACGCCACCGACCGCCCCAGGGTGTGTGTTTTTTAAATAAAAAAACAAAACACGCTTGCACCGGACGCGCTCCCATATTTTATTTTGTAGTATTTGCGTGCACTTCCTCTTCAGGCAGCAGCAGACTTGAGCCGAGGAAAAGAGCGGGAGATTACTGGAGTACGATAACACTCAGCTATGCAAAATTGAGTTGTGAATGTAGGTTGTCAACATAAAACTTGCTTGAATGATTGTTTTTGGAGGTTCAACATGTTTTTAAAACAGACAAAGTGAGTCACGTTAGCTGTGTAAAACAGTTCCGTTCGGTTAGCAAGGTAACATGCAAAGTCAACCTGCCAGTTAGCTGTAGGCTACATGGCTAGGCTAGTTAGCGTGGATGCCCAGAGGGCAAATATAAAATGAGCTGAAAGTTATTCTCTGCAAGTTGAATTATCCAGTTAAATTAGCTGGTTAAATAATATATATATATATATATTTTTTTCGTTATTGTTGTTGTTGTTATTGCTAGGATAAGATTTTATGAATGCTACCAGCCTAACTTTTGTGTAATAAAATGCTTAGTCTAACAGGCATCTTACAGCATCTTAGTTTTAGTCAGTGTTGGTGTATATTGTTGTACTCTTTTCGTATGAGGAATATGACTGCAGTTTTTGATAGTTCTGATAGAGGCTTTACGTTCATGACAGATGTCCTGTAAAATCAATTTTTTTGTGTGTGTGTTTTCAGGTTGCTGCGACAAATATGATTTGGCACTGTAAGTTGTGTTCAGCTTCTTTTGCCATAAGAACATATTTATTTAAACACTGCAGACTGCAGCACAGTCACTTTAAAAAAATTAGCACCAGGTAATTGGTAATTGGTGGATCTATGTGCAGATATTGGTAATTAATTAATTAATGAGTTTGGACTGCTTGTATTGGGTTTGATTAGTAAACTCGTCACAACACTATTTTAATCTTGTTAGGAATTACATGATGTCCACACAAGGCGTACCACTGTTCTCCATGCCCTGCCTGTGTATCTACTTGAGGAAGACTCTGGATTTTTCAGAACATTTGTGGTAAATCCCAGTAAAGAGATATCAGGCCTGTACTGTAAATTAGCCAATTCATATTTTAATTTAATTTACAACACACATAAATTCTGTATATGTACCAGTGTTTCAGCTACAAACCTCTGGCAAAATATGTGAAGTGTCATTTTGAGCCCATTAGGGCATCAAAAAAACTGAACAGCAAAGAAAATCAAGTAGCTGTCATTAGGCTAACAGTGGAACACATAAAACTCATCTCACTTTGTCAGCAAACGAGAGCACAACACAGCAGAATGAACAGGAGTCTTTCAGACTTGTGTATTTATTGTTATTTATATGACAATCAACTGTAATCAAAATTGCCATAGTTTCAGTGAATGTGATTAGTATATGATCTCCCTTTCATTTTTTTAAGGATGATATGGATGAGCCAGACCTGGGGGATGCTTCACTGGTCCTCCTTACAACTGTCAGTGACGATACCACAAGTACAGTTCACTACCACCCAGTGAGAGTCTCTGTCGTCCTAGAGGGTGATGTGGTTGTCAACCTCCCCAGGCTTGCTGATGCCTTCCTGGTATGTTCAGCAGTACATCTAAGCTATCCCAAGGGACTGACAAACACCTTTGAATTCACACAGAAGATCTTACTTGGTCTTGATGACTCTAAACTGTCATCCAAGCTGCAGACTCTTAAAAATGACCTGATGGTATATGTGTAACTCAAGATCCAAAAAGGAGTGGTGGATTCTGATGGCTCACTCTGTTAGAGCATAGTCCACAATGAGAATATGTCATGTCAGGTCAATGTTGTATACTGTTCAACTGTTGATGTTAAAGTTGCTGCTCTACTCAACTAGTTTTCCGCCAAATGGCACAAAGTACACACGGTCTTTGTACTTGTTAATGTAACAACATGTTATTGTTGATAAACTAAAATGCAGGGTTGAATTTTTTTTTTTATATTATGGCATTTTATTTTTAAAAGGTGTACTATATAGTTTTGGGAAATAAATCTGTATCAGAAAAGAAAGCTCTTTGATACATTTTCATGAATGAATAAACAACTGTCCTCAAAGTTTCAGTCTGCTATACTTTTGTCAGGGAATAGGACTTGAGTGGGTTTTTAGCCTTTTCCTTCCTCCAGAGGGCGTTTTAGGATGGGCTGTTTAGGCTGGTCGTCTGCAGCAGGTGCTCCACTCCCGCACCTGTAGATCATCAGCCTCATCACCGGGATGTATATAAGGAGCCGGACGCCAGCAACATGCTGCCGGGATAGGAGCGAGGAATGGCGTCTTTGAGTCCTGGAGAGGAGGAAATGGAAAGTGCATCTGAAAGAGAAGGAGGATGGAATGAAGTAAGGAAAAAGACATCAAGAAAGAAGATAGATATGTCAAGTGACAGTCTCAGTGAAACTGATTCGCAGAATGAAATGAAGAGAACAAAGAAAAGGATTGAGAAGGAAGAGTGGAAAGTGATTGTGGAGTTTGGTGAGCAATCCGCAGCTAAGCTACATCCAGTGGCCCTGACTAAAGCGATACACAAAGAAATTGGAGCGATAAAGCAAGCAAGATTTCTGAGCAAAGGACGGATGTTGGTAGAAATGATAAATGCAAAACAACAGGAAAAGTTACTGAAAATGAAGACCTTGAATGAAGTTCAAATTAAATGCCATGTCCCTGGGGCAAATTGGAAAATACTTGGAGTTATCAGTGGAGTTCCGGTAGAAATCAGCATTGAAGATCTAAAGAAAGAAATTAAAGGGGGAAAGGTGTCTGTAGTTAAGCGTCTTCCTACTAGGTATCAGGGCAAGATAGTGGATAGTTTGTCTGTTCTTCTTCAGTTTGAAAAAACAATCCAACAGAAAATAATGATAGGTTGCATGAGCTTTCAAGTAAGAGAATTCATCCCTAAACCTCTGCGGTGCTTTAAATGCCAAAGGTTTGGGCATGTGGCAGATAAGTGCAAAGCAACTAAGCCCAGGTGTCCAACATGTGCAGGGGAACATGAATATGGTAGTTGTGATGCAGGGGCTAAGGTGAAATGTTGTAACTGTGGTGGGGAACATAGTGCTGCATATCAGGGCTGTGAAGTGCAGAAAAAGGCTAAGGAGGTGCAGAGATACAAAGTGAAAAATAAAGTCTCATATGCTGAAGCAACAGAAAAGGTATCATTAAACATAGCTAGAAAATCCCAAGTAGCAGCAAGTATATTCTCGTCAAAAGATTTTCCCAAACTCCCACAGGCAAAGGAAAGCCCCACAAAGTGTTCACATAAGTGTGTGATAGGAGAGGATGCATTGATTGTTAATAAGTACAAATTTGTGGCCTTTATTGGAAAAGTGGTGAATGTTGCTTTACAGCAAACAAAAAAGAGGTCAAGACTGAAAACAATAGTGGAAGCAGCAGGTGAATTTTTGGGGATAAAGGATATAACCGTTGAAATGATACATGATATGCTAGCCACCAATAATGATGAGTCACAGATAGGTGAGTAGATTAATGGTTTTTCTCATTCTGCAATGGAATGCTAGAAGCCTTATTGCAAATGGACAAGAATTCAAGACCTATATATACCAGTTAAAAGAAAAACCAGACGTTATTTGTATCCAAGAAACATGGCTGAAGACTCATTTGGACTTCAGTATTGGGGGATATAGTGCTATAAGACAAGATAGAAATAATGGTCAGGGAGGGGGATGTGCAATCTTTATCAAAGAAGTAATGTCTTATAGTAGGATAACATTTAAGAACAATTTTGATTTAGAAATAGTGGGTGTAGAAGTTTGGATTAATAAAAGGAAAACTAGTGTCCTGAATTTTTATAATCCATGTAAAAAACTCAAAATAGAGGAATTAGAAAGACTCAGTCAAGGAAATGAAGTAATATGGTGTGGTGATTTTAATGCACATAATACAATATGGGGAGGGAAATCAACAGATTACAATGGACAGGTAGTGGAGGAATTAATGGAGGCAATGGAATTAGTTTGTTTAAATAATGGGCAAGGGACAAGAATCAATTTTAGAGATGGAACAGAGTCTGCGATCGATCTAACTCTGGTAACAAGTGAATTAGCTTCTGGTAGCAGGTGGGAAATATTGGCAGATAACAGTATTGGGAGTGATCATCTTCCGATTATAGTCAAGTTTAATATAAGTAATGTGGTTGAGCTAGACGGTATCATGAGATGGACTTTTTCTAAATCAAATTGGGAGGTGTTTGCTAAGTTGTGTGATAGTGAATTTGTTAAGATAGATATGGCAGGAAGTATTGATGAAATAAATGAGCAATTTACGTCAAATATAATTAAAAGTGCTAATCAAACTATTGGGAATAAAACTGGTAAACTTAGTAAATGTGTTAAGATGGTACCTTGGTGGAACAAAGAATGTAATGATGCAATCCGAAGTAAAATCAGGCTGTTTCGAAAGTTAAGAAAAACACATTCAGTATACAATTTATTAGAATATAAAAAGGCACAGGCTCAGGTAAGGAAAATTGTTAAAAGAGCAAAAAGGGAGTGTTGGAGAGGATTCTGTTCAAGTATTGGGAGAACTACGCCATTAGATAAAGTATGGGGAATGATTAAGAAGATGAGGGGAATTAGACAGCAGAGTAACCTGCCAGTGTTAGAGAAAGGAGGGGAAATTGCCACTGGTGCTATGGAGAAGGCAGAAATTCTAGCTAAGAATTTTGTCAAAGTTCATTCTTCGGAAAATTTGACAGAAGAAGGTAAGATCAGGACACAGGAAGTGTTAGAGGAGCATCCTAATGTATATGAGGAAAGAAGTTTGTCACAGAGTGTTGTAAATGTACCTTTTTCTATTCAAGAGTTGAGAAGAGCACTAAGTAAGTGTAAAATGACTGCTCCTGGGAAGGATAATGTATGTTACATAATGTTGGCCAAATTAAGTGAATTTGCATTAGGAAAGCTGCTGGAGATGTACAATAAGATTTGGGAGAAAGGGAAGCTGCCAATAATATGGAAAGAGTCTGTCATTATTCCTATTAGAAAACCTGGGAAAGATCCAACTAGTCCAGACAGTTATAGACCTATAGCTCTGACATCGCACTTATGTAAAGTTATGGAAAGAATGATAACAGAAAGGCTGACATACTATGTTGAAAAAAATGAATTAATGACTCCTTATCAGAGTGGGTTTAGAAGAGGGCGGAGTACGTTAGATCCACTGTTGTGCCTGGAAACTGAAGTCAGGAAAGCCCAAGCGAACAAGGAGTGTGTTGTAGCTGTGTTCTTTGATGTGGAGAAAGCTTATGATATGATGTGGAAGGAAGGATTATTAATTAAACTGGATAATATGGGTCTGGGAGGTAACGTATATAATTGGATTAAGGATTTTTTGTTTGGCCGTGCTATCAGAGTCCGAGTTGCCAATTCATATTCTCGAAGGCATGAAGTTGAGAATGGAACCCCGCAGGGGAGTGTAATTAGTCCTCTTTTGTTTTCTATTATGATAAATGATATATATATACACAAGTAGGATCTCATATTGGTAAGTCACTTTTTGCAGATGATGGAGCTATTTGGAAAAGGGGCAGAAATATAAATTATATTGTAGGTAAGATTCAGGAAGCCATCAAGGAAATTGAAAACTGGTCTCTGACATGGGGGTTTAGATTGTCGGTGGAAAAAACTGAAACGTTATTTTTTACGAGGAAAAGGATAGGTGAGGAGGTTAGGTTAAAAATTTATGGACAAGAACTAAAGAAAGTCAAGACATTTAAGTTTCTAGGAATATGGTTGGATGAGAGAGTCACATGGAGTATTCACATTGATAAAGTAGTAGATAAATGTAAAAAGGTTTTAAATGTTATGAGGTGCTTGGCAGGCACTAAGTGGGGGGCTGATAGAGCTGCTTTGAGGAACGTATACACAGCTCTAATTAGATCAGTCATAGAATACGGACTAATAGTGTATGGTTCAGCTGCATACTCGTCACTACAAAAATTAGATAGAATTCAGGCACAAGCACTAAGGATATGCTGTGGGGCAGTCAGATCTACACCAGTGTCGGCACTTCAGGTAGAGGTTGGAGAAATACCTATTTCATTAAGGAGAAAACAGTTAATTGTTAACTACTGGGCAAATCTACAGGGCCATAAAGATACTCACCCTACTAAACAAGCTGTAAAAACAAGTTGGGAAAGTAACAAAATTAAAAAAGAAAGTTTTTGTGGTTGTGTTTCGGAGTTATGTAAGGAATTCAAAGTTAAAGAATGGAATATTAGTCCGACGGTGGTGGTATCAGCTGTTCCACCATGGTTGCTACCTCAACCTATAGTAGATTTAGCATTATTAAAACGGGTACAGTCAATGAAAAATAAAATCAATGTGCAGGCTTATGTGAACACTGTTATACATGAACAATATGGGCAGTTTATACAAGTATTTACAGATGGATCCAAAAATCCAGAAAGTGGGCAAACTAGTTGTGCATTTTATGTTCCTGAATTAAAGGTCAAAGTGGGGAAGCGAACGAGTGATCACTTAGCAGTATACACAGTAGAGATGATGGCTATCTCACTAGCACTTCAGTGGATAGAGGAAGTACAGCCAAGGCGAGTGGTCATTTGCTCTGACTCCAGCGCAGCTTTGGAGAGTATAAACAACTTCTCTTCAGAATGTCGGCAGGATATTTTACAGGAAATTATGCACATCATGTTTAGGCTACTTCATTTGGGAATTATTGTTCAATTTGTGTGGGTTCCAGCGCATGTGGGAATTAGAGGGAATGAGATAGTGGATCAAATGGCAAAATGTGGCTTGAAAGAGAATCAGATTGATATAATGGTACCCATCAGTAGAGCAGAAATCAAATCGGTTACAAAAGCTGTCATCAAGCAACAATGGCAAAAGGGGTGGGACAGTAACACTAAAGGAGGACATTTACACCAGATACAAAGGGAAGTAGGAACGGAAAGCACTTGGGGGAGTAGTAGAGGAGAACAGAGCATTAACAGCAGGATAAAATTAGGACACACTGGGTTAAATTCAACAATGCATCTGATTGGAAAACATCCAACTGGCAAGTGCAATGGTTGCCAACAACAAGAGACAATACATCATGTATTTTTTAGCTGCCCGGAATATACAAGGCAAAGACTCATGCTGAAAACTGCACTGGAACACTTTAACATCAAGGAAATGGACTTCAAGGCAATATATGAAAGTAAATCCAGAAAAGAAGTAAACAAGTTGATCTTCACGTTCCTCAAAAACACTGGTCTGAGGACAAGGATTTAAGGTGAACATCAAATAAAACAACAGTAGGTGGCGATATATGCTCCAAGGGGATGCGATTCGCCATTAAAGAAAAAGAAGAAGAAGAAGAACATGCTGCCGGATTGTTACTCCGATATGGTAACGCTCAAGCCCTCCTGTGACTTTTGATCACCGATATTCTCTAACTTGTTAATGTTTTTCCCAGGAAGTTCCACCTGTGAAGCTTCAAGACCCTTTTTCCGAGCCAGAAGACTTCCCTCCGATAGAGGACCTCTTTGGAAAACTCATCTAGCTGGAACCGCTCTTTGCATATACCTGCCCGCCCTGAAGCAGCCGCCCTCTTCACTTTCTACCACGATCTGGAAGGAATCTACAAACCCATTCCCAAACAGCATCTCTGAACCTCATCCACTAGAGCCCTGCACTCCCGCGGGACCCAACGCAAAGCAGTGCGGCGCGGGACACATTTTGAAAGCTCATTGCGGGCGCGGGCGGGAGGGGGAGATCCCAGTGCGGGAGCGGGCGGGAGCGGTGATAAGCTGCAGTCCCGCAAATTAAAAACGTGTTTAATATAAAAGCTATAATGATCTCCTGCTGCTGAAAACAACTGAGAAGAAATAAAGCCTAACTAAAAGAAGTTCAAAAGCGCGATCCATCTCTCCTTTTATTCAGGAGATGCGCATTGCACAACGAGGGACAGGGCATGGTTAACCTACTTAAATAATAATTGGATTACATGTTACATTTTCAACATTCTGGGTTTAGAAAAGGTAGGGTAATTAATAACACATATTGTTTTCATTCCACTTGTTTGCATTTAAATCAGTGTAACGTGAGCTGTAGTAGGCTTAGATATTTATGCTCAAATCCACTCAAAGTAGGGGGCGGGGCTCCATCACGCTGTGTTTAAAATCATATCAACTAAAGATATATACTTTTACTTCCAAGAATGGAAATGTGAGGAGTTGCATATAACATATGTACAATGTATTATTCTTAATATTCACGGTAGATTTTGGTAGGTATGTTGGGTAGGCTTATTGCTGTAAAGCCTCAGCTGCTTGTGCCATCTAATGCGCTCCTGCACTATGTGCCCCACGTGAAGGATCGGACAGTGGTGTGCGCAGCTAAGATCATGTTTCTTTCCTCAAGCCAATGACAAGAACGTCCGTGAGAAGTAACGCGAATGTCTGAATCATGCGGGAATAGGGCTCGGGCACGTGACGTCACTACGTGAGCGGCGGCCATACTGGAGGCTCAGAACTGTTTGTTTACATTGTTTTCCACTGCGCTCAGACGTACTCCCGCCTGGTCTCGGAACTTTCTTCGTTGGTTTATCTATTTTACTTATTGTCTTTGCCACTATGGTCGCACGTTGCTGTGTCGTGGGGTGCAATAGCGTAAGCCGTGACAGGAATGGGGGGGAAATCGTAAATGGTTTATCTTTTTACCGGTTTCCTGCTTGGAGGCGCACCCACGGAGACCAAGTGTCCGAGATAACAAAGCGTCGTCGACTAGCATGGATCGCTGCTGTAAGACGACCAAGCATAACTTTCCACTCAATCCCGGTGTCGATGAGAGTGTGTTCTCTGCATTTTCATTCTGGTAAGTTACAGACTTTTGTGTGCTGAGGTAAAGATCCCCGCCTTCACAAGAGGACACTGTCAGTTGGAAGCAAGGGATGTCTCAATGGGTTAAAAGCGGAGGACAAATTTCGTGTGTATGCATGTATACATGACAATAAATCTGATCTTAATCTTAATCTTAATTTAATGTGGAAAATACAAGGAAAATTGCCCATCTCCAAATTCACATGGAAAGGGCGATTGGAACTGTCAGAAACAATACACCTTTTTGTCAGCAAAAGTACCTATCAACATAGTTTTGCCATGCGAAGGTGAAGACAAAACAGTCTTTGACAAGATTGTGTCTGTATGTTGTACTCTGACCACCATGAGCAGGAGTGTTGTGCAAAGTTGAAGTCGTCTGAAATAAATATGCTTTGAGATACAGCCAAGTGTGTGTGTTTCATTATTTATTTACAAGTAGAGTAACATGACAAAAGTGTAAAGTGTCATTATAATTGAAACTGTTGCAAAGTATAAGCACTGACACCACATACTATATACGCAATTATGTCCGAAAGGGTGAACTTAGGCAGTAAATCTTCGTCGACAATCCATTCCTTGCTCGGTATTTCATAAGGGTCCAGTCCGTTTATAACGCCAATCTTCTGTATGTACCGATCTCTGGCTTCCTTCTGTAATGTATCCCGGTATATCCCACATCCTTTCTTCGATTTTAACATGCTTTTCTCTCACTGTTTGGTCCTTGATCTCCGTCTTGCCTCAGGGTTTGTTTACGAGATTGTGCCTCCAATATGGCGACCATATCCCAGAATGCAACGCGTGTGCCCGAGCCCTATTGCGGGCGGGAGCGGGACAAAATATGACAGGTGCGGGAGCGGGAGTGCACAATGCGGGAGCGGGAGTGCACAATGCTGGAGCGGGCGGGCGCGGGACTGTAAATTCTGTCCCGCGCAGGCCTCTATCATCCACCTCTCCCTGGCGGAGGAGACACGCCCCTGAGTAAGTAAACTGCAAGCCACGTTAAATTCCTCCTCTTTCCGCTTATTTTCTCATGTGTCTATGCATGAAATCTGCGCGGTATCTTTTAACTTATCCAGAATGTTGCTTGTTTTTAAATTAATTTAAATTATTTTATTTGTTTCTATTAATATTCTTTTATGTATTTTCATGTTTTATTTTTTATGTATTTTTAATGCTTCTTACACTCCCTGCTGCAATGCTTTTATATAAAGCACTTTGAATTGTTTTGTACATGAAATGTGCTATGCAAATAAGTTTGACTTTGACTTTGTACATGTTAATGTACAGTCTTGAAATTTTAGCAGTTTTAGCTGTGAAAAATGTATAAGCAATTTGTTTCTACATTGCTTCACTGCATGTTTAGAACCAGATGGCCAAAAGTGTGCCTTTGTAATTGTTTTTTTAATGCTCTTTTTCATTACTGTTTTTTCTTAAATATTGTTTGTTTCATTTTGTGCTAAAATGCACAGGTGTGGGCAAATCTTTCTACTCTTAAATTTTTGGTCACCACCCAAGACTTGCTGATGCCCCCCTGGTAATGTTGTATTAACAGTTTATAAGCCATTTTTGACAAATATATTTTCTTAATTTAATTTGAGCTTTTCTGAGTTTGAATATTTTCTACTATTACATAGTTCATCTTAAAGTATAAAAAAATGGCCAGAAGTAGACTTGTTAATTGTTACTTTTTATTTATTTGTTTGTTTTTAATTTATTTAATATATTTAGTGCTAAAAGACTGGGCTAGAAAAGTTTTAAACATATGAATAGAAAAAAATACTTTTAATTTGATGTGGTTTTTCTTTTGGTTTGACTTCTAAGTCAAGAGTACTTATTATTATTATTTGTTGCCACAAATATTTTAAGTTTGGAGGTAAATGATTTTGAGTCTTAACAAGTCTATGTCTTTGAGTTATGGGTAATCAGAAGATTAAATGAAAAAACTAATAAATGTAAAGTTCATAAAACATAGAAATCCTGAGTTTTCATGCTTGAAATGATAAAGTTCTCTTGAATTATTGCAATAAGAAAGATTTATGAATATTCTGAGTAGCAGAAACTGAAATTTTTTGCGTTGGCTTTAATCGGTATATTTAATTGAATTATAATTTATTTTATTTTATTTATTTTATTACAGGAGATTCATTTATCAAAGACTGCAGCTGATGTTCTCACCACAGCACCGTTTCCTCATTTGTACTCAGCCTGTTACAACTCCAGACAAAGAGGCGTAGCCATTCTGATAAGTAGAAGAGTAAATTTCACGGTAAACAACACAGTTATAGATCCAGAAGGCAGATTTTATAATAGTTAACTTATTGATCCAAAATATGAGTTTATGCATTGGTAATATATATGGCCCAAATGTTGATGACCCCTCATTTTTTCACTCCTTTTTCACTTCACTCTCTGATCACTTAGATAACACACTCATCATAGGAGGGGACTTTAACATGGTATCTGACTCAGGAGTGGACAGGCGCAGTACTACAGGAAGTCAGCGGAACTGGCAGTCCACAAATGTTGTTAAACAATATATAAATGATTTTGGTCTTTGTGATGCTTGGCGCTCCCACCAACCCACTTTCAGAAAGTACACCTTCTTCTCAGCAGTACACCACTTATATTCAAGAATAAATTATTTCTTAGTTAGCAGTTCTCTGATGAGTGATATTTCAAACACCAAATTCCACAGAGTTACACAACCAGTTAGAAGTTGGAGATTTAATACATCATTACTAAAAGATCCTGATTTTATTAATTATTTCAACAGGGAATGGTCTATATATCTAGAAAATAATGACCTGCCAGGAATTTCAGCTTGTTTTTCATCAAATAAGAAAAAGAGAGAAAGTTCAAGAATATCAGATTTAGAACTCAGGATTAAATCATTAGAAGTTGTCTACAGTGCCTCCAAAGAGGAACACATACTGATACATCAACAATGGTTTTAGGGACTTCTATAAAACCTTCTATTCATCACAAAATGATCCACCAGACAGAAACATAGATCAGTTTCTTAGTAACATCAAACTCCCAAAAGTACAACTCGAACAGGCCACGGCTCTTGATTCACACCTCTCAACAGGAGAATTCCATGAAGCCCTTCAACATATGCCTAGTAACAAAGCCCCAGGACCAGATGGTTTTCCAGCTGAGTTCTACAAAGAATTTTGGACTGTTTTGGAACCTACATTTCACAAAATGGTTTTACAAGTCAAGGAGAATGGCAGATTATCCCCTAACATGAACTCTGCTAACATTATCCTTCGACAGAAACCAGGAAAAGACCCTGTTTCCATCCAGCTACGGCCCAATATCACTAATAAATGTAGACCTCAAAATAATCTGCAAAGTTCTCGCCAAAAGCATAGAAAAAATAACTCCCCTTATCATACATCCTGACCAGACAGGTTTTATAAAGGGTAGACACTCATCCACTAACACACGCAGACTAATTAATCTCATAGATTATTCTACCATCAACAACTTGGAAACCACAATTGTCTCTCTAGATGCTGAAAAAGCATTTGATAAAGTTAACTGGAAATTCTTATTTGCAGCACTAAAAAAATTCGGGTTTGGGTCGTACTTCATTAACTGGATAAGGATACTATATAGCTCCCCAAATGCATGTGTCAGGACAAATGATCAAATTTCTCCAAGCTTCAGTCTGCAGAGAGGTACCAGACAGGGTTGCCCACTTTCCCCCTCACTTTTTGCCATCTTTATCGAACCTTTAGCTGCTGCTATCAGACAAGATGGAAATATTAAAGGCATCCATCCCAAAAATATTGAACATAAAATAAGTCTTTATGCTGATGATGTATTACTTTTCCTTCAGAACTCACAGACATCTCTCACTCACATGATCATACTCATCATCATAAATAAATAAATATCATAATAAATACATAATAAAGATCATAAATAAATTCTCAGCACTTTCTGACTACTCTATCAACTGGTCTAAGACCACAGTTCAGCCCATTAACTGTAGTTTCAAGAATTTACCTGCTATCACTTTACAGTCAGGAAATATTAGATATTTAGGCATAAACATTTCCTCCAGGCTCTCAGAGCTAACAAAGCTAAATTATCCATCCATCCATCCATCCATCCATCCATCCATCCATTATCTATACCGCTGAATCCGTCGATCGGGTCGCGGGCGGGCTGGAGCCTATCCCAGCAGTCAATGGGCGAGAGGCAGGGTACACCCTGGACAGGCCGCCAGTCCATCGCAGGGCCACATAGAGACAAACGAGACAAACAACCATGCACGCTCACACTCACTCCTAAGGACAATTTAGAGATGCCAATCAACCTAACATGCATGATTTTTTGGACAGTGGGAGGAAGCCGGAGTACCCGGAGAGAACCCACGCATACACGGGGAGAACATGCAAACTCCACACAGAAAGGCCCCAGCTGGGTGTTGAACCTGGAACCTTCTTGCTGTGAGGCGACGGTGCTAACCACCACACCACCGTGCAGCCCCAAGCTAAATTATGTTCAATTCAATTCATTTTTATTTATATGGCGCCAAATACAACAAATGTCATCTCAAGGCACTTATATAATAAAGTCCAATTCAAGCCAATTGGAATTCAATTAATTGTAATCATAATTATTTATAAAATAATCCAATTCATTCATATAGAGCCAATTCGAAAACAATTTCCTAGCTAAGGAAACCAACAGATTGCACCGAAACTTGTCTTCAGTCCAATCTCCCGTCCTGAGCGTGCCTGAGACGACTGTGGAAAGGAACGACTCAGGAAGGGTGGCCATCCGCCTCGATCAGCTGGGGTTTGAGAAGACACAAAAGAGGGGGAAAAAAACACCGTAAAACCATTCAAAGGATATCTGTTGGAACAGGGAAACACGAGTTAATGACCACAATAATGTACATAATATCATTTGAGAAATTAAACAGGGGAAAAAGAGAGTAAAGTGAGGACAGATGAGCTCCCCCAGCAGTCTAGGCCTATAGCAGCTTAACTATGGGATGTTTCAGGATCACCTGAGCCATCCCTAACTATAAGCTTTATCAAAAAGGAAAGTTTTAAGCCTTGTCTTAAAAGTGGAAAGGGTGTCTGCTTCCCGGACATTTACTGACAGCTTATTCCACAAGAGAGGGGCCTGATAACTGAAGTTATGAGTCAAGTTCTGAGTCATCCAGGTCTTTATGTCTTTAAGACATGCGTGTAGTCTGACCAACCTATTGGGTTCATCTGGTTTTATAGTACAACTGAGTATCATCAGCATAGCAATGGAAATTTATGCCATGCTGTCTAATAATGTTACATAATGGAAGCATGTATAAAGTGAAAAGAATTGGTCCAAGCACAGAACCCTGAGGAACTCCATGACTTACTCTGGTGTGTGACGAAGATTCTTAATTTACAAGAACAAACTGAAATCTATCAGATGAATATGACTTAAACCAGCCTAATGCAGTTCCTTTAATCCCAATAACATGTTCAAGTCTCTTTAATAAGATACTGTGATCGATCGTATCAAATGCAGCACTGAGATCCAACAGGACAAGCACAGACACAAGTCCGCTATCAGAGGCTAAGAGGAGATCATTGGTAACTTTCACCAGTGCGGTTTATGTGTTATGATGCACTCTGAATCCTGACTGAAACTCTTCAAACAGATATTTCTGTGTAAATGATCACAAAGCTGAGCTGCAACTATTTTTTCAAGAACTTTAGACATAAAAGGGAGATTGGATATAGGTCTATAATGAGCTAACACTTCTGAATCAAGAGTAGATTTTATTACAGCTACCTTAAAGGCTGAGGTACATATCCTGTCAACAAAGACAGACTGATCAAATCCAATATGGAAGTGTCAATTAAGGGGAAAACCTCCTTGAACAGTCTGGTTGGGATTGAGTCTAAAACACAAGTTGATGGTTTAGAAGAGACTATTGCTGTTGTTAGATCAGAGAGATCAACTGAACAGAAGCCGTCTAAATACAAATCAGGTTCTAAAGATACTTCTAAAGTATCTTTAGAACCTGATTGATGATACATCACAGATAATAGTGGGAAGGACTCCATTAATCTTCTCTCTAATAGAAACAATTTTATTGATAAAGAAGCTCATGAAATCATCACTGCTGAGAGTTAAAGGAATAACTGGCTCAGCAGAGCTCAGACTCTTTGTCAGCCTGGCTACAGTGCTGAAGAGAAACCTGGGATTGTTCTTATTCTCTTCTATCAATGATGAATAATAAGCAGTTCTAGCTTTTACGAAAGGCTTTCTTATACGTTATTAAACTATCTTTCCAGACTAATTGAGACTCTTCTAAATTAGAGGAACGCCACTGTCTCTCCAGCTTTCTTGCAGTCTGCTTTAAAGAACGCAGCTGTGAATTATACCAAGGAGCCAACCTCTTCTGACTGATTACCTTCCTTTTCAGAGGGGCAACATTGTCCAGTGCTGTACGCATTGAAACTATAGTGCTGTCAACAAGAGAGTCAAGTGCTGCTGGAGTAAAGTTTAGGTAGTCATCCTCTGTCATATCTGCACATGGCAGTGAAGAAAAGGATGATGGAATTAATTCTTTAAATCTGGTTACAGCATCCTCTGATAAACACCTTCTATATGTAAATTTCTTCTCAGAAGCTGTATAGTCAAGTAATGTAAACTCAAAGGTTATCAGAAAATGGTCAGATAAGACAGGGTTATGAGGGAACACTGTTAACTGTTCACTCTCAATGCCATAAGTCAGCACAAGATCAAGGGTGTGATTAAGGCAGTGAGTCGCTCTGTGAACACTCTGAGAAAATCCAATAGAGTCTAATATAGAATTAAAGTTGATATTTGGGCTGTCATTTTCAACATCTACATGAATATTAAAGTCACCCACTACAATTACTTTAGCTGTACTCAACACTAACTGGGATAAAAAAATTGGAGAATTCAGACAGAAACTCAGAATAAGGGCCAGGTGGACGATACACAACAACAAACACAAGAGGTGTGATTTCCACTTTGGGAAAAACTGAGAATCAGAGATTCAAAAGAGCTCAAACTAATCTTGGGTCTGGGACTGATTAGTAACCCTGATCTGAAAATAGCTGCCACTCCTCCTCTGCCTGTGGTTCGAGGAACGTGAACATTTAAACAGTCAGAGGGAGTTGATTCATTAATGCTAACATGATCCTCCTGCTGCAGCCAGGTTTCTGTAAGACAAAATATATCAATATGATGATCACAAATCAACTCATTCACTAACAGAGACTTCGAAAGGAGAGATCTGATATTCAGCAGACCACATTTAATAGTTTGATGTTTTTGTTCAGTTAAAGTTTTTGTTTTAATAATTTCTTTTTGCACAAGAGGATTTGCTCCTTTTGTGTTAATCGGTTGGGTGGGTAGCAGCAGGTGGGAAGCTGCAGAGAAGTGTGTAAGACTACAACTCTGCATCCTGGTCTGAACCCTGGGTTGTCATGTTTTAGGGTGGCAAATAAATTCATCCATATTTCTAGAAATGAGAGCAGCTCCTTCCAAAGTGGGATGGATGCCGTCTCTCCTCATCAGACCAGATTTTCTCCAGAAAGATTGCCAATTATCTATGTAGCCCACGTTGTTTGCTGGACACCATCTAGACAACCAGCGATTGTAGGACGACATGCGGCTAAACATGTCATCACTGGTCAGATTTGGCAGGGGTCCAGAGAAAACCACGGAGTCCGACATTGTTTTGGCAAAATTACACACCGATGCAACATTAATTTTAGTGCCCTCCGATTGGCGTAACCGGGTGTCATTAACGCCGACGTGAATAACTATTTTACCATATTTACGTTTATCCTTAGCCAGCAGTTTTAAATAGGATTCTATGTCGCCCGCTCTGGCCCCTGGAATGCATTTGACTATGGCCGCTGGTGTCTCTAATGCCACGTTTCTGACTATGGAGCTGCCAATTACCAGGGTTTTTTCCTCAGCGGGTGTATCGCTGAGTGGGGAAAATCTGTTTGAAGCGTTCTTAGAACGGCTCTGTCCGAAAGCGGCTTTTCTCTATTCCTGGCCTGGTGTTATGGTGTTTGTTGTCCCCTTTTTCCTGTCCTCTCAACTCCCAGCCAGTCAAAGCGGATGACTGCCCTCCCTAAGTTTGGTTGTGACAAAGGGGTTTCTTCCTGTTATAAGGGAGTTTTGTCTTTCAACGGTTGCCTCATGCACGCAGGACCGGGGATTGAATCAAAGATGTAATCTGTTAATTTTCTTAGCAGGGCAACTTTTCAGAATATTGGCTTTGTATGAATTGGACTAATTTGGAATTTATTGAATTTGATTGGATTGGAATCTGATTCTATTACAATAATTTGGATTATAAGAGGTTTGAATTGGACTGTATCTTTGAAGTGCCTTGAAATGACATTTGTTGTGATTTGGCACTTTATAAATAAAACTGAATTGAATAGACCATGTGCCACCCTGGCTCCTATTTTCTATTTATATGGCGTTCACAAAGTTTTATTTGTTCTAGTTAATTAGTCTTAGCTCAGTAAACTGTTCTTTGCTCCAGGCAGCAATTGGTGCTACTCTACTACTGTACAGTTTTCATAGCAAAGACAGAAAAAAATTGTCAGGACTGAGTAAAAAAAAGTTTGAGGGTTGCATTTATATGCTTTTATGTGCTTTTGAAACTGATGTTAACACAGAAACCCTCTAACAAACAACCTGCATGATGATCGCCTAAAGCACATGCAAAGGTCTCTGTTGCGGAAATTTTAGTAAGGCACAGAGTCAGTTATTTTCTGAGGAGATAAGATGCTTTTAATAATATCTTGCAAGAGAGAACAACACAGAACAGAGTTCAGAGTTGCTCTGAGAATCTTAGGCGAAAACAAGTCAGTTAATATACAGGTTATTACGTAATCGCTCCTTTGATATGTTCAAGCATTTGTTATCTATCTTTCCTCCCTTTCTACAGCCAAGGCCCCTCGGTATCGTGCCATCTTCCCTGTCAAACTCCTTAAAGTTGTTAAATCATAAGAGCACAATACCCTCATTGAAAGAGGGAGGAAAGAGAAAAACAAGTGTCTTAAATGAGTTATTACCGGGTGATACAGAGAAACACTCATACAATGTATATGTGAATTCATTGCTATTCATGCATATTGCTCTGAGAACCAGCACAACATTTTCTTTTGTCTATGGGGGTATATCCCTATTTTTAATCAAAAGTGTATGTTTTATATTCAAGAATTGGATTCTTTGTTTTCATGCTCAGATGTTATTCTGCTCAACTTTAAAACTCTGCCCTTGCACTTCAAAAGTCCCGGTATGTGTGCAAATATGCTCTGCTCACCTTTGAGCCCTTCTCAGATTGCTTCTGTGCAATCGTAGATTTATTCTGCTTGCTTGTGCAGTGGCATCGCTGTAGGGAACTGATGAAGGAAAGCAGTTAATTCTGAGGTTTTTCCGTATGATTTTTTTGTATTTTTTATTTTTACCTTTTCAAAATTTCAGAACTAAATTCAATCAAATCTATTCTGACATTTCCTTTACAAAGGACCGCTGAAGTGAGAAGGTGTCATTCTGCAAGTAATGCATGTCTTTACATTACCATATTTTATGATTTTTATGTCTGGATAACCACAATGCTTTAAGACAAGATACTGTCACAAAGCACTTCATAGCACTAATCTCGTGGTCTTTGATGAGCTTTTGTATCTTTTCCGAGGGCACTTGTGGGCTATATAAGAAAACAATTGATATACTACTCTACATTTTGAGCTACAACCATCTTGTGTTTTAAGTCATATAAACAAATCAATTTAAGATTAAGCAGAGAGATGAATGTGCAAAGGTAACAGCATTACAGTAAGCACTTTCTGAATGAAGTAAAAATCCGACATTTCTTTTTATTGGTAACTTTGTGGAACACACAAAAAAAAAACAATTCTCTATTTCTATTTCAGTTCCTGGTGACCTCAGACCTTAAACTGCTATTCTGCTCAGTGCATGCAGATACAACTTGTCCTGTTCGTTGGGAGTTGAGTGTGTACGGAGCTGAGTGGAAAGTCATTACTGTGAATAATGACTCGCTGAAGGCGTTTGCAGCCTTTGCCTTATTAGAGCACTGATGATGATACCTCAAGCAGAGAGAGGACAGAGAGGAGCAATGGTGGGATGCCGGAACAGAGGAAAACCAGGATCCAATTACCATCAGTGCTGAGAGCTCTCTGCAGGCGTGTACGGCCTTTTCTCCAGGCATCAGCGGTGGTCGAGGAATGTTTTGTCAAGGTCAGGCCGTGGTGAAGAGCTCTGAGAGTTTTGAGGTCATTAAGATAAAAGAAAAAAAGAAAGAAAAATCAGTGTGATCATCTCTGTCTAAGGTCAGAAGAGACACCCTCCTTCTGGATACATACATGTAATCCTTTTATTTGCACCCCAGCAGTTATGACCTTTGACACTCACTGTCTCTAAGTCAGTCTACAAATAGTTGAAAGAGAGAGTGAGGCAACATGCAGAGTGTATGAGGCAAGTACAGATTTGCCGATTTCTTATTTCTGCTTATGTAATTTAACTATATGTTCTATATTCTTAAGTTTGAATAATGGTCTAATAGTCAGTGATGAGAAAGTTTTATTTAATATGGCTGTTTGTTCATCTTTTCTGTTTAGTTTCAGGCTTTTTCATTTAAGTTTAATACTGGCGGTAAAGTAACTTTAAGAGGCTGCAGCTTCGCACGCTGG
The DNA here is from genome assembly GCF_027942865.1 of Odontesthes bonariensis. Classification (NCBI taxonomy): domain Eukaryota; kingdom Metazoa; phylum Chordata; class Actinopteri; order Atheriniformes; family Atherinopsidae; genus Odontesthes; species Odontesthes bonariensis. The sequence continues at coordinate 5,470,465 of NC_134512.1, read as the reverse complement.
GAAAGTTACACCTGTGTTGTGAACCTCAGACCAGCAGTGGAGACACACGGTTTCTTACCATGTCCCGTTCTATATTGTATTGAAAGCCAGGTGTATGGATACTTGAGTGACACTTGTGGAATAAATTTCTATATTTTTTCTAACGTTACCTGGACTTCATGTGGATTTTTAAGGACAACAGTTATTTGGACACGTGTAAGCCGGGAATATCTGCTAGTCGACTTTTGCACGTACACAGAGCTTTCTTTAAAAGATTCCAGTAGAAACGTTTTTAAAAACCTTTAGGAGAAAAATACTATTGTCTGTCTTTTTTACATGTGTCAATTACAGTTTTAAAGTGACACTACAGAAATTGGTCAATTATTTACTCTTTGGCTTCCCTTACACATGTGACATGTAACACCACTGTCATAAAAACAAATCAGCGTGAGTCCTGAAAATGTACAGCCAGAGACATGAATTTGTTGTCATGTTGAAGAGGCCACAAAATGTTGAAGAGGCCACAAAAATGTCAAGAGAATGTAGAGATAAATGGTGTGGTGTGGGGCTGGAAACCAGGAGTATATAAACAGAGAGAGTAATCAGGGAATGAAAAACAGATGAGGCAATCAGCAAAGCAACCCAGGTATGACAAGGAGAGGAAAGAAAATTCAACAGAACAGACACAGGGGAAACTCTACAAAATAAAACAGGAAGTAACTGAATACCAACTGTCATGTCTGGCAAATATTGAGTATTATGTTTTGCATTTTTTGTCATGTTTTCAGGCCCCGTTTACACGATAGGAAGACGCAGATATTTTCCTGCAGTTTAGCCTCTCATTTACACCAAAACACCGTTTTTATCACAGAAAACGATTATTTCTAAAACCTCCGGCTAAAGTGGAGATTTCTGATAACGCCGGTTATGTGTTGCCGTGTCAACTGGGAGAAACGGCGTTTTAGGTTCTTAAACGTCACATTATGCGCCAGAAAATGCTTAACGTCATGCGAGCGCCTTATGTTTACAGTTTGTTTGGCTACTGATCAGGATTATCATGGATGATGTAAAAGTTCTACTAATTTTTACGTTTGTGCAAACGATTCTGGCCTTATTGCATTTGCCACCCCAAACCTGCTCGCACAGTTCAAAATAGAGGAGCACCACTCTTCCGTGGCCGCTCCTGCGTCCAGTATCCACTGACTGTCTATATTTCCCTCTTATTACCTTCAGTTTTGTTGTGATATTTGCTCGCGTTATCTCCTCCTTCACATGAGGAAAGTCCTCGATTCTGAGGATTTTTATTGTCTTGCATGGCCTTTTCATACTGCTTGACGCAGGGAGAAAACTGGGGGTGGCTAATAAAGTTCTGGACTTCTTCCTGCTGAAGCCTGTCCTTACATTGCCTGGGTTGGCGGGAATATGGGAGGAGGCAAAAAGGGTTCACCATGAAGCTATAGTGAAAATTTTTGGTCTAGAGCCTGCACAGGTAGCTGCAATGTACGCTTCCTCCCTCGTCTCTCCATTTGCCTCTCCAGCCTTAGTGTCCCCTGCCACTCCACCATCTCCAGTGCCACAGTATCCAGTCACAGTCTCCAGTCACAGTCTCCAGAGTCACAGCCTCCAGAGTCACAGTCTCCAGAGTCACAGTCTCCAGTCACAGTCTCCAGAGTCACAGTCTCCAGAGTCACAGCCTCCAGAGTCACAGCCTCCAGAGTCACAGCCTCCAGAGTCACAGCCTCCAGAGTCACAGCCTCCAGTCAAAGTCTCCAGTCAAAGTCTCCAGAGTCACAGTCTCCAGTCACAGCCTCCAGGGTCACAGCCTCCAGAGTCACAGCCTCCAGAGTCACAGTCTCCAGAGTCACAGTCTCCAGAGTCACAGCCCCCAGAGTCACAGTCTCCAGAGTCACAGCCTCCAGAGTCACAGCCTCCAGAGTCACAGCCTCCAGAGTCACAGTCTCCAGAGTCACAGTCTCCAGAGTCACAGCCTCCAGAGTCACAGCCTCCAGAGTCAGTCTCCAGTCACAGCCTCCAGAGTCACAGCCTCCAGAGTCACAGCCTCCAGAGTCACAGTCTCCAGTCACAGTCTCCAGAGTCACAGCCTCCAGAGTCAGTCTCCAGAGTCACAGCCTCCAGAGTCAGTCTCCAGAGTCACAGCCTCCAGAGTCAGTCTCCAGAGTCACAGCCTCCAGTCACAGCCTCCAGTCACAGTATCCAGAGTCACAGCCTCCAGAGTCACAGCCTCCAGAGTCACAGTCTCCAGAGTCACAGTCTCCAGAGTCACAGCCTCCAGAGTCACAGTCTCCAGTCTCACAGCCTCCAGAGTCACAGCCTCCAGAGTCACAGCCTCCAGAGTCAGTCTCCAGAGTCACAGCCTCCAGAGTCAGTCTCCAGAGTCACAGCCTCCAGTCACAGCCTCCAGTCACAGCCTCCAGAGTCACAGCCTCCAGAGTCACAGCCTCCAGTCACAGTCTCCAGAGTCACAGTCTCCAGAGTCACAGCCTCCAGAGTCACAGCCTCCAGAGTCACAGCCTCCAGTCTCACAGCCTCCAGAGTCACAGCCTCCAGAGTCACAGCCTCCAGAGTCAGCCTCCAGAGTCACAGCCTCCAGAGTCACAGTCTCCAGAGTCACAGTCAGTCTCCAGTCACAGCCTCCAGAGTCACAGTCTCCAGTCACAGTCTCCAGAGTCACAGTCTCCAGTCACAGTCTCCAGTCACAGCCTCCAGAGTCAGTCTCCAGAGTCACAGCCTCCAGAGTCAGTCTCCAGAGTCACAGCCTCCAGTCACAGCCTCCAGTCACAGTATCCAGAGTCACAGTATCCAGAGTCACAGTAGCCAGAGTCACAGCCTCCAGAGTCACAGTCTCCAGAGTCACAGTCTCCAGAGTCACAGTCTCCAGAGTCACAGCCTCCAGAGTCACAGTCTCCAGTCTCACAGCCTCCAGAGTCACAGCCTCCAGAGTCACAGCCTCCAGAGTCACAGCCTCCAGAGTCACAGTCTCCAGTCACAGCCTCCAGAGTGACAGTCTCCAAAGTGACATTCTCCAGAGCCACAGTTTCCAGCCGTTCCAGTCCCTGCTCCAGAGGGGGCTCCTCTGATCTCGCCTCTTCCAGTCCCTTCTCAGGAAGGGGCTCCGCCGGCACAGCCACATAAACATATGCCCGATGGAACATGTACAAAATTGCGTCTATATGTTTCTGGTAGGCAAACTGGAGGGGGTCAAGAGCCTCGGCAACCTGCAATCTCATGCGTCGAACAAGAAGCTGCTCCAAGGTCTTCATTATGTGGGATGTCAAACCCACTGGTCTGTAGTCATTCAACTCCACTGGTCGCCCTGTTTTGGGGACTGGTATGAGACAGGAAGTCTTCCACAGCACCAGGACTTTTTCCATCCGAATGCTCATGTTGATCTGCCTCTGAAGATTGCTAGATGGACTGCACTGCACAGTCCATCAGAAGCTTTGGACACACTCCATCTGGGCCTGCCCGGTCCGAAGTCTCTGCTCCCACCTCTTCTGTTGTTAGAGACAGGGGAGCTGTTCAGGTTGCAGCAGAGGGGATGTTGGTGTCAGTCACAGAGGTGGTGGTGCAGCTAAGCAGGGGAGGCAGAGGAGAGGTGGCAGCCAATGAGCTGGAGGCACTGCTAGGTGGAGTAGGCGTGTGGAGGCAGTAAACATTGTACAAAAACACTCAGACGTGCAAAAAACTATACAAAACAGCAAAAAAAAACTTCCTGGCACTTACAGCCGCTCAGACTGGTATATGTAGTATTGTATATATTTTATAACATTCAAATGATTCCCATCAACAATGCCAGTTTTTGACTTTTTTTTTTTTTTTTTTGTAACTCTCAAAATCTGTACAATGTTTGTATTAAGCTGGTCTTTTCACTCTCAGCAGCCTGAGCTGTTTATTAGATGTCTTCTGCATGATTGTTGGTTGGTCTTTTGTTCTTTTTATTTAGCAGACTAACCAAGACATCAACCAAACACCTGTACCTATTTTTTCATGAAATCATTTTTGTGGCTCTGCACTGAAGTCCTCTTCCTCAAGTTACAGATTACTTTTCCTTCAGCTTACATTAGGTGAAGGATCAGTGATTTTGTAATCACAGAGTTTAAGTAAATCTGATCTTTAATTTTCATTTTTATCTTCTCCCAGATTGGGGACCTATTTCTTTCCACAGAAACTCATCATCATTAGTGTTTCACAAGAGCCCTGTTGGCAAGGACACTGTTGCTGTGGCAATGCCTCGCTGTAGCTTCATCTCTGTGGCTTCTGCTTGTCATCTGTTCTGTTTTCTCTGAGCCTGTATTGATTGATTATTGATTAATCAGATACAGGTAGACTGGTTCTCTGGAAAGGGCCATGAAACTGATAACTTCACTTCTCCACAGACAGATGTTTTCATGGACATTCACATTCCAACCATTGACCTTATTCTAGACAAAACAATACTCTGATCATGTTTTTTACAACATATAAATGAGCTGCACTGAGGAAAACCCTTCACAATTCTCATTTATACGTTCAAGTGTAATCTGATTAATGACCCCACATTATGTTCCCCAACACCAATGCAGTTTGTGCCCCAATCTGAAGCCTTATCTACAGCCACATCTCCTTAAAACATGGAGCATTTCTCCTCCATCCCCCTTTTAGACCTTTATATCCTCACTGACTCTGCTTGAGCTTAAGGTATGCATTGTAAAGCAGCAGTGTTTCTCAAGATGCTAAGAAAACTCTATTAATTATGTAATCAGGATGTATACATAAATCAACCAGTATCGGAAAACTCCTCATAGCTTAATCTAATTATTGGTTCATTTGCATATGACTTTGTTCATCTAAAGATGATCAGAAAATACTTTTTACATGGCAACATCTTACTCAGAATGAGGTCTTATATGGGTAATATTATTCAAAGTAAACACAAGAAACTTGTGCTACAATAAAAAAAAATGGACCAGACTCATTGAATAATTCCCTAAGTACCGAATGAAGAACCTCTGATCCCTATAATCCTAATTACTGTAGACCACTGAGCAGTGCTGACCAACATAGTAGCCAAACTCACAGTGCCCTCGGAGGACAGGCTAGCCATCTCTCACCAACTGAAGGAAGCACAGTACTATTCGGGAGATAGCCATGGAAGTGAAACTAGCTCAGGATGGCTGTGGCTGACCAGAGATCGCAAATGGAACCCTTCTGCAGGTGAAGGTTAATCTTCGGTGTCCCACTCAGGTGAGGGATACAGACTAAGGGGCGGAACACTGGTGACCCTGAGATATCTTCTGAGGATGCAGAAGGGTTTCCTTCAATGTGAACGCTCTGACCACACGTCCAAGGAATATGCCATAAGGAAGAATTTGTAACACCATATCGTAGCTCCTGCAGTTTTCTGTAGCAAAGCAACTCTGATGTTTACTTCACCCAGGTACTTGTACAAAAGAATAGAGATAGATTATGACTGCCTGGACTCCTATTGTGTAATCTACTCATCTGCTCCAGTCAACTGTGCTAACAGCCTGTGCATACTTTGACTTATGAATTATTGATCAGCACCTCGTGTTTCCTCCTTTTAGCTGTGGTTTCCTCTGATATCAGATCAATATGTTTCAGACCACGCAGTCTCACTGCAACACAGTGTTTAATCACTGTTACGTTGTCTTTTGTAATTGGTGTTCCAAGACAATTACACTAGTTTACACTGGATTTGTTAAGTGCTTATTAAGAGAATGTTGGTACACATCTAATTACAACAGAAATAAAGCTGTTGTTAACAGAATAAATGTAACATATCCACAAATGTACTGTTATCAGTTGCTGCTGTCACACCTGAATTGTGAGAAAATAATGGATCACAAAATTAAGTTTTAAGCCTTTTATTATAGTATCACCTACTGACGTAAGTCCTTCAGTCAGTACAACTCTATAGGTTATTTGTTCATGCCCTTAAATACGAGTCATAATTGGTATTGCATAAACTACCGCCCCTAAAAGAGGAAGAAGGAAATTATAACTCATATCAGCCTTTCCACACGGGAACAGATGTTATTCTCAAGTCTTTTGTTTAAGGAATCAAAATATAGAATACACTCTCATATGACAAGAGATAGGGACCACCTTTTTTTTTTTTTTTTCATGTCTGGGTTACATTCAGTCAACCCTAATACAATACTTTACACCTTTGTCACTTACTGGCTGGACTTAGACAATAAAACTACTTTGTTAAAGCTGCCGTCGGCAGGTTTTCAAAATTCCGAGTCTAAAGTCGGAAAATTCGAACTGATACAACTTTCAGGTCCCTCCCCCAACCACAACCAAGCTCCAAACCGCCCCCCAAACCCCTCCCCCTCTGTGGACGAGGTTGTGCACCTGAGTTCACACAATGAGTGTAACCGTTGTCTACCATAAAACAAGAAAGAGATTCATATAACAGCTGTAATTACCTGTCGAGAAGAAATATGGCCAAGTCTGCATCTAACTTGAAGCTTTTGAGGTCCCGTAGTTCTCTCCACCTCTCAAATGCTACTCCAATGTTGACCCGAGTTTTATTCCGCGCTCGATCAATTTCTTTTCTTCGAACGTCCTTTTCCGCTTCTTTTTTCCTCTTCTTCGAAATTTTGGATGTGTAGGCAGTAGTTGGCAAAGGTGGAATGGGAAGATTTGGGTTTTTCGGCTGCTGCACCATTTTCGCTAAGAAGCTGATATCAATCTGGTCTCTGACCGGGAGAACTTTCGTGCGCGTGAATGGGAGGAGGGGGGCGGGCTCGATAGCAGCGTGTGCACAAGCTGTGATTGACAGGTAGCGATTCCTCCCCCCTAACGTGATTGGTTAAAAATTTTTGCAAGCACGATTACAGGCTTTAGAGGGAGCTACAGAATTCGGGATTTTTCCTAAACAGCCTATTTAAGATTCTACTTCCAGAATCCCATGACAGTTCAAGCTAATATGACTAAAAAAAAGTTGCCGACGGCACCTTTAAGGTTAGAAAACAAGTTGTGACTAAACAGTCCTTTACAACACAGCTGTTACCCTCATTGATGCCAATTTGATGTCATTGTCACACTTCACATGCAGTTGCTCTCATGATCACTAGAGGTTGCAGATTCTTTGAATGCAATGATTGTCATATCTGCCTGCATGAACATAAAACTCATGGTAACATTTAGGGCAGGAGGACAGAGGGGCTCAGATCAGGATTTTTGGGGCCAGCCACTGATTGTCGGATGCAGGACTGGCCAATACTCATCACACATTGTATTTGAATTTAGCGTTTAATATGTAACATTATTTATTAGTCAACTATTTTCAACAACATTCCTGATAAATTCTAAGAGATGAAAAAGTAACATGATTTCAGAGCAGCTACAGTATATCATCAAAAGGGGGCTGCACGGTGGTGTGGTGGTTAGCACTGTCACCTCACAGCAAGATGGTTCCTGGTTCAAATTCCTGCTGGAGCCTTTCTGTGTGGAGTTTGCATGTTCTTTCTGTGTATGTGTGTGTATGTGTCGGTTCTCTCCAGGGGCCTCATGTACAAAGGGTGCGTACACACAAAATAGTGGCGTACGCACTTTTTCATGTCAACGATCAGATGTATCAAAGACCGTGGAAATGTGCGGTGCCTCACGCCAACTTCAGGGCTGGCGTACGCACTTTGATTCTTTGGCGACACCTAAGGTGATGTTGGGAAACTGTTAGAATAAATAAATGTGAAAAGAATTAGTCCTCAGACAGTGATCTGCACATTTGAGATACATGAACAATTAATACTGATAAACAATTAACACACCCATGTGTCTGCAGTTACACGAGTAGATATAAAAACATGCGCAAAGTGGTGGAATGCATACCATTAAAAACAATGGCTGCTTTAGCAGTATTAGAAGACTTTGCAAATGGTGCAATTCAAAGAGAGCGTGTGTACACTAGACGGAGAGGATTTGCTGGCACATTGTTGAGGTTAAGTCAGGAGTGCGCAGTCCTCTGCTGCGTATGGAGGATAAGCAGGATCAACTCGGTCTTTCTCTTTAGCCTCTTGGCGTTATTAGATTCGGTTCTTTTAGTAGGAGGCTTAAGAACGGACCGCAGTAATTCAAGTGAAAATGAAGTGTTTATTGGTAGTCACACATCAAAGCATATCAGCGCTGGGCTCAGTGGAACAGAGCTCCCGCAGGAAGTCTGTCAGACCGGCCATGATTTCCGGTTATCATGTTTATTTATAGTGTCATAGGTTGGACTCACATTCGACCGAGTATGATTGGACATGAGTAGGTTCAACATGCTTCGTCATATTCTCTGGATCAGCCCAAAACAATGTGTGTGTGTGAATCTGCCCTTGCTTTCCCAGGCTTTCCTAATTGTTTTGTCTTTCTACTCCTGGATCACTTTAGGTCATAATGGAAAAGTACTGAGCCCTATTTCATTCATAATGTCTAAGAACAAAGCCAATTTTAACAGCGTATTTATTAAACATACAGACTGATATCACCAGAGCTCGACTCAGATAGAACTGGGATTCACTCACTCCATGGTGAGAACAAATTAACCGAGGAAGAGGAAAAACGTCACTTCCTGTATCTACCATATACCTTTTAGAGAACAGTACGGTTAAACACACCATCACATAACAGTGAGTAAGGGCTTCATCCAATTATAATACTTAAAACGGCTAATGAGCCAGTCGCCATCATGTGTGTTGAGGGAAATCCTCCAAGAACTGTGCACAGAGCTGCATCCGGCTTTGGAGCGCAACACAGCAAGGAGCCATGTGCTGCCTGTGCTCACAGGTGATGTGCACACTGGGCAGTGTTGTGCCAGTTCACAGCTTTTCTGAACTAGTTCAAGTTCAGTTCATACATGCTCAAAGTGAACAGTTCACGTTCAACGTTCACAATTTTAATTATGAACTAGTTCAAAGTTGAGTTCATTTTACTTTTTTCGTGAGATATTCAAATAAATACTTTTTTTCACACTACGAGCTAGAAATCACTATACGTTCTTTGAAACTGCTCATTGTAGACATTTGCTCATGACACTGCAATTGTGGGTTTCTTACCAGGTGATGAAACTTGCAGCAGTACAGACAAGGTAGACCAGTTCTATACTTAGTGCAATGAAATCTACCAGCATTTAATTAAAAAAAGAATATATAATATGAAATGCCGTCGGGGTCTTGGTTTGCAAGAGTGTAAAATTGTTTTAAATGTTCATAAGGAGAATCGGTGTCTGTCTCCGTGCCATCACTTCCACGAGCCTTTTTTTTTAATTGCATCTATCTCTCTCTCTCTCTCTCTCTCTCTCTCTCTCTCTCTCTCTCTCTCTCTCTCTCTCTCTCTCGCTCCTCCAGCCCTCCGCGCTCTCGTCGTTGCGGCGTTGTTATGCCTACCCCGCTCTGCTGCAATTCATCACGGGTAAAGTCGTGCGGAAGCCAGTATGTTATTCAACTATTCTCAGCCGGACACTACGTTGCCCGCAATGCATTGCGAACACAATGTCAAAACCATTTCTGTCTGGTGATACATGATTTAAGCGGCACCAGCGAGAATACAGGAGGGAGGAAATTTCTCTCGTTGCGTTTCAAAAGAGAAAACAGATGTCACTCAGTTTTCAATGGAAAACAAATTCCAACGTTCATTTACAGTGATGTCTGCCGTTCATGACACATAATGTGAACTAATTCACGTTCAAGTTCTTTATTAAAAAATGTGTTGCGTTCAGTTCAACGTTCACGAAAAAATTAGCGTGTTCAATGAACGCGTTCTTTTGAACTCGTTCACGCACAACACTGACACTGGGTTCCTATAGCAACCGGGGCATTCCAGAGGGAGCTGGCCAACCGATTGGGACCGTGCCAGTCTACCCTGAGCCGAGCCATGCCAGCCGTGTGGGACAGAATTATCCGCATCTCAGCCATGTATATCAAATTCCCACAATGAAGTTGAACAGGCCAACATCAAAGCTCAATTTGAAGCGAGAGCCGGTTTTGTAATCGGAGCTATCGACTGCACACACATTGCTATAAAAGCGCAATCACATGATGAATTTGTATGTTAAGAGGAAACATTTTCATTCGATCGATGTACAGGTCATATGTGATGCGTAAATGCAATTAACCAACGTTGTGGCGAGGTGCCGTGATTCAACGCACGATTCATACATTCTGAGTAACAGCATTGTTGGGAACAGACTGCAAGGTGGCACTGTGCGTGATGGTTGGCTTCTTGGTGAGTAACTTTATTTGTGTAATTGTCCTAATATTATTCCCCGTGACGTGCATTGAGTATGTGCGCCCCAAATTTCTATCCCGTCTTCACAGCATCATAGTCGATGGTTAAAGTTAGTTTCTTGCTGTTTTTTGCTGGTTAAACTACAGGTTAAGAACTTTCTAACAAGCCCCTGATCGTCTCTGTGTGCAAATGTTAGAGGGATAGTTTGCCTCTTTTGACATGAAGCTATATGACATCCCATACTAGCAATATTATTTATGAACATTTTCTTACCCCACACTGCGTACTGTGAGCCGTGCTCCAGCCTCGTCCGGCTAGTTGGCTGCGGCCACAAAAATGAAAAATTTTGCTTCTCAAAACAATATGCGTTCAAAAGAGTAATACATTTGCATCACAAAATCGTTGAGCAGGAAAAAGTCAGACCTCAAATTCGCTTGTCGCTATTTTTCTCTCCCTTCATATCAATGTGTGCAGCCACCTGCCGATAGCCGTGCCTGTTACGGTGTTTGCTGCTCGGAAGCAGGGGACTGCTCGGTCTGCACTTCGGTCTGCACGGTCTACATAGCCTGTAGTGATACAAGGTAGAGAGAATAAAGCGCCAAAGCCAAGGTCTGACTTTTTCTGGAATTCACCTGAAATCAATGTTCGCCGGACACGGTATTCCAGAGACTTTTGTGAGTAGCAATGGCCCACAGTTTTCGGGAGCTGCAATGAACGCATTTGCGTCAGACTACGGGTTTGTCCATGTATCCAGCAGCCCCAAGTTTCCCCAGAGTAACGGTGAATCGGAGCGTGCAGTCCAGACTATCAAAAACCTGCTAAAGAAAGCTTGTGATCCCTGCCGTGCTTTACTGGCCTACAGGGCCACGCCTCTTAGCAACAGCTACAGCCCAGCTGCTCATGGGACGTCGCCTTCGCACCCCACTGCCCACCTTCCCAGAGACTTTACAGCCAGCTCTCCCAGACCTTCAAGCTATCCAACACAAGGAGAGGGAGCAAAGAGAAAAGGGGGCTAGACACTTCAATCTCAGACACAGAGCAAGAGATGTCCTAGAACTCTGACCTGGAGATTCTGTGTGGATCTCAGACACAAAAAATAAAGGAACTGTGATATCTAAACATAATTCACCATGGTCCTACCCATGGCCGTAGCGACATTAGAGGACAGCGAGGTCTGGACCTTATTTCATCTGAAGTTTTTTTTTTCATTTCTTTTATTTTTTGGACCGCCAAAAATGCCCAACTGAATCAAACATAAAAAACCTCAAAACCTCTGTGAAACGTGCTTTGCAGATTGTGGTTAACATCCATGGGCTTTGTTTTCGTTTTTTGCCTGTGTGAGTGAAAAAGACTGTGCGAGTGGAGTGGTGCGACTCGTGGAAGAGAACGCAATTCAGCAGACATCGCAAGTGATTAAGCCTGCGCAGCGCAGCACTTGGGCGCAACAAAGCCAACAGTTTTAAAACAGTAGCCTATGCATAATGAGTTATGAGTAGACTATGATGTCTTCTTTGACAACTTTGTGAAGCAATTTGATAAGTCACTGTTTTTAAGAAGCCGTCATTTGGTTAGTGGAGAAAAAAAAAGACCGACTGACACCATCAGCTGCATAAAATATGAACATTAAAAACATAGGCTCATGTAAAAGCATAGACTATCCGTGAAAGGTAATTTGATTGTAAATTGGAAGGCCTATGATATACGTTGATAGACTTTCGGCTTTTTGCGTTTACGTGTGCAGAACTAAGAGAGAAAAAAATAACACAAAGCGCGCGTGCGACGCGAGGATAAGAATGTTCAGCCGACATGAAGTCAGATACGTGTGTGAATGATAGCAGTAGGCTGCACCACACCACAACAGCAGTAGGCAACATTAAGAAGACCACACCACAACAGTAACTTCTAGCCTATGTCAACTTCAAGACACCATTTGGTAAGAGAAAGTAGGCTACTGTTTTTTCCTGTTAAAATAGTGTCCAAATGAGCAAAATATCCGTTTAAGTCGTGGGATTGCCCAACGACTTCAACGGATATTTTAGTTCATTTGTTGGCTACTTTGGCATTAGACCCATACTGTAGGCTCAGCCAAAGCTTTCTTTTCTGGTAGCTTAATAAGCATAGTCTTATTGACTTTATGGTTAGGCTATTAAAGTTGGAGGGTTCACCTTTAGATATTAATGTTCAGCTTATCTAGCACATTTTCAGCTTATATTAATTTTAATATACCCATTCCACAGAAAACAAGTCACAAAGAGCAGGGCAACCATGTCCAAGAGATTAAAACAGAACACAATGGATGCATTTCTGTCAAAGAAAAAGAAAGAAAAGGACAGAGATGGAGATAGTACACAGGAAAGCAAGGAGGATGAAAGAGAGAATAGGGAAAGAAATCTGAAACATAGAGAAGAGAGTCATTCAAAGATGGAAGGAGAGAGGCACACAGAGAAGGATGGAGCGCAGAGGCACACAGTGGAGGAGGGAGGGCAGAGAAGCACAGAGAAGGATGGAGCGCAAAGGCGCAGAGTGGAGGAGGGAAGGCAGAGAAGCACAGAGAAGGATGGAGCGCAGAGAAGCACAGAGGAGGAGGGAGGGCAGAGAAGCACAGAGAAGGATGGAGCGCAGAGAAGCACAGTGGAGGAGGGAGGGCAGAGAAGCACAGAGAAGGATGGAGCGCAAAGGCGCAGAGTGGAGGAGGGAAGGCAGAGAAGCACAGAGAAGGATGGAGCGCAGAGAAGCACAGAGGAGGAGGGAGGGCAGAGAAGCACAGAGAAGGATGGAGCGCAGAGAAGCACAGTGGAGGAGGGAGGGCAGAGAAGCACAGAGATGGAATACAGCAGGGAGCAGGGAAACAGGGAAATGGGGGGAGAAGAAATTGGAAGTTCATGCCCTCAGCATCCCTTTGACCCAGCTAGGGTAAAAAACAAAGTTATTAATGGTGATGCCCTTACTGATGATGGAAAAAAAAGTGTACTCCAAAATCGGTGGTTAGCACCACAGGGATATAGCTATCCCCAACGTACCTTTGGAGGAAAACAGCTGAGATACAATCCCCAGTGGGAGAAAAAATATGAATGGCTGAGCTACTCGCCATCTGAGGATGCAGCTTATTGTGCCACTTGTCTCTGCTTTAATAAAGTAAAAGGGCAGAACTTCAGCTTCCTTACAAAGGGCTTTACTGACTGGAAAAATGCAGTTGGTGATAAAAGAGGCATGATCCCAAAGCATAGTCATTCAGAGGGACACCAGAGAGCCACCGAATTGGCTGAAAATTTCATGTCAATCACGCAAGGCCAAAAGAAAGATATTAAATCCGTTATCAGCAAGCAATATGATGACAAGGTCATGGCTAACCGCAAGGCTTTGCTCTCCATCATAGACATTGTATGTTTAGGTAAAAGAAATGTGCCTTTCCGGGGGAACTGGGAGGGATCCAGTGAAAATGGAAATTTTAACCATTTTGTAAACTGGAAAGCACAGTTTGACACTACACTCAAGCAACATCTGGAGACTGCAGCCAAGAATGCAAAATACATATCCCCACAAATTCAAAATGATCTCATTGCATGCTGTGCAGAATACATAAGGGAGACTCTCATCAACAGTATCAAAACAGCAAAGTTCTTCACTGTTTTAGCTGATGAGTCAATGGATATAAGTGGAATTGAGCAACTATCACTCTGTGTTCGGTATGTGAGTGGGGAGGGAGAGAGTTCTGAAATAAGAGAGGACTTTCTTGGATTCTGCCCTTTGTCTCAGCAAGATGCGAAGACAATAGCCACAGTAATTCTTCGGCAGCTGACTGAATGGGGACTTCACACTGAGCATTTAAGAGGCCAAGGATATGATGGGGCATCTACAATGAGTGGCCATGTGAGTGGAGTCCAAAAAAGAATCAGTGATGTTCATCCCAGGGCAATGTACACCCACTGCAGGAGCCATGCACTTAATTTAGTTGTAGTGCATGGCTGTTCAGATCTGCCTATAGTGAGGAATACAATGTCTATTATTGAGGAAATAGCAGTGTTCTTTTCAGGATCTAGTGCCAGAAAAGGTGCTTTGGAGGCAGAAACCAGTAAAGAAGGTCAAACAACAAAGAAATCAGGAATCCCACTCATGAGTGACACTAGATGGAGCAGCAGATCAACCACCCTCAGCGCATTTGTGGAGAAGTTCACAGCGGTGCATTCTGTGTTGGAAAAAATGGGGGCCGAAAAACCTTCTGTTTCTGCAAAGGCTGCCACCCTCAGGCACAGCATGGAAACATTTGAGACCATAATTACAGCTGTGACGGTAAATGAAATACTTGGATACATACATCCTTTAACCAAACAGTTGCAGGCTACAAATTTGGACATCCTCACAGCCTATGAGGAAGCAAGAAACATGCGGCAGGTCATCGCCAACCAAAGAGAAGACAAAGGTTTCATGCTGTGCTTTGAGAAAGCCACTGCATTGGCTAGATCAATAGGTGTTGTCCCAGCCAAGCGGAGGGTATCTGTGAGACAAACTTACAGAGCAAATGTGACCACAGAATCAGTTGAGGACCATTATAGGATAAATCTCTTCTACCCCTTCTTAGATCACATCACAGCTCAGTTGGATGAGAGATTTGCCAAAAGTAATGAGCCCCCTATCCTTGCATCATACTTGGTGCCATCCTCCTTGCAATATTTAACACCAGAACGAGAGGATGAGATGCTTCAGTGGTACCACGAAGACCTCCCTGACCCAGACACTGCCACACAGGAAATTGAGCGCTGGAGACATAAATTTGAAGATGGCCCCCTTCCTTCTTCTGCCCTAGAAGTTCTACAAAAACACAACCTGTCATTCTTCCCGAACATAAAATGTATGTTGAAGATTTTTTTAACCTTGCCAGTGACAACTTGTGCCTGTGAGAGGTCATTCTCAGCCATGCGAAGACTGAAGACATGGCTTAGATCTACCATGTCCAATGACAGACTGACGGGCCTGGCGATGATGCTCGTACATCAGAAAGTGGAAGTGGACCGGGAGAATATCCTTCGACGGTGGGATGCCTCTGGTCATAGGAGGATTCAGCTTGCATTTGATGAAAAAGTTGATTGTTGAGTTTTCAGGTGATGCCATTTGTACTTTTAGGGGCTGTAATTTGCAATGATTTATTTCTACTTGAATATTATTTTTATTTTGGAATATCACTACCATTCATCATTCAGTTCAACAAGTTCAAAGTTACCCCCTATATTCTTTAAAAACATGTTGGTGTACTATAAAAAAAATGTAAATTTAGTACAGTACATTAAAAAAAATAAATGCTGGTTTATACAATTAAAAGACATTTAAACAATACAACTCTTGTGTGACCTGTAATTTAATAAATACATTAAAAAATATAAATATATATTTTACATATACATAAATGTAGGCTATATATTAAAAACTATATCATTTAAAATATATATATTTATATACTGTAAAAATTTCGGCGCGCGCATCATGGACCTCGCCTATTCCAAAATTCTGGCTACGGCCCTGGTCCTACCTGGTCAGGGGACCACAAGGAGAACTCAGGAGGAACAGACTACATTTGGTGCCCATGCCAGCATCTGAGTCTCAGAGTGAGGCTCCTCAAGAGACTTTTTCAGATACTGTGTCACCAGCTAAACATCAGGGCATCATCAGCTGGCATCATGAGAACGATGTCAGGCAGAGAAGTAAAGAAGCCACACAGGCTTGATCTGTCTTTGAAAAAAAAAGGGAGATAACAAGAGTGAATTTAAGGAAACATGTCTGGTTATAATGTTTTCATATGGTTTATGGAGATATGGAAATTGACCAATGTTAATACAGTTTATTTACAGGTTTACCATACTTGTTGGGATCCAACTGTTAATAGTATTATGTGACATCGACAGCAGGAGCTGAGAAAGTACTGTTTTGTTGTTATACAGAGAATGTTTATTGATTTGTATTGAAGCCTGAGCTAAGGTTAAACTAAAACAAAGTTAAGGGTAAGTTCAAAGCCTAAAGAAAGGGGGATGTGGTGTGACTGTATTTTGTGGATACGATGACCTCAGGAACAGCTGAATGCTGGGTAGTTCCGGTTTATCTGGAAGTTGGACATGTACGCTGTAACGTGCCATCATTACCTGAGACAGTAAACGTTCAGAGAACTACAATAAACGGTGTCGTTATTTAAGAACTACACACTAACATACGCGTCGACAACACAACAATATAAATATGATTTGCATATTTAAGTAGGGGCGTGGACAGGGAGAAGTCGGGTGCTCCGACATGTGCGCTCAATTCCACGTTGATTGGGATGTACACACGAAATGTGCTTGTATTGATACGTGCATACAGATTCATACATCCGGATATTTTTGTACATTGGAGGGCATTTGGGTTTGAGCGTACGCCATGTTTCAGTAGGAAATCCACGCAAGTCTTTGTACATGAGGCCCCAGGTACTTCAGCTTCCTCCCACCGGTGAGGTTAATTGGTGACTCTGAATTGTCCCAAGGAGGTCTGTGACAGACTGGCGACCTGTCCAGGGTGTACCTTGCCTCTCACCCAACGACAGCTGGGATAGGCTCCAGCCCCCCTGCAACCCTGAGTTGGATTAAGCAGGAATAGAAGATGGATGGATGAATATACTGTATCATCAAAAGGCAACATGTGCATCCCATCACTCTTTTAAACCACAGCAGTGTTCTCAGTTATTCCTTTTCCCAGTTAGCTTCCCACAACTATTTTGGTGAATTTCAGGTTTTATACTTGTGCAAGCAAAATAAATTTTATCAGTGACATATAAATATGGGTGCAGTAAAGTTACTTCACCATTAACATCTGCCTACTACTTGACATTGGCTTTTATGCAAACTTTCACAATGTGCAAAAATCAAAAGAGTAAAAGCAGAGATTTTAAAATTACAAATGCTTTTCCTTTTCTTTCCTCTATTGTTCTGGCTAACTAATGTACTCTAATGTATTCTCGCTACTGTATATAACCCGGTATGATACTTGTGGTAATAATTTCAGCCAGTGCTCCCAATAATAGAAGAGCTGAAATTCATTCCCTTTAAGGACATAAAACAAACTGTTCAAAAGTTAATATGGCTACTGTAGCATGTTGATAATGATCTCTTTTGAAATATTACTTTCAACACAGAAATGGACCACCCTCAAACATATTAAACTCTACTGTGTATGAGTCAAAATTCCTTCTTGATCTGTTTGATCCATGCTCTGCAGACAGACAGGAAATTAAGTGTATGGTTGATGGTAAGGGCTCGAGTTTGTTTGCGCAACGGGGATCCCGACGCCCTCTCAGGAAGGGAACATCAGAGAGATGATGTGTCCAATGTGGTTTGCTGTGTCAGCATGTGTGTTTATGCCCTGTAATATCACATCAAATGTCAAATGATGCTCATGGGAGGATGGAACAGGAGGCAGACGGAAAACAGAACATTCAATGATCTGTGACCTGCTGAAAGAAGGAGGGGGACAGCGGCTACTTCTTCATCCTCAAGGAGTCAGTGAGTTGATGCTTGACTGACAGGTGCTATTTCAAAACACAGACTGTAGACATTGTGAGAGTGCCTTTGTCTTAGCCAATCACTCAATCTTCCTGCTGACAGGGTCGTTAGCTCTCATCAGGCTTTCAGAAATCAGGAATTACCATCTACTGCCGTCACTGTGTGAAACAAGAACATGCATGGAGTGAGTTTGCCTCAGGCGAAGTCTTGAACTGAGGATGACAACACTGTTCTCAGGGCACATTAAATATAATTTCACATCCATGACCAGCCAAGAGACTATAACCCCCCATCTTCTTACATTACTAATCTGTGTCTAAAACCTAGAAATAACTCTGACGTTATGTCACAATTTAATATTGTTGATTTAAAAATCCTAGATGAAATAGTTCGGCATCTGAAATCAACCACTTGCACTCTGGACATAATACCATCCGACTTTTTAAAAACTGTTTTTACCTCAGTAGAAAGTGATCTCCTACAAATAGTTAACAGCTCACTGGCATCAGGCATTTTTCCCAAGTTACTAAAGACAGCTGCCATTAAGCCACTCCTAAAGAAGAGAACTATAGACGCCTCTATGATGAACAACTACAGACCTGTCTCTAATCTCTCTTTTATATCTAAGATTATTGAGACAGTTGTACATTACATTACGGTCATTTTGCAGACGCTTTTAACCAAAGCGACTTACAATAAGTGCGTTCAACATCGGTAGGCAAAAGAACTTCAGGTCACAAGAAATCATAAGTGCATTTCCTTCCAAAACCAAACAGCTAAGAGCAAAACTAGTGCGAGAGTAAGTGCGATAAGTCAGGTACCTAGACAGATGGGAAGACAATTTAGAAAACAAAGACAATTTAGGATTCAATAAACACAAGAAAGTTGTGCTAAAGAAAATAAAAAAAATAAAATAAAATAAAGGACCAGACTCAGTGAATAATTCCCTACACTCCCTATTATATAGATCAGTGAGCAGTGCTGACCAACATATCATTGGGGTCATCAGGTGGGAACCTCCTTCCATCAGTGTTTCGTCTAGTTGGGCCCACGACACCTCCAGGAGGCTAGACAATGACCACTGGCATCCCAGAGTCACCCCCCTAATGCCAGCCAACACTGCCCCTCACACCACAACCACCATAATCT
Source organism: Odontesthes bonariensis (assembly GCF_027942865.1). NCBI lineage: Eukaryota > Metazoa > Chordata > Actinopteri > Atheriniformes > Atherinopsidae > Odontesthes > Odontesthes bonariensis. Next base: position 5,451,578 of record NC_134512.1, on the reverse strand, counting down.
ACCTCAGCCTCTCACCAACTGCACACCAGTCACAGCGGGGTGGGGATGCAAACCCTGGTTCGGGTAGGGGAAGAAATAAAAGAGGTAAGAAAAGCAGGAATGGGATTCGAACCCTGGTTCGTGTAGGGGGTAATGAAAATATAGAGGGTGCCAGTGGTGGAGGAAACAATAAGTGCGTGAGGAACTAGGACGGAGCAGGTGATGTCCTAAGAGGGCGGATCAGGGTAGTGTTTCCTGAAGAGGTGGGTTTTCAGCCTGCGGCGAAAGATGGGCAGCGACTCAGCTGTCCTGATATCAGTCAGGAGATCGTTCCACCATCGGGGTGCCAGAACAGAGAAAAGCCGTGACCGTGTCGATCGTGCGCAGGGACCCCTGAGTGATGGGGCAGCCAGGCGCCTGGTGGCCGCAGAGCGAAGTGGTCGAGCGGGGGTGTAGGGCTTGACCATAGCCTGGAGGTATGAAGGAGCTGTTCCTTCCACTGCCCTGTAGGCCAGCACCAGAGTCTTAAACTGGATGAGCACCTGTGCTGCCTTGTCGGTGAGGAAGGGGCGAATCCTCCGGATGTTGTAGAGGAGGAATCGGCAGGAACGGGTCACTGATGCGATGTTTGGCGAGAACGACAGTTGGTCGTCCAGGGTCACACCAAGATTCCTCGCGGTCCGGGTTGATGTCACCACGGAGTCATCCATGGTGATGGCCAGATCTCGGAACGGGCAGCCCTTCCCCGGGAGAAACACCAGCTCAGTCTTGTCCAGATTGAGCTTAAGGTGGTGCATCGACATCCACCCCGAGATGTCTGCCAGGCACGCAGCAATGCGTGCTTCCACTTGGGTGTCAGAAGGGGGAAAAGACAGAATCAGCTGGGTGTCGTCTGCATAGCAGTGGTAGGAAAAGTTACGGGAGTGGATGACAGAACCAAGAGATGATGTGTAGAGGGAGAAAAGAAGAGGACCCAGGACCGAACCTTGGGGAACCCCAGTGGTGAGCCTACGTGGCTTTGACACAGACCCTCTCAGTGTGACCTGGTAGGAGCGATCTGTCAGGTAGGATGAGAACATGGAGAGTGCAGAGCCAGAAACCCCCATTCCCTCCAGGGTAGAGAGAAGGATGTCGTGGTTCACTGTGTCAAATACTGCAGACAGGTCCAGGAGAATCAAGACAGAGGAGAGAGAGTTAGCTCGAGCAGTTTGGAGTGACTCAGTCACTGCTAGGAGGGCCGTCTCAGTTGAGTGGCCCACCTTGAACCCGGACTGGTAGGGAGAAAGTTTGGAAGAGTTTTTTGGGGTTGGAAGCAGAAGTTTGAATTTTGTTACAGAAGAAGGCAGTTTTTGCAGCAGAGAGAGAGGAGGAAAAAGTGGAAAGCAAGGACTGGAAGGCAAGAAGGTCTTCAGGAAGTTTACTTCTCCTCCATTTGCGCTCAGCCGCCCTCACGCTCCGCCTCTCAGTACGCACTGAGTCCGACAGCCAAGGGGCAGGTGGAGCTGAGCGTGCAGGCCTGGAGGTGAGGGGACAGAGTTTGACCAGAGAGGAGGACAGGGTGGAGAGAAGAAGATCAGTAGAAGTGTCAGGGGAAAGAAGAGAAAAAGATTCAGGGGCAGGCAGAGCAGAGAGAACAGAAGAGGAGAAGTCAGTGGGGGAGAGAGAGCGGAGATTGGGACGAGAAGATACCAAGTGGGTGGGGGGAGGTCGGGAGGGAGGAGAGGAGAGGGAGAGGGTGTAGGACATGAAGTAGTGGTCAGGGAGATGAAGGGGAGTGACAGAGAGGTTGGCGCTAGAACAGTGCCTGGTGAAGATAAGGTCCAGTATGTTGCCAGCCTTGTGGGTAGGAGGAGATGGGGAGAGAGCTAGGTCGAAGGAGGAGAGAAAAGAAACAAGAGGGTGAAGCTTCCCTGTCTGGATGTTGAAATCACCGAGAAGGATGAGGCCGGAGCCATCATCAGGGAAGTGAGAGACAAGAGTGTCCAGCTCCTCCAGGAAGTCCCCAATAGGGCCTGGTGGGCGATAAACTACAGCGATGGTGAGCTTGACTGGGTGAGAGACAGTGACAGCATGAAATTCAAAGGAGGAGGGAGAGAATTGCAAGAGGGAACAAAGAGAGTATTTCCAGTCCTTGGAAATCAGCACGCCAGTACCACCGCCCCACCTCGCAGCTCTGGGAGTGTGAGAGAAAGAGTACACATCAGACAGAGCTGCGGGCGTGGCAGTGTTTTCTGGGGTGATCCAGGTCTCTGTAAGAGCAAGAAAGTTAAGGAAGAGCATGGATGCATAACCTGAGATAAACTCAGCCTTCTGCACAGCAGACTGGCAATTCCACAGACCCCCTGCCACCACTTGCTCAACATGAGTAGAGAGAGAAGGGTGAGTGAGGTTAGTGGGGTCCTGGCCTCTGGGTCTGACCCTGTATCTGCGTGGTCGCCAAGACCGAGAGGAAAGAACGGGAATGAAGCACATGGTTTCTTGAAAAATGGTACTTTACACTTACAGGGACCGTCCAGACGAAGATCGTCCTTGAGGAAGTCAAGTGCCTTTGTACGACAGCCAACAACTGACGCTTCCAACAACAGGAGTTGCTTTGTACTGATTCACTAATTCCTGATTGTCTGCAGGAGTGCAGACCCCTCCCACAGATTAAAAGACAAGTGGCCACTCAGGGCTGAAGCTAGTTTCAATGGGGCTGTTATCACACAGTGAAAACAAGCCTCCGGCAAATTTATTTTTAGCAGTCAAAAATCTAGCAAAAATCTAGCAAAAAGCAAAATGGTACACAAGATAAATGTAGCTTGCGAATTCTGGATGAATCAAGAAGTCCACAGCTCCTCCAGAAGGTCAAACACACTCAGAAAGTCACAATACGATCTGAGCTGACTAAATAGGGGCTAGGGTCATGCAAACCCCTCCCACAGATTAAAAGACAAGTGGCCACTCAGGGCTCAAGCTAGTTTCAATGGGGCTGTTATCACACAGTGAAAACAAGCCTCCGGCAAATTTACTTTTAGCAGTCAAAAATCTAGCAAAGATCTAGCATAGATCTAGCAAAAATCTAGCAAAAAGCAAAATGGTACACAAGATAAATGTAGCTTACGAATTCTGGATGAATCAAGAAGTCCACAGCTCCTCCAGAAGGTCAAACACACTCAGAAAGTCACAATACGATCTGAGCTGACTAAATAGGGGCTAGGGTCATGCAAACCCCTCCCACAGATTAAAAGACAAGTGGCCACTCAGGGCTCAAGCTAGTTTCAATGGGGCTGTTGTCACACAGTGAAAACAAGCCTCTGGCAAATTTACTTTTAGCAGTCAAAAATCTAGCAAAAATCTAGCAAAAAGCAAAATGGTACACAAGATAAATGTAGCTTACGAATTCTGGATGAATCAAGAAGTCCACTGCTCCTCCAGAAGGTCAGACACACTCTACAACAAAGTTGTATTTAACCAGCTCAACGACTTTCTGAATGAAAGTGGAAGTCTTGATAACTTTCAATCAGGCTTCCGACGTCATCACAGCACTGAAACAGCTCTGGTCAAAGTGTTAAACGACATCAGGTTGAATACTGATTCTGGTAATGTTTCAGTCATTTCTTTGACTCTTCCAGTTACAGTTGCCTCTGCTGAGCGCAGTTTTTCTAAACTGAAACTCATTAAAACCTATCTACGGTCAACAATGGGACAAGAACGCTTAAGTGGCCTTGCTGTCATTAGCATCAATGCTGACGTGGCACATGGTGTGTCTTATGATGACTTGATTAGTGATTTTGCTGCCAGGAAAAGTCATCGTGCACCTTTGTAAAACCTCCTGCAGCTGTGGAGAATGCACACACAATTTAGTATTTGCACACTATCCAATTGTTACAGTTCTGCATAGTTTAAGGAAAATATTTTGATTAGGACAATACTGCACTTTAAGGTAGTTTTTGGGTGTGTGAAAAATAGTTCCATGTGTGTGTTTGTTTCTTTTTATGATGCTGGCTTTCTTTTATACGTTATTTGTGTGCATAATTTTTTTCGTTCATCTTTTTAGCCTGCAGTTGTTATTATATTATATTGTAATGCTGCTGTTAAGAAAGTTTTGTATATTACTTATATTTATATATTTATATTACTTTATATATTTTGTTTATTTATGTATATTTCATGTAAATTGTAAAATAAAAGGCGAAGGTTTGAGTGGGAACTCTGTAGATTTTGTGTGTGTTTGGCGGGGGGGGCCTCCTTGACCATTTATGCTTAGGGCCCCCAAAAGCTTAGCAGCGGCCCTGTTCCTGTCAGACAGGCAGCAGCATGACAGACTGGGGAGTACCTCATCAAAGACCCGGTCTATCAGTACAGGCACCCCACAGGGGTGTGTCCTCTCCCCACTGCTCTTCTCCCTCTACACAAATGACTGCACCTCAAAGAGCCCATCTGTAAAACTCCTGAAGTTCGTGGATGACACCACCATCATTGGTCTGATCCAGGATGGTGATGAGTCTGACTACAGACAGGAGGTGGAGCAGCTGGTCCAGTGGTGCAGTCAGAACCACCTGGAGCTTAACCCCAAGAAGACTGTGGAGATGAAAATGGACTTTAGGAGAAGCCCCCCCCCCCCCAAACTCCCGCCACTCACCATTCAGAACGACACAGTGTCCAATGTGGATTCCTTTAGGTTCCTGGGATCAACCATGTCACAGGACCTAAAATGGTCTCCCCACATTGTCACTATCCAGAAAAAGGCCCAGCAGAGGTTATACTTCCTAAGACAGCTAAGGAAATTTAATCTGCCTAAGGAGCTGCTGACCACTTTCTACTCGGCGATCATCCAGTCTGTCATCTGCACCTCCATCACTGTCTGGTTTGGGTCAGCCACCAAACGAGACAGGGCCAAACTGCAACAGACAATTAGGGCTGCAGAGAGGATTATTGGAACTGACCTCCCTTCCATCCAGGACCTGTACCGGTCCAGGGCCAGGAAAAGGGCAGTAAAAATCCCTGCAGACCCCTCACATCCTGGTCACAAACTGTTCAATCTCCTCCCATCTGGCAGACGATACAGGGCACTGCTTACCAAAACCAGACAACACAAAGACAGCTTCTTCCCCCAAGCAGTCACTCTGTTGAACACCCAGGAATAGCATTCCCACCCATAGTGTCTATTTATTTATATTCGTAATCAATTCAACTCTTACTGTTCTGCATTTCTAATTTTTATTATTTTATGTTATTGTTGAGTGTTGTACTTTGTGAGTGAAGTTACCGGAGTCAAATTCCTTGTTTGTTTATTCAAACCTGGCCAATAAAGCTGATTCTGACTCTGATTTTGATTCTGATTCTGACTTAAAAGGCCAGAGTTATTTTGTTACAATTGGGAGCTATGAATCTGAGCGAGTGGCCATGACTTGTGGAGTCCCCCAGGGGTCAATTCTTGGACCTCTTCTGTTTAACTTGTATATGCTCCTTTTGGGTCAGATATTGCAGAACTTTAACATCAATTATCACAGTTATGCAGACGATACACAACTTTATGTGTCTCTGTCACCGGACGACTGCAGCCCAGCAGACGTACTGTGTCAGTGTTTGGAGGAAATAAACACCTGGATGAGAGAGAATTTTCTACATTTAAATGAAGACAAAACTGAGATCATTCTGTTTGGTAGCAAAGAAAAGAGGGTCAGCGTTGGTAAATATCTTGAGATTCGGGACCTTACAATCACTGACCATGTTCGTAACCTCGGAGTGTTGATAGACTCAGATCTGACTTTCAGTAGCCACATCAAAGCTGTCACCAAGGCAGCTTTTTACCATCTCAGAAACATCAACAGAATTAAAGGTTTTCTCTCCCAAAAAGACCAGGAGAAACTCATCCATGCATTCATCTCCAGTAGACTCGATTACTGTAATGCTCTTTTAACTGGACTTCCCAAAAAGAGCATTAAACATCTGCAGCTCATCCAGAACGCTGCTGCTAGAGTTTTAACCCAGACTAAGAGATCTGAACACATGACAGTCAGTCACAGAATAGATTTTAAAAGTCTGCTGATGGTTTACAAATCCCAGAACGGTTTAGGGCCAAAATACATCTGTGATATGTTCAGAGAATATAAACCTAGCAGAGCTCTTAGATCCAAGGACTCAGGTCAGCTGGTCCAGTCCAGAGTCCAGACTAAACATGGAGAAGCAGCATTTAGCCGTTATGCTGCAAACAAGTAGCCTGGGAATTCCCATGCTGCTTTGCGCGCGATTTCATTCACACTGCAAAGGCAGCCTGGAAACCACCGCCCTTATTTTTGCCTGAGTTAGGGTACCAATCACAGAACGGGGGGGGGCAGCAAGACGATGATGACGTCTTTGCGCGACACCGAAGCTTGTAGAGTGTTAATCCAACATGGCAGCGGACACAACGTTACCGTTCGATGCAGCCTTAGAAAGTGTTTTAAGTAGCTTAGAACGCAAGTTTACTTTTAAAAAAGAGCAACGTTTGGCGTTGAAAGATTTCATTGCCAAGAAGGATGTATTTCCTCGTCGAATTTCTGTCGCTCTACATACGTCATCTGGTATAAGTGATACAATTGGCTATGAATCGCGGGCAAAGCAGCATGGGAAGAACCAGACGCCATTTGATAGACATTCGTAGCGCCCAATAAACGGCTCTAGGCATTCGCAAACCACGCCTCAAATACGAGAAAATGCACACTTAGTTCCCAGACCACCATCTCATCGAGATGTGGACGCGTCAGCCAGGCTAGCAAACAAGTGGAACAAACTGCCAATGAAGATTAAACTTTCACCAAATGTAGACATTTTTAAATCCAGGTTAAAAACATTTCTTTTCTCATGTGTCTATGCATGAAATCTGCACGGTATCTTTTAACTTATCTAGACTGTTGCTTGTTTAAATTATTTAATTTGTTTCTCTTTATATTCTCTCTTTTATGTATTTTTAATGCTTCTTCCACTCCCTGCTGCAATGCTTTTATTTTATGTAAAGCACTTTGAATTGTTTGTACATGAAATGTGCTACACATAAATTTGATTTGATTTGATTTGATTTGATTAAAATCCCTTTTATTTTGTCATGAAATAGACCATTGTGCCGTGTGAAAGGTCTTTATTAGCCATGTTAAAACCACTTTGTATATGATTGGAGCTACAATGCAGTTTCTACCTGATATGTTTTGAGTTAAAAACTATATAGCTGTGTTCCTCAACTCCGGTCATTGGAGGGCCACTGTCGAGCATGTCTTTTTAGATTTCCCAACTCCAACACACCAATGCAAGTCACAGCAAGACATTACTCAGTTTAGAAATCAAAATGTTTTACTAATATTAGAAATAAAAGGGGGTAATGGGCCAAAGTTTATTAAAGACTTGCATGAGGTAGCAAAAAGTCACCCTCAAAGCATATCTGATCATGGACTTGTCTGTATTTGTCCTGTTGGAACTTAGTGCTGCATTTGATACCATCACAACATCCTATTACAGAGGCTTGAACATGTCTCACAACTATGCTCTCATACAATGTGGGCTGCATTGCGGATCCTATAATTTCATCTGTGCCTAGTTTTCATTACAAACATTTGGAAAAATGCAAGATGTTTGTAGAAAGAGCCTGTGTGAAGCCTGAAAGATAAATGTGGTCATCACCACTTTATTTTTGCCTGAAATGCTGTTTTGAAGTCATGACCAGGCAAGCTTATGCTTTAAGGCTTTGCCTCAATAATTTTATCAACTTAAAAATCAGTTACATATCAATGTCAGGTAACACGGTGGTGTTTCGGATTTTAATGTCTGTGATCGACAGATACTTTGGTAGGTTGCAAAAATCCCATTCAAGACTAACAGCCTTTAATATTGAATTATTATAGTCCCGATCTCACAACAGGTATTCACTTCAGCCTAAGTGTGGCTTTTGAGGAAACAAAATCACATTGCATGAATAATTCTGAAGGCTTTAGAGCACTCGTTGCTGTTGAAAAAAAAAATGACTGACCACAATGTCAGCTTTGTCAAAGACCATTCCTTCACACTAAACATGTATGATTAAGACAATTAATGGAGGATATTCAGTTTCATTGATATATCACCAAATCACAAGAAATTTAATCTCAAGGGTGTCACGACCAAGCTTGGCTGTGTTGTTGTTCTGGTTTCTGGTAGGGCTGAGCAAGTTTCCAGGAAGTCTGGGGTGGAGTATGGATTGTGCCTGCCTTATCACCTGTTCCTCGTTTGTCCTCATCAAGACACAGTCTTAAGAAACTGCAGGAGAGGGGGATCGGGGTTCGCGCTCGACATGTGAGGCTGCGTGGTTCTCGAGCTCAGCGGGTATATCTTATTTAATTGTATTAATCAATGTGCAAAGTGGTCATTGATAGTGAAATCGAGTGTCTGAGTGCTTTGAAGAACTTTTGAAGGACTAAAATTGCAGCAAGGACTATTTTCCTCAACTTTGGTTTTAAAATGGCTAGCCGACAGAAACCTGCTACAACTAGCAAAAAAGCTAGCACCGAGGCTGAGGCACAACCTTCCCCGGATTTCGTTGAGAAAATAATGGCAGCAATTGAATCGTTGGGCACTAAAATTGACACTCAAACTACTGCCCTTCGTCAAGAGATAGCCTCAGTTCGCCATGAGTTGCACACGAATGTCAGCTCATTGCAGTCTGCTAACACTCAGACCTCCAAGCGCGTTGACGACCTCGAGCAAGCTACCACAGAGTGGAGCTCTACTGTCATGAGTCTGGAATCTACAGTGGAAAAGCTGCAGGCTGAGGTGTGCCGGCTATCCGAAAAATGTCTGGATTTGGAAGGCCGTAGCCGACGACAGAATATTCGGTTGGTGGGAATAAAGGAAGGCAAAGAAGCAAACAACGCGCGGCTATTCTGTGCGACAGTGTTGAAGAAGCTACTGGGTCTGGATGAAACTCCACGCCTCGACCGTGGCCACCGATCACTAGCGGTTAGGCCGCCTCCCGGAGAAAAGCCAAGACCCTTCATAATCCGTGTGCATCATGGAGACGTCAAGGATCACATCCTCCGCCTTTCAGCTCAGAAGAAACAGCTGTTCTACGAGGAGAAACGTGTGTACATCTTTCCTGATTTCCCCCCAGAGGTATCCAAGAAGCGAGCAGCTTTTGCGGATGCTAGACAGCTTCTTAAGAATGTGAAGGATGTCAGGTTTGGGTTTCGTTACCCGGCCACTTTCCTGATCACGTTTAAACAGGTGGAAGAAACCTTCACCGCTCCTGTACAAGCCATCTCCTACATTAAGGAGAACATTCTGCCGCATGTCGAGGTACCGTAGGTTAGTCTACTACAAGTCTGCATTTAATTGACTGTTCTTTTCCTCTTTCTTAGTTCTTGAATATATTGACCACACATTCATGCAAAAAAATGAAAAATATATTGTGACTTATTTTTTGTGGTTTATGCTTGAGCCCTCAGAGGCCGTCATTTCTTTCCTTGTAGGCTACCTGAAGCCCTAATATTTCTGTCGAACACCACTATAACAGATACATTTTTTCTTTTATGACGTAGCATACTTTTTTTTTTCTCTCTCTGGCTGTGTTCGAAACCGCCTACTTCTCCTACTATTCCTACTAGTCATACTTTTTTAAGTTCCCGGATGTACACTAGATGCATACTAGATTCGCCAAAATGTTGAGTATTCATCATGAGGTTACTTGTCACACTCAAACTACCCAAGATGCAACGTAACGTGACGTCGCCCATCGCCATTTGAACGGTCAAATTCCGTTAACGGGACGAGAGCAGTCAAAACGGCATAACCGGAAGTGCGTTGCTCACTGCGGCTAGCTTTACTAGCGGAGAATTCGTGGGAACAAAATTGTAAATAGCCGGTATTTTGTCAGATTTTCAACACCTTGGGGGTCTAAACGACTACTTTCTCGCCTGAAAATGAGTCAAATGTTGCTAAAGTTATATATTTACAGAGTTTATAGCTTAAGCGAAATCAGCTTTTCAGGCCGGCTGATTTCGGCTCGGGCAGGAGTGAAGTGCACTGTGTGTAAACGCTCTGCATACTGTCTGATCGATGAGTATGCCGTTTTCAAGTATGTAGTATGTAGTAGGCGGTTTCGAACACAGCCTCTCTCTCATTTTTGTTTTCCTTATGGCTGTATTTAGAGCCGCCCCTTAGGCCGCATTTTTCCAGGCACCTTTTTTCATACCATTTGTGTAGGCCAGTCATTTGACGATCTGCCTATGATAAAGCAGTTTATATGCTTCACCTTTTATTGTGGTATATTTAAGAATGGTAGCAGCATTTGCCATTTATGCACTTTCGTTTCTGTTTTGCCCGCTGTGCTTTGGGTCGAGTTTGGTTATGTTAGAGACCCAAGCTAGAGATGTGAGATGTGTGGGCCTTGCTGCCCAAGGGTTTAAGCACTGTGTTTGGGATAGTGCTGGTGGGTGGAGGGTAAATGTTGTTTGTTTCTATATATTCCTTTTAAATATTGTATATTTGCTTTCTTTTCTTTTCTTTTTTGTTTTTTTTCTTCTCTGTGCCCAATTGTGGTTCCACCTTTTTCCATGTCCATTTGCCAGAGCCAAAATCAAAATGCCATTTGTCAGATCAATATGTTCATGTCATATAACCTATAATATTGAATATAGATAATCCACATACACCATCTGGGGGAAGAAGCCAATCTGTTAACTTTACTAATTGGAATGTGAAGGGACTTAATCACCCTATTAAACGCACTAAGGTCCTAGCCCATCTTAAAAGTCTGAAAACTGATATAGCATTTTTAACTGAGACACATGTGCGCAGTTCAGAACATATTTGTCTGAAGAGAGGCTGGGTCGGACAGGTATTTCACTCATGTTTTACGAGCAAAGCCAGGGGGGCTGGAATTTTGATTAACAAATCAGTTTTTTTTGCAGCTTCTGAAACCATCTCAGACCCACAGGGACGTTTTGTTATTGTTGTGGGTAAACTCTACAATCGGCCTGTCATATTGGCTTGTTTTTACGCTCCCAACTGGGATGATTTTAAATTTATGAACAACTTTCTGTCACGCTTACCTTACCTGGATACTCATCAACTTATTTTAGCTGGTGATTGTAATTGTGTAATTAATCCTGTATTAGATAGATCATCAACCCGCTCAATTAATAAGTCTAAGACAGCTGAATATTTGGAGAAATTTCTACAATCTTATGGCATATCTGACCCCTGGAGATTCCTTTATCCTACAAGGAAGGAATATTCTTTTTTTTCTTCTGTTCATCATACCTATTCCCGCATAGATTATTTTTTCATACATAAGTCTTTACTTTCACTGATTCAAAAATGTGATTATTATAGCATTGTAATTTCTGATCACGCCCCTGTAACACTATCTTTGATCATCCCCAACCAAAGGCCTAGTCGATTTAGATGGAGACTTAACCCACTACTTTTGTCAGATGAATCATTAGTTACCTTCATTAATATTCATATAGACATCTTCTTGGAAACCAATGTAAATGAAACAACTTCCCCCTCCTTGCTTTGGGAGGCCCTGAAAGCTTACCTGAGGGGACAAATTATTTCTTATAACGCTTCAGCACAAAAAGTGCGATTGGCCAGACAGACTGAACTCTCAGCGCTTATCTCAGGTGTGGACAAATTATATGCTACTGCCCCAACCCCAGAGCTGTTCAAACAGCGAACAATATATCAGGCTGAATTTGACATGCTCTCAACTGGTCAGGCAGAGCGAGCCCTATTGAGAAATAGGCATAGGTCATATGAACATGGAGAGAAACCTGGTAGAGCCCTTGCCTACAGTCTAAGACAGATATCAACAAACCATGTAATTGATCAAATTGAATCTGAAACAGGGTTTGTGTCAGATCCTTCAGATGTCAATAGAGAGTTCAGTGAATTTTATAGCAAATTATATTCATCTGAAGAGTCCTCTGATCTGAATGTGATGAAGTCATTTTTTGCAGAGTTAGACCTACCTACTGTAGACGTGACCATTAAAGAGTCACTAGATGCCCCTTTTTCTCTTGACGAAATTAACGATGCCATCAGATGCATGCAGAGTGGAAAATGCCCAGGTCCAGATGGCTTTCCTACAGAATTTTATAAAAAGTTTTCAGCAAAGCTTAGCCCCTTGCTAATGGAAGTATTTGATGACAGCTCTTATTCCCAGAACCTTCCTCCAACTTTACGCCAAGCGTCAATATCTTTGCTACTGAAAAAGGGCAAGGATCCTCTTAAATGTTCTTCGTATCGTCCCATAAGCCTCCTCAATGTTGATGTCAAAATTCTATTGAAGGTGTTGGCTCTCCGTCTTGAAACTGTCCTGCCCTCACTTGTGTCTTGCGACCAAACTGGTTTCATCAAAAATAGACAATTGTCTTTCAACATTAGGCGTGTATTTAATATTCTTTACACACCGTCGTCAACTCAGGTGCCTGAGGCACTTTTGTCTCTGGACGCGGCTTTTGCTTTTGATCGTGTGAATTGGGAATATTTGTTTTATATTCTTCAACAGTTTGGTTTTGGGTCCACTTTTATTTCTTGGGTGAAATTGCTGTACACCTCACCTATGGCTTCAGTTAGGACTAATGACACTTACTCCACTTACTTTCCCCTACAGCGTGGGACTAGACAGGGGTGCCCCCTGTCCCCATTACTTTTTGCACTGGTCATGGAACCTCTTGCAGCTACCATTAGACGGCAAACAAATATTAAAGGAATTTCAAGGGCGCACAGGGAACACAAAATCTCCCTGTATGCTGATGATGTCCTTCTTTTTATATCTGACCCTGCAACCTCCATTCCACATATCCTTAACACTTTAAGTGTTTTTGGTAGCTTCTCTGGTTATAAGCTAAATCTTGACAAAAGTGAGCTCCTCCCTATTAACACAGCTGCTAGAAAACTCTCATTTCATTCATTACCTTTTAAAGTCTCCTACGAAGGTTTAAAATACCTGGGTGTGTATGTTGCTAAGTCTCACTCTCAGCTTATTAAGGTCAATTTCAACCCACTTTTGGAGCGTACTCAACAGGATCTCAACCGCTGGTCTACATTGCCTTTATCCTTAGCTGGGCGCATCAGTATAATTAAGATGAACATCCTCCCCAAATTTTTATTTCTCTTTCAATGTATCCCATGTTTTCTCACAAAAGCATTTTTTGCTAAAATTGATAGTGTTGTTTCTTCTTTTATTTGGAATAACAAAAGGCCAAGGATTAGAAAGTTGTTTTCACAACGCCCCAAAATGACTGGCGGGATGGCACTACCAAATTTCCAAATGTACTATTGGGCAGCCAATATCAGAAGTCTTTTGCATTGGTTTTGGGACCCATCCCAAAATAACGCTCCAGGCTGGCTACATATGGAATCTAACTCTTGCAGCCCAGTTTCACTGTCTGCTCTTTTATGTTCATCGATTCCCTTACATTCACCTCGGGCTTGTCAGAACCCAGTTGTGCTTCATTCCTTGAAGATTTGGTCTCAGTTCCGTAAACATTATGGTCTAGTATCCATGTCAGTGCATGCTCCAGTTACGGCCAACCACCTATTCCCAGCTTCACTTTTGGACCATACATTCTGTCAATGGTTTCAAAGTGGGGTATTGAATATTAAAACATTATATAAGGATGGCATATTTATGTCTTTTGATCAAGTTAGGGAAACATTTGATTTGTCATCAAATAATTTTTTCAGATATCTGCAGGTCAGACATTTTGTAAAGAGTCACTTTACTGAACTCCCCTCAATACCACAGACAACATCTTTGGATGCAATCTTAGAGGTACAGCCTGGAGTTAGAGGAGCCATAACAAGGTTGTATGCAAGGATATTTGATTTGGAGACCTGTTCATTGATGATAATAAAGGAAAACTGGGAGAAGGATATGGGTGTTAATATTACAGATGAACAATGGTCTGATATACTTCAAAGAATTCACTCCACGTCTATTTGTGCTAGACATAGCCTAATTCAATTTAAGATTGTGCATAGGCTTCACATGTCTAAGGTTAAGTTATCCAAAATCTATCCAGAGGTAAGTCCTATTTGTGACAAATGCAAACGGGCACCAGCTACTCTCTTCCATACATTTTGGTCCTGCTCCAGTCTAACTTCTTTCTGGGCCTCTATATTTGAAGCATATTCAGAAATTACAGGTGTGAATATTCAATTCAATTCAATTCATTTTTATTTATATAGCGCCAAATACAACAAATGTCATCTCAAGGCACTTAGATAGTAAGTCCAATTCAAGCCAATTGGAATTCAATTAATTAATAATAATCATAATTCATAAAATAATCCAATTCGTTCATATAGAGCCAATTCAAAAACAATTTCCTAGCTAAGAAAACCAACAGATTGCACTGAAAACTTTTTGTTTTTCGGTCCAATCTCCCGGCCTGAGCGTGCCTGGCGACTGTGGAGAGAAACGACTCCCTTTTAACAGGAAGAAACCTCTGGCAGAACCAGACTCAGGAAGGGTGGCCATCCGCCTCGACCAGCTGGGTTGAGAAGACAGAAAGGGGGGGGGGGGGAGGAGGGGGGGGGCAGGGGGCCACCGCGACGGCGGCACTGTAACACCATTCAAAGGATATCTGTTGGAACAGGGAAACACGAGTTAATGACCACAATAATATCACATATACATAAAGAGAGTAAAGTGAGGAAAGGTGTGTCAGATGAGGCCCCCCAGAAGTCTAGGCCTATAGCAGCTTAACTATGGGATGTTTCAGGATCACCTGAGCCATCCCTAACTATAAGCTTTATCAAAAAGGAAAGTTTTAAGCCTGGTCTTAAAAGTGGAAAGGGTGTCTGCTTCCCGGACATTTACTGGCAGCTTATTCCACAATAGAGGGGCCTGATAACTGAAGGCTCTGCCTCCCATTCTACTTTTAGAAACTCTGGGAACCTCAAGTAAACCTGCAGTTTGGGAACGAAGTGCTCTGTTAGGAAAATATCTTACAATGAGATCTTTAAGATATGATGGAGCTCGGTCATTAAGAGCTTTATATGTAAGGAGAAGAATCTTAAATTCTATTCTGAATTTAACAGGGAGCCAATGAAGAGAAGCTAAAACTGGAGAAATATGATCTCTCCTGTTAGTTCTCGTCAAAACTCTGGCTGCAGCATTTTGGATCAACTGGAGGCTTTTCAGAGAATATGTGGGACAGCCCAATAATAAAGAATTACAGTAGTCCAATCTTGAAGTAACAAATGCATGAATTAGTTTTTCTGCATCACTCTGAGACAAGATGTTCCTGATTTTAACAATATTACGAAGGTGAAAGAAGGCAGTCCTAGAAACCTGTTTTATATGCGAGTCAAATGATAAGTTCTGGTCAAAAATAACTCCAAGGTTCCTCACTGTAGAACTAGAAGCCAAGGAAATACCATCTAGAGTAACTATATAGCTAGACAATTTCTCCCTGAAACGCTCAGGTCCAAAGATAACGACTTCAGTTTTGTCTGAATTTAGCAGCAGACAGTTCTGAGTCATCCAGGTCTTTATGTCTTTAAGACATGCTTGTAGTCTGACCAACCTATTGGGTTCATCTGGTTTTATAGATAAGTACAGCTGAGTATCATCAGCATAGCAATGGAAATTTATGCCATGCTGTCTAATAATGTTACCTAATGGAAGCATGTATAAAGTAAAAAGAATCGGTCCAAGCACAGAACCCTGGGGAACTCCATGACTTACTCTGGTGTGTGAGGAAGATTCTTCATTTACAAGAACAAACTGAAATCTATCAGATAAATATGATTTAAACCAGCCTAATGCAGTTCCTTTAATCCCAATAACATGTTCAAGTCTGTGTAATAAGATACTGTGATCGACCGTATCAAATGCAGCACTGAGATCCAACAGGACAAGCACAGACACAAGTCCGCTATCAGAGGCTAAGCGGAGATCATTGGTAACTTTCAGCAGTGCAGTTTCTGTGCTATGATGCACTCTGAATCCTGACTGAAACTCTTCAAACAGATTATTTCTGTGTAAGTGATCACAAAGCTGAGCTGCAACTATTTTTTCAAGAACTTTAGACATAAAAGGGAGATTGGATATAGGTCTATAATGAGCCAACACTTCTGAATCAAGAGTAGGTTTTTTAAGTAAAGGTTTAATTACAGCAACCTTAAAACTCTGAGGTACATATCCTGTCAACAAAGACAGATTGATCAGTGCTGTACGCATTGAAACTATAGTGCTGTCAACAAGAGAGTCAAGTGCTGCTGGAGTAAAGTTTAGGTAGTCGTCCTCTGTCATATCTGCACATGGCAGTGAAGAAAAGGATGATGGAATTAATTCTTTAAATCTGGTTACAGCATCCTCTGATAAACACCTTCTATACGTAAATTTCTTCTCAGAAACTGTATAGTCAAGTAATGTAAACTCAAAGGTTTTCAGAAAATGGTCAGATAAGACAGGGTTATGAGGGAACACTGTTAACTGTTCACTCTCAATGCCATAAGTCAGCACAAGATCAAGGGTGTGATTAAGGCAGTGAGTCGCTCTGTGAACACTCTGAGAAAATCCAATAGAGTCCAATATATAATTAAAGTTCATATTCAGGCTGTCATTTTCAACATCTACATGAATATTAAAGTCACCCACTACAATGACTTTATCTGTACTCAGCACTAACTGGGATAAAAACTCTGAGAATTCAGACAGAAACTCAGAATAAGGGCCAGGTGGACGATACACAACAACAAACACAAGAGGTTTCTGGGATTTCCACTTTGCGTGGGAAAAACTGAGAATCAGATATTCAAAAGAGCTCAAACTAATCTTGGGTCTGGGACTGATGAGTAACCCTGATCTGAAAATAGCTGCCACTCCTCCTCCTCTGCCTGTGGTTCGAGGAACGTGAACATTTAAACAGTCAGAGGGAGTTGCTTCATTAATGCTAACATGATCCTCCTGCTGCAGCCAGGTTTCTGTAAGACAAAATATATCAATATGATGATCACAAATCAACTCATTCACTAACAGAGACTTCGAAAGGAGAGATCTGATATTCAGCAAACCACATTTAATAGTTTGATTTTTTTGTTCAGTTAAAATTTTTGTTTTAATAATTTCTTTTTGCACAAGAGGATTTGCTCCTTTTGTGTTAATTGATTGGGTGGGTAGCAGCAGGTGGGAAGCTGCAGAGAAGTGTGTAAGACTACAACTCTGCATCCTGGTCTGAACCCTGGGTTGTCATGTTTTAGGGTGGCAAATAAATTCATCCATATTTCTAGAAATGAGAGCTGCTCCTTCCAAAGTGGGATGGATGCCGTCTCTCCTCATCAGACCAGGTTTTCTCCAGAAAGATTGCCAATTATCTATGTAGCCCACGTTGTTTGCTGGACACCATCTAGACAACCAGCGATTGTAGGACGACATGCGGCTAAACATGTCATCACTGGTCAGATTTGGCAGGGGTCCAGAGAAAACTACGGAGTCCGACATTGTTTTGGCAAAATTACACACCGATGCAACATTAATTTTAGTGACCTCCGATTGGCGTAACCGGGTGTCATTAACGCCGACGTGAATAACTATTTTACCATATTTACGTTTATCCTTAGCCAGCAGTTTTAAATAGGATTCTATGTCGCCCGCTCTGGCCCCTGGAATGCATTTGACTATGGCCGCTGGTGTCTCTAATGCCACGTTTCTGACTATAGAGCTGCCAATTACCAGGGTTTTGTCCTCAGCGGGTGTGTCGCTGAGTGGGGAAAATCTGTTTGAAGCGTGGACAGGTCGATGGTGAACAACGGGCTTGACTTTAGAGCTATGCCTCTTCCTGACAGTCACCCAGCCACGATGTAATCCTGGCTGCTCAGGTTCTGCTAGGGGGAGGCTAATGGAGCTAGCTACGCTAGGTGGCTCCACACTGGCAAAAGGGGCCTGGCTCGCTATCGGTTGATTTTCAACAGTGCAGAGCCGAGCTTCCAATTCAGATAACCTCGCCTCCAAAACTACAAAAAGACTACATTTGTTACATGTACCATTATCGCTAAAGGAGGCAGAGGAGTAACTAAACATCTGACACACGGAGCAGGTGAAAGCAGGAGAAGGAGGAAGAGAACCGGTAGCCATGCTACGCTAGAGAACCAGACACACCGCTAAAAAGTGAGAATAAAGGTTAAAGATCTGTAGGAGTGTGTTAGAACAGAACGGTAAGCTATAGAGTTTAACTATGCAAAATTGTGTAAGTTATAGATCGAAATAAAGTGATTATCAGTACTCCAAGCGGAGCAAGAAATTCCACAGTGCACAAGCAAGGTAACAGGAAGTGATGCAACACGTCTTACCGCAAAGCGTCACAGCGATCCTTGCCCTTTTATTGGACTTTTTGGTGTACCCGCAGAAATTCTTCCCATACAAAAGCCTGAGTTAAATTGCATTGCCTACTCTTCACTTCTAGCACGACGCCTCATTCTTTTGAATTGGAAAAGTGACAAGCCTCCATCTTTTGGTAGATGGATTTGTGATGTCATGTTTTTCCTGAAGGTTGAAAAAATTAGATATTTATTAAACGGGTCAACAGACAAATTTCAGGTTATATGGCAGTCATTCATTGCGTATGTGGAACAGCTTACAATGCACTCAGAATGTCTTGTATAATGTCTTGTATAATATGGCAGCCCCCCCCCCAATTCTTTTTCTTTCTTAATCTTTCTTTCTTGAGGAACAATGGACAATACATCTGGACTCTTTGGACTCTTCTACTTTTATGGGCTTTCCTTTTGTTGAGGTTTTTGTTTTTTTGTCTGTTTTTTTTTTTCTTGTCTGTTTTGCATTTAATCCTTTATGTTGATTGCCTTGTGTGTACACTTTTTAAAAAAAGTTCAATAAAGATACATTGACAAAAAAAAAAAAGAAACTGCAGGAGCAACCAGCCTTCGCCAGATTGTCTCACTTCACCAACGGTAATTAGGCCGACCCGTGTTCCATAGAGCGTTATTTTGTAGTACTTACCTTGCCCTCTTGTTTTTCTTTAGTGCCGCTTCCTTCATCTATTCTCCTCACTCTGGATTCCCAAGCTAAGGACTTAACATTCATTGTTGGATTTCTGTTTCCCCTACCTGCCTGCTTGCCCTGCCACTGACTCAGAACCACAGCACCACGGCCAGTATCCTCCCCCTCCATTCTGGATTCCCACCTGGACCTTGTAAGAACTGACCGTTACCTTTGTCTGGACAAGTTACCAAATCAGCTCTACACTAACCGTCTCGCTCCTCTCTGAGTTCCATGTTTACCCCGATCCTCCCTTTGGCCTCCAACACCACACACCTGTAGTGTTCTGCGTCTGCTCTTGGGTCCTTTTTTGTGAGTCAGCTTGTCACCTAGCCGTGACAAAAGGACCTTTCAGGATACAGTCCTATTCAAGCTAATTATAATCCAATTCATTGTATTCTGATTAAACCATTCATCCATTTTTCGATATCTACTTTTATACAGTACTGGAGCCTATCCCAGCTGCCATTGGGCTGGAGGCGGGGTATTCCCAGGACAGGTCGCAAGCTCATCATTCACTCACACACACACACACACACACTCACTTCTATGGTCAATTTAGAATTACTTAAGAACCTAACATGCATGTATTTGGTTGTTAGGAAGGAGCTGGAATTCCTGGAGAGAATACATGCTCAGGGAGAACACCAGAGAAGCGCCAGCTGAGATTCAAACCAGGATCCTTCTTGCTGTGAGGCAACAGTGCTAACCACCACACCACCATGCAGCCTCCAATTAATATAAATTAATCAAAATAGAAATTAGTTTACAAAACAAAACAAAAAATTACATGGCTAAGGAAACCAAGATCAAAACTCCACTTAAAGTATTTTTAAAAAGTTTTTTTCTTTAAAGATTTTACTCATCCTCACTTCAATCTCAGATCCCACAAGCCCAACACTGCTAGCATACAGTGGATCTGAAAAAAATAAAACGGGTATGAAGAGAATTTTCATGCAAATAAAGACATTTTGCAAGTTAACCTAAGTCCTCCAGCAACAACATTGCCATGTCCAGCCATGGTTCATATACCCCTCCTGGTGCACAGGGACCGTAACAAATTCTTCCTTGCAGGATCATCTTTGCAAGCTAAATGTTTGTGACAGGTTATGTTATAAGTGTGATGACTTATTTTGCAGTATTGACAGGTGCAGTGTAACCATCTTACCTTTCACACAAAAACTCCACATGATGTGGTACCCTGCTGTATGGGGTGAATTACTGTTGAACAAGCCTACTTTCCAATGGTTGTGCAGTGTTTGTGGATCATTGCTCTACACACGAAACATTCACTATGGTAGAGCACCTTTAATTGACCATGAATTGTCCTGTTAAATGTAGTGGTAAATGATTAACTGCACACGTTATCATTTCTCATGTATAATACACAGTACATCTTTGCTCCCAGATACTGTCTAAAAGTGAACACTGCCCTCTTCTTTCAGTAGATTATCTTCAAAATCATAACCATTGCTGTAATTTACTAGGCAGCCAGTATTGCCTGCAGATATGTCAAGCTCACCTACAATGTGTGTCCAATATCGTCTGCCGCACACTGCGTCACCCACCACTTCATATCTCAATAGTGCTAGCTACAAAGCAAAAAACATTTACAGACATTTTGAGACCCCAGACAAATTAAATTCTAGATCACTAGATATACACCCATACCTACATCCCTCAAACCTTTTGTAGACTGAGAGAGTCAGCCCTAGTTTTCCTTACCAGCACTGAAAGAGAGCCATATACTTCTTAAAATTACACGAGTAATTGTTTAATTTCTTTAACAAGTAAACCAATCTGCAACAGGAGAAATAAACTTATTGAACTCCCTTTCTAGGTCCAGGCCCATCAGGCTTTCAGAGAAAATCCTATATGGGCCAATTCATGAGTGTGCTGTGAAGATTTCAGTGTTTGCCATTTGTAAATAATCATCTAATATGTGCTCTTATCAGCATCCTCACAATACACAGCATTGCAAGATTGTGCGCTCTGGTCAGAAGTCATTAATGCACCCTTTTCCTTCTTTTCCTTCTTTTGGCAAGGTCCCCCTCTTCCGCCTGGAAGAAGTACTCCAACTGGTAAATGTTGACCCTGAATTGTTTTTCCCCTCTCCCAATTTAAGGTGCTCTCAAGGTGGATAATATTGATGGGTCCCAGCATATTGACCTCCATTTTCTCTCTTTTTCTCTGCGTCTGCCAAATTTTTTAGAGGATAAGTTCTCCTACCTTGAACTTGTCCTCTTCACCGCTTTGACTCTCTACTCGGACTTCATCTTGGCTTATTTTAATGTTCAGGGTTACTTATTGTTTAGCAGCTTTATCTGTACTTTTATTTTAAGTATAAAGCATCCTGGGGGAAGGAGTTGGAAGTAAAAGGACAGATGTTTTAGTTTTGCATCTGTGGCTGACAGTGAAATCAATTTTCCAAAATCATTGATTTTCATCACAGTAGCAAAAGGAGTGACTGATAAATACCTTTGTACAGTATTTAACCATTCAACCATTCACAATGACACGGAGAACACAAGCTTTGTTTGATCACAAGCCTCTGAAAAGACATATTTGACCTAAGATTTTGTTCTATAAACTAAATGAATCAGTACAGTTAGAGTTTGGGTTCGTCATCAATCAATATTGTACCTTGCTCACATACTGAGAGCCATGGTTATTTAAGTATTTTAGGTCCACTAATTTTGTAAAAAAAATCAAGAACACAATTGGTGATCTCATCTGCAGTTTGACCTTTTACTGGGAAGGCCCATATGGTGAAACAGTCAACCATGACACAAATGTACTGGTTGTCATAATCTGATACAGTTACCCACAAGGTCCATTCCAACTTGCTCCAGCAGCTCCAGTAACTCTGTCACCTGTGAGAGACAAAACAAATTGTATCGCATTACAGATAAAGTATTCTGCCTTATTCTATATTGGATTGAACTCAAATGAACTGAAATAATCATTACAATATTGTAAGCATGTTTGATAAAAATAATTGCAATGCTGACAATTATCCAATGACCCCTGGTGTTCTCAGTAATCTGTCGAAGTTAATTTCAATCTTGAAAATCACTTTGCTTAAAGAGGGTGTTGTGTTGTGTTGTGTTGTGTTGTGTTGTGTTGTGTTGTGTTGTGTTGTGTTTAGCACTGTCATCTTACAGGAAGAGGGTTCCAGGTTCCAGGTTCAATTCCCAGCTGGGGCCTTTATGTGTGGAGTTTGCATGTTCTCCCTATGTATGTGTGGGTTCCCTTAAGGTACTCAACCTTTCTTCCACCATCCAAAAACATGTATGTTACATTGATTAGTTGCTCTAAATTTTCCCTAGGTGTGAGCATGCATGGTTGTGTGTCTTGTTTGTCTCTGTGTGGCCCTGTGATGGTGACCCTGCCTCTCACCCACTCCCTCATGACAGCTGGAATAGGCTCCAGCCCCCCTGTCATCCTAAATTGGATTCAAGTTCATTAAGTAGGTACAGAAAATGGATGAATGGACTTTGCTTCAAGAAGACATATCATGCAATTTTTCAACAAGTTGACACAAGGGCTTATTGAGGTCTTCTTGAAATGTATAAGAAAGGCTTTGGTCAAGATATCTGCTGGTTTAAGAACAGTGGCTCTTCTCTTGTCCCTCCTGAGACCAGGCTCTTTTGAGGTTGAAAAAATTTGAGGCCGGTGGGAGATGTAAGATGCATGCTCCTAAGTGCAACTGACTACAAAAGATTTCCCAGCAAAGCTGGCTTAATAGTTCTAACAGGTTGGATGCAAATGATTGGGGTTCAGAGGTCAAGGCTTAGCAGAGGTGGCTCGAGATGTTTTCAAATTTTGGGCAGAGGCAAAGTGCAATTGTTCTGTTTTTTTGGTTGGCAGTGCCTTCATAGCACAGATAAAAGTGATTTTTCCATAATATGTCTCCTCTCGCCCACAACCTTCAAACATATTTAACATGCTGTATAAGGAAAGAAGTTTGATCTGTCCGTCTGAGTCCTGGCTGAACGACAACACACCAGACTCGTGTGGACATACCCGGCTTCACAGCCGAGCGGATCGTGACCTGAGTATGAGCGACGGTAAGCGGAAAGGCGGGGGTGTTATCCTGTTTTTTAATCAGAGATGGGTAAAACCCCGCAATGTGACCGTTAAGGAGAGGGTTTGTTGTCCAGACATTGAACTACTGTCACTTTGTTTCTATGCACCGAGAGAGTTCTCATACACAGTCGTCATCGTTGTTTAGATTCCACTGAGGGCGGCATCTACAACGGTGTGTGACATCATCCATGACACCTCTGCGGCAGCTTCCACCGCCAGGCCTTCTGAACCCAGCCACACCTCCACCTCTGCGGCACCTCCACTACCAGGCCTCCTGAGCCCAGCTGCACCTCCACCTCTGCGGCACCTTCCACTACCAGGTCTCCTGAGCCCAGCTGCACCTTCACATCTGTGGCTGCTCCCCCGATTGGGGGATGAATAAAGTATTTTCTATTCTATTCTATTCTATTCTATTCTATTCTATGTATGGATTTGAGGGTCCCCATTGGGAACACGAGAAGGACTGATGGTAACAAACAACCCTGATAGCAACATATCAACCTTTTTAAATTTAAGAGCGTCTTTGATGTAGGCTGCTGCTTTCATCTTAAGGAAAGCACACACTCATACTTAAGCACTTTAGTACATTAGTACTTTTTACTGACCCGTGAGCTCGGTTACATTAAATTAGTCAGAAATGAGTCATGCATGAGCTATCACAAGTCTACAATGATCACTTTACCTGTAATGGCAGAGAGGAAACAAAAGAGCAAAAATCCCATTGCATTTGTGAGAAGGTTCTTCATTTTTTTTGTCAAGCCATACTTGCTGTCAAGCCATATTTTATCCATGACATCTCTTTATTTCTCTCTTAAATGTGTCAAAATCATCTGAAGAGATGTCATGGATAAAATATGGCTTGACAGCAACAGGAGATTTTTAGGACACTTGTTATCAGTAGCAACACACACATTGCTTAAGGGATAAGTGGATATCAATATGACCATTATTCTGGGATTTATAGGTCCATTCTGCTACAGCCATGTGTCCCAGCAGGTAATGAAAATTTTCACCTACAAAAGGTGTTCAACAGCAAAATGCAAAACCCAAGATGCGCTTGTTTCACTTTTTTTCATACCTCCACCTCACAAGTGCCTGCAACAAATCTGAGTGTTGGCGTCACTGTGCATCAACTAAATGTCTGCATTTTATTCAGAAACTAAGCGGCATGTTTAGGGTGTGACATGGGAAGAGGATTTAATGGAAAGACTATTACAGCATCTTTCCCAGTGCTCACTTACGACTAGGGATGCACCGATACCACTTTTTTTCAAACCGATACGATACCGATACATGGATCTGAGTACTTGCCGATACTGAGTACCGATGCCGATACTTCTACCACAAAAAAATTGAATGAATTGGAAGACAGGTTTCGGTCTCACTAGCCCAGTGGTTCCCAAACCTTTTGTGCCCAAGGCACACCAGAGGACAACTAAAAATCTGAAGGTACACCTATTGTGCAAAATAGCCCTTATAACACGTGTTATCATTCATATCATGTAAAATATCTGTAGATGTGCATAACTATTTACTAATGCCAAATACAATGTGACAAGACAACTATTACTCATGAAATATTTATTAACGAAATATTTCAAAAATTAATTTGAAACTTTATCAAATTAGGCTTCATCAGCAACAGTCATTTAAACCAGACGGGTCACAAAATTAAAAATGAGGTAAAGGAAACTCAGCACGCAGAAATTTAGCACAGAGAACTGTCAATGCAAGGAAGCTGCATTGTCCATGGTCCTAAAGTACAATTTATCATTGCAACATTTCAGCAATCAGTGAAACATGTGCTATTGTAAATATTTTGCCTACTTACAAATTAGTGAGATACATGTGCCTGTCGGGGCGCGCAGGTTTCTTTAATCCTCTGTGACACTAAGCAGAGGGCCACTCGCAAGTCCTGTTCAACAGAGCGCCGTGACCTCCTGTTGTTCTTCAAAAACCGCTGGATCAAGCGGAAAAGTGAGAAAGTGAGAAACACTGCAATGTGAGTCATCTGGCATGTGGCACTCCGTCGCACACCGGCCTCCGTTGCATGCAAGGCAGCATGCAAGACAACTTCAATCAAAACATAGATGGCCAGTGACTGCAATAATAATTGCATGTTTGATAATTGTTCAAACACGGAATGCAATCCTATCGTCAGGGACCGAGATCTGTTTGATCCCTGCGACAAGAAGCCAACACGTAATATACTCGGAGTTCTTGTCAAACGGCTATGCCAGCATTCCGACCTCGACAAACGAAGGCAAGAAACAATCATCAAACCGGGGTCTCGCCCAAATAGCGATTATTCTACTTCTAGCCGGAGATATCGAGCTGAATCCGGGCCCTCACCCCTGGTTGTCAACTAACATGGATCCGATTATTAGCCACGTACCACAACATCAACAGCTAGCCCCACCTAGCAATGGGGCTATCAATGGACTAACAAACTTAGCCTCCCAGCTAATTCATCCAGGGCAAGCACTAACAGCAATATCGCAGCTCTCGCAGCCAGAGGCGAAGGTATTGGTGGACTTACTTCATCTGCCACCCCCGGTGTTTCAGTTCTGCAAGACCCTGGCCGCCAGCGGGGCCGTGCCAACGGCTCCTTGCAGTCCAGCAGCGCGCGGTTCGGGGTCGCACAAAGCTACGGTCTCTCCAGTCAGATGGCCTGCACCAGACGACGATCCATCCCGGAGACGCAGCAAGACCCTGGCCGCCAGCGGGGCCGTGCCAACGGCTCCTTGCAGTCCAGCAGCACGCGGTTCGGGGTCGCACAAACCTACTGTCTCTCCAGTTGGATGGCCTGCACCGGACAACGATCCATCCCGGAGACGCAGCAAGACCCTGGCCGCCAGCAGGGCCGTGCCAACGGCTCCTTGCAGTCCAGCAGCTCGCGGTTCGGGGTCGCACAACACCGCGGTATTTCCAGAGGGTTGGCAGGTATCGGACGACGCTTCCTACCGGAGTCGCAGCGAGATCCCGGCCGTCAGCGGGGCCGTGCCAACGGACGAGGAAATTAACATTAAGAATTACAGTATAGTTAGAAGGGACCGAAACAGAAAAGGGGGCGGGGTTTGTGTATATGTGCGCTCTGATGTAGCATTTAACTGTAAAGATGACATTGTTACTGATTTAGAGATTGTTTGGATGGACAAATGTTTACCAAAAACCAATCCCATTTTATTCGGTGCTTGCTACAGACCGCCAGGCCATGTTACTTTCTATGACAAGCTAGAACAGGTTCTCTTGAGTCTATCAGAAAAAGAGAGCTCTGAGCTGATTTTAATGGGGGATCTGAACACAAACGTGTCAAGCTCTGCTCAGCCTACCTGCAAAAAGCTTGAGGATCTGTGTCATTGTTTTGGTTTTGAACAGCTGGTAAAACAGGCCACGAGGATAGGCAAGACTTCTGAGAGTATTATTGATCTGATTTTAGTTTCAGACAAAACTAAAATATCTCAAAGTGGCACTATTACCTTTGGCATAAGCGATCACAATATGATTTTTTGCACAAGAAAAATAGGTAAAAAAATCTTTCACTCTCACAAGCCTGTACTAGCAAGATCGTTCAAACATTATTCCCAGGAAACCTTCACGATGCTGGTTGATGAGGTGGACTGGTCCTCTGTTTTAAATTGTACAAGTGTTAACATAGCCTGGGCACAGTTCAAAGACATATTTTTAAAAATCATCAACAAGGTGGCCCCTCTTAGACAGACCAGAGTGAAACAGTGCTCCAGCGCATGGTTTGACAAAGATATACATGTCGCTATCAAAACCAGGGAAAAGGCACTTAAAACGTTCCATAGAACTAAGAACCATGATGATTTTATTTTATATAAACAGACTAGAAATAAGGCACAGGAACTTATCAGAGGTGCAAAGGCAACTCACTATAAGAATGATAAATCAAATAATAAAGACAATCCGAGGAAGCTGTGGAAGACCCTAAAGGAACTGGGGGCCGCTAAGACAAATACCAAGACACCAAGAAGCACAGGTCTAAAAATTAATGGAGTCTTGAATTTCAAAAGAAAAGAGGTTGCGAACCATTTTAACACCTACTTTACTTCAGTAGCAGATCAGCTGGTCTCAAATCTGAAACCTTTGACTGGGTTATTCAACATTGACAGGGTGAAATCATTCTACACCAAACTTGGAGCCCTACCCAACTCATTTGCCCTACAGAAGATTGAGGTAGGGGAGATAGAGAAAAAGCTCTTACAGCTAGACTGCGCTAAGGGCCCTGGGTTAGATGGGTTATCCCCTCGGTTCTCACGAGATGCTGCTGCAAATATAGCTCCTTTAATCTCACATATTTTTAACATGTCGGTTGAATCTGGTATTTTTCCCACTGACCTCAAGAGGGCCAAGGTAGTCCCACTTTTTAAAAAGGGAAACAGCCACGACCCTGGTAACTACAGACCAGTCTCTATTTTGTGCACAATCTCTAAAATTTTTGAAAAGGTGGTCAATGAGCAATTGAATGAATACATGAATAAAAACAATTTCATGTATAAATTCCAATCCGGATTCAGGAAGTCTCATTCCACCGAGTCATGCCTTCTCTATCTTTCTGACATCATACGCAGGGATATAGATAATGGAAATCTCTGCGGAATGGTGTTACTTGACCTCCAAAAGGCATTTGATACGGTGAATCACAACAGATTAATTGATAAACTTGAGGCCCTGGGAGCAGACAGCCCCACATGTAGGTGGTTTAGGTCATACTTGTCAGGGAGCGAACAACTGGTGGCCCTAGAGGGAGAGCTGTCTGACCCTAGAATAGTGACATGCGGCGTTCCACAAGGAAGCATTCTTGGTCCGTCTTTATTTTTGACATACATTAATGTTGAGTTGTAAATGCATGTGATGTAGTTATCCCATAATATACTCTGTTTGTTGTATTGATCAAGAGTGTAAGCAGAGTTGTGCCTTGTTCATTTGTGTTGAGGTCGTAAATTCTTTGTTAGGAATGCGGCCTGAAACTGGATCCCCTTGTCCTGTCTTTTGAGATGTGTTGTAATAGGATACCCTTTTCTTTGTTTGGTCTTTTGGACACACCCATTTTCCTAATAAAGATGAGGATGCGTGCAGAGATTGCTTCAGAGCGGCTGTGGAGATTGTACCTGAAGGGTCTCTGTATCACTCTCCTCATGAGATAAAAAGTCCTATAACGTCTCTCTCGCGTCTTTATAAATTTGTAGGTATTTGAACCTGACAATTAATGACATGACTCCTGTGCATGTGACTTATTTCTGTACGCTAATGACTCAGCACTGTTAATGTCCGATAAACAGCAATCCATCCTAGAGAGCAGCCTGAGCACAGAGCTAGCTTCTGTAAACTGCTGGCTGATTGACAACATGCTGTCCCTACATCTGGGTAAGACAGAGGCCATCTTATTCGGCTCAAAGTACAGACTGAACAGATGCTCTGAATTTAGAGTCACGCTGAATAAAATTGTAGTCAGTGCAAAAACATCAGTAAAATACCTGGGATGCATCCTTGAAAGCAACCTGGATGGCAGGAATATGGCCAATAAAGTTCTGAGTAAAGTCACCGGGGTCACAAAGTTCTTAGCCAGAAATGCGAAATTCTTAGATAGGGCAACAATGATCATTTTAGCTAACTCCTTAATTTTAAATCATTTTGAATTTGCAAGTACTTCCTGGTTCGAAGGCC
This sequence comes from Odontesthes bonariensis, assembly GCF_027942865.1. Lineage (NCBI taxonomy): Eukaryota > Metazoa > Chordata > Actinopteri > Atheriniformes > Atherinopsidae > Odontesthes > Odontesthes bonariensis. Next base: position 5,422,816 of record NC_134512.1, on the reverse strand, counting down.
TAACAAGCAGACTTAAAGGGAGGCTGCAAACAGCACAGAATAAATTAGTGAGAGTGGTTTTAAACGTGGGCCATAGGTCTCATATAGGTAGGTCACATTTTGCAGAGCTGAACTGGCTCCCTGTTGAGTCTCGTATTATTATGTCAAGGATGAATATGATCCATAAAATTCTATTTGGTAGCGCCCAAATGTTTTTATCATGTCTTATCACTAAGGTAAAGGACAAACCCAATATTTGCACTCGTGGCAGCATATCAGATCTGCGTCCATATTCTTTTAAAACATCTGTAGGGAAAGGAACCTTTGCCTATATAGGGGCAATGCAGTGGAACAAGTTAGATAGGGAAATTAAAGTCACATCGTGTCTGAATACTTTTAAAAAGATAATCAAGGCCTGGTTACTAGAGAGGGTAGCTGAATAGAGCAGGGGGTCAGCTACTGTCGTTTATTTTTATTTAAGAAAAATGTGGTTTGCATTCTATGTTATTTATTACTGTTTGTCATACACTCTGTGAGTGTCTTGTCGTAGCTTGTCTTGTCTTAATGTTTTTTGTGAGGACCACAATGGAAATAGGTCCTGCAATTTATTGTGTTCCTATCCTCAATTGTGTGATGATGTCTTTTAATGTGTTTAAGGTGTGCTTGTCATACACTCTGTGAGTGTCTTGTTGTGGCTTGTCTTGTTTTAATGTTTTGTGTGAGGACCACAATGGAAATAAGTCCTGGACTTTATTGTGTTTTTATCCTCAATTGTGTTTTGAGTCTTTGAATGTGTGTAAGACTTTTCTGATACAATTAAATAAATCAAATCAAATAAAAAAAAAACAGAGTTAAGAACGCCAACTCACACAGGTAGGTAGCGGGTAAAGGAAGACGTTGCTCAATCGCGTGGTGGGAGATGCTTAGGTAGTCCGATGCAGAATAATTAGCTAACTAGCAGTTCAGTTAGCATTAGCTAACTTCTCCCGACAGGAAGCACTCGGGCTGAGGATTGCTGACACCCCCGGTCCAACTGAAGTTATAAGACGGGTAACTTTCATGATACTGTCGAAAGTTTTTTTTCCTATTTTCTATCGGTGGTGGGTTGTCAGCAGTCTCTGCACTGGTGGTTGGTGGTTTGCTTTGCACCAAAAAGCGCTCCATTTTCCCTCTTTCTCTGTTTTAATGTTGTCCTTCAGCCTTTGATGTGTCACGGTCTCATAATTCCCACCTGCGCAACTGCGTTAACAGCGAAATATGGGTTCTCTGAGGATTTTTTTTTTTTTAATTCTTTTTAGGAATAGAGTTTTCATCTGTATTATGAAACGAGTACATACAAAGTACTGATATAGTAAATAAAAAATATATATTTTTGTGTAGTTGTATATTGCACACCAGGACTTGGACACCCTCTGATCGCGGTCTTCATGGTATCGGTTAACTTTAACGAGTACGAGTACGAGTATGTTAGAATAGTATCGGCCCAATACCCGATACCAGTATCGGTATCGGTGCATCCCTACTTATGACCATAGAAATCTGCTGAGTTTGAAGGAAGACTGTGGAGGGGGCGTGGCGCATCAGCTGCAGGAGAGAGGTGTGGAAAGAGCTCAGGGAAGCAGCATCAGGTGAGAACCAGGCGCGAAACTACCAGGGTGGCATGGGGTGGCAGCCGCCACCCCTGAAAAGGGGTCTGCCACCCCAGTAAAAAAATACCAACTGATGATTTATTGGATAATTATTATTAATATCGTTTTAAGATCAAATCAAATGGAAAACAATCCGAAATCGGTGTCAAACTGCAGAATGTTAATTTTGAAAAAGAAACACGTTGGTCCACCCCCCTCCCCCCATCACGAATGGTTGCATCCATATCGCAGAATCTCTTTGCCTTGACATGGAGTCAGTGCGGACACAAGCTGTCAGATGGAGCATGTTCACAGGTGGGTAACATGCATCAAATTGTAATATGGTTTCGAAACGTTTATAATTCCTCATAGATGGAAGGCGCTGTACAAAATAAAAGTATTGTAACGACCCAGAATTAAGGTAAAAGTACACGGACTGGCTTGTTTCCTCCTCTCCCTGTCAATCACTGGACCGCAGGTCATGTCACTCAGGTGTGGGCTGGTGATTGGGGGAGAGGAGTGGGCGTGGGCCAGTCTGTGTGCAGGTCTGGTGCTCTCCTGGGGTTGGTTGCGGAGCAGGACTGAGAGTCACCCGTGTTCTTTGATTGTACTGCTAGTGTAAAACTTAATAAAGAGCAGTTCGGCAACCGCCGGTCTCAGAGCCTCCGTGAAGTCACTACAGTATTATTATTATTATTATTTTCAAGCCAGTTCGGGTCTCATTCATGAAACGGATTTGCACAAAAAGATCTCCAGATAACCGGTAGCTACGTTTTACCTCATGTCACGGTTAGCCACAAGATAGCTTTTCAAGCCAGTTCGGTAACTAGATAGCTGGCGCTACCTAACTGAAAAACGTTGATAACTAGCTAGCTACTGGCTTGCCTTTGACATTTTGAACTGAAACCAATTGAAGTTGTGGCATTTCATATCATTGTTGTTCTATGAACCGTTCTTAAAAAGTCTGCTAGTTGGCGTTGGCTAGTATGCTAGTGGTGGCTAAGGCTAGCAGAATTTCTGTGTTTTTTGGAACCATACAGAGGAGTTTTTCAGCTCTTAAACTCATCAAAAATCACCTGCGTTCAACTTTGTCAGAGAACAGACTCACAGGTTTAGCAATTCTCAGTATTGAGTTTAAACGTGCAAAAAATTTAGATTTGGATGAGTTCGTTAAGAGATTTGCTGCACAGCACAGCAATACTCTCTCTATGTATATGTGACATTATTGTGGTCATTAACTCGTGTTTCCCTGTTCCAACAGATATCCTTTGAATGGTGTTACAGTGCCGCCGCCGTTATTGTTAATGGGGGGAAAACATTTCTGCTGCTACAATAATCCCAAGGAAACACTGTTTTAATGTACTAAAAAGTGGAATGCTCATGTATGTAGACCAAATATTGAATTTATCACACTTGGGTGTTGAAAAAACTGTTGTATATGGGCTCATATAAAGTACAAAGTAAGATGGGCTTCCTAAAAAAATTGCCACCCTACAATATATGCCTGCCACCCCTATGCCACCCCATGTATAAATCTCTAGAATCGCCACTGCCAGCAACCAATTGTCTAATCACTCTTCCCTTTTAAAAACAGTAGCAAGCTGGACCTGGAAAGGAGAGGAAGGAGACACCAGAAGCACATGTGGAGTCGGAAGCACAGAACCTGGGAAGAAGGCTGGGAAGACTCCACATGCCAAAAAGAATTGTGTAAAATAAAACATTTAACCAAGAAAGGCTCGCCGTTTCCATTCGCTGAAAATGAACCCGCAGTGGCTCAAAACTGCCACAAAGACGACAATGGATGCAAGCCTTGATGTTAAACTTTTTTATCCACTTGCCTTTCAATAAAAGATGGATGTACTCACTGTGACATCATCTGGGGTTCGTTTCACAAAGCAGGTTCAACAAACTCTGAGTCTAATCCTGAACTCTGAGTTGATCTACTCTGAGATAGAAAACTCTGAGTTTTCGGTTCCAGAAACACTGATTTGAGTGAGTTTAGTCAACTCTGAGTAGTTTCACCTTGAGTTTAGGGCATGCACCACAACTATAAAAAGCCAGCATCAATGAAGCCCCCATTCGGCGAGTCACCATGGCAACGGGAACAAGGAGGGCTACGTTTTTCACCAACCTCGAATTGGAAATCTTAATGCGCTCATACTGCGAGTTTCAAAACGTTTTTAGAAAGACGTGCAACACCTGCAGCTGAAAAAGAGAGGGAGACGGCGTGGGAGAACATTGCTGCTCGGGTCATTGCGTAAGTTTAAATGTAGTCTGTGACGAAGCCCCCGTCACTACACACAGGTGATACATTGTAAAGCACCCTCAGTCTTTCATACATGGATCATATTTACATTGTTCCCCACTGGTTTGGTGGTGAGTTCACGCACCACATTGAACTAATGCTCAAACATCATATCTCCAACAGAAGCACAAAAAAACCCCACACTACTCATCATATTTGTTTTCTCCAGTTTTCTTTATTTTATGATAGTTACCTGTACTGCTGCTGCCATCCTCCTGCTCCTCTGTGCCTGCCTGTGAGAGTAAACAGAGTAGCAGAAGCAGCAGCCTTTTATAGTATGGTCGGCTGCGGACTATACCATCTCCCCTCTAAGTGGAGGGGGAGAGTTCAGGGTCTGTTCATATTTTCTGTTGTAATTGCTCAAATGGAGCGTGATTTATTATGGTGATGGTTTGTATATGTTATGTAATGTTAATGGGGTTATTGCAGAGCCTGTGTGTGAAATGTGGTGGCCAGAAGTATTGTATTCTCTATTAATTGGGTTGATTGGTCTTGGGGCGGGGCTTGGGGCTATATAAGGCTCAGGCTGACCAGACACTCGGAATTGAGAGTGGGAGGGCTGAAGGAAGGGCTTGCTTTGTGTCCACATAACTGGCTTCTTTATTATATTTGTCTCCCTTTGAATAAACCGCACAGCTGAAGCACTACCTGCGACTCCAGACATTTTGTGTTTGCATCCAGTTTCCCACGTTTTTGTGACAGTCCTTTGCAATCACAATAATTTTACAGGGGAAAACTGCTCGAATGGTAGCCTATTCATTTATTTAATTTAGGTGCAATTCCGCGGGGGAGAAGCGCACTTGGCTGCAATTTAAGATGAAATATAAAAACATTATTCAATTATTCAATTATGACCAAAAATTGCTTTTTCTCAACTGAGGAAGATATCCAAACTCAGGAAAATGTTGTCACAAAATCATTTGCAGCTGATCATTCATGCATTTGTGTCTTTGCGTTTAGACTATTGTAATAGTTTGTTTTCATGTCTAAACAAGAAGGAGCTGTCTTGCCTGCAGTTAGTGCAACACTCTGCAGCGAGAATTCTGACCCAGTCTAATTGGAGGACTCACTTAACCACTATTCTTAAAGCTCTTCATTGGCTGCCAGTTTCCTCTAGGATAAATTTTAAAATTTTGGTTTTAACTTTCAGAGCATTGCATGGTCAGGCTCCACCCTACATCAGAGATCTGATCCAGTCTTACACCTCAGCTCGGGATCTGAGGTCTGTGGATCAGAATCTTCTGATGGTGCCACGCACTCGTTTCCGGACCAGAGGAGACCGATCCTTCCAGGCTGTTGCTCCCAGGATTCAGAATGATCTTCCGCTCCCTCTGCGTTCGATGGAGTCTGTTGACGCCTTCAAAAGGCAACTTAAGACCTATTTATTTGTTCAGGTTTTTGCTTAATTGTCTTGGGGCTGCTATGATTGTCACTGAGTTGCCTTGGCCTTTTAAACTTATACTTGTATGTACTTCCTAACTGTGTATTGTTTCTGTTGTAACTGTAAAGCGCTTTGTGACCCTGGTCTGCGAAGGGCGCTGTACAAAAAAAGCTTACTTACTTACTACTCAGAGTTGACTAAACTCACTCAAATCAGCGTTTCTGGAACCGAAAACTCAGAGTTTTCTATCTCAGAGTAGATCAACTCAGAGTTCAGGATTAGACTTAGAGTTTGTTGAACCTGCTTAGTGAAACGGATCCCAGTTAACTTAATGATTTACATTAAGTTAACTGCATGTTTTTGGACGTGGGAGAAAGCCAGAGTACCTGGAGAGAGCCCAGACATACACAGGGAGAGCATGCAAACTGAAAATATTTTATTGGATCATGTATTAGAATAAATTGGATTTTAATTGGCCTTGGGATGACTGTCAACTTGTCGAGCGGTCCGGAGGCAAAAAACCAAGGAATACTCCTTTAAGTGGAAATGAAGGTGTGTTTAATGAAACGCGTGCAAAATCCAAACTCTTTACAATAGCAATTCTCATCAGTCTCAATCCAAATCTCAAACACTCTACCCCCAACAAACATTTTGTCTCCCTTTTAAAACCCTACCCTTAGTCACATGACTAATTAGACCAAACCATTAACAGGTAGGTTCAAATATTTACATAATTACCAATAAATCATAAATATGTACATACATCCATAATTTCAATATATACACAATATAATCACCCATTTACAAACCCCTAAACCATTACTTAACACCCTAAACATATATACATGAATAAACATATTTACACACTCCCCTACTCCCCCCTCCTACTTGCTACTGTCCTCCGGAACCATATTTAAGGGGTCATATCCCCGGGGACCTCTTTTGATGTAACACTCCAGGAGGACAGAGCAGCCGGTTGAGGTAAGTTTCACCTTTGTTTTTCCCAATCATATCCCACTCATATAATGAGTCTGTCTGTGTGGTTCTGTGTGTGCAGGTCATAAACAAGCGGACGACGATACAGACCAGCAAGCGTCCTGTGCACAGCGTCTCTGCCCCGCCCGAAACACACCTGAATCCACTGTATCAATAAATGTCTTTTTCCTGTCTGTCATAGTTCCTTTTAATCCGAGGTAACGGCGAGCGCGTCGTTACATTCCTCCTCCCCTCTCCAAAGAGTCCCATACTCAATCCTCATGGACTCTTGAAAGACAGTCCGCTACCAGGTTGGCCTTCCATGCCCGGTATTGCACTGTAAAGTTGTAGGGCTGCAGGGAGAGGTACCACCCTGTGAGGTGCGTATTTGTGTCGTTCATCCGATTCAGCCATTGCAAGGCCCGATGATCAGTTTCCGGGCAGAACTGGCGCCCCAGCAAGTAGTAGCGGAGCGAGTCGATAGCCCACTTCATGGCCAGACACTCCTTTTCCACCGTGGAGTACCTCGTCTCCCGATCCAGGAGCTTGCGGCTGAGAAAGAGCAGTGGCCGTCTCTCTCCTTCTGTCTCCTGCAGTAACACTGCTCCAAGGCCAACCCCAGAGGCATCCGTCTGCAGGATAAATGGCTCCGTAAAGTCTGGGCTGTGCAGCATGGAGTCCTTTGTGATGGCCCTCTTCAGGTCCGTGAATGCTCTGTCACAATCCTCAGTCCATCTGACCTTATTCGATGCGGCAGCCTTAGTGAGGTCTGTGAGGAAAAGTGTGGGATAAACTTGCTGTACCATCCCACCAGACCCAAAAAGGCCCTTACTTTCTTCTTGGTGGCAGGTACAGGATACGCCTGGATAGCTTCCACTTTGCTCACCTGTGGTTTCACCATCCCCTGACCGACAATATGGCCCAGGTACTGGACCTGCTGTTGTGCGAACGCACATTTGCCAGGGTTTATTGTCAGGCCAGCATCTTTGATTAGACGTAGAACTTGATGGAGGTGGCTCAAATGTTCCTCCCAGGTCTCACTGAATATCACCACGTCATCCAGGTACGGCGCTGCAAATGCTGGCACGTCCCTCAGCACTTGGTCCATCAGACGCTGGAATGTTGCAGGTGCTCCCTGGAGACCAAATGGCATCACACAGAACTGAAACAGTCCATGTGGCGTCTTGAATGCCGTCAGTTCTTTTGTCTCAGGTGCCAGCGCCAGCTGCCAGTACCCTTTGCTTAGGTCCAAAGTGGTGATCACAGTGGACTTCCCCACTCTCTCCAACAGTTCGTCAATGCGAGGCATCGGGTATGACTCAAACTTGGAGACTGCATTCAGGTACCTGAAATCAATGTAGAATCGGAGCGAACCATCCTTCTTTGGGACCAGGACAACGGGGCTGCACCATTCACTTGTAGACACCTCGATGATGCCTAGCTGTAACATCAGGTCGATCTCCTTCTTCAGTTTCGGGACCAACCGCTCAGGAATCCGGTAGCTCTTCCGGCGTGGCGTTGCTTCCTCCCTCAGGTGGACCTTATGCCAGGGTCGTGAAGCCGGGTTCCTCTTTGAAGAGTTGTGGATCCAGCAGGGCTCGTATCTCCCTCTGCTGGTCAGGCTGGAGATGGGAAACATCCATCTGATTGGAGTCTTGGTTGTTGGTGGGAAAAGATTCCTCTCTCTCCCCCTCTTCATCAAGAGCACGGATGAGGAGGTGCTGCTTTACAGGCTGCTGGAACTCCTTCAGCAGGTTCACGTGAAAGTTCTGGTGTTTCTTCACCTTATCAGGCATGAACAGTTCATGGGTAACCCTACCCAGGCGCCTTGTGATCTGGTAGGGTCCCTGCCATCTTGCCAACAGCTTACTGTCACTTGTTGGGAGTAACAACAACACCTCCTGACCTGGATCAAAAGAACTGTCTCTGGCCTTCCTGTCGTACCAGGTCTTCTGGTTGGCTTGCGCTGCTTTCATGTGCTCCTGTGCAAGAGCAGTCATTTGTTCAAGTCTGTCTCTCATTTTGACCACGTAGGACACCACATTCTCCCCCTCTGCAACTGGATCCTCCCAGTGCTCTTTCAGGAGGTCCAACGGCCCCCTCACCTGGCGACCGTAGAGCAGCTCAAAGGGTGAAAATCCTGTTGACGCCTGTGGCACCTCACGGTACGCAAACAGCAGGTACGGCAGCCATTGGTCCCAATCGGAGCCTGTGTGAGACACAAACTTACGCAGCATGTTCTTGAGAGTTTGGTTGAATCTCTCAACCAGACCGTCCGTCTGGGGATGGTATGGAGTGTTCTTAATTCCCCTAACCCCTAACAACTGATAAACCTGCTGTAGTAGTTTGGATAGGAAGTTTGTGCCACAGTCTGTGAGGACCTCCCTAGGTATGCCTACCCTCGAAAACAGCTGGAACAAACAGTTTGCAACCTGTCTGGCTTTAACTGATCTGAGGGGAAAAGCTTCTGGATATCGGGTGGCATAGTCACAGATTACCAAGATGTACCAGTTGCCCGTGGAACTTCTCTCCAGTGGCCCCACAACATCCATGCCTATCCTGTCAAATGGTGTGCCAACAATGGGTAACGGCTGAAGCTGGGCACGTGCCACTCCCCTATGTGTTGTTAGCTGACAGGTTTCACAGGCCTCACAGAAGGATTTCACCTGGGTGTACATGCCTGGCCAAACAAACCTACTGGCAATCCTGTTCAAGGATTTCTGGAATTCTAGATGGCCTGCCCATGGGATAGAGTGACCTAGCTCCATAACCTTGTGCCTCAAGTCAAATGGTAAAGCTAAGGCCTCTACCTTACCCTGCCTCTGGTAAAGAATGCCCTTCTTGATCACATAGCTCGCCTCAGCTATGCAGTCCCTCTTGCCCGTTTCACCCCCTCAACCTCTGAGACCTTCTGAAACCAGGGTTTGAGTGTTTGATCAGCATCCTGTAGTGCTGCTATGTCTGATGGAATGTGAAGGTCTGGTGGCTTGGTGGGTTTCACTGTTTCCTCACACTGTCCCCTTGCTGTTGCCAAAACCTTGTCTCTTCGTCTCTGAGCTCTGGTCTTCGGCTGCTTAGCTCTGCCTGCTTCCAGTTCAGTGTCATAAAAAGGTAACTCCTGAAGAGTGTTCCTTTCCTTCTGTGCCCTAGTGGTGACCATGCTCTGTGAACTAGCTGCTGGCTGGTTGTTACCTCTTGACTGCTGTATCAGGTCTAGGAACGTGGGAACATCAGTCCCCAAGATCACTTTATATGGCAACCTAGGCACTAACGCTACTGGCAGGAGATAAGTTTGACCACCTACAGTAAGATACACCTCAGCTGTGGGATACACTTTCTCATCCCCATAAACACAGCCTATCTTAGAGGTGAACTCAGTCCACAGCTCCCTAGGGACGATGCTGGATAGCACAACAGACTGGACACTACCAGAGTCTAAGAGGGCCTCTTCACGCTGACCATTCACCAAGACTGGCACTGTGTGCATCTCATTCTGGACTGGGGCTGGGCAGGTGGGTCTGGGGACTGTACACAAGAGTGAGGGTTTACTCTGTCTGGTGGCAGGGCATGTGTACTGAGTGTGACCTATTTTGTTACACAGATAACAGCGGGTATCCTGTCTGGAGCCAGAAAATGACTGTTTACTTGGTCTACTGGGAGGGTACTGCCTGGAACTAGGCTGAGGCCTAAACTGAGCTTGACCACTCCTTTCACCTCCATTGGACTTACTTTGCCTGGTGAAATGTTCATCACGGCCAAAGGTGCCTCGTATGCTCCCAGTTCTGGCTGACATGAACACCTGTGTAAGCTGGGCAGCTTCCTCAGCTGTGTTCGGGTCCCGTTCGCGAATCCAGACCTCCAGGTCGGGGCTCACCATCCTTAGGAACTGCTCCAACATCAGTACCTCACAAATGTCCTTCACCGTGGACGTTTCTGGTCTGACCCATCTGCTGAAAAGGTCCTTCAGCCGCACATACAATTCTCGAGGAGTTTCCCCCTGATGAATGTCCAGTGACCTGAACCGTCTTCTGTAGGTGTCCGCCGTGATCTCATATTTTGCCAAGATACACTCCTTAATTTTATCATAGTCCTCTGTATCCAAAAAGTCCATGAGAACATAGGCACTACGTGCCTTACCTGTGAGCAGTGGGACCAGCTGGATGGCCCACTCTTCCTTTGGCCAACGGCAGACGGTGGCCATTCTCTCGAACGTGGTGAGGTAATGCTCGATGTCATCCTCAGGAGTGAGGGGTATCAGCTTCGGGTCCCTGCGGCTGTGCAGCGACCTCTGTGGTGGTGGTGGTTCAGCCTGCCGGCTGGCTTGACTAGCCCTGGGTCCCGGATTTTCTCCATCGCTGCCTTCATCATCCTCATGCTCATCTGTCAGGTCTCTCACGTGCTTGGATTTGAATGAACTGGTGCTACAGGCTTCTCCATCTCTGCTCCTGACGTGTCGTCTCTTTGTCCATCCTTTCATCTCTGGATGCCTGTGAGACGACCAGAGACTTCACCAGACTGGTCAGCTCCTCCAGCTTATCCTAGTTGCTGGTTGCTGTGGCTCCTCGCTGGTCATCTGCTGCACCTGGCACACCATCGTCAAGCTCCTCATGGTGCTCCGTCTTCTTACCACCTCTCGTCATGATTTGTCCTGCCTTATCAGACTCTGTCTTCTGACAGGCCTCCAGGGTCAGAATCCCACTTCTGACACCACTTGTCAACTTGTCGAGCGGTCCGGAGGCAAAAAAACAAGGAATACTCCTTTAAGTGGCAATGAAGGTGTGTTTAATGAAACGCGTGCAAAATCCAAACTCTTTACAACAGCAATTCTCATCAGTCTCAATCCAAATCTCCAACACTCTACCCCCAAAAAACATTTTTGCCTCCCTTTTAAAACCCTACCCTTAGTCACATGACTAATTAGACCAAACCATTAACAGGTAGGTTCAAATATTTACATAATTACCAATAAATCATAAATATGTACATACATCCATAATTTCAATATATACACAATATAATCACCCATTTACAAACCCCTAAACCATTACTTAACACCCTAAACATACATGAATAAACATATTTACACACTCCCCTACAACCCCCTCCTACTTGCTACTGTCCTCCGGAACCATATTTAAGGGGTCATATCCCCGGGGACCTCTTTTGATGTAACACCCCAGGAGGACAGAGCAGCCGGTTGAGGTAAGTTTCACCTTTGTTTTTCCCAATCATATCCCACTCATGTAATGAGTCTGTCTGTGTGGTTCTGTGTGTGCAGGTCATAAACAAGCGGACGACGACACAGACCAGCAAGCGTCCTGTGCACAGCGTCTCTGCCCCGCCCGAAACACACCTGAATCCACTGTATCAATAAATGTCTTTTTCCTGTCTGTCATAGTTCCTTTTAATCCGAGGTAACGGCCAGCGCGTCGTTACAATGACATTTGTTGTGATTTGGCAGGATATAAATAAAACTGAATTAAATCTGTTATCTCTTTGAAAATAAGACAGTGTTAATTATTTCACAGGTGAAATTTTTTTATATAAATTTCATATATTCATATATTATGTCTGTAAATCATAGGATCATTTGTGCACACAAACTAAGAGAGTCTACTGAAAATCCTTTTTCATAATGTATACTTTGATAATGACAGGATCCTCCAGTGCCAAAGAAATTGTAACGAATTTTGATTGAAATTTGTAAAATAACAATATTATGTTTCTTCAGTTGGAGTGAGAGGTGTTGTGTTGCACTTCAAAGAGAAAAAGGCAAAAAAAAGATCATGACTTCCTTCTTCAGTTCAAACAGTTAATTTGATATTCTTATTTAGTTTAAACCATATCTCTGTTAGGGAAGATGTCATGCACGATCAGAGGAGGTTAAAAGAAAATGGATAGTGATGTACTGCAAATGTGCTGCCTTCAATATAGATAGCAATTAACTATTCATCTAACCAGAGCTTTGTGTCATAAAACTAAGATGCTTTTAAGATTGATTTTTATTTTTTAATTCTCATATCCTCAGAGAAAACATGGTTCCAGCACTTTGCTGTCATACTTTGAGTCAGAGATAATACATCTTAAAGGGGAAGAAAAGTCCCTCTGATCCAATATATCACAGAGTGAACAAACTTGAAGTTTATTATGACAACGTTTTCAAAAGGCAACACCACATTGCAATTACAGCTGCACCCTTGAAGAAATGAAGGCAGAGGTGTTTTATGGGGTTGAAGGCCACAGAGTCTTCACCCAGACATCATTGTGAAGAGACCTTTGATGAAAATGTCAACATTTGTCTCTGCTTCACCTTCAGTTTGTGGCTGTGTCCTGGAACCACACTATTGTCGCCTTGGCTGTCCATCACACCTGGCAGGGGTATTATTGACATGACACCAGTAGAGCCAAGTTGTTCTGATGACAGCACCCTTTGGATCAGAGGCACCCTGTGGGAAAAGGAGAAAAAAACTTAGCCCAAAAGAAATTAAGGTGTTGATGTCAGAGATGGATAGGTGTCTCCTGTTTGTCTGCTGTCAGACACTTTTGAGTATCTGAGAGGAAGGTTGGACCTGAAAGTCAACATGAGATGTATCATCTTACCTCTTTTTTCCATCCATACTTTTCACCTGCATTACAGAGATGGTTTTATACCTTATCTTTTTAAGTCTTTGTAGCAACTCCCCTATGGAGAAATAGTTATCAATATAATCAGTTACCCCAAAAATGTCATGTGAGGCTGTATTATATGTGATTTGTGGCCAGCTTTCATTTCTACTGTTACTTATATACTATGGAGGTCCAAGTATTGATGTCATGAATCAGAAATTATAGAATTTGATAAAATTATCTTATCGGCCCATTGTTCCAGCTTAAACATCTCAAAAAGACTATTTTATCTACATTTACAAGTCTATAGAGTCTTAGAGCAAGTCAAAAAGTGGATGAACCAAAATTTCCTTCAGTTAAATCAAGAAAAAACTGAGGTCATTGTGTTTGGCAACAAAGAGAAGAGGTTTGCTGTCAGTAAACATCTTGAGTCACTGTCTCTAGAAACTAAACACCAAGTCCGGAACCTCGGCGTGCTGATAGACTCAGACCTGACCTTCAACAATCATATCAAATCAGTCACCAAATCAGTCTTTTATCAACTTAAGAACATATCCAGAATTAAGGGTTTCATGTCCCAAACAGATCAGGAGAAGCTGATTCATGCTTTCATCTCCAACAGACTTGACTACTGTAACGGTCTTCTGACTGGACTCCCCCAAAAGAGTCTCAAACAGCTGCAGCTCATTCAGAACGCTGCAGCCCGAGTTTTAACCAGAACAAAGAGATCACATCACATCACATCACCCCAGTTCTCAAGTCTTTACATTGGCTCCCGGTCAGATACAGAATAGATTTTAAAGTTCTGCTGCTCGTCTACAAATCACGGAATGGTTTAGGTCCAGAATACATGAATGACATGCTAGCAGAGTATAAACCCAGTAGAGCTCTGAGATCTACTGACTCAGGTCAGATAGTGGAGCCCAGAGTTCAAACTAGACACGGTGAAGCAGCTTTTAGCTGTTATGCTGCACACAACTGGAACAAACTACCAGCAGAACTGAAATCAGCCACAACTGTAAGCACTTTTAAATCCAGGTTAAAAACATTTCTCTTTCGGTGTGCTTATGGTTGAGTTTATATATTTCTTTTTCCCCTCTTCTTTGATTGCTTTAATTTTTATTCTATTTTTTTTCTCTTTAAATTGCTTGTTTTTATGCTGCTTTATGCTGTTCTTTTAAATGCCTTGTCTTTATGTAAAGCACATTGAGTTGCCTGTGGTATGAAATGCGCTATATAAATAAAGATGCCTTGCCTTGCCTTGTCTTGCCTATAATTTAATTTCCATGGTCTGATAATTATAAATGCTTTAAATGTTCAGTGTAGTGGATGTAGTGACATCTAATGGTTCAAATTGCAAGTTGTAACTAAATGAATACCCCTATCTGACCCCAAACTAGAGTGACTGCAAAAAAGAAAGGCCTGCTAATGGCAGTAAATCAAAAGTGTAACTTTTATTTTTATCAACATAGCAGACGCTTTTTTTTCCAAAGCCACTTACATGGGATTTTTTGTGGACTTTTTTTTTGTGTGTTTTAAATTATTTTCAATGTTTTTCGGTTGTTTTTCTAAAGGTTTGGATGGGCTGTGATGAACTACTTAGGTCATTTCAATTGGATTAAAACCCTTTGTGAAAGCTGCTGGCACTTGAATAGGCAGTTAGACCGTCTAAATCGCTCTCTGTAAATACCCAAACTGCCATTTCTACAACCCCTGACAAGAAATATGGAATGGTCATTATTACAAGATTTTTATATTGATACTTCATTTTGTTCGTCAAAAAGAGAAGCCAGTAGTGGTGGCAATATATGTTTAGTCAGGGGTTTTTAAGGTAAGTAGATAGAGGTAAAGTAACCTCTAGAATATTTCAGAGTGAGAAAATCAGACTGAAATTTTCTGTTCCCCCTTTAATGTTTTTAAACATATATTTGCTTTTTTAAAGAAAGAGGAACTATGTCCAAATATGTCACAGGGACAGTGTGTTTGATGAAAGGAATACATAAGTTACTTCTATAGAACTCTTCAATAGCCTCTCCAGCTGTTATGCGCGTCCCGACACCAGGGGAACAGATTATTTCAGGGGAAATTAATTTTGCACAAGACAGGTGTTGTGCCAAAGTAGTTTTCCCCGATAGAAATTGTATCCCCTTATGCGGGAGCGTGCACTCGCTCTGTGGAGCTGGGTACTCCTTACTATGTCCGATTGCACTCATGCAAAGAGAAAATAACAGCAGGTCACTGTGGACCTGCATCTCACAGATAGCTGTGATCCGTAACACATGTTCCTTTACCAGATCCTCACTGTCATCCATGCCACCGTCACTTATTTGGAAAGTCAGGTTTGTTCTTGTGTCCATGTTCATATCAGGTTTTTGTTTGTTCCAAGTCAAGTTTTTTCATAGTCTCAGTTTAGTTTTTTTTTTTTGTATTCCGGCTTTTTATTTGGAATAAATCAAGTCTTCATTTTGGAATGTCTGCATTCGGGTCCTCCTTCACCACCACGCCACACACCCTACGTGACGTGTTATTCAGCATATACTGTATTTCAGATCATTCTTTTTTACTCTTGTACTTATGTAGAGGCTTTGACTTTTCTTTTAAGCAAAAGTTTAGCAGGGAAATGTGCTGTGGTGGATGTTTATGTTTTTATATTTTTCTTTACAAGAAATAAAATCCCATTTCTATTAATACCATAGCATATTGGTGGAGCAAGTGTTTTAATTTTTTTAATACCGCCATACAAAATCTGTTGATCTGTCTTTCCCAAGGTTGAAGAAAGCTTCTATTTCTCAATCTGCCAGAATTTGTATCCCCCATCTTTTATATTATATATTATATATTAATATTTATATTATATTTTATCACCAACTGTTCCTATTCCAGATACTTCAGATCATGCCCAGTTACTACTGTAAATATGAGTATGTTTAGTCTTTATTTACTACAGTTGTGGAGGGGATAGGGTAAGCGTAACTATTAAGCCCATGTACCAGATAAGCTCACTTGTGACTTCTGAGTCAATTAAAAAAAAACTACATCACCATTTTTTCATGGTTCTTCTGATGAAGCTGCTCGTTACATAAATTATACTTTTGATTGTAAGCCAATCAGATTTGTCAATCTTGAGTTATCGACATTACTTGAGTGACGTGTCTGCTGCTCCCAGAAGAAGTTGCAAAAAAACTTGTGATTTTGATGCCCTGAAAAAAAGATTTTTTTTCCATATTCTACTCCTGCTTTTGGCAAGTACTCATTTGTTATCCAAATCTAAGAGATTAGTATTTTAAATAAAACATACGTCAGAATTTTACTAGAATTAGAAATATTTTTTATTTTGAGGTCAAAATATGTGTTTAGCATGCTAGCCAACAGCCCACATGCTGCATCAATACAGTCACTGCATAGCATTGTTCCTTGCAATGACATAAAGCATGATAAGCATGTGCAGTTTACATTTTTGTAGGCAGAATATCCTATTATACCGTTAAATAGATCATACATGTGTAATACAGCTTTATTTATTTTTTAATTAACATATTTACCAAGTGGGCTTAAAGCGGACTCTTGCAAAACAAAAAAAACATTTAGGGTGGATGTAAATGAGT
This sequence comes from Odontesthes bonariensis, assembly GCF_027942865.1. Lineage (NCBI taxonomy): Eukaryota > Metazoa > Chordata > Actinopteri > Atheriniformes > Atherinopsidae > Odontesthes > Odontesthes bonariensis. Next base: position 5,406,337 of record NC_134512.1, on the reverse strand, counting down.
ATAGCTAATTACTTAAATGCATGATCAATTGATACTTTTCATGTTATGTTAGTGCATTCATGTCTTGTAGTTGTTTTTTAATGTCACGTGTGTAGAATGAAATATTCTGACTTTTAACCATCCATTTCACCATCCTCATCCTCCGAGACCTCACTGCAGCTTTCGACACCATCAACCACACCATTCTTCTTTCCCGCCTTGAGTCCTCCCTCAGCATCACTGGCACTGCACTCTCCTGACTCAAATCATACCTCACAGACCGACAACAATTCATCCACATCAACGACTGCACCTCCTCCACTGTTACACTGTTAATCTGTCCCAAGGCCCCCAGGGTTCGTTACTTGGTCCTCTCCTCTTCATACTTCATCTGCTCCCCCATTTCCACTGTTATGTCGATGACATTCAGCTTTACATCTCCACCAACTCCATCACCCCCGTCACTCACTCCTCTCTCTCCAACTGCCTTGTCAACATCAAATCCTGGATGCAGACCAACTTCCTCGAACTCGACTGTGACAAATCCGACCTGATCATTATCGGCCCCAAATCCCTCACCAAAACCACAGACAGTTTCCACCTCACCATCGACAACTCCACCCTGTTTCCATCCCCCCACAGTCACAACCTTGGAGTCATCTTTGACAGTAACCCCTCCTTTGACCATCACATAAGCCAAATCACAAGAACTGCCTTCTTTCATTTCAAGAATATTGCCTGACTCCGTCCATCACTCTCCTTCTCTGCTGCTAGAACTCTCATTCACGCCTTCATCCCTTCTAGAATTGACTACTGCAACAGCATCCTCTACGGAACACCATCCAAAACCTTAAATAAACTACAGTACATCCAAAACTCAGCTGCATGTCTGCTCACCCAAACCCCCATCCGTGATCACATCACTCCTGTCCTCCAGAACCTTCACTGGCTCCCAGTTCCACAGCGTATTCAGTGCAAAATTGCCACGTTTTTAGTTTCTGTTTAAGTTCTTAGTTTTGCCAAGTTATTAGTTTTGTTAAGTTTTAGGTTCACAGACATCCCAAGTCTGGGAAGTTCCGGGAGTCTCCCTGATATTGATAGTTAATCACGGATGCCCGCGAGTCGGATAAAATATCCCGGATTTTAGACTATGCGAGGGAGTGTTTTTTTTTTTTTTTCAATGCGAGTGAGAGCGTGCAGGAAATACAATAACTCGTGCACCATGCGCGTTTGGACTGCGCAGGCATGAGAGAGAGAGGGGTGTGGGGAGGGGTTGCTTGTGAAACCTGTGCGTATCTGTCCAAAGCGATGCTCTGTTCAACGAGCGTTCAGGGCGACTGCTTGTCAGAGGGCGCGCTGATTGGTTTAGTCAGCAAAATAAGCCAATAACGTTCGGTGTGGGAGGGCTTCCATTTACTCTCTGACAGTCACCTAAGTTACCACTCAAAACTGTGCATCCTGCGAAATGGCAGAGGGTGAATCCTCGAGTAAAAAACGAAAATATAAGACTCATTTTACAGCAGAATATACTAAAGTATATCCATGTCTAGTGAAGGTGAAGAATGGCGAGGTGCACTGTATGCAATAGTGACTTCAGTATTGCCCTCGGCGGACTTAATGACTGTAAAACATGTGGAGGTAGCGTATCAAACACTTATTTAAAGTATCAATACACATTTAGTTACTAAATTGTGTAGGCCTATATCTAACTAGCCAGCTACAGTATCCAACTATCTATATCCAGCCTGTCAAAGCCTTTTAAAAAATCCCCAATTTAATATGTTGATAATAAATAGGATAGATAAATATGCAAAATAAATTAAGCGTGAATTAATTAAAGAAAATATGTGTACGTGTGCGTGTGCGTGTGCGTGTGCGTGTGCGTGTGCGTGTGCGTGTGTGTGTGTGGGGGGGGGTTCGATAAGCATCTCCCTGAAATGAGTTTTTGGAACTTGGGATGTCTGGGTTCAGGTCTTGTATTTAGTTTTGCCATGCTATGCCACTTGTTTCCTCAGTCTCTTCTCCAGTGCCTTTGGCCTTTAACACCATCCAGCCCCTCAGACTGAGAGACAAGCTCGTGCAGATGGGTGTGAATGCCCACCTGGTATCCTGGATTACGGACTACTTGACGGAGAGACCACAGTTTGTCAGGTTAAAAGACTGCCTCTCTGACACTGTGGTCTGCAGCACTGGCGCTCCACAGGGGACTGTGCTCTCACCAATCCTGTTCACCCTGTACACATCAGACTTCTCCTACAATACAGAGTCATGCCACATCCAGAAGTTTTCTGATGACTCTGCATTGTCTTATGTACACGGATGTTGAGGGGACGCTGGCATGTATGTCGCCGCTTCTCACATCCAACTTTACTTTAACTTTACTTACTGGTTGCGAATTGATTATCATCAGACTCTGAACGTTAGTGGCATTATTCTACCTACCGTGGATACTCTGTCATCTTCCATCTGGGTTCTTCTCTGCTGGCTGAAACATCCTGAACATCTTGTTTCACGTTTTGCCACGGCAAACTTTCTTGGTCTGTCAACGCGGCTGGAGCTAGCAGACCGGGCTAGGATGTTAGCTACTGAACGCTGCTCCATGACTTTCATTAAATACACTGCAGCGGAACTCAGGAATCTCAGTTCTTACTCGTCTCCGAACTGTCTTGCGGTGATCAAATCTCTCCGACTCCTGCGTTGCCCCCCCTACATGCATAGGGCTACCCGGCATAAGTTCGTTTACCGGGCTACAACTTCGGTGATACCAGCTGTCAGGATCCTTGCCTCAACATGGCGACGTCATCGTTCGAAGCCACGCCCACCGCCTGTATATCTGAGACCCCTGATTTGTTTGGCGGCCAGCACTGTTACTGCTACCACAGTAGTGCCTAGACCTGCCACATTCATGCTACAAAATATCCGCTCACTAAATAACAAAGCCTTACTCATCCATGATATCATCTCTGAAAGAGAACTGGACTTTCTCTGCCTGACTGAGACATGGCAGAGTCAACATGAATTCATCACACTCAACCAAGCCACTCCCCCTGGATATTCCTATACTCAAAAGCCTCGCAGCTGTGGCCGCGGCGGTGGGCTGGCCGTCATACACCGCACAAACATCCCAATCAAAGAAATTCCAGTAAACACCACATCATTTGAGTGCCTTCATTTCATGTTGGCTGGGGCTAAACAGCTCCAGGTGGTACTTGTCTACCGCCCCCCAAAAGCCTCCACCTGCTTTTTACCGGAGTTTTCTGAACTACTGGCCTCCATCTGCCCCATGTCCCCTACCACCATCTTACTTGGGGACTTTAACATCCACGTGGACTCTAGCTGTTCCCTCGCTGCAGACATCTTGTCAGTGCTGGACTGTTTTAATTTCACACAGCATATACAGGGCCCAACACATGCTAAAGGGCACACTTTGGATCTGGTATGCTGCGCTGGCTTGACCCCCTCCCATCTCCAATGCAGAGACCTGGCTGTTTCTGACCACCATGCCATCCTTTTCTCAGTCCCTGTGCCCCTCCCCAAGCAGTGCATAAAGCGGACCATCACTTACAGGAACACAAAGCGTGTGTGTATTCCTACACTGGCAAACACCCTAGCGATCAACCTCGCTGCCCACCCTCCAAACCACACAGTCGACGGCCTGGTGGAACACTACAACACTGCTCTCACCCTTAGACTGGACTCCGTTGCCCCTCTCATCACCAGATCTGTCTCCTTTGCCCGCCCTACCCCCTGGTTTACCCAAGAGCTCTGGAGGTTGAAGGCTACTGGGCGCCGGCTCGAGAGACTCTTCAAAAGATCTGGTCTCACTGTCCATGTTCAGAGCTATAAAGAGCCTCTCTCCCGGACAAAAACACAATACTACTCCACACTCATCAACAATCAACAAAACAATCCCAAAATGCTTTTCTCTACCATCAACCGTCTTCTTGACCCTCCCGATGCCCCCCAGCCTTCTGATGCTGCTGACCTCTGCTCCAGATTCCTGGATTTTTTTCCAAGAAAAAGTGGATACCATCTATCAGCAGCTCCTGATGTCTACCCCCCCCCCCCCCATTGCCCACGCTACATCGGCTACATAGACCCACTGCCCGTGACCCTGGTGAAGGCCTGTCTCTCCATTCTCTGCCCCATAGTGGTGACCATCATTAATGCATCACTCAGCTCTGGTGTGGAACCACTCAGCTTCAAAACGGCAGCTGTGATTCCAACCCTCAAAAAGCCTGGACTGGACCCAGATGACCCTAACAATTATCGCCCGATCTCCAACCTTCCCTTCCTGAGTAAGATCTTGGAAAGAGCAGTGGCTGCCCAGCTCCAACACCACATGTCCCACCATGAGCTCTTCGAACCTCTCCAGTCTGGTTTCAGAATCAACCACAGTACTGAAACCGCCCTTATCAAAATCAACAATGACCTCCTGGTCGCTGCACATAATGGTCTTATCACCATCCTCATCCTCCTAGACCTGTCCGCAGACCTGTCTCCCACACCATCCTCCTCACCCGTCTCTCTAAACTAATTGGCCTCACTGGCACAGCAATCTCTTGGTTCCAGTCTTACCTCTCAAGCAGGAAACAATACATCAATCTGAAAGGCTCCAACTCCATCACTGCAGCAGTTAACCATGGCGTCCCCCAGGGGTCTGTCCTGGGTCCCCTTCTTTTCACCATTTACATGCTCCCCATAGGACAAATTATCCGAAACCATGGACTCAGTTTTCACTGCTATGCTGATGACACTCAGATGTACATCAGCACAAACCCCTCCTCTCAGCTCCCACCCACGCAACTCAACAACTGCCTGCAGCAAATTAAAGCTTGGTTGACCTCTAACCTTCTCAAACTCAACAGCAGCAAAACGGAGCTCATGGTGGTGGCACCGGCACCCCTGCTGAAGAAGGTTGGTGATCTGGCCCTGGTCATAGATGGCTGTTCCATCTCTCCATCACCAGAGGTACGGAACCTGGGTGTCATCCTGGACTCCACTCTCTCATTTCGGTTCCACATCAAGAGTATCACGAAATCTGCCTTTTTTCACCTTAGAAACATTTCAAGACTCCGGCCCTCATTATCCGACTCAGTAACAGAGACCCTCATCCACTCATTTATCTCCTCCCGCCTAGACTACTACCTGGTGTCCTGTCTGGGCTACCCAGTAAGGCCCTTGACAGGTTGCAGTATGTCCAAAACTCAGCTGCCCGGGTGCTAACTCACACCAAGCCCTGGCAGCACATCACCCCCATCCTAAAGCAACTTCACTGGCTCCCAGTCAAAGCATGCATCACCTATAAAATCCTTCTCTTGACCTACAAATCTCTCCACTCACTTGCACCTAAGTACATCTCTGATCTCCTCCACCCCTACTCCCAGTTGCGGCTTCTGCGCTCCTCAGACAAGGACCTACTTTCCGTTCCTCGTACCAGACTTAAAACATGTGGACATAGGGCCTTCTGTTCAACTGCCCCTACCCTATGGAACAATCTGCCACTTAACATCCGTTCTGCCCCCTCTTTACTACAGTCCAAAAATAATCTAAAAACACATCTCTTCTCCATGTCCTACTCTTCTTAAACCCACCCCTCTGGCCCTACCCTTCCCCCCTTCTTTTCTTTTGTTAAGCGACCTTGGGTACCTTGAAAGGCGCTATATAAGTCCAAGTTATTATTATTATTATTATTATTATTATTATTGTGGGGTGTATCAGGGAGGGGAGGGAGGATGAGTACAGGAGCCTGGTGGATGACTTTGTGCAGTGGTGCAGACAGAACCACTTCCAACTGAACACCATTAAAACCAAAGAGATGGTGGTGGATTTCAGGAGGTCTCAGCCTCCTCTGTCACCAGTCCTCATTGAAGGTGTTGCAGAGTGAAGGTTATCTCACTGCTTGGTTAGAGGGCTGCGCCCCGGAACCTTTGTTAGGTGTTTTTCAGTACCCCGCCCCAAAAGAGAGAGAACACCTGTGTGCTCCTTGGAAGCTGTTCCGACTTCTGGCTAGTGTGTGTGTGTGTGTCACAAATGCTAATAAAAGAGCAAACACGGTACCAGACGTTTGCGTGTATTATTTTAATATCACTTCACCACTCGGGTTACTACAGAAGGGGTCAGTGTGGAGGTGGTCAACACCTACAAATACTTAGGAGTTCACATTGACAACAAACTGGACTGGTCAACCAACACAGATGCCATTATAAGAAGGGTCAGAGCCGGCTCTACTTCCTGAGGAGGTTGAGGTCCTCCAATGTCTGCAACAAGCTCCTGTGCATGTTCTACCAGTCTGTTGTTGCCAGTGTCCTCTTTTACGCTGTGGTGTGCTGGGGAGGCAGCATAAAGAAGAGGGACGCGGGGCGACTGGACAGGCTGGTGAGAAGGGCAGGAGCTGTCCCAGGCACTGAGCTGGACAGTCTCATCACAGTGGCAGAGAGAAGGACACTGAGCAGGCTGCTGACCATCCTGGACAGCGTTCACCACCCATTGCACAGAACTTTGGACAGTCAGAGGAGTATTTTCAGTGACAGACTCCAGTCACTGGCATGCTCATCAGACAGGCTGAGGAAGTCCTTTGTCCCCAGGGCCATTCAGCTTTTCAACGCCACACACAAGGAGAGGTGAAGCGAGATGGACTTCACTGTGTGAACCATCCAACACACCCTCCTCTACTGGCTATATTAGCAATTTGCACAAACATTTGCACAGACTGTTATCATGCACTCTCCCATTTGCACTGCCCACACTATATCATGCACACACTTTGTTTTTGCACAATCCGCACCTTCAGCACAAGATCACTCCCCCCTGGAGCACTCACACCGACACAAACATTGTCATACCTCCCTACCATTGCATCCGCTACCATCCCACTCCTCTTCTTGTACATTTTTGTTCATTCCTTGTTTTGTGTATGTGAACTGTGATCTGTGATGTTAGTATGCTGTGTTGAGTGTGGTTGTGTGTTGTGTTGCACAAGTGTTGTATTTTGTATTCTGATTTGAAATCAGTGTATTGTGTATTCTGTGTCTGTCTGTATAAGCTACTGGATCCTTAAATTTCCCTCGGGATTAATAAAGTATCCATTATCTATCTATCCATTTTGTTTCACTACACACACGGAGGAAGAATAAATCCTCCTGTTGTGCAGTTAACACATTTCACAAAGCAGGATCAATAAACTCTGGATTTAAGATAAACACAAGAAACTTGTGCTAAAGAAAAAAAATGGACCACAATCAGTGAATAATTCCCTATAATCCCTATATAGATCAGTTAGCAGTGCTGACCAACATGTCATTGGGGTCATCAGCTGGGAACCTCCTTTCATCAGTGTTTCGTCTAGTTGAGCCCACGACACCTCCAGGAGGCTAGACAATGACCACTGGCATCCCAGAGTCACTCCCCTAATGCCAGCCATCACTGCTCCTCACAACACAACAACCATCTTTTCTTTACATAACCACAAGCTACCCCAGGCTCTCACCAACAGCACACCAGTCAAAGCGGGGTGGGGATACAAACCCTGGTTTGGGTAGGGGGTAGAAATAGAAGAGGTAAAGATAAGTAGGAATGGAATTCTGGTTCAGGTAGGGGGTAATGAAAGTATACAGGGTGCCAGAGGTGGGGGCATGACAAGAGACACAAGCAGATTCAGCAGACAAACTCACCTAAACAGTCCTACAATCACTAACAATGCCAGCAAAAACAAAGCCATTCAAGCCAACTCACCTAAAATGGCCGCCTGGTTTCAAAAGGCTCACATGGGTCACACCCTCCACTTAAATATCTTGAATTTCTTCTTTGCTTCTTCCAAGAGTCTGTTTACCCTAAGTGCTCCCCCTGCTGGGCCCCCAGCTACTATTGCTTCTTCTAATCCAAATCCACTGACTGGACTTTATTGCCTCATCTGACACTTCCTTCACTATTTTCCTCACACTCTGTCCACTTACATCCAGCTCCCTCAACAATGAGACAACAGACTTTGCAAGAAATCTTCTACATCCTACTTCCACTGGACATATTCTAACTTTCCATCCTCGTTGCTCTGCTTCTGCCCCCAACTCCACATACCTAAGCTTTTTCCTTCCATATGCTTCTTCTACTGATTCCTCCCAAGGAACAGTCAGCTCTATGAAATAGACTCCCATTCTACTCCAAGACCACAAGACTATATCAGGCCTTAGATTTGTAGAGGCTATTTCCTGGGGAACAACAAGCTTATTTCCTAAATCTACCTGCATCTCCCAATCATAAGCATCCTCCAAGCTACCTTTCCTCCTTATTGTCTTTCTAACTTTCTCCCCCTCTTGAACAAACTGAATTGCCACTCTCTTCAGCTTAGACCCTCCTAAGTTTACCTACCTTCGTTTGTCTTCAAAAGTCTATTCCTGAACTCTGAGTTGATCTACTCTGAGATAGAAAACTATGAGTTTTCGGTTCCAGAAACGCTGATTTGAGTGAGTTTAGTCAACTCTGAGTAGCTTCACCTTGAGTTTTGCGTGTGCACCACAACTTTAAGAAGCCAGCATCAATGGAGCCTCGATTCGATGAGTCACCATGGCAACGGGGAAGAGGCGGGCTACGTTTTTCACCAACCTCGAATTGGAAATCTTAATGCGCTCATACTGCGAGTTTCAACACGTTTTTAGAAAGAAGTGCAACACCGCTGTAGCAAAAAAAACGTCATTTTAAATGTTGCCCACACTCAAAAAAATATTTCGGCCATTTTTGTCAGTTTTATGTAATTCAGTTACATGACAAATTTCCATCCATCCATCCATCCATTATCTATACCGCTGAATCCGTCGATCGGGTCGCGGGCGGGCTGGAGCCTATCCCAGCAGTCAATGGGCGAGAGGCGGGGTACACCCTGGACAGGCCGCCAGTCCATCGCAGGGCCACATAGAGACAAACGAGACAAACAACCATGCACGCTCACACTCACTCCTAAGGACAATTTAGAGATGCCAATCAACCTAACATGCATGATTTTTTGGACAGTGGGAGGAAGCCGGAGTACCCGGAGAGAACCCACGCATACACGGGGAGAACATGCAAACTCCACACAGAAAGGCCCCAGCTGGGTGTTGAACCTGGAACCTTCTTGCTGTGAGGCGACGGTGCTAACCACCACACCACCGTGCAGCCCCAAATTTCCATCCAATTTAGTTAAATAATTCTAACATAAACGAACGCATAGCGGTTACGTACTTAAATTGAATAAAACTGAGATAAATAGACAGTAAGAATTTATGTAAATCTGGCTCATAGAATTTACCTAATCTAAACCACTAGGTTTATGCCTTACATTTAAATAAACTCTATGTAAATCAAATATGTTTTAATGCAACTGAATTTAAATTCAGTTTCATCATATTAAAGGAATAAAACAAGATCATTTCAATTATAGCACTTTAATTGAATTCTTTAGCATTACAAGGACAAGTGCAACTACAACTGCCATACCATATCTCCCTGGGTCCTCACAATTCTCTGCATTTTTTTAAACTGTTGACAGCAACATTAAAGAAAAAGAATAGTTCAACAAAATATTTTTCCTCAAATCTGTCCATGGCTGATAAAATTTTCCTTCAAAGTAAAGCACTAGGACATAAGGTATTTCTGCTAAATTTGCTGTGAAATTTCACATTTCAATCTTGAGCAACCCAGTTATGCAGTGAACATAGTAAACTGTATATAGTAAACATAGCCTATAACATCGCCTGCAACAGTAATATTTCTGTAACAAAAGAAAACCTTGCTGAAGAGAGGCACTTAAGACGTGCAAGTCTGAAAATAAATGCAGATTATGATTTTCCAAGTGTGCCTCACTGAAATCCAACAACACAAATACAAGACTTGGGTCTTGGATGAAAAAAAATGTAACAATGTCAAAGGGAAATGAGTTGCCAGGTACACATTTGAGTGCAACAATAACATTATTCAATTCAATTCAATTCATTTTTATTTATATAGCGCCAAATACAACAAATGTCATCTCAAGGCACTTAGATAGTAAGTCCAATTCTAGCCAATTGGAATTCAATTAATTAATAATAATCATAATTCATAAAATAATCCAATTCGTTCATATAGAGCCAATTCAAAAACAATTTCCTAGCTAAGAAAACCAACAGATTGCACTGAAAACTTTTTGTTTTTCGGTCCAATCTCCCGGCCTGAGCGGCGTGCCTGAGGCGACTGTGGAGAGAAACGACTCCCTTTTAACAGGAAGAAACCTCTGGCAGAACCAGACTCAGGAAGGGTGGCCATCCGCCTCGACCAGCTGGGGTTTGAGAAGACAGAAAAAGGGGGGGGGGGATGGGGAGGGGGGCAGGGGGCCACCGCGACGGCGGCACTGTAACACCATTCAAAGGATATCTGTTGGAACAGGGAAACACGAGTTAATGACCACAATAATATCACATATACATAAAGAGAGTAAAGTGAGGAAAGGTGTGTCAGATGAGGCCCCCCAGCAGTCTAGGCCTATAGCAGCTTAACTATGGGATGTTTCAGGATCACATGAGCCATCCCTATTCAAGGTAAACACAAGAAACTTGTGCTAACGAAAAAATAAATAATAAAATAAAGGACCAGACTCAGTGAGTAATTCCCTATACTCCCTATATAGATCTGCTCCTCACACCACAACAACCATCTTTTTACAGCCACAAGCTACCTCAGCCTCTCACCAACTGCACACCAGTCACAGCGGGGTGGGGATGCAAACCCTGGTTCGGGTAGGGGGAGAAATAAAAGAGGTAAGAGAAGCGGGAATGGGATTCAAACCCTGGTTCGGGTAGGGGGTAATGAAAGTATAGAGGGTGCCAGAGGTGGAGGCAGAACAAGACACACTAGCAGACACACTATCAGATTCAACAGACCTAACTATAAGCTTTATAAAAAAGGAAAGTTTTAAGCCTGGTCTTAAAAGTGGAAAGGGTGTCTGCTTCCCGGACATTTACTGGCAGCTTATTCCACAATTGAGGGGCCTGATAACTGAAGGCTCTGCCTCCCATTCTACTTTTAGAAACTCTGGGAACCTCAAGTAAACCTGCAGTTTGGGAACGAAGTGCTCTGTTAGGAAAATATCTTACAATGAGATCTTTAAGATATGATGGAGCTCGGTCATTAAGAGTTTTATATGTAAGGAGAAGAATCTTAAATTCTATTCTGAATTTAACAGGGAGCCAATGAAGAGAAGCTAAAACTGGAGAAATATGATCTCTCCTGTTAGTTCTCATCAAAACTCTGGCTGCAGCATTTTGGATCAACTGAAGGCTTTTCAGAGAATATGTAGGACAGCCCAATAATAAAGAATTACAGTAGTCCAATCTTGAAGTAACAAATGCATGAATTAGTTTTTCTGCATCACTCTGAGACAAGATGTTCCTGATTTTAACAATATTACGAAGGTGAAAGAAGGCAGTCCTAGAAACCTGTTTTATATGCGAGTCAAATGATAAGTTCTGGTCAAAAATAACTCCAAGGTTCCTCACTGTAGAACTAGAAGCCAAGGAAATACCATCTAGAGTAACTATATAGCTAGACAATTTCTCCCTGAAACGCTCAGGTCCAAAGATAACGACTTCAGTTTTGTCTGAATTTAGCAGCAGACAGTTCTGAGTCATCCAGGTCTTTATGTCTTTAAGACATGCTTGTAGTCTGACGAACCTATTGGTTTCATCTGGTTTTATAGATAAGTACAGCTGAGTATCATCAGCATAGCAATGGAAATTTATGCCATGCTGTCTAATAATGTTACCTAATGGAAGCATGTATAAAGTAAAAAGAATCGGTCCAAGCACAGAACCCTGGGGAACTCCATGACTTACTCTGGTGTGTGAGGAAGATTCTTCATTTACAAGAACAAACTGAAATCTATCAGATAAATATGATTTAAACCAGCCTAATGCAGTTCCTTTAATCCCAATAACATGTTCAAGTCTGTGTAATAAGATACTGTGATCGACCGTATCAAATGCAGCACTGAGATCCAACAGGACAAGCACAGACACAAGTCCGCTATCAGAGGCTAAGAGGAGATCATTGGTAACTTTCAGCAGTGCTGTTTCTGTGCTATGATGCACTCTGAATCCTGACTGAAACTCTTCAAACAAATTATTTCTGTGTAAATGATCACAAAGCTGAGCTGCCACTATTTTTTCAAGAACTTTAGACATAAAAGGGAGATTGGATATAGGTCTATAATGAGCCAACACTTCTGAATCAAGAGTAGGTTTTTTAAGTAAAGGTTTAATTACAGCAACCTTAAAAGTCTGAGGTACATATCCTGTCAACAAAGACAGATTGATCAAATCCAATATGGAAGTGTCAATTAATGGGAAAACCTCCTTGAACAGTCTGGTTGGGATTGGGTCTAAAACACAAGTTGATGGTTTAGAAGAGACTATTGCTGTTGTTAGTTCAGAGAGATCAACTGGGCAGAAGCCGTCTAAATACAAATCAGGTTCTAAAGATACTTCTAAAGCTGCTGTACTTGATGATACATCACTAATAATAGTGGGAAGGACTCCATCAATCTTCTCTCTGATAGAAACAATTTTATTAATAAAGAAGCTCATGAAATCATCACTGCTGAGAGTTAAAGGAATAACTGGCTCAGCAGAGCTCGGACTCTTAGTCAGACTGGCTACAGTGCTGAAAAGAAACCTGGGATTGTTCTTATTCTCTTCTATCAATGATGAATAATAAGCAGTTCTAGCTTTACGAAGGGCTTTCTTATACATTGTTAAACTATCTTTCCAGACTAAATTAGAGGAACGCCACTGTCTCTCCAGCTTTCTTGCAGTCTGCTTTAAAGCACGCAGCTGTGAATTATACCAAGGAGCCAACCTCTTCTGACTGATTACCTTCCTTTTCAGAGGGGCAACATTGTCCAGTGCTGTACGCATTGAAACTATAGTGCTGTCAACAAGAGAGTCAAGTGCTGCTGGAGTAAAGTTTATGTAGTCGTCCTCTGTCATATCTGCACATGGCAGTGAAGAAAAGGATGATGGAATTAATTCTTTAAATCTGGTTACAGCATCCTCTGATAGACACCTTCTATATGTAAATTTCTTCTCAGAAACTGTATAGTCAAGTAATGTAAACTCAAAGGTTATCAGAAAATGGTCAGATAAGACAGGGTTATGAGGGAACACTGTTAACTGTTCACTCTCAATGCCATAAGTCAGAACAAGATCAAGGGTGTGATTAAGGCAGTGAGTCGGTCCGTGAACACTCTGAGAAAATCCAATAGAGTCTAATATAGAATTAAAGTTCATATTCAGGCAGTCATTTTCAACATCTACATGAATATTAAAGTCACCCACTACAATGACTTTATCTGTACTCAGCACTAACTGGGATAAAAACTCTGAGAATTCAGACAGAAACTCAGAATAAGGGCTAGGTGGACGATACACAACAACAAACACAAGAGGTTTCTGTGATTTCCACTTTGCATGGGAAAAACTGAGAATCAGATATTCAAAAGAGCTCAAACTAATCTTGGGTCTGGGACTGATGAGTAACCCTGATCTGAAAATAGCTGCCACTCCTCCTCCTCTGCCTGTGGTTCGAGGAACGTGAACATTTAAACAGTCAGAGCGAGTTGATTCATTAATGCTAACATGATCCTCCTGCTGCAGCCAGGTTTCTGTAAGACAAAATATATCAATATGATGATCACAAATCAACTCATTCACTAACAGAGACTTCGAAAGGAGAGATCTGATATTCAGCAAACCACATTTAATAGTTTGATGTTTTTGTTCAGTTAAAGTTTTTGTTTTAATAATTTCTTTTTGCACAAGAGGATTTGCTCCTTTTGTGTTAATCGATTGGGTGGGTAGCAGCAGGTGGGAAGCTGCAGAGAAGTGTGTAAGACTACAACTCTGCATCCTGGTCTGAGCCCTGGGTTGTCATGTTTTAGGGTGGCAAATAAATTCATCCATATTTCTAGAAATGAGAGCTGCTCCTTCCAAAGTGGGATCGATGCCATCTCTCCTCATCAGACCAGGTTTTCTCCAGAAAGATTGCCAATTATCTATGTAGCCCACGTTGTTTGCTGGACACCATCTAGACAACCAGCGATTGAAGGACGACATGCGGCTAAACATGTCATCACTGGTCAGATTTGGCAGGGGTCCAGAGAAAACTACGGAGTCCGACATTGTTTTGGCAAAATCACACACCGATGCAACATTAATTTTAGTGACCTCCGATTGGCGTAACCGGGTGTCATTAACGCCGACGTGAATAACTATTTTACCATATTTACGTTTATCCTTAGCCAGCAGTTTTAAATAGGATTCTATGTCGCCCGCTCTGGCCCCTGGAATGCATTTGACTATGGTCGCTGGTGCCTCTAATGCCACGTTTCTGACTATAGAGCTGCCAATTACCAGGGTTTTGTCCTCAGCGGGTGTGTCGCTGAGTGGGGAAAATCTGTTAGAAGCGTGGACAGGTCGATGGTGAACAACGGGCTTGACTTTAGAGCTATGCCTCTTCCTGACAGTCACCCAGCCACGATGTAATCCCGGCTGCTCGGGTTCTGCCTGGGGGCGGCTAATGGAGCTAGCTACGCTAGGTGGCTCCACACTGGCAAAAGGGGCCTGGCTCGCTATCGGTTGATTTTCAACAGTGCAGAGCCGAGCTTCCAATTCAGATAACCTCGCCTCCAAAACTACAAAAAGACTACATTTGTTACATGTACCATTATCGCTAAAGGAGGCAGAGGAGTAACTAAACATCTGACACACGGAGCAGGTGAAAGCAGGAGAAGGAGGAAGAGAACCGGTAGCCATGCTAAGCTAGAGAACCAGACACACCGCTAAAAAGTGAGAATAAAGATTAAAGATCTGTAGGAGTGTGTTAGAACAGAACGGTAAGCTATAGAGTTTAACTATGCAAAATTGTGTAAGTTATAGATCGAAATAATGCTGTCTCATCTTTCTTTGTCAGTGCATTTATGCATCAACTTGTCACTGGTGTGGCAAAACTGTGCAACAAAGTTCACTGCAGCATCTTAATCATCAATGATTGAGCTTTGGGTGAAAGCTTCTTTCCATCCAGGTTCATCAGTATCTTCTGAAACACCTCAAAGGTGCACTTCCAGTCCTGTGGATAGCTCATGTTGAGAGCATAGATCAATCCAAATAGCATGACGCATCCATGTGTGATGCTTCGCAGACCTGCAAGAACCTCCATCCCCTCAAGCAACAGTCCAACATCCTCTGGCTCTTCTTCAGTCTCTGCGTGTTCTTTTCTGATCACGTAGATCCCCATGGTCGTCTGAGCAAACTCCAGCTCAATTTTCTCCACATCGACACTCTAAGAAACCAACACAGACAAAACCAAGTTTAACAGTGTTTGGTCATTCTAAACAAGTAGTTAACATGCAAAGATACTACAGCAACTAAAACAATGTAATTTCCAGTTTTAGAAAAAATGGACCAAAATATTATGTTGTCTTAAAAACTATTTAAAAATGTAAACTTTGGTTTGTTCTTGTGCCTTTGCATAATCTCAGATCGTGTTCTTGGGTTGCTTCAACAGAGACAGTCCACTTTTTTCTAAAACTAAGGTTAATGACATTACTATTGCAAAGAACCTCATAACCAGAATTGAATAATACAGAAATATCCTTTTTACATATTTACTGACCGAGTATTCCTTGACAAGATCCTTGCCGTCTTCATTGAGGTAGACAAAGAGGCATTTCAAGAATCAGTCTCGCTTGAGGTTAATGTCATCACTCTACAGCGGGGAGAAAAAAGTTGACAGCCCTTAATAACTTAAATAGTGTACCATTTCGATACTCTGGTATCCCTTATATGTTTTTTTTGTCATGTCCAGACCCTTCTTGTGGAAGTAGAATTTAAATGCAATGGGCTGTGTGGTTAACTGAGAGAGCGCTTGATCACATACCTTGCCTGTTAATGCCATTATTTGACGAATTTTGTTCCCTGAAACGCCACCCTTTTTGTGGAACACCTTCATCAGTTTGTCTGTGTATTTGTCCAGCTGGGAGATGAACCGAGATTCAAGGGGTTTCACATTTATCCGCATAAACTCTGCATTAATCTTAAAAACAAAATTAAAAGACAAAAAAAGCTCATCAACAACTTGCTGTAAGAAGCAGATGAACAACTTTGTGGTGTGTTGAGTGTGTGGTGTTAAGTGTGCTGATAGTTAGTAGCAATATGGCTTAAATCACTATACGTACTTCATCAACTTGAAAAAGAGCTGGCCATCTGTTTCGGATTTCAGCAACCATCGACATGTCTTCAACCACTTCTTGGCGTCTGTATGAAAAGGTAAGTTGCATTTTCTCTCGGATCACTGCCCCATTGTTCCTCTTCTTAACTTCTGTCAAAAGAGCGACCCGTTGCTTCTCCAGACTCTCTCTGGTTTCTCCTTTTGGGTAGCATGGAAGAAAATTTACTTCTGCCTTCCTGGGTTTTTTTATGTTAGCAGCAGGCTTTCCCTGACCTTGACGTTTATTTTTCAGGGAATTGACAGTTACTTCTGGGTGTCCATGTCGCCCAAGAATGGAGCGCAAGTTTGCCATTTTCACCTTGAGGTAGAGCTTCCATCCATCAGAACCAGTTTGGGATCCCCTCTCACGCAAACAGGGGTGGGCCTCTGTGAGGGCCTTGGCGGCTTCCTCCAGCTGATTATTCTTGGGGTATGCAGTGTACTTGATAAGTTCTTCAGCCATGCCCTCGAGAATATCAGACCTCAGCTTTGGAGATGGTGAGAGTAGAGTTCCATTTTTTTTAAATTCTTCATTTGCTTTCTCCAATTGCAGCTCTGCAGCACATGTAAATTTAGGTACCACAAAGACTTCAGGCCAAGAACACAACCTAGTCTCAGGAGATGAAATTTCTGATGACATTGTAGGAGATGACATCAGTATTGTACTGTCACTTGAATTAAATGACACACCATCTTCATCTTGGGAAGAAGCTGAAGTGGACATCCTATCAGGTAGGTTCATGGGACTGCTGCAGCTTCCCAGAGTCATGTGAACACCAGAGGTTGTGGCTTCAATGGGAAGGTACATTATCTTCAGGGTACTTCGGTCTTGAATTTCACAAGTTGACAACAGATTCATATATTCATTGCCAAAGTCTTTATCTTGGTACTGAAGCCTAAATGGCTTGTCAAGCCCAAAAATAGTCTTTATCTTAAGGTGGAGTTCATCCACAGTTTCTGGAATTCCAGCCTCAAGAGTAAGTTTCCTCGAGTCATGGTCCCCGCCAACCAGGATTCTTAGGGTAACATGACCAGCCATCTTCCAATAGAGTCACTCTGGAGAGATAGAAAACTAGAAAAAATTAGATTTTATTTTAGCTTTACATTTTGTTTATTATTAAAAAAAACATGGCTTGCATTTCAGTTATTATGTCATGTTATACTTCTATTATTAATTATAAATGTTTTACTTATTTTATTCATTTATATTATAGAAATAAATTCTTACTACTTGTACTATATTTCTAGAAATTTCCCCTCAAGGATCAAACAATAAAGTATTTCTGATATCATGCCAACTCATTGAATGATTGAAGATGTAAAATTTGCCAGGTTGTGCATAATATCAATGACATGATCTGGGAGATCCAACTTAAGCAGGAATGAAATAGACAGTATTATCACAGTGGCCATCTTTCTGTACCATCAAAGTCTGGGTGGAGAACTTGTATATTTTTGTCATGTGTTATGTAAATTGTACAACCCTTTATAACCTGACACAGCATGGTCATTTTCACAGCTCCCTGATTGCTAAGCAACCACAGTGAAGATCTGGTGAGATATCAAACTGTATTTTAAGTTTATACATCAAAAGTCATCGAGACTACACCCAAATAAACCTTAACAGCAACTCCAAAAATTTGGGTCACGACCGTTAGAGATATGTTACGTTAGAGAATGCTGTTCAGCCACTAAACCAGCTTGAACTTGACCATGTAAGCCGCAATTGACGTCCCCACAGCGAGTATGTATGAAGACAGAGAATACCTCAACATGTTTATATCAATCAAATAATAGTTTTTCGTTCTAAACAGTAGATAATAGTGGTGTAACGGTAAATAAAAACCATGTTTTGGTACTTCGGCACGATTATGTGTTTCGGTACAAGGGGAAAATTAATTTTAAGAAATTAGCATTAGCATTACCCATCCCATTCGCTAGCCATACAGACTAAACTCGTCACAGAAGCTCCATCAGGGGAATAAACGGACCGTACCGAACCATGATTTTTTTTTTACCGTCACAACCTAAGTGCAACTAACTTTAGCTGTATAAAAATTATTTGTGAATATATTAGCTGTTATTCGGGAGACACGAGGTGAAGACGGTTAAAAAAAAAAAAAAGTATTTCAATCAAGCTAACGTGAAAACTGACAGATAACTTTATGTACAGCTGCTAGTTATTGATGAGAGCCACACATAATCGATTAAATAAAATTAATATAAAGATAGATAAAGACATACAACTTACCAACAACCAGGAAAATGGAGAAGACGTTGAGTCCGCGCTTGAATTGCTGTGCAAGCTGCTTCTTCTTCGTTTGTAGCTGCATGCCACTTTACAATGCTAGAGCGATATACTGCCACCTAGAGGCCAAACATTTATGAGACCCAATCTCATTCATTTTATGGGTTTCATTTGAATTCATTCTAAATGAGAACAAATCACTCTGATTTTATTTATTTGTAGTGTATAAAGGTTGAGTATATGTTAAATCGGGTAAAATCAATTAAATCTACCCTTATAATACTAATGACACCCAAGAATCATTTTTTTGAGTGCACTGCAATCATAATAATATTACAGGGGAAAACTGCTTGAATGGTAACCCATTCATTTATTTAATTTAGGTGCAATCCCGCAGGGGAGAAGCGCACTTGGCACCAGTTTAAGATGAAGTATAAAAACATTGTTCAAACAGGTGAGACCTCGGCATGGAGGTACATCATGTTTTACACTGTAAAGTAAATATTAAGTGGCCATTTCACTTTGCAGTTGTTTTATCCCCAACATAATGCTGTTTTCACACACATAAATGTCTTCTCATCTATATCATGTTCTGTTATAATTAAGCCATCCATCCATCCATCCATCATCTTCCGCTTCTCCGGGGATCGGGTCACGGGGGCAGCAGCTTTAGCAGAGAAACCCAGACATCCCTGTATCCGGCCACTTCCTCCAGCTCTTCTGGGGGGATCCCGAGGCGTTCCCAGGCCAGCCGAGAAACATAGTCTCTCCAACGTGTCCTGGGTCTTCCCCGGGGTCTCCTCCCAGTGGGACGGGCCCGGAACACCTCACCAGGGAGGCGTCCAGGAGGCATCTTCTATCTTCTAGGCATCTTCTACTCAGCCAACAGAAAGAAGGCAGATGCCCGTAAAATGGGTGGTGGCCCAGTACCGCCACCTCTAACGGAGGCAGAGGAGCTGGCCCTAAGCCAGAATAATGGAAGGCCAGTGGCTGAGGGAATCCCTGGAGGGAGTCCACCCCCAAGACATAAGTGTCTTTATAAAATATAATTGGCCTATATATATATATATATATTTTTTAAGCCTATTCATACAAATATTTATTCGTCTTTTATGTCTTTTTTTCTTTTGTCTCAACAAAATTTTGATGGTGCCGCTCAAAAAGATAATTGTCTGGAAATGCAAAAACATCTATGCGCGGTCTATAACGCGGTGATAACCACCTCCCGACAAATATTTAATTCTCTGCGCAATAATGCTGAACCTTCATCCACGGGATCGTTGTCAAAAGGACATGCCATGTTCGTGAAAAAAGTCGTCTCCTACTGTGACTAATGGAGTTCTAGAAGTAGAAGAACTAGGCTACGCCAAAACTCGCTGTTGCTACGGTAACTGACCGAGAGCTTAAGTTATCTCTCTTTGTGAAACAGGCTAGAGTTACCCCTCTTTCTTTGGTTTGAGTTACCTTCCTTTATGAAACGGAAAACTCAGAGTTTCCCTCATTTCAGGCTTAATAAACTCAGTTTTCACTAAAACTGCTCTGTGAAACGGACCTCAGATGAACATATGTGTCTCCTCAATTTTGTATCACAGATTGTGGTGCAGCAAGTTTGTCACTGGCCCAGGTACCTCTAGGCTTGAAGCCGGCAACACATGCTCAACTGCCACTTTTTTTCTAGATGCCTTAATTAGACATAAGAGTTTTACATAACATTAAATAAGGAATATTCACTGGTAAATTATTGAATGACACTATGATTATTTGTTCTTTTTAGGATCCATCCTTTTTCCAAGATGAGTATATTGTGTAGGTGTTCAATTTTAAAGAATAGATGGATTATAGAGTCCTGCTGACCACCTGCTGCCCGGATTTTGGTCTTTCATAAAGCTGTTGTGTTTGATTCACTGATGTAATGAGACAAGGCAGCATGCAGCTGAGCACAAAGAGGCAATTAGATATTTGCGTAATTCTTTTATTTATTTTCTTATCGATTGTCAAGTAGATTTGTTACAAGGGTCCTCTGACACTGTACATATCTCATCCTGGACTTGAGCCAATTATATCTTAAAACGTATGCATGTGAGTCATTGACTGTCATCATGTTGAGTTGCAGTAGCCTTTTAATTTTTGTGATAATAAAACACATACAGTAATAGAAAATGCTTTTTTCATCCCCGTGGGGGAAATTCAAATGATAAAGATATGATATAAATGTACGTATATAGTATTACCAACTTTCCTTTTAAGGTAATTGGGTAATTACGATGAATTAAATGTATGTGCATGTATTTACCTGTAGCAGGAACTAAAAGCCATTCGACCTTATAGATGTTTATCACTGAGAAGAGCTTTTTCAGAATATGTTGATCTCGTCAAACAAAGATTGTTTAGGCCCTTTTAAGATCTATTGACAACCAAATTCAATTGAAACATGACACCAACAACCCAACGAACATGTCCTTAAAGAAGTGATTGCTTTTAAAGGCAGTTGTGCCTTATAAGAAGACCTGGCCTTCATGTACCCATCTGGAGCCTTTTCATATGCTGCTTAGCCCCCCAAAAAGGGGGGTGGGTATTGCCTTTGAAATGGGACCAGAACAGATGTATGGGGCAGGGGGATTAGGCTGTGAGCATTCAACCACTTCCATTGTTCCTCAATTGTAACTGCTTTGTGGCTCCCAGAATCCTTTGAGTGGTAAGGTATTGGACAGAGTGGGCTCAATGTGCACCCTAGCAATACCCAAGCAAAGCTAAATTGCTGCTCTCGCTGTCACCAAGTCAGCCCAATAACACCCTAATGGTCGTGCAGAATACTGTGAATATAAGTACATATCTGAAATGTAATTAACGTCTTAACTGAAATGACCAAATTTGCAACAAGACATTAACCCTTTTAGATCAATTCAAATGGACTTATAATGAACTGTGGATCCCTAAAGTTTAATATTACCCTAAAGAAAAATAATACAGACCAGTATTTATTTTACCCATACACACATTGGGAATTCTTGTAACTATAAATACTACAGAGTGCAACAGGGTAAAGTACACAGGAGGAAGGGATCCATCCATCCATATATCCATTTCCTCAATTCAATACAGGGTTGCAGTGGTGCTGGAGCCAGTCCCAGTTGCCTTTGGGTGAGAGGCTGGATACAGTTCACTAATCCTTGCTACGGCCAATACAGAGACAAATGAAATATACAAGTATGCACACTCACTCACTCCTACATCATACATGTTTTGGTATTTTGGTAGGAGGTCAAAGTACCCAGAGAACTCGTGCATACATGGGGAGGATGCAAATTCCACACAAAAAGGCTCCGGATGAGATTCAAACCACCTGCTAACTACCATTCGGCAGGGAATAATGGAAAAAGTAAGCTGTGAGAATTCTAGTCTTTTTGTTTACAAAATATTGAGGATTGATTAGGCCCATTTATAATGATGACTTTTTTTGATGACAGTTACACCATATATGGTATAATATGTATATATGTCACCTCTGCAATTCTTTTGCTGCATGTGTGGTGGATATGTATACTCTCATGACCCATTCTCATAGAAATGTTGTGGGTTTCCGCTGAAAAGAAAAAGGCCGGAGTAAAAATCTAAAAGTACAAGAGATTTATTCAAATCAAATCAAGGGCTAAACACTGTGACATCTGGCTGTCACAATCCATGTATATTTGTTTTTTTTCTCTTGTTAGTCTCTGTTTAGTCTTTTTGTATAGTCTTGCCATTTCCTCACCTTTCCTCAGTTCCCTCCTGCCAGTCATCACCTCCACTCCCTTCACCTGTGCTCATTATCCTCAGCTGTACCATCTTACTAGTCATTCTTCCCACCCACCTCATTTAGTCTCCCAGTTTTCTTCATTCTTTGCAAGATCCTCCGTCAATGTTCCCATGTTTTCTCCCGTCAGTTTTGGTCCTGCTCCTTGTAATATTCTGTAGGGTTTTGTTTTTTTATTAGGTGTTTTCTTTCTTTTGGCTGTGATTTTCATTTCTATTCAAAACAAACAGTTTTAAGTTACGTCCTGGCTACAATTCCCTGCTGGACCTGGGTCCTCCTTTCTCACCTCCACCTCCGAACCGTGAGACTGGCCAGATCGCTCACCAAAGAAAACTGACACACCTTCATTAACAGAGTTTTTATAGATTCATATCACACAATTCTCACATATGTTCTGCTCCTCTTACAACAAAGAAATTAGTTTTTCAGAAAAAGGGAACTTTAAAACAGAAAATTGTGAAACATAGTGAGTCTCAAACTTTGTACCAAAACAAAACTGTGCACTTCCTTTGAAGGACATGTGAACCTCAAAACCTAGACAGAATGTAGCCTTTGTTATCAGATAAAAGAGTTTTTCCCTGTAAGTAAGCTCTCTGGGTAGCATCCTTGTGGGGATGCCACCTAGGGATTCCATTGTTTCCTCTTACTAAAAACAACTCTCAACCAGATGTTCGTGGATTCATCCAAAGTTTATTGACCACTTTATATAAGTTTATTTATGACTGAATGTGCATTTATAAATATGACTTTATTATGCAAATATAAATCCATCTATCCATCCATTTTCATCTGCTTATCCAAGGTCGGGTCGCGGAGGCAACAGGTCTCAGTAGCCCCTTTCACACTGAGGAAGAGCCCGCGTTTAATTCGCGAATTTAGGCTACGGCTACACGAAAACGAAACGAGGATTTTTTTGAAAACGGGTACGAAAATTATTGCGACCACACAGGAAAGCTTCTGTGTCCACATGGAAACGCGACGCTTGCTGAAAACGATGCAGCACACACGAAACACCTCTAGGTGCGCTGTAAGCCACCCCCACCGGTTACACCAGAACAATAGAAGAAGCAATGCGCATGCGTGTACGCCCCTACTTCTATCAGCGCAAAGCTCACGTTGTTCCTTCAACAACGCCGCTGTAGTTAGCAGTGTCTGCAGCAGTGCTGCTATCAATGTTGTGGGGTCCATGATGATCGCTGTCTGTCCTTGTTGTGTTGTCTTCTTCTTCCGGATTTTGAATGGAAGCCGCTTTTTGTTCTGGTCACTGACGTATGTGTATACGTCACTGGCGTTGGCCATGTGGCTGTGACGCAGATGTAAACGAATCCGTTTTGGCTGTAACAATGGAAACGAAATGACGCCGTTCTCAGATCTTCCCACTCTGGAACCCGTTCTCCAAAAATATCATTTTGGGGTAGTGGGAACGCCGGCTCCGTGTGGCCGCAACAGCCAAATGATAAGCAAAAGTATCGTATACAGTGAAAAACGTTTTTGTGTAGCCGTAGCCTTAGTGTGTCCACTGTTCCTTTCACACTGACGATCCGGGCTGGGGTGTCAACTCGATTCGCCATTCGACCCGCGTCGGACCCTAGTCTTTTTGCAGAGCCGAGTTTCGTGTGAAAGCAATTGACGCAGGATGGACGTGGGCGTGGCGTGACGTGAGGAGTTTAAAAGAAAAGATGAACAGCTGATCAGAACAACAGCGACAGGTGAGGACAAGTTTCACTTCAAGTTTTACTCTGCAAGTTCGAGACATTTTTCAAGATGGCCAACTGAGGAGACAAGGAGGTCCGCGAGCTCCTCAGCCTCCGAGCAGAGGACGTTATTTACCGCCACATGTCGGGGACGGTGAAAGATGGACCTCTGCTGGAAGGGCTGGCGAGAAAGATGGGAGAGCGCGGTTTTCCACGCAGCAAGGCGCAGGTGACCAACAAACTGAAAGCCAGGCAAGGCAAGGCATCTTTATTTATATAGCGCATTTCATACCACAGGCAACTCAATCTGCTTTATATGAAGACAAGGCATTTAAAAGAATAGCATAAAGCAGCAATTTAAAGAGAAAAAAAAATAGAATAAAAATTAAAAACACAGTTAAAAGCAATCAAAGAAGAGGGAAAAAAGAAAGATATAAACTCAACCATACACCGCACACCGAAAGAGAAATGTTTTTAACCTGGATTTAAAAGTGCTTACAGTTATGGCTGATTTCAGTTCTGCTGGTAGTTTGTTCCAGTTGTGTGCAGCATAACAGCTAAAAGCTGCTTCACCGTATCTAGTTTGAACTCTGGGCTCCACTATCTGACCTGAGTCAGTAGATCTCAGAGCTCTACTGGGTTTATACTCTGATAGCATGTCATTCATGTATTCTGGACCTAAACCACTCTGTGATTTGTAGACGAGTAGCAGAACTTTAAAATCTATTCTGCATCTGACCGGGAGCCAATGTAAAGACTTGAGAACTGGGGTGATGTGATGTGATCTCTTTGTTCTGGTTAAAACTCGGGCTTCAGCGTTCTGAATGAGCTGCAGCTGTTTGAGACTCTTTTGGGGGAGTCCAGTCAGAAGACCGTTACAGTAGTCAAGTCTGCTGGAGATGAAAGCATGAATCAGCTTCTCCTGATCTGTTTGGGACATGAAACCCTTAATTCTGGATATGTTCTTAAGTTGATAAAAGGTTGATTTGGTGACTGATTTGATATGATTGTTGAAGGTCAGGTCTGAGTCTATCAGCACGCCGAGGTTCCGGACTTGGTCTTTAGTTTCTAGAGACAGTTACTCAAGATGTTTACTGACAGCAAATATCTTCTCTTTGTTGCCAAACACAATGACCTCAGTTTTTTCTTGATTTAACTGAAGGAAATTTTGGTTCATCCACTTTCTGACTTGCTCTTAGCAGTCGCACAATGACTCTATAGGACTGCAGTCATCTGGAGACAGTGCGAGATATATCTGTGTGTCATCTGCATAGCTGTGGTAGTTGACTTTAGAGTTCTTCAGAATTTGACCCAGAGGCAGCATGTATAGAGTGAACAAAAGGGGTCCAAGAACTGACCCCTGAGGAACTCCACATGTCATAGCCACTAGATCAGATTGATTACTTCCAATAGTCACAAAATAACTCCGCTCCTCCAAGTAGGACCTGAACCATTCTAGGACTGTCCCGCTGAGTCCTGCCCAGGTTTCCAACCTGTTCAGCAGTATACTGTGATCCACAGTGTCAAATGCAGCACTGAGATCCAACAATACCAGAACTGACACCTTGCCTGAGTCAGTGTTCAACCTTATGTCATTCACCACTTTAATAAGAGCCGTTTCTGTACTGTGGTGAAGTCGGAAGCCTGACTGAAATTTGTCAAGGTGTCCAGTGGAGTTCACGAAGTTACTGAGTTGATTAAAAACCACTTTCTCAACAATCTTGGCTATAAAAGGAAGATTTGAGATGGGTTGACTTGGTTAAAATGGAAGCATCCAATGTTCTCTTTTTTAGGAGTGGCTTGATGGCAGCTACTTTTAAGGGTTTAGGAAACGTGCCTGATTGAAGTGAGCAGTTTATTATTTGCTGCAAATCTGTTTGGACAGAGCTTACAATAGTTTTAAAGAAGTCAGATGGCATTGTGTCAAGACAGGATGTCGATGGTTTAAGATGCTGGACTGTTTCTTCTATGGTTTTTTGGTCAACTGTATTGAATTCTGACATCATAGTTGATTGATTCCTAGGTGGTTTTAAGGATTGCGTCATTTTATTATTTTGCTCATTTATGTTGATATTTAGCCTTATAGATTTGATTTTTTCATTGAAAAAACAATTAAATTCATTACATTTTTCTGTGGAACAGAGTTCTGAAACTATCTGTTTTGGGGGGTTGTCAGCTTATTAACCATAGCAAATAGAGCACGAGTGTTGTTGATGTTCTTATTAATCATTTCAGATAAGTGTTGCTGTCTAGCCCGGAGTGACACGTGGTTAAAATTACAAAGACTTTGTTTGTAGAGGTCATGGTGAATTTGAAGTTTAGTTTTTCGCCATTTACGCTCTGCTTTCCTGCATTCTGTTTTCAAGGCCTTTACCATCATAGTGTTCCTCCATGGTCAAGATCATCTTATTTTTAACAGGTGCAACAGTATCCATGACATTTGAGATTTTCAAGTTAAAGTTATCTAAGAGTTCATCAACTGTCTCTGCACTCGCAGTTGATGACATAGCTATAACTTCCATAAACTTAGCACTGGTATTCTCATTTATGTACCTTTTTCTAACAGACATATGGGTTAACTGAATGTTTGGAGTTAACTGTAAGTCAGAGAACACACAGAAATGATCAGAGAGCGCCAAGTCCTTGATATCAACAGAAGAAATGTCAACACCTTTCGAGATAACCAGATCCAGTGTGTGGCCTCGAGTATGTGTGGGTCCATTCACATGTTGAAGGAGGCCAAAAGTGTCAAGTAGAGAGCAGAGTTCTTTGGCATTAGTGTCCATGTTATTGTCCATGTGAATGTTAAAATCCCCAGTTATGATAAAAAAGTTATAGTCAGTGCAGATAACTGACAGCAGCTCAGCAAACTCATCAAAGAAAGTTCCTGGGTATCTTGGTGGTCTATAAATGATTAGGCAGATAACTTTTGGATCCCCCTTTACTAAAAAACAGAGATATTCAAAAGAGCTAAAATCACCAAGTAAAATTTCTTTGCACTGAAAGACTGATTTAAAAATGGCGGCAACTCCCCCGCCCTTCTTACCACTTCGACACTTATTGATAAAACTGAAATTTGTTGGTGCTGCCTCACTGAGAATGGTATCACAGCTACATGCAGTCAGCCATGTTTCACTAAGAAATAAAAAGTCTGGATTATAGGTCATGATCATGTCATTTACTTAGAGGGATTTGCTGGCTAGTGATCTGATATTGAGTAGGGCTAATCTCATGGAGACAACAGGTGATACTGGTGCGTTTCGGGGTTGACACACTATATTCTTTTTTTTTTTTTTTTTTTTTTTTTTTTTTCCTTGTCCTGTCCAGCATTATGGCAGCAGAATTGTAATCTGAATACCGTTTATGCTAAACACATTTGCTATGCCAAGGGAAGCTTTATGAATGTAAAGCTCCCCTTGACGCCCATCAACTCCTCATTTTTATTTATTTATTTTTGTTACAATATTTAACATGATATGATAATAGTGCCGAACCGGACCGGGGGACAGAGAGAGAGGGAAAGCGAAGAAGAGAAAAAAAGAACAGAAACATGAAGAGACAAACATAAAAAACAATGAAAAATCCGACAACCAGCTGCTACACCTGCAAAAAACAAAACTGAAGACGATTCACGGCTTTTGTGGGGAATCCAACCTTAGAAGCACCAGGAGCACCTGTAAGCAGACAAGCAGAGAACAAACACACAAACAAAAAAAACAAAAAAACACAAGCAGCAGCAATCTCATTTAATACACAGGTGACCTTAAACCACAGGACAGCACAACAACTGCTTAGTGAGCATAGTGAGCATGCTACTGGGCTAATGAATGTGTGAATGTGAGTGTGAGTGTGAGTGTGTGTGCATGAACATGCAATACACATAGATGGTCCCACATAATAACCATGCTTAAATATCAGTGTATAGTGTCACAATCCCCCCAGCAATCAGAAGCAGGCCGAGAGGGCCCCCAGACCCAGGCCACCAACACCCCCCAAGGAGCACAGAACCCGGGAACCCCACCATAGGGACAACTACGCATCCCCCAGAAGACAGCAGAGGAAGCTCCCGGACAGAGCCCCCACAAGCATCGGGCAGAGCCCCCCCGACGACCAGAGGCGGCAGCCTACCAGCCCCGCCAGGCCCCCGCCACCCAGACATGGGCCGCGCGCCGGAACCGGCCCCCGCGAGCCCGAGCGCCACCAAAACCCCCCGGCAGGGGCCCCACCCCAGACAGCCAACCGCAGTGGGCCAGCGCCTGCCCCAGTGCCCCTGGGCAAGCGCCCCAGGAGTCAAGACGTGCCCACAGGTGGGTGAGGCCGCGAGCAGCGGGGAGAAGCAATGCCCCCCCCCCATCAGGAACAGCACAAGCAGGCCAGAGGACAGCAGGACCCAGACCCAGACCCAGTCACCCCATAAATCATATAAGAGAAAAAAAAAATTAATTATAATAATAATAATAATAATAAAATAAAATAAAATAAAATAAAATAAAATAAATACATACATACATACATACATACATACATACATACATAAAGAAAAAAAAAAACACTTGCACAGCACATGCATCCATCTCCCACTTCCGCTGGAGTGTGGCGTAGCGGGCACATCCGGGGGCCAGCAGCCCCCCAGCCACCACAGACCCCGAACCAGCAGGACAACTCCTCATCCTGGCCTCCCCGCCCCAGGCAGCAACCAGGCAACAGGGGTGCGGGAAGACCCCTCCCCTCTCCCCTCTGGCTCTTTGATATTTTCTAATAGTGAGCATTTAAAATTAAGGGGCAAGCAACCTTGTGGAACTGGGAGCGTGGCCCTCCGGGCAGCCTACATACCCAAAGAGCCCCGCCCACCAGATACCACTCAGTGCTATCGCCCCCCAAAACCTAGTGTGTGTGTGTGTGTGTGTGTGTCTCATGATTAGTAATGTCTAAGGTGTAATTAAAACAAGGGCGGGGGGCTGCAGAGTGCAGCAAAGGGGACCACCTACGTGGACCCATCCGCTGCCCCCCACAGAACACACCCGCCCTCAAACCCTACGTGTGTGAATGTGTGCTGTGTACAGGAGCCAGAAGGGAGAGGGGTATGGGGATCTAAAAGACCGGGGGAGAGAGCCAAGGAATGGCTGCAACAGGCACCCCCGTTTCCTGGGATCCGCCACAGAGCAGGAGGGCTCGATGTTCACCAGGTCCGGGGCCCACAGCGTATTCGGGGAGCCACTTGGCAACCCGAAGGCACCCACCCGCCCCACCCCAGACGGCCCCTACAAATAAAGAAAAGAACAAAACAAAACAAACAAAACAGAACACAACAAACAAAAACAAATAAACAACAAACAAACCACACAATCACTCCAGTCATAACAGCCCGGGCCTGAGACCCACCATCACCCAGGCCCACCCAAGCCGCCCCCAACAGGGGAGAAGCACCGCCACACCCCACCGCACGCCACCCCACCCTAACAAAGAACAGCCTGCAGGCACATCAGAGACCCCAGAGTAACCAGCCTGACACACTATATTCAATAGATTGGTATATTTAACTGAACCTTTTTTATTTCTCAGCAGTTTGACCACTTTTCTGTTACCTGTCATCACAGGGATTGAACAGGCTGTCTGAACTCCATAGGGCCCTGACTTTATCTGGGGAAGAGCATTCTTGATATCAGTATTACAGCCTGGACCCGGCACATACCAGTCAGACTCACAGATATTATGATTCAGAGGAGGTGGGGGGGGTTGGTGACTTTTGTTTGAGGGTTGTTTCCAACGTGATGGACGTGGTGGAATGGGAGGGGCTGGATGAGGTGGGATGTTAGGGGGGAAGAATATGGGATTTTGGCGTGACCCGTGAGCTGATCCAAATGATGAGTCGTGAGGACGATGAGAGGGAAATGATGCGTTGGGAGGCAAGGATGGCACGCGAAGATGAGATGCGGAGAAAGAGAGACGAAGCGGAGAAAGAGAGACGAAGCGCAGACAGCGGCGCAGGAGGCCTACAGACGGGAGCGGGCAGAACAGATGTCTGTGTTCACCACCATGTTTCAGGACATGCGTCGGGAAATGCAGTCCCACTCTGCTATTCTGCGGGACATGATGGGCCGTGCTAATGTGCTACATCACAGCACTCCACGCCACTATCGTCCACCTGCTGCAATGCAGTATTCTCCGCCGCCACCTTTCCCCAGCCTCCTCGCAGAGGAAGAGTCACACGGACATGCATCTTCTTCCTTCTTGCAACAGCTGGACTGAACTCACACTCTTTTGATATTTTGCACTTGTAAATAGTTTGTAAATGTTGTGTTTTTCTAATGTGACGATTTACAGTATTTTTATAATTTTTGTTACTTTGTGTGTGAGTGTTGCTTTTAAATAAAAAAAAAAACGATATTTGAATCTGGAGTGCTTTATTAATTCAGATTATTTACCTCAGTTAGCGGGCAAGCTTACAAACTGCTTTGGTACACAGGTGTTAACATCCTTGAATGAGGTCCTTAAGTACTATAGAGGAATGCAGGTGCCTCCTTTATTATGATAAGTTGAGGGTATAACTGCTCGGGCACACAGACTAGCTCTGGCACAGGTGTAAACATCCTTGAATGAGGGCCTTAAGTACTGTAGAGGAATGCAGGTGCCTCCTTTATTATGAAAGTTTGTTACCTTGCGCCTCACATGTGGCTCAAAAAGTTCCACAACCAAAGTCGAAGGTTTGCCGCGACATCCGAAAATGCTTTCTCCACTCGTCCTCAACTTGGACATTATAGTGCTCTTGTATTCTCCGCATGTTCTTCGGCGGCATCCCACGTTGTGACCATCCACACCCCGTAAAATAACATCTCCCTGAACTGCATATACACTTGCAAAAACAAGTCCTCAAGGTGTCCCGCCATCGTTGGTTTGAAAAATTTGATGCAGACAGGTGTATATAGGCCTACCTCCGACGCATGGGTTGTGCCTACGTCATTGTACACGCCCAGCATTTTATGTGTTTCGTGTGACGCTCTGCCACTAGGCAACGCCCCCGGAACTCGGCTTCAGGCGGCACGGATCACTTAATACGCCAAGCTTTCACATTGCTCGACGCGGGATGAAGTGGCAATTTGGACCCGCGATGGTAGCGAATCTCAGTGTGAAAACAGCTATAGACTCTCAGACATCCCTCTCCCTAGTGACACCCTCCAGCTCCTCCAGTGGGATCACGAGCCATCACTAGTGAACAAGATACCCAGATACCTAAACTCCTCTGGCTGAGGCAGGGACTCATCCCCAACCCAAAGAGAACATTCCACCTTCTTCCGGTTGAGAACCATGGCATCGAAATTTGGACAAGCTGACTTCCATCCCGGTCACTTCAAACTTAGTTGTGAACTACCCAAGTGCGTGCTGAAGGTCTTGGCTTGAAGAAATCCAAATGAACCACATCTGCAAAAAAGCAGAAACCTGTGGTTCCCAAACCTGACACCCTCCTCTCCATGACTACTACTTGAGATCCTGTCCATGGAAATCACAAACAAAATCGTTCAAAAGGTACAAAAGGTTGCAGGAAGGATGGTTCTGACTTTGTTTGGTGCATATGCAACAAACAGTAGCTCAGATTACCTGGCCTTCTTGGAGTCTCTGGGTAGCATCCTGGATGGGGTGCCACCTGGAGGCCCCATCCACATCAGCTGGATTTTCGAGCACATCCCATTGGGAGGAGGCCCTGGGCAGACCCAAAACATGCTGTAGGGATTACATGTTCCATCTAGCCTAAGAATGTCTCGGTATCCAACGGGAGGAGCTGGAAATTATCTCTGGGGATAGGGATCTCTGGGTTTCCCTCCTTGACCTCTGCGACCTAACCTTAGAAAAGTAGAAAATAATAGATAGATGAATGGATTATCTAATTGATTTAGTTAAGAAAAAATTGCTATTACTAAATGAGAATAATATCTAATAAAATAAAATTAAATAATGCAATAAAGGTAGACGGCTGAAGTGTTTATGTTGATAGTTCTCTAATGTGTGATCTTATCCAGTAGTGTTGCGCGGGTGAGGGTTTTTTTGACACACGCCCCAATCTGACCCGCGAGAATTTCCAAACCGCCCCGCCCGACCCGTGGGAAATTCTAAAGTGACCCGCCCGACCCGCAAAATATGACCCACAAAAAAAAAAAAAAGCCAGGTCCTGGCCAGGTTAATTTAACACAAACCTAAACGAGAAGGATTTGCGCTAGACTCGCATTATTGTGAAACTTCAACGGTAGGCTACATCAAACAACAACAACAAAGACAGCAAAATTCGATTTTACGCCATTCTTCATTGAAGAACTGTTATGAACGACTCAGCGCAGCGCAGTTTTCTCTACTGTTATGAACTGTTATGAACTGTTATGAACGACTTAGCGCAGTTTTCTCTAAAACAAAAGTGGAGCAGCCACTAACAATAGTTCACCTGACTATAGGTTCCTGCAAAATAAAAACTCAAAAGAAAAAAGGATACATATACTGGTCGACTGTATTTAGACTTCGCATGGAGTGGTACCGTGCCTTTTAGGAAAGATGACATTAAGGGCTGCACTGCAGAGGCGGGAGTGGGAAACTTGTTTGCCTGCGCAGCAGACCCACGGCATGAATGTCGTAACAGATTTGATGTACCTGTCTTATGTCCATCATACTTGTACAGCGCCTCACAATGCCAGCACATGGCGTTGTCTGCAATGGTGTCATCGGACAGGACGACTTGTCCAAATTTATCCCACACCTTGCTCTTTTGGTCGCCTTTTCGCACAACCTTTGCTTCGCCTTTTTTTATCTTATCTCTTATCAAGTCAGCCATCTTCATCCGAGTCCTCCTAGAAGTTTGGCGGTGTAAACAAAAACTACGGATAGCTGTTGGGATAAACTGTTCCAAACGAGCTGAAAAGCTCTTAAACTACCGTTTTAAAAGGTAACATTTTACAGAATATAAATAAAATGTGAGGTGGACACCCAGGTTATGTAATTCAGACGACAACTACACGAGTGAGAGCTTTGAGTGCAATGGCTTTGTGACAGTGGGATGTATGCAATTGATAAGTTCTGTAACTCAAAATTGCGATTTAACCTATATTTCCAAACTTCCGGGTTGCGGGTTTTGACTATTTTGACCCGCCCCGCCCGCACCCGCAATACTTAGAAAAAACTGCTACCCAACCCACCCGCACGCGGGTCACCCATTGACCCGCGCAACACTATTATCCAGTTTTGTTTTGTATGAGAAAATTTGTTGGCGGTTTAGGCTTGATCATACTTTTCTTATAAATTTATATCAAGGTGAATAAAGTGGGGACCTTGAGCAGAGGCAAAAGACTGAAAGGCAAGTTTAAAAGATGACAGAAGAAATGAGGGCAAGTATTATGCAGGAGATCTCTGGACTGAAGGAATGCACACAGGTGGATGACCACAGGATCAGAATCAGAATCAGAATTACTTTATTAATCCCTTGCGGGAAATTCCTTTGTTGCAGTCCTCTCGTTACAGAAAAAAAGAAAAGATGAATAAGAGTAAGATAGGGAAAAAAAATCTCAATATGTACAAAAATACAATAAACAATAAACAGTCTTTACAATGCTACTCAGTAGCTAATTATTATTGTTATTGCACATGACCGGGTTATTGCACATGGTGAAGTAATGTCAGATACTGGAATTGTACAGTTTGATGGCCACAGGCAGGAATGACTTCCTGTGGCGCTCTGTGGTGCAGCGTTGTGCAATAAGTCTCTGGCTGAAGGTGCTTCTGTGGCTGACCAACACATCGTGAAGAGGATGTGCAGAATTGTCCAGCATGGATTTTATTCTGGACAGCATCCTTCTGTCTGACACCGCTGTCAGAGAGTCCAGCTCCTCTCCGACAACGTGGCTGGCTTTGCGGATGAGTTTCCTCAGTCTGTTGGCGTCCTTCACCTTCAGTCTGCTGCCCCAGCATGCAACAGCATAGAGGATGGCACTGGCCACCACAGACTCATAAAACATCCGCAGCATTGTCCGACAGATGTTGAAGGACCTCAGCCGCCTCAGAAAATAGAGACGGCTCTGGCCCTTCCTGTAGAGGGCGTTTGTGTTTTTAGTCCAGTCCAGTTTATGGTCCAAGTGCACTCCTAGGTATTTATAATCCTCCACCATGTCCACATTGACCCCACAGATAGAGACAGGGGTCACTGGGGCCTTACTCCTTCTCAAATCCTCCACCAGTTCCTTGGTCTTTGCCACGTTGAGCTGCAGATGGTTCTGCTCACACCAAGTGACAAAGTTGTCCACCACACCCCTGTACTCAATCTCATCACCATTGCTGATGCATCCATCTACTGCAGAGTCGTCAGAAAACTTCTGAAGGTGGCAGGTCTCTGTGCAGTAGCTGAAGTCTGTGGTGTACAGGGTGAAGAGGAAGGGAGAGAGGACGGTCCCCTGTGGGGCCCCGGTGCTGCTGATCACCTTGTCTGACCCGCAGTGCTGCAGGCGCACGTACTGTGGTCTGCCAGTCAGGTAATCCACAATCCAGGTCACAATGGGGGCATCCACCTGCATCGCAGTCAGTTTCTCACCCAGTAGAGCCGGCCTGATGGTGTTGAATGCACTGGAGAAATCAACGAACATGACTCTCACAGTGCTCGCTGGCTTGTCCAGGTGGGCGTAGACACGGTTGAGCAGGTACAGGGATTAAAGCAAAAAAAAAGTCGTCTGACTGAAATTTTTTTAGCGATTAAACATCAGATTGAGTTCCCCCCCTTGTACCCCTTCGGAAACCAATGTAGCCATACCTCTGCCCTCAATACAGAACGTACATTGGTTCTATGCAAGGAATGGAGGGATAATGGAGATACTTGATCAGATGCCTCAGCAGACTGTATGATTCTATAACATGTGAAAGTGTGTCCTTTATGCTGTCCTAGCCCAATTTTACACATACCTTCCTAAGACCTAATGCAAGTGTTCAGTTTTGTTTCCAAGGGATAAAAACTTTCACAGTGGATTACACATGCATTCATTTTAACCGCCTGAAAGGGGGGAAAAGTTTTAGTCTATGCATTCTTGTGGCAGCACATTAGATAGCTATTCTGGCTATTTAATGGCATTCCACAGAGTGTTAGCTTTGTGAAAAGGCCAAGTAGGTTAGTTTATGATGAACTGTAACTCCTGTAGTTGGCGCAATGCAAAAATGCTAGAATTCTACTGAATACCAAGTGGTTTTTAATTGAGCTGTGTTTATGGAGGCCTACACTGTCATAGGTGCCCTTCTTTTTGTTGATCACCTACAAATGACAAAAAAAAAACGAATTAAGTGCAGAGATTTATTGCTTTTGGGGTTGTTTTCAGGACGGCAGTCGCTTATTTCTCGTCCAAGATCTGGCAACAGTGCCCACCTGTCCAAGTCCAGGCTCCGCTGGAACACAAACATTCTATGACTTTAGCTCTAACTCGCTGAGCAACTAGTTCTAGCCTAAAATCAAGGTGTGTGAACGTAGCTAAAGGCAATCGTTTGGGTGAGCTCTTCAATTGAAATAAAATGCAATGGTCTTCCTGTTCAAGTAACGTCAACATTTCATTAAGACATTAGCGCATGTTTCCCCAAAACATTGCGTGAACCTGTTGTCGCATTCGCATTCCTTAATCAAATGCACTGCAGAACGACATAGCCTAAGGGCCATTTCACGCTGTAGCATACCCTGTGGTTGGCTATATTATCAACCAACCTATTGTTGGCATGCTGATATGTTAATATGCGAGACGTGTTCACTGATGTAGCCTACTCGGCTTTGGTTTACAACGAATCATGTTGGAACATCATTGCGCCCGTACACTTTTCAAAACGTCTTTTTGATTGTCCATAAGGTAAAGGTTTGAGCATCCCTGTTAGTCTGACAAAAATAATTTGGACCGTCTATTTGGAAACTGTAAATCAGGACTAATTTCTGTCAGTTTGCTGGCGTAACAAGCGTGCAAGCAGTCTGATTCATGCCTGGCATGCAGACTAAATAGAATAGCTTCGCCCTGTATATTTGTCTTGCAACCCCTTAGGTCATTCAAATAACTAAATAGCCTAGATAATTCTACATGCTCCAGACTCGCTTGCCTTGTCCATGCTGAAACTATTTAATTTGGACCGTTTGGGTCATTGAACGCTGATGATTTTCAGCGAATTAAAGATGCGACCAGGAGTAACCTTATGTGGACATCAGTTCAAGTGATGGTTCGGAGTAGATTCACCCTAGGCTCATTTGAACCGTGACATCCAGCCAAGTAGCCCACCTGAAGTTTTTTCGATCTTGGCTGAACATCAGCTGAGTTACTGAGTTATCCCAAATAGCTTAGTACAAGCGCTAATGGACCCTGGTAGTATCTCCAAAATTACCACACTAAAATCACATGCCATGACACCAAACTTCTACAGTAGTACAAATATGGTCTGTACTCACAAAACGATGCATTTTGAAGTTTGTACATAGTCCAAGAGTTTATCATTATCAACACAAGCCTAATAGCTTCTCTGCTGCTAAAGCTGCGTCGACGTCACTTCCTTGATCTGGGAGCTTCAAAGTAAGATGAGGGTTGATCTACTACTGTAGACAACAAAGTATATGCTATATTCTACATGAATTTTTATGTTGTCGAGTTGTGAATTTATTTTATCAATGGAGAAATTGAGCAGCCTTGCTTTGTTGTAGATTTTGGAGATACTGCCAGGGTCCATTAGCGCTTGTACTAAGCTATTCGGGATAACTCAGTAACTCAGCTGATGTTCAGCCAATATCGGAAAAACTGCGGGTGGGCTACTTGGCTTGATGTCACGGTTCAAATGACCCTAGGGTGAATCTACTCCGAACTATCACTTTCACAGACTTGACAAACGCCTTTTCTAATGGGGGTTTCCAATATGTAAAGGCCTCAGGTACCGGTCCAGCATTCCTTCTATATTGCTCTAACGAAATACTATTTTAAGGCGTGTATTTGGAAATTATAGCTAGCTAGGACTAATAATTACTGTAAGTCATTTTTCCACGCAGTTGTAGCCCCAGCCCCCACGCCCCGCCCCCGCCGTTGACAACTCGTGTTCCTTTTTTTTTTTTTGCCGCACCTTACTTATCAGGGGAGGGCGCGGCTCAAACATAAAGGAATCAAAACAAATACTGCTGTTAATTTAATCTGTTACATCACATCAGTATTATAATAAAATCCATACACCAAACACCCGTCACAACCCACCCTCCCCTTTCTCGATCAGGACGATCTCCCAGTTGAGTTCAGTTGACGGAAAATCCGTCTGGACAAACTATGCAGGCTGTTCAGCTGATGGAAATCCGTCACAGCGACGGAGAACTTTAATCCATGCAGGTAGATGATGGCGTCCTCAACTCCTAGTCGGAGCTGGTATGCGAACTGGAGGGGGTCCAGAAGTGGTCTGACCATGGGCCGGAGCTGTTCCAGGATGAGTCTCTCCAGGGTCTTCATGATGTGTGACGTCAATGCCACGGATCTGTAGTCCTTATGGCCACTGGGGCACGGCGTCTTCGGCACAGGAACGATGCAAGACGTTTTCCATATCACGGGGACCTTGTGAAGACTCAGGCTCAGGCTGAAGATGTTGTGGAGGACTCCACATAGCTGGGGGGCACAGGCTTTGAGCACCAGCCTGCAGACCTGCGGGCCTGCAGACTTGCCTGAGTGGAGTCTGCTCAGCTGTCTCCTGACATGATCAGGGGTGAAGGTCAGTGTAGAGGTGACAGTGTTGAGGAGGGGAAGGGGTGGAGGTGTTATGCCGGAGAGTGCAGTCAGCCTGGGAGCCAGGGGAGGAGGTGTGAGGGGGGCCATCACAGGAAGATGAGGGGCTGTGGGACGGGGGAGGGAGAGAGTATTCAGTTGCTTATTTAATCCTTGTGTATTCTTTGTGTTGGATTAATTTTCAAGTTAGTGTGCTCTCCCTCGTCCCCTGTGTTCTGCCATCTCTCTTCTCTGGTCTGGTCTGCATTCCTCGCCTTCATGGTCACACTCCTTTCCCTGGTTTTTCCCCGTCACTTCCTTCCGCAAGTATTTAAATCTGTTTTGTTATTTTCTTAGTTTCATGTTCAGTTTAGTTTTTCCTTATTCCAGCTTTGCTGCGCCTTTTGTTTATCTTTGTTAATAAATCCTTCAACGTCACTTTTGCCTCACGTCCGTGTCTGCACCTGGGTCCTCCCATAACATATCATGACAAAGATAAGCCTTCAGCTCTGTTACATTTGTTGGTGTAGGTGCGTCTTGGATGGCGTGTCTCGTCTGGTTTGAGTTCTTCTGAACTTTAACCTTGGCTGCACCTAGAACATTCACTCTGTGACCTGTATATGTTCTGAGCTTTATTTTACGTGGCTGTAGATCTGGTATCTCTCCCTCATTGAGAGATTTGTACTTAAGTTAATTTATTACTGTCATCAACTGTAAAAACTGTTCCGCTTCTTCAATGCAATCTGTCACTCATCACATGAAACATTGAACAGCACCCCCTTGCGGCAACTTGTGAACATCATTTCCACATTACTACAGTTGCTCTAAGTCTTAAAGTCCTCAGCCACATTAATGCCAGTCACAGTTGCAGCCTGGATTTTTGGGTTTACTGTGGTATTGATGGATATGAACAGGACTTTTTTTCAACTCTTTCTTTCGCCACATTAAACCGACGCATCTTCAGTATTTGAGGGCTGGAAGATGGTGTAAGACGCATTCATCTCGGTCTTTGGGACAGGAAACATTTGGGGTGTCAGTTTTGCCAGCTGCACTCCTGTAGCGGCCAACACTGTGATTGTTCCACCTGATACCTCTCTACCTGAGCCTCACCACAGCCTGAAGCTGTCGGCCAATTAGTATGCTCTCTGTGATGTTGACTTCTGTAAAGTGTTTTTTTTTTCCTACATACAACTGTATATTCAAAGCATGACCTACTTGAATCCACACCGCGAGTGTGCCCGTTAATTATGCAGGATTTAAGAATATGATGCACACTTTTGCTTTCATATTATTGTCTCCAGTAAATGCTAAATTAGTTATCTCCGTAATACGACATAATCCAAGTTAAAACAGGCAACAAGAATTGCAATACATGTCTAATTCGATAAATTAATTCTATACGCTTTGCGCACAGCTGGAGCTGTCCGAACGAACAAAAAAAGATTTGGCAATGCTTCCTCTTACTTTTGAGATATACGATAGAGCTGCTCAGGTCCTAGACCAGTGAAGCGAATGTGAGATTAAAATTAAGTTTGTCCCCCCTCATGCATCCTGTTCGTCATCTGTGCGTCGTGAAAAAATAATTTTCACTGTAAGAAAAAAAAACATTTCAAATAAGTAACAACCCTGATTGTGTCCATCTACTCCCTCTTAAAAATATGTATACTTCTGATTTTCTAAAGGAAGAGGCTGTTGCTGTGACATCTAGATCTGCAGCAGCATTCGCCATCAGTTTTTTTTGGGCTTTTTATGCCTTTAATTTTAGGACAGTTCGAGAGAAACAGGAAGCAGGGGGCAGAGAGATGGGAAAGACACGCAGCACAAAGCCACTCGGTGCGGGAGTCGAACCGGGGCCAGCTGCAGCGAGGACTGTAGCCTCTGTACATGGGGCCACCCCTTGCCATCAGTTTTTCAACTGGACTTCCCAAAAAGAGCATTAAACATCTGCAGCTCATCCAGAACGCTGCTGCTAGAGTTTTAACCGGGACTAAGAGATCTGAACACATCACACCAGTTTTAAAATCTTTACACTGGCTTCCAGTCAGTCACAGAATAGATTTTAAAAGCCTGCTGATGGTTTACAAATCCCAGAACGGTTTAGGCCCAAAATACATCTGTGATATGTTCAGAGAATATGAACCCAGCAGAGCTCTTAGATCCAAGGACTCAGGTCAGCTGGTCAAGTCCAGAGTCCAGACTAAACACGGAGAAGCAGCATTTAGCTGTTATGCTGCAAACAAGTGGAACAAACTGCCAGTGGAGATTAAACTTTCACCAAATGGAGACATTTTTAAATCCAGGTTAAAAACATTTCTGTTCTCATGTGTCTATGCATGAAATCTGCACGCTATCTTTTAACTTATCTAGACTGTTGCTTGTTTTTAAATTAATTTAAATTATTTTATTTGTTTCTCTTTATATTCTTTTATGTATTTTAATGCTTCTTCCACTCCCTGCTGCAATGCTTTTATTTTATGTAAAGCACTTTGAATTGTTTGTACATGAAATGTGCTATACAAATAAATTTGATTTGATTTGATTTGATCAGTGTCCGGGAACAGTGCCAGTTGTCACAGGTAAATTTGTCTTGATTGGCAAATGCTTTAATGGTACTATTAATATCTATGAATAATTCTTTGAAACAATATCTATAAAAATCCATCCATCCATCATCTACTGCTTCTCCAGGGATCGGGTCGGGGGGGCAGCAGCTTGAGCAGAGAAACCCAGACCCCCGGCCACTTCCCCGAGCTCTTCAGGGGGGACCCCGAGACGTTCCCAGGTCAGCCGAGAGAAGTAGTCTCTCGAACGTGTCCTGGGTCTTCCCCGGGGACTCCTCCCAGTGGGACTTGCCCGGAACACCTCACCAGGGAGGCATCCAGAAGGCATCCTAACCAGATGCCCGAGCCACCTTATCTGACTCCTCTCGATGCGGAGGAGCAGCGGTTCTACTCCGAGCTCCAGGTGTTTGAAGAGACAACTTCTCAGCTCCAAGATTATGCTTAATTTGATACATTCATGGACCCTTTCTCAACCACAGCATATGGACAGAATAAAACCATCTGGGAACTATTCAATCCAGTCAACCCAGAGAAAGTTGTAGTGTCCCAGAAGATTTGTTGTGCAAAGCGTGGTCTTTCAAGGGTCAGGGCCTTAAGAAACAAAAGTTTTTACTATGTACCACTTATTCAAAGTCTTAAGCAGTTATTGACCAGTTCCAGAATCTTTATCATGTTGAACACTGTACCACAAAGAAGTAGAGAGAGATTCTTGTATGATTTTACTGATGGAGCCCTTTTTACATCCCATCCATGATATTCTCAAAGGCCAAATGCATTGCAAATACTATTGTACACCGATGAAATTTAAATATGTAACCCTTTGGGCCCCCATACCTCTGCAAATAAATTACTGATGTTTTATTATAGTTTAGGGAATATTGATCCAAAATTTAGGTCCAAGTTGGCTGCAATAAGACTCCTTGCTATTGCCAAGGCAAATGATATTTCTCATTGGAGTGTTGATGTTATACTAAAAAGAATCCTAAAAGATCTGACACTTCTTTACAATGGTGTTAGGATTGAAACCCGAAATTGTGAAATTTAGTTGTTAGGTGCTGTGATAGCCATAAGTGGGGAGACACACTTGCCCAACATGGGTTTAAACAAGGTGTCGGTTTTGCTTATAGCAAATGTAGACATTGTGAATTCTTCTTTGAGGATATGCAAAGTATTTTTGAGGAGAATAAGTTTGCTGAAAGAACTTTGGAAAAGCACATCAGGCAGTGTCTTGAAATAGACAAAGCAAGCATAAACATTGACAGCATCCCTCAATATCACTTATGGGATGAACAGAAAAAGCAGACTAGTTGATGTTCCAGGATTTGACCTGATCAAACAAACTCCACAGGATGTAATGGATATAATTTTTGAAGGTGTTCCACCAATGGAAAGGAAGCTTGTATTAAAAACCTGATTCGGTCAGGACAGATAGAATTAGATGAGATCAACTCAGCTATTCAAAATTTTCCTTACTCACCTCTAGATATACGACATAAGCAATGTCCTATTGGTGTCAGCACTTTAGCTGCTAATTACAATAAATTAAAACAGTCATGTGGACAAATGTTAATATTACCTTTTCTTTTAAAGGGTATGGACAATGAGTATTTTAAATGCATTCTAAAGTTAATTGAGATTATTCAAATTGTCCTTGCTCCTGTTATTTCTTTAGAAACTGTATTACGGCTCAGACGCATGATTGAGCAACATCTGCATCAGTTCAAAGAACTTTTTTCTGAAGCCAATATAATACCCAATTAGCATCACATGCTACATCTACCTAGCCAAATCATATCTCTTTGTCCTTTATTCAGAAATATGTGTATGCGATTTGAAGCTAACCACAGTTATTTTAAGCAGTGAACTTTTAAGTTAAATTTCAGAAATGTCTGTAAATCGCTTGCAAACCATAATCAGTTCCTTGACTGCTGTCAGAATGAAATAGGCATTGAGCATCCAATTTTTGCTAGTTATAGAGAATCTGGGTCTGTCTCAGCAATCAAAAATATTGATTGTGTTAAGAGAAAAGTCAAAGATTTTTTTAGGCATAGAGGTCATGCAATCTCTTTTTTGACGAATATAGGGCTTGACACGACAGAGCAACTCATCAAACCGGTGTGCAGACATCCTGAAGTACACAAAGTGTTTCTCTTCATCTATCGACCGCATTGGTTTAACGAGGACAGTGAATTCACCCAGTTCACGTCTGTCCTCATGCAGAGCGCCAACATCCCATCTTCTGTTTTGTCGCCTTTTCGCCGGCAAGGTTCTAAGCATTTCATCTTCCAGATACTGCATCAATGATACATTGATGACAGTGCTCTTCCTGCTCTTGACAGTGGCATTATTTTCTTCTCGTCGTTCTAGATTAGTTAGCGGTAACCTTCACGTAGCAGCGACATCTCTGTGATGGAGAAGATTGCAACTAGTGGCGGATCGACTCGCGCCTCTATAAATATAAACTCACTGTAGCCATAGCCATTGCGGCAACCATGCTAGAAGCTTTAGGCGGTCATGTTCTTGTTCATAGGTCACGCCTACTTTGTCCAATCATTACAAAACTTTTCAGATAGTCTCAGAACTCCTTCTTGATTGTATAAATCAAGTTTGGTTATCTTGTGGCCGACTCGTGTAACTTTTTGTGCCGTAGGAACATGCAGGCTGTCAACCCAGTCCTGTAATTGGCTATATTTCAAGACTTACAGTTTAGGCTGCCAGATGAGTTTTATATACAGAAGAAAAATAATAAAAACAAAATACACTTAAAAAACAATAGGGTTCCAGCACTGGTGGATGCTTGGAATTGCTTTTTCTCATTTGTCTTCATTGTCACATCAGCAGAGCTGGTTTTACTTTGATGCAGGACAATGTCACTTTTTTTTATCTCACACATCATCCTTAATATTGTTCACTGCTAAAATAAAAATAAGAGGGAGAGGGAAAGAAGGATAGACACACATTCTTCGAGAGTATTGTGAACAGGAATGGCATTGAATTTTTGAGTTTTCTTCATGTGCCAGCCTCTTTTGTGAGGAGGCTAAGAAAGTATGTTGTGTGGGCAGAAACCCTGAAAAAAGAGGCAAGCTTGGATCCGTTGTCTGCCTGGTAATTCTGCAGTGCTTCGACCTCAAAAAGTCTGAAAGAAGTTCTGTCATTGGAAGCAGCTGGCCTGAATGCCACAATACCACTGGGCAACTTTGAAGATCAGCAACAATTAAAAATGTAGCTTCACCTTATTAATTATGCATTCATGCTTCTGTGTTGGCTTTTTTTTTGTGGGGAGAAAGGCGTAGCTGTGACATTTCGCATTCAACAGGCCTAAGGCAGAGGGATATTACAACACTCATACCCACAACAATTTCTTTCCAAAATGTTTCTGTTGAAAATGTAAATGTGTGTGTTTGTTGTTGGATGTGAAATTTGACACTTGAATAAACCTATAAAGCAGCTGTGAATAAAAAAGCAGTTTGTAAGAGTTTGGTGTATCTGTTGGTTTCG
The DNA here is from genome assembly GCF_027942865.1 of Odontesthes bonariensis. NCBI lineage: Eukaryota > Metazoa > Chordata > Actinopteri > Atheriniformes > Atherinopsidae > Odontesthes > Odontesthes bonariensis. Next base: position 5,362,577 of record NC_134512.1, on the reverse strand, counting down.
TTCTACTGAGCATGTTGCTAGGTAACTCAGAATTATAGCTCAGAGTTGCATTTTGCAGACTCTTTTTCCTTCAGGGCTTTTCTCCATCCCCGGTTGTTGGCAGAACACACATAAAGCAGGTTTCAGAAGGCACTAGGGGGAATTTCTTCTGGCATTGGGGTCTGCCAGGTGTCTCTTTTGTGTTTGAATTGGCAGGCGAAAAGCTCCTTTTAAACCAGTGAGAAGGTTTTGTCAATAAAATTAAGAACACCTGATTTTTATTACAAAAAATTGATATCATTATAGTTGCATCTCTTTGAATACAGTTAAAATATATATTTTTTTGTATTTGTTCATTTTAACGCTCAATATTTTCATGAATGTCATAGGCTGGAAGTTAATAACACTAAATGATTAAAACTTGAGGTGTTAAAAATGCATGCATTAAAGCAATATTAGAGAGGTTTGCCCATATTAAAATTATGTGCCTCTGACTCATTTAGAAGAGCAGCTAAAATATAAGCATCTCAAACTTCACTGGACCACATGGGGGCTGAGATACCACATTTCAGAATTCTGATTCCTTGCCCAGTACATAACTGTTTTGCTTTACAGTGGCACGTCATGCACAAGCAACTAGATTAAAAAAGGTTTCTCAATAATAGGAAAATTAAAAAAAGACTGTTGTCACCATTACAAATTAAGTTTATTACAAAGGACAATAATAAACATAACACAATTTTACTGCTGGAGAGAGCTCTGAGAAAAAACAGGATGATAGTCAGATGCAGAGTTAGCTTCATTGTTTCTATGAGTAAGCAATAACGATATTGATTAGCTCTCTTGCTCTGTCATGTTTGCTTTGATTGGTTTTGTTGGCAAAGTTTCTGACATGCAGGTTAATTATCACAAATACGATCATGATCATTTCTTCTTCCACTCTGTGTAGGCTGTAATTCAGAGAGACTGAAGCTGAGCATTTTTCCTAAATTAAAACTAATCTATCACTCTGTATTATGACTAACAGTAAATTCATAACATTACAACAGCAGTGTATTAATCCGTTTTATTAACAGTTGAAACGTAAGTTATAACCTTAGCATTATCATCTCTGCCACACAGATGAAGCCTCAGTTAGCCACCTCAGTTTAATTTCAGACAAAGATGTCAGAATTTGTGAGTAACGAAAAGGTAGGGACCCAAACACAGGACTACCGAAGGAAGGAAGTGAAAACGGGCAGTGGCGGTAAATAGTTGTTTTTACTAAAAGATTCAAAGGCACTACCAAGGCAGGGATGAAAGACTGGTTTCAAAAACTTAAACGGAATCAAGTAATGACAAATTGACGAACTTACTAACATGAAAACACAAATGACAGGGTTGACCAGAGAGCTAAGTACTGAGAGGGTTGATCTGTTGATCTGTTCCACTTTTAAGACTAGGCTTAAAACTTTCCTTTTTGATAAAGCTTATAGTTAGGAATGGCTCAGGTGATCCTGAAACATCCCATAGTTAAGCTGCTATAGGCTTAGACTGCTGGGGGAGCTCATCTGTCACACATTTCCTCACTTTACTCTCTTTTTCCCCTGTTTAATTTCCCAAATGATATTATGTACATGTGACATTATTGTGGTCATTAACTCGTGTTTCCCTGTTCCAACAGGTATCCTTTGAATGGTGTTACAGTGGTTTTTTCCCCTCTTTTCTGTCCTCTCAAACCCCAGCTGGTGGAGGCAGATGGCCACCCTTCCTGAGTCTGGTTCTGCCAGAGGTTTCTTCATGTTAAAAGGGAGTCGGTCCTTTCCACAGTCGCCTCAGGCACGCTCAGGACGGGAGATTGGACTGAAAACAAGTTTCGGTGCAATCTGTTGGTTTCCTTAGCTCGGAAATTGTTTTTGAATTAGCTCTATATGAATGAATTGGATTATTTTGAAAATAATTATGATTACAATTAATTGAATTCCAATTGGCTTGAATTGGACTATACTATTTAAGTGCCTTGAGATGACATTTGTTGTATTTGGCGCTATATAAGTATAACTGAATTTAATTTAATTGAACATAGAACAAAGAACCAAGGCATTAACAAAATAACTAAATTAGGTGCCAATGACACAAACTCGGGCAAAGGCTTGGCACAGCTTCAAACGAAGATTCAGGCAAGTCTGGCAAAAGCTGTGGCTAAGGTAACAAGTTAACTATGCTGAAGGCGAAAGCTAAGAAGCTGCAAAGCAGGAGTTTGGCCAAGGACATTAGTTGTTTCTAGGTCAGGGGATGGTGAGGTAGTTGAGGTAGAATCTGTGTTGAATGAAAGTGGAGATGGCTTTGGCAAAGACTGTGGCTCTGGCTCTGACAAAGACTGGCTCTGATAAGGATGAAAACTGTATCTCTGACGAAGATAAAACTGTGGCTCAGGCATAAAGCAATAAGTCCTGCTTAAGGAGTGAGACCACCTTTAGGTTATTTGCCATTTCAGGCATTTGCAACAGTGGGTCTGGGTCTGAACCGTAAGGTTTGTAGTTTGCAGGAGGAAGAATGTGAAAATAGGCAGTGGTGGTAAATCAGCACTACGATAAGAAAATCTGAGAATTCAGACAGAAAATATGGGCCAGGTGGATTATACCCAACAACAAATTGAAGATGTCTCTATGATTTCCACTTTGGGTGAGAAAAACTGACTCTTACATTATTTACTGTACTAAAATAAACATTCAGAGTACATGCTGGTTCTGTTACCATGACTTCTACTATGTGGTCTGTGTTAGCAGAATTTGTAATTCTGCCACAAAGACTCCTATAAAAAAAGGTTTTACAGGAGACTTTTTCACCAATATAAGTGACACAAAGTGCGAGTAAGATTGGGCTCGGTTTACAAAAGGGTTCATCAGTGTAAACCCTGCTTCATAGTAAAAAAAGAAAAACTTTCTGGGTTTACTAAAAGGCAAAGTTATAACACACAGAATCAGAAAGATGTGTACACCGTGACTTTGTGGGTGTACTTGTTGCAACTTTCCCTTTCATTTTACAAACATTTCTGGTCAACATTATCAACATTATTTCGTCGTCACCATAGAAATTAAAACTACTTCCTCAGACACCATGGCCAATCGGAAGTCACCAAAATGAATGTTGCATTGGTATGTAATTTTGCCAAAACAATGTTAAACTCTGTAGTTTTCTCTGGACCCCTGCCAAATCTGACCAGTGATGATAGTTTAGCTGCATGTCATCCTTCTTGTCTAGATGGTGTCCAGCAAACAACGTAGGCTCCATAGATAATTGGCAATCTTTCTGGGGAAAGCCTGGTCTGATGAGGAGAGACAGAATCTATCCCATTTTGGAAGGGACAGCTCTCATTTCTAAAAATAAGGCCGAATTTATTATTCATCAAAAAACATGACAACCCAGGGTTCAGACCAAGATTCAAGATTCTTTAGTGTCATGTATCATGTAACTAGTTCCGTTTCAGCTCATTTTGCACAGTTAAGCATGTAAAATTATTTTCAGAAAAATCTAACAATGATAATGATAACTAGAAAATTTCTGAAGAAACTTAGAAGGGGCCTGCCAAAGTGTGCATATCGCTCAACCAATCACGGCTGCTCAGGAATGGTTCGCAAGGCCTAAAGAAGAAGCATTCAAGCCTAAACGGCATCAAAGCCGTTTAAATTAAAAAATTTAAAGCGGCGAACTGTCCCTTTAAAGAGGCGAACTGTCCCTTTAAAGCAGCCAACTGTCCCTTTAAAGCGGCGAACTGTCCCTTTAAAGTGGCCAACTGTCCCTTTAAAGAAGCGAACTGTCCCTTTAAAGCGGCCAACTGTCCCTTTAAAGAGGCGAACTGTCCCTTTAAAGAAGCGAACTGTCCCTTTAAAGAGGCAAACTGTCCCTTTAAAGAGGCGAACTGTCCCTTTAAATCGGCAAAGGACTGGCTGGGCCACTAATAGCCTTGTTTCTATGGTAATTAATCTCCCTCAATTAACTGACAGTTAAGATGCCCCAGCTGCTGCTACACTAATTATATGAGACTCAGGCTTCTCAGAGCCAAAAAACCTCTACGAACAGATGCTTCCCATTCGGAAACCGTAAGAGCTATGGAAAAAATTCTCTCAGAATGAGCGAGGGACGCCTTTGGACTTCAATATTCCCGCGTTTCAGATCTGTAGCACATTCACAGTGAAAGCACGGATGAGAGAAAGAAGGGCTGCAGGAGCTGCTGAGATTCTGAGAATTGGATGAATTAAAATGGGGATTTGAGGTCTTTGAGCCCCGACATCACTTTGCTCTGAGGGGCTCTGAGAGCAAACGGTCAGCCCTAGACGAAATATGAAAACATTTTATGAATCCCAACATGCGTGCCTATATTATGACAGTACATAATGGCATTGGACCGATATTTGTAGGCGTGAGGGCGATTCGAAACTGAATCTGAGGTCAGAACTCTTGTTCTTCCCACACTCTAACGGTGCGTTCACACCAGACGCGGTCGGGCGACGCGATTACATACAAAGTCAATGCAAAGACGCGATTAGACGCGGATTCGAGCCGGCGGCGCGATGAGGCGCGGTGGGGCGGCGCGGTGAGGAGCGGTGAGGCAGTGCCCGCCGCGCGAGTGAAAATATGCGATTCGTGCGAGTTCAAAAAATCCAACTTTGGCGAAATATTCGCGCCAGACAGCCTATCAGCGTTGAGATTCTGGACGACAGTGACGTGGAGACAGATGGACAGGCGCTCCGCATCTGAAATGGAGTCGTGTTTGTGGCATGCAGATGGGACTCCAGATGGAAATGAGCTTCTAAGCTACAATCTGGGGCAGGTCATCTCCTTACTTTGTAATTAATGTACTTTGCACATGGTCCCTGACTAAATAAAATAAAAAAATTAAATCACCGCCTTCTCCAGGAGTTGCGTCTGGATGACGGCCGCCTACAGCGGCACCCCAGGCCCACCAGGACCAAGCCCGATGACCCGCTCGGGAGGACCGGCGCCGCGATCTCTCGGCAGGACACCAACCACAGGCGCCCCGCAGCTGAAACGGAGCCGCGGCCCAGCTGCGGAGCGCCTGCAGCCGGCGTCCCGCCGAGAGATCACGGCACCGATCCTCCCGAGCAGGCCACCAAACTGGGTCCCGGCGAGCCCGAAACACCGCTGGAAGCGGCCGCCACGGGAGGATCGGTGCCGTGATCTCTCGGCGGGACGCCGGCTGCAGGTGCTCCGCAGCTGGGCCGCGGCTCCGTTTCAGCTGCGGGGCACCTGTGGCATGGTGTCCTGCCGGCGCCGGTCCTCCCGAGCGGGTCGTCGGGCTGGGTCCTGGTGGGCCTGGGGTGCCGCTGGAGGTGGCCGTCATCCAGACGGAACTCATGGAGGACCGGCGCCGCGATCTCTCCCGTGGCGGCCGCTTCCAGCGTTGTTTCGGGCTCGCCGGGACCCAGTTTGGTGGCCTGCTCGGGAGGATCGGTGCCGTGATCTCTCGGCGGGACGCCGGCTGCAGGCGCCGGTCCTCCCGAGCGGGTCGTCGGGCTGGGTTCTGGTGAGCCTGAAATACCGCTGGAGGCGGCCGTCATCCAGACGCAACTCCTGGAGAAGGCGATGAAATTATCCGAGCTGAATGCACCACCGGATGATGTCACTGATCCAGACACGACGGCGTGTGCGTTTCAGACGAATCTCGGACTGCCACAGCAGGTACAAGGACGCGATCAGCCATGGATAGCCCCTTGAGCTATTTACTCGTTTTTTACTCGCGCGAAAGAGGCGTTTGAGGCGATGGAATTTAATTTACACCTGCGGCAACGATCGCGCGATGAAGGCGGTGCGAATATTCACATCGCGTTTGGTGTGAACGCACCGTAATGAAATGGCAGTTGTGCTCTAAAAATTCAAATTTTGCAGATTTTGGCCAAAACTTTGGGTCGCTTCGAGGCATGGCTGTGGGAAATCCGTAGCAGGTATCGACATGGCGTCTTCACTTCTGAACACAGCACGGACGTATCTACAAACTGACATTTGAATGGCGTTTCTAGGTTAGTACACAGTAACTGCTCAAAATTTTGGGTTTTTTATGATTTTTCCAGGTCATCCCCCTGTTTATTCTTAGGGGGGCTTTGGGGGCTGTTTTTTGCTTATTACGTCGCCATGGTAACTCCAATCTTCAATAAAAGTAATAGCCCGCGAAAACTCATCGAGCCGGTCGTTTTGATATATATATTGTTGGGATGTGCGGGCCCATAGGGCCCGCATTAATGTGGACGGAAGAATAAATATAGCCTACTTATAAATAAAGAGATACGTTTTCAATGTTAAATCCCATAGACTTTTGCCAACGGAATAGTAATAGGTGCCTTGCCATGCATTTGCATGGAGGCAATGCTATGGCAGGCCCCAATAATAAAAACACAATAGAATAGAATAAAGATAAAAAAAATAAAATAAAATAAAGTCAATACAACTCTGGTGTGCAGTGTGGGCGGGGGGTTGACATCAGCAGTTGACAAGCCTGTTGGCTTGCGGGTAGAAGCTGTCTCTGAACTTGCTGGTTTGGGTGCGGATGCTGCCGAACTGGCTCCCAGATGGAACGAGTGTAAACAGTTCAAAACTCGGGTGACTGGGGTCAGAGAGGATCCTCCTGGCCCTCCTCCTGCAGTGCTGGTTGTAAATGTAAATGGTTGTGATGGTTGGCAGCACTGACCCGGTAATACGCTGAGCTGACTTTACCACCCTCTGCATATTTTGCGTTCAAGGATGGTGCAGCCGCCGTACCAGCCCATGATGTTCCCAGCCAGGATACTATCAATAGTTAGGGTTAGGGTAAAATCTGTATCTGTAAAAGTTAATGAGTATCCTGGTGTCCATGCCAAACCTTCTAAGTCGCCACAGGAAGAAGAGACTCGGTGACCTGATAGCTTGCTGTTGCTCTCAAAATGTGCATAGAGCAAGTTCAGCTCCTCAGGCAGAGAGCCACACACTTCCCCGACTGAAGTTTTTCCCCTTATAATCTGTGATGGTTTTGAGCCCTTTCCACGTGGCCCTTCTGTTAGAACCTCTGTAACATGATTCTTATCTTGTCCTTATATTGTCTCTGAGGAGTTTTGATTGTTTTCCTCAGATTGTACCGAGCTTTTGTGTACTCACCAGAGTGACCGAAGTGGAAGGCTGCTGTCTGTGATCTGAGCGCCAAGCAGACCGCTCTGTTAACCCACAGCTTCTGGTTCGAATAAGTCCATGTGATAACTCGCTGCACAACGTCGTCAATAAACTCCCAGGGCAAATAAAACTGTCTGCCTGTGATCGTTAGGTGCTCAAGGTGTGGTGAGCAGCACAACGACAGAGTTCTAATGTCTATACACCAATGTTCATTCGCCATGATACATACATGATACACACTTCCTTTTCCTATACACGACTCGTCGTGTGGTCCTGCCCTTATAGCAACCAGCTCCCAGTAAGATGGCAGAGTTCGTTACCGTGGGGTCAAGCCATATCTCCGTGAAGATAAAGGCACTGCAATTCTTTGTTTCCTGTTTGAAGGCCAGTCTCGCTTTTGTGTTTGGATTTGGCCTGAGATCCAAAAGGGCCACTCTGTCGTATTTGATAGCATTACTTCGATCCAAAACGGCTCCGGGCCGGATGATGCGTTTTATGAACGGATCCGAAACGGCTCCGGGCCGGATGATGTGATCCATGAACGGATCCAAAACGGATCCGGGCCGGATGTGGCACTTAATGTGTGGATCCGGATAGGGTCCGGAGTGGATCCGACCCGGATCCGTGATCTGGATCTGTTCCGGATCCGTTCCGGTGTGCAAGTGGACTCCGATCCGGGTCCGTTTTGCGGCTCCGTTCGAGAGCCTACCCTAAATCCGGAACGGATCCGGTCCGGAGTCCGTTTACTATCTGGGAATACCTCAGCACTTCAGGGAAAAACTATCCAGCTATTTAATTACTCTGGATGGAATTTCCTTGGCTTCTCGTACTACAGTGAGGAACCTTGGAGTTATCTTTGACCAGAATTTATCATTTGATACACATATAAAACAGGTTTCTTGGACTGCCTTTTTTCACCGTCTCAGAGTGATGCAGAAAAACTGGTCCACTACTCCCAGAAGGGCAGAACAGAATATACCACGACTGACGGCAGGGGTCCATCTCCATCTCCATCTCCATGGGGTCTTGACCGATAATGTACTCCAGGAAGGAGACATGGGTGGCATGAAACTCTTCTTAGCCTTCACGAACAGAGAGACCTCCAGCAGGTATTGGAGCACAATCTGGACATGATGAACTTGTTCCTCCTTGGAAACTGGAGAAGATCAAGATGTCGTCGAAGACGAAGTAGACGAAGACGTACTTGTTTAGCATGTCTCTCAGAACGTCATTGATGAGAGCCTAAAAGAAGGCCAGGGCATTGATGACGCCGAAGGGCATGACCAGGTACTCATTGTGTCCAGTCGGCATGATGAAGGCCCACTCGTCCCCCTCCCTGATCTGGACTAGATAATAGGCATTGCGTAGATCCAGCTTGGTTAAAACTGTAGCCCACTTAAGCAGTTTGAAGGCCGAAGCAATGAGTGGGAAACGATTTCATAGCAGAAGGTTGTGGGGCCAATGAGGAGTTAGGGAGGTAGCCTTCGCATTGCTGAACACCTTCCGAAAGTCGTGATATTCGGTGGGCACCTCAGACAGGTCGGTGGCCGATACAGCAGTGTGTCTGAGGCAGACCTGATTACACAAGGAACTCCACCCCTGAATGGACCCAGTTCCTCAGTCAATGTGTGGGTTATGGCGGGGGTAGCCAAGAATCAGCAGGAGTTGAGGTGATTACAGGACATGGAACTGTATGGTCTCGTGATGGTTGCTCGACAGGAGCATGTGGATGGATGTGGTACTGATGAGTTACGGTCCCCTGGAGGAGCTGCAGCTGAAGGAAGTCAGAAGTGGTCCACAACGGAAGGGCAAGTTCTGTACCCCACTTTTCAGTTTTTTATTTGTTAAAAAAGTTTGACACATCCAATAAATTTCATTCCACTTCACGATTGTGTCTAACTTGTTGTTGATTCTTCACAAAAAAATTAAATTTTATATATTTATGTTTGAAGCCTGAAATGTGGCAAAAGGTTGAAAAGTTCAAGGGGGCCGAATACTTTCACAAGGCACAGTAAATATACAAATTCGACTGTTTGGGTTTTTCTAGTTCCAAAAATATGTAGCTAGCTAAAACCATGCAGCACATCATGCAGAAGCAGAAGACAGACGCGGATTACGTCAGAGGGTCAAGTCAAGTTCGTGCTCAATGAAGGATGGAAAATAAAAGGTCAAAAAAGTCGTCAGGTGCCCAGTTCAGGAATAGAGGGAAAGAAGAAGAAGAAGAAGATTTTTTTGATTTTTACAAAAACATTTATTTACATTTTAACATAATACATCACACTGTGTCAATCTGTAAAACAGGATAAAAAATTAGTGCTCAAGAAAAAGTGCAAACTGCAGTTCATTATTAACATCAATGGAACAAAGAATATCATTAAAACACCAGATGCTTTTAAAACGTTGGAGGTCGTTGGAGTTTGTAAAAGTGAAACTCCAGCCTCAGTCTGCACCTGAGGTTGCAGCACCACACAGAGGCCGCCTCCTGACCCGCTTTGTCTGTCACTTTATTTTTCCTGGAAACATAAATAGCTAACTTAGCTTCACCCAAGATAAAATTCAAAAGCTGAAACTTCTGTTTCTCTGTTTTTTATATCCTGCGCCATAGATAAAACGTGTGATGCTAAAAGACTCATTAAATAGGTTAAACACTGTGGTTAAAAGAGTGAAGAGCACTGTGAGTCTCTGACACTCGCTAAAAACGTGATAAACCGTCTCCAGAAGGAGACAGAAAGGGCACTGGTTAGACACAGCCGGGTTTAAAACAGAGATAAAAGCATTGGAGGCGATGGCACCATGTAAAATCCTCCACTGGAGGTCGGCAGTCCGTTTCTTGATGGGAGACTTGTAGAGAACACGCCACTGTGGACCGGCTCCATCGGCTCCCAACCTGCCGGTCCACACGGTGGGCTCCCTGTCGCAGAGCCCCCTCCTGTTGAGCACTGTCACACAGAGGTGGTAGAGAGTCCTCCTTCCAGCTGTACAGAAGTTGAGGCTCCCGGGGTCCCCGAGTAGAGGCCCACTGAGTTCCCCAAGCTGGGGACTCACGTTGACCCCAGGAAAAGGGTCCTCAGGGTCCGGGTCCGGGTCCACCCCTCTGCCGTAGTCCAAGAGGAGGTCTTTCTCTTTGCCAGAGAGCCTCCGCCTCCAGAGCTCCAGTACCTGCTCGGCCACCCTGGCGGACCTGATGCCGAGGAGAGAGCCCACGGCCTGCGAGTCCGTCAGCGCCGGCCCCGCAGTGTCCACCAGCTGCTGGAACACCAGAACTTTTCTCCTGCACAGCGCTGTTCCCAGTCCAGGCGTAGCTCCACTGGACACGTCCAGACGGGCCCCGTGCACCAGTGGCTCCTGCAGCAGCCAGAACAGGGAGGCAGAGCTTTGTCGCGAGTCAAGTTTAAAAAGGACCCATGACTTAAAAACACTGTGATAAAAAGGAGGCAACCCGTTTAAATTTAATAAATTGCAATCGGTTAAAAACAGAGCAGCATCCAGTCCCAGGTCACCCGCACGTTTAAAAATGCAGCCAGCCACTTCTCTCCACACCAGGTCCGCCGGACCTGTTAAAAACCTTTGGACAAACTGAAGCCTGAAAGGGGAGGCCCTGCTGGCCAGGTGGATGAGGCCCTGGCCCCCCTCCTCTCTCGGTAAAAACAGCACCCCCTGTGGCACCCAATGCCGACCATTCCAAAAAAAGTCAATAAGTTTTGCTTGGACCTGAGCCAGTAAACCTGACGGCGGGTCCACGCAGGCCAGGCGGTGCCACAGCAGAGATGCTACCAGGTTGTTCAGCACCAGCACTCTACCCCTGTAAGACATCTGGGGGAGCAGCCATGTCCATTTTTTTAGTTTGCCTACAACCCTTTCCGTGACGCCCTCCCAGTTCCTCCTGGTCATCTCCTCACACCCGAGGAAGACGCCAAGGTACTTCAGCCCCTCTCTGCTCCATTGCAGGTGCTGAGGGAGAACTGGGAGGCCATCACACCATCTGCCCACAGCAAGGGCTTCACTCTTCCTCCAGTTCACCCTCGCTGCGGACAGAGTGTTAAAGGAAGCGGCTAGTTCAACTAAAAGATCTACTTCTCTCTGGGATCCGATCAGAACAATGATGTCATCTGCGTAGGCAGACAACACCATGCTCTGTTTAAAACCAGGTAAAAGCAGGCCATCTATGCGTGTGCGAATCCTACAGAGGAGGGGTTCCAGGGAGAGTGCATAGAGCATCCCAGACAGAGCACAGCCGTGCCGGATGCCTCTATGCACCCTGAAAGGAGCACACTGCCGTTGAACTTCAGCATACTCTCAATGTTACAGTATAACACCCGGATCTTGGCTACAAAACCAGCGCTGAACCCAAACCTCTCCATGGTTTTCCAGAGGAAGTTGTGCTCAACGCGGTCAAAAGCCTTTTCCTGGTCTAACGAAATGAGACCAGTATCAATGCCCAATGAGCTGGAGACCTCCAAAACATCCCGAATCAGGTAGACATTGTCTACCATAGACCTGCCAGGTACACAATAGGTCTGATCCCGGTGGATGACCTGCTCCATAGCATTCCTCAGCCTGTTCGCCAAGGCCTTGGACAGGATTTTATAATCCGTGCACAGCAGCGACACAGGGCGCCAGTTCTTTATCTCCTGAAGGTTGCCTTTCTTTGGCAGGAGGGTGACAGCAGCCCTGCGGCAGGACAGAGGCAGGGAACCCGAAGCCAAGCTCTCGTTAAAAACCGCTAAAACATCGGGTGCTAAAATGTGCCAGAAGGCCTTATAAAACTCGACAGTCAGACCGTCGATGTCGGGGGCCCTCCGTCCCTGCATGCCCTGCAGAGCAGCCTGCAGCTCCACCAGCTGTAAGGGCTGCTCCAGCTGTGCGCTGGTCTCCTCAGAGACCTGAGGCAGCTCACCACAGAACTCCTCAAACAGTGCATCATTCTCCTCGTATGCACTCGCATAGAGGGATGCGTAAAAATCCACAGCTCGCTGTCTGATGTCTGCGGTGTCAGTGAGTTCCTGCCCTGTGTCGGAGAGCAGAGAGTGGATTACCTTGGCCTGACCTCGCTTCTTCTCCAGGCCGAAGAAGTAGCTAGAGGGAGCATCCATCTCGGAGATATTTAGGAACCGGGATCGGACCAGTGCACCCTGCACCTTTGTGTCCAGCAGGTTGGCCAGAGCCATCTTTTTAGATTTGAGGACTTCAATACATCCTCGATTTCCTGTGGAAGTGGCAACTGTCTCCAGTTCCACGATCGCAGACTCCAGGTCCTGTATAGATCGACAGGCATCCCGTGTAACATTGAGAGTGTACTGCTGGCACAAGAGTTTTATCTCAGTCTTACCATGGTCCCACCACTGCCTGAGACACGTTAAATCACCCTTCCTAAGTCTAAAAATGGCCCAAAAATAACTTAAAGCTTTTTTAAAACCTTTATCACATGTCAGCGCTGAATTAAAATGCCAGTACGCACTCCTGGGTAAAACATTCTTTAGAACAACATGACATAAAACCAAAGAGTGGTCAGTAAAACCGACTGGCATGATCGTACAGCCCTTAAATGATGTTTAAAACAATAAAAGCGATCAAGCCTGGCCGAGGAGATCCTATTGTCTGTCAGGTGGGACCATGTGTACTGCCTGCAGTCTGTGTGCGTCCTTCTCCACACATCCACCAGGCCGTGGGAGCAGACCAGCCGCCTCAGAGCGAGCTGGGAGGCTGGATGAGGCTCTGCATGGTTACGGTCTAAAACCGCGTCTCCAGTACAGTTAAAATCCCCCCCCAAGAATAAAAAATCCTCCGAGCCACAGCAGTTCAGTCCGTCGTTGACCTGATTAAAAAAGCTCTCCCTCCCTGGACCATTGGTCGGAGCATATATATTTACAAAAAACAGTGTGTGGTGTTCAAACTTTGCTTTGATTAAAAGGCACCTCCCTGGTACAATGTGCTCGACCTCCAGAGACAACGGAGTAAATGTTCTGGAGAAGATGAAGCCTACTCCTCCACTCTGAGTGCTGTGATGGCTTAAAAACAGTTCACCTTCCCACTCTCTGTTCCAGTCTGTCTCGTTGCTGCCATCGCTGTGGATTTCTTGTAAAAACATCACATCTATCTTTTTTCTCCGTGCTGTGTCAAAAACCAGAGCCCTTTTTTTGGCCTCTCTGGCTCCGTTGACGTTTAAAGGATAAGACCGGTTTTTTGACATTGGGCCCTTGATTTCACATTATAACATGATGTTCTACTCACCCCTGCTTGTTGTTGAACATTTGGAGCTGTTCCGAAGATATTCGAGAGGCGTCTGGCTGCTCTCTTGAGATATTCGGCCATGAAACGGTTTCCTATGGGCAAGCTTATACAGGCACAAACTATGCTGTTTATAATTTATTAACTACTGTACATTAGCACTGATAACGTGGAGGTGCGTCGCTTACTTAAAAAAATCCGGGTTACTGTAATTTTGATTTTTTTGTCGTAAAGTGGGTGTTACTGACGTCCTCGTCGTGCTACTGCCACAGACAGCCCACAGACCTGCTGCCTATTTATTCATTCGGCTAAAATTCAAAATTATCCTTTAACGTCCCCATCTTAAAATGTTCATGGTAAAGGAGATGTTAAAACCAAAGACAGTAAAATGGAGAAGTAAAACCAGTTCTAAAACCCTCATCATTAAAGTCCGATTTGACTTTTCACTTTGATCATGTGTTTCCTGAGTCTGTAAATTTCCCGATCAGTGAGACCTGAGGAAGCTTTGTGCTGAATAAGGTGTCTCGCTGAGACGTAAAACTTTAGCAGATCTGGAAAACGCTGCTCTAGCCGCAGGCCCTTCATGCCCTTAGTCTGGTGCAGGAAGGTCTGGAACACCTCAGCGGGATACAGGTCACCCTCCTGACTGGCGGTTGTCTGACTGAGGGACAGCTCGCTGCAGTCAGACACACCGCCCTCGCTGTCGCTGCTGCCTGCGTCGCTCACTCCAGCCTCCAGCAGGCCGGTTTTACAGCCCCCCACAACCTTCACCACATTTTTGCGCTTGCTGCGACGCTTTTCAGGAACAGAGTTCTCCCCAGACTCACAGGTTTCCATGAGTCCAGCTTCAGCAGCTAGAGCACCTGTACACTCCGCAGGGAGGACACTCACCTCACCTGTAACCTTACCTGTCTCACCTGTCTCATTTACTTTACCTGTCTCACTTACTTTACCTGTCTCACACACCTTACCTGTCTCACTTACCTGACCTGTCTCACCTGTCTCACTTACCTTACCTGTGTCACTTATTGTACCTGTCTCACGTACTTTACCTGTCTCATTTACCTTACCTGCTGCACTTACTTTACCTGTCTCACACACCTTACCTGTCCCATTTACCTTACCTGTCTCTCTCACCTTACCTGTCTCACAATTCAATTCATTTTTATTTATATAGCGCCAAAAACAACAAATGTCATCTCAAGGCACTTAGATAGTAAGTCCAATTCAAGCCAATTGGAATTCAATTAATAATAATCATAATTCATAAAATAATCCAATTCGTTCATATAGAGCCAATTCAAAAACAATTTCCTAGCTAAGAAAACCAACAGATTGCACTGAAAACTTTTTGTTTTTCAGTCCAATCTCCCGGCCTGAGCGTGCCTGAGGCGACTGTGGAGAGAAACGACTCCTTTTTAACAGGAAGAAACCTCTGGCAGAACCAGACTCAGGAAGGGTGGCCATCCGCCTCGACCAGCTGGGGTTTGAGAAGACAGAAAGGGGTGGAGGGGGCCGCCGCGGCGGCGGCACTGTAACACCATTCAAGGATATCTGTTGGAACAGGGAAACACGAGTTAATGACCATAATAATATCACATATACATAAAGAGAGTGAAGTGAGGAAAGGTGTGTCAGATGAGGCCCCCCAGCAGTCTAGGCCTATAGCAGCTTAACTATGGGATGTTTCAGGATCACCTGAGCCATCCCTAACTATAAGCTTTATCAAAAAGGAAAGTTTTAAGCCTGGTCTTAAAAGTGGAAAGGGTGTCTGCTTCCCGGACATTTACTGGCAGCTTATTCCACAATAGAGGGGCCTGATAACTGAAGGCTCTGCCTCCCATTCTACTTTTAGAAACTCTGGGAACCTCAAGTAAACCTGCAGTTTGGGAACGAAGTGCTCTGTTAGGAAAATATCTTACAATGAGATCTTTAAGATATGATGGAGCTCGGTCATTAAGAGCTTTATATGTAAGGAGAAGAATCTTAAATTCTATTCTGAATTTAACAGGGAGCCAATGAAGAGAAGCTAAAACTGGAGAAATATGATCTCTCCTGTTAGTTCTCGTCAAAACTCTGGCTGCAGCATTTTGGATCAACTGAAGGCTTTTCAGAGAATATGTGGGACAGCCCAATAATAAAGAATTACAGTAGTCCAATCTTGAAGTAACAAATGCATGAATTAGTTTTTCTGCATCACTCTGAGACAAGATGTTCCTGATTTTAACAATATTACGAAGGTGAAAGAAGGCAGTCCTAGAAACCTGTTTTATATGCGAGTCAAATGATAAGTTCTGGTCAAAAATAACTCCAAGGTTCCTCACTGTAGAACTAGAAGCCAAGGAAATACCATCTAGAGTAACTATATAGCTAGACAATTTCTCCCTGAAACGCTCAGGTCCAAAGATAACGACTTCAGTTTTGTCTGAATTTAGCAGCAGACAGTTCTGAGTCATCCAGGTCTCTATGTCTTTAAGACATGCTTGTAGTCTGATCAACCTATTGGGTTCATCTGGTTTTATAGATAAGTACAGCTGAGTATCATCAGCATAGCAGTGGAAATTTATGCCATGCTGTCTAATAATGTTACCTAATGGAAGCATGTATAAAGTAAAAAGAATCGGTCCAAGCACAGAACCCTGGGGAACTCCATGACTTACTCTGGTGTGTGAGGAAGATTCTTCATTTACAAGAACAAACTGAAATCTATCAGATAAATATGATTTAAACCAGCCTAATGCAGTTCCTTTAATCCCAATAACATGTTCAAGTCTGTGTAATAAGATACTGTGATCGACCGTATCAAATGCAGCACTGAGATCCAACAGGACAAGCACAGACACAAGTCCGCTATCAGAGGCTAAGAGGAGATCATTGGTAACTTTCAGCAGTGCAGTTTCTGTGCTATGATGCACTCTGAATCCTGACTGAAACTCTTCAAACAGATTATTTCTGTGTAAATGATCACAAAGCTGAGCTGCAACTATTTTTTCAAGAACTTTAGACATAAAAGGGAGATTGGATATAGGTCTATAATGAGCCAACACTTCTGAATCAAGAGTAGGTTTTTTTAAGTAAAGGTTTAATTACAGCAACCTTAAAAGTCACACACCTTAGCTGTCCCACACACCTTACCCGTTTCACTTACCTTGCCTCTAACTTCACCCTCCTCCCTTTCCCCCTCGCGGCTCACCCCCTGCTGGCTCTGTGTCTGCCGCCCCCCGGACGCTCAGCCGCGGCTCCATCAGAGCCGGGACCCTCCCGCCCCGCGGCACCAGGAAGCGGACCGCCCGGCAGCCGCAGCTCCACCAGAGCCGGAGGCGGGAGCATCAGCCCCCCGCCCCGCGGCACCAGGAGCGGGCTGGTCGGCAGCCGCGGCTCCGCTGGAGCCCGCCGGAGCGGCGCGACCGGGACAGGCTTTAATCAGGTGGCCCTCCGTGCCAAAGCACTTCATTGTGGAGGAAGTGGCGAACAATGTATAATCGAACCCCTCCACACGTACAATAAATCTCAGATTTAACTCCCCAGATTTATCATTCAGTATCATGTGTAGCTGTCGGCGGTGAGACACCACATGCGTTAGCAGTGGGGACTAAAGGCGGTAGCATGGTTGCCGCGTCTGTCACGGCGGTGTCGCACCGTGACGTCAAAATGACGTATCAGGCCTGGCGCTTCCCTTGAAAAGACGGCGCAGCGCGTTGTCGTGCACCAGTCGATTTTTGTAACTTGGCAGCGCCGAGCACAACGAACCGGATGGACCGATGTGAGACCAGGCTCAGTGAGGAGGTGCGTTTGTACAGACAGCTGTACGAAACTGCAGTGAAACAGCACAGGGAGCACGTAAACTCCCAAAACTGGTGCACATAGATGGGCAGAACTTTGGGGAAAGAGGGAGAGTTCTGTAAGAATGTGTGGAAGAAGCTACGGGACAGATACGTGAAGGCAAAGAAGAGGGCAGAGACTCTGTTGATGCCGGGGGCTTCAGACCTTTACCTCTATTGACTGAATTAAAAAATTAAAATGATCTGAAAACTGCAGCAGTATCATTAATTACAGTGTTCCTGCTCTTGACAGCGGCATTGTTTTCTTCTCCACTTTCGTGGTTGTAGAGTAGCGGTAACCTTAACATAGCAGCGCCACCTCTGTGACGGAGAAAATTGCAACTACTCGCGCAACGACTTGCGCCACTATATAGGGTCCTATGGCGGGCACGAACTCGTGACGTCATCAACACCGCTCGCGCGAGCAGATGCGGCAACCATGCTAGAGCCTTTACAGCCCGACAGCACCTTTCTCAGTGGGGAAACCACCTTCCCGTGTCTGGAGAGTTCCTTAATTAGGAACTCGTCGCTAATAAACGGGGGCACGTTTGACAGAACGATCTTCGAGGCCGGCTGCGTGAGCGGCATCACCGGCTCGAAGATCCCATTAACCGTGACTCCCGTCTCCACTAGCAGTTTAACCTGCTCCACCTTCGCCACAAATAAGACAACAGCCTTGTTCATGCGGGCAGCAGACTTAACAAAGCCGTGCCCGATCACCTGCCCTACAGCCTGTGCCACCTCCTCCACGCTGCACATGGAGCCGGCACCTACCCTGATGCCGTGCTGCCTGGACAGTGCTGGGAAGCACGCCCAACAAACGTTACAAAAAACTAAACTAAACTCACAACACACAAGACAAAGTACTCAGAAAGACACAACTAATGAAACATTGAAACAAAGAAAACCAAGGATAGAGAATAAAGATGACAAAAACCACTTTTTCTCTCTCTTTCGCTCCGCTCTTCCTCTCACACTCCTCTCACTCGAAGAAGAAGAAGAAGATTTTTTGATTTTTAAACAACTTTATTTACATTTAATTACTGAATTAACAACAGCTCAGACACTAAGTCAGGTCAAAAGGATGTAAATAACAGTTGCAACGACAGCTCAGGCAAGAAATCAGGACAGAAAAGGTGCAAACAATAATTTGCCATGAGCTATGTGGCACTAAAGGTCTTTATATGCCCACCATTGGACAAAAACGTCCAGGTTCCCGGTGAGCCTGTGGAAAGAAAACTCCAGGTTTAACCTGGCCTTCACATGGAACTTCCACAGAGACTCTGCAGCAAGGGTCGGCTCACCCTTCAGCTTGTCTATGCGCGTTAAATAAATGGACAACTTAGCTTCGCCAACTAAAAAATTAAAGAGTGTACACTTTTCCTTTTCTGTTTTACAATACTTAACTCCACAAATAAAGAGGGGTGCAGTAAAAAGAACACCAAACAAACCAAAAACATGAGTGAGAACAGTAAATAAACTTGATAATCTGCTGCACTCAGTAAAAACGTGGAATATGTTTTCGGACAGGGAACAGAAAGGACAGACATTGATAACACTGGGACTAAACTTAGACAAAAAGGCGTTTGTTGCGATGGCGCCATGTAGAATTTGCCACTGGAGATCTCCTGTTCTCTTTTTCAGAGGTGGCTTGTACAAGATCCGCCATTGTGGGCCCAGCCCACCCAGCCTCCCGGTCCACACACACTCCACCCTGTCGCACAGGCCCCGCTGATGGATGGCTTTAACACAGGACATGTACAGAGCCTTCTTATCTGCCGAGTGCAGGCTCAGCTTTACCGCACTGCAGGACGTCAGCAGAGGGCCACTCAGCTCCGCTAACCCAGGCTTCAGGTGGATGTCGGGGTACGGGTCCCTGGGGTCAGGTTCCGCCTCTCCCCTGCCGAATGCGAGGAGAAGGCCTCTCTCCTTCTCCGTCAGCCTCCCCCTCCACAGCTCCAGGCACCTCTCCACCAGGTGGAGGGAGCGCACCCCCAAAGCGGAGCCCAGAGCCCGGCTGTCCGCGAGCGCCGGTCCAGCAGCACTCACCAGCTGATGCAGGTGGACAACCTTGGAGCTGCACAGCGCCCCCTGCAGACCGGGCACAGCACTGCAGCAGACGTCCAGCCTGGCACCACAGATCAGAGGCTCCTGTAACAGCCAGTGCAGAGAGTTACACGTAGCACTTCTTTGAGTGTGGAACAGCGCCCAGGACTTAAAAGCACCACGATAAAAAGGAGGCAACCCACTTAACTTTAGAGAATTAAAATCAGTTAAAATCAGAGCAGCATCCAGCCCCTGGTTATCAACACGCCTGAGAATGCAGCTGGCCACGTCCCGCCACACCAGATCCTCCGGTCCAGTCAGATACCTCTGAAAGAACCGGAGTCTGAAGGTGGCTGTTCTACTGGCCAGGTGGACCAGGCCCTGGCCCCCCTCGTCTCTGGATAAAAAACAACACAGACTGAGGCACCCAATGAAACTTATCCCAGAAAAAGGTGACCGTCTTAACCTGAATCTGGGCTAGCAGGTCAGGCGGAGGGTCCAGACAGGCCAACCGGTGCCACAATAAGGAGGCCACCAGGTTATTCAAAACCAGGACCCTCCCCCTGAAGGACATCTGGGAGCGGAGCCACCGCCACTTAGCCAGCTTGCTCTCAACCTGGTCTAAAACAGCATCCCAATTCCTACGGACAATGTCGTTGCGTCCTAAATAAACACCCAGATATTTGAAGCCGTCCCTTTTCCAGGTCAGGCTTTGGGGGAGAACAGGGAGGCTTTCGCGCCACTCGCCAACAGCCAGGGCCTCGCTCTTCCTCCAGTTCACCCTCGCAGAAGACACAACGGAGAACTTGGTGATGATGGAGTCTAAAACGCACACATCCTGTTGGTCTGTAATAAAAACAACGACATCGTCGGCGTAAGCCGATAAAACTACACTGCTGTTGAAACCAGGTAAAAACAGGCCTCGGACAGACGAGCATATCATGTGTAGGAGGGGTTCCAGGGAGAGCGCATAGAGCATCCCAGACAGGGCGCAGCCCTGCCGGAGGCCTCTATGCACCCTAAAAGGAGCACACAGGCCACCGTTAACCTTCAGCACACTCTCAATGTCACTGTACAGCACCTTGATCTTGGCTATGAAACCAGCGCTGAACCCAAACCTCTCCATGACCGTCCAGAGGAAGTCGTGTTCAACGCGGTCAAAAGCCTCTTCTTGATCCAGTGAGATCAATCCCGTATTCAAGCCTAATGAACTGGAGACCTCCAAAACGTCCCGAATGAGGTAGATGTTATCTACCATAGACCTGCCGGGCACACAGTACGTCTGGTCCCGGTGGAGAGCCTGCTCCATGGCTCCTCTCAGCCTATTGGCTAAGACCTTGGACAGGAGCTTATAGTCGGTGCAGAGCAGAGAGACAGGACGCCAGTTCCTCACGTCCTGCAGGTTGCCTTTCTTAGGTAACAGAGTGATGACGGCTCTCCGGCACGATACTGGCAGTGACCCAGACGTCAGGCTTTCATTAAAAACATCTAAAAGATCGTGGGCAAAGATGTCCCAGAAAGCTTTATAAAACTCGGCCGTGAGCCCGTCTATGCCCGGAGCTTTCCTCCCCTGCATGCCCTGCAGAGCTGCCTGCAGCTCCTGAGGAGCCAGAGGCCTGTCCAGCAGGGAGTTGAGCTCCTCAGACAGCTGAGGAAGGCCAGCACAGACCTCGTCCATCAGCGCGTCATTTTCGGTAAAATCACTCTGATACAGTGAGGCGTAAAACCCAGCAGCCCTCTCTCTGATTGGGCCGGGCTCTGTCAGCTCTGCCCTTTCTTCTTCTCCAGGCCGAAGAAATAGCTCGTCGGAGCGTCCATCTCCGTAATGGCCTGGAGCCGGGACCGGACCAGCGCACCCTGTACTTTAGTGTCCAGCAGGTTGGCCAAAGCCATCTTTTTAGACTTGAGGATTTCAATATATCCTCGATTTCCCATGGACTCAGTTGCACACTCGAGATCCACAATATCAGTCTCCAGATCCCTGACAGATCTGGTGATGTCACGTGTGACATTGAGCGTGTGCTGTTGACATAAAAGCTTGATTTGCACTTTGCCATGGTCCCACCACTGCCTCAAGCTGACAAACTCGTGTTTCCTCTGTCTAAAATCACTCCAGAAGAAACTAAAAGCCTCCCTGAAGGATCTGTCGACAGCTAAAACCGAGTTAAAATGCCAATAGGCGCTTTTGGGTAAAATATTGTTTATAAAAACCTGACATAAAACCAAAGAGTGGTCAGTAAAACCAACAGGTAAAATCTCACACTGTTTTAAAACACCAACTCTATGCTTAAAAACAGAAAACCGATCGAGTCTAGCTGAGGAGATTCTGTTCTCACTGAGGTGGGACCATGTGTACTGTCGGCAGCCCGTGTGCATCCTTCTCCACACGTCCACCAGGCCATGGGAGGAGACCAGCTGCCTCAAGGCGCGCTGGGATGCTGGATGAGGCTCTGCATGGTTTCGGTCTAAAACTTCATTAACAGTACAGTTAAAATCCCCCCCCATGAATAAAAAATCCTCCTGGCTGCAGCCATTTAAAATGTCATTCAAGTTCTCAAAGAAGTGTTTTCTCTCTGCACCGTTGTTCGGAGCGTAGATGTTGATAAAAACCACCTTAAAATGCTCAAAGTGAGCTGTGACCGAGAGGCACCTCCCCGCCACAACATGCTGAACATCCAGGTGAGTAGGAGTGAAGCCTCTGGAGAACAGCAGACCTACTCCACCACTGCGGGTGGTGTTGTGGCTCAGCACCAGCTCCCCGCCCCACTCTCTGGTCCACTCTGCCTCATTCCCAGGGTCGCTGTGTGTTTCTTGAAGAAACAACACATCGATGCGTTTCATCCTGGCCATCCCAAACACAACAGCCCTCTTTGCCACCTCTCTGGCACCGTTTAAATTAAGACTGCCAACGTTAAACTCAGCCATGGGGAAGGAGAAGTGGAAAAACAAACAAAGAACAGACAATGAGAAAATCAGAGATAAAAGCTGTGAGCACATCATTAAAAGCCGAGTTGTTTCCTGACTTTGCCCATATGCTTCTTCAGCCTGAACAGTTCTTGGTCCGTCAGGTCTGACTCAGCTCTGTGCTTCACGGTGTAGCTGGCTGAACGGTAGAAACCCTGCAGGTCAGGGAAGTGCTGTTCGAACATCAGACCCTTCATCCCCTTGGTCAAATTTAAAAAGGATTTCAGTTCCTCAGCAGGATACACAGGAGCAGCCTGCTGGCTGTGTGACATCACACTACTGTGTGACATCATGCTGCTGTCAGACACCCCCCCCCCCCCCCCCCCCTCACTGTCACTGCTGTCAGACACAGCCGCTCTGCTCACTGCAGCACCCGGCCTGTCCGCCAGCCGCCCGGCCTTGCCACCAACCACCACAGTAGTCACCTTTCTTTTCTTATTGGGCTGTTTGCTCGGAGCAGAACCACCCACAGCCTCACAGGCCTCCATCGCACCAGCCTCCATCTCTGCAGCCTCAGCTGCACTGCTCCTCACACACAGAACACCCGTCACTACACTCGCCCCTCTCTTTTCCCACTTCACACAGGCCCCCAGCGACGTCAGACCCCCGCAGAGCCCACCCGCCGCCTTACCTGCTCCCTCCAGCACACCTGCAGGCTCACCTGCCTCTTCCATCTCACCCGGTATCTGCCCCAGCTAACTTACCTTCCATGTTATAAGCCTCACTCACCTCTCCAGAACCCTCACCTGACACACCTTTGGCACCTGGTACACTCACATCCTCCACCAGTGTACCCGCTGTCTTACCTGAGGTGTTATTACTCACCTCACCTTCCACCTTCTCCCTCTCACCGTTCCCCTCAGCGTTCTCTGCAGCCTGGCTCTGCACCTCATCAGCCTTCCGCTTACCTGTAGCTCCTGTGTCTCCCTCCTTCTGTGCTGCACCGGCTCTTCCAGCAGCGACCGCCGCCCACGACACCGCAGGAGCCCCCGGACCCGCGGCCCCGCAGCCGGCTCAGCGGCGGTAATGGCCGCCGCCCACCGCTCCTCGGGTGCAGCCGGCTCAGCGGTGGCCTCCGCCGGAGCAGCGCGGCTGGGACAGGCCTTAATTAAGTGTCCCTCTTCCCCACAACCAAAACACTTCACAGTGGACGACGATGCAAACAGAATGTATTCAAAGTCGTCCACACGGACACGGAAGCGATAGTCAAACTCTTCGGTCTTATTATTAAGAATCATAAAGAGACTTACAGCCAGACAGCACTTTCCTAATGGGCGACACCACCTTACCGTGCCTGGACAGCTCTTTCACCAGGAACTCATCGGTGATGAAAGGAGGCACGTTGGAGAGGCTAACCTTTGTAGCCGGCAGCGTTAGCGGCATGACCGGCTCAAACCTCCCGTTCACCGTGAGGCCCGCCTCCACTAGGCTGTGCACCTGCTCCACCTTTGCCAAAAATAAAACGACCGCGCTGTTCATGCGGGCAGCTCCCTCACCCTCTCCAGGAAGCGCCTTACCAGTCTGGCGGACCGGACCCCGAGCAGCAAGCTGACCTCCTGGACGTTGGCGAAGTCCGGTCCGGCCGCCCGCACCAGCCGCCGCAGGGTCACCGTCCCGGATCCAGCCAAGGCCCCATGCAGGCATGGGACACTGTTGTCGTTTACATCGAGCCTGGCTCCACACACCAATGGTTCTTCTAAAAGCCAATGCAGAGAATTGTGCGTTGTTGCGCTCTGCAACTTAAAAAGAGCACAGGATTTAAAAACACCCTGATAAAACTGAGGCAACCCTTTTAACTTTAAAAGACTCAAATCAGTTAAAAACAGAGCAGCATCCAACCCCAGAAAATTGACGCGTCTGAAAATGCAGCTGGCCACGTCTCTCCACACCGGAGTTCCATTCAGATATTTCTGTACAAAGTGTAACCTTAAAGTTGCTGTCTTACTGGCCAGGTGAATGAGGCCCTGGCCTCCCTCCTCTCTTGGTAAAAACAATACAGACTGTGGCACCCGGTGTAGACCGTTCCAGAAGAAATTTACCATGTCTGACTGTATCTTTACAAGTAGGCCAGATGGTGGGTCCATAACAGCGAGTTTGTGCCACAGCTGCGATGCAATCAGGTTGTTTAAAACCAGCACCCTGCCCCGATAGGACATTTGGGATTGCAGCCACTTCCATTTTGATAATTTATTTGTTATTTTCTGCTCCACGTTTTCCCAGTTTTTGTTTACAATGGTTTGACTGCCTAAAAACACACCAAGATATTTAAAACCGTCTCTTTTCCATACCAGGCCTTGAGGGAGAACCGGGAGCCCTGCAGACCACTCGCCAACAGCCAGGGCTTCGCTTTTCTCCCAGTTCACCCTCGCAGCAGACAGGGCAGAGAACTTTTCTGTGATTTCAGTTAAAACGTTGACGTCCTGCTGATCTTTTATAAAAACAACGAGATCGTCAGCATAGGCAGATAAAACCATATTGTTACTAAAACCAGGTAAAACCAGACCACAAACATTCGAGCGTATTTTCTGGAGGAGGGGTTCCAGGGAGAGTGCGTAGAGCATCCCAGAGAGCGCGCAGCCTTGCCGGACGCCTCTACGCACCCTAAAAGGAGCACACAGGCTACCGTTGATCTTCAGCACACTCTCAATGCCACTGTACAATACCTGGATCTTGGCAATAAAACCAGCGCCGAACCCAAACCTCTCCATGGTTTCCCCAAAGGAAGCCGTGTTCGACGCGGTCAAATGCCTTTTCTTGATCTAATGCGACCAAGGCTGTTTTCAAACCCAATGAACCAGAGACTTCCAAAACATCCCGAATCAGGTAGATATTATCCACCATGGACCTGCTGGGGACGCAATAGGTCTGGTCCCTATGGATGACCTGCTCCATTACTGCTCTCATCCTGTTCGCCAGGGCCTTGGAGAGGATCTTATAGTCCGTACAGAGGAGGGACACGGGGCGCCAGTTCTTCAACTCTTGCAAGTTGCCCTTCTTCGGGAGAAGGGCAACGACCGCTCTGCGGCATGACAGCGGGAGCGAACCAGAGGTCAGACTCTCGTTATAGACTTCCAGCAGGTCCCCTGCTACAATCTCCCAGTATGCTTTGTAGAACTCGACGGTGAGCCCGTCGAGTCCAGGGGCCTTTTGGCCTTGCATGCTTTGGAGGGCTGTGTGGAGCTCTTGCAGCCCCAGAGGGTGCTCCAGCTGTGCTCTCGCACTATCAGAGAGTGTGGGAAGTTCATCGTGGAACTCCCTTGCCAACTCTTCTTTCTTCTTATATTCGCTCTGGAACAACGAGGAATAGAATTCCACAGCCCTCCTCCTGATCTGCCCCGGTTCGCTCAGCTGTTGCCCCGTGTCTGACACCACAGAGTGGATTATCTTCCTCTGATTACACTTCCTCTCCAAGTTGAAGAAAAAGCTGGACAGTGCATCCATGTCCTTGATGTTAAGGAAACGGGACCTGACCAATGCGCCTTGCACTTTGGTTTCCAGCAGGTTTGCTAATACAAGCTTTTTAGATCTGAGAGCCTCTAACGGTGCGTTCACACCAAACGCGATGTGAATATTCGCACCGCCTTCATCGCGCGATTGTTGCCGCAGGTGTAAATTAAATTCCATCGCCTCAAACGCCTCTTTCGCGCGAGTAAAAAACGATAGCTCAAGGGGCTATCCATGGCTGATCGCGTCCTTGTACCTGCTGTGGCAGTCCGAGATTCGTCTGAAACGCACACGCCGTCGTGTCTGGATCAGTGACATCATCCGGTGGTGCATTCAGCTCGGATAATTTCATCGCCTTCTCCAGGAGTTGCGTCTGGATGACGGCCGCCTCCAGCGGTATTTCAGGCTCACCAGAACCCAGCCCGACGACCCGCTCGGGAGGACCGGCGCCTGCAGCCGGCGTCCCGCCGAGAGATCACGGCACCGATCCTCCCGAGCAGGCCACCAAACTGGGTCCCGGCGAGCCCGAAACAACGCTGGAAGCGGCCGCCACGGGAGGATCGGTGCCGTGATCTCTCGGCGGGACGCCGGCTGCAGGCGCTCCGCAGCTGGGCCGCGGCTCCGTTTCAGCTGCGGGAGAGATCGCGGCGCCGGTCCTCCATGAGTTCCGTCTGGATGACGGCCACCTCCAGCGGCACCCCAGGCCCACCAGGACCCAGCCCGACGACCCGCTCGGGAGGACCGGCGCCGCGATCTCTCGGCAGGACACCATGCCACAGGTACCCCGCAGCTGAAACGGAGCCGCGGCCCAGCTGCGGAGCGCCTGCAGCCGGCGTCCCGCCGAGAGATCACGGCACCGATCCTCCCGAGCAGGCCACCAAACTGGGTCCCGGCGAGCCCGAAACACCGCTGGAAGCGGCCGCCACGGGAGGATCGGTGCCGTGATCTCTCGGTGGGACGCCGGCTGCAGGCGCTCCGCAGCTGGGCCGCGGCTCCGTTTCAGCTGTGGGAGAGATCGCGGCGCCGGTCCTCCATGAGTTCCGTCTGGATGACGGCCGCCTCCAGCGGCACCCCAGGCCCACCAGGACCCAGCCCGACGACCCGCTCGGGAGGACCGGCGCCGCGATCTCTCGGCAGGACACCATGCCACAGGTGCCCCGCAGCTGAAACGGAGCCGCGGCCCAGCTGCGGAGCGCCTGCAGCCGGCGTCCCGCCGAGAGATCACGGCACCGATCCTCCCGTGGCGGCCGCTTCCAGCGGTGTTTCGGGCTCGCCGGGACCCAGTTTGGTGGCCTGCTCGGGAGGATCGGTGCCGTGATCTCTCGGCGGGACGCCGGCTGCAGGCGCTCCGCAGCTGGGCCGCGGCTCCGTTTCAGCTGCGGGGCGCCTGTGGTTGGTGTCCTGCCGAGAGATCGCGGCGCCGGTCCTCCCGAGCGGGTCATCGGGCTTGGTCCTGGTGGGCCTGGGGTGCCGCTGTAGGCGGCCGTCATCCAGACGCAACTCCTGGAGAAGGCGGTGATTTAATTTTTTTATTTTATTTAGTCAGGGACCATGTGCAAAGTACATTAATTACAAAGTAAGGAGATGACCTGCCCCAGATTGTAGCTTAGAAGCTCATTTCCATCTGCAGTCCCATCTGCATGCCACAAACACGACTCCATTTCAGATGCGGAGCGCCTGTCCATCTGTCTCCACGTCACTGTCGTCCAGAATCTCAACGCTGATAGGCTGTCTGGCGCGAATATTTCGCCAAAGTTGGATTTTTTGAACTCGCACGAATCGCATATTTTCACTCGCGCGGCGGGCACCGCCTCACCGCTCCTCACCGCGCCGCCCCACCACGCCTCATCGCGCCGCCGGCTCGAATCCGCGTCTAATCGCGTCTTTGCATTGACTTTGTATGTAATCGCGTCGCCCGACCGCGTCTGGTGTGAACGCACCGTAAAGGCTGATTCATACTCGGCGCAACCTCGCTCATACTAGCTGGTCGCAAATGGCGCAAACGGTCACGTGTCCCAAAATTCCGCCACGCCCCCCTTCGCAAGCTAGAAAATCCTCGCGCGGCGCAAGGGCGCGCACACAACTTTTTTTTCTGACTTCGCGCGCGCTCAACCGGAAACAGCTGACCAAGAAAAAGAAAAAATGAACACTACAGAGACCGCGGTGACCGAGAGGGTGCGCCTCTACAAACATCTGTACGACACGTCTGTGAAGTTACACTGGGACAACGTTTGACAAAGTTCGTCTTGTTGCAAAGGACGAACATTCCACCATCTCTTCTGTTTTTGCCGCAGCCGCTTAGCTCTGAGATACATATACAGTTCTACACCCAGAGTAAATTCATTCCGCATCAGATGTGCCAGCCTCTGCTGACGTGACACCACAGGTGGCATTGTGTATGCTTTCTTCGTATGCTTTTCAGCTTGTTTCCTCAACAGTGACGCTCGCTGGTCTGGAGAGAACTGCAAATGTGACGCATTCTCGGCGCAAACTGCGCTTATGAGCTGAAGGAACTGTGAAGGGGCTGGCGCTTTCGATGACGTCATTAATGGTTCTCGAGCCAGAACAGTTGCGCGTTTGCGCCGAGTATGAATCAGCCTTAAGTGCTCTCGTTCTCCTGTGGTTTCGCTCAGATGTTCTAGCTCCACAATACACATCTCCAGATCTTTCATAGACCCGGCAATGTCACGAGTAGCATTAAGAGTGTGCTGCTGACACAGCAGTTTTATTTGAACCTTGCCGTAGTCCCACCACTGTTGCAGACAAGTAAACTCGCCTTTCTGTTGTCTAAAACCAGTCCAAAAATAACTCAGATTTTCCTTAAAACCACTGTCATAAGTTAAAACTGAGTTAAAATGCCAGTATGCGCTTTTAGGTAAAATGTTTTTAATAAAAACACTACCTAAAACTAATGAGTGATCTGTAAAACCCACAGGTAAAATCTGGCACGATTTAAACACATTAAAATTGTGTTTAAAACAATAAAACCGGTCAAGACGAGCTAATGAAATGCGACCTTCCTTCACGTGGGACCATGTGTACTGCCTGGAGCCTGCGTGCATCCTCCTCCATACATCCACCAGGCCATGAGACGAGACCAGCCGCCGCAGAGCACGCTGAGCTGCTGGATGCGGCTCTCTGTGATTGCGGTCTAAAATCTCATTTTCTGTGCAGTTAAAATCCCCTCCTATAAAAACATAGTCCTCATCCCCACAATCTCCCACCTTCTCCCCAATCTGTTCTAAAAAACGCTCTTTCTCTGCATTGGCAATAGGTGCATAAATATTAATAAAAACCAGGCTAAAATGATCGAACTTTGCTCTGACCAGAAGACACCTCCCCTGAATGATGTGCACGGTTTCTAAAGAGTTTGGGGTGAATGCTCTTGAAAAGAGGAACCCAACCCCTGCACTCTGGGAGGTGCCGTGGCTCAGCACAATTTCTCCATTCCATTCTTTCCTCCACTCTACTTCAATCAACTGATCACAGTGGGTTTCCTGCACATAAAGCACATCTATTCTTTTCCCATTCATCATCTCATAAATTAGTGCACGTTTTATAGCCTCTCTAGCCCCATTAAGATTTAAAGACGCTATGTTAAAAGAATCCATATTGGGTAAAAAGTTAAAAACGACACACCAATAAACTATATAAAAGAATAAAGTGCTTGTGCATGTCATGTGACTCAGAATTGTTTTCTGACTTTGCTCATAATTTTTTTCAGTCTAAAAACCTGTTGATCCGAGAAACCCACTTCTTCTCTGTGCCTTATGTGGTGACTGGCCGAAAAATAAAACACCCTCAGATTGGGGAAAAAGCTCTCGACCTTTACCCCTCTCAGGCCCTTTGTCTGCTGCAGGAACGAAAGAACAGCCTCTGCAGGGTATCTTGGTTCCACACTGGTCTCTTGAGAAACCGACATGTCGCTAAAGTCTGAGAAGCAGCTCTCGCTGTCGCTGCTCTCAGGGCCCTCTCTGCGTCCTTTTCCCACATGTTTGCTAACCTGAGCAGCAGCCACAGCATTTTTCCTTTTACTCCTCCTGGCTGACGGACCTGAAGCCTCCTGCTCCATCTTTTCCTCAGCGTCAGCCCCCTTTTGTTCACCATCACCTCTAACCCCCCCGTCCTACTTACCTCCCCTGTTTCACTCACCTTACCTGGCTCACTTACCTTGCCTATCCCACACACCTTACCTGTCCCACCTGTTTCACTTATCTCACCCGTCTTACTTACCTCACCTGTCCCACACACCTCACCTGTCCCACCTGTTTCACTTATCTCACCCGTTTTACTCACCTCGCTCATTTCTCCCACTTCGCACAGGCCTTCAGCGACCTCGGACTCCTTGCAGAGCCCACCCACCGCCTTACCTGCCTCTTCCACCTCACCCGGTTCACCTCCCACCTCCTCTCTCTCACCGTTCACCTCACTGTTTTCCTCAGCCTGGCCCTGCACCTCATCAGCCCGCAACTCCGCAGCAGCCCCCGTGTGTCTCTCCTTCTCCGCCGCACCGGCCGTGCCCGCAGCCGGCCCCGCGGCCGGGACAGGTTTTAATTAAATGCCCCTCCATGCCACAGCAAAAACACTTGGCAGTGGTTGAGGAAACAAACATAATATTTTCGAAATCGTCCACACGGACACGGAAGCGATAGTCCAGCTCCTCATTCTTGTTGTGAGGAATGAGGAACAGCTGTCTGCAGTGAGACACCACGTGTCGCAGCAGCGGGGACTTGCAACCCGACAGCACTTTTCTTATGGGTGACACCACCTTACCGTGTTTAGACAGCTCCTTGATGAGGAACTCGTCGCCGTATGCGAGGAGAAGGCCTCTCTCCTTCTCCGTCAGCCTCCCTCTCCAAAGCTCCAGGCACCTCTCCACTAGGCGGAGGGAGCGCACCCCCAGAACGGAGCCCAGAGCTCGGCTGTCCGTGAGCGCCGGTCCAGCAGCACTCACCAGCTGATGCAGGCAGATGACGTTTGAGCTGCAGAGCGCCCCCTGCAGACCGGGCACAGCACTGCAGCAGACGTCCAGCCTGGCACCGCAGATCAGAGGCTCCTGTAACAGCCAGTGCAGAGAGTCACACTTATCACTTCTAAGAGTTTTTAACAGCACCCAGGACTTAAAAGCACCACGATAAAAAGGAGGCAACCCACTTAACTTTAGAGAATTAAAATCGGTAAAAAACAGAGCAGCATCCAGCCCCAGGTCGTTAACACGCCTGAGTATGCAGCTGGCCACGTCCCTCCACACCAGATCCTCCGGTCCAGTCATATACCTTTGAATGAACCGGAGTCTGAAGGTGGCTGTTTTGCTGGCCAGGTGGACCAGGCCCTGGCCCCCCTCGTCTCGGGATAAAAACAAAACAGACTGAGGCACCCAATGAAACTTGTCCCAGAAAAAGGTGACCATCTTGGCCTGAATCTGGGCTAGCAGTCCAGGCGGAGGGTCCAGACAGGCCAACCGGTGCCACAGTAAGGAGGCCACCAGGTTATTCAAAACCAGGACCCTCCCCCTGAAGGACATCTGGGAGCGGAGCCACCGCCACTTAGCTAGCTTGGTTTCTACCCGTTCTCAAACATCATCCCAGTTCTTTTTCTCGATGTTGTTGTTCCCCAAGTAAACGCCCAGATATTTGAAGCCGTCCCTTTTCCAGGTCAGGCTTTGGGGGAGAACAGAGAGGCCTTCGCGCCACTCGCCAACAGCCAGGGCCTCGCTCTTCCTCCAGTTCACCCTCGCAGAAGACACAACAGAAAACTTATTAATGACGGAGTCTAAAACACACACATCCTGTTGGTCTGTAATAAAAACAACGACATCGTCGGCGTAAGCCGATAAAACCACACTGCTGTTAAAACCAGGTAAAAACAGGCCTCGGACAGACGAACGTATCATGTGTAAGAGGGGTTCCAGGGAGAGCGCATAGAGCATCCCAGACAGGGCACAGCCCTGCCGGACGCCTCTATGCACCCTAAAAGGAGCACACAGGCCACCATTAACCTTCAGCACACTCTCAATGTCACTGTACAGCACCTTGATCTTGGCTATGAAACCAGCGCTGAACCCAAACCTCTCCATGACCGTCCAGAGGAAGTCGTGTTCAACGCGGTCAAAAGCCTTTTCTTGATCCAGTGAGATCAATCCCGTATTCAAGCGTAATGAACTGGAGACCTCCAAAACGTCCCGAATGAGGTAGATGTTATCTACCATAGACCTGCCGGGCACACAGTACGTCTGGTCCCAGTGGAGAGCCTGCTCCATGGCTCCTCTCAGCCTATTGGCTAAGACCTTGGACAGGAGCTTATAGTCGGTGCAGAGCAGAGAGACAGGACGCCAGTTCCTCACGTCCTGCAGGTTGCCTTTCTTAGGCAACAGAGTGATGACGGCTCTCCGGCACGAGACTGGCAGTGACCCAGACGTCAGGCTTTCGTTAAAAACATCTAAAAGATCGTGGGCAAAGATGTCCCAGAAAGCTTTATAAAACTCGGCCGTGAGCCCGTCTATGCCCGGAGCTTTCCTCCCGTGCATGCTCTGCAGAGCTGCCTGCAGCTCCTGAGGAGCCAGAGGCCTGTCCAGCAGGGAGTTGAGCTCCTCAGACAGCTGAGGAAGACCAGCACAGACCTCGTCCATCAGCGCGTCATTTTCGGTAAAATCACTCTGATACAGTGAGGCGTAAAACCCAGCAGCCCTCTCTCTGATTGGGCCGGGCTCTGTCAGCACCTGCCTCGTCTCAGAGAGCAGGGAGTCGATCTGTCTGCTCTGCCCTTTTTTCTTCTCCAGCCCGAAGAAGTAGCTCGTCGGAGCGTCCATCTCCGTAATGGCCTGGAGCCGGGACCGGACCAGCGCACCCTGTACTTTAGTGTCCAGCAGGTTGGCCAAAGCCATCTTTTTAGACTTGAGGATTTCAATATATCCTCGATTTCCTGTGGACTCACTTGCACACTCGAGATCCACAATATCAGTCTCCAGATCCCTGACAGATCTGGTGATGTCACGTGTGACATTGAGCGTGTGCTGTTGACACAAGAGTTTGATTTGCACTTTGCCATGGTCCCACCACTGCCTCAAGCTGACAAACTCGTGTTTCCTCTGCCTAAAATCACTCCAGAAGAAACTAAAAGCCTCCCTGAAAGATCTGTCGACAGCTAAAACCGAGTTAAAATGCCAATTGGCGCTTTTGGGTAAAATATTTTTGATAAAAACCTGACATAAAACCAAGGAGTGATCAGTAAAACCAACAGGTAAAATCTCACACTGTTTTAAAACACCAACTCTATGCTTAAAAATATAAAACCGATCGAGTCTAGCTGAGGAGATTCTGTTCTCACTGAGGTGGGACCATGTGTACTGTCGGCAGCCCGTGTGCATCCTTCTCCACACGTCCACCAGGCCATGGGAGGAGACCAGCTGCCTCAAGGCGCGCTGGGATGCTGGATGAGGCTCTGCATGGTTTCGGTCTAAAACTTCATTAACAGTACAGTTAAAATCCCTCCCCATGAATAAAAAATCCTCCTGGCTGCAGCCATTTAAAATGTCATTCAAGTTCTCAAAGAAGTGTTTTCTCTCTGCACCGTTGTTCGGAGCGTAGATGTTGATAAAAACCACCTTAAAATGCTCAAAGTGAGCTGTGACCAAGAGGCACCTCCCCGCCACAACATGCTGAATATCCAGAGAAGTAGGAGTGAAGCTCCTGGAGAACAGCAACCCTACTCCACCACTGCGGGTGGTGTTGTGGCTCAGCACCAGCTCCCCTCCCCACTCTCTGCTCCACTCTGCCTCATTCCCAGGGTCGCTGTGAGTTTCCTGAAGAAACAACACATCGATGCGTTTCATCCTGGCCATCTCAAATACAACAGCCCTTTTTGTCACCTCTCTGGCACCGTTTAAATTAAGACTGCCAATATTAAACTCAGCCATGGGGAAGGAGAAGTGGAAAACCAGACTAAGAACAGACAATGAGAAAAGCAGAGATAGAAGCTGTGAGTACATCATTAAAAGCCGAGTTGTTTTCAGACTTTGCTCATATGCTTCTTCAGCTCCTGGTCTGTCAGGTCTGACTCAGCTCTGTGTTTCACGGTGTAGCTGGCTGAACGGTAGAAACCCTGCAGGTCAGGGAAGTGCTGTTCGAACATCAGACCCTTCATCCCTTTGGTCTGCCGCAGAAAGGACTTTAAGTCTTCAGCAGGATACACTGGAGCAGCCTGCTGGCTGTGGGACATCACACTGCTGTGGGACATCATACTGCTGTCAGACACCCCCCCCTCACTGTCACTGCTGTCAGACACAGCCGCTCTGCCCCCTGCAGCACCCGGCCTGTCCGCCAGTCGCCCAGCCTTGCCACCAACCACCACAGTAGTCACCTTTCTTTTCTTACTGGGCAGTTTGCTCGGGGCAGAACCACCCACAGCCTCACAGGCCTCCATCGCACCAGCCTCCATCTCTGCAGCCTCACAGGCCTCCATCTCTCCAGCCTCACAGGCCTCCATCTCTCCAGCCTCACAGGCCTCCATCTCTCCAGCCTCACAGGCCTCCATCTCTTCAGCCTCGCCTGCTCTGCTCACCTCACACAGCACTCCCGCCTCCCCTGATACCTCACTTGCCTCTCCCTCCTTACCCACTACACACAGGCCCCCAGCGACCTCAAACCCTCCGCAGAGCCCACCCGCCGCCTTACCTGCTCCCTCCAGCACACCTGCAGGCTCACCTGCTCCATCCAGCACACCTGCAGGCTCACCTGCCTCTTCCACCTCACCCGGTCCATCTGCCCCACCTAACTTACCTCCCATGTTATAAGCTCCACTCACCTCTCCAGAACCGTCACCTGACACACCCTTGGCACCTGGTACACCCACATCCTCCACCAGTTTATCGGCTGACATACCTGAGGTGTTAATTCTCACCTCAGCTGCTTCTCCTCTCACCTCCCCCTCTCACCGGGTAGGCTACTGTAGTGCTCTCTACAGCCTGGCTCTGCACCACGTCAGCCTGCCGCTTCTGTGTAGCTTCTGTGTCTCCCTCCTTCTCCGCTGCACCGGCTCTGCCAGCAGCGACCGCCGCCCACGACCCCGCGGCGGCCGCCACCCGCAGCCCCGCAGCCGGCTCAGCGGCGGTAATGGCCGCCGCCCGCCGCTCCGCGGGTGCGCCCGGCTCAGCGGCCGCCTCCGCCGGAGCAGCGCGGCTGGGACAGGCTTTAATTAAGTGTCCCTCTTCCCCACAACCAAAACACTTCACAGTGGACGACGATGCAAACAGAATGTATTCAAAGTCGTCCACACGGACACGGAAGCGGTAGTCAAACTCTTCGGTCTTTTTATTGAGAATCATGAATAGCTGCCTGCGGTGAGACACCACGTGTCTCAGCAGCGGGGACTTACAGCCAGACAGCACTTTCCTAATGGGCGACACCACCTTACCGTGCCTGGACAGCTCTTTAACCAGGAATTCATTGGTGATGAAGGGAGGCACGTTGGATAGCGTGACTTTTGTAGCCGGCTGCGTTAGCGGCATGACCGGCTCAAACCTCCCGTTCACCGTGATGCCCGCCTCCACCAGGCTGTGCACCTGCTCCACCTTCGCCAAAAATAAAACCACCGCGCTGTTCATGCGGGCAGCGGACTTTACCGACCCGTGCCCGGTAACCTGGCCCACGGCCAGCGCTACTTCCTCCACGCTGCACGGAGAGCCGGCACCAACTCGGATGCCGTGTTTCCGGGACAGCATGGAGAAGCCGCCTGACGCCATTGCGGCCGGGAAGCGCACCAAACAAATGCGAAAAAAAAACTCGAAATTAACCTCACAAGACTACACAAAGTACGCAAAACTAACACAACTAATGAAACATTTACCAGAGAAAACAAGGATAGCGAATAAAGGGTAGAAAAACCACTTTCACACTTAGCCTTTCTCTGCTCTTTCACTCACACTCCTCTCACACGAAGAAGAAGAAGAAGAAGAAGAAGAGAAATGGACAAAAGATAAAGGTATGCACTATGTTGTCATATCAGTGTATCTGAGAATTATGCATGCAATGAAACACATAGCAATAGCCTAATATGAATTAGTGAGTTTAGAAAGAAATTTAAAAGGGGCCTGCCAAAGTGTGCGTATCGCTCAACAAATCACGGCTGCTCAGGAATGGTTCGCAAGGCCTAAAGAAGAAGCATTCGAGCCTAAACAGCATCAAAGGATGACATGGATACTTCTTCTTAAAGCGGTGAACTGTCTCTTTAAAGAGACGAACTGGCCCTTTAAAGCGGCGAACTGTCCCTTTAAAGAGGCGAACTGTCCCTTTAAAGAGGCGTTCTGTACCTTTAAAGAGGCGTTCTGTACCTTTAAAGCGGCGAACTGTCCCTTTAAAGAGGCAAACTGTCCCTTTAAAGCGGCGAACTGTCCCTTTAAAGAGGCGAACTGTCCCTTTAAAGAGGCATTCTGTAACTTTAAAGCGGCGAACTGTCCCTTTAAAGCGGCGAACTGTCCCTTTAAAGCGGCGAACTGTCCCTTTAAAGCGGCGAACTGTCCCTTTAAAGCGGCGAACTGTCCCTTCAAAGCGGCGAACTGTCCCTTCAAAGCGGCGAACTGTCCCTTTAAAGCGGCGAACTGGCCCTTTAAAGTGGTTAATTGTGCTGTTGAAACTTCAAAGGACTGGCTGGGCCACTAATAGCCTTGTTTCTATGGTAACATTTAACTGACAGTTAAGCTTTCCCAGCTGCGGCTGCACTAATTATATGAGACTCAGGCTTCTCAGAGCCAAGAAAACCTCTACGAACAGATGCTTCCCATTTGGAAACCGTAAGAGCTACGGAAAAAATTCTCGCAGAATGAGCGAGGGACGCCTTTGGACTTCAATATTCCCGCGTTTCAGATCTGTAGCACAGTCACAGTGAAAGCACGGATGAGAGAAAGGAGGGCTGCAGGAGCTGCTGAGATTCTGAGAATTGGATGAATTAAAATGGGGATTTGAGGTCTTTGAGCCCCGACATCACTTTGCTCTGAGGGGCTCTGAGAGCAAACGGTCAGCCCTAGATGAAATATGAAAACATTTTATGAATCCCAACATCCGTGCCTATATTATGACAGTACATAATGGCATTGGAGCGATATTTGTAGGCGTGAGGGCGATTTGAAAATGAATCTGAGTTCAGAACTTTTGCTCTTCCCACACTCTAATGAAATGGCAGTTGTGCTCTAAAAATTCAAATTTTTCAGATTTTGGCCAAAACTTTGGGTCGCTTGGAGGCAGGCTGTGGGAAATCCGTAGCAGGTATCGACATGGCGTCTTCACGTCTGAACACAGCACGGACGTATCTACAAAATGACATTTGAATGGCGTTTCTAGGTTAGTACACAGTAACTGCTCAAAATTTAGGGTTTTTTATGATTTTCCCAGGTCATCCCCCTGTTTATTCCTAGGGGGGCAATGGGGGGCTGTTTTTTGCTTATTACGTCGCCATGGTAACTCCAATCTTCAATAAAAGTAATAGCCCGCGAAAACTCATCGAGCCGGTCGTTTTGATATATATATATTGTTGGGATGTGCGGGCCCTGTGGGCCCGCATTAATGTGGACGGAAGAATAAATATAGCCTACTTATAAATAAAGAGATACGTTTTCAATGTTAAATCCCATAGACTTTTGCCAACGGAATAGTAATAGGTGCCTTGCCATGCATTTGCATGGAGACAATGCTATGGCAGGCCCCAATAATAAAAACACAATAGAATAGAATAAAGATAAAAAAAATAAATAAAAATAAAGTCAATACAACTCTGGTGTGCAGTGTGGGCGGGGGGTTGACAT
Source organism: Odontesthes bonariensis (assembly GCF_027942865.1). Lineage (NCBI taxonomy): Eukaryota > Metazoa > Chordata > Actinopteri > Atheriniformes > Atherinopsidae > Odontesthes > Odontesthes bonariensis. The sequence goes on along the minus strand of NC_134512.1, from coordinate 5,325,161 downwards.
CAGCAGTTGACAAGCCTGTTGGCTTGCGGGCAGGCCCCAATAACAATAAATGACTAAATCAATCAATCTATCAATCAATTTGAGAAGAACTCAGCAGTCACTGTTAAAAAATGTTGCCCATGTTGAAAAGGAAGGTAATCAATCAGAAGAGGCAGGCTCCTTGGTATAATTCACAGCTGCGTGCTTTAAAGCAGACTGCAAGAAAGCTGGAGAGATAGTGGCGTTCCTCTAATTTAGAAGAGTCTCAATTAGTCTGGAAAGATAGTTTAATAATGTATAAGAAAGCCCTTCGTAAAGCTAGAACTGCTTATTATTCATCATTAATTGAAGAGAATAAGAATAATCCCAGGCTTCTTTTCAGCACTGTAGCCAGTCTGACTAAGAGTCCGAGCTCCGCTGAGCCAGGTATTTCTTTTACTCTCAGCAGTGATGATTTCATGAGCTTCTTTATCAATAAAATTGTTTATATTAGAGAGAAGATTAATGGAATCCTTCCCACTATTGTCAGTGATGTATCATCAAGTACAGCAGCTTTAGAAGTATCTTTAGAACCTGATTTGTATTTAGACGGCTTCTGTCCAGTTGATCTCTCTGAACTAACAACAACAATAGTCTCTTCTAAACCATCAACTTGTGTTTTAGACCCAATCCCAACCAGACTGTTCACGGAGGTTTTCCCATTAATTGACACTTCCATATTGGATTTGATCAATCTGATCAGTCTTTGTTGACAGGATATGTACCTCAGACTTTTAAGGTTGCTGTAATTAAACCTTTACTTAAAAAACCTACTCTTGACTCAGAAGTGTTGGCTCATTATAGACCTATATCCAATCTCCCTTTTATATCTAAAGTTCTTGGAAAAATAGTTGCAGCTCAGCTTTGTGATCATTTACACAGAAATAATCTGTTTGAAGAGTTCCAGTCAGGATTCAGAGTGCATCATAGCACAGAAACAGCACTGCTGAAAGTTACCACCCAGATAGCATGCGGATGTGGGCCACTTGAGGCAACGATCCGGCACTGTAGGCATTCTTCTGGCCCGGACAAAACAGATGTGAGCCTAAAGTGGCCCATGTAGTAAATGCTACATTTGGGCCAAATATTACAAAACGGATACGGCCCAGCTTTGGCTGATATATGGCAAGTTAGCAACGACTAATCCGGGTGTGAGCCTAAAGTGGCCCACAAATGAAGAAACATACTTGGCCCACCTTTGTTGAAACATATTTGGGCCAGTTTTGGCCGAAATATGGCAAATAAGAAAAGAGTAATCTGGATGTGAGCCTAAAGTGGCCCACATATAAACTTGGCCCACCTTTGTTGAAACTATGGGTAAAAGTGGGTTTACTGTGAGCTGGGCAAACCCACTCTTATTCCACAAAAAAACTGCAAGTTTTACCTGAAGAGAAGTTAGACTGTTTTTTTGTTTTTTTTCACTACCACGCCCCCTTGGTGTGATTTGTTCCAAATTTGCGGGGGAGTTTGGAACACAACCGTTAACATTTGAATCGGTCAACGCCACTCTGATTGGCTGAGGCAGCACTTCATCGTCAGAGTGGTGTAAAAAGAGAGTGGCGACACTCCCATAGACTTCTATTGTAAGAAAGGAATGCGGAAGTCACGTGGGTCACGGAGACGCCACAGTTCCAAACAAGGGACGCAGCTCCGTTAACCTCAATTGCTCGTCAAGAACAATTACTGGTAAGTTAATAAAATAACAGCATTTTAAACGTTTTTTACATTTTTAAGCATTATCTATCAGAAGTATACTCTTAGACATCGTTATTTTTACATTTGGTTAGCATGAAATGTCGATGTTGATGTTAAAAATGGAATGGATTTAGGGACCTAGCTTAAAGCTCGGTAACGGAGGCTAACGTGAGGTAATTAACGTGATCATTTCACTAAAGTCCGTTAACTTTTTATTGTCAGGTGACATTGACATTGTGTAAAGTTGTTTTGATTGTTAGGTTTTAAAACATTACCAAAATACTATATATTTAATACATTTTTGGTATTTCTGATGTATTTTCTCCGGTAAATTTATTAAATTACAACATTTTTGGCATAGTGAGGCATTAGCTGACTGGTCTTTAATTAAGTAAGTTTTTTTCAGCATGACTTTGCAGCTGTGATAATGAATTTATTAATTTCTCTGTTGTTGTTGTCAGGGAGGTCAGCAGATGTGGTGCTCGCTGCTGTCATGGATCAACCCTTATTAGGGCTTCAGCCGATTTCTACAATGTCCAAACCCTTGAATTTGATCAAATACAGTTAATTGTTGCAGATTAATCTACCCAACAGTATAAATAGCAGTAAAATAACTTCTTTATTAAGGCTTGTTTTACATTTTCCATGATGACATTTTATAATAAAATGTTTGGTTTAAATCTGTTTTGTTTATTTTTTTTCACAAATGACACATTTATTTTGTCATTAATATGGTTTTAACCAGAAAAAAAGTTAAATTCATATTTTAATCCATCCATCCATTATACCTGCTGAATCCGTCGATCGGGTCGCGGGGGGAGGGGGGGGGGGCTCATTGTCCATCTGACACCAGAGAGAACAGACAGACTGAATGACATCTTCTACAGATGGAGTGTTTGGGACAACAGGAGTAAATCCTGGGAACAGACAGTAACATCAGGCTCTGTTGAAGGATGTAGATCTGAAGGTAAGCTGGACCTCTGGCATGATTCAGTATAAAGGAGGACAAGGTAGCTGCCCCCTGCTAGCATGCAGGGGTACCCTCTACGATTTAAAATGGTGATAAATGTGTCTCTGCCGCTCCAAAAAAGAAAAACGTTGATAAAATACATCGTCAGTGAAGTGATCAATGCACATTATGGGTCAATATTTACCGAAAATTGCGTCGTAAATGTTAAAGTTATCGTTTTTGTGCTCCGTCACGCTAAAACCCGTTCAAACTGACTGACAGCGCTGTGATGTTTGGAACTCCGGAGGCTCACATGAACCACGTGACAGCCCTAGCGGCGACTTCAGAGCGTGTCGCAACTCTGTATTTAAGGCTCGTGTATACTTCGCAGCAGTGTGTCGCAGTGAGCTTGTCGCAGACACGACGCAGTTATTTTTTGATTTATGCCTTGAAGCGCTGTCTGCGCTATGTTAATCCCACGCCACAACGCAAGAGGGACAATCACGAACAAGCTAGGATTGTGGGTGTTACGGTTACGGAGGTCATTCAACAACAATGGCGACTGGACGAATGCGCACTTTGATTGAGATGCAGCTGATCGATCTAGAAATAGAAGAAATATTGCTACTACTGGAGCTGGCAGAGAGGGAAAGAATCGTCACGGTTAGCACGGTTAGCGTCAGCCGGTTAGCAAACCGGAAATACGCATAGTGTAGAGCGGATGTAGAGTTGACCAATCAGAGGCCTCCTTTCTCTCCCCCCTGCGGCGATGTCTGCGACACTGTCTGCGGTGAGTTACAATTTTGAGGAGGTGCACCAGAGTGTCTGCGTAGTGTCTGCGTAGGGGGGGGGGCATGTCTGCGTACATACGCAGACGACCTGGTTTCCGACCATAAACCGCCCTTAAGGCTCTAGCATGGTTGCCGCGTCTGCTCGCGCGAGCGGTGTTGATGACGTCACGAGTTCGTGCCCGCCATAGGACCCTATATAGTGGCGCAAGTCGTTGCGCGCCAGTAGTTGCAATTTTCTCCGTCACAGAGGTGGCGCTGCTACGTGAAGGTTACCTCTACTCTACAACCACGAAAGTGGAGAAGAAAACAATGCCGCTGTCAAGAGCAAGAATACTGTAATTAATGATACTGCTGCAGTTTTCGGATCAAATTTAATTTTTTAATTCAGTTAATAGAGGTGAAAGTTTGAAGCCCCCGGCATCAACAGAGTCTCTGCCCTCTTCTTTGCCTTCACGTATCTGTCCCGTAGCTTCTTCCACACATGCTTACAGAACTCTCCCTCTTTCCCCAAAGTTCTGCCCATCTCTGTGAACCAGTTTTGGGAGTTTACGTGCTCCCTGTGCTGTTTCACTGCAGTTTCGTACAGCTGTCTGTACAAACGCACCTCCTCACTGAGCCTGGTCTCACATCGGTCCATCCGGTTCGTTGTGCTCGGCGCCGCCAAGTAACAAAAATCGACTGGTGCACGACAACGCGCTGCGCCGTCTTTTCAAGGGAAGCGCCAGGCCTGAAACGTCATTTTGACGTCACGGTGCGACACCGCCGTGACAGACGCGGCAACCATGCTACCGCCTTTACTCTATAGCTCTGTTCATCGTGACCCAGTTACCTTGCAGAAGAAACTGGCCGCATTCAGCCTGCTGGGATCCACAGAAAAGTTGAAGGTAAGTTCGGCTCAGCTTATTTAATTTTATGTGTGAGATGTGTTAGCTTTGTTTCTCTTAAACTATACAAACCTGCTGTGTCTACAAGTGGCATTGTACCTCTTCAGATAGGGTTGGCTGAAATTGGCTATAGTTGAAATGTAATTACTTTTCAAAACGACCATAGTGCTGTAAGCTTGATGCTGCGACCAAAATACAGCCACGAGTGAGGTTGATGCCATTTTCAAAAAGAAACACTGCTTGTTCTGTGTTCATTAGTATGAGTCTGAAGTTGTTCCCAGACCGCTGGGACTGGAGGGTTTGCTTTCTTTTGTTTTTGCGACTGAGGACTTTCGTTGTGTTAGCTTAGCATGCTATGTTATCGATGCACGTGTACGGGAATTTTTTTTCTGTTCGGTTATGATTAAGCAATATCGAAACCTTATCAAAAAACAATCCGATTGAACTGTAACTGTACAGAGATGTTGAGGACTGTTCTAAAGTAAAGGCTGTATGGTTTGCACATCTATGGGTAACAAAACTCCTCCTGCACAGCAAAAATGAAGCTCAGTTGGGACACCTCGGGTGAAAAATAAAGAAACCTTACTACACTGATTTCACTTACTGAAATTGATTATTTAGTCTAAACATTTTCTCTAAAACTGTGGTACTAATACTGCCTTTTTTTCCCCTTTTTTTTCCCCCTGAGATTACTACTTTGAGTGTCATCGGTGGGGTTCACATTAAAGATGCGGTCTGGAGAATCATGAGATACTGCTAGCCAAGCAGCTCAACTGGCGGGGCGTAAATGGAAAAACGGCTTTCCACAGCCTCCAAATAAAAGATGTCATTACTGGTAAGTGTTAATTGTGTTATATTTCATTGTGATGCATTTTATGAATGGGTTAGGGTTTTCCTTTTCTTTCATGATTCTGAGTAGTTGCTAGGGGTGCTGAAATTAATCATAATCACTTTATCAATATGTGGATGATTATGCATCAGTGTGGTAGCAGACAATATTCTATTCTGTTGCAATATAATGGCATTGATTGTTGATTAATCAATCAGTTCATCAGGTGAAGGGCAGTTTTCCTCCAATTTTAGTAATGGGCTGGTCATGGGCATGGCTAAACTGTTTTCAAACTACATTCATCATTGCTGCCCAGCTATGGGCAGGATATAGCATGCCATGCATTTCTCACCATTGTGTGTAATCTATCAAAAACTTTACTGTTTTCTCAGTTTTTAGGAACGGTCAGAAACAACCAACTAACGGCCACTGCCACTGATCAGGAGGTGGAGGCCTACATAAAAAGGTGGCTTCATCTCGCCGGAGACCGGGATGGTGGGAGGAGAGAAGGCGTTCCTCACAGCACACACGTAAGTCGGCTACGATACCTATTTTGCAATATGTGATGCTGTTCGACAGCAGAAATCAAGATGAAGCTGCCAGCATGTGTGCGGGGTGTATGCAGCTCCTGAGTTTAATTTCAATATATTCCAAAATATAAAAAGCAAAAAATCACCTTTAACATAAACATGAGTTATTACTGTAACTTAAATGTTAAGGTTAAATGTGAAGTTTGTCTGAGTGTTTGAAGCTGCTTTACTCCAGTTCACATTGCCTGTTACCCAACTTTCATTGTCTGAACAGAATGAGGTTGAGCAAGCAGATATTGGGTTTAGCTTCAGATTAATTATAATAACTTCATATCATTTCACACAGCCTTTTTTGTTTATCCTGATGAGGTTTTGTGTTTTGCACTTCACTGCCGCCATATACTGAATATACTTTACTGAATCAACTAAATTTGTTCTTTTGTGTATTTCTTAAAGGGACGGAAGATGGATTTGGATTTTTGTAGGTCGCCAACTCTTTTTTCCTTTTTTTTTTTTTTTTTTTTTTGTCATTATGTTTTAAAATAAAATAAAAATCACACCCACTTCTCGTGTTTGGTCATTTCTTCAGTTTCCTCATCTTGGACCCCAAGATGCATGCCACCATTCAAACAGTATCTGGGGTTACCATAATGGCATGTAGCCACAAATTGAGACCATTCTGTGTTTTCATATTTGACATACTATTTTATCATGGTTGTGACTCCCCAAATGTGCAGGTTAGTCAAGGTTATAGTGTGTAAACCAGTTCTGGCCAGAATTAAAGTGTACAGTGGCCCACATCCGGTTGAGTGCTGGTTTATTTTGGCTGACATCTGGCATTGTGATGGCTTGGTTGTGGCCCACTTCTGGCAAACGTGAGCGGACCGCCCAAGTGCCATCATTCCATGCTGTATGTGGGCCGGATGAACATGTCAGGTGTGGGCCGGATACGGGCCAAAAGAGTATTGTACAGTGGCCCACATCCGGTTGAGTGCTGGTTCATTTGGGCTGATTTTGGCTGACATCTGGCATTGTGATGGCTTGGTTGTGGCCCACTTCTGGCAAACGTGAGCGGACCGCCCAAGTGCCATCATTCCATGCCGTATGTGGGCCGGATGAACATGTCAGGTGTGGGCCGGATACGGGCCAAAAGAGTTTTGCTATCTGGGCAATGACCTCCTCTTAGCCTCTGATAGCGGACTTCTGTGTCTGTGCTTGTCCTGTTGGATCTCAGTGCTGCATTTGATACGGTCGATCACAGTATCTTATTAAAGACACTTGAACATGTTATTGGGATTAAAGGAACTGCATTAGGCTGGTTTAAGTCATATTTATCTCATAGATTTCAGTTTGTTCTTGTAAATGAAGAATCTTCCTCACACACCAGAGTAAGTCATGGAGTTCCCCAGGGTTCTGTGCTTGGACCGATTCTTTTCACTTTATACATGCTTCCATTAGGTAACATTATTAGACAGCATGGCATAAATTTCCATTGCTATGCTGATGATACCCAGTTGTACTTATCTACAAAACCAGATGAACCCAATAGGTTGGTCAGACTACAAGCATGTCTTAAAGACATAAAGACCTGGATGACTCAGAACTGTCTGCTTCTAAATTCAGACAAAACTGAAGTCGTTATCTTTGGACCTGAGCGCTTCAGGGAGAGATTGTCTAGCTATATAGTTACTCTAGATGGTATTTCATTGGCTTCTAGTTCTACAGTGAGGAACCTTGGAGTTATTTTTAACCAGAATTTATCATTTGACTTGCATATAAAACAGGTTTCTAGGACTGCCTTCTTTCATCTTCGTAATATTGTTAAAATCAGGAACATCTTGTCTCAGAGTGATGCAGAAAAACTAGTCCATGCATTTGTTACTTCAAGATTGGACTACTGTAATTCTTTATTATTGGGCTGTCCCACATATTCTCTGAAAAGCCTTCAGTTGATCCAAAATGCTGCAGCCAGAGTTCTGATGAGAACTAACAGGAGAGATCATATTTCTCCAGTTTTAGCTTCTCTTCATTGGATTTAAGATTCTTCTCCTTACATATAAAGCTCTTAATGACCGAGCTCCATCATATCTTAAAGATCTCATTGTAAGATATTTTCCTAACAGAGCACTTTGTTCCCAAACTGCAGGTTTACTTCAGGTTCCCAGAGTTTCTAAAAGTAGAATGGGAGGCAGAGCCTTCAGTTATCAGTCCCCTCTCTTGTGGAATAAGCTGCCAGTAAATGTCCGGGAAGCAGACACCCTTTCCACTTTTAAGACCAGGCTTAAAACTTTCCTTTTTGATAATCTTTACTCTCTTTATGTATATGTGACATTATTGTGGTCATTAACTCGTGTTTCCCTGTTCCAACAGATATCCTTTGAATGGTGTTACAGTGCTCCCCCCCCCCTCTCTTTCTGTCTTCTCAAACCCCAGCTGGTCGAGGCGGATTGCCACCCTTCCTGAGTCTGGTTCTGCCAGAGGTTTCTTCCTGTTAAAAGGGAGTCGTTTCTCTCCACAGTCGCCTCAGGCACGCTCAGGACGGGAGATTGGACCGAAAAAGAAAAAAGTTTCAGTGCAATCTGTTGGTTTCCTTAGCTAGGAAATTGTTTTTGAATTGGCTCTATATGAACGAATTTGGTTATTTTATGAATAATTATGATTACAATTAATTGAATTCCAATTGGCTTGAATTGGACTTTATTATCTAAGTGCCTTGAGATGACATTTGTTGTAGTTGGCGCTACATAAATAAAATTGAATTGAAAAAGCATTATGTTTATTATCCAGCACCACCCCCAGGTATTTGGAGGTCTGAAAAGTCTCTATCTCCCCTCCATCAATGCAGACTGACTGGTATGGAGTTTTAGCTCTCCTGAAGTCCACCACCAGCTCTTTGGTCTTGGTGGTATTCAGGAGCAAACAGTTATTTTTGGTCCAGTCAGTAAAGGCCTCCACAAGGTCCCTGTACTCCTTCTCTTGTCCACCATGCCTTGCTGCCTTATCGGCACCAAGTCTGTGTAGCTCTCAATTTTTCTCATCGTTTATATGATTATTTGTCATTTTTCATTTTTAGTTTCTATCTAAACATTTTTAGTTATTTTTATTGATCTGCTTTTTTGTTTTAATTAATTTTTTTGACAATGTGCACTACTACTAAAGCAGTGTACACAGGAGAAGAACTGTTGGCACTGTCAAGGATTGGATGCGGAATTAAACATCCAATTCCCACCGAGATCAGTTTGATCTGTCTGTCTGAGTCCTGGCTTAACGACAACACACCAGACTCATGTGTGGACATACCCGGCTTCACAGCTGTACGAGCGTATCGAGACCTGAGTACGAACGGCGGTAAGCAGAAAGGCGGGGGTGTTATACTGTTCTTTAATCAGAGATGGGTAAACCCCCGCAATGTGTCCGTTAAGGAGAGGGTTTGTTGTCCAGACATCGAACTGCTGTCAGTTGGTTTCTGTGCATTCTATGCGCCAAGGGAATTCCCATATACAGTCGTCATCGTTGTTTACATTCCACCGAGGGCAGCACCTACAACGGCGTGTGACGTCATCCATGACGCCGTTGCTAGGATACAGACCCAGCATCCTGAGGCATTCATTGCAATCACAGGGGATTTCAACCACGTCTCTCTATCCTCCTGCCTGACTGGCTTTGTACAATATGTGGACCGTCCAACACGTGGAGAAAATACATTAGATCTGTTCTATGCTAACGTGAAGGAGGCTTACAGGACAGTGTCTCTTCCACAACTGGGTAGATCGGATCACAGCATGGTCTATCTACAACCCACATACAGACCGTGTGTACAAATACTTCCTGTTACTACCAGATCTTTCAGGAAGTGGTCACCAGAGGCGAGTGATGCATTGAGAGACTGCTTTGATGTCACAGACTGGGCTGTACTGCTGGAGAAAGATGAAATGGACATTGACATGGACAGGAGGGTCAGCACCATCACTGACTACATTAACTTGGGATGATGATGGCGGCAGGTGTGTGTCATGGCTTGGCAGGTGCTAAGACCTCACCTTCCCAAAAACCGTCTAGGGAAACGCCATCCCAATACACGATTGTGCTCATCCTACCTGTCTGGGGAAGCTGGCAGGCGGCCAGTTTGAGATCCGGCACAGAGCTTAGCAGCGAGATCCACTCACCGCACGTTTCATGGAACCTTTTCATCCTGTACTCCACCGTGCTGAAAAACGGGCATGCAAGTGCCGTGCGCTGTTGGCGCAGGCAAGCAGAAAGTAAACCATCTTCTGATGATCGGAGATTCGCGACTATGCTGTGTACGCTCCTTCTCCTCTGCGGCGACATCCAACTTAATCCTGGGCCAGAGAGCAGCAGGCTTCGTCAAGACGCAAACAACCTAACACCGCTGCGACTCAGAGATGCTCAGCGCGGCTGCTCTACACCTGGCGGCCCTGGGCCTGCAGAATCCGTGATGAACCTCATCAAACTGGACGCTAAAGCTCAAAGTAACGCTGAATTCGAAGAGGGTAATCTGAACGGCGGACTGCTTCTTTCTACGATGACATATGAACAGTGCAGTAGCAGCATTGCAGCTGCAAAACAACAGAAGATAAACATTTTCCAAACGGTTAACCAAGCTAAAGTCTTATGGGACACCAAACTAAAGCCCAAAGGGATTTTTAGTGGACATCTAAATATAAGGAGCTTAGCATCCAAAAAGGAGCAACTTTTTTTTTTTTTCCCGTCCTGTCCAGCATTATGGCAGCAGAATTGTAATCTGAATACCGTTTATGCTAAACACATTTGCTATGCCAAGGGAAGCTTTATGAATGTAAAGCTCCCTTTGACGCCCATCAACTCCTCATTTTTATTTATTTATTTTTGTTACAATATTTAACATGATATGATAATAGTGCCGAACCGGACCGGGGGACAGAGAGAGAGGGAAAGCGAAGAAGAGAAAAAAGAACAGAAACATGAAGAGACAAACATAAAAAACAATGAAAAATCCGACAACCAGCTGCTACACCTGTAAAAACAAAACTGAAGACGATTCACGGCTTTTGTGGGGAATCCAACCTTAGAAGCACCAGGAGCACAGTAAGCAGACAAGCAGAGAACAAACACACAAACAAAAAAAACACAAGCAGCAGCAATCTCATATGATAAACAGGTGACCTTAAACCACAGGACAGCACAACAACTGCTTAGTGAGCATGGTACTGGGCTAATGAATGTGAGTGTGAGTGTGTGTGCATGAACATGCAATACACGTAGATGGTCCCACATAATAACCATGCTTAAATATCAGTGTATAGTGGCACAATCCCCCCCCCCCCAGCAATCAGAAGCAGGCCGAGAGGGCCCCCAGACCCAGGCCACCAACGGCCCCTAAGGAGCACAGAACCCGGGAAGCCCATCATAGGGACGACCACGCATCCCCCCAGAAGACAGCAGAGGAAGCTCCCAGACAGAGCCCCCACAAGCATCGGGCCCCCCCGGCGACCAGAGGCGGCAGCCTACCAGCCCCGCCAGGCCCCCGCCACCCAGACATGGGCCGCCCGCCGGAACCGGCCCCCGCGAGCCCGAGCGCCACCAAAACCCCCCGGCAGGGGCCCCGCCCAACACCCGAGAGGGCCAGGCGCCCCAGACAGCCAACCGCAGTGGGCCAGCGCCTGCCCCAGTGCCCCTGGGCAAGCGCCCTGGGAGTCAAGATGTGCCCACAGGTGGGTGAGGCCGCGAGCAGCGGGGAGAAGCAATGCCTCCCCCCCCATCAGGAACAGCACAAGCAGGCCAGAGGACAGCAGGACCCAGACCCAGACCCAGTCACCCCATAAATCATATAAGAGAAAAAATAAATAAATAAATAAATACATAAAAAAAGGAGCAACTTGAACATTTGCTGACAGACTCAAATGTTGACTATCTAGGGTTATCTGAAACATGGCTAAATCCATCCACTCCATCGGGTGTTTACATAATACCGGGCTACCGCGTCTTCAGACGAGACCGTGGACATGGCACAGGGGGCGGCGTCATGATCTATGTGAAAGAACACATTTAGTGTAAACAGCTTGATCTGCCAAATGATGATCTTGAATGTATTGGTGTCACCATTAATCTCTCGTTAGAAATGTCTTTTCATGTTATTGTTCTGTATCGGCCACCATCTGAAAATGATACCTTTTTTGATAAACTGTCTTCCCTATTGAAATCATGTAATGGTAAAGAAGTCATATTAATGGATGATTTCAACCTGAATTGGTTAGACAAAGTGAAAAAGAACAAGTTAAAGGTCATTGCTAATAAATTTAATTTAACTCAACTAATTCAAAGTCCTACAAGAATAACAAGATCTTCAAAAACTGTATTAAGCCCTATTCGGATGGGACTAGTTCAAAGATTTACTGGACGTGATTAAATGCCTTGTATCTAAACATACAAAAAACATCCCTCTTAAACGTAGAAAACAAACGTTGCCCTGGTTTAACCCCACATTATGGCAACTGATTAAGGAAAGGGACGCAGCCTTGAAAAAATGTCTGAAATCTGGCCTTGATAGTGATCGCTTAACATATAAAAGCCTCAGAAACAAGGCAACATCACAGTTTAGAAAGGCTAAAGCCAACTATTTCCTGGAGATTATAACACAAGCAAAAAGTAACTCAAAAATATTGTGGAGAACAATTGACCAACTCTCTGGTAAAGAAAGTAAAAAGAGTGCACCTATACAGCTTAAATTAAATGGTAGATCGCATAACGATAGCTTAGTAATCGCCAACTGTTTTAATGATTATTTTATTGATTCCGTTTTAGAATTGGGCAGTAATTCATCAGATCTCCATTTGCCAAGGGTTGTTGAAAACAATGTTACTTTAATGAATTTTAATAATGTAGATGAAACGAAAATAGCCACAATTTTATCAACAATATCGCAGTCCAAGGCAAAAGACATCTGGGGCTTTGACACTTCTCTACTGAAAAACTTTAAGGATGTCTTATCTATTCCCATTATGTACATTGTAAACAGATCATTGGAGGAAATGATCATTTGACACTGTAAGGGCCATTTCAGACCGGGGCGGGAAAGCGTGGCGGAACGGAAGCGATTTTCACCGGCGGAGGCGAAAATACATGGAAACAGATCTGTCCTTGCACACCGACGCAGCGGTAGTCGGGCGGTAGCGGCGCGGGAGACGCCTCCGTCCTGCGCTGCTTTTGGAAAATAGAACTTGAGCGGAATTTGGACGGCAGCGGCCGGCGGTGTCCCGTTGAAATGAATGGGGAATGCAGACAGGGTTGGAGCGGAACTACCGCGGCCGCGGACTGTCCGGTGTGAAAAGCCAAGTAGAACACACCGCCCGATAACCACCGTTAAGACTGCCGTCACGCCACGCTCTAGTCTGAAATCCACCTAAACCACCCAGTACTCCCCTCCAAATTAGCTAGCTTTCAGTTGTCTCCAAGTGTATTGTATTGGATTGAGTCTTATCTTTTAAATCGTTCCCAGTGTGTCAGGATAAAGGATAAAACATCATCCCTCAGAGCATGCTCTATGGGGGTACCGCAAGGTTCCATTTTGGGGCCACTTCTGTTCAGCGCATACATCAATGACCTCCCATCAGTATGTGATGGTGTGGAAATATTGATGTATGCTGATGATACAGTATTGTTCACACATGGCAAAGACTCAGAACAAGTTGCAAACACACTGACACAAACTCTCACTAAGGTTACCAAGTGGTTGACCAATTCTTGTCTTACACTTAATACTGATAAAACTGTCACCATGTTTTTTAAAAACAGATGTAAACTAAAGTCTGTACCAAATATATATGTAAGTGGAGAACCGTTAAAAAATGTTGATGAGTTTAAATATTTGGGAGTGACTTTAGACTCCACACTTACTTTTAAGAAACACATTAAAAAACTGGGCAACACTGTGAAATACAGCATAGCAAATTTGAGACATATTCGCAATTCCCTAACTGTTGATGCTGCAAAGACCTATGTAAATGCCATGATAATGTCTCATTTACACTACTGTATGTCAAGCTGGTCTCAGGCTACCAAGACTGCCATGAAATCAATTGCATCACTCTTAAAGCTCTTAAAGTTTTGGACAGACGTCCCTCTCAATTTCACCATTGTGTCATACTGGACAAGTATAACTTGCTCAGCTTTGACAACCTCATCCTATATTCTGATATACGCCTCATGCACAAAATTATCCACAATACCGCTCCACCACCTCTGAAAACCTTCATCCATCCTTGCTCTGAACGCATTAGCAGAGCAACTAGATCTACCAGCAGGGGAAACTGTAGCCTTCCAAGTTGGTGCACTGCATTTGCACAATCTGCTTTTTCTTTTAGAGCAACTAAGCAATGGAATACCCTTCCCACCCACATAAAAAACATTGCAAATTTCTATACCTTTTCACGTGAAGTGAAACAATGGCTTTTATGTAATCAGTCTTGTCACCACTAATAGATTTGCACATGACTGTTTTGACATTTTGCTGAGCATTTGCATATGATAATCTTTTTATATTGCCTGAGTGACAGCTTCTATTTTATTGTATTTTATGTTTTTATGTTTCTAACCTGCCCAGGGACTGCAGATGGAAATTAGCTGCTAAGCTACAATCTGGTGCAGGTCATCTCTTTACTTTGTCATTAATGTACTTTGCACATGGTCCCTGACTAAATAAACTAAATAAAAATAAATAAATAAATAAAAAAAACTTCTGTAGGGACACTGTGATTCCAGTCAGGACTGTAAGGTGCTATCCAAATAATAAACCATGGATCACCAGTGACATCAAAGACCTCCTGAACCAGAAAAAGAGGGCGTTCCAGAATGGGGATAGAGAAAGGCGGAGGAGTTAACAACATGAGCTTAAAAAGACATTACGTCGAGCTAAGGTGGAGTACAAGAAAAAAACAATAGTTTTGCTGGCTGTGGTGGTCTGCATATGAATTATGTCAGGCCAGCGAGCATATGCATCCATGACAACCAGAAACATCTGCTTATGAACTTATGCAAAATCAAGGTGTATTCTTTCCCATGGATTCGTAGCCCATTTCCAAGTGTGTACAGGCGCTGTGGCAGGCATTCTGTGCTGCTGCTTACATATATCACACAGATTTACCTCTCTTTCAATGTCCTCATCAAGTGTATGCCACCAAAACAAACTTCTGGAGAGAGACTTCATTTTCACCATACCCCAGTGGTTGTCATGCAACTGACAATAGTTTGCTTTGTAACTTTTCAGGAATGACCACCCTGAAACCCCAGAGAACACAATAATTTTTTATTGTGAGTTCAAACCTTTGCTTTACATATGGCTGTAAAACCTCCTCTGGTACATGCTTTGGCCATCCTGACAAAACATACTGTTTTACCTTTGCCAGTACAGAATCTCTTTGTATTTCATGTGCTACCTCATTTGCAGTGATGGGCAGGCTGTCTAAGTAAGACACCCTGAACACTGGACTTGGTTTTGGAAAATTGTCATCCTGTATTGTAGTCTGGATAATGCATCGGCATTCCCATGCTGTTCAGATGGTTTATACTGAATCTCATAGGTATATGCAGCTAAAATCAAAGACCATCTCTGCATTCTAGCCGCAGCTAAGGGATCTTCAGTAGTGGTTTATGGTCTGTTACCAGAGTAAACCAAGAACTAAGCCTAATGCTTCTTTTTCTATCTGCGAGTAGTTTTTCCCCGCCTTTGTCAACATCTGTAATGACTGCAGCTTCCACAGGCATTAATATGTTGAATAAATCAGACTGAAACGTTACTGGAGTTCGCTGGTATCTTTACTGGGTACTCGCACAATGTATAATACAGGTGTATACTGCGTGATCACTTGTTCTGATCTGCCTACGTCATGTACGTCCTCACGCTCTGTGCGTTGGTTATCACATTACTCCTTTTTTTTTTTTGAACGAAGTTCCACACATTACCATTACTGTACTTAGATAACATAGCCTAGTATGACTATCCACTAATATCTAATTAGCTTTCACTTTTACTTTACTCCTAACTTTACTTTAAGGCTATCAATGGTATTGAAAGTAATTTATACTACAGAACACAAATACACCTTATTAACTCATAAACTGTCTAACTAAGGATATGATGTCAACAGAACCATTCATTAAATTAGTTATAGTCACGTAAATAGGCAGGAGGCTGCCTGTGCTGTCTGAAAGGATATCGACGTGGCAGGGGTGCTGGTTCTGCGTTGACACGTCTTCCAGATCTGGTGCTGGTTCTGCAGCGTCACCGTCGTTTTCATCCAGGTCCAGGTCTGAATCAAGGAGCGGCAGTGGATCCTGCAGTGCACTGGGTTGGATCTTCTTGAAGAATGAACTGTTTCTGGTGATGGTGTATCCGTTCCGTCCTGCAGTCACCATTGGGCCTTTCACTTTTGTGACTGTGAGTGGCTCTTTGCTGTAAGGTGTGGTGAGCTTGTTTTTCTTCAGTTGACGGCATAGCACGACGTCACCTGGCTTGATGTTGGATGGCGTGGCATGTCGTCGAATGTTGGAATGAGCTTTCATCTTGGCCTTTGCCTTGGTGTCTTTCTGGCGTACATCACTGTCAGCATGAATGGTTACAGGACTGGCTGATGGTATTTTAATGTTCATTTTTCTCTGAAAGATCAGTTCAGCAGGTGGTCTTCCTGTTGTGCTATGAAATGTTGCTCTGTACTCACGTAGGAAGATGTTCAGCTGCTGCTTCCAGGAAGTTCCAAGCATTTGTGCAATCCGCATTGTTTTCCCGATGGTCCACATGAACCTTTCAGCAGTCCCATTTGCTTGTGGCCACAGAGGTGTTATTTTTCTGTGTTTGAATCCCATGTAGCTGGCAAACTGAGAAAACTGTGTGCCGTTGAGTGGAGGTCCATTGTCAGTCTTGACAACTTGTGGAATGCCGAACATGGAGAAGACAGCATCCAGACGGGGTATCACTGCATTTGCTGAGATGCAGCGAAGGACCTCAACAATGGGGTATCTTGTGTAGTCATCGACAACGACTAACAGGTACTCTCCTGATGGGAGCGGGCCATAGAAATCTGCACTGACAGAGTGCCATGGTGCTTCAGGCAACTCAGTCATTCTGAGAGGCTCAGTCTTGGTGTTGACCTGACAGGCTAAGCAGTTTCGGATGAGAGCCTCGGCCTGTTGATCAATGTTGGGAAACCACACTTTCTCACGGAGGAGCACTTTGGTCTTGGCTATGCCCCGATGGCTTTCATGGGCAAGCGCTAATACTTGCTGCTGTAAAGATAGTGTTATGACAATTCTACAGCCTCTGAGTATGATATCTTCATCCGCAGACAGTGTGAGTTCTCCGCTAGCATGTCTGAATTCTTGTAACACAGCTGCATTTGGCATGTCACTTGTGATGGTGTGCCAGGTGTTGTTCTTGATGCATTTACTGACCTGTTGCAGAGTGGTGTCCTTTAATGTTTCAGCTTTAATCTCTTCCAGCGTCATCGCCTTCGGAGTCGCCTGGAGTGAGATGAAGTTCACATATTCCTCTGCAACCTTGCAGGCTCTTGTCTCGGATTTCTGTGTTGGCCTTGGGGGCCTGGACATATAGTCAGCTGGGTTGTCAGCTCCTTTTCTGTAGACAACACGGTAATTGTAGGGCTGCAGCCGGAGACCCCATCGCTCTATTCGGGCAGGTGGCTTTGATCTTGGGTTATTCCAGATTAGCTCGAGCGGCTTGTGGTCAGTGACCAGGGTGAACGGGTGCCCATAGATGTATAGGTGAAAGTGCTCGCAGCTCCATACAATTGCCAGGGCTTCACGTTCAGTATGTGAGTATCTTCTCTCAACGTCAGTGAGCGTGCGGCTGGCATACGCTATGACGTGTTTCTCTCCCTTTTCTTTCTTAGCCCTGTAAGACCCAGATATAGAAAAACACCAAAAAAAAAAATTTCAATCATTAAGATGTTGTTGTAGGAGGCCTTTGATGCTGAAAATGATGTGTTTTTAAAAAAAATATGTTTTGTTAAGTTTTTACGGAAACGTTGTAATATTGCAACGTTGGGCTCAATGGGGAGCAGAATCTCCTGCATTTGCACTCATTGTCTGAACAACAATACAGAACTAAGGATTCTTTTGCAGGGTTTTGCTTTTGTCCCAGAACAGTATAACATGAAAAATAACCTCAGTCATGTTGTTCTGAACAGTCATTTATTGCAACAACAAGAACTTAGTAGAGTAGAGTAGAGTAATAAAGATAATTCCCCTTGAAAGGAATCATCATCTCATCCACAGAATTGTGCTCTTCGGGTACCACCTGCAGGCATTTCTCTCTGTATGACTCAAGCCATGGTCTGAGTTTCCAGAGTTTGTCCCTCTTTTCAGTCTCTGACACTGTTGAATTGTTCACAAAATGTAATGTTGTCAAAAGAGATTGGAATCTGTTGCGGGGCATCACATCAGCAACTGGGGAGTGCCGCGTATCTGTCTCCCAATACATACGGGTTCCAGCCATTTGGACCAAGCCCATCCTCAGGTACATGCCCAACATTTTCTGTATTTCCTTGATTGTGGTGTTCACAGATCTTCCATTACTTTGAACGCTGTACTCATTTGTATGGGTTGCCAGAGCTTGAATCATGTCTTCTGAGACAAACTTTTCAAAGTACTGCAGCGGTGTGTGGAGGACAGTTGCATCATCTGTGAGAGCTGGACCAGAAAAATCAGTATTGGGACGGTTGAAATCCTTTTTTTGCCAGCGATATCTGTCACGGGGCTTGATGTGTTCATTTGATTGGGGCTCAATGTCCAATGTCCTGGCTGTGCAGTCAGTGGGTTCCTGGTTTTCTTTGTCCACACAGGCATCGTTATCTGACTCCTCATCACTCGCATCAGTGTCGTCAAACTCTATGTCCACATCACTCTCTCCATTATGGACCATCTCAATCACATCCGTCACACTGTACCAAGGATCTGTCCTTGCTGGTCGCATTCTGAAATGGAAAAAATAAAATTGAATATAAACAGCACACATGCTTATTAGATTCTAGATAACCTGCAGAAAAAGAGGGGATGATGGGGAGATTGATTTCAATATGAAGTGTTTACAAATTGCACTGAAATAACCTATTCACACATTTCACTGGTCACACAATAGTGTATAGCTGACCAATTGTAAACTCTGATTATCATACTAATAGGTATGCAGGTAACCTCCAATTTACATCAACACCTTACATTCCTGAGCATCAACACCTGCTCCAGAACAATGGAAAAGCCCTCCACCATCATCCCCCACAACTGCTATGTCTATGAATAGATATAGGAACATTTCCTTATCAATAGCCAAGACAAAGAGCAGACATGCACAAAAAGAATTTCTTTGTTAGAAAGTCCTGCTTTCTGTGATAAGGGGAAAATACTGAATGTTGCAGGTGGTTAGAATTCATTATAAGTAAATGAAAATGATTATATATGGCAATATATACCTTTGCACACTAGTTTCTAATACAATAATATGTAATCTAATATAAGGCTAGAATGTATAAATCATGTGTAGTTTAAAGTTATATAGAAAAAATGTAAATGGAAGGTCCTCTGAAGAGGTTCCTCTCAAAACAGGGATATTTTGACTACTACATTCACCCAACGTTGTAATATTGCAACGCTTACAAAACGAGCTCTAAATAAAATGTAATGCACATTTTCCACAATGAATACATATGGACACGTTCTAGACACTGTAATAAACACAAAAAAAAATATTTAAAGCATTTTACTTACTTCAATCAGATAAATCCAGTCCAGTAAATGAAGGGGTTGATGCTCTCTCAAAAATCTGGAGGTTGTGTGACTTCTCGACCTGAGGGCAGGCCTTATATACAAATGTGTGACCCAATAGCTTTCTGAGACTGAACAATAGGACCAAATGAGTATGTTAATGTGGTTGAACCAAAAAAAAACCCAAAAAAAAAAGTTTTTTGGGGGGATGCAAAAATTGTTGTAATTCTGCAACAGTGGGTCTTACAGGGTTAGTGAGAATGGCACCCAGTCCCACAGGACTTGCATCAACGATCAGTTCCGTCTCCTTCTTCGGGTCGAAGTATGACATGGTGGTATTGCTTGTCAGTCCCTCTTTGAGCAGTTTGAGTGCAGCTGACTGCTCCTCACCCCAGTGCCAGGGAGTGCCTTTCTTGGTGAGCTCCCTGAGGGGTGCAGTGATGGTAGAAAAATCTTTGATAAACCGGGAACAGTAATTGGCCATGCCTAGGAGACTTCGGATTTCGGCCGGGTCTTTGGGTGCAGAGGCCTGGTGAATGGCCGCCACCTTCTGTGGATCAGCTGAGATGCCGTCGGCTGAGAAGACAAAGCCAAAAAATTCAAGTCGTTGCTTGTTGATTTCGCATTTGTTGCGGTTGAGTGTCAGACCACACTCCTTCAGTCTTGCAAACACCGCTGTCAGGGCGTCGTCATGTGCTTTTTGAGAGGCACCAAAGACGATGATATCGTCACTGAGGTTCTTGACACCTTGGATGCCGTGCAGAGCCTGACATATGGCATTTTGGAAAACTTCAGCAGCCGATGATATGCCAAAGTTCAAACGCTTGTATCTTCTGAGCCCCAGGTGAGTAGTGAAGGTGGTGATGTAACGGCTATCTGGATGTAGCTCAAGCTGGTGGTATCCTGCATTCAAATCCAACTTGGAGAACACCCTCGCACCGTTGAGCTCATGGATCACATCATCCATCGTTGGTGTGAGATGTCGTTCTCGCTGTATGGCCACGTTCGCTTGGCGCATGTCAACACAAATTCTGACTTTATCAGGGTCTTTTGGTTTCGGGGGCGTCACTATCGGAGACACCCAGGGTGTTGGTCCTGTGATCTCCTCAATGATGTTGTCATCTTCTAGCTTTTGTAGCTCAGCTTCAACCTTTTGCCGGATGTGGAATGGCACTCGTCGATGTGGTTGGCACGTTGGTTGCACATCAGGATCAATGTGAAGCTTCACCTGGAAGTCTTTGAGCTTGCCTATTCCAGTGAACAGCTCCGGATGACTGTCGACAAGTTGTTCTGCTACACTTGGTCCGGTGAGGTTGACAGCGTTGATGATCTGAATCAGTCCGAGTGCTTTGGGTGTTTCACAGCTGAGAAGTGAATGTCCATTCCCTTTCAGCACATAAAACGTTGCTTCTGTGCTTTTGCCCTTGGCTTGGGTGCAGCATGTGAATACACCAGTGATGGGCAGAGCAGTCTTGGAGCCATAAGCAAATATTTTGATCTCGGCTGGACTGAGCTTTGGAGCAGGCTTTAGAGTTTTGACTACTGTCTCACTGATTATGTTGACAGAAGCTCCAGAGTCAATCAGGACTTTTATCTTGACACCATTTATTGTGACATGTGTCTGTGGATGTTTTGAGCAGACCTCAGTTTTGACCATGAATGCATATTCATCACTGCTAGATGAACCTTTGTGTGTGCCGCACTCTGAGCACGATGCAGTTACTTGGTTTACCTTCTTGGTGCTCACCTGCTTTCTCTCAGCAGAATCCATTTTCTTGCTTTCATGTGTTTGTCTTTGCCGGGACCTGCACACCTTGGCGAAATGATTGGGTTTCCCACAGGCCTTACAGTCCTTTCCTTTAGCTGGGCAGTCTGCTTGATGAGGATGCATTTTGTGCTTGTTTTATTTTTTATCTCTGCGCTGATATTCATTTCGTGCTTTGTTTTTGTGTTCCAGCATGTTAACTGCAGTGACTGTTCCTTTCTCTATGCCCTCTGCTTGCTCTTCGGATATTTCCATTGTCCTCCCATACTCTAACAGCTTGTCTAATTCCGTTTTAGGTTCTCGGAGCGCCCTCCTGCGGAGCCTTTGCGACGTGCAGCTCTGGATTAGCTGTGCTTTGATCTCACTGTCGACATCGGCGAATTCACAGTCTTTGGCTAGAGACCTAAGTTTTGTGTGATAAGTGTCTAGGGACTCGCCGGGCAACTGCATTGCTTTTCTGAATTTGTACACAAGATACTGAGTGTTTTTCATTGGTGTGCAGTAGCCATCTAACTTCGTTTTTATTCCTGCATAATCATCCTCTTCCTCAGCGAGGGTATCATAAATGTCATGCACTGGTTCCCCGGCTAAGTGCAGAAGCAGTGCCCTCTTCCTAGCATCATTCACAATGTTCATTGCTACGAGAAAGTTTTCAAAGCGTTGCATCCACTTACTCCATCTCGTGCCTAGAGAGCTTGGATCTATCTCCGTATCAAACGGTTGAAGAGAGTGGCTTGCCAAAGCTGAATTAAACATTTTACTTAGCTTCAGTAGTCAGGCATTTGCTGCGCTAGCTGGCTAGTTGTTTTCAGGGACGTTAGCACTCACGCTTCAAAGTTCCAATGCTCCAGTTTCTCTCTCCTCTCCAAAGTTAGACAAAAGCGTTGTCCGTCCTCTCCTTTGTTTTCCGTTTTGAATCCTCGTCGCCACTGTAATGACTGCAGCTTCCACAGGCATTAATATGTTGAATAAATCAGACTGAAACGTTACTGGAGTTCGCTGGTATCTTTACTGGGTACTCGCACAATGTATAATACAGGTGTATACTGCGTGATCACTTGTTCTGATCTGCCTACGTCATGTACGTCCTCACGCTCTGTGCGTTGGTTATCACAACATCCTAGACGCAAAAGCTATGGGTTTTTCACTGCCATCAGACATCTGGTGTGAGATCACTGCACCTACCCCTACCAGTGAAGCATCACACGCTAGTACGAGTGGTAGATCTGAATTGTAATGCACAAGAACTCTGTTAGAGATAAGTTGTTTTTTAGCACCCTCAAAGGCTTTCTGGCAAGATGCTGACCACTCCCATTTAGCTTCTTTCTGCAGTAACCCAGTCATGGGTGCTATCAGGGTAGACAGGTTAGGTATGAACTTCCCATAGTAACTCAACAGTGAGAGGAAAGACTTGAGTTCAGTCGTAGTGTTAGGAACTGCTGCTTTAGCAATAGCATCACATTTATCTTGCATTGGATGAATTCCCTCTGCATTAATGACATGTCCTAAATATGAGACACTATTTGTTTTTATTAACCCGGAGGTTGTGGCTTCACAATCTTTTTAGCACATCTTCCAGGTTTCTCATGTGTGTTTCTGTGTCATGCGCTGTTATCAAAATATCATCCAAGTAGCAAATTACACCATCTATGCCCTGGAGAACCTGATCCATTAGCTTTTGAAATATCGCAGGTGCACTTGCCACACCATAGGACAGTCTGTTTACTTGATACAGCCCCTTGTGTGTGTTTATAGTCAAGTACTGCTTAGAGCTCTCATCTAACTCTACTTGTTGATAGGCTTGTGATAAATCCAGCTTGGTGAACTTCTTACCACCCGCTAGGTTTGTAAACAGATTCTGTGGTTTTGATATGGGGTACTGATCTACTTCCAGCCATGGGTTGATAGACACTTTATAGTCCCCGCATATCCTCACTGTCTGATCTACCTTAGGGATGTTTACAGTTGGTGCGGCCCATTCACTGTAATTAACAGGTGTAATAACCCCATCACTCTCCATTTTGCTTAACTGGGCTTCTACTGCCTCCCTAAGTGCATACGGCACAGAACGTGGTTTACAGAATTTAGGGATGGGTCCTGGTACTACATGGAGTTTAGATTTGATCCCTGTCACCTTCCCTAGGCTGGGCTGAAACACCTCTGTATACCTATCACACAACTCCTCCACGCTCTCAGGTGCTAGTCTGTTTACAAAAGACCAATCCAATTTTAACTTCTTGATCCAGTCTCTTCCCAGTAATGTTGGACCATTACCTTTGACCACAAGCAAGTTAAGTGTGCGACTGTTCTCCCCACACTTCACTTTCACAGAAATTCTTCCCCTCAGTCTAAGTGACTGTTTACTGTAGGTTCTCAACACACAATTTGTAGGCATTAGCTCTACCTTCATAAACATACGTTTGTACAGCTTTTCTGATATCACAGACACTGCTGCTCCAGTGTCTACTTCCATTTTGAGCCGTTTCTCATTTACCCGAACATACACATGGTAAGGTTTTTCAATATCTGTATCACTTTCAGAATTAGTGTCCTCGACTTCAGTCTCTATAGAGAACAGTTCAACCCCTCTGACATTACCTGTCGGTACTCAGTGAAAAAGTCAGCTGCTGGTTGAGTCTTTGCTGTCCCTGCCTTTCTTGCCTTCTGTCGCTCCAGCTTGACAGGCTGGGTGTCAACTCTGTCTGTGATGAGGGAATGTCCTCAGGGGGACCACCAGAAAAGCTGGCCTCAATCTGCGTTTCCTGCCCTTTGCTCTGGTGGCTGTTGCTCTCCGGTGCTGTAGCATCTAGATGTTTGGTCCACCTGGTCTGCTTATCTTTTCTCCCTTCAGGTCTGGATCGGCATGCCTTGGCGATGTGTCCTTTCTTCTTACACACCCGACATTCCACCTCCCTAAAACGGCAGTCGTCTGGCACGTGTCCCTTGCCAGCACATCTGTAACAGGGCTTTTCGTTTACCTCCTTTTTCGGTGCAGCCGCCTTTTAAATGGCGTTAGCCTTGAAAGACTTGTGTGACAACTGCTGTGCATTCTGTTTTGTCAAGTCCCATCTCATAAGCTCCTGCCAGTCAAATCTTTGGTGTGAGCAGCATTCAGCATTCGGTCGCGGAGTTCTGCACTTTTAACACCGCACACAAATTTGTCTCTGAGAGCATCATCCAGAAATGCACCAAACTTGCAAGTTGATGCTAGCTTCCTCAAACTAGCCATGTACTCACTAATGGATTCATCGTCTCTCTGGTTTCTGGAGTTAAACTTGTATCTCTCTGCAATAAAGTTTGTCTTCGGCACAGAATGCGTATGAAGCAAGTCAATTAACTCCGACAGCTTCTTCTCTGAAGGTTTCTCTGGCGCACACAGGCAGGGTGTGAGTCCTTATACCCATTATCGTCAGGAACACTGCTTTTGACTTATCATGACCATATTTTAGCCCGTTTGCTTTGAAGAACTGTTCCAACCTTTCCAAATAGGCTTCAAATCCTTCTTCGTTTTCGTCGAAGCTAAAATCTTCACTTTTACCAAATGCTGCCGCCATCTTCGCTGTGCTTTCTCTCGTCTCGACAGGGTTTTTACTTGAAAAGACTCTTTTCAACCTGAGGAAATCCCATCCTCGTCGCCAAAAGTCTGTTGTGTCACTGAAGAATGTGGGAATTCACTCTGGTGAAAAACGACGAAGAAGCTTTGCTAGCGAACACGATGGTTACTTTATTTGTAAGCAGGTGACAACCGTTCTCTCATGCTGTTCCTGAGCCGCTGCCTGTTACATCATGAACACCCCATAACCTTTACAGTGCCATCTCCTGGAACAACTGTTAACTACATGCGCCCCCAAAACAGCATAGGCGCTACACAGTACATCATGCTCTTATTACGTACTTTACACACCACACATACCACCAACCTTCTTTATCAGTTCTAAATGCAACTCTCCCAACAGATGGCTGCAAAGCAGATTGAACTTGAAACATCTTAGTGCAGTCTGTTCTGTCTTTGAATACGGATTCAGTGTTACATTTCCAGGTAAACTGTAGCTTGTCTGCCAATCAGACAGTCAATGGTTTGATCATCGGCTGTCTCTGACCATATGTCTAAGTGTCTTTGGGCAAGACACCTGTATTTTCTGCAGCCTACATAACAGTACAGGCTGGTCTGTCTGTCTGTCTCTCTCTCTCTCTCTCTCTATATATATATATATATATATATATAAACATAGATACACACATACGTATACATATTTCCCTGCCTCTTTTTAAGATTATCTGTAAACTTGTTTGAAAAGCTTTTCAATTGTGCCTCCATCTGTGTGTGTGTGTATGTGTGGTCTTAGATGTTAAGACAGAGCACATCAAACCGGCTGTTTCCTGAAACCTCCTCCATGGAGAGGCTGTAGAGTGTTTTGACACTGGTTTGCAGAGAGGGGCCCAGATGCACAAAGACACCAGTATTAACACTTAATCTTCAAAAGGGTTCAATGGCTGCCAACTGACCAGCTGCCTTGAGCAGCCACTGTCACCCATTGTAACAATAGCAACAAAACATCAAAGACAGAGAGAACAAAGTGGCTGGTTCCCATAACCTAGATCAACAAGGATTCGGCAGAAAGTGAACCTGTACAGTTAACAGAGGCAGCCACATTCATTTTGATGTTCGTGACTATTTCCACTTATTTGCACACTCAATTTTGCAACAATAGGAATTTCTCTGGAATGAAGCTTCCAATTAGTTTCTGTCTATTTTTGGTGCATAAATCAGCCTATCATGTTTTGTTTTGTATCCTGTCAGTGTTCTTCATCTTCATGTTACTTATGTCTTTATGTCTTATATGTCTTTATGTCTTTTCAACATGCACTTTGACATCCTGTTTTTGACGGGATGTTAAGGTTTACATTTAATATGGTTCCCCAGAAGACTCTGAATCCGCCTGCCGGCTATAACGAGATACAGTCAGAGCCTGACCTTTGAACTCAGGAAGAGGGTGGGTTTATATAGAGTATGCGGTTACACAGAAGGTACGATGGTGAGGGGACATAAGCGTATATGACACCCGGTCTGCTTTGTGTGACATGACCTCAATAGCTCAATACATTGATGGGTCAGGCGGGGGTGCATCTGCATTGTGACAATGTTTTCAACTGTAAGGCACTGTAAGCACCAGTCCATCAATTTTTCAGCTAATATGTCCCTAACACATTTATTTTGACTTTGATGTTTGTCACAAAATGAACAATGCAACAATTAAAATGCTACATAGATTATACCTAAAAACTGAATATAAATTCAAGTTAGAAAATAAATCACAAATTTCATAATTGATGCCGAAACTGTTAACAAATTCTGGGGGTTAAACACAAAACATTCATCTTTCACCCATTGACTTTTTTCTAATGAACTTTCCACTGGCCCTTATGTCATCCATGTATGAATCTGTTGACCTACATAAACCAAAAGAGGGTGGAGTTGACGAACATGATCAAGCTTACGAAAAGCTGAGCCTCTTTGTGAAAATAAAGGTTGAACACACACACAAAAGAAAAACACTTATGTTGCTTATATAATGTCCTAAATATATTCAACAGATGTGCTGTTGTTTCAGTGGCCTGTTCTTTTTCCCACGTCACATATTTTTTTTTTCCTTGTCCTGTCCAGCATTATGGCAGCAGAATTGTAATCTGATTAAAGTTTATGTTTATGCATTTAGCAGACGCTTTTATCCAAAGTGACTTACAATTTAAAAAATATATAACATATATATATATAACAGCTAACATCAAAGTTAACATTAAGCTACATAGAAAGAAACCACTAGTCAGACTCTGTCAGAGGTGACAGGGGTGACAGTGTAGCGATAGAGTGCAGGCATAGCGGGAAGTACAGAAAGATAAAGTGCAGTAGAAGGGGTAGGGAAGTACAGGGTCAGTGCTAGGATAGGAAATGCTCTCTGAAGAGCTGGGTCTTCAAGAGTTTCTTGAAGATATTCAGGGACACCCCTGTTCTGGTAGCGCTAGGTAGGTCATTCCACCACCATGGAACGAAGCATGAAAAGAGTCTGGATTGTCTTAAGTGTGGTGTAGGCACTGCAAGACGACAATCCTGTGACGACCGAAGTGACCGAGTTGTAACATGAGCCTTTGCAACCGCATTCAAGTAGATGGGAGCCATTCTATTAAGGACTCTGTAAGCTAACATCAGTGACTTGAATTTGAAGCGGGCGGCTAAGGGTAGCCAGTAGAGTTCAATGAACAGAGGGGTGACGTGTGCTCTTTTCGGCTGACCGAAGACCAGACGCGTCGCTACGTTCTGGACCATCTGCGCTGCCACGTTCTGGATGATCTGCAGCGGTTTCACAGCACAGGCTGGGAGACCAGTTAGGAGAGCGTTGCATTAGTCAAGGCGGGAGATGACCATGGCCTGCACCAGGAGCTGGGTTGCGTGTTGGGTTAGGTATGGCCTGATCTTTCTTATGTTTAGCAATGCAAAGCGGTATGATCGAGCAACAGAGGTAACATGATCTTTAAAGGTTAGTTGGTCATCAATCATGATGAAGCTTTATGAATGTAAAGCTCCCATTGATGCCCAAGAACTGCTTTTTTTTTTTGTGACAATACTTAACATGTAATAGTGTCGAACCTGACAGGGAGACAGGGAAAGAGGAAGAAGCTGACGCTTTGCGGTAAGACGTATTGCATCACATCATGATACCTTCTTTGTGTACTGTGGAATTTCTTGCTCCTTTTGGACTACTGATAATGACTTTATTTCTACCTATAACTTACACAATTTTGCATCGTTAACTCTATAGAATACCGTTCTATTCTAACACTCACTCCTACAGTTATTTAATCTTTATTCTCACTTTTTAGCGGTGTGTCTGGTTCTCTTGCTTAGCATGGCTACCAGTTCTCTCCCTCCATCTCCTGCTTTCACCTGCTCCGTGTGTCAGATGTTTAGTTACTCCTCTGCTTCCTTTAGCAATAATGGTACATGTAAAAAATGTAGTCTGTTTGTAGTTTTGGAGGTGAGGTTATCTGAATTGGAAGCTCGGCTCTGCACCGTTGAAAATCACCAGATAGCGAGCCAGGTCCCTTTAGCCAGTGCAGAGCCGCCTAGCGTAGCTAGCTCCATAAGCTTCCCCCTAGCAGAACCCGAGCAGCCGGGACCAGGGCTTAATTTGAGGGGGAGCAAGCCGGAGCGCGCTCCGGAACCTCTGACGTTGGCTCCGCCAGCTATTTATAGCCGTCATCCGCGATCCGCCACCTCTCTTGACAAACAATATTTATTTAAAAAAAAAAAAATCAAATAATTAAACAAATAAATTTAAAGTTTGTTTAGTGTCAATGTCTGGTTTTGATATCCGTCTTGTTGGTGATTTCTGTAATGAAACAAGATACTGAAAATATCTATATTACGGAAAAGGAGGGTGCCAACTTCCGTTCTATTGGACAGTTAGCCAGAGAGCTTGTAAAGCGGTGCCGGATTTGATGTGACTATCGTTATTAGGCCTACAATACATGCCCAGATTATTTTCGGTGTGGCGCACAGGGTTGCTCGAAAGTGCCCCCCCTGACGCTTTTTTTTCGCACCGGAGCCACTCATCCTCTGCGCTCCGGGACCTCCCACTTTACAAATTAAGCACTGGCCAGGACCCCAGATTGGCTGGGTGACTGTCAGGAAGAGGAGCCATATATCCCTAAAGTCAAGCCTGTGGTTCACCATCGACCTGTCCACGTTTCAAATAGATTTTCCCCACTCAGCAACACACCCGCTGAGGACAAAACCCTGGTAATTGGCAGCTCTATAGTCAGAAACGTGGCATTAGAGACACCAGTGACCACAGTCAAATGGATTCCAGGGGCCAGAGCGGGCAAAACTGCTGGCTAAGGATAAGCGTAAATACAGTAAAATAATTATTCACGTCGGCGGTAATGACACCAAAATTAATGTTGTATCGGTGTGTAATTTTGCCAAAACAATGTTGGACTCCGTAGTTTTCTCTGGACCCCTGCCAAATCTGACCAGTGATGACATGTTCAGCTGCATGTCCTCCTTCAATCAGTGGTTGTCTAGATGGTGTCCAGCAACGTGGGCTACATAGATAATTGGCAATCTTTCTGGAGAAAACCTGGTCTGATTAGGAGAGACGGCATCCATCCCACTTTGGAAGGAGCGGCTCTCATTTCTAGAAATATGGACAAATTTATTTGTCATCAAAAAACATGACAACCCAGGGTTGAGACCAGGATGCAGAGTTCTAGTCTTACACACTTCTCTGCAGCTTCCCACCTGCTGCTACCCACCCAATCAATTAACACAAAAAGAGCAAATCCTCTTGTGCAAAAAAAATAAAACAAAAACTTTAACTGAACAAAAACATCAAACTATTAAATGTGGTTTGCTGAATATTATATCTCTTCTTTCGAAGTCTCTGTTAGTGAATGACTTGATTTGTGATCATCATATTGATATATTTTGTCTTAAAGAAACCTGGTTGTTAGCATTACTGAAACCTGGCTGCAGCAGGAGGATCATGTTAGCATTAATGAAGCAACTCCCTCTGACTGTTTAAATGTTCACGTTCCTCGAACCACAGGCAGAGGAGGAGGAGTGGCAGTTATCTTCAGATCAGGGTTACTAATCAGTCCCAGACCCAAGATTAGTTTGAGCTCTTTTGAATCTCTGATTCTCAGTTTTTCCCACACAAAGTGGAAATCACAGAAACCTCTTGTGTTTGTTGTTGTGCATAGTCTACCTGGCCCTTATTCAGAGTTTTTATCCCAGTTAGTGCTGAGTACAGATAAAGTCATTGTAGTGGGTGACTTTAATATTCATGTAATGTTGAAAATGACAGCCTAAGTATTAACTTTAAAGGCCTACAGAAAGCTGACACTACACCCAATACATAATGATAATACATACACAGAGGAACAATAATGATCATTGGACTCTACACCAAAACATTTCATAAACGCATGAAATTTGCGATTTTGAATTTGCCGCTTGGAAATCCTTCCTGGAATTCCAGACTGGGGGCGGGGCTTCCGTGTGACGTCACAGGTGCCATGGGTTTTCCTGGCTGCCGCTATTAGTATGCTTGTTGAGTGGTGAAGGTAATAAAACGTTGGGTTCAGTGCAGTTTTTATTGCGAGTAGATGTACGAAGTGCTGTGGGTGCGTGTGTTGCCCTCAGCACCAGCAGCTCACACCACCGGGGACAGAGGAAGCAGAGAGACCCGCGGTCTTGTGTCTGTGTCTTCCTGTCCGCCTGCCTCCTCTCTGGTGAAATCAGCCGGAGCCATCCCGCCGTGTTCAGCTCCCTGCGGTGCGGACGCTCAGGGGGAATCCACCTGGCGGAGAGCGGACACACCGCGGGATGGTTGCCCTGAAATCAGCCGTGTGTCCACGTCGGGGCTCTTGATGATCGCTCTGCCGGCTGATTTCCGCTCTCCACCTGGCGGAGAGTGTGTCCGCTCTCCGCCAGGTGGATTCCTGTCCGCACCGCAGGGAGCTGAACACGGCGGGATGGCTCCGGCTGATTTCACCAGAGAGGAGGCAGATGGACAGGGAGACACAGACACAAGACCGCGGGTCTCTCTGCTTCCTCTGTCCCCGGTGGTGTGAGCTGCTGCTGCTGAGGGCAACACACGCACTTCGTACATCTACTCGCAATAAAAATTGCACTGAACCCAACGTTTTATATTTCCAAGCGACGTCCCGCGGCACACATCGAAATTTGCCGTGAAGAAGCTGTCCAGGTCTGGCAAACTGCTGGCTTCGCTACTAGAACTACTGGGGGTTGTTCCAGCAGCTGGCACTCGCGACGTCACGCACCTGTCGTTCCAGTTTGCCAAATTCGAGTCAAATGTGGTGATAGTTTATTGGGCCTAATCAGGACTATCCAGGGGCCTAAAATTATTTTAAAATCATAAAAAAATTCCATGGTATATAAGGAATCGATCTGCTATTTCAGTTGTGTGCAAAAAAATCACCTTTCTGTAGGCCTTTAATTACATATCAGATTCAACATGATTTTCTTAGAATGTTCACACACCTACTCACTGCCTTAATCACACCCTTGATCTTGTGCTGACTTATGGCATTGAGAGTGAACAGTTAACAGTGTTTCCTCATAACCCTGTCTTATCTGACCATTTTTTGATAACCTTTGAGTTTACATTATTGAACTACAGCTTCTGAGAAGAAATTTACAGATAGAAGGTGTCTATCAGAGAATGATGTAACCAGATTTAATTTCATCATCCTTTTCTTCACTGCCATGTGCAAATATTACAGAGGACTGCTACCTAAATTTTACTACAGCAAAATTTGACTACTGTAGTAAATTTGAGAGAAGGTCGCCGAGCCGATGTAGAAAATGAGTGATGAAGAAGGCTGCTGACCTGGACGTAGTCGAACAAAGAAATCTTTATTTCTGTCGTCAGGTTCGTCTCAATTACAGAAAAGATGCATCTTCTGGGAGAGTCTGTGTCAATTCGCCAAAATGGAAAACCCTCCGCCCCTGGAGAGAAAGTCCCTACGTTTTAAGCGCTGTTCAAGGCCACTTGTCCAGGCGTAAAGCCAAGAGATATGGTCTGACTTTAAGGATGTCTCCTATCAAATCTACCTTATTTGGTCATGTTAAGTGTTTTATTTTTCAGTGTATCCCTGTGCCTTGCACGGAGGCGCGCGAAGGCGCGCGCAACAATTATGCACTTGAAACTATCCAGCTGTGTACTCAAATGAACTCAGTAAGGCCTGTTCCTCCATTTTGTATGAGTCCATACACTTCACTACCTTGTTGACTGTCAGGATCTGGGTTTTTAGTGATGTTTTTGTACACAGCAAATATGGGAGTGTTAAATATTCAGTGTCAGTGTTAAAACAGAGAGTGTTGGTGTTGTATTAACACCATATTGATTTAAAACAACACTGCACATGGTGCTGTTGTTAAATTAATTGTGTTATATCAGGGTGTTGTTGATACTGGTGTTAAAAAAAATGGATTGGTGTTGATGAAATCACGTCCTGACGTCCTTACGCAAGAGTTCTAGAATGTTTAAGGATTTGAAGAAAATTTTCCAAGCCAGCAATCGCCATCTTGTTTTTCCACGAGACCCGGAGAAGTTGGTCGTTCTGAATCTGGACTTTTGGAGGACCTTTATCAAAACCACCGCACAAGGTAAACGAAACGTGTGAAACTATATGTAATTATGTACAGAGAATACATTAGTATTATCTTGATCTTAAACTCTGCTGTTGCTTAAACCAAGCTCCGCTAGTCAGATTCCATACTGGTGTAATGTGGCTAACCCGGGGTCATAAGCTAACTTCATATTATAGTTTCTTACGACTGATACAGATATTGACAAATTGAAACAGAATTATTGTTTGCGTTTCAAAATAGGTTGAGTATCGGGCTGTTTCACATGTAAAAAAAAAAGAAAAAAAAAAAAGAATTGTGTAATGTTGGTGGCATCCTCCAGCTACTTCGCTGTTTGCCTTGCTTCTTTAGCCACGTGGTGCGAGTATGAAACTAGCATTAACCTTCCGGTAGGTTATTATACTTGGCCTGGGCCACCTAATGTTATATTTGTCTCTGTTTGCTATCTGTAACTTAACAATTCGTAACAGGATATCATGTAGGTATCCAGTTGCCGTTATAAGCGAGTTTATTGTCGCCTGACTGTGTTCCATTTTCGCATTAGGGAATGCTCGTCCAGGTAGAGTTCCAGGGTAAAGCGAAGTGGGTACGTGTCCCCACGAATGATGATCGCTTCGACTACAGGGGATTCG
Organism: Odontesthes bonariensis; assembly: GCF_027942865.1. Lineage (NCBI taxonomy): Eukaryota > Metazoa > Chordata > Actinopteri > Atheriniformes > Atherinopsidae > Odontesthes > Odontesthes bonariensis. Next base: position 5,292,125 of record NC_134512.1, on the reverse strand, counting down.
TTGACGAGGGTAAGTTAGACCCATTTTTGCCATTTTCACCTGCGGTGTCTTATCAATAAAAAGGGTGGCATAGCATATCATTGTCGTTATGAAAACTGCTGCTTTACACCATACACCGTCAAAGAACTTTATTACACACGAGGTTGGTCTTTTTTTCCCCAACGGGTTGCCTTGCAAGCGACGACAAGAGTAGACGACGCGTTGTACCAACACACGGAATACACTAGTGGGAAATAATGCACGTATGATATCAGTCTGTTGAGTGAGAGTATTGCACTTCGTTTGGTCGTGCAACCTGCCTTCGGGGAGAGGGGGAGGACACGCGCACCTCTCTCTCTCTCACGAACAGCGTGCACGGTGTGTAGCTTGTAAACTTAAACTATTGTCGTAGGAGATGGCGGTGGATCTCATTCAGTGAGAATTTGTGGATGTTACTGCACCCTTCTCACAACAATTGAAAAGTTATTCATATGCATGTCTATGGTTCATAGGTATGGGATCATTTGAGGTATACATTGCTTGCAATGTATGCTGTTGCTTTCAGAGTTTGTTACGATGGCCCTTAGCGGCGGGCTTAAACAGGAGGCTTGAGGCAGAGGAAAGGTGCAAACCCACTAGGTGTTTTATTCACCGACACTGAATATTTACAATGAGGAAACCTCATCACACAAGTCACATATATTTCTCAGTACAGCCCAAACCCCAGGTTGTCAACCGGTAGCCTTTTATAGCCCCTCCCATTAACAAACCTACCATGTCAGGGGAAACAAACATACATTAACATACAAAATAGCTAAAACATCACTTTATTTAACAAACACTATCACTAGACATCTGAACTATCACCAGACATCTAAAAACAAGTCTATCTAGGTTCTAGGGTTTTTAACACCAAACATTACAAAATGCACATTCTTTACTTCTCCCCTTTAACTCATAATGGTCTCTTCCGGAACCTTTAAAACAGTGCTCAGGCTCCCGGGGAATCTTTTAGCCTGAACACCTACAGAGGAAGAGACAAAGGTAAGTCATTTACTTCACAATACACCTTCAAACAAAGATTAGTTACAATACTAGTGTTTCATTTATTCATTTGGTTTATTCCACAGGACAGGTCATCCTCAGTACCAGCTGAGAAGAAACTGCCTAAACTCCACAAACTAATAAAATACTCCAATCTCTTTCAGTGTAATCTGTTCTTTCAATAATACTCCAAACATCATTTTAAGTGTCCACACAACGTAATGAAACTCTTCATTACAGAGTTTCAAAAGTAAACGTTAAATTCATGGTGGAAGTAAAAACACAACTCTACTGGTTAATACTTATGTTAAGTACTCAAGATAAGTTACTTGTCAACATTGGGAAGCTGAATTTCACTAAAAGAAACATACATGTCAACATGTACCATGACTACTGAAGCAGATCATGATCTTCTCTATGGGATTTTAACATAGGGGTGTGCTCACTTTTTTGGTTTCACAAAAAAGAAATTTAAGTATTATTGACCTTGCTTTTCAGCTATATTTTCCTGTGATGAAGACATGTCATTGGCCTATTATTATGCTTATTTCAACTATGTACAATGCTATGAGGTAAAACAAAAACGTGGTTAAGAAGATTGATGATTACTTTTGGTTCAAGTAGTATGTCTCATGCAATTACTACATACTTGGAATATTGGAAATCTGTTGTATAAATTCTATCATCAAACTATTTACAGGGGAATTTACTTTTGTGTTTTGGTCCTTAGTTTCAGCTAAATTCAACTTGCCAGGTGGGTCTGATGTGGACCTGAAAGACTCCTCCGGAGTGGATGTGGAGGATGATATTTTTGATGAGCTACTGAGATCAGCTACGGTGTCTTTCAAGGCATTCGTGAAGAACTCTGGTAAAAAAAAATCTTAACATATACGTTGTCTAGGGCATTTGCAGGTTTTCATTTGTACGTCGTCATAATAATGATACATTTTATTTGGAAGAGCGTTTCTAAACACTGAAGGTCACTTAACATTAAATCATCAGTAAAAGCAGACACAATAGCCCATAAAAAAGAAAAAGCACATAAAAGTAAATAAAGAGGAGGGGAAAAATGAATTGACATTGCAATCAAAGAGAATAGGCTAAGTGGAACAGATGGGTTTTCTGTCTTGATTTAAAGAGGGGAAGAGAGTTGATGTTAAGGATGTTCAGGGGGAAGAGAGTGTCAGAGTTGGGGAGCAGAGCAACTGAAAGTTCTTCTCCCCATGGTAGAGAGCAGAGGGGGCAGTGAGGAGGCGTGTGAAGATAACGTGAAATGCCTGATTTACTACAGTATTGTATAGATGTCAGCTTTGTTTAATGCCTTTCACCTTCACTCATACCTTCAGCTGATAATGAGGTGTTTGAAGCCTCGTTCTGCTCTGATGAGGGGACATCGTTTTCACCTGAGTCTACGTCATCAATTGGGTCTGGAAGCTCCTCGATAAGTACAGCCTCCACCGTGATTACAGAGAGCACCAAAGCACAGAGAAGGCAACTGATTGAGGGACCACCCGACAGCAAAGTGGCAAAAGACGTGAGCTATTTTAGGTTATAGATACAACGTCAGTCTGTTTTCTAAATGCAACAGTTTGACATGTAACCTTTTTACTGTATGTCTGTTTTGGTCTCTTGCAGTTGGTGTATGTAGCTTTGCATCAGAAACCTGGGGGTGAAGAGGTCATCAAGGAGTATAACCGGACTAATGGCCTGTCTGATCAATCAAGAAGAAAACTTGTCAATATCTTGGTGGCAGACATGATCGAGAGTCACGGGTAAGTAAGAAATGAGAAGTTCAAACATCCTCTTTCCTCAGTCACTGTTCATATAAATCCTTTCTGAGCTACATGTCAAATAAATGTCATTTCCTTTGTCTCTTTTTTTCTCCCCATGTGACTTGTAATGAAATAGGAGAGTACCACCAGTTAATGTCCGCATCACTTACGCTCTTGGAATTGTCACCCTTTTCCCCAATCTGAAAGATAAAGCTTCACCAACTGGCTATGTGTCTGCTAGGAGCATTATTACGATCCTCACAGTGGACAGGGTTACCTGGCCTACAGATTGAAAACTGTTCAACGCACTACTTCAAGTGACTTCAAGAGGAGGTCCAAGTCTGGTCACCAAGGAGGCCCGAAGAGCCTACGCGAGACTTCATCATCTGAACAGCTGTTGGGGGAGGAATGTAATGAAGCAATGTCCATGATGAAGCATACAACAGACCAAGAAACTGTTAAGGGGAAAATGAAGGCAACATTCAATCATCGACAAGAATTGCTGCATGATCCAGATCAATCCTCACTGATCCTAGATCACTTCCCACGCTTCTTAGATACACCAGGCTTGGTAAGAAATTGCGACCAACCTGAACTGCCATGTACAGTGTTGTATACAAGTAGGTATATCATGTTCCTGATAAAATGTTTCTTTGTTTTTAAGGTTGACCAAGACTTCACAATGCTGTTTGGGGAAAATGTCTCTGGCAAGTTCGTTTCCAAATGGCCAACATTCTACAAGCCCCGGATCATCACAATCTGCAAAGGCCTTCGCCCTGGTCCTCATCTGGATGACCTTCTTTCTGCTCAGGAGGCCTCTAACGATGGTAAGTGAACTTGGATGGTTGTATTAGCTTTCTTTTTTTTTTTTAATGGTGCACTGTGTAATATTTTTAGTAGTTTATTTCCAGAATGAATGCTGCCCATTCACAAATGTTACCTTTTTCATGAATACTCACCACCACCATCAAATTCTAAGCAATCATTATGACGGAAAATTGCACTTTTCATACATGAAAAGGGGGATCTTCTCCATTGTCTGCCATTTTGAATTTCCAGAAATAGACATTTTTAGCTGCAAAACTTACTATACGTTGGTCATACTAGTAAATATTAGTTAATTATTTAGTAAATATTCATGAAAAGATCAAATTTGGCAGTAGACAGCACAGTTTCAATGAGCAGCATAGTTGCACTACTTACTCTGGCCACCATCTTGCACAGTGCACCTTTAAAGCAGGTGTTTATGACTTATGTTCTGTGTTGTTGTATATACTAGGGTGGGATAGTGACCTGGCAGCCATCCTCCTGCTGCTTCATCTCTTGCCTCCGACCGCGAAAGGAAAAGGGCATGGTAGAATCAGTGCCATAAACGCTGCTGCCCATGTCATCAAGTTCATGAAGGTATGCTTTTCTTATTACTTCGAGTCAAAGCAAAGTGTACTGTGTGTGTGTGTGTGTGTGTTCGCGCGCGCAGGGAAGCCGGAAGGGGGATACAAAGGGGTAAGTTGTCCCAGGCGCAGGGAGAGGGGGCCCCCAGAATTGGCCTCTCATTGCATAGTAAAATGACTAGATTATGTTTCATCCCTCGATCTTAGGTGGGGACAAGCATGGTGACCTACCTTCAGGATGTTGCATCTACCCAGCCCTTCCTGCTCTGCGTTGGAGAAAACAAGTCCAAAATCCAGAAGTATTACATCGTACTGGACCAGAAGGCATTGCCATGCATGGTACACACTGCTGTGGCTGCCTTCGATGAACTGTTCAAGGCGCACTTCGTGTTTGCCATAGCCTACGATGACGCATTGTTCAACTTCTACACCTTCCTCCAAACTACCGTCTACGGCATTGATGTCGCCACCGCAAAGGAGAACCCAAGGATAAAAGAAATTAGAGCCAGAATTGACAGCATTTAGAATGTTCACCTGTTACATTTGCAAGACACCCCACAAAGATTGTTCTGCGCTTTTCAAGCATTTAAAGTTTACTCATGCTCTTTATCCAAGTCGTTCTTTACGTTTGAAATGTGGAGAGCATGACTGTTCATCGGTTTTTTACTCATACAGTGGGTACAAAAGACATTTGTTGAAAACTCATGGGGGCAACGTTTATGTCCATTGTGGTGATTTTGTTAATCTCACTAGTAACATGAGTAGCTTTGACGAACTGCCTAGTTGTAGTTCAGCAGTCAACATTTTGGCACCCCCTAAAGGAAAGCTATTGGTTGATATGTGTAGCTCTCTTATTGCTGAAGCACAAGCATCTGGATTGCCTGAATCTAGTGTACAGTCTCTAGTTTCCTCAATGGAAGAAATTGTCAGTGGTGCCTATAGTGAAGCAGAGAATGCTGTTCTTGCATCTGTTTCATCAGAGGTTAATGAAGGAACCATAAGTAAAATAAAGGACTGTTTTCAAAATGTCGACAATCCGTTCTCACAACTCAATACGGAAACAAAACGGGAAAGATATTTTCAAGAAAAATGGAAAATAGTTAAACCAGTGGAGCATGTTCTTGGTGTGCGATTCGATGTACGTAGAGATAGAACCACAGGCACATACAGTGAGATTCCAGTCAATGATAAATTCACTTATGTGCCAATTTTAGGAACTCTTGAGTCTATGTTCACCAATCAGGAACTCTGCAACTGTTTTCTGCAGGTGAAAGTTCATCAAGATGGAATTTACAAAGACATTACTGATGGTTCATACTTTAGGAATCATCCATTATTCTCACAACAAGAACAGGCCCTTCAAATTCAACTTTATTACGATGATTTCGAAACGGCCAATCCTTTGGGAGCTAAGAAAGGAATACACAAGCTTGGCTGTATTTACTTTACGTTGAGAAATTTGCCACCCAAGCTCAATTCCGTATTGATGAATATCCATCTTATTGCACTGTTTCATTCTGAGGATTTAAAGAAATATGGTTTTGGTCCAATTTTACAACCTCTTCTTAATGACGTAAAGTTTCTGGAGACAGAGGGAATCAAAGTGCCCTTTTCAGACAATCCTCTTAGGGGGACAGTCATTCAGTTTACTGGTGATAATTTAGCCATACATGGCCTTTTTGGAATGGTGGAGTCGTTCAGTGCAACCCACTGTTGCAGATTTTGTTTTACTGATAAGGCTAGTTTGCAGTCTGTGTTTTCTGAGGACGACCCCGGCATCGTTTTTCGCACCAGGGAGCTTAATTTGGAAGACTCTAATGCTGTGGCTCAGAATTCTTCTATAGTCCATTCATTTGGTGTTAAAAGACCCTGTCCTCTAAATGAACTACAGTTTTTCAATTCTTCTGAAAATTATGCTGTTGATATCATGCATGATCTTTTAGAAGGCGTTGTACAATACGAGTTAAAACTTCTTTTCCAATACTTAGTCAGGGATTCTATATCGTTGCTTACACTTTCAGAACGTATTCACAGCTTTAACTATGGATTCAGTGAGCGAAAGAACAGACCCAGTACAGTCAAAGTGGATGGTGGTGGTAATGACCTTGGCCTCAGTGCCATTCAATCATGGTGCCTCCTGCGTAATGCACCTTTGATTTTTGGAGATATAGTTGAGGAGGGTAACAGTTACTGGCAAGTAATTCTGCTGTTGATTCAGATAGTGAATATTGTATTCTCACCAATTATTACAGAAGGTATGATGTATTACTTGAAAAATTTGATTTCTGACCATCACAAACTTTTTACATCTGTGTTTGCAAACAAGAGACTGATCCCCAAGCATCATCTGATGATTCATTACCCCAAATGTATTCGGAAGATAGGGCCACTGATACATACTTGGTGTATGAGATATGAAGGTAAACACAATTTTTTTAAAAGTGTGAGAAGAACTTCAAAAACATTACAAAATCTCTTGTAAATAAGCACCAACATCAGTTAGCTTTTCATTGGGAACGTTTTTATTTTAAAAGATTTCAGTTTGGCCCCATTAAGCATGTGTTAAGTTGTGATATGGAGGGCAATGAAGCCTTGTTGTCCTGTCAAGCACTGAATGTATCTAGTGTCTGTACTACCTCCTGGGTTAGAAACTATGGAACCGAGTACCATACTGGAATGTTTGTCTGTGCTAGTACAGAAAATGAAATGCCTGTGTTCAAAAAGATTGGCAACATAATCATCAAGGATGATGAAGCATTTCTACTCACCACAGATGTTGATACTGTATATTTTGATGATCACCTCCATGCGTTTAGAATTGAGGAGGTAGAGGATAAGTTTGCTGTTATTTGCTTGTCTGACCTGACTTATTTTCGCCCTTATGATCGTCAGTTTTCATCTGCCAAGGACGATATGATTTACATTGTGCCATACTGCTGTTTTGTATGAATTGTGCTTAGAAATGACATATTCAATACAAAGGTTGGCATATACATTTTTGTGCTTGTTGTGTTTTCATTTGGGCTGGGTGGGAGGGTGTGGCACCACACATTTCTTCATAACACCAACTTTTAGTTGGATCAGCACTCTTTGTTGTTAAAAAATAACACCAACTTTTAGTTGGATCAGCACTCTTTGTTGTTAAAAATAACGCTGACTTTTAGTTGGTTCAACACTCTTAATTGTTAAAAAATAACACCAACTTTTAGTTGGTTTGACACCCTTTGTTGTTAAAAAGAGGAATCACATAACACTTCAAAGTGTGGAATCCACACTACACTGGTGTTGGTGTTAGGGGAAAAGTGTTACTTTTAACACTGTAATTTAACATCAACACTGGTGTAGTGTGGATTGCACACTTTGAAGTGTTATTTGGTGGCTCTTTTTAACAACAACCAGTGTAAAATCAACTAAAACTGAGTGTTAACACATTAACACTTTCAAAAGTGTTAATTTAACACTGGAAAGGGTGGTCACATATATAATCCAAAGTGGTGTTAAATTTAACACCCTGGGTGTTAATTTCACACTGCCATTTTTGCTGTGTGCTTAGTTATTGGTTCTATTATTTTTATTCACTTATGTTTAATTCATCCTTGTTTATTCTTTGTGTTAGTTAGTGTGCTCTCCTTCGCCCCCTGTGCCATCTCTCTTTCTGTCCTCAGTCCATCTCCTGCCCTTTGCTTTCTTCACCTGCATCCTGTCAGTAATTAGCCACCAGTTCCTGCTCAGTAATCAACGTCCCCAGTGTATATATGTCTTACTGATTTCACCACTCCTTGCCGGATCCTCGTCGTACTTGTCTCCCGTCTCCCGTCTCCCTTCCCGTGATCACCTCTTGCCAGTTTTGACACTCCTTAGTTTGTTTTGGTTTTTGTTCCTGTGCTCCCTGTGTTCCTGGATCTTTGGTATCATCATTTACTTTTTTCATTAAATCATCAAAATCAACTCACCTCCTCCACGTTGTCTGCATTTGGGTCCAACTCTGTTATCGCATCATGACAATGACAGCTCTACAATTCCAATGCGTAATACATAGAGGAAAGTAATCACTTAGAAGAGGTTGGCTCCTTGGTATAATTCATAGCTGCGTGCTTTAAAGCAGACTGCAAGAAAGCTGGAGAGACAGTGGCGTTCCTCTAATTTAGAACATTCTCGTTTAGTCTGGAAAGATAGTTTAATTATGTATAAGAAAGCCCTTCTTAAAAGCTAGAACTGCTTATTATTCATCATTGATAGAAGAGAATACGAATAATTTCAGGTTTCTTTTCAGCACTGTAGCCAGTCTGACTAAGAGTCTGAGCTCTGTTGAGCCAGGTATTCCTTTAACTCTCAGCAGTGATGATTTCATGAGCTTTTTTATCAGTAAAATTGTTTCTATTAGAGAGAAGATTGATGGAGTCCTTCCCACTATTATCAGTGATGTATCATCAAGTACAGCAGCTTTAGAAGTATCTTTAGAACCTGATTTGTATTTAGATGGCTTCTGTCCAGTTGATCTCTCTGAGCTAACAACAGCAATAGTCTCTTCTAAACCATCAACTTGTGTTTTAGACCCAATCCCAACCAGACTGTTCAAGGAGCTTTTTCCCATAATTGACACTTCCATATTGGATTGGATATTGGATTTGATCAATCTGTCTTTGTTGACAGGATATGTACCTCAGCCTTTTAAGGTTGCTGTAATTAAACCTTTACTTAAAAAAACTACTCTTGATTCAGAAGTGTTAGCTAATTATAGACCTATATCCAAGCTCCCTTTTATGTCTAAAGTTATTGAAAAAATAGTTGCAGCTCAACTTTGTGATCATTTAAGATGGCGCTGCTAAATGCCCGCTCTATTGCAAACTAAGCCTTTGTACTGAATGATCTTTTTACCTCAAAAACCTTGGACTTTCTGTTTCTAACTGAGACTTGGCAGAGGCCTATGGATCAGGCCCATCTTATTGAACTATGCCCTCCTGATTGTACGTTTATCTGCACTCCTAGGCCTTTGGGCAGGGGAGGAGGTCTTGCTGCAGTCTTTAAGAACTACTTTCAGAGTTGGAGGGTTAGCACTGGTGTTTTCCCCACCTTCGAACTCCAGATAACTAAAGTCGGCCGCTTAAACCCTTTTTATTGCGTATTGATTTACCGTCCCCCCGGGTCAAATAGTTCTTTTATATCTGATTTCAGTGATTTTTTTTATCCTCCATCATAAGGCTGGACAGAGTTATTATGCTAGGTGATTTTAATATTCATGTTGATGATGCCTCCTGTAACTTTGCTGCTGACTTTCTTAATGTCACAGAATCTTTTAATTTTATTCAACACATGTCCGGTCCCACACATACAAAGGGGCACACGCTGGATATCGTTTTTACGCATGGTCTAAACATTGACTCCAATTTGTTCTGAGGAGATGCCCATCACTGATCACAACTGTCTATTTTTTAACTTATTTTTTGACATTGATTGTCTGCCAACGAAACGCTCAACGCACTCCCGCATCTTAAATCATCTCACTGCTGAAAAATTTTCAGCAGCATTTGAACCAAATACAGTGTTGCCTCATGATGCACATGTAGATTGCTTAGTTCAGTCCTTCAACTCACACTGCCTATCTGTGCTAGACTCTGTGGCCCCTATAAAATCTCGGCTCACCTCCTCTGTCAAATCATCCCCCTGGTTAAATGATTCTATTCATTGTTTTCGGCGTAAATGTCGGAAGGCGGAGCGTCAATGGAAATCCACTGGCCTCCAATCACATCGGCTCCTTTACAAAGATCTTCAAACTGAACTAAACAACAGGATCAAAGATGCGAGGGCTTCATACTTTGCCAATCTCATTGCAACTAGTAAACGCAATCCTAAAGTCCTATTTGACACCATTAACAACATTGTCTCTCCTGCACCTCCTGATTTGCCAATTCTGTCAAATGAGGACTGCAATCGTTTCCTCTCCTTTTTTGTAGACAAAATAAAAAATATCAGGGATAGCATTATACCCTCCTCTGACCCCCTCTCCAGCCATCAATTTGGGCCATCGATTCTGGATGCCTTCACACGGATTTCCCTGCAAGACATCACTGATTTAGTCGGCAGCCTTAACTCCTCAACCAGTTCAGTTGATATCATACCTACATCTGTCCTCAAAAATACTCTTGAAGGTATTGGTCCAAGCCTAGTCACCATCATAAACAATTCCCTGTTATCAGACTGTGTCCCAACTTACTTTAAATACGCAGTTGTCCAACCACTTCTGAAGAAAGCGAACCTTGATCCATCTGCTCCAAATAACCACAGGCCTATATCAAAACTGCCGTTCATTTAAAAAATTTTAGAGAAAGTCGTTGCCAATCAGCTCACTGCAGTTCTGTCTGCCCATAACATTTTAGATAAATTTCAGTCTGGTTTCCGTTAGATGCATTCTACAGAAACAGCGCTTCTCAGAGTCACAAATGATATACTGATGTCCTCTGATGTAGGTGAATGCTCTGTTCTGGTTTTGTTGGACCTTAGTGCAGCGTTCGACACAGTCGATCATAAAATTCTGATTGATAGGCTTGGATGGTGGGTTGGGGTCTCTGGGGCTGCCCTAAAGTGGTTTTCCTCCTATCTCTCTGATAGGAATTTCTCTGTATCTGTTGGGCCTTTCACGTCAGAAAATACTCCTCTTTCCTGTGGCGTACCCCAAGGGTCTGTCTTGGGTCCATTGTTATTTGCTCTATACATGCTTCCATTAGGGCACATTATAAATAAATTCAGTGATGTATCTTATCATTGCTATGCTGATGACACTCAGTTATATATCTCCTGCAAACCAGAAAACCAATCCAACTTTGCTGTTTTACAAAACTGTTTGGGTGCCATTAGTGAGTGGTTGGCAAATAACTTCCTCCAGCTGAACAATGAAAAAACAGAGGTTCTAATTATTGCACCTGAGATTTCAGCCCCCAAAATTGCCCAGAGTATTGGGTTTGTTTCATCAGCTGCTCAGTCAAAGCTAAAAAACTTGGGGTTACCTTCGACCGAAGCATGCGCTTTGAGGAGCACATAAAATCATTAGCACGAAATTGTTCCTTCCAGCTCAGAAACATAGCAAAACTCAGGTCCATTGTGTCCCGCCCTGAGCTGGAGATGATTATTCATGCATTTGTGTCTTCCCGGTTAGATTATTGTAATTCATTTTTCACATGTCTCAACATATCATCTCTGAACCGTCTACAAATTATTCAAAACACTGCAGCCAGGTTACTGACTAGATCCAACAGGATGACTCACATCACACCCATTCTACTTTCCTTACACTGGCTCCCTATAAGGTTCAGGATCCAGTTTAAAATTCTTCTCATCACATACAAAGCCCTTAATCATCAGGCACCCGGTTACATCTGTGACCTGATCCACCCCTATAACACAACCAGGCCTCTTAGGTCCTCAGACCAGAGCTTATTGACTGTCCCCCGCTCTTGTCTAAAGACAAAGGGTGATCGTGCCTTTGAGGTAGTGGCTCCAACTCTTTGGAACTCTCTTCCTCTCTGTCTACAGTCTGCAACTTCTTTAGACATTTTCAAAAAGAATCTGAAGACCCACCTATTTAAAATAGCTTTTATCTGTACTTAAAGTGCCCATCTGCTCTGTAGCCTCATGCTTTTCTGCAGTTACTGTGTTTTCTTATGTGTGTATATGAAATGTTGACTTGCATCGTATTGTGAAGCACTTTGTGAATTTTATTTTCTGTGAAAGGTGCTATACAAATAAATTTATTATTATTATTTACATAGAAATAATCTGTTTGAAGAGTTTCAGTCAGGATTCAGAGTGCATCATAGCACAGAAACAGCACTGGTGAAAGTTACCAATGATCTCCTCTTAGCCTCTGATGGCGGACTTGTGTCTGTGCTTGTCCTGTTGGATCTCAGTGCTGCATTTGATACGGTCGATCACAGTATTTTATTAAAGAGACTTGAAAATGTTATTGGGATTAAAGGAACTGCATTAGGCTGGTTTGAGTCATATTTATCTGAACGATTTCAGTTTTTTCTTGTCAATGAAGAATCTTCCTCACAAACCAGAGTAAGTCATGGAGTTCCTCAGGGTTCTGTGCTTGGACCGATTCTTTTCATTTTATACATGCTTTCATTAGGTAACATTATTAGACAGCATGGCATAAATTTCCATTGCTATGCTGATGATACTCAGCTGTACTTATCTATGAAACCAGATGACCCCAATAGGTTGGTCAGACTACAAGCATGTCTTAAAGACATAAAGACCTGGATGACTCAGAACTGTCTGCTTCTAAATTCAGACAAAACTGAAGTCGTTATCTTTGGATCTGAGCGCTTCAGGGAGAAATTGTCTAGCTATATAGTTACTCTAGATAGTATTTCCTTTGCTTCTCGTACTACAGTGAGGAACCTTGGAGTTATTTTTTACCAGAATTTATCATTTGATTCACATATAAAACAGGTTTCTAGGACTGCCTTCTTTCACCTTTGTAATATTGTTAAAATCAGGAACATGCTGTCTCAGAGTGATGCAGAAAAACTAGTCCATGAATTTGTTACTTCAAGATTGGACTACTGTAATTCTTTATTATTGGGCTGTCCCAGTTCTGATGAGAACTAACAGCAGAGATTATATTTCTCCAGTTTTAGCTTCTCTTCATTGGCTCCCTGTTAAATTCAGAATAGAATTTAAGATTCTTCTCCTCACATATAAAGCTCTTAATGACCAAGCTCCATCATATCTTAAAGATCTCATTATAAGATATTTTCCCAACAGAGCACTTCGCTCCCAAACTGCAGGTTTACTTGTGGTTCTCAGAGGTTCTAAAAGTAGAATGGGAGGCAGAGCCTTCAGTTATCAGGCCCCTCTCTTGTGGAATAAGCTGCCAGTAAATATCTGGGAAGCAGACACCCTTTCCACTTTTAAGACCAGGCTTAAAACTTTCCTTTTTGATAAAGCTTATAGTTAGGGATGGCTCAGGTGATCCTGAAACAAAGTTAAGCTGCTATAGGCCTAGACCCAGTAACCCCAATGACTATCACCCCATAGCCCTCACATCTGTGGTGATGAAATGTTTTGAGAAGCTGGTCAAAACATCCATCACCTCCTCTCTGCCCCCCACCCTGGACCCTCTTCAGTTTGCATACCGCCCAGACAGATCTACCGATGACGCCATAACCTTCATGCTGCACAAGACACTTTCCCACGTGGACTCTAGGATGGGAATCATGTCAGAGTGCTGTTTGTGGACTACAGCTCAGCATTTAACACCATAGTTCACTCCAAGCTGTGTGATCTTGGACTGAATTCCTCTCTGTGTAGGTGGGTCCACAGCTTCCTAACCGGCAGACAAAAGTTGGTACGCGTGGGTTCCCATAATTCATCCCCCCTCATACTCAACACTGGATCCCCTCAAGGCTGTGTGCTGAGTTCTCTGTTGTATTCCCTGTACACACATGACTGCGTGTCCACATCAGACAGCAATGTCATCATTAAGTTTGCTGACGACACAGCCATCGTGGGGTTAATCTCCCATAATAAGGAGGAGGCCTACAGGAAGGAGGTCATCCACCTGGAGAGCTGATGCCAGGAGAATAACCTCCTGCTGAACGGCAGCAAAATTAAGGAGCTGATTGTGGACTACAGAAGGAAGCAGCAGGGTGACATCCGTCCACTTTGCATTGGCGGGTCTAAGGTGGAGAGGGTGGACAGCTTCAAATACCTCGGTGTGACCATCACACAGGACCTGTCCTGGTCACTGCACGTTAACAGGACTGTTAAAAAGGCCAGGCAGCGTCTGTTCCACCTCAAACGACTTACATATTTCAGGCTCCACCCTCAAGGTGCTCAGGAAGGTTTACACCTGTACCATTGGGAGCATCTTGAGTGGGAGCATCACCACATGGATGGGCAGCTGCGAAATACAGGACCTCTTGGCCCTTAGGAAAGTAGTCCGCTCAGCTGAGCGGACTATCAGAACAACCCTACCCGACCTGCAAGACATTTACGTCAAACGACGCAGGTCACGAGCTGAGAAGATCCTCAGGCAGCCCAACCACTCACTCCTGTCCCTGCTGCCTTCAGGCCGTGGGTTCCGTTGCCCGAGAACCAACACTGAGAAGATGAGGAAAAGCTTCTTTCCCCAAGCCATCCGTCTGCTCAGCAGTGAGCGTTAAACTGGACTATATCACTTTCACTTTCTGTATGTTAATACTGTTAATACATTACATTTTAGATACTGTGGAAAATGACGACGGATGGTAATCACATTTTCCACAGAAACGCTACTACAGACTTTACCTACACTCGTCTACACTCACAGACACCTCCGACACTCACAAGACCCTCTCATTTGCGCAGTAGCACACAGACACACACACACACAGGCGCACGCAGGCGCACACAGCCGAGACACCTGTTAGCCTTACAAACATTCATTCATTGTTTTACCGCGGCTAGCGCGAGATGACACCCACACGCAATTACATGTACACTTTGTTTGAACATTCATTTACTCACCCTGTTAGCAAGCAGCGCGGTACCCGTTGTCTTGGCTCCATAATCCACACGCATTACAATAACCCCCACGAGACATTCAAACATTTCGCTCACTACTCCAAGATGCCGGGGAGGAGGTGAGAGCCGAAGAGGTGGAGGAGCGTGAGGCTGGTGAGACGAACGGAGGAGCCATGGGCGGAGAAGATGGTGTTCCGCAGACAATGGACATGAGCGCGCTGTACGGTCTGCTACAGAAGTTCATACTGGACCAGCAACGTGAGGCGAACAAGCAGGAAATGAGATGGCGCAACGTCCAGATTCAGCTCAACACTGTACACGACGAGCTGGAGAGAGATCGACGAAATGCAAGAGAGGAGCAGCATCAGCAGCCAGATGATGATGACGGGGGTCTACTACAGCTGAGACCTCAACACAACCCAGTAGCGCCACCGCCAGGTTTCCCGGTACCAGCAGTTCCAGCAGCCGTAGCAGCAGCGCCAGCAGCTCCAGCACCATCACAGCCTCCAGCACAGCAAGCAGTACCACACCCTGCAATCGGCCCAGCCGCACTGAATCCTGTTGCCTGGACGAGGGCATCAGTGCCAAAGCTGGAAGAAGGAGATGATATTGAACAATATCTGACAACGTTTGAGAGACTGGCCTTGGCCTACCGGTGGCCAAGGGCAGACTGGGCCATCTACCTGGTCCCATACCTGACGGGTCGGGCCCGAGCGGCGTATGTCGCGATGGACATGAATGAGACCATGGACTACGACAAAGTGAAGGCAGCAATACTCACCAAGTATGAAATCAACGGCGAGACGTACCGGCAGCGGTTCCGGGATCCAGATGTGCGAGCAGAGGAGAACCCTCGGGAACTGTACAACCGCCTGATGGACCTATACAAGAAGTGGGTGAGACCGGCAGGCAAGACTGTGGAGGATATTGGAGAAATCCTCGTGCTTGAGCAGTACCTGCGCACCCTAGCTCCTGAAATCCGGGTCTGGGTTAAGGAGCACAACCCAACCACAGGCCAGCAGGCAGCTGAACTGGTGGAGGCGTTCCTGGCAGCTCGATCGGGTCCGAAGGTGTTCCGGAGCCAGAACTACAACCGACCAGCTGGCAGTGGTAAGTCTGGGGTTCCTGGTGGGGGAGTTGGTCCTAGGGGGTTAGGTCAGGTCAGGCCACCGCACCACACCTACACTTCCCCTTACACCCCATCACCTAGGCCTCCTACACGCCCCTACACACCACCGCCTAGACACCCGGCACCCACTGCTACCACTCATAGGCCGCCCTTCACATGCCATAACTGTGGTAAACCTAACCACATTGCCAGAGACTGCCCGAGCAGGAAAGCTCAGGGGTCCAGTTTTTGTAATGTCCCTAGAGCTGATGATGTGTTATCCAAAGTGCAAACGATCCCGGTAACTGTAAATGAGAAGCCAACATTTGCCCTGCTTGACACTGGCAGCACACACACCCTTGTCCAGCCACACCTGATCGATAAGTCAGCTGTATTGAGGACAGAGCAGCTTAGAGTGTGTTGTGTGAATGGAGACGAGCATGTGTACCCTGTGGGAGATATTTTTCTTGAGGTTCAGGGGCAAGCTTTTCTTCTGAGGGCAGGCATTGTACAAGGATTACGGTATCCTGTAGTGCTGGGTCAAGATGTTCTCATTTTGCCTGAGCTGGTACTGTCATCAGTGCCTGTTAGCATGGTAGTCACAAGGGCCATGGCTAAGCAGTTTGCTGAGGAGGATGCACAGGAGGAGGCACAGAAGGAAGTGTGTGAGATGTTGCCCTATAGCCAATGTGACATTGATCCCCCTGTTACTAGAATGCCTAAGACACGTAGGCAACGAAGACGTGCTAAACTGCAGGGCACAGCAGATAAGGTTGTCGGCCAGTTGCCAAAACCTGTTGATGAAAGTGATGTGTGGAAGCCTCCCCATAATCTTAATGATCTGCAGAAGAATGATGACTCTTTGAAGGATGCATTTGCTAAAGTGACAGAAATTGATGGTGTGCAAACCGGTGTGGCTAAGGCGCTAACTGGTGAATACTACTTTGTGAGAGATGACTTATTGTACCACCAACCTGAGAATGGCAGTATAGAGCAGGTGGTAGTGCCGAAATGTCTGAGAGAGAGAGTGCTCAGTCTTGGCCATGAAATACCCTGGGCGGGGCATTTGGGTACTGTTAAGACCCTTGAAAGAATTGCACAACGCTTTCACTGGCCAGGGCTCTACACTGATGTTCAAAAATACTGTCGCACATGTGCTACCTGTCAATTCACTAGCAAACACAAGGCTAGACCCTCCCCTCTACAACCACTTCCCATCATAGGCGTTCCATTTCAGAGGATAGGGATGGACATTGTAGGACCATTGGAAAGAACCAGGTCAGGGCACAGGTTCATTCTAGTCATGTGTGACTATGCCACACGTTATCCGGAGGCATTCCCCCTTCGGAAGATAACTGCAGGGTCAGTTGCAAGAGCACTGTTACAACTGATATCACGAGTAGGCATACCACATGAAATACTGACAGACCAAGGCACCGCATTCCTGTCCAAGACACTTAGACAAGTGTATAGTTTGCTGGGGATAAAGGGGATACGGACCACTCCCTACCACCCCCAGACTGATGGGCTGGTGGAACGTTACAACCAAACCCTGAAGTCGATGCTGAGAAAGTTTGTGGCGGAGAACGGCAAAGACTGGGACCAGTGGTTGCCATACCTCCTTTTCGCCTATAGGGAGGTACCACAGGCTTCCACTGGTTTCTCCCCATTTGAGTTGCTGTACGGGCGCCAGGTCCGGGGCCCGTTGGATCTACTCCGTGATGCCTGGGTGACACCAAAACCCCAGGAGCCAGACAGTGTGCTCTCCTACGTCCTGCGGATCCAGGAGAAGATGGGGAGGATGGCCAGCTTGGTGGAGGAGAACATGACCAAGGCCCAGCAGACCCAGTCGCAGTGGTACGACCAGAGGGCGAGGCAAAGGAGCTTCGCACCCGGGCAGCAGGTTCTCTTGCTGTTGCCAACGACGGAGAACAAGTTGCTGGCCCGCTGGCAAGGTCCCTACACCGTGACGCGTCAGCGGGGGCCGGTGACCTATGACCTATGAGCATCCGCTTTTGTGTTGATTTTAGACACTTGAACTCGCAGTCCACATTTGACGCCTACCCAATGCCCAGACTGGACGACTTGATTGAGGGGCTTGGGAGGGCGTCGTTCATCACGACCCTTGACCTCTGCAGGGGTTATTGGCAGGTGCCGATGGCCGAGGGGGCGAAACAGTACACCGCCTTCCGTACCCCTCAAAGCCTGTACCAATTCACAACCATGCCCTTTGGCCTGCAGGGGGCACCGGCGACCTTCCAAAGACTCATGGACCATGTCCTAGAGGGCATGGGGGGCTTCGCCGCAGCTTACCTTGACGACGTCGTGGTATGGAGCGACACCTGGGAGGAGCACCTCCAACACCTGGCCGAGGTGTTCCGGCGCATCAGCGAGGCGGGCCTGACTGTCCACCCAAAGAAATGTTCCCTGGCTCAGCAGGAGGTTCGTTACCTGGGCCACATCATTGGCAATGGTGTGATCAAGCCACAGAAGGACAAGCTCGAGGCGGTCCGGGACTGCCAGCGACCACGGACCAAGAAGGACGTCCGCTCTTTCCTCGGCCTTGCTGGGTGGTATCGGAGGTTCATTCCGAACTTCGCCACCCGGGCTGCACCCCTCACTGACCTGACTCGCAAGTCGGGGTCGGCAAAGGTGGAGTGGGGGGAGGTGCAGGAGCAGGCCTTCCAGGATCTGAAAGGGGCTCTGCTTTGTGAGCCTGTGCTACAGAGCCCAGACTTTGAACAGAGCTTTACGGTTCAAACGGATGCCTCTGGGGTTGGGCTGGGGGCAGTCCTTCTCCAGGGGGAGGCAGAGCAGCAGAAGCCGGTGGCTTATATTAGCCGAAAGCTTTTCCCCTGAGAAACAAGGTACTCGGTGGTGGAGCTCGAGTGCCTTGCCGTGAAATGGGCGCTAGAGACATTCAAGTACTACCTGTTGGGCAGAGACTTTGTACTTGAGACTGACCACAGAGCGTTGCAGTGGCTGGGGAGAATGAAAGACTCTAATGCCCGCATTACACGTTGGTTTCTCTCCTTGCAGCCCTTCAGGTTCACAGTGAAATACAGGGCAGGGTCACAAAACCCTGTAGCGGACTTCCTGTCTCGCCACCCGGGTGGCGAGCCAACAGAAGGGGGAGGAAATGTGGAAAATGACGACGGATGGTAATCACATTTTCCACAGAAACGCTACTACAGACTTTACCTACACTCGTCTACACTCACAGACACCTCCGACACTCACAAGACCCTCTCATTTGCGCAGTAGCACACAGACACACACACACACACAGGCGCACGCAGGCGCACACAGCCGAGACACCTGTTAGCCTTACAAACATTCATTCATTGTTTTACCGCGGCTAGCGCGAGATGACACCCACACGCAATTACATGTACACTTTGTTTGAACATTCATTTACTCACCCTGTTAGCAAGCAGCGCGGTACCCGTTGTCTTGGCTCCATAATCCACACGCATTACAATAACCCCCACGAGACATTCAAACATTTCGCTCACCTCGCATTGGTGCGTCAACCATCGGGTCCGGGAGGAAACCAGAGCCTCTCGGAACCAAAGTTCTTATACACTGATCTGGCAGTGGAGAGAGCTTTCGGCACCCGGAAGTGGAATGTTTTAACGAAATAATATTGTATCTCTTTATTGCAAACATTTAGGAATGTCAATTTTGTCTGTGTCTATTCTAGTATTTTAATGTAGGTTTGGGAGTATTGTGATATTTTGTATGGGGATTTAAATGGGTGTTTTAATGCTTTTTGTGACTTTATTTTTCTATTGGTTGATTACTGAACCAATCATCAGTGAGCTGCAGTCTGTGAGCCCTTCAAAAGGGCAGGCCTGTCTCATTCTAGAGAGAGAGGGTGAGGTGAATGCACATGCTTGCTGTGAGGCTGTGTAAAAGAAGTAAGTGCTAAGAAGTTTGTATTTAGAAAGTCTTTTGTTATAGTTTATTTGAGTTGCCTGATTGAGGCCGGTTTTCTTTTGCGTTTATTCAGTTTTTGTTTTCATATTTTGTATGCACTTCTGCACTGGAAATAAATCCGCACCCGTATCACGATATTTTCAGTTGCCTAGTTTCAGTCTTCTTTTAATCTTTATTGGAGAGGGCCAGTCCTGACGTGAGCTGGGGGTAGAGAAGCCCCCTTTCTCACAGATACCTTATACATTTTAAATTTTTTATCTAATACACTGACACTTTACACAGAGACATTTTAAATTGTGTGTACAACTGTGATATTACGGCAGCTCTTATATTATTCATATTTAATTTTATTTCTCTTTTTATTGGTAGCAGGACAAGGACAAATTTCACTGCACATTGTACTGTATATGATTGTGTATGTGACAAATAAAACTATCTTGACTGCTGGGGGGCCTCATCTGTCACACTTTTCCTCACTTTATTGCTTATTCCCCCGTTTAATTTGTCAAATGACATTATGTACATGTGACATTATTGTGGTCATTAACTCGTGTTTCCCTGTTCCAACAGTTATTCTTTGAATGGTGTTCCGGGTTTTTTCCCCCTCTTTTATGCCTTCTCAAACCCCAGCTGGTCGATGCGGATGGCCACCCTTCCTGAGTCTGGTTTTGCCAGAGGTTTCTTCCTTTTAAAAGGGAGTCGTTCCTTTCCACAGTCGCCTCAGGCATGCTCAGTACGGGATTCCCTGCAGGTCCTCAGGCACTGGAACCTGCAGGGAATCAAGCAAGAAAAGACTTGAACCTGAAAAGTTGCTCACAAGACAAAATGTACAAAATATGAAGTATACGATTAATTTAAGATAGCTCTGTCAGAAGTCAGCCATGGTGCCTGAGAACTTTAAGCAATGAACCTAGATTTAATTTGGCCAAAGGTAATTTCTCTCCGTGCCCTTGTCTTCGCATGCACAGGTTGAGTGCCCTCTCCGCCCTTGTTTCTGGATCAGGATATGGCGTGAGGAGGTACACAGACGTGTCTCTACTTCCTCCTGCTTCCTCCTGCTGCTTACTGCTGTCAGGGCGGGTGGGTAGGCAGAACACGGATGCGGACTCAGAGATGTAAAAAAAAGCAAACTGGGTTTATTAAGCAAACAAAGGTTAAACAAAAGGCGCGGCTGAGCCGGATGACAAAAACATAAACTGTGGAAACAAAACATGACTAAGGAAAAACAAAAGACTTGACATGATACATGAAAAAACATTGAATTGAATTCGAGGCTTTGTGGC
The DNA here is from genome assembly GCF_027942865.1 of Odontesthes bonariensis. Taxonomy (NCBI): domain Eukaryota; kingdom Metazoa; phylum Chordata; class Actinopteri; order Atheriniformes; family Atherinopsidae; genus Odontesthes; species Odontesthes bonariensis. Next base: position 5,271,100 of record NC_134512.1, on the reverse strand, counting down.
ATGAAGGGGCAAAAATCAGGAAAGGATATGACAAAGAGACAGGGGAGCCTGGAAACTAAATAGGGAACTGGGAGTGATTGGTGACAGTGTGCAGCTGGGGACAATGACTAACAGGTGACATGAGTGACAACTAATGAACTGAGTGAGGGAAAAACAATGGCAAAACCTAACTAAACATGAACTCAAAAACCAAGACATGAAACAACCTAAAACATGGTAAAACATTAAACTAAAAACATGGGGAAAATCTCATGGGCGTGACAATAATAATTAATTTAATGACCACACAGCCAAGCTGGTGGAATTTGTTTACAGTACAGCTCTTTGTACAGGTTCCAACATAACATTGAACACATAATATGACATACATACAAACAGACACATACATACGTCACACATAAATACATAAATACATAAGGGTCGTACATAATTCATATCAACAACAGTCCTCAGCGACAGCATAAAATAGACAGTCCTCAATGTTTGGAGTTCAGAAGAGTTATTGCTATGGGAATTAAACTGTTTTTGAAGCGGGTTGTTCTGGAAGTGACTGTCCAGTAACGCCTCCCAGAGGGCAGTAGCTGGAAGGCGTAGTGTGCGGGGTGAGTGATGTCGGAAATGATCTTGTGCGCCCTGCGTAGTGTCCGTTTGTGGTGGAGTGATTCAAGGGATGGAAGGGGTGAACCGATGATTTTGGATGCTGTTGATGATGCGTTGTAGTTTCAAATGCTTTATTCGGTTTTAAATCATTCTACTTCTTTCCACAAGTCTTGGATATAATTTTATTATTTTATTCTTTTATTCCTTTTCTTTTAATTGTATATTTGTAAACGGTATTAGCCCTCCTGTTTACAAAAAGAATCGAGCAGAACAATGTCTCCTAACCCTGCAGTATCAGTGAGCTGCACAGAGTGTGAGCGACTCTCTGTGAAGATAACACAGCTCGAGAAGAGGATCGAAACGCTGCAAGACATCCGTAACAACGAGGAATTTATTGACTCTATTATAGCTCCTGTGCAGGCTGTGGAGCCTTCATGTGCCAAAGGACTAACTCAAATCTTTCAACACGGGATCACAGCTGATGTGGAATCTCACACTGCAGACCTGGCTGACACACTTCCCTGGATGTGTCCAAATGACACTGGAATATCTGGTGAAGCTCCCAAACCGGACGGTCCGACTGACATCTCCCACTGGTACAGTGTTGGTGCCAAACCAAAGTCATCAACCCCAGCCAGGATCTGGTCTCATGTTGTCCGTCGCAGAGGTAAACACAGCACGAAACCTAAACCTCCAGCACTCACTCCACCACCTGAAGTTCTATTGCATAATAGATATGATCTGTTGATTCCAAATAGAATGTGTGATGATGAATGTAATGCAAAAATTAATGAAAACAAGAGAACTGGCCCCAAACCTCAGCCAACCAGATTATCAGGAGAAGCCAAAAACCCACAACCAAGGTGAGGACTACGGAAGTGATCGACACCTCCACACAAAAAGCAATAGACACCATTCTAATCGGGGACTCTATAACACAGCATGTCAGAATGGCAAAGACGGAAAATATAACTTTTTCTGATACATCAGTCAGGGAAGTGATAGATATTTTGCTGACCATTCTGTCTACTCATCCAGATGGCATGAGGATCATTGTCCACACAGGGTCTTTTGATATTTTTAAAAGGAAGACTGGCTCTGAGATCCTGAAGAAAGACTATTCTCTGCTGTTGGAGAGACTGTGTCACTATGGAGCACACCGTGTCTCCATTTCAGGCCCCATTCCTACTGTGGGTAATGGAATTGAACTTTTCAGCAGACTTCTTGGCCTAAACACATGGTTGTCAAATGCATGCATAGCCCATGGGATTAAGCTCATTGATAACTTTAATATCTTTTGGAACTGTAAGGAGCATTTCAGACCTGATGGCGTGCATCCAAATCGAACTGGATGCATATTACTTTTTTGCACACTTACGTCATGCTGTTGGGACGGCAAACCCAAACATGACTGTACAGATTAGACTGAAGGACACAGCAGCGAGGCAAACAATTTATTTTGAATATCTTAGTTTTATTTTAAAGAGTGTTCCTAAAATTCTGTTCTTAATCATTTACAGATCTCCAGGATACTGTGCAAGTTTTATTGATGAATTTTCTGAATTATTGTCGACTGATTTTAACCATTTTATCTTGACCGGGGATTTTAACATTCACATAGATAATATGACGGATGGTACTGCCACAGAATTTTCTTCTGTGCTGGACATGTTTGGTTTGTGGCAACATGTAACAGAACCTACTCACCTTCAAAGTCAAATTCTGGACCTGGTTTTTTCTTTTTTTTTCTTATTTTTTCATTGATGTTTTTTCAGACAGATGCAAAAAACTAACTGTTACATTATTACAGTTATATGTTAAGAATATCAAACAATGTATTCTTTTTCAGTATCTGCCCAGTCTTTTTTTTTTCCTTTACAAACATAAATAAAACAAAAGTCCAGCAACAACATACACATCAAGCCAGACTTACAACACAAAACCTAGATAAACAAAACAAAAACACAACACCCTAGGAAATCTACATAGCATACATATCCTGTACCTGAAAAAAAATAAAATAAAATAATATATATATATATATGCAGAGGTAGGTAGTATCATCCTTACATATCCATCAGTTGGGCTAAGAATGGGCCCCATACTTCATTAAATAGATCTTCCCTCCCAGCCACTCTATAGGTTCCTTTAACTCTCAGCAGTGATGATTTCATGAGCTTCTTCATCAATAAAATTGTTTCTATCAGAGAGAAGATTGATGGAGTCCTTCCCACTATTATCACTGATGTATCATCAAGTACAGCAGCTTCAGAAGTATCTTTAGAACCTGATTTATATTTAGAAGGCTTCTGTCCAGTTGATCTCTCTGAACTAACAACAACAATAGTCTCTTCTAAACCATCAACTTGTGTTTTAGACCCAATCCCAACCAGACTGTTCAAGGAGGTTTTCCCCTTAATTGACACTTCCATATTGGATTTGATCATTTTTTCTTTGTTGACAGGATATGTACCTCAGACTTTTAAGGTTGCTGTAATTAAACCTTTACTTAAAAAAACTACTCTTGATTCAGAAGTGTTGGCTCATTATAGACCTATATCCAATCTCCCTTTTATGTCTAAAGTTCTTGAAAAAATAGTTGCAGCTCAGCTTTGTGATCACTTACACAGAAATAATCTGTTTGAAGAGTTTCAGTCAGGATTCAGAGTGCATCATAGCACAGAAACTGCACTGCTGAAAGTTACCAATGATCTCCTCTTAGCCTCTGATAGCGGACTTGTGTCTGTGCTTGTCCTGTTGGATCTCAGTGCTGCATTTGATACGGTTGATCACAGTATCTTATTACACAGACTTGAACATGTTATTGGGATTAAAGGAACTGCATTAGGCTGGTTTAAGTCATATTTATCTGATAGATTTCAGTTTGTTCTTGTAAATGAAGAATCTTCCTCACACACCAGAGTAAGTCATGGAGTTCCTCAGGGTTCTGTGCTTGGACCGATTCTTTTCACTTTATACATGCTTCCATTAGGTAACATTATTAGACAGCATGGCATAAATTTCCATTGCTGTGCTGATGATACTCAGCTGTACTTATCTATAAAACCAGATGAACCCAATAGGTTGGTCAGACTACAAGCATGTCTTAAAGACATAAAGACCTGGATGACTCAGAACTGTCTGCTTCTAAATTCAGACAAAACTGAAGTCGTTATCTTTGGACCTGAGCGATTCAGGGAGAAATTGTCTAGCTATATAGTTACTCTAGATGGCATTTCCTTGGCTTCTAGTTCTACAGTGAGGAACCTTGGAGTTATTTTTGACCAGAACTTATCATTTGACTCGCATATAAAACAGGTTTCTAGGACTGCCTTCTTTCATCTTCGTAATATTGTTAAAATCAGGAACATCTTGTCTCAGAGTGATGCAGAAAAACTAGTCCATGCATTTGTTACTTCAAGATTGGACTACTGTAATTCTTTATTATTGGGCTGTCCCACATATTCTCTGAAAAGCCTCCAGCTGATCCAAAATGCTGCAGCCAGAGTTCTGACGAGAACTAACAGGAGAGATCATATTTCTCCAGTTTTAGCTTCTCTTCATTGGCTCCCTGTTAAATTCAGAATAGAATTTAAGATTCTTCTCCTTACATATAAAGCTCTTAATGACCGAGCTCCATCATATCTTAAAGATCTCATTGTAAGATATTTTCCTAACAGAGCACTTTGTTCCCAAACTGCAGGTTTACTTGAGGTTCCCAGAGTTTCTAAAAGTAAAATGGGAGGCAGAGCCTTCAGTTATCAGGCCCCACTCTTGTGGAATAAGCTGCCAGTAAATGTCCGGGAAGCAGACACCCTTTCCAACTTTTAAGACCAGGCTTAAAACTTTCCTTTTTTATAAAGCTTATAGTTAGGTTTGTTGAATCTGATAGTGTGTCTGCTAGTGTGTCTTGTCCTGCCTCCACCTCTGGCACCCTCTATTCTTTCATTACCCCCTACCCGAACCAGGGTTTGAATCCCATTCCCGCCTATCTTACCTCTTTTATTTCTCCCCCTACCCGAACCAGGGTTTGCATCCCCACCCCGCTGTGACTGGTGTGCAGTTGGTGAGAGGCTGAGGTAGCTTGTGGCTGTAAAAGATGGTTCTATATATGGATCTATATAGGGAGTATAGGGAATTACTCACTGAGTCTGGTCCTTTATTTATTTATTTATTTTCGTTAGCACAAGTTTCTTGTGTTTACCTTGAATAGGGATGGCTCAGGTGATCCTGAAACATCCCATAGTTAAGCTGCTATAGGCCTAGACTGCTGGGGGCCTCATCTGTCACACCTTTCCTCACTTTACTCTCTTTATGTATATGTGACATTATTGTGGTCATTAACTCGTGTTTCCCTGTTCCAACAGATATCCTTTGAATGGTGTTACAGTGCCGCCGCCGCTGCGGCCCCCCCCCCCCCCCCCCTTTCTGTCTTCTCAAACCCCAGCTGGTCGAGGCGGATGGCCACCCTTCCTGAGTCTGGTTCTGCCAGAGGTTTCTTCCTGTTAAAAGGGAGTCGTTTCTCTCCACAGTCGCCTCAGGCACGCCGCTCAGGCCGGGAGATTGGACCGAAAAAACAAAAAGTTTTCAGTGCAATCTGTTGGTTTTCTTAGCTAGGAAATTGTTTTTGAATTGGCTCTATATGAACGAATTGGATTATTTTATGAATTATGATTATTATTAATTAATTGAATTCCAATTGGCTTGAATTGGACTTACTATCTAAGTGCCTTGAGATGACATTTGTTGTATTTGGCGCTATATAAATAAAAATGAATTGAATTGAATTGAATAGGTGACACGCTCACAGGGGTGGAAAGTAACGAATTACATTTACTCACGTTACTGTAATTGAGTACTTTTTATGAGTAATTTGTAATTTTCTGAGTAGTTTTTGAAATGTGTAATTTTTCCTTTTACTCGAGTACATTTTGACCCAAGTACTTTTACTTCGCTACATTTGAAACCCCTCACGTTACTGAGTAAAACAAATATTTATGTAGAAAAATTAAATGCGGGCGGAAATTTAGACAGCTGTCCCGGAACTGAAAGTCAATAGCTGGGTTTCACTTGACGTCACTTCTGTATTTTCTAAGCGCGCGAACCTAAGTGGTGGGCAACTGGAGCTGGGTCCCATTGAAAACACAGTGTTTTGTCTGCCACTTTTTTGCCCAAAATGCCTCAGTTTTGTGCCGTTTTTAGATGTTGCAATCGGTCTAACCGAGAGAAGGGAAAGGGTTACTATCGAGTACCTAAGGTAATCGCCCATAGAGGTGAGAAATGGAAAAAACTCACAGAACAACGCGGCAAAAAGTGGATAGCTAACCTACGTTTACAGGGGCTGAATCTGCAAATGCTCGTGTCTGCGGTGACCACTTCGTCAAAGGTATGCGTGAAATCTAACTGTTTTGTAGTAGTGCAGTAAAGTATTATGTTGTTAAAAAATGCCAATCAACAGTAATGTAATACGGGCTACGTTTGGGCTTTGTTTTGAAGGCTGCCCCAGCGCGTTGTTGGCTACCGAGTCAGTGGACTGGGCTCTGACGTCAGTATTTGGATATTTGGATCTCGGCATTTTATCAAAACATAAACATTTTTTATTGTTATTCCACAATGAAGTCCCGCAGGTCAGAGGGTTCTGGGGAATTGGAGGGGTACCTTGCCTGTGTGTCGGAGAGCATGGACCTGCTGAACTCCTTCCCAAACATTAAGAAGCGGTCTCTGAAACTCAACACAGGCCTTCCAGCCTCAGCTGCCTGTGAGAGGCTTTTTAGTTCAGCCGGGTTGCTCTTCACAGCAAAGAGAGCAAGACTTACAGCAAAAAACTTCGAAAATCAGCTGCTGCTGAAATTGAACAAGAGCTTTTCTGGTCTAAAGTTGTAGATTATTGGCAGATTTGTGGGATCCTGTGGGCACTGTATTTTGTATAGTGGGATCCTGTGAGCATTTTGTTTTATTTTGAGATGTGGGATCCTGTGGCATTTTATTGTGAATAGTGGGATCCTGTGGCATTTTAGTTTGATTTGTGGTATCCTGTGGGCAATTAATTTTGTGTGCATTTTGTTTTTTTAATACTTTGATTGTAGTTTAAATTTCTTTATTCTTATCATAGTGTTGTCCATTGGACAATAGGACTGAAAATTGTTTGCACTTTATTCAATTCAATTCAATTCAAAAATACTTTATTTATCCCAGAGGGAAATTAAATGTTGATGTAACTCAATTAAATCAAGAAGTTATTATAGATGCTGATGGCTGTGGGCAGGAAAGATTTCCTGTAGCGGTCCGTTTTGCATCCAAACTGAAGAAGCCTTTGACTGAAGAGACTCTGTTTTCCGATAACAGTCTCATGGAGAGGATGTTCAGGGTTGTCCATAATTATGGTACAAGTTGTGACTGTCCTTGTGAGGAAGTATGTTCCTGAGCCCAGTTGATCTTTTGCAAGTGTGGATGTGCACTTTAATACACCTCGAAATAGATTAAAACAACTTGTACTGAATTTGATTCATGACATGATAAGAAACTGAAAGTAATTAAGTAACTTTTACTCAAATTACATTTTAAATGAAGTAATTTTGTACTTTTACTCAAGTAAATTTTGAGATGGGTAATTTTACTTTTACTCTGAGTAGAATTTAGGCAAAGTAAAGATACTTTTACTTAATTACAATTTTTCAGTACTCTTTCCACCTCTGGTTTTATTTCTGAATTGTACAATGTTTTCAACAGTCCTTTCACTTTTCTTTTTCTCCTCCCATTTGATTCATTAAATTCATTATGTTTCTACTTTGCTCTGACCTGTGAATGGTTAGCATTAGAATTTAAAAGTATGTGGATCAGTTTAGATGCTCAGAAAACGTTAGGTTTAAAAAATTATTTTCATCGCACATTTCAATACTCGTGGGACGGGGTTCCCATCGCATGGCGCTGATGCTGCCCCACACAAAACAACAGTCTAGCACTCTAGTCTGTTATCTCTAACATCTCACAATTTTTTTTTTTTTTTAAAGAAATATTTTTACTATCAATTTTCAAAACAACCTACAACATACATACAAACACAATAACAACAAAAACTAAATAAATAAAGAAACGAAATCCTGACATAAACCATGACATGTCAAAACAAATTACATACAAAGAGACTTAATATAATGTCAGAGTTGAATGTCCACTTGAGTGCATAAAATATGTTAGAATAGGTATTCTTGAGGGGGGTTAACTACAGTTCCAAGTACTCCAAGATAGGTCTCCATACACCACAGAATTTCTGTAAGTTGCCAGGATATCTCGTATCTCAGTTTTTCAATGTGGAGGATTCCTACCAGCTCCCTCAGCCAGGCTTCAAACTTAGGTGGTGAGTCAGATTTCCACATTCTCAAAATGCATCTCTTTGCTATGACCATGCCATAAGCCACCACCATAATAATATTTCGACCCATGTTGTCCAAAGTGTTAGAGATGCCAAGTAAAGCGGTTTCTGAATCTCAGGGCATAGCCAAAATTGGTGTGCAAGTGATCAGAGGGGTGTTCCACGAGGCTGGATGAGCGGAAAGCCTGGCTTTTCTCGATAGTTCTGGCTAAACTAAGAGAGAGATCCGTTCCACTAACGTGGTTTATTTGAATGCCCGCTGAGTGACCATGGTAACTTATGCTGCTGAACTAGCCTGCTCCTGGGCAGGCTAATGTTCAAGCTTAGCTTAGCTTTTTCTTAAAAAATGTCCGACCGGCTGAAACCAACTCCCGAAACAAATTTCCACCTGGTAGAATTCCGCGCTACCGCAACTCATGTCTTGTATAAAAAACAAAACAAAAAAAAATTGCGGTTATCATATCATCACTTTCACTGTCTCGGAAAATCAATATCAATCAGTCAGTGCAACTAAAGAAACGCAACTATACAAGTAGTGAACATGAAATTAAATGAAAAAGAACATGGAATTCATTAAAACTGATTGATACCTTATTACATCTCCGTCCCACATTTCACAAACACTCGACCTACACCCACCCAGGACCAGACTCAGAAAAATGGACGGGTCCTTTCAGGCTGCTGCTCCACATTTACAGTAGCCGATAATGTAAAACAACCTACTGGCTAAAGTATTTGCACCATCTCCCTCAGGCTTCCCCAATGTTATCAGTACACTAGACTGTACCCATGTACACATCCAGGCCCCTGCTGGACCGGTGGAGGCCGACGAGTAAACCGAAAATTTTTCTGTATCCTAAATGTACAGGTACACTTGGATGATTGTCCATAGACTCTGAACTGGATTTCTCATTTTGAAAAACACCACATCAACCTCTGAGTAATAATTAGCAATGTTACATTTATGCCCTGTGAAACCAAGTACCTCATCATTGACTCCTATCCCCCGTGCATACAGATGATCTGTGATGGAGGTAATTTAATTTCCAACATTGAGGCTAAATGGCCGGGATCAGTTCATGATCCTAGGATCTTCCGAGCATCCTCACTGGCACAGAGGTTTGCACAAGAATTTTACTTACCCGAAGGAGTGTACTTTTGAAGTAAGGTGTATAGTCATAATTTTGGTAATCTAATGAGAGGTCAGGTGTAGAGGTCATCTTGAGCAATTTAAAGTCATACTTTATTATAGATAGCCATTGTGGCGTTTTCCGTGCCACTGCGGGTTCTTTCAGCGGTATATAAGTTAGGACTGAGACTCTTTGACGGTTGTCAATGCTTTTATTGATTCTGTAACTCTTTATATTTCTCCTGCACGGCCTCCTTCCCAGGCTTCGTCCAGGCTCCGTCCAGGCTTTCTCCCCTGCTCTTCCTTCCTCTGGCTCCAGCACGCCACTGTTTATAAAGGAGAGTGATTAGACGTGTGGATGCTGGTGTGCTAATCACTCACCTGGTGCTGCTCCCCTGAGCTCTCTCCACACCTCTCTCCTGCAGCTGATGCGCCACGCCCCCTCCACATACCTCCACCGCCCGACTTAGGCCGGGGAGCTGCCCGGCCTAGCCCCCCCCCCCTCCTCCTCCTCCTCATGCGAGCGGGAGAGGAAGTCGGCCACAGCCATCTGGGCCCCCGGCCTATGGATCACCTTGAACTTGAAGGGTTGAAGCGCAAGATACCAACGGGTGATCCGCGCGTTGGCATCCTTCATGCGTTGGAGCCACTGGAGGGGAGCATGGTCCGAGCAGAGGGTGAATGGGCGCCCCAGCAGGTAATAACGCAGAGCGCCAACCGCCCACCGGATGGCCAGGCACTCCCTCTCCACCGTGCTGTACCTGGACTCCCTCTCGGACAGTTTCCGGCTGATGTAAAGCACTGGGCGGTCGACACCCTGCACCTGCTGGGACAGAACGGCCCCCAACCCCCTGCCTGACGCATCAGTCTGCAGGACAAATGGGAGAGAGAAGTTAGGTGTGTGGAGAAGAGGCTCCCCACAGAGGGCCTGCTTTACCCTCTCAAGCGACACCTGGCACTGCTCCGTCCACTGGACCGGATCTGAGGCACCCTTTCGGGTGAGGTCGGTCAAGGGGCTGGTCAGCTCCGCGAAGTCAGGAATAAACCGCCGGTAATATCCGGCCAGCCCCAAGAACCGCCGCACCTCTTTTTTTGTCTTGGGCCTTGGGCAGGCTGCAATCGCTGCTGTCTTGTCGACCTGTGGACGCACCTGCCCGCCGCCCAAGTGGTACCCCAAATACCGTACCTCCCTCCGTCCAACTGCACACTTCTTCGGGTTGGCCGTGAGCCCCGCCTGCCTCAGTGACTCGAGCACCGCGGCCACCTGCTGCACATGCTCCGCCCAGCTGTTCCTGTGGATGATGACGTCATCCAGGTAGGTGGCCACATATGCAGCATGCGGCCGCAGCACCCGGTCCATGAGGTGTTGAAATGTGGCTGGGGCCCCGAACAACCCGAACGGAAGTGTAACAAATTGGTACAAACCGTACGGAGTGGAGAAGGCCGTTTTTTCCTTGGACTCTGGAGACAAGGGAATCTGCCAGTAACCCTTGGTCAAATCCAGCGTCGTGAAAAAACGAGCAGTGCCCAGGCGATCCAGGAGCTCGTCGACCCGGGGCATAGGATAGGCATCAAACCGTGAAACGGCATTCACTTTGCGATAATCCACACAGAACAGAATAGACCCATCCTTCTTGACCACAAGAAGGATGGGGCTACTCCAGGCACTGTGGGACTCTTCTATTACGCCCATTTCCAACATAGCTTTCAATTCTGCCTGAACCACTTTTCTCTTGTGTTCAGGTAACCGATAGGGCCATGAACGCACCATCACGCCCGGGTGAGTCTCAACCTGGTGTTGAATCAGGCTTGTGCGTCCTGGCAGGGGGTAGAACACATCAGCAAAATGCTGCTGCAACTTGGCTATGTCTGCTCCCTGGGACGGTGAGAGGTGGCTTTCACAAAGGAGTGAGGCTGGATTGGTCGACTTTGGTACCTCAGGCCCCAACTCATCCCTCTCTGCAATTGCCGTCACCAAGGAAACAGTCTCCGCCTCTCTCCATGCTTTCAGGAGGTTGAGGTGATAAATCTGTCGCACCTCCCCTGTCAGATCGCACAAGCTCATAATCAACATCACCCACTCGCCGTGTGACCACAAACGGCCCTTGCCACTTGGCGAGTTATTTTGAGCTGGAAGATGGGAGTAACACAAGCACTTTATCTCCCGGTGAAAATTGTAACCGAGATCCTCTGTTATACAGCCGCTGCTGACGTTCCTGGGCCCGGATCAAATTTTCACGTGACAACTCCCCTAGTGTGTGAAGTTTTGCTCTCAGATCCAGGACGTATTGAACTTCATTTTTACTGGGGCTCGGACCTTCCTCCCAGCTTTCTTTAACTAGGTCCAAAACCCCGCGTGGTTTTCTGCCGAACAGCAGTTCAAAGGGAGAAAATCCCGTGGAGGCCTGGGGTACCTCGCACACTGCAAACAGCAGAGGATCTAGCCACCTGTCCCATTTACCACTATCCCCGTGCACAAACTTACAGATCATGGACTTCAAAGTCTTATTCAGGCGCTCAACGAGGCCGTCAGTTTGAGGGTGGTAAACACTGGTTCGAATGCACTTGATTCCGAATAATCCGTACAGTTCTCGCAGTGTTCGTGACATAAATTGTGTGCCTTGATCAGTCAGGATCTCTTTCGGGATCCCGACTCGGGAGATCACTTGAAACAGTGCCTGTGCAACACTCTTTGCAGATATGCTGCGCAGTGGCACTGCCTCTGGATATCGTGTTGCGTAATCCACTAGGACTAACACAAAGCGATATCCACGTGCGCTTCGGTGGAATGGCCTGATGAGGTCCATCCCAATACGCTCAAATGGGACCTCGATCAGCGGTAATGGGCGCAAAGGCGCTCTCGGGATGGCCGGTTGGTTAACCAACTGGCATTCGGGGCAGGACGCACACCAGCGGCGTACGTCTGCCCGAATGCCGGGCCAATAGAATCGGGCCATTACACGGTTCAGTGATTTTTCATTCCCCATGTGCCCAGCCATCGGGTTATAATGAGCCGCCTGGAAAACCATTTCCCGACGGCTTTTCGGGACCAAAAGTTGTGTTATTATTTCCTCTGTCTGAGTGTCACGACTCACTCGGTACAATCTATCCCTGCACAATGAAAAGTGTCGTGAGCGCACCCCCACACACTGCCCCACCAAGCTATCAAACCCAGGCCAATCAGTACCCAAAATCAGGGGGTGCACCAGGCGGGAGCTAACTGCAGCCTTCACACTATGCTTTTTTCTCTTATAAAAAATTTCCACTGGAACCACAGGGTATCTGTGAATATCCCCATGTACACACCTAATATCCACCCACCCTGCCTCTATCGAATCAGATTCTGGTGAACTATGGACTGCGTGCAGCCTGAGTCCACCATTGCCTGATGTGTACCCCCCTGAATCCTTACCGGAACGCTGTACGTCCCTCCTGGACCGGGGGAGGGTGCTGGAGGGCCGACAACCCGGATCACCTGGCCGACCTCCATCAGCGGGCACTCGCGGCGAAAGTGACCGGGATGTCCGCACCTCCAGCACTCCTGCACTGCCACCTGAGGGGCCCTCTGCGGGTCGGGAGCAGCACCTGTAGCAGCTGGAACCTGGGGTGGAAAGAGACGGGGAACGTTAGTGCGGGGCAGTGGGAACGGTCGGCCAGTTACGTGGCTTAGAGGCTCAGCCGCTGACTGCCCCCTTCGGGGCGCTGGTGTGGGACGGCTGGGCGTTGCTGGCCGAGCCTCCGGTGTCCGGCCCCGGGAGAAGACAGCCAGATGGTCCTCTGTGAGGGTGATTGCGGTGGCCAGCTCCGTCGGTCGATGACAGCGCACCCACTCTGCCGTACCAGTCGGCAGCCCCTCCACAAACTGCTCCAGTATGACTTCTTCCAGCATCCTCTGCTCGCCGTTTGTTCCCCTGGTTGCAGCCATCTAGTTGCCGCGTCTTTCAGCTGCTGAGTGTAGGTGAATGCTCGGTCCGTGGGACCCAGTTTCGTCCCCCTAAAACGGCGGCGATGGTCCTCGGTCGAGTACCCGAGGCGATCAAGTACAGTCCTCCTGATCGCCGTGTAATCCCGAGTTCGCGCAGGAAGGCCCAGCGCCGCTGTTTGAGCTTCCCCCGACAGGAGGCGAAGCACCCGCACCGCCCACTCCTCCTCCGGCCACCGGCATGCCTCCGCCGTCGCCTCGAACATGTTGAGGAAGGACTGTGGGTCGTCTGCTGGTGTCATTTGGTGCAGTTGGACTGTAGCGAGTGGGGAGTCGGTGTTCCCGCTCCAGCGTTCTCCACCATCGCCTCCAGCAGCCGGGTCTGCCGCTCCGACTGGTCCTGTAGTGCGGCCAGCTGCTGCCTGCTGAGGGCCGCCTGATCCCGGCTCATCGTCGCGACCTCGGCTAGCAATTGTGCCAGCAGGGTGATCGGCTGCTGCGGTTCCGTCATCTCAGTTCTTTCCTTGCTGAGCCCCACGTTGGGCGCCAATGTGGCGTTTTCCGTGCCACTGCGGGTTCTTTCAGCGGTATATAAGTTAGAACTGAGACTCTTTGACGGTTGTCAATGCTTTTATTGATTCTGTAACTCTTTATATTTCTCCTGCACGGCCTCCTTCTCAGGCTTCGTCCAGGCTCCGTCCAGGCTTTCTCTCCTGCTCTTCCTTCCTCTGGCTCCAGCACGCTACTGTTTATAAAGGAGAGTGATTAGACGTGTGGATGCTGGTGTGCTAATCACTCACCTGGTGCTGCTCCCCTGAGCTCTCTCCACACCTCTCTCCTGCAGCTGATGCGCCACGCCCCCTCCACAGCCATAAAAGGCAAATATCGCATCAAATATTGATCGCCTGTAGTTGGTGTCAGTTCCTACAGGCGCTCCATTTCAGCTGCGGAGCGCCTGTAGTTAGTGTCCTGCCGAGAGATCACGGCACCGATCCTCCCGAGCAGGTCATCAAACTGGGTCCTGGTGAGTCTGAAATACCGCTGGAAGCGGCCGTCATCCAGACGCAACTACTGGAGAAGGCGGTGAAATTCTCCGAGCTGAGTGCACCTCCGGATGATGTCACTGACCCAGACACGACGGCGTGTGCGTTTCCATGGTTGATGAGAGAATGAAATGGATAGCCCCTTGAGCGAAAATTCGCTCGTTGTTTACTCGCGCGAATAACGCGAGTAAATTCAATTACACCCGCGGCAAAACTTGCGCGAGTAACGCAAAGTGAAAATTCGCACCGCGTCCGGTCATGGTCATGGTAGCTGGCCATTACCTCCACTGCAGAGAGACAAGACGCATGTTCTGTCAATGTAACTTGGCTGGCTTTGCAGAGACTCTTCCAGTGAGTTAAATCTCTCGAACATTTGCATGCTCATCTCATTTATGGCTAGGAGAATACCTGCACTTTCTATTGGGGGACTAGCTGTTAGCTCAGATAGCAAGGCACTCTCAAAAGTTTCCGAAGTTTGCTCTTCGGGTTCTTCACCGTTTGCTTCTTTGGTGGCATCTTTAAAAAAGTCCTCGGCGACTTTTACAGACATGCTCACACTATCTTTGGTGAATAAGTGTTTTTTTTAAATGAAAAAGGGGGGGTACTGTCATGATCATCTGTGGCTGTGTTTTGAGTTCTAGGCAGGGCTGGGCAGGTCTTCTGAAAGTCGGGGGCGGAGACCTGATTGCTCCTGCAACCACACCTGTTCCTCATCAACCATCATCAGGAGATGCTTATAGGAGCTACATGAACAAACAGTCTTCGCCAGATTGTTCCCACTTTACTGTGGTAATTCGGCCTCTCCAAGCTTTATAGTAAATTGATATTTTCCCAGCGTTGCTTACCTTGAACATGTGTTTCCAGTACTTACCCATCTCGTCATCCTCTGTGTCCAAACAGCATCTCACCTTCCAAGATTGGATCTCCAGCCTGTCTGTGCCTCAACCTGCCTGCTCACCCCGCTGTCCTCTCTCGCCTAGTACACAGCCTGTACCCTTTCTGGCCTTCACCTCATCTGGATAAAGTAAGGACTTAAACTCCACTTACCCCAGCCCCCCTAGAACCTGGAGACCTCACTTAACCCTCTTCCTCTTCCTGCAGCCTCCCCAGTTATCTCAGTCTCCACTCCATTCTCATACTGTCAAATAAATACTTTTATTTTTAACCTTGTCTGCTCTTAGGTCCTCATATTTTTCAGGCGGCTACAATCCAGCAGTGACAATTTTGGCAGTCAATCAATTTATTTATGTATTGTTGCAGAATTCATTGGATGGAAAATAAATAAATGAAAATATCAAATTGTTATTAGTTAAATTTAAATCAATTCAAAAGGAAGGGTGATGTTACATAACTATAGACATGCCTCTTTCCCACCTTTTTTTTCTTTTTGTTTTATGTATTGCAAGCATCAGTTGTAAATTTGTGAAAAAAATGTTTTTAAATATACTGGAGCTGGTCAGTGTAGAAAAGAGAAATAATTCCTTTTTGACTTTGTTTATTAAATAGAGGCTCAAAATATAATCTAAAAAAAATACATATTTATTTTTTTATTGCATTTTATAAATCTTCCCAACTTTTAAGTAAACTGGGTTTTTACTTTTGGAGGATGTTGTTTCAACTTCATTAACATCTCGGTTTATTTAAGAAGCACGAGGTATTCTTTATTGCAAAAATGTGAATTTCATCAACCAATAACCAAACACAGAATTTGAAGGGTTACCCCATTTGGAATGTTTTGGTGAGTACAGGGGGCTGCATGGTGGTGTGGTTGTTAGTACTGTCAGTACAGCAAGACTGTTCCTGGGCCTTTCTGTGTGGAGTTTGCATGTTCATTCAAAGGTTTTTTTTTATTATTGACAAAACATAAATAAGACAATCATTGTACAGAGAGATTATTTTGTATTTTCTGAACAACATCCGCCCATGACACAACCCATAACCCTGCCTAGACATGGAAAGACACATACAACTATAAGTAAAAAAGATCACCAACCATATTTAGAAAATGTACATATGTGCCACATAAGTGAACAATAACAAAGAAACAAGGCAGTAGAAAAAAGTAAAAGAAAAAGGGGAAAATCAAATAAGATAAAAGATTAAAAAAAATAATAATAAAAAAAATCAGATTATTGTTGTGGGTTTCTCATAAAATACCAAAAAGAGGGACCATATTTTGTAAAATTTATTCTCAGATCCCCGAATAGTGTATCGGATCTTCTCAATAACTAAAAAGGGCATCATGTCTCTGAGCCAATGTGAATAGGAAGGAGGAGCTGGATCCTTCCACTCAAGTGAAATAGCTCGTCGAGCTAGTAAAGAGGCAAAGGCCAGAAACTTCTGCATAGTTTTAGGCAGATTCAAATCTGGAGTAATGCCAAAAATACCGGTCAAGGGATTGGGCTCAATTTGGTGATGGAGGGTCTCTGATAACGTGTGGAAGACTGATGTCCAAAAGCTGCCTAAAGAGGGACATGTCCAATACATGTGATAGAGTGAGGCTGGTGCACGTTTACATTTATCACATGTAGGGTCGACATCAGGGTACATTCGTGCTAATTTAGTTTTAGATGTGTGGATGCAATGCACTTCTTTAAATTGCAAAAGTGCATGTCGAGAACACATAGAAGAGGAGTGTATCCGATCAAGTACCAAGTCTCATGTGTCCTCTGTGAAGGTATAATTTAGGTCTTGTTCCCAAGCAGTTCTTTTAGCTGCAATTGAGGGGAGTTTGTATGTTCTAATAAAAAAAAATTATATTAAATATTTCAAATATTAAAGTGGGGCCTCTCTCACCTGCCCCGCTTGTCTTTGCTGCTTCTTATCCTCTTTTCTTTTTTACTTTGTAGGGTTCTTCGTTTTCCCTCTTAACTTTTTTTCATTTTTAACATTCTTATATGGTTTTTATGATTCATACGGAGGTTTTCCTGCTTTGCCACAAGCGATGATAAACACACAAATCGATTTATATTTCACATTCAATTATAAACCTATCAATCATGTTAGATAATAGTGTATTATGAAGCGTTAGTTAAGTTATATAAGGGAAGTACACCGCTGTCATCGTGAGTTGTGGGCGGCGCACTGCTCAATCTGGTGGCAGCTCTTCAGGAAGTCAATCAGTGTTAGAAGACATCGGACGGAGCGGAGCGATCTGGGACTTGTACAGCCAAACCACAACCAATAAGAGGATTGTTGGTTGTTCGGGACCTCCCCTCACACAGACAATCACTGTTTAAGTTGTTTATTTACCAAACCTGTGAGCGTTATTCCTCCAACATGGACACTACATCCCACTGGCTGCTAATGGCTGCGGACTTCATTTTTATTTATCATCTAGGTAAGGCTTGCTGCAGGACATGGGTTGTTCTCACGCGATTTCTTAAATCCTTCTTGCATGTTAAGATTTTACAGAAGGTGACTTTTAACTTGCGCCAACTTTGAATTGGTTGCTCGGCAGCCTCAGGTGCGCAGGGAATGGTACCGTTCTGCTTAAAGCAGATCAAAAGCGCCAGCTTGTCTCCAGCGTGCATTTTCGTTTGAGTTGGTTTTAGTTAAATGTTGAATACAAAAGTACTATTTCTGCCTCTGTGAACTCGTTTAAAGGCGGGTACACAATAATCATCTTATAAGAGGAGATATAATTGTTGACAACGCCTCCTGAGTCGTAGTGGCTTATGCGCCAACAATTAAGAGCAAGACAAATTCCCAGCATCACATTAACAAAGGTTTTATGACAAAATGGCCATGGTTACTACAATGTATATTGTTTGATGGTGTGTTTACTAGTTCGATACTCACAATTTCCCCAGTATTTTTTTTCTCATACTGCATCCCTCTTGTGTAGGTATACTTTAATTAATTGATAGGCCAACTTTTTAAATACCCAAAGGAAAATGTTGTTCCGGAATAGGTTATTGTTGGAAGGTGTCACAGGGAAAGTGGTGTGGTTGAAATCTCCATACATCACTCAGGATGCATTGAGGTTTTGTATTTTTTTTAATTTATTTACAACAACTGTGGTGACGTTATATCACAGTAAGCGCTGGCAGGTAGAGCTGGTTTCCCGAAAGACAACATAGGACAGTCACAGCTAAAAAAAAAAAAAAAAAAAGAAAAAAAGTCCAGTTTTACACCATTTCAAAGAAAGAAGTGTTTAAACTTCCTATTTCTTGCTCTTCATTTTGCTCTTGTTCTACATCCTTTACATTTTCTCCCGTAAACTTTTCTGGATATGGGGTCTTATTCCAGACATAATTTAGCTCAATTACCTGCTCCCTCATGCAAATAGCTCTCCTGTTGGCATTGTTATGCACTGGAACTGATGTGTAAAAAGTGCCAGAAGTACCAGCAGAAATTATTCCAGCAGCACAGCATCCAAAGACAGAAAAACAAAACAAACAAACAAAAAAAAAACACACTACAAAATCTACAAGAAGACACAGAAATATGCCATTTTATGAGAGTTACTGTAACAGGCTGCCACTGTGGTGCCAGTCTGATGTTATGAGTTGGTGGAAATATCATACGAACAAGGCTTTTGTTGCAACAATTCAATGAGATTTGACTCTTTGTATGAAATTCACAGTTTATGTTTGGCCAGCATGACATGACAGTGCCAGCATCATATTGACACATAATTCCATGTTACATTCTTATTGGTTGGATATGTAGTCTATAGCAGTAGGGTGATCATCCTAAATATTTTGACATTCGAAAATTGGTCCCTGATTAATATCTGGTTGTAAGACTGTTACAATGGTCTTTGAACCTCTCTCACACTCACTGATGTAGGACAATTGTTTTTAAGGCAAAATCAAAGATATCATCTCAGTTCTTTCAAATAGGTTATGTTTAATCTAGAACAACAGAAAATCACTGGTTTCTGTGATTTTAGTCAAATGTCATGAGAGATAATATCAGCTTCCAGAATGAAAAATTGTTATCATTTGTGGTATATGCCCCAAGGCGTGGCTGCTTTATCTTGTCTACCAGTCAGAAACATTGTGATCGGATCCCTGGTTTCCCCAGATCACATGTCCAAGTGTCTTTGGGCAAAACGCTGAACCCCACATTGCCTCTGATGCGTCACTCGGTGTTAGAATGTGAGTGATGGACAAAAAGGCCCACTCTAGCCCATGATACTGTGTAGACTAGGAAGTGCTGTATGAGGGTGTCTGTGAATGGGTGGAATTAGCTTGTGTAAAATTGTTTCAAGTAGTCAGCTAGTTTAGAAGCTGACACAAAGTATCCTCAGTTGCTGTGATAAGCCATTAACAGTTTTTAAAGGAAAAAAGCTAGAGCGTAACTAAATAGCTGAAAATGTCAACAGAAAGTGTTTGTTTGCATGTAAGGGTGAGGAGCTGATTGCAGCCACTTGTAGATGAAGAGATGTGAAACTGTTTGTGCCAATGTATTGGAGGGCTCAGTACTTGAAAAGTACTTGGGAACCCTTGCACCTCCTCACTTTTTATTCTGTCTGTTTTTTTAATTGAGCTCTGATGAAATGTTGGGGCATGAAAATGGTGCATCTGTGAGGAGGGAGAGCAAATATGTTGGATGGTGGAAGACAGGATGCTAGAGAGAAGAGTCACCACCATCTGCCCCCCAAAAAGTTGTTTGTGAATGGCAAGAGCAGTGCCAGCCATGCTTAGTGCTCTGTCTGGATTAGTACAGATTCTGGGCCTCTTGTTTTACAACAGTCTGACAGATGGCTATAACAATCAAGCAGTCTGACAGACACATGCAGGGATGGCTGTAGATCACTTCTTCTGATAATAACAAAGACTAGCTTATTTATAAAAGATACTTAACAGTAATTTTGAATTTAAGCGGAGGAACAGTATAACAAATACAGAACATTGTATAAATAACCCTTGCCTCAACTGCTGTTACATAAATGCCTGTTCAGTATGGAATTAATGAGAACACAACACAACTGGCGGTACATCGTTTCTCTGAGAATGCTGCAGTTGGGGCATCAAGATTGGGCATAGGGCTGGGCGGTTCTGGAAAAGATGAGTATCACGGTTTTTTTGATAAAAAATGATATCACGGTTTTCTGCACGTTTTTTTTTAAACAAATTTAAATCTTTATTTAACTCAAATCCAAAGTCAATTTCTGCTATTATTCAGTTTGCTTAACAAAAATATTTAACATAAAATACAGCATGACTAATACGGCCAAGGCTGTTTTGGTAATGTGCAATGTGCACAATGTCCATGGCTATAACCTCCATGAAGTTTACCTAGAACAGATATTCACACATTCTGTTAGCCAGAACACCTATAAAAAAAAAAATAAAAAAGCACAGAAGACCCATTTACTTCTAAAATGAACTGCAATGAACTATATGAAGTTCACCTACAACAGGCATTTACACACACTGTGTTATCCAGAACACTGTAATAAAAACAGAGAAGACCCATTGACTGAACTATTACCAACAATTCTGACAAAAATGGGGAAATTATTCAGAACTATTAATTTGGGCGACAGTGCCGCAGACATCGCCGCAGGAGGAGAGAAAGGAGGCCTCTGATTGGTCAACTCTACATCCGCTCTACACTATGCGTATTTCCGGTTTGCTAACCGGCTAATGGTGACGCTAACCGTGCTAACCGTGACGATTCTTTCGCCTCTCTGCCAGCTCCAGTAGTAGCAATATTTCTACTATTTCTAGATCGATCAGCTGCATCTCAATCAAAGTGCGCATTCGTCCAGTCGCCATTGTTGTTGAATGACCTCCGTAACCGTAACACCCACAATCCTAGCTTGTTCGTGATTGTCCCTCTTGCGTTGTGGCGTGGGATTTACAGCGCTTCAAAAGTAGGCATAAATAAAAAATAACTGCGTCGTGTCTGCGACAAGCTCACTGCGACACACTGCTGCGAGAGTATACACAGCCCTTTACGCGGCTCGTTATGAAAAAATAAAAAAAATAAACCAGAACAAAACTGTCTCTCATCAAAAAGCGAACCTTGTGTAGGTGTGAACCGAGATCACGGTTTTTTAACGGTATACCGCCCAGCCCTAATTGGGCACAGTTCAGATTATCTATACAGAACACACCAATCATACAATCTCATATGGAGGCTCTGAAACCGTCAGTAACAACTCACGGACAAAAAAATACAAGTTTGATTATTTTTCTATTTATCCTTTTAACCTTTCTACATGACTACTGGCAACTCGCTCTACTGCTGTGAGGGCTGACATCCGTGGAGTCAAAAATTATAAACCAGCCCAATCATCTCAGCTGTGCTTATCAGTCCAACATAGTCTGCAGGTTAAACTGTAGTCAACATGCTTGTGGTATACTTGATCAGTTGTAGCTATCAGAACACTGAGGTTAGGCAGCTACTTAAGGCTTTGAGAAAATATATGTTTTAAAAAGTTTTAAAAAGGTTTAGGTACACTAGTTTCGGCATAAAGACAGCACAAGGTAAATACATGATTTTCATATATTTATTTTTTGTGACTAAGAAACAACAGGATTGTGCTCTAGTATTCTAAGAATTATAGGAACCTCCTAACTTTCCTCCTTTAGCACTTATCTGAACAAAATATGAAATTTAGTTGTACACAAGAATATCGAAATTGGTTAAAATTGTCAGATTCTCACATTCTTGTCTACCTTAGGGCTCTGATACACCAAATAGATGCCAAGAACAAGTGATGACGACATACCATCCTTGCTGTATCTCCTCAAGTTGGCACTACTGAAGAAAGAAATTGATCTTGAATACACCTCAAAGACAACCTCTAACTGCTGACTCCAAAGTCCAATGTAAGAGGACAGGAACAGCTCATTATTAGTCCAGTTTTTGCTATCTAACATAGTTCAGACTCAGCGTTTCAACTTAAACGAACACTTCGCCATCTTCATCATCATTTATCAGGTATTTAAACTTTATCACTGAAAAATAACACAATTAAAGGCCCTACAGCATGCTTTTCCATGTTCTTTGGCTTTCCCTCAGATGGAAGAGCAGTCATCTGTCAATGGCAAGGCAAGGCAAGGCAAGGCAAGGCAAGGCAAGGCAAGGCAAGGCAAGGCAAGGCAAGGCAAGGCAATTCACAGCTATATAAAATCACAAGAAGGCATTAAAAACAAATAAGAAAATAATAAAAAATAAAAATAGATAAAATCAGAGAAATAAAAAGCATGATTTAAATTGTAAACAAAAAGAAAGAAATAAGAACAATATAAAATCAGTAGTTAAAATGTGATTAAGTTTTGAGCATTATTCAAACGCAGCTGAAAATAGGTGTGTCTTCAACCTGGACTTAAATACACTGAGCGTTTCAGCTGATCTGAGGCTTTCTGGGAGTTTGTTCCAGACATGTGGAGCATAGAAGCTGAATGCAGCTTCTCCGTGTCTGGTTCTGACTCTGGGAACTGATAAAAGACCGGATCCAGATGACCTGAGGGGTCTGGAAGGTTCATATTGGGGTCAGGAGGTCACTGATGTATTTTGGTCCTAGACCATTCAGAGCTTTATAGACCAGCATCAGAACTTTAAAGTCTATCCTCTGATGGACAGGCAGCCAGTGTAAAGACCTCAGAGCTGGACTGATGTGGTTCACTTTTTTGGTTTCAGTGAGGACTCGAGCAGCAGAGTTCTGAATAAGCTGCAGTTGTCTAACTGACTTTTTAGGTAGACCTGTAAAGATGCTGTACAGTAATCAAGCCGACTGAAGATGAATGCATGGACTAGTTTTTCCAGGTCCTGCTGACACATCAGATCCTTTAACCTTGATATATTCTTAAGGTGATAGTAGGCTGACTTTGTTACTGCCTTAATGTGTTTTTCAAAATTTAGGTCTGAGTCCATCACTACACCCAGATTTCTGGCCTGGTTGGTAGTTTCTAGGTGTATAGATTGAAGTTCTGTGGTGACCTGTAATCGTTTCTCTTTGGCTCCAAAGACAATTACCTCAGTTTGGTTTTTGTTTAGCTGGAGAAAATTGTGGCACATCCAGTCATTAATCTCTTCAATGCATTTACCAAGAGCCTGTACAGGGCCTCGGTCTCCTGGTGACATTGTAATATATATCTGCGTGTCATCTGCATAGCTATGGTAGTTTATTCTGTTGTTTTTTATAATCTGTGCCAGTGGGAGCATGTAGATGTTAAACAGAAGAGGATCCAGGATGGAACCTTGGGGAACTCCACATGTGACTCTTGTGTGCTCAGATGTAAAGTTACCTATTGACACAAAGTACTTCCTGTTCTCCAAGTATGTTTTGAACCAGTTTAGTACAGTTCCGGAAAGACCCGCCCAGTTTTCCAGTCGTTTCAGTAGTATATTGTGGTCAACTGTATCAAATGCAGCACTGAGATCTAGTAAAACTAAGACTGACATTTTTCCACTGTCTGTATTCAGACATATGTCGTTAAACACTTTGGTCAGAGCAGTCTCAGTGCTGTGGTTCTGTCTAAAACCTGACTGGAAGGTGTCATAGCATAGTCATAAAAAGCTAAACTAGAAAAGTAAAGAACACATTTTTTTTAAAGCTAACTAAAAAAGAAAATTCCAAATAAAGAAAACACAACTAACAATTTAAAATAAATAAATAGATAAAAAGAAAACAAAAGAAAACACTACTTAAACCTAAATAAATAAAAACAACTAATTAACTGTTACCATCTTGTTAATCCACAGTTCGCAGCGTATAGGAGCGTAAAACCCATTTGGCTGCTTCTGTTTGTGACTCACAACTTTATTGATGGGAAAATTGTCCTATGGCCCCATCCCCCAGGTGGTGACCGAGCTCTAAATTTCCCCAAAAAATGTGGAGTTTCTCTGAACGGTTGACTTTTGCCAATGGCAAAGAACAGCTTAGTTGAAAAACTAGTAGTAATGATGTACTAACTCAAATAAAAGAAAGCATCAAATTAAAAAGATTTAATCAAATAATGAAACAAAAAGCATTTTGGAAAAAAAAACATTAACAAAAGACAATAACACTCAAAACATTGACTGATCAACAAAACACTAAACAAGACTCAACATTTAACTTTACCACATGTCACAATTTACAATTGCATGTGGATATGAACATATGACATTGTTGTAATACGATGACAAGTTATGATACAATGAAGTGTAATAAACATTGAATAACGCTGACAATTTTTTAAAGTAAAATTATTATTATTATTTTTTTAAATGGCAATAGTGCAGCTCAGTCTCTTCTGGTCCAATCCTGTCACCGCTGGCTGCACTCGTCTCCTTCTGGCTGAATATCAGTTCAGCAGTCTGATCCAGAGCGACCTCGGAAAGAGAGGTTATGAGCACTTCACTTCCATGAAGTACCACCCCCTTTTCCCTAACTAATCTTCTTTTAGGACAGTTCAGGAGAGAATTTAAACTTATTTTCTTGACAGTAGTTGAAGGCTATAGATTGTTTAAAGTTAGTGGAATAAATTCTTCAAATTGGCTTTTCATTCAGTAGTGATGGAGCACTTAGCTTGTCCACCCTTTTGGGCCCTCATTGTGCACATGTGGATGAACATCATGTGATTGTTCCACCATCATCTTGGCATCATGGGCACGCCTTCCAGAATTTTAGATGGGCACTTGATCAGTCACCTGGCTTTGAGTCATGCAGTGGTTCTGCTGCTGATGCAGTTCATTTAACCCATGTTGAATTGTTGCTATGCGGTTGCTATGCGCCGGCCTTATCGGCAGCAAGTCTGTGTAGCTCTCAATTTTTCTCGTCGTTTATATGATTATTTGTCATTTTTCATTTTTAGTTTCTATCTAAACATCTGTAGTTATTTTTATTGATCTGCTTTTTTGTTTTAGTATTAAAGCTGCAGTCTGCAAGATTTGTTGTTGTCATACGTAAAGTCCTACTTTTTGGCATTTTAAGAGTTTACATGATCTATCAGAACGCTTGAAGTTGAAAACGGTGACCTCCGTAGTCGCAAAATGCAAGAATGCTTATTTTTTAACCGAAAAATAAAAAGTTATTCAACTTCCTGTCCCGCCCCTTCAAAACACATGAGAACTCGTGCACGTAGACGTGCACGCCAGATGCGCCTACACGACTCCTCATTCATCAACTCACCTGTCATTTGCGATCATGGAAGACACAGTAAGTAGACTAGCCCGTAATGAAGTTCAATAGTCCAGATAAATAAGCGTGGGGACGAGCCTACCTTGTATCGCGCTTGCACAATCGGTGATTGACAGGCAGCAGAGCCCAGCTCGTAACCTGATTGGTTACCTTTTACCGGTCCGGTCTGCAATTTTGTAAACAAACCTGTTGGCTTTGGAGGGACCTAGCGGGACATATAGGGGACCTAGAGAACTCATTTTTTTTTGTATTGGGGTATTTAATGTACTACTTTCAGAATCCCCGGACAGTTCCAGGCATTATGCTTGAAAAAGAGTTGCAGACTGCAGCTTTAAGTATCATGTTCTTTGACTTCTCCAGTGCGTTCAACACCATACAGCCTCCCATACTGAAAGACAAGCTGCTAGGTAGGGGCGTGGCCCCCTCCCTGGCATCATGGATTATAGACTATTTGTCTGCCAGACCACAGTATGTCAGGATGGGGAAATGTGTTTCTGGAACACTGGAATGCAGTACTGGGGCTCCGCAGGGTACTGTTTTGGCTCCTTTTCTTTTCACCCTGTACACATCAGACTTCAGGTACAACTCAAAGTCCTGCCACATTCAGAAGTATTCTGATGATACGGCTGTTGTGGCATGTGCGCATGGTGGACAGGAGAAGGAGTACAGGGACCTTGTGGAGGCCTTTACTGACTTGACCAAAAATAACTAAGATTTTTTTTAATTTGAATGAATAAAGTATTTTTCTATTTCTATTTCTATTCTTTCTTAACCTGTGGATGAATCTTAGCAGGAAAGAGAACTAAACATGTCATCATTACAACATTCTACTTTAAGGAATTGCCTTTTAACAGGTCCAGTCCTAGTGTTCATTGGTCGACCAATCAAGATTTCATATGAATCCAGAAATAAAACAACTGGCCAGTTGATATGAACAATGATTAATTGTTAGCCAAATTGTATAGGATTCTTTTTGTTTTTTTCTTGACATAAATTAGGCCTTTAATTGTGTAGTTAAGAGAACTGTGCTTTACTTCACTTAAACCAGTAGTGCCTTCTGTGTATTGTGTTTTACTTAAGTGCACCAGGTTAAACAGCCCAGGTAATTTTTTTATATAACTTTTCTCATGAACCATAACACATAAATAAGACTTTTCTCACAACACGTTTCATTAATCACATTCACATCCCCCCATATTCAGCACGTCACACTCACTCTTTTTTTCACTGGATCAGTGTATTGAGTAGGTGTTGGTTTTAGTGGATGGGTTTAAAAACTTAAATGAAATCTCTTCTCATTAAGTAATCAACTGTTTTATCCTTTATATTCCTTACCCCCCGGCACAGTGTGTATACATTGTGCACATCTAATAATAATAATAATAATACATAGGTTTTATATAGCGCTTTTCCAAATGCTCAAAGACGCTTTACATAAGGAACAAACAGAAAGCATAGACAAAAAAAACAAAAAACAAAAACAAAACAAGACATTATAAACAAGAGAAAAACACTGTTACAGACTTTAGGCACATGGGGGGGGGGAGAGAGGAACATTTTATCAGGTGTTGTAGGTGATTTTGAACAGGTGGGTTTTGAGCTGGCTTTTGAATGAGGGGAGTGTATCGGAGTTCCGGATGGTGGGGGGCAGGGAGTTCCAAAGGGTAGGGGCAGCGATGGAGAACGCTCTGTCCCCAAGGGTGCGGTACTTGGTCTTGGTGATGGGAGTGAGGAGGTTTGCATCAGAGGAGCGGAGATGTCGAGTGGGGGAGTAGGGGTGGAGGAGGTTTGTGAGGTATGGAGGTGCAAGGTTATTGAGGGCTTTGTAGGTGATGAGAAGGATCTTGAAGTTGATTCGCTGTTTTATTGGAAGCCAGTGAAGTTGTTGAAGGATGGGAGTGATGTGTTCTCTGGAGGGGGAGTGAGTGAGCAGTCGGGCAGCTGAGTTTTGGACATATTGCAGTTTTTGAAGAGCAGAGGAGGGGAGGCCATTCAGGATGCTATTGCAATAGTCGAGTCTGGAGGTGATGAAGGCATGGACAAGTGTTTCGGCAGCTGAGGGGGAGAGAGTAGGGCGAAGGCGTGCAATGTTGCGAAGGTGGAAGAAGGCTATTTTAGTAACCTGGTTTATGTGGGATTTGAAGGAGAGTGTGGGGTCCATGATGATGCCGAGATTTCTGACCAGGGGGGAGGGAGTGACGGAGTGACCATCAATGCAGAGTGAGAAATGCTGGGAGGTGGGGAGGGTGGATTTTGGGCCAAAAATTATAATTTCAGTTTTATTGCTGTTGAGTTTGAGGAAGTTGTGATTCATCCAGGCTTTGATGTCAGTTAGGCAATTGGTGAGGGTGGAGAGAATGGCAGGAGTAATGGCAGTGGTGGTGATATATAGCTGGGTATCTAGAATAAAAAAAATCAGCAAACTTCCAAGTAGGGGTCCTTTAAAGGATTTCCCTCAACTATGGTACTGGCATGAGAATTTCAGCCTTAAAGGGATAGTTCGCCTCTTTTGACATGAAGCTGTATGACATCCCATATTAGCAACATCATTTATGAACATTGACTTACTCCCTGCTGCGTCCTGTGAGCGGAGTCCCAGCTGAGTTTTGGAGTTGACGAAGCTAGTCCGGCTAGTTGGCTGGGGACACAAAAATAAAGCGTCTTGCTTCTCAAAACAATATGCGTTCAAAAGAGTGATACATTTGCATCACAAAATCGTTGTCCAGGAAAAAGTCAGACCTCACATCGCTTGGCGCTTGATATCAATGCGTCCAGCCACCTAGCGATAGCCGCACATGTTACGGTGTTTACTGCTCGGAAGCAGGGGACTGCTCGGTCTGCACTTCGGTCTGCACAGTTTACATTGGATGCATTGATTTTTAAATGCGTTACAAAAAAAACTTGCTATGACTCAAACTTACTGCAACTGCCTTTAAATATCTCTGAGTTTTCCTCTTTAAGAAAGCCATTGGTGATATCTGACTCACATATCACACATTTTATTGCTGTGTTTTTGTTAATATCTTAATAATCTAACTCACTTTAAACCTTTCTATAAAGCACTTTGGTGCTCTGTTAAAAGAACAGATAAATTGTTCCATAGATCTGCTGCAGTTAAATGGTTTAGTAAGATCAAATATAAATACTGAAGATCAATATTAACTCAGAATTGGTGAAAACATATGTGTCCGTTTACAGGTTGTCAACAGATTTAATGACCTCTTTATTTAAGATGTTAAAGATCTGGCAAGGAAATTTTCTTATGATATAGCGAATAGAAATTTTATAGTCTTTGATGAATATATCAACTCCTTTAAGATTAGGTGTAAGGAAATGTTGTTATGTTGCTTCAAGAAGAAGAGGAGAAATATTCAAATATCACTTTTAAACTGTCTGATAAAGTCATGTTAAAACTATTTCTAAAACAATATAGGTTCATCTTTACTGCTTCAAGGTGATTAGAAACTGTTTGACATTTGACTATCTGGCCATGCTGTTATGCTTTTTTTAAATCCTGATATTTTCACATATGTCATATGGTTTGACTGTCTGGTCTTAGACCTGCTTCAGGTGGAAATTATAGTCTCAATTTGTAAAACATATTTTGCTCAGAGAGTTTGTTCAGAGACTTAGTTCATTGAAAGGAGCAAATATTTGAAATGCTTACCTGTTCATTTGAAATCTTTTGAACTTTAACTATTTAACAGAGCTGTTGAATCTTAATTCAAGAACAACCTTGTACTAATGTCTAATTTTAAACATTGTGTTCTTAACTGTACTTATTTTGGACATTTTATTACTTCTTATCTCTTCACTGATGGTATCTCTCCTGATCAAATGAATTTTAAAATAAATCTATAAGAATTGCTCGAGGAAAAAAAATCTACTTCTATTATTATTGTGAACTCATAAACTAAATAACCATACGTAACTCTGGTACTCTTAAAGTATAGGTCAATGATCAACCAGCACTTAGAATCTGTAGATAAATGTATTTTTTGGACTGTCCTCCCTCTCAGGGTTGAATGAGAGTGATTTAGCATTAAGCTATCTTAACCCTGCTTCCTTTCTTCTATGACCCAAGTAGAGGAGCCTCAGCTCACCCTATTCTTGTCATCTGGGCGGTCCCAGATGCCTTCAATAGGATCAATGCACATCAATGCACTTTCACAAATCTGGTCATAGCAACAACAGCCACAACTCTAAGTTACTCAACTTTAATCACCATCACTGTTAATTTTGTTTCATCATGACATGCTAAGATCATCTTAGGGTGAGAGCATTTATGACAAAGCTAAGGATACCATGTAAAATGCTAAGAACAAAAAAAAAACTTCAACTGGGAACATTATGGAGCAGCATGGTGGTTTGGAAGTTATCTGTCATCAGAAAGCAAAAGTGCTTTGAGCTTTAGGCTAGGCTTAAGTCAGTGTTAATTTAATGCTAGGGTAATTTAGCTTGTTACTATTGTTACTGCTAGTATTAGTGTAGGCTATTATTAGCTTTGTTGCTAATGATAATAACTGCTGGCTTATTGCTAACACTTATTGCTACTTAGCCTTATCGCTAAAGCTATTTTGATGTGACTCAAGCTAAGGGTGTTGCCCTATCTTTTGCGCTACCCAGTTGCTTCCAGTGAGATCAATGCAAAGTGCCGTTTTGCCTATCTAAATGAGACAACCACCCTTGTCACAGCTCTGTCAATTCTGACCAATTAAATACGGACACACCACTAAACCTGCCTCATAGGGTCTTACTTTACTCCTCCCAACCTGTAATCCTCGTAGGCAAAAGACAACGAAACCACACTCTATTCCTCAAATCCTAATGACATTTGTAACTCAAAATGGCATTTTTATTACTATTGCAACCAATTAAGGAGGGGGCCAAATGCTCACAGGCTGGAGAGAGGGAAAAATAAAGTTTAAAAAAAGCTTGACCTCTGAAAAAAAGAACTTTCACTAACCCTCATTTACTTACATGAATCTTCCCTTAGAATGTTGTTCAGAACTACATATCAAACTATAAGTGCAGTCCATTTCACTCTTTTAGCAACACATTAATTGCGGATATTCTTCCAACTGGCACTCTGCACTCAGTTTTAAAGAATGCCTTTTGCTTTTCTCACACAAACACAGTGCCCTTGGAAACTTCCACTATCTTTTATTTACATAAACTTACATAAACCTTCTTTAATTACATTAGCTCTCTTTTCATTTTATTCAATACTATGCATATTAAGGCTATATGTACTAATCTATGTGTGTGCTTTTATCATATTACCATTTAGTCATATAATATTAAAAAAAAAGTCAAGTGATGGAGTGAGTTGAAACCTTGATTTTTCACATGAAAAACTAACAGGATTTCACACACAGAAGCACAAATGAACACAATCAAACCTGTTTACACACAATTAATTGTGAAATTATTCACAATCAGAGGAAGCGGATGTTCGCTTCATCAGTCTCACCTGTGACCTCTTATAATATCTTGTGGCAAATTAATGATCCAACTTGAATTTTTCTGAAAATATTTTCTAAGATAGCTCCAAAGAGATCTAAGAAGACATAACAATAATAATAATAATAATAATAATATCAACATATATATATTAAAACATGCCCCTTTAGAACTGGAATACATTTTTCTTGAGATAATTTAATGATTCCATGTTCAAGCTTTTTTGTCCTCAGGTCAAATCATTTATCAGTATTTGTTTCTCCTTGACTCGTGAAAATAATTTCCACATATAATAAATAACTATTGTGTGCCTTGGTCCGTGGGTTATCGCCCTTCTGTGCACTAAAGGTTGGCCTTTGGCACCAAGACATCACCATGAGAGGATGATTTACGTCCTCTAACTACACACTACTCGCTAAAACAGTGTATCCACGATTCCAGTTACCAAACTCATCATCTTAATTCACATAATACAACCTGCCAGGGCCAAGCAACTAGGCCACTGTTTGTTTTTTTATACTTATGAAGTGTACCAGGATTGGATTAGGCCCTTTCAGGAGTCTAACAATGCTGAGCCCATTGTTGTTTTTTCCTCTTTCTAACTGATGACTTTTGGACACGGATACCAAATTAAACTAAGAGACAACATCTTGGCCACTTCAAACACTAAAGTTAAAAACAAAATCTGATTGAAAGACATTTTATTGTTTTGTGCTGAAATCGCTTTTACTGATTTTCAAAATTTTTTGTGGGTAAAATGAATTGAAAAAATTAGAAAAAGGTCAAAACTTTGCTCATAGAAAGGAGAAGGATCACAAAAGAAAAATAGAGTAAATACAGTAATCTGTATTTTGGTTTGGATCGCCCCTTGAATATATTTATACAGCTACATTTTTAGTTTTAAGGGGAAACATGTTCAGATTATTTTTATTATTTGAGGTAAGGCATAAAGAGAACAGTCACCTCAGATGGTTTTGTAGCGCTTTGTTTACCTTAATGTATGAGTAAATGCAGTTTCATACCAACTTGTCTCCCCTTTTCCCCTATTTATTTGACCTGTTTTATTCCTCTGTCTCTGTTCAAAGCAACTTTGACTGGACAGTCATCCCTTGCAGCCCCACTTGTTATCTAAGAAATTAATAAATAAAGAAAAGGGAAAGAAAAAGCCAGATTTCCAGTTGTGGCAAATGGGGTATTTGACTAACAGACTCGTGAGCCATTAAGCTCATCAGCATTCAGTAAGGCACGGACTGGGACTGCCATTTTGAATCCTCCTGAGTACCCCTCTTTTTTTTTTTCACTCGCCCTGGGCCAAATGAAAGCTGGGGTTACGTAGTGGACAAGCCAACCTGTCATGCACTCCCCGTTGGGCTAGCCTGCCCCTGTGAATTATACCATCAGAGGAGATATTTTGGTAACAGTAGGAAAGAGGGCAACTGCAGAAAGTTGTTTGGTGTATCAGGGTAGAAGTAGGGGGCGGGGGCATGCAAAGTGATGCAGAAAAAAAGGGAGTGTGGGATATGTGCAGGGTGGGGGAGAATTTAAGCTTGACACATAATGGCATTGTGATTTGTCCTACTGGCGGCAGCAGTGCTGTTGAAGAAAAGGGGACGCTGTCACTCTGTGAAGCTGGACTGGAAGTGTGTTAGTGCTGTGTGTTAGAAAGGGTAGATGAGGGAATTGGGGGTGGAGGGTGTCACCCACACTTACACACATTTCTCTTCAGCAGCTTGAGAATGGAGGCCTCATAGAGCGATGGAGAGCAAGCTTGGCAGCTCCCCTCAATTAATCTTAGTCAACGCCCCAAGGGTCATTACCACCCACCATTTCAATGTCTCCCATCTCTGTTCCCAAGACTTGTGCACAGTAAAAAAGCTCAAAAAAGAAATAAATGAATAATTGATAGAAAATTCTATTTGAATTTTAAGAAAATCTCCTGTCCAAATCTAAGACAGAACAATGTAGTTGGCAACATTATTTTTTTCATAGTATTTCCTCAGGATCTTTTTTTCCAGTGCTTTTGTTGTTTGACACATTTATCTCTGTTTAGCTCCATTTCCCTTTTTCTTTTCGCAGCTTTGTTTTTCAATTTTTTTTAATCCAATTTAAACAATTTCTCTGTGCCACTGCTATCAACGGGCGTCATATATATTTTTTTATATCTTTCCATAGCCTCATGCTTTCATACTTCTTCTGTTCTCTACCTTCCTTTTCAAGGAAGAGGGGTTTTTGTCTCCTTGTGTGTCTCCCCCTTTAGTTTCTGGGGGAGGGGGTGTGGGTGGAATTAAGGGGGACTTGTGAGGTTGTTTCTGGTTGGTCAACCATATTTATTGCTGGTGTCTGATTGGCACTTTGCCACCGCTGTCACCCTCCCCATCCTCCACCACCATTTGGGACCCTGTAATGGATGACTGGGTTCTGAAAGAGGGCCAACCCACACCAAGGCCCACTGCTGGGGAAAATAAGTGAACATCCCATAGAATAGCGGTGGACACCAACTTGAATTGTCTGTCAACTTTGTCTTTTGGGAGAATCTTAGAAAGTGAATGTTGAAACACCTTAGACAGTTGTTAACATGCAAAAAAAGGTTTAGTGGACTCCGACAAGGCTTTTCAAGTACTTACAGAATATTTACATTTATATTTCAGGCAGAAGTAGGATCATCTTATCCGCATCAACCTGAACTGAGTTCAACAAAAGAACAAGCTTAAAATCTATACAAGACCTCAGAGACAGTAAAGAAATGTAATAGAGGAGACTTTAAAAGAGAAAAGAATTGGACACAATGAACCAGGAAAATGGTATACCTGAGTGCCAATTGTAAATTACACTTGTAAAAAATTGGTTTACATATGTACATCTCCAATACCCATTTAAAGATAATTGAGGCCTGTTGGACCCATCCTCAAGGCTAACAGGAAGTCTACTATTTTTAATTTAAAGCTTAATATGACATATGATATGTTTGAGTAACTTTTTAGGTGTTGTATTTTGATAAATTACTTTTGCAGTGTACTCAGATCAGCATGATCTGTGGACCTTTTATTTTTTGTTTGTTTTAAAGGGTGTCACAATTTTGATGTAATGCTGTGACACTTAAAGTTGTTACTAAACCATACATGATCCAGCAGACCAGTAATCTCCAGACTTTATATGTAGAATCAATGTCCTGTGTTAAATCGATGAATATACACATTCGGTTATATTTCCAGTATTACTTCATGACAACAGATTGTCACGGTTTTTTTATTGAGTGAATTCAAGATTTATTGCTCCAATAAGGATTACCCAAACCAACATAGACTTGGTCAGCAGATGCTTGAGGCTTGATAATGCCTTAAAACAACACTAGAGAT
Organism: Odontesthes bonariensis; assembly: GCF_027942865.1. Lineage (NCBI taxonomy): Eukaryota > Metazoa > Chordata > Actinopteri > Atheriniformes > Atherinopsidae > Odontesthes > Odontesthes bonariensis. The sequence continues at coordinate 5,237,126 of NC_134512.1, read as the reverse complement.
GTTTGTGAACCTCAAAACTATGTGGTTCTGACCTAGTTTGGAAGTACATTGACCATTATTGTGCACATTCCCAGGACTGAAACTGTCTTTGAATGCCTTGGCGCTGAGATACCACAGTTCAGCCCAGGACACAATTTTGGTTTACGATTGCCTGGCATTTTGCGGGTTTTGATGACGTCTTTGTGACCTCTTCAACATTATAACAAATCACATATCTGTTTTTACATGTGTAGGTCTCACACAGAGATTTGTTTTTATGATGTCATTACATCCCATAACAATAAATATAGCCAAAAGACAAAAAATGGTCAAATTCTCTACTGTTACTTTAAAAGTGAAATATTATGCCCTTTTTAATGATTTATTGAGAGGTAAGAGACCGGCTTTGGTCAAAATACCCATTGGTTTAAGCATTGGCCCTTTTTGTCAGTCTTGTTTTGACTGTGCTGAGTGGCTCAAAGGAAGCGGCGTGAAGAAAAACCTTTAACAGAAAGGGACTGTCACTGACAGAACCATGGCATTGTATCAATCTGAACCAGAGTTGAGGAGCTTCAACCAACAAGGCTGCAACAGAAAGCTGGTGAGGGGTTAGTTTCTGTATGTTTGTATGCTGGCTAAGGAAACATTGTCATGCTCCTTGACCCTGGTTGAAAAAAAACTTTCTTTATGCCGTTTTCTTTGAGTCAGTTGGCTCGGTGAGTGGCGAGAAGGCAGCTGCTTGATTGAGGGAGGGTTGGAGTAACTGCTGACCTCACCAAAAGGGCAAGGACTTACTTCGTCTCCATCCCTCCAAACAGAGCTGTTTCAGTAGGGCTCAGACAAGTGCCATTGTGTTTAAACCATAAACATAACATAACCATAAACCATGAATACATCTCAATAAGTCCTTTTGAAAATTGGGTCAAATAGAAAGGCATAATATGTCACCTTTAAAGTGATACTCCGGAGTAGATTCACCCTAGGCTCATTTGAACCGTGATATCCAGCCAAGTAGCCCACCCGCAGTTTTTTCGATATTGGCTGAACATCAGCTGAGTTACTGAGTTATCCCGAATAGCTTCGTACAAGGGTTAATGGATCCTGGTCCGTATCTCCAAAATTACCACACTAAAATCACATGCCATGACACCAAACTTCTACAGTAGTACAAATATGGTCTGTACTCACCAAACGATGCATTTGGAAGTTTGAAAATAGTCCAGGAGTTTATTATTATCAACACAAGCCTGATAGCTTCTCTGCAGCTAAAGCTGCGTCGACGTCACTTCAGGGAGCTGGGAGCTTCAAAGTAAGATGAGGGTTGATCTACTACTGTAGACAACAAAGCAAGGCTGCTCAATTTCTCCATTGATAAAATAATTTCACAACTCTACAACATAAAAATTCATAAAAAAACATGTAGAATATAGCATATACTTTGTTGTCTACAGTAGTAGATCAACCCTCATCTTACTTTGAAGCTCCCAGCTCCCTGAAGTGACGTCGACGCAGCTTTAGCTGCAGAGAAGCTATCAGGCTTGTGTTGATAATAATAAACTCCTGGACTATTTTCAAACTTCCAAATGCATCGTTTGGTGAGTACAGACCATATTTGTACTACTGTAGAAGTTTGGTGTCATGGCATGTGATTTTAGTGTGGTAATTTTGGAGATACGGACCAGGATCCATTAACCCTTGTACGAAGCTATTTGGAATAACTCAGTAACTCAGCTGATGTTCAGCCAATATCGAAAAAACTGCGGGTGGGCTACTTGGCTGGATATCACGGTTCAAATGACCCCAGGTTGAATCTACTCCGGAGTATCACTTTAAAGTATCACTGGAGAATTTGGTGATTTTGTGCTTTTTGGCTCCCCCTGCAGTTTAGGGATGTATGTCACTGTCGTGGAAACACAAAAAAAACAGAAACCTTTGTCTAAGCCAGAGGTCTTCAACAGGGGGTCCGCGGAGGTACTGCAGGGGGGTCGCGAAATCTTTGGTTGATTAGACGATTTTTAATTATTATTATTTATTTTTTTCAAACAATTTGTTTTTTTTCTCACAAATTGTGTGCAAACGTGTGCCATCCACAGATGGTTTGAGGATTCATTGTCCCATCTACATGCATGTTTAAAGTTAAAATTTGTGGATTATTTGAATAGCTCAGTGTTGTATGCAAGATGTTTGTTTATAAATGGCAGTGGCACGGCCACCCTGTACCTTGCACATGTTTAAAATAAAAACATGAATATATTAACCTGTGTATTATTTGAATAGCTTAGTATTGAATGTACAATAACAGAGTAGCTATGTTTATACACGGCACTAGGCCCCGTTAAATATAAAACACAATTGTATGCATTATAAATAGTAGGGGGGTCCCTGCTCCAACTCTCCATCAGTTTGGGGGTCCCTGGCCTGAAAAACGTTGAAGGCCCCTGGTCTAAGCCATGTACATGCACAAATAAACACGTCATTTCTTGTCCAACCTAAAGGCTGACAAAACAAACCTCCAGACGAGACACTTTAGGGCAGTTTCAGACCTTTAAAACTATTCAGAAGTACATAGTTCAAAAGCTCAAAACTTCTTAAGTGTTGCTTTGAATTAAATGTTGTGTTTTTCCGGTTTAATGACCAGTGTTTGTCCTTCACCATGAAACAAGAAGCTGTTAGAAATTACACATACTTGATATAATCATTACAAAACTTTGTAATTATAATCAGTGTCCTGGCCTAAACACATTTTCAGGCAAAATCAAGGAAACACTACAGGGCCACCCAGTCGCAACAAAGAGAGACATTTCTTACATATTGATTTACAGCTGGCAGCTCATTAAACTTATACTCTTCAAACTCTGTTAGAAAATTAGTTTTGTGCCAACAGACAATGTTTTCTCTTTCTTTATGGTTAAAGTCAGGGTCTCGCCATGACACAGGCAGTTGTGAATAACTTGCACATACATTGTCCTATCAGGGTCAGCCTTCACTTGCATGGTCTGTGTCCTGACCTTGGGTCCGTTTCACAAAGCAGGTTCAACCAACTCTGAGTCTATTCCTGATCTCTGAGTTGATCTACTCTGAGATAGAAAACCCTGAGTTTTCGGTTCCAGAAACGCTGATTTGAGTGAGGTTAATCAACTCTGAGTAGGTTCACCTTGAGTTTTGCGTGTGCGCCACAACTTTAAAAAGCCAGCATCAATGGAGCCCCGATTCGACGAGTCACCATGGCAACGGGGAAGAGGAGGGGCTACGTTTTTCACCAACCTCGAATTGGAAATCTTAGGCTAGCTTTACACGACAACGCTCTGAACACAATCCGCAAAAGTGGCGTTGCGTTCCCACTTTTTATTTCACGTTTAGACGGGCGTCTTTGGGTGGAAATCTGCATGCAGACGGTGACGCAAAAGTGTGTGAAATTTGCTGTAGTGTGCATGCCAGGTGGCTAGGTGGTACTGTGAAGCACTGCCATACAACAACACCAAGAGCGCGCGCATGCGTTGAAACTTCCTTCTACTTCTCTCCGTAGTAGCGCAAAATAGGAAATAGCCCACAGTCGAAAACCAAAACATGGCGAAGAAGCGAATAGCTATAAAAGCAGCTAAGACAACTTGAATGTCTGACTGATGGAAATAATCCGACATGTTTGTTATTGTTTGGCTGTACTGCACATGGTTATGACGTCAACGCGTATGCGAGGATACCCAGCGTGAGCAGCTCAGAGCACACATTTGCGTTTTCAAATCAATTCAATTCAATTCAGTTCAATTCATTTTTATTTATATAGCGCCAAATACAACAAATGTCATCTCAAGGCACTTAGATAATAAAGTCCAATTCAAGCCAATTGGAATTCAATTCATTGTAATCATAATTATTCATAAAATAATCCAATTCGTTCATATAGTTTTCAACCCTTTAGACGGGAACGTGACGGTGGAGCGTCTTTAAGATTTCCACTCTGGAGGGTGGGTTAATTTTTTTGCGTTTTTAAGCCCCAAAAACGCTGTCGCCGTCTAAACGAAAGGCACATCTGATAAAATATTTTGTCTGTTTCACCCGGGAGCGTTGTCGTGTAAAGCCGGCCTTAATGCGCTCATACGGCGAGTTTCAATAAGTTTTTAGAAATAAGTGCAACACCGCTGCAGCAGCAAAAGCGTAAGTTTAAATGTAGTCCTTTGCAATCACAATAATATTACAGGGGAAACTGCTTGAATGGTAGCCCATTCATTTATTTCATTTAGGTGCAATCTCGCGGGGGAGAAGCACACTTGGTAGCAGCTTAAGATGAAATATAAAAACATTGTTCAAACAGGTGAGACCTCAGCATGGAGGTACCTCATTTTGATCATGTTTCACACTGTAAAATAAATATTAAGTGGCTATTTGACTGTGCAGTTATTTTATTCCCAACATAATGCTGTTTTCACACACATAAACTATGTCTTCTCATCTATATCATGTTCTGTTAAATAATTAAGCCTATTTAAACTAACACAGACTTCTACTGAGCCAACAGAAAGAAGGCAGATGCCCGTAAAACGGGTGGTGGCCCAGCACCGCCACCTCTAACGGGAGGGCAGTGGCTGAGGGAATCCCTGGAGGGAGTCCACCCCCAAGACATGAGTGCCTTTATAAAATATAATAGGCCTATATATGTCTTTTTTAAGCCTATTCATACAAATATTTATTTGTCTTTTATGTTTTTTTTTCTTTTGTCCCAACAAAATTCTGATGGTGCTGCTCAAAAAGATAATTGTCTGTAAATGCAAAAATCTATGCGCGGTCTGATAACCATCTCCGACGAATATTTAATTCTCCGCACAATAATGCTGCACCTTCATCCACGGGATCGTTGTCAAAAGGACATGCCATGTTCATGAAAAAAGTCATCTCCTACTGTGCCTAAAGGACTTCTAGAAGTAGAAGAACTCACTCTGCTGACTGAATGAATGAGGAAATCAAATGGCGTGTGTGGCTGAAAGAGGGCGGAGACAGAGATAAACTCGAGGTTTCTTGAGGAAAACCTGGTCCCGACCAGGTTAGGTTCAGAGAGTCTGTTACTACTCTTTGTGAAACAGGCTAGAGTTACCCCTCTTTCTCAGGGTTGCGTTACCTCCCTTTGTGAAACGGAAAACTCAGGGTTTCCCTCATTTCAGGGTTAAAGGCATGGTTGGTAATCCTGTTCAGAAACACATTTTGTAATACTGGGTGAAATGGTCCGTCTGTCCTGAGAGAAATCTATACAAGATGTATTTAGAAAAAGGGACGAAAATAATCAGACCTCTGTGGCAGTTGCAGGACTGAGAAAAAGCTGACCAATCCGAGATCAGCGTCCCGCTGATCTCGGATTGGAGCGCCTACAAAAACCAATCAGATGCCTCTGCTTTCTGCCTACGCCCCCCTCTGTCGGCTCCCTGCTCCGTGTGCGCATGCGGTTCTACCGGCTTTGGATGACGCACTGACGGAATGGGGAGGGGGGGGTGGAGCTTAGAGGAGGGGACACTTTCGAATCTTGCTAGCTCTCTTGCTAGCTCTCTAGGATTACCTACCATAGCTTTAATCAACTCAGAGTTTTCACCAAACCTGCTTCGTGAAACGGACCTCTGGACAATTCAGATCACTGCTCAATGATGTGGCAACTGGAAGTTACAGATATTAAAGGAGAACTCCGGGGCATTTGAAGCGCAATCCCTTTGCTAGAGGTTGTCAAAAACTGACAGTAGGACACAGACTGGTGCAAATCGGCGCTCCCTGTGCGGCGATTGCGCTGTTTGCGCAGCCTGTCATGCTAGCCAAATACGTGGTGGCCAAGGGGCAAATTCTAAACCTTCCATGTAAAACAACAACTTGCACACTGCAGAAACGTCACACCACTTTATAAACCATCCGACAATAAAGTCACAAGCCTTACCATCAAAACCATATGCATGGTTCTCACATTACTGGCATGGGGACGTTACAAAACAACTTTATAAACAGCATGTCACTTACCTGTTGTTGGTATGCGCGCGCATGTGAAAGCCCAAGAGTCAATGGACGATACTCCCATATACGAAGCAATTATCTTCTCTAGAACAGCCATGATAAACTATTTAAAACATTACAACAATATTACTGGGCATGAAACAACATGAAGTAATGCTAACCTAGCAGTATATGGTATTGTTGTTGCACTGATTTGAAAACAAATACAAGTCTTGTTCCGGTTGTGAAATCACGTGAGAGTTTCGTTGCATGGATCCGAGTGTTTCCCAATATAAATGTATATAAAGTTACAGAGGTGTAATTGGTTGGATTTGAGTTGATTAATGACATTTACAATTTTTATGGTACCGCAAAATAATTGATAATGCTTTCATTTCTGTGGATCTCACAAGTCTTGCGCTGAAGTCACGTGAGTTTAGTTGCAGGAAGTAGGAACTTCACCGGCAGCGAAGCAAAACATAGCAGTGCTTATGAATCAATGCAACAATACCATATACTGCTTGGTTAGCATTACTACATGTTGTTACATGGCCAGTAATATTGTTGTAATGTTTTAAATACTTGAACGCAGTTTTTCTAGAGAAGATAATTGCTTTGAATATGGGAGTATCGTCCATTGACTCTTTTGGGCTTTCACATGCGCGCGCATACCAACAACAGGTAAGTTGACGTTTCTGCAGTGTGCAAGTTGTTGTTTTACATGGAAGGTTTAGAATTTGCCCCTTGGCCACCACGTATTTGGCTAGCATGACAGGCTGCGCAAACAGCACAAACAGCGCAATCGCCGCACAGGGAGCGCCGATTTGCACCAGTCTGTGTCCTACTGTCAGTATTTGACAACCTCTAGCAATGGGATTGCGCTTCAAATGCCCCGGAGTTCTCCTTTAATACATGATTTATTGCATCTAGGCTGTTGACATGAGCCACTTAATACTTTGTCAGCAACAGCTTAAGATCTCAATTGTGTTTCATATTGAATGTAATGATTTTTTATTTTTTTTTACTGATGTTTCCCTGACAAATGGTGATCCTTTACCGTGAAACAGGAAAGTTTTATTAATGGGCTAAACATAATCAAAAGTTCATGAAACGTGGCACATGTGTTAGAAAAGTACCCCCAGTCTATTTGATATGGATTTAAGTATCCGATAAGGTAAAATGGCACTCACAAATTTCAAGGAAGTGGTCTGGCATTTAACTTTGTAAATAACATGTAAAAAATCTTAGTAACCCATTTGTCTCTGGTTTTTCCTCACTAATAGTGCTTCCTCAGTTTTATATGGTGGGCTCAGTGTGTGTGAGAGAAATTGAGAGAGAGCAAGAGAGACTGCTTGGGATTTTTGGCGTAGTTTGTTTTTGTTCTGTAAAGCCTCTGAGTGACCTCCTCATGGCTGCTGACACTGGACTTCTTACCATCCTCATTCTCCTCAACTTGAGTGTTTTTTGAACACAATCTCCCACACCATCATTATTGACATATTAGCCGCTATTGGATTATCTGACACACCCTTGGACTGGTTTAAATCATATCTCTCTGGCCATATTCAGCTGGTCTCACTCAAAACATTTACAACTGAACTGCCCCCCCTTACTTCTTGTGTACCCCAAGGTTCTGTGCTTGAACCTCTCCCGTTCATTATCTGCCTCCTCAATCTTGGCAATATTTTCAATATATATGACAAGCTCCAACCCTGAATGAGCTGGAAAGCTCTTAACTCTCCTATAAATACCTGTGATTTTACTTTTATTACATGTTGTATGCATTAGTCACCTGCACTTTGTTAACAAATTCTTAAATCTTTTTAAAAAACAAATTTTTACAGTCAGGTCTTTTCTCCAACTGTTTCTCCTGTATACCCAGTTTCTATTAAGAATTTTGAGCAGGTGTCTTTCTTGTCTTTCACTGAAATAGTGCAGCAGGAGGCCATCTTTTTCTCCCTTAGACAGCATCCCCTCTTGTTTTCACAAGGATGTTTTTTCTACCCTTGGGCCATATTTGCGGATTTGATCAATTCATCTCTGATATCTGGCTGTGTTCCTGCTACTTTAAAACATGCTGTGGTAAAGTTCCTCATCAAAAAGACAAATCTTGATTCTACTGTTCTTTCTAATTTTTGGCCTATTTCTAAGCTCAGCTTTTATCTATCGAAGGTCTTGGAAAATTTAATATATAATCAAATGCAGGTATAGCTTGATTTAAGTGGTGTTCTTGCGCCATAGCACAGAAACAGCCCTTTCAAGTTTTTGGTTGCCTGCTTTTAACAGTGGATTCTGGATTCTCTGCTGTCCTGGTACATTTGAGCTTGACGACAGCTTTTTAAACAATCACAACATTCTTTTATCACATCTTGACTTGTGTATCTGCATTAAAGTTACATCCATGAAATTGTTTCCAGCCTTATGTCTCAGGAGTTTCCCTTTCAGTTTAGGTCAGTATTCCTCAACTATGTCCATATTTACTTGTAAGGTACCTTAAGGCTCCATTTTGGGCCCTGTTCCCTTGTCATAATATATATACTTCCTCTAGGGTTCGTTTTTAATAGCCATATCTTTTTTCATTGTTTTGCAGATGATTTACAGATATATCTTCGAATTCAAATTTACAGCTATACTTCCATCCAGGCTCTGTTAAACTTAGAGATTCAATTCAATTCATTTTTATTTATATAGCGCCAAATACAACAAATGTCATCTCAAGGCACTTAGATAGTAAGTCCAATTCAAGCCAATTGGAATTCAATTAATTAATAATCTTCATAATTCATAAAATAATCCAATTCGTTCATATAGAGCCAATTCAAAAATAATTTCCTAGCTAAGAAAACCAACAGAGTGCACTGAAAACGTTTTGTTTTTCGGTCCAATCTCCCGGCCTGAGCGTGCCTGAGGCGACTGTGGAGAGAAACGACTCCCTTTTAACAGGAAGAAACCTCTGGCAGAACCAGACTCAGGAAGGGTGGCCATCCGCCTCGACCAGCTGGGGTTTGAGAAGACAGAAAGGGGGGGAGGGCCGCAGCGGCGGCGGCACTGTAACACCATTCAAAGGATATCTGTTGGAACAGGGAAACACGAGTTAATGACCACAATAATATCACATATACATAAAGAGAGTAAAGTGAGGAAAGGTGTGACAGATGAGGCCCCCCAGCAGTCTAGGCCTATAGCAGCTTAACTATGGGATGTTTCAGGATTACCTGAGCCATCCCTATTCAAGGTAAACACAAGAAACTTGTGCTAACGAAAAAATAAATAATAAAATAAAGGACCAGACTCAGTAAGTAATTCCCTATACTCCCTATATAGATCTGCTCCTCATACCACAACAACCATCTTTTTACAGCCACAAGCTACCTCAGCCTCTCACCAACTGCACACCAGTCACAGCGGGGTGGGGATGCAAACCCTGGTTCGGGTAGGGGGAGATATAAAATCATAGATGGGAATGACATTTTCTTAATTTGTACTAGAACAGACATTTTTGTAAATAATTGTATTTAGTTAATCCACCCTTTTAGATGGGGCAGCTGCCCATCTTCTAACTGGAAAAAATGGCTTGATGACATCACACTTGTTTTGGCCTCATTATGCTGGCTTTCAATCCATTACAGGATCTAATTTTAGTTGTTTTTACTTGTTTTCAAGAGTCTCAAAGACATGGCACCACATTACCAAGATGAACTTGTACAACTTTTACTTGATCCAGAGCACTCAGGTCTATGAATGAATTGCTCATGAATGTCCCTTGATCCAGGCTAAAAGGTTTGTGAGCTTTTTCTGTTGCGGGTCCTAATCTTTGAAACATCTTTATGACATCAGAGCAGCAGTCAGTCATTTTAAAACTTTTTGTTCTTCTCTGTCTTTTTTAATTTCTTCTTTTCACTGGCTTTTTGACTTGATCGAGTGGCATAACTTTGTTTTTATCATGCAATTTTTTGAAATTGTACTATGTTATTTTTAACTCACAATTTTTGCTGTATTAGAAACGGTTAATTATATTTGTACTTGTTCAGCTTGTACAGCACTACACAGAGCTTGGATTTATGGAAGAGTGGCCAAAATAAAAGCTACTACTTACAGAAGTAAATAAGAATGGCATGTGGGAGGTTCCTCAAAAATATGGAAGACGGTCATCTGTTGAGATAAGACGAAAACAGGAGGTCAGGAGGAGGTCCTTTGTTCCCACAGCCATAAGGCTTTTTAACAGTGACTGCTGACATGTTCTTCTCAAATTTATTTATTTATATAGTCATTTATTATTATTATTAGTCGTAGTGTTATTGTTATTATTATTATTATTGTTAATATACAATCATTGTAAATATTTATATTTTGAGCTACTTGACTAATTTGAAATCCCCCCATTGGGGATAAATAAAGTATTTTTCTATTTCTATTTCTATTCTAACAGACTTTATTGGCCTTAAAGGAAAATGTGATGTCTGCCGCAAACCCAACAACTCTCATTACCCTAAGAACACGATCCCCATGATGAAGCATGGTAGTGTCAGCTTCATGTTGTTGGGAAAGTTTTCTTTGACAGGCATTCGGAAACTGGTCAGAATTGAGTAAATGATGGATGGTGCTAAATACAGGGAAATGTAGATAAACATGCAATTCTTCTCTGTTTTTGTATTTTTCCTTGTTTGCTTCAAAATATCAAACAAAGGATTAAAAAATACCCAAATATCTATTCAAATTACAAGTTGTAGGGCAACAAAATAGGAAATATGCCAAGGTGGATGAATAGTTTGTTTTTACAGTGGCTTGCACCTTATATACTAAAAATCTAATCGAATTTAACAAGGATAACAGATGAGTTTTACTTATGTTGTTTTGTGAAGAAAGAATTGATGAGGGCATGCCAGCCATCGTTAGTTAAGAGGGTAAATCAAGTATAAATGTGTCACGGACATGGGAGGACAAAGCCTAAAATCCATAATTTCCTCTGTGTCCTACCCTCTAGTGCTATTCTAAATGAGGTCATCCCTTAAAATAACTATGCATTCCCTCAGCACCATTACAAAATGTGTGTCAGTTGATGAGTTGTCACTGTGCTGATGATGTTGACTCTCTTAAACTGAAGCAGTTTGGTGGCTTAATGAGGATGAAAGAGCAATTAGTTTTTGGCTTCAGACATGTAAGTTCTTAAGGCATGTGCTTCCTGCAGATGTATTCAGGTTTTCTGAATAGTGAACTCAGTCTTTGTTGACCAATGGTTTTTGATGCTGTTGCCGTTACGAACAAATTAAATACTTTTTATTCACTACTACATGCCACACTTTATAGTACAGCTGTGATTTGCAAGATAATTTTATTATGACTCAGGTATAGCAGTAGTAAAATACCTGGTGGTTCCTACAAGACTGTGAAGAGTAACATCTGGGTACTTTTGATGGATGTATTTTGGGGGTAGTTTTTTGCTTTCGTGGGAAGAACAATACTGTAGTCGTGGCAGTATTTCAGAAAATGTGCTAGCTTATTAGCCTGGCTCTGCTAATTCGTGTTTATGATCATAGCAAGTTGTGAAAATTACTCTGAGTTTTCTGCTAGTTGCCTGGTTTGGCTAGCTTGTTACTGCTAGGCAGATTATACAGGAGCATGGCTGCACAGACCACTAGATTGCAAAACAGTTTTCATCATAAAGCCATAAGACCTCTCAACTCCAACACCTGAACATACAGCAGTGCACATCTTTATCCCAGCACTGACCAGGAGTGGCGTTCTTGCCTTACACATACTTGGCTCTGCGGTTAACGTGCAATATTGTTGTAGACATGCACTGGACTTTACTCGATGTACAACTGTTATATATAATGGCCAATATTGTTTATATATATGACGTCTAACCCTAACCTGTCCTGTATTAACTTTCATTAATTTAATTTCAGTTAAATTAAATATTTATAGCACCAAATTACAACAAATGTCATCTCACGGCATTTCAAAGATGCAATCCAATTCAAGCCAATTAGAATCTAATTGATTGTAATCCAATCATAATCAAATCAAATCAAATAAATGAAATTCCAAAATAGTCCAGTTCATACATACAGAGCATGATTTTGTCAAAAAAGTAGCCTAGTTAAGGAAACCAACAGATTGCACTGAAACTTTTCTTCGATCCAATCTCCCATCCTGAGCATGCACGAGGTGACTGGGGAAAAAGGGTGACATCCCTTTTAACGGGAAGAAACAGACTCAGCCAGACAGGAAAGAGGGGAAAACACCATAACACCAGACCAGGGAAACCTGCTGAGAAGGAGAAACCCAAGTTAATGACAACAACAATGTCAAATGTACACGGAGAGTAAAGAGAACTAAGGGAGGAAAATTGTATCATGAGAGGTCCCCCTCAAGGTCCATTCCTATAGATGCAAAACTATGGGATGTTTTAGGGTCACCTGAGCCACCCCTAACTATAAGCTAAACCTAATCTTAAAGTTAGAGAGGGTGTCTGCTTCCTTATATATACTGGCAACTGGTTCCACAAGAGAGGGGCCCGATAACTGGGGCTCTACCTTCCATTCTACTTTTAGAAATGCTAGGAACAACAAGTAGAGGCTTTTCAGAGAATATGTGGGACAGCCCAATAATAAAGAATTACAGGAGTCCAGTCTTGAAGTAACAAATGCATGGACTAGTTTTTCTGCATCACTCTGAGACAAGATGTTCCTAGTTTTGGCAATATTACAAAGGGGAAAGAGGGCGGTCTTAAAAACCTGTTTTACACGTGTGTCAAAGGTTGGATTCTGGTGAAAAATGACTCCAAGGTTCCTCACTGTCATACGAAAAGCCAAGGAAATGCCATCTAGAGTAACTATATAACTCGACAGTTTTTCCCTGAAGGGCTCAGGTCCAGATGCAACAACTTCAGTTTTGTCTGAATAAAGATCTTTATGTCTTTAAGACATGCTTGTTGTCTACCCAACTGATTCGTTTCATCTGGTTTAATAGTTAAGTGTAGCTTAGTATCATAGGCATAGCAATGGAAATTTATGCCATGCTGTCTAATAATGTTACCTAATGGAAGCATGTATAAAGTGAAAAGAATTGGTCCAAACACAGAACCCTGCAGAACTTCATAAAGTACTCTGGTGTGCAAGGAAGATAATTCATTTATAAGGAAAAACTGGAATCTATCAGATAAATATGACTTGAACCAGCCTAATGCAGTTGCTTTAATCTCTATAAAGTCTCTAATAGAATGCTGTGATCGATCATATCAAATGCAGAACTGGCATCCAGGAAAAGCACATACACAAGTCCACAATTAGAAGCTAAGAGGAGATCATTGATAACATTCACCGGTGCTGTGGAATGGAGGAAAACCTCCTTGAACACTCTGGTTGGTTGATGGTTTAAAAGAGACTTTTACTGTTATTTATTCAGAGAGATCGGCTAGACAGAAACGATCTAAATACAAATCAGGTTCTAAAGATACTTCTTAAGCTGCTACTTGTTGATACATGATAATAGTGGGAATGATTCTATTAATCATCTCTCTAAAAGAAACAATTTTACTGGTGTCAAAGCTCATGAAATCATCACTGCTGAGAGTTAAAGGAATACCTGGCTCAACAGAGCTCAGACTCTTTGTCAGACTGGCTACAGTGCTGAAAAGAAACCTGGGATTGTTCCAGCTTTCTTGCAGTCTGCTTTAAAGCATGCAGCTGTGAATTATACCAAGGAGCCAACCTCTTCTGACTGATTACCTTCCTTTTCAGAGGGGCAGTGTTGTACGTATTGAAATTGTAGTGTTGTCAACAAGAGAGGGGAGTTTTGCTGGAGAAAAAATCAGGTAGCCGTCCTCTGTCATATTTGCGCATGGCAGTGAAGAAAAGGATGATGGAATTAATTCTTTAAATCTGTTTACAGCATTCTGTTATAGGCAAGGCAAGGCAAGGCAAGTTTATTTGTATAGCACAATTCAACTACAAGGCGATTCAAAGTGCTTTACAGAGAAATAAAAAGCATGATTTAAATTTTAAACAAAAAAGAAAGAAATAAGAACAATAGATAAAATCAGTAGTTAAAATTATAGACTTATAGTTATATACACCTTCTATATGTAAATTTCTTCTCAGAAACTGTATAGTGAAGTAACGTAAACTGAAAGGTTATCAAAAAAAGGTCAGATAAGACCGGGTTATGAGGGAACACTGTTAACTGTTCACTCTCAATGCCAGAAGTCAGCACAAGATCAAGGGTCTGATTAAGACAGTGAGTAGGTCTGTGAACACTCTGAGAAAATCCATCCATCCATCAATTTTCTATACTCGCTGAATCTGTCAGTCGGGTCACGGGGGGGGGCTGGAGCCTATCCCAGCAGTCATCGGGCAAGAGGCGGGGTACACCCTGGACAGGCCGCCAGTCCATCACAGGGCCACACAGAGACAAACGACCACACTCACTCCTAAGGACAATTTTAGAGACACCAATTAACTGTGGACAGTGGGAGGAAGCCAGAGTACCTGGAGAGAACCCACGCATACACGGGGAGAACATGCAAACTCCACACAGAAAGAACCCAGCTTGGAGTTGAACCTGGAACCTTCTTGCTGTGAGGTGACGGTGCTAACCACCACACCACCGTGCAGCCCACTCTGAGAAAATCCAATATAGTCTAATATAGAATTAAAGTTGATATTTAGGCTGCCATTTTCAACATCTACATGAATATTAAAGTCACCCACTACAATGACTTTATCTGTACTCAGCACTAACTGGGATAAAAACTCTGAGAATTCAGACAGAAACTCAGAATAAGGGCCAGGTGGACGATACACAACAACAAACACAAGAGGTTTCTGTGATTTCCACTTTGGGAAAAACTGAGAATCAGAGATTCAAAAAAACCTCAAACTAATCTTGGGTCTGGGACTGATTAGTAACCCTGATCTGAAGATAGCTGCCACTCCTCCTCCTCTGCCTGTGGTTCGAGGAACGTGAACATTTAAAGAGTCAGAGGGAGCTGATTCATTAATGCTAACATGATCCTCCTGCTGCAGCCAGGTTTCTGTAAGACAAAATATATCAATATGATGATCACAGTTCAACTTATTCACTAACAGACTTTGAAAGGAGAGATCTGATATTCAGTAAACCACATTTAATAGTTTGATTTTTTTGTTCAGTTAAAGTTTTTGTTTTAACATTTTAACACATGCTGTTTTCTTGTACTTTCACTTACTGTTTTGTTGTGCTTTAGCACATTACAAACCACTTGGTAAAGTTTGGTTAGATAATGAAAATAAAAGTTTGAGACAAAGCAGTTAAAATTGGGCTTTCATTAAAATGAACACTGTTATGATTTTTCTCAAAAAAACATCCTTTTCGTATATTACTGGTTTCTGAATCCAGTCCTCTAAACTCAACCTACAAAATGTGCTGGAACACAAACCAGATGCCCTTTTGAAGTACATATTTTTGCTGGATGGCAATAAATAAGATATAGATTTAATCTTCATCAGAATGAGAACAAAGTTTTCTTTTTTGTGGCTATTTTGCCGTGAGACTTTCTTACATCAGATTAAACTAATTCTGAAAGTCATTCTGAATGCCGGTCCAAGATATTGTTGTGCAGAAACCTTTCAATCAGTGGCTGCATGCTTTATGCAGGGCTTTATTCAGCTGTTTATACATCCTGATAGATGAAGAGTCACTTGTAGTGTTCAGATTACAGCACATCAGTCACTGACACTTCATACAGCAGCAATTAGTCTAGGTGCCAGAGCATGGAGGAGAAAGATGAGCTCAGATAATAATCCTGTTTATAATGAGCACTGAGGGAACGAGAGGGAACATGTTTTTCCTGACTAAACACACACTCACACACAGGTATTGGTATAATCCTGGATTAACCTCTTGGATAACCTCTGATTACAATTAGTTTGAAACCCCTAATGAGTCCCAGAGCACTTGGAATTTCCATTATTTCCCCAGAAGCCAACACATCCTTTAGACCCAAAATATTATCTAATCGTTTGAAAATTTGCCAGTTTCTCATTTCTCTGTGATACTAAATTAAGCATTTTTAGAAGTCTAACTGTTTCTCAGAGAAAGCAAGGAAAACATTAAATTGAGATACCGGGGACAAATTTCTAATTTACACATCAGACATTGTGATTTGAAAATTATTCTCTGAAGCCTTATAGCATGTCTGTAATGGTAGAGTACAAACTTGACTGAGGTTCTTTGAGTTTAAATTATGTAATGTAAAGGAACCTTAAAAAAAGAATACCATGCAAAACTGTAATGGTCTTAAAACCAGAGTACCTGTAATAACAGGATCACACAATACAGTCTAGTATAGAGTTGCTGATTACACACAGCATTGGAGAACATTTTTAACATTATGGTTTGTAATTATGATGCAATTACATTGAGAGGCCTATGGGCAGTTGCCCATTATGGCCAGTTGATACTTGAAACTCCAGTGTAACTGTTAGAATCTGAACCCTAAAGAGATGAAAGCTGCATGTTACTTTGAGAGAGTCCTTGTAAAGTCAACACACTCAAGCAGGCATGAAGAATTTAATAAACCTTTGTTGACGTATCGATCAGGAGCAGGCAGGTGTTCCCAGTCACTGTTTACTCTGTTTGGTTTCCATTTTCGCCATAACAGCGACAGAGTTCAAAACCATCTTTCTGTTCTAACCCTCCTCACTGCATTAAAGGGATAGTTCGCCTCTTTTGACATGAAGCCGTATGACATCCCAAGCGATGTGAGGTCTGACTTTCGATCTGACTTTAGATCGGGGTTGATGTCGGAGTAGTCCGACACTAGTAGGTTGTGTAGCTCCTTAGTGTGTGCCGGGTTTAATTTGCAGATTCTAGTACTGCCGATAACCACCTCCACCTCTCAGAGAAATAGCTCCATAGAAATGTGAAAGGTGCACAGGTTGGCAGCAGCTCTTGTAGCAGCTAAAATGTCACTAGCATAACATGTAATACAAGTAAAATCTCTAAAAGTGCAAATTATGGATTTCATTTTTGTAAGGCCAGTGTCTAATGGCCATATAAGGTTGACTGTTAGCTACATTTATTGAAACAAAGACGTGACTAAGTAGTAGCTTAACTCATTTTTCTACATTGATTTGCTAAAAAAGTAATCATTACATCTAATGCATCTAAGAAGCTGTCACAAACAAACAACAGTGATAATCTTTCTTTTTCTTGCAGCTGAAGGATATGCATACAGGAATCAGCGCAAGTTCTCAGAAGACATCGACTGGTCATATGCAGGTAGGTCTCACAAGAACAATTTAAGGTTTAAAAAAGTAGTTCATGTTTGAAAGGCACACAGAGGAACTCTATTAAGACAACCAGCAGACAACACTTTCCTTCCTGTATATGTAACTGTAAGAAGAAGCTGTCAGTGAACAGATTAGGATATTTTGCTTTTCAATTCGATTCAGTTTATATAGTGCCAAATCACAACAAATGTCATCTCAAGGCACTTCAGTGACACAGTCCAATTCAAGCCAATTAGAGTCCAATTCACTCAGTGGGTCTACATGATGAGATTAATTCAGTTATAGCTATAGTTGGGTTATGCTCCTTATTTGAGCAAGGGTAATTATCCTTGGATATATGGTGGTGAATGAATCTAATCATAGGCACAAACAGTGTCATATCTCGGTACGATAGGTGGCGCTGTACCCATTTCAGCTATTGCTAATAGAGCCACTTCCGGTTGACCTCTTCACCACCAACAACAACAACAAATTCAGGCATTCGAGAAAGATGGCGAACGAAGGGCAAGATGAAGCTACTTGCCTCTACATTTTGTTTGTGATGAGCATGGTTATTGCACAAACGCGATGCACAACGACACATTCTCCATCGCGTTGTTTGTTTCTTTCCGACGGCGGCGACAACAACAACAGTAATATCGTCCCCTTTGACTTCCGATTCACGACCCCAGGAAAAAATCTCGAGCATGCGCAGAACGCAAAGTCAAATTCACCACGTGCTGCACCATCTACAAGCACGCATGCGTGAGTAACCCGATCCGATCTAATTTCTTTCAGATTGAGGTGTATACATGAATTTAATAACTCAGTCTTATTGTAATTTAGCTCTTAATCCGATTTTTACTGTGCCATGTAACCCCACTGACTGTAATCATAATCCAATCAAATCCAATTAATTAAATAAAAAAATATTTCAATTCATACCTCGAGAGCCAATTCAAAAATAATTTCCAAGCTCAGGAAATCAACAGATTGCACCGACAATTCTCATCTGTCCAATCCCTCGTCCTGAGCATACATGAGGCAACTGTGGAGAGAAACGACTCCCTTTTAACAGGAAGAAACCTCTGGCAGAACC
The DNA here is from genome assembly GCF_027942865.1 of Odontesthes bonariensis. Lineage (NCBI taxonomy): Eukaryota > Metazoa > Chordata > Actinopteri > Atheriniformes > Atherinopsidae > Odontesthes > Odontesthes bonariensis. The sequence goes on along the minus strand of NC_134512.1, from coordinate 5,218,829 downwards.
AGACTCAGGAAGGGTGGCCATCCGCCTCCACCAGCTGGGGTTTGAGACAACAGAAAAGAGGGGACAACAAACACCGTAACACCATTCAAAGAATACCTGAGAAAGAGAAACACAAGTTAATGACAACAATGAGGTCAAATCTAGGCCAATAGCAGCTTAACTATGGGATGTTTCAGGATCACCTGAGCCATCCCTTACTATAAGCTTTATCAAAAAGAAAAGTTTTAAGCCTAATCGTAAAGTTAGAGAGGGTGTCTGCTTCCCGGATATATACTGGCAGCTGGTTCCAAAAGAGAGGGGCCTGATAACTGAAGGCTCTGCCTCTCATTCTACTTTTAGAAACTCTGGGAACCACAAGTAAACCTGCAGTTTGAGAGCGAAGTGCTCTGTTGGGAAAATATATAACAATGAGATTTTTAGTATCTGATGGAGCTTGGTCATTAAGAACTTTACATGTGAGGAAAAGCATTTGAAATTCTATTCTGAATTTAACAGGGAGCCAATGAAGAGAAGCTAAAACTGGAGAAATATGATCTCTCCTGTTTGTTCTCATCAGAACTCTGGCTGCAGCATTTTGGATCAGATGGAGGCTTTTCAGAGAATTTGTCGGACAGCCCAATAATAAAGTGTTATAGTAGTCCAATCTTGAAGTAACAAATGCATTAAAAAGTTTTTCTGCATCACTCTGAGACAGGATGTTCCTGATTTTAACAATATTACGAAGGTAAAAGAAGGCAGTTCTAAGACCTGTTTTATACGTCCATCAAATGATAAACCAAATTCTATTCAGTTTTCAGTCTTCAGTTTTGTCTGAATTGAGAAGGAGAATGTTCTGAGTCATCTAAGTCTTTATGTCTTAAAAACATGCTTGTGGTCTGACAAACCTATTGGTTTAATCTGATCTCATAGATAAGCACAGCTGATTCTTCGTTTATAAGAACAAACTGGGATCTAGCATAGATAAGTACAGTGTATCATCAGCATAGAAGATTACCTAATGGAATCATATATAGAGGGAAAAGAATTGGTCCAAGCACAGAACCCTGTAGAATTCCATGACTTACTCTGGTGTGTGAGGAAGATTATTTGTTTACATGAACAAACTGGAATCTATTGGATAGATATGACTTTAACCAACCGAATCCAGTTACTTTAATCCCAATAACATGTTGATGCTTCTGTAACAGAATGTTGTGATCAGTCGTATCAAATGCAGCACTGAGATCCAACAGAACAAGCATAGGCATAAGTCCGCTATCAGAGGCTAAGAAGTGACCATTGGTAACTTCAGGGTTCCCGCTGGGTCTTAAAAAGTCTTTTCTTTAAATCTAAGGCCTTAAGACTTGACCACATATTGGTCAATGGGTTAATTGATAAGTAGCTAGATAACTGTCAAGGCACACTAACGTTTCCCTTTTTCTCTGTAAACCACATATCATATGCCCTATGAACTCTTCATGAATAAGATTATTTTGGTTATTAATGTGTTTATCAAGTTTGTCTCTATGTGGCCCTGTGATGACTGGCGACCCGTCCAAGGTATACCCCGCCTCTCGCCCAATGACAGCTTTATTTATTAATTTTTTTGAGGAAATGTGACCTCTGACCTTTCATTTATAGGAGTATGCCCATTCGCAGAAAAAATAGGTAAATAAAAGTTACACAATAGGCGAGTGGGGAAAAAAATATAATGAATAATTATTGACAGTTTCTGTAAGCTTTCTTTGATTAAATACAGACCAAATTCTGTGATATTATATTGTTAATGAGACGCTTGGTTGTAACATTCAACTGTTTATTGCTGGAAGTGAAAACACATTTTCATCATGTAAGATGAACGATTCATCTTGGAAGTTAAGAATGAGGGGAAAGAGAGAAAAATGAGAGGAGAAGTTTGACATGTTCACAACTTGGTAAGCATTCACTTAAATATGTTATTTTTACAGCAAAAGAAGCGTGTTTAAAATAACCCCAATTAATTATTTGGAGACTTATAGACTTTAATGTGTTTTAATTACCTTCTCTTACTAAATAAAGTTGTAAAAGCTTAGTTTAAAAATATTTAGATTGAATAAAATTCCACTTCGTCACCTCTAACACACCGCCCCTCAGTGAGCCCAGACACCAACTGAGAAGATCCCATTCAACAAAACAATCAGACAAATCAAATTCGTCACTTTGATCATAATACAAAATGCTTTGTTATATCACCCAACCATTAGCGGCAGTTTTATACATTTTTCAGATTAAAGATTAACATTTTACCAGTAATAGCTGTAAAAGATATCAAAACAAATAATACCAAGCTAAACAATACAATTCAACAAAAATAAAAGGGAGCTCAAATACCTGTATGTAAACAAATATATATAAGTACAGGCACTTCATCGCCTCTCACACACACCTTTAAAAGAGAGGGGAAGACAGCAACGGTTTGAGAGGCTATGCAGGCGCAGTTAGCTTAGCTCAAATCGTAACTGACAAACTGCGAAGTACCTTTAGTTTATCAGTTAACAATGTAAAGTTTTTTGTATCATATTACTATAATTTATCAGTTTTAATCCGTTAATTTTTTAATTAAAAAAACCTTGGGCTTAAGGTTTAGAGGAGCGGGCTCGTACTGTTTGTCACAGGACTGGAACCCTGCACCCAGTCTCCATGCAAGTTTGTGGAGCAATTCAATTCAATTCATTTTTATTTATATAGCGCCAAATACAACAAATGTCATCTCAAGGCACTTAGATAGTAAGTCCAATTCAAGCCAATTGGAATTCAATTAATTAATAATAATCATAATTCATAAAATAATCCAATTCGTTCATATAGAGCCAATTCAAAAACAATTTCCTAGCTAAGAAAACCAACAGATTGCACTGAAAACTTTTTGTTTTTCGGTCCAATCTCCCGGCCTGAGCGTGCCGGAGGCGACTGTGGAGAGAAACGACTCCCTTTTAACAGGAAGAAACCTCTGGCAGAACCAGACTCAGGAAGGGTGGCCATCCGCCTCGACCAGCTGGGGTTTGAGAAGACAGAAAGGGGGGGAGGGGGGAGGGGGGAGGGGGGGAGGTCCGCAGCGGCGGCGGCACTGTAACACCATTCAAAGGATATCTGTTGGAACAGGGAAACACGAGTTAATGACCACAATAATATCACATATACATAAAGAGAGTAAAGTGAGGAAAGGTGTGACAGATGAGGCCCCCAGCAGTCTAGGCCTATAGCAGCTTAACTATGGGATGTTTCAGGATTACCTGAGCCATCCCTATTCAAGGTAAACACAAGAAACTTGTGCTAACGAAAAAATAAATAATAAAATAAAGGACCAGACTCAGTAAGTAATTCCCTATACTCCCTATATAGATCTGCTCCTCACACCACAACAACCATCTTTTTACAGCCACAAGCTACCTCAGCCTCTCACCAACTGCACACCAGTCACAGCGGGGTGGGGATGCAAACCCTGGTTCGGGTAGGGGGAGAAATAAAAGAGGTAAGATAAGCGGGAATGGGATTCAAACCCTGGTTCGGGTAGGGGGTAATGAAAGTATAGAGGGTGCCAGAGGTGGAGGCAGAACAAGACACACTAGCAGACACACTATCGGATTCAACAGACCTAACTATAAGCTTTATAAAAAAGGAAAGTTTTAAGCCTGGTCTTAAAAGTGGAAAGGGTGTCTGCTTCCCGGACATTTACTGGCAGCTTATTCCACAATAGAGGGGCCTGATAACTGAAGGCTCTGCCTCCCATTCTACTTTTAGAAACTCTGGGAACCTCAAGTAAACCTGCAGTTTGGGAACGAAGTGCTCTGTTAGGAAAATATCTTACAATGAGATCTTTAAGATATGATGGAGCTCGGTCATTAAGAGCTTTATATGTAAGGAGAAGAATCTTAAATTCTATTCTGAATTTAACAGGGAGCCAATGAAGAGAAGCTAAAACTGGAGAAATATGATCTCTCCTGTTAGTTCTCATCAAAACTCTGGCTGCAGCATTTTGGATCAACTGAAGGCTTTTCAGAGAATATGTGGGACAGCCCAATAATAAAGAATTACAGTAGTCCAATCTTGAAGTAACAAATGCATGAATTAGTTTTTCTGCATCACTCCGAGATTAGATGTTCCTGATTTTAACAATATTACGAAGGTGAAAGAAGGCAGTCCTAGAAACCTGTTTTATATGCGAGTCAAATGATAAGTTCTGGTCAAAAATAACTCCAAGGTTCCTCACTGTAGAACTAGAAGCCAAGGAAATACCATCTAGAGTAACTATATAGCTAGACAATTTCTCCCTGAATCGCTCAGGTCCAAAGATAACGACTTCAGTTTTGTCTGAATTTAGAAGCAGACAGTTCTGAGTCATCCAGGTCTTTATGTCTTTAAGACATGCTTGTAGTCTGACCAACCTATTGGGTTCATCTGGTTTTATAGATAAGTACAGCTGAGTATCATCAGCATAGCAATGGAAATTTATGCCATGCTGTCTAATAATGTTACCTAATGGAAGCATGTATAAAGTGAAAAGAATCGGTCCAAGCACAGAACCCTGGGGAACTCCACGACCCACTCTGGTGTGTGAGGAAGACTCTTCATTTACAAGAACAAACTGAAATCTTTCAGATAAATATGACTTAAACCAGCCTAATGCAGTTCCTTTAATCCCAATAACATGTTCAAGTCTGTGTAATAAGATACTGTGATCGACCGTATCAAATGCAGCACTGAGATCCAACAGGACAAGCACAGACACAAGTCCGCTATCAGAGGCTAAGAGGAGATCATTGGTAACTTTCAGCAGTGCAGTTTCTGTGCTATGATGCACTCTGAATCCTGACTGAAACTCTTCAAACAGATTATTTCTGTGTAAGTGATCACAAAGCTGAGCTGCAACTATTTTTTCAAGAACTTTAGACATAAAAGGGAGATTGGATATAGGTCTATAATGAGCCAACACTTCTGAGTCAAGAGTAGGTTTTTTAAGTAAAGGTTTAATTACAGCAACCTTAAAAGTCTGAGGTACATATCCTGTCAACAAAGACAGATTGATCAAATCCAATATGGAAGTGTCAATTAATGGGAAAACCTCCTTGAACAGTCTGGTTGGAATTGGGTCTAAAACACAAGTTGATGGTTTAGAAGAGACTATTGCTGTTGTTAGTTCAGAGAGATCAACTGGGCAGAAGCCGTCTAAATATAAATCAGGTTCTAAAGATACTTCTAAAGCTGCTGTACTTGATGATACATCACTGATAATAGTGGGAAGGACTCCATCAATCTTCTCTCTGATAGAAACAATTTTATTAATAAAGAAGCTCATGAAATCATCACTGCTGAGAGTTAAAGGAATAACTGGCTCAGCAGAGCTCGGACTCTTAGTCAGACTGGCTACAGTGCTGAAAAGAAACCTGGGATTATTCTTATTCTCTTCTATCAATGATGAATAATAAGCACTCTTGAGTGGGCCACCTGGAGTGTGCTGCCAGTGCATAGTAAGGGGTAGTTTGACCGCAGGGAGCGTGTTTTGCAACATAAGCCGCAATATCTCGCCCAATAGTAGGCAATGCTCTACTGTAGAAGATGGGGGGAAATGACCACCCACCAGGAGACCCTGCACTTAAAGGGGAAGTTAGTTTTTTTTTTTTAAACCTGGACCTTATTTCTGGCATAAAATACATTGACAAGTGAGGTGTCAGGTGTGCTGCTTCCCGATGGTTCATCAGCTAATCTAATAGATTTTATTTTATTGCATCTTGCAAAGCGCAATTGTTGCTTTCTTTTCTTTGAAAGTTGCAGTGTTATGGGGCATTTTTGGAGACTAAACACAGGAGCATCATAGTCCACCACGTGATGCGTCTGAGCGAATCACGTTAGCAGAAACGAGCAGTAGCCAATGAGATTTTGTCATTAGCTATAAATCCGCTTTTAGGCATTCACGATTGGTTACTGATAGAAAGGAAGTGCCATTATTTGGGTGACATATCATTTAGCAGGAGACTCAGAGCTTTACAACGATACCGGTCATGACACACTTCAGTAAATAGACGAAGCTCGGCATGGCGCATTGGAATGCTAAATTTTGGGTAAATTAAGGCAAAACGTACTGCCGCGAGTAAACAAAATGTAATAAAATAAACATTTTAATTTATGTTTTCAACGTTTTCTTTATAGCAGGTTGAAAGAACACATATTGAAGGAGTAGACTGGCCCAAAATCTCAAAATTTACCACTGCATGAAAAATCACTGTTTTTGCCTGCCGTGTCTCGCCTTAAGCTACAAGCTTCCTTACCTGTAAACAGTAGACTGGGTCTCCTTTCCATCAGACAAATTGACTACCATCAAGCGCCTATGGATGGTTGGACAGGTCATTCCAGAGGCTAGTTCCTTATCCTTACAGCTTTTGAGAGGCTTGCATGGCCACAAGCTCATTTAAACTTTTCATGTATTCCCTCCAGGAACATTAAACCAAAACAACTGGGCCAAGAAATTTCCATCCTGCAGTAATGCCAAGCAGTCACCTATCAACATTGAGGAGAGCCTGGCCCAGGTGAAGCTGCAATACCAGAAGCTGAAGTTTGATGGTTGGGAGAGTCTGACAAGCAACAGGACAATAATCAAGAATGATGGCAAGACAGGTAAATGTGGCTACACAATGTGCAACATTAGCCATTGTGTAAATTCACTGTAAGCTACACTGTGAAAAAAGCCTTTGATGAACTTAGCAATAGTATGATTATCTTCTTCAGATAAACTGTAAATGGACTGGATTTATATGGCGCTTTTTCAGTCTTGTTAACTTTTCGATGCACTTTAACATTACCCATTCACAGTTTTTTCTGTCATAAACACACAGATTGGACAGAACTTCAGGTTCAAACTTCGGGGTTCAGTGTCTTGTTCAAGCACACTTATGCATATGGTCCGAGGGAGCTGGGGATCAAATTCAATCAGTTTGACAGAAGACTACTCTTAAACCTGAGTAGCAACCTCCCCCCTATAACACCATTATGAGTATCCAACCATGTGTGGTATAGTAAATTGAATTATATTTATGTTTTATGTCCACTCTGAAGGTCCCTTATTATAGCACAGTTATTGGGTCACAGTTTTGGTTGGAGTAATAAATCTCTTCACAGATCTTAGACAGTTAACCATGAAATTAGTTCAGTAAGACAACTCACACGTTAATGTTCATAGACTTTAATTTAAGTATATGATTTGAGTTTGGGATCTAGGTTCTGGATGTCGAGTATTGGATTGGTCCAATGTTGGCTGTGAAAGGGCATCTGACAACCAGGGAAAGACCTGGTGAAAGCCTGGAGAGACTGCTTACTGCTGGAGGGAACAGACCCCAAAGGGGCCAGTATGAGTTAGCTTACCATAGCCTACTTGTTGGAGTTATCATTAAACAATGACAAAGCTCCACCCAACAATAGAAATACCCCTTGAGTCTACTAGAGTGGGGGCACAAGAACACTCACTGATGAACCACACTGCAACTGATCTTGGAATGGAAACAATGATGAACCAAACGACCAGCACAGCAGATGAAGGAGCAACAGAATACAAGCTTCAGCGCTGTGTCTGTAGCTGGGAGAAGGTAATATATGAAAGGGGGCTCAAGGCCCATCAGGATTAAAAGTGCCTGGCAAAGCATAGCAAGAGGCCCCACATTGACTTCATCAGAGGTAGTGCAAATCAGTCAGGTGAAGCCCAGTGTCAGAAAAGCACCACAGTCCACAAGGTATGGGAACCGCACTATTGGTGAGCTGACTGAGTGAACGCTGGCGCGTTTAGCTGCCGCTGCTCTCCTGTTCTTTCTTTTTCTCCTCCCTACTGCTGTTCCCGGGTTCCTCTCCCTCACTCATCATGTGGATTTACCTGACTGTGAGGTTTGTACTCCTCTGGACTGTCCTGTCTATCATATTAAATCTATTGTCAGCCTTACTCCAATACACTGCTGCTGAGCTCCTCCAGCTTCGGTTCCATCCACCTGATCCTGCACCGATACAGCGCCTCTGCCTGGACATCCCTCGTCCACCATATCGGAAATACATCCACTGCGGTTCTCGTCGAAGCTACCACATCGATGACACCACCGCCATAAACTCTATCTGGTCCACGACTCGCCATCGACTGCAAAACTCCGGCCGCAAAGTGGACCACAGTGTGTTAGTTCGCTTACCCAGAGCGGCGGCTAACGTTATCTCTTCCAATGAGCACAGCAACGTCAAAGTTGGATTATTCAACATCCGCTCCCTGACAAGCAAAGGACATCTGCTGCAGGACCTCCCCCTCGACCGCATGTATGACTTTTTATGTCTAACTGAGACATGGCAACAACCTGAGGATTTTTCCCAGCTTAATGAAGCTATACCTGCTGGAATTTTTTTTTTTTTTTTTTTTATGCCTTTAATGGATAGACAGTTGGAGAGAGAGACAGGAAGCAGAGAGATGGGGAAGACATGCAGCAAAGGGTCGTCCAGTGCTGGACTCGAACCGGGGCCAGCTGCAGCGAGGACTGTAGCCTTTGTATATGGGGCGGCTGCTTAACCCACTACGCCATCGACTGCCCCAATATACCTGCTGGATTTGTATACCCCTGTCAGCCCCGCCTCACCAGAAGAGGAGGAGGTATCGCAATAATCTACCGCAATACATGGAAGGTCTCGTCTGTCACAGTGACAGCATATTCATCTTTTGAATCCACTGCTCTTCAACTGAATGGTCCGACTCCAACTATTTTAGCCACTGTCTATCGTCCACCTAAGCCAAACAAGGATTTTATTAATTTCTTTTATGCTTTTCTCACCCATCTCACCTTGCTCTCCTCCAATATATTTCTGCTTGGTGATTTTAATATCCATATGGACAACTACAATCAGGCTCTCTCAAAGGATTTTACATCTTGCCTGGACAGTTTTGATTTTAAACAGTACATTGACTTCCCTACCCACTCTAAAGGCCATATTTTAGATCTTGTTTGCTGCTCTGGTATCCTCTAAACTCCTCTAAACTGTTCTGCTGATGAACTTCCCATTTCTGATTACATGTTAAAGGGATAATCCGGAGTAAAATGCACTTTAGATCAATTTACGGGATGTTGGGAGTACATACGTTGAGTTGACATCAAAATCATGTCATTCGGATGTGTTTTGAGAATTTCGATTTGACCGTTTTTAGCCAAAAGTCGTTAGCCTGGAAGTGATGAGGGCATCGAGTATCGCCGCTACAAAACGCTATTTTTATACCTCTTCTACAGCTCCAAACAACATAACACTTACGTGGTAGTGACATGCTGTTTATAAAGTTGTTTTGTAACATCCCCATGCCAGTAATGTAAGAACCATGCATATGGTTTTGATGGTAAGGCTTGTGACTTTATTGTCGGATGGTTTATAAAGTGGTGTGACGTTTCTGCAGTGTGCAAGTTGTTGTTTTACGTGGAAGGTTTAGAATTTGCCCCTTGGCCACCACGTATTTGGCTAGTATGACAGGCTGCATAAACAGCGCAATCGCCGCACAGGGAGCGCCGATTTGCACCAGTCTGTGTCCTACTGTCAGTATTTGACAACCTCTAGCATTGGGATTGCGCTTCAAATGCCCCGGAGTTCCCCTTTAAGTCAAACAGAATAATGTCAGAATCATTATGGGGTATAATGTATATATTTATTTATGTTTGCTTCAAAGTAATTAAATATACAATCCATTAGTCAAGCAAACTTGATTGGAATAACAGCGGACTATTTTACGAAACTCCTACAACAGGTGTGGATCACTCGTAAATTCTGTTCATATCTGAAAGAAAACGTAAAATACTTGGTTCTGGGATTGGTGAATGCGCAAATTCTCTTAAATCACTCGTACGCACAATTTAAGAACAAATCTGTGCGTACGAACGGTCCTTGCATGAGGCCCATTGACTCATTCTCCACTTTCAAAGCCCATCTGAAAACCCATCTTTTTAAACAGGCCTACTCCCTCTAACTCTCTTTGCTCTTAGTGATTTTAATTATTTTTAATTAAAAATTAAACCAAACCAGGTGCGACACCACCGATTCTGGAAAGCCCAGAGCCAATCCAGCCACAGACAGCAGAAGAGAGGAAGATGAATGGTAGAAAGCCTGAGATTTTCTGGCCTAAATCATGCCAAAAGAAAGAATGGGCAACCATTAACTCAGACCTTGTCCAGCTAATCGAATGTCAGGAGGAGGGGATAATCTAATACCTATGGTACAGAGATATTCTAGATGAGAAGCAAGGACACCAAAACAACCTCCAGCACAACTGAAATCCAGATGCCAGTAACAGATTGATAAAGTTGTGAAAGAATGTAGAAGCCTTAAGAAGATAGCTACACAAATTGAAAGAAAGCGTCTTGAGGCACTGCAGTGTGAGAACAAAAAAGCTTGAGAAAGAAACAGAAAAAGAAGGCGCGAACAAAGACATATTTCTATAGATAGCCCTACAACTTTGTGAAGAACCTCTTTGGCAAAGAAAAATCTGGCACCTGCACAGTACCTGGACATGGAAGTGTGGTGGTCCAAAGACTGTCAAAATACCTGATAAACAACAACTATATTGACTTCTCAATGCAGAAGGCAGGGATAGGTGGTTCTTCCGGATGCTTGGAGCATACAAGTACTATCTGGCACCAGCTGCAGGCAGCCAAAAAGGAAAAGACAAATATGCCTCTAGTCTTCTTAAACCTTGCTAACGCCTTTGGATCAGTGCCACGTCAAATGTTGTGGAATGCTTTCAACCTCTTCGATGTTCCAGAGGCAATGACAATGTTTTGTGTAACAGTACAGGGAACTACCACCTGGCAGCATGTTGAGATTGGCATAATGGCAGGCTGTAACAATTTCCCTCTAACTTTCACAATGGCAATGTGACTTATAATTAGAGCATCATAATGGGTCGTTGGGAGGGGAGCTGTTGACCAATGGGACTCACCTCCCACTAATCAGGGCATACATGAACGTCTTCACAATAGTTACAACAACAAAAGCGTGCACCAAACGCCTGTTGGATAAGCTGCAGGAGAACATCAGTCTTACACGAATGGCATTTAAACTGTCACTGTTCTATCTGGGAAGTTGAAGCTGTACTGCTTTAAATTTGGTTTTCTGCGCCCAGCAATTGGAAAAGGGCTACATCAAAGGAACTCTGGCAACTGGTGGTGGAGGAAGTGCGACACCAGGAGAAAGCAGCCAGGTGTCCGAGAGCAGTCTCACAAGCCCAGGAAGGCTTGAGCAACCCTCAAACCCATCCTGGTGATTTGCAAGGCAAGCTTAACACAAGGTAGATACACTTGGCCCCACAGGCCCCAAGGTGCTTGGCTGCAACACTCAAAGACAAAAGAACATCAACCAATGCCACTCCTCTAAACACCGAGGGACAGACAATACAGTTCATCCGAGAAGGAGAGAAACAGCAGACTAAGCCTTCCCCTTCCTATGCAGGCCTACTAGGCACAGCAAGGGACTGGAAAATGTGTGTTGACCTACACCAAAAGCTCACCTTCCCATCTGAAATTGCAAACACCAACCTGTGTCCAGTTCTGGTTCTGAGGTCCAGCTCAAGCCACTGTGTCTTCTTCATTGAGCTGATGGTCCCCTGGGAGGTTACCATCGATGAGGCATTTGTAAGGAAAAACCTGCGGTACACTGGTCTGGCAGCAGAGGCAGATCAGTGAAGTTGGAAGGTAAGAGTGTGTCCAATTGAAGTGGGTTGCAGGGGCTTCATGGCATTCTCCACTACAAGGCTGTTAATGGAGTTGGGAATTAGAGGGCAGGCGCAGCAAAAAATAATCAAAGAACTCTCCACTGTGGCTGAAACGAAAAGATGCAGTATGGGTAGCCAAAGACCACTTCAGTCACAAGGAGACACATGCCCAGTTCTTATCAGCCTGTGGTGGGCCTTCCCCAGCTTAGAGTGTCTTGTGATAAATGGCCAAAACATCCTAGGGTACATAACCGATGATGTGTCGCAGGGGAACTAAGTAGGCACCATCTAAACACCCCAACTCCAAGGACAGTATTCCACAAATTAAAAATCATTATTAAAAATTATTCTTCTTATATCATCTATTCTTCTCCCCTCTGTTCCCACCTAAGGATGGAAGCAGGGAGAGGTAGAGTGTATAGCCTGGTCAGGCACGGGAGTAGGTAGCGCGATCCGGCCCATCTCCCTGACACACCCTTCCTCGCCTTCTCTCTCTTCTCTCTACCACTATTGCTCTCTTCTCTTCTAGCCTCTATTCCCATTTACACCCAAAAACACTCAAACACATCTCCATACAAGATAAGTACTGTGAAAAATTGTTTGGGATTGAAACACCTTGTGCTATTAGCAGAATTACAGTGTCAGAAATGCTACTGTTGCTCTCAAATGCTTTCTCGACACATTTGTGGTGTTTCATGGTCACAGATGTTGTAAAATCATCAAGGAATAATTTCACAGAATTGCGAGTATGAAGTAACAATGTCTTTAGTAATATGCTTTTAGATTTGAAGTAATTAACCCTATGTATGTTCAGACTCGACCAAATACAGTTAAATTTTTTGCATTGTTATACCATTCAAAACGAGATACTAACTATTCTACCTGTTCAAATTCAGCCGACCTATACCTTCTATATATTAGAATTTCCAGCTGCATAGATGGAATGCATATTCCCATGAAGGTTGCTTCAGTAATTGAAGGAGACTGTAAATAGGAAGTCATTCCACAGTATTAATGTGCAGGTAGGTGTACTTTGTAGCTTCTACCAGCTTACTGCATGGAATTATTGGCCTACTTCACAGTACATCTACTGCAGCTAATTATTGTAATGCACTGTGAAGATCATATGTGATACAGGCTATATTATCCTGGGTCCTTGCATGACTCCAGAATTCTTTGTGAATCTACATTGAGTGCTAGACTTGCTTGTGGTGAATTTGGTATTTGGTATTTTATTAAGATCCCCATTAGCTGATAAACATATCAGCTACTCTTCCTGGGGTGAATAAATAAAGGACGGCTATATCCTGCCATTTTTAAGCAATATCCTGTTTCCTCTTATTGCAAGTTAACATTTAAACTACATACTCATTATTGTAGAGGAGTTTGATGGTTAACTACTTGGTGACTGGGGTGACCCTGCCAGCCCTTTCTACTGACCCCATAGCCTGATCCTGGCCCACAGCAAAGATACAACTTGGCTCACTGCAGGACCCAAGTCAGAATAGAGATGACCCTGGGCATACTGAAGGCCCATTTCCAGTGCCTTCGTGGGCTCTGGGTCACCCAAGAAAGGGCCTGGGATATCATTGTTACATGCGCAGTCCTCCACAATATTGCAATGATAAAAGGGAAAACTGGGTTGCTTCACCCTACCCTGATAACAACCCTGTCCATCCTATGGATGCAACAGATGGGAGAGCTGTCAGAAATGCAATATGTAATAAAGTTTTATTTATTTCCTGTTGTCACTCATTTCCTGTAAGTGAATATGCAATATGGAATTTTGATATTTTGTGTTGAAAGAAGTTCAACATTCAGAAAACCCCTGGCAGACAGCTTACAAAAACTGTCCCACTAAAATATCCATTTAAGAAATAGACACTTGTAGCCAAAGACATTTTCTTTCACTGTGGAAAATAAAAAAAGATTCATATACTAATACTGAAGAATCTTACAGTGGGAAGCTGCGCTGTGGATGCAGTTGGCTCATTTTGGCAATTTTCGGCATTGCTCTGTGAAAAAAAGGTAGAAAGCTTTACTATGGTACATTACTACTGTATCACTTAGATCATTTTTGTTTTAAAATACAAACCCTGGTGGTAGTGAAAATTAACTTTTACATTTATACAACAACAATGGAAAAAATAAGAAAAATCTTGAGTACTCGAGTACTTACCGTTGCATAGGTGTCTGTTATGAGAGGCTCCAAAAGACAAATTACACCATAATTAACTGCAATATTATGAAGATTACAGTCAATTTCTATAAACAAAAGGGCTCTGCACATTTTGAATATAGTTTTTACAACCGTGGGAAGGTTTTTAAATATCACAATCTTTCAAATGCATGTAAATGAAAGAATGAAATTTATCAGATTATACTCATCTATAATTTACGATAGATTATGAAGCAAGTTTGATGGATGGTTGTCACTGAGCCAACACTGGACAATGCACATACATCGATCATATGAATTACTTATGTAAGAAATTCTGTCCTGGGGTGTGCCTGTATCAGAGGAGCTTTCTCCAGGAATGCCTTCACCCATGGGTCTGCCAGTGAGGGCCACTGAGGGCCATCTCTTATGCAGCTTCCTCATCTCTGCATTTGTATGAACTAATTGTTATCACCCGTTCTGAAACAAAAAGAGTTCATCAACTAAGAGGTCAGGTTTAAATCTAGAGTTTGTTAACCCTGCTGTCTAGAACACTGCCTGGAGAGGATCTCCCTATTTATTCATTCTTTGTTGTTCTTTTAAAGATTTTGCTTGAATATCACATCGTGTTCAAGCTCTAATCTTTTGATCATGTGTACCTTAATAATCTAACATTTCAGTGAGAGTTGGTAAATAAGAAAATTTTAAGATAAAACTTTAAATGACAGTTTCTCATTGAATGTAGCTTTGTATTTGCAACATAAATTGTAGAGTTTAGCTTCACATGTGCTATATGTGCTAATAATGTCTGTGTTCTTTCTGTTGTCAGTGGCAGTCAATGTGGATGGAGAGTTCTATGTCAGTGGAGGGAGTCTCAGGTCAAAGTTCAAGGTGGGGCGTATCATATTCCACTGGGGGCGCTGCAATGCTTCTTCAGTGGGCTCAGAACATAGTCTGGATGGAGTTAGATATCCTTTAGAGGTGAGCCTACTTATGTTATTGGTGTTAGGCTCAGGAATGTGTCATATAAATGTTACATACACAAGGTCCAAACAGTATGTTGTGTAAAAGTGTAAAAGGGAAAACATGGCATAACTATCTACCTCCTTGATTTATATAATCATCTTTCATCTTATAATTATATGACATGACTTGTCAGATCTACTGGAGCCATTCTCCTAATTTGTGGAGTCACTGCCCCAAGTGCTCCATTAATCACTGGTACCACTAGTACCATTCCTGCGTCTTTTCAACTTTCAACAAGCGAAAATTACAGCAGGACGTCTTTGTCTGATAAATATGCTCTGTACCTGCACTTGTGCAATTGCTTGTGTGTGTTTCTGAGCGGTTGTTTTGATTCAATTTAATTCGGTTTTATTTATATAGCGCCAAATCACAACAAATGTCATCTCAAGGCAATCCAATTCAAGCCAATTCATTGTAATCATAATCTAATCACATCCAATTCATTAAATAAAAAATTTGTCCATTTCATATATACAGAGCCAATTCAAAAATAATTTCCAAGCTAAGGAAAACTACAGATTGCACTGAAACTTCTCTTCAGTCCAATCCCCCGCCCTGAGTGTGCATGAGGCGACTGTGGAGAGAAACGACTCCCTTTTAACAGGAAGAAACCTCTGGCAGAACCAGAACCAGGAAGGGTGGCCGTCCGCCTCGACCAGCTGGGGTTTGAGTAAACAGAAAATAGGGGACAACAAACACCGTAACACCATGGAAACACAGGGAAACACAGTTAATGGCAACAATAATGCCAAATTACAGATTTTTTTTGATCAATTTAAAACACAGATTTTTTTAATGGCTTCACTCACCACTCGCGGTTCAGACTTGTGTTCTTCTAATGCTTGAACAGCCTCAACATGTAGCCTCAATCTCCACGCAAAGGCAGTGCTGTACTTGGCCTTGTTAATAAAATTGGCGTCCTTGAAGTATAGCAAACAAATTCCTACTGGCTAGTGTTATAAATTGGCTTTATTCTTAGACTTTATGTATTCTCTAGATAATCTATTTTCCTAGTTTGTACGGTACACTCTGCTCATACAACGCAAATGTATGTCCAACACTTTAAGATGACGTAGCGGGATAAAATAACTGGGTCAGATAAAGCGTCTCTTAGGACAGATAGGTCTGGTACAGTAGATGCACGCCTGAAACAACACTCACACACACACATCGCTTATCACATCCAAAGAACATGACAAAGACGGTGGATGGCCTGCTCACAGCATGAGTAAATATTCAATGATGCGTCGTCAAATGTAGGTACAACCTCTGAGATAAGGGTGAACATAAATATGAAATGTTTCCAGATCTCGGGACTTGGTCGGACGGATTTCATGCGAGAACTCTGTCTCTCCAAGTCCAGCGCTGATACTTGACCTGTGACCTCCAATAAATACTTTGTTTAACTTCAGACTGCTCCCACTGGTTCTTGGGCTTCCAATATAAAGAATTGGCTCTAACACTAGGAAAAAGAAAAAAAACATCCACAAGGTTGCTGGGTCTCTGGGGAATCTGTAAAGGGTCAATTTGCCCACCATAACCAAAAAGACATTGTGTCTGGAAGACATGTCATAAGCAAAAACAAGGTTCCATGTCCTAAAAAGTACTATCGGATAACTCATTCCTTGCAGCGCAATAACTTCTACTTTTAAAATGCTTACAGTGGATAAGGTGCACCCTCCAGCTCTGTTGACTGCACTGTCTGGAGAAATTTACCATAAAAGGAAATCTTAAACTATAATGTGTGAATGTAAAGCTCTTCGAAAAAAAATTCAAGATTACAGAACAGCTCCTTCTACTTGCTCATACAACAATATGCGTATAGCTCTTTTTGTTTTTTTAACTGTTGGATGACGTTTAAGGTGATAAAACATCATTTTAATTCTGCAATTAAGCCAGAAAACACTGAAAAAATTGGTTTTCAATTTTTGTCCCCCAAAATGCTCATGTCAACTCAGACAGGAAGGTGTTTGATTAACCACATATCCCTTGATTTTCAATCTCAGATATTAAATGGCCATCGGTCACTGACACAGACTATAAAGTGACCAAATAAAGTAATTTTGTTTGGTCACTTTTTGGAGAATGGAGGACTTCAGAGTCACCACTTTAACTGGACAATCCGAATCATTAACTGTTTTTTTGGTCTAAAGGAAGCATTATTGCTTTCCTTCAACACATGTGTGCAGCTACGTTTAGTTTATGATTAGCCGACTTCATCCCAACGATGACATTAATTCACTAAGACAAAAACAAGTCAACACATCATCCTGATTCTGAACTACACTGATTAAGCATCCATTGAATTATTACTTGGTATTGTCTGCTTTCTTTTACTCTATAAAGAAAACAGGTTTTATTAACATATTCACATCAATTAAGATACACACAATGAAGATGGCTCTAAATGGAATTACTGTGTGTTTGATTTCCTCCGACTGCCCGATCAGAGGATCATGTTTTGTCTACATCAGAACTTTTTAAAAGTATCAAATTTTGCTTCCACAAAGTCTGTTATGAAAAGGCTCTAAACTTGTCACATAACTTTCACAACCAACACTTTTGTGTCGAACTGCACAAAAACATGCGTTCACTGGTTTCACAACAGGAGCATCACTTTTCCTCAGATTTTTTTTTTATTGGTAAAATAAATGCAGAGTAAGATGATTTCAGCAAAACAATGTCATCATAGAGTGAATGTGGTTTTTTAAGACTCCGATTGCAGTGTATTTTAATGTAGTGTCAAACAAACTGTTTGGTACACTTTTTGTAGTGTACAACATGCAACAAGCTTTTTTCCCCCAATTGTTTCCTAATCTTATGTTAACACTATTGTTGAGATTTTCTCAGCAGCTATTATTAGATCAAGACAACATGAAAGATGTTTGTGTACCTGCAGAACTAATACAAACTGAGTAAAGTAGGCCGTAATCATTGAGTTAAATTCAAACAACTTTTCTTACAACATGATAAACTGAATGGGATACGCCAATTTTATTCTACACTTAAAAGCATAGTGTAAAAGAAACTGCTTTGTCAGTGAGTAGCCTCGTTGTAATGTTAGATAAAGAGATAAAACACTCATGAGCTTCATTGAGAAAGATACATCAGTGAGACAACAGGATTAACAAGGGCCGTGTCAGATGTTCACGTAAGTTCAAAGACTTACTGTGGAATAGTGAGCTACTGGAACAAAACATTCATAGACACAGAATACAAGGGCGTACGTTTGGTCTTAGCTTTAGTAGTGTGTGTGTGTGTGTGGGGGGGGGGGGGGGGGGGCACATCAGTAGGATCAACCTTTTAACCATTGGCAGCTATGTATAGTAAATCCTAAAAACTCTTTTGATTTAGATTATTCATTGTGGTGGCACAGATTGTAGTGAAATAAGTAGAATTTGAAAAACAATTGTTTACATTATTGCTTCATGATCACATTTGAGAACTGCACATATTGCTTCCAACAATTTTTTTACTTTCTTCTATAGATGCAGATTTACTGCTATGAACCACATCAGTTTGACTCTTTAGATGAAACCATCAAGGCCAGAGGCAGAATCACAGCACTTGCGGTGCTGTTTGAGGTATGTTCACACTATAAAGCATATGATTATGTACTCTTGCGACACTGAGATCACTTTCTAGTCTTGTTGTTTTTTGGTGACACTGCATTTTTGAGCATTATCTGTAAAACACAGCTGGAAATCTCAGAAGTTCCCTCTCTTTTTGAAGTAATACATTTTATTAACACATTCAGCAAAAATACTTGTTGTCACCACAGCAGCACACAAGGATTCCTGAAGACAATACATTCTATAACTCTATTATACCTTTTGATATCATTTGCACATATGTGGCTAGAAACACCATTTACTGGTGCCTTCTAATTTGTATCTTGTACAGACATTTAATGGCATTCACCTTACACAAGGTCTCCCTGACGCAGTATGTTATACAACATAGGTATGGGAGGTCAAATTTGGACTTAATCAAACTTAACTTGCACTTGAAGATGACCTTATTTGTGCTGCAGAAAACGTTTGTTGAAACAAAATAGTTTATTAGCTAAACTTGATTTACTAAACTGTTTAATTCACCAATACATTTCTCAACAACTAGAGCTGAACCTCTTAATGTGCTATAGTGTTAATTCATATAAGTACAGATACGTAAACTGACCCTAAAGGCATTATCATGTGGTCTTATTAAACATATAAACTTTAGACCCATCAATAAGTGGTTAAGTGGTTGTTATCATGTTATCATAATCTGATGCCAAACATCTAATTGATTAGTCTTCTATACTTCTTTAGGTGAATTGTGTAAGGCCATTTTGCAACCGAAATGAGTATCAGAAGTTTTTTATTTTGTTTTAAGCTAACCACCATTATACAGGAAGTGAATCAGCCATGTGAAAACTCACACACAAAAGGTTTTTAACATATAAATGATCAAATAGCCACAAAACCTTAAAAAGACACCTACTTCCCATGAATAAACTGTTGTGTTGATTGAGTGTACTGACCAGTCTCAAATTTCTTTCTTTCTCTTCTTAATATTCTATAGAAAGTGCACATTTTCATTATCATTTGTTTTTTTTCTTTATTTAAAGTTGTCACTTTTCTTCTTTTTTAAGAGTTGGTTCTGATGTCGCAAAATGTTAAAGACAATTCGTAGAACAAAAAGGTTCACACGATAATTTCAATTTCAAATGTAAATTTGATAATGGTGGCATCAGAATTTAGATTGAAAAAACAGACAGCAGAAATATAGTGAAGCTGGAACTGTGTTGTATCATGTTTAGAGTTGTAAGACTGGCTCAGAGTCAATACTGTGCTCCTGTCTATGCTTTCATTTTACTTGTCAGGGTTTGTATGGAGTTTCATGAATACTACAGTCAGGTTTCTGCAGTGAAGTAGCCTCAGGCTATATGTTCAAACTGGTGGAGGCCAAGTTGGAACAAAATTCAGAGAAATTGCTCATGTGAAGCTGCAGACTCTGTGTGTATATGTGTGTGTATGAGTATTATAAGCTGACGTTTGAGTGCAGAAAGAACCAGTTAATACAAAGGTGGTGATAGATCATGTTTTAAAGTGGCTGGTGTGAACAAATGTAAAATAACTTGAAAGTCATTAGTCTCATCATGCGTCATAGGTTCCCTTTATTTGCTTTTGTTATTTCTTTCCTCATTGTGAAATCAATAATGCAGCACCATAAACTGTGTGTCAGAAACCACACAAAGAGTTGTACTTGTGTTTAGCTGGTCCATCAGATGTTTTTTGCTGATTAACACCTACTCTGCTGTTTTGGATTTGACATTAAAGTCTGACACTGTGTCATACTGTGCTCTAAAAGCAGTATAATAAAATCAGTGCATTTATTCTATACTACAATCTAAATTATTACTTGGCCTCAGCTGTAACGCATGAATCATAAATTTGATTCAGTATGTAAAAACTACAATATGTTTCCAAGAAAACTGAGCAAATAATGAACATACCTGTTAATTCCGTAATGGGCTAAATTAACCCTCCTGTCATTTTCTTCTTCCTTAAAGTTTTTTTAGTATGCCTAAAGATAGCTATTTCTAAACCCCTAACTTGTCTTTATGCAGTAACTATGTTGATTTTCTTTTTCACAGACAACCTCTGAAGACAATATGAACTATGCTGCTATCATAAACGGCATCAACATCGTGAGCAGATATGGTACAACTGTTTCTTTTACTATGTCTGCTTTTGCTTTTGCTTTTCCTCTTTTGTCTTTGTTTAACTTTTTTCATTTGCTGTCCAGGAAAGAATGCAGAGGTATTACCCTTTACTCTGCAAGGTCTCCTACCAAACTCTACTGCGAAATACTTCATTTACAATGGCTCCCTGACTACACCACCCTGCAGTGAGACTGTCGAGTGGATCGTATTCAAGAACACAGTGGCTATATCTGATAATCAGGTGAGAAATTAAGTCTCTGTGCTTTTTGATTTGAATATATATTTTAAGAAAATCAATATAACCCACTGTACAATGTCTGGTTTGCTACAGAGGATATTTGCAGAGCCAGTTTTAAAAGATAAGCACATGATTCATAGCCTAGCAAGCCAGACCCCTACAGCAAAAAGCTGTACTGGGGTCTAGTGAAGCTGGATAGCAGTGTGGGCGGGATAAACGGTTGTCTGTTAAGTTGCCTCTGCACTCAACGCCACGCAATAGGATGGCGCAACAACCAATCAGAGCGATGAAGAAGGATTACGTAGTCAGCGCGACGGAAAGTACATGGTGGAGTGTAGTCTTCAACTTTTACTGTACCCGGTGGGCAAAACTCCGAAAACGTCCTTTTTTTCAAGAAAAACTTAAGTGCAGTCATCTGTTGGTCTCTCAAAGAAAAATGTATATTCAAATCTTCTAGAGTCGCTGCCAAAGCCAACTCGAAAGACTGTTCGCTGGTCACTAAGTAGCCCGGCCTCCGACCCTGCTCCTCACGATTTGATTGGCCTGATTAAGTTTCGATTTTCAGCCTCGCTAGGGGCGTCTAGATTTCTAGGCTACATGATTCAGGTATCATGACAAACAAATTTGAAAAAGATTAAAAAGGTTATTCTTGTCACGATCTGTGTTTTCTTGTCAGTCTTGCCATTTCCTCACCTTCCTCAGTCTCTCTTCTGCCTAGTCATCAGCTCCACTCCCTTCACCTGTGCCCACCTATCCTCACCTGTACCTTGTCACCAATCACTCTCCCCCCAGTATTCAGGCTCCCCGTTTGTACATAGAATTTGTCAGATCTTCACCGTCACTGATCTTGTCTACTCAAGTTGTTGTTCTTCGTGTCAAGTCAGGTCTGTTCCTATTGCGGTTTTTGATTTGTAGTTTGATCTGTTTTGTAGTTTGGTGTTCCGGCTCTGCTGCGTTTTTTTGTTACAGGTTTTTACAGTTCCCTTTAAGAGGAATCTCCGACCCGTTGACCCGGGCGGTATGCAACGTCGCTTGTTAGCACATCTCTCGTAGACTGAAACAGATGTTATCAGAGCACAACGAGCTCTCCTCCAGGCCAGGTGACAACACCTGAAGGAGGCTTGAGCAGATGGCACAGATGACTCCTGCTCCTGGATCTCAAACAGAGGAGGATGATATCCATAGACCACCAGAAATGGAAATAATCCTGTGGCGGTCGATGGCAAGGAGTTATGAGCATTTTCCACCCAGACCACATTCCTGGACAGAAGTCGGAGGCCAGTCTCCAGCTCTTTGTTCAACCTCTCTGTCGGGCCATTGGTCTGAGGGTGGAATCCAGACGATAAGCTGACAGATCCCCAACAGCCTACAAAATTCAGACCAGAACTTGTCCGTGAACTGGGGACCTCGGTCAGAAACAATGTCATGGGGAAGTCCATGGATCCGGAAGACATGATGTAGGAGCAGGTCAGCAGTCTCCTTGACAGACAGAAGCTTAGGCAGAGGGATGAAATTAACCATTTTAGAAAAAACGGTCAACAACAGTGAAGATAGTGGTGTTACCTTTAGATGGGGGAAGACCAGTAACATAGTCTATGGAGATGTGGGAACAGGGACAACGAGGAAGCTGGAGGCGGCCAGGGTCTGGGGGACAGACAAAGCGATGAAGAACCTTCAACCGGTCTGGCCAACCTTCACTCCCCAGGGGACAGGATCATTAGGTCAAGCTAGAAGCAAGTCCACCGGAGCGCCCTTGGAAGCCGACGAGTCCGGCCAGACTCTTACTGGAGTATGATCAGGAGCTGTAGGAGGCGAACCCCCTTGGGCCCCCTCCGGATCGGGAAGAGGCGAGTCCCCTTGGGTGACAAGGTACAGGTGAGGATAGGTGGGCACAGGTGAAAGGAGAGGAGCTGATGACTAGGCAGAAGAGAGACGGAGGAAGGTGAGGAAATGGCAAGACTGACAAGAAAACACAGATCATGACAAGATGCAGATTGTGACAATTCTGATGTACAAAGTTTATCTCTCCACTTCTTTTTATTTTTATTTTTTTTAACCCCTTGTCCTGTCCAGCATTATGGCAGCAGAATTGTAATCTGAATACAGTGAACTCGTTTTTCGCGGGGGTTACGTTCCAAAAAGAACCCGTGATTGGTGAAATCCGTGAAGTAGTAACCTTTATTTTTTTTACAATTATTATACAATGAAATACTCCATAATACATTGAAACCAAAGAACAAAACCTTTTTACAGGCCCAAGCATTTGTTTAACAAATAAAAGTACTGTATAAAGGTTTTTTTTTACAAATAACTACTGTATTGTAAAATGATCATTTTAATCATCAATACGAACTGAAGGCTTCAAATTGCGGAGATCAGCAATCCCCACCGTGACCCGAGTCATTGGATTAGAACGGGAGAAAATGAAAAATGATTATGAAAAAAAATACAAAGTACAGTAGGACAAATAGTGACTCACGTGTATTTCACTGACTGAGCTGCTGCATCCTGACTCCGCTCTGTAGCGTTTTTTCTTCTAAAGCCCGCGGTGCAGGTGTGTTTTTTCGAGAGAAGAACATAGATCGGTAGTTGTTGTTCTTTTTTCTTCTGGGCAAAAAGACTTTTATATACCGACATGCCACCATCGATTATGTTTGAGAACTGTAATGAACGTGTACGTGTACATATTAAACCGCAACGTTATTGACACACAGGTAGAGAAGAAGCGGAGAGACTGTTTAGCCAATCAGAATCCAGAACACAATGCACGATGCAAATCCGTGAAGCAAATGAGACCGTGAAAGGTGAACCGCGTTATAGCGAGGGTTCACTGTACCGTATATGCAACACATTTGCTATGCCAAGGGAAGCTTTATGAATGTAAAGCTCCCCTTGATGCCCATCAACTCCTTATTTTTGTTACAATACTTAACATGATGTGACAGTGTGATAGTGCCGAACCGGCCCGGGGGACAGAGAGAG
Source organism: Odontesthes bonariensis (assembly GCF_027942865.1). Classification (NCBI taxonomy): domain Eukaryota; kingdom Metazoa; phylum Chordata; class Actinopteri; order Atheriniformes; family Atherinopsidae; genus Odontesthes; species Odontesthes bonariensis. The sequence continues at coordinate 5,194,993 of NC_134512.1, read as the reverse complement.
AGGGAGAGCGAAGAAAGGAAAAAAAGGAACAGAAATATGAAGAGACAAACATAAAGAACAATGAAAAATCAGACAACCAGCTGCTACACCTGTAAAAACAAAACTGAAGACAATCCACGGCTTTTGTGGGGAATCCAGCCTCAGAGGCACCAGTAGCACCTGTAAGCAAAGAAGCAGAGAACAAACACACAAACAAACAAACAAAAAAGCACAAGCAGCAGCAATCTCATATAATACAACTGTGGATACCACAGGACAACACAACTATTATTAGCTAGCATGCTACTGGGCTAATGTGTGTGTGAGTGAGTGTGTGTGTGTGTGTGTGTGTGTGTGTGTGTGTGTGTGTGTGTGTGTGTGTGTGTGTGTGTGCGTGCGTGTGTGCATGAACATGCAATACACATAGATGGTCCCACATAATAACCATGCCTAAATATCAGTGTATAGGGCCACAATCCCCCCCCCCCAACAATCAGAAGCAATCAGGGCAAGCGCCCCGGGAGTCAAGACGTGCCCACAGGTGGGTGAGCAGCGGGGAGAAGCAATGCCCCCCCCCCCCAATCAGGAACAGCACAAGCAGGCCTGAGGACAGCAAGACCCAGACACCCCATAAATCATATAATAAAAAAAATAAAAAAACAACAACAACAAAAAAGATCATAATGGAAAAAAAATAAAAACATATCCACACACACTCGCACAGCACATGCATCCATCCCCCAACTCTGCTTGAGTGTTGCGCAGTGGGCACATCCGGGGGCCAGCAGCCCCCCAGCCACCACAGACTCCGAACCATCAGGACAACTCCTCCCCATCTCTTCACTTCAAGCAAGGTGCTGGCTAAAATATCTTACCCACAAACATTGTGAAATTTTTCTTTTTAATTTTTTGTGGCCACATTAAAAGAAATCACAGCGAAAGAATAAAACAAAACATCCCAAGGATTAAATACCTAAACAATGTGAAAAAAAGTTTTAACTCTCTCCAATTTGACTTTAACTCAATTTGAACTAAACCACTGGCTTGCTGTGAGGAGAAGTATGATCCGTTGACAGGCAAGGAAAACTATAAGCAACTAGGTTCAGAATTTCTGTTAAAGATGAAAAGACAAGTGAAAGCAGTGTCTGTACACAACCTTTCAGAAATGTTTTCAATGAGGTGAAAGGAGGAATTATCATACCACAGTTTGAAAAAATTCAGGGAGAGGCAAAAGGAGAGCAGGCTGTCAATAGACCTGTTGTGTGTTTGTGAGTGAGACTTCCCTTAGGCTGAGCATGAGTGACAGCCATACAAAGGCAGTCATTAGAACGAACAAATACTGACGTACAAAAGGTCTCAACGGTATTTAAACTGTGGGAACACATGGAAATACATATGGACACAGATGTGAAAACTCGGACACAAAAGGATTTGAACAATAAGGTTCTAGTATAATGCCTGCTGTGGTCCAGACATTTAGTTTTTTTACCCTCTTTGAATACATTGCTATGACAAAAGAGGAGCTCTCACACAGGCCTGCCCTGCGTAACTTTAAAGAAAATATGTATCTTTTAATTTTGGTAAACAGAAAACGATCACCATTCCAAATTGTTTTTTAAAAATTTTCATAGATCCTCTTCTTTTTCTTTTTTTTTAAAATCAGCCTGGACAAACAAATATATACACACATTTCAGGTTAATTTATCATCTCAGAGACTAATTTTAGATTTGCTTTACATTGACTTTCAATGTCTGATCAGCTGAAAAATGTGTACTGTAGCCTGAATAGGTTACAACTATTCTGAGCAAAACAAAAAGATTATTTTGTCAATAGAAGGAGTTAGCCATCACAGATAAGATGTTGGAGACAGATTGTTAGTCTGTTTTACTCTCATACCATGTATACTCGCCATTTCCGTGTTTCTGCAAAGCTCTGTGACTTGCCCCAGCTGGTTTGGATTCCAATCCAGTTCAAGCTGACAGATCTTGATCATTTGAAGTCACGATTTGAAGAACTTCCCTAACTGCCCATAACTTTGGCTCTGCTTTAGTATCAGTTCTTGATGATTAAGGGAATGATTGATTAGTAACCAGAGTACAGTGACTCATCAGTTACAGGTCCATAATTCAGCCCGAAATTGAGATTAAAGGATTGATTTCAGGATTATGTATAGCGCCTTCATTCTCAAAGTGATTTAAATTAAGTGTTTTTCTTGATTTGCAGGTTACTTCAGTTTGGTAGAAATATTAGTTTTTGACAGACACAATTCTATTTTTTTCTCAAATGAATTTTGGTATTTTTTTTTCTTTTTATATAAAAAAGAGCTAGGCTATGTCTTTTGTGCTGCTCATTAGCCTATTGATTTAAAACTGCTCTGAAATGAGCTTGTCAAAAAGCTGAAATAATTAAACAACTATTCAACAACTGTTCTTCTGGGTATATTTCTGGCATTGTTTTGTTATTGTGTTACTATGGTTCCTGTGTTGCAGCTGGAGATGTTCTGTGATGTGATGACAATGCAGCAGGCTGGATATGTTATGCTGATGGATTACCTGCAGAACAACTACAGGGAACAGCAGGGGCAGTTCATGGGTCAGGTGTTTTCCTCCTACACAGGCATCGAGGAGGTCCTAACTCCAGGTGTATACCCTAACTTTGCTTTTACGCCAGTCCACAACATCATAAAAATAAGTGAAAAGTTAAATTAATAAAACTGATTACATCATTGCAATTGCATCTGTCAAGTGGTAGAATATACTGGGCATATGGTCCAATCCCACAGAAGAGCAACTGTAGCACAAATTGTTGAAAACTTTAATTCTGGTTATGATAACACGATTTTAGATCACAAGTCATAACCCTAACTCTCTGGCACTGTGTCAGAGAGCTGCTAAAAGGAGTGGATGTGCATGTTGGAGCTGGAAGAAAACACTTTTTGCACAGTGCATTATCCTGATGAAAGAACCTAGTTCCATCCTAAATGCAGCTGACATTAGGGTTTCCAACCGTCCCTTGAAAAACAGAACCGCCCCATATTTAGAAAAAAAATTCGGGACTATTCCGTTTTTCAAGGGACGGTTGGAAACTCTTAACTGGCATCGACATTACAACAGATAATTCAGGAATGGTTTTAGGGACATGAGAAAGTCGAAGGTGTTAAACTGGCATCAAATATCCCCACATATCAATTCGACAGAGCACCTCTGGGATGTAAATGAAATGAACTGCCTGTTACGAGTCTTATAGACAAATCAAAACACCATGTTTCAAGCTGCATGCACCCTTTCCACATATATATATATCTATATATATTTTGTGATGGACCGAGCAGTGAAAGGACAGTAAGACACAAGTTGACAAAAAAAAAGGGTGTTTTATTTAACCCAAAAATAATCAAACTCAAAGTATACAAAGTAACAACAAGAAAATGGGCCCATAAAAGAGGTCAAAGTAACCAAAGTTTACACAAAATAACTGGTAACAAAACAAGACACTAACTCAAACAAACTGACATGAAATGGTGGCTGATCAGCCCACAAAAGCACACTAAAAACCTAACTAAAGCTAACACAGACAACCCCCCCATGATGTGGAGTTGTGGTATAGTCCAATTTCCTGGTTATAGCATTTAGGCCTGCCCCACCCCTTTGAGTAGCTTCAGCTGAGGTAACTCGGTAAACAAAACAAATGAAGCAACCGATTCAAACATGATACAGTGTAAACTAAAATCTCCTCTGTGGCAGTGTAAATGTCCATGCTAAGTCATCTTAATGGTCTAGGATAGAATTGGTGAAATGATGGCTCCTTCAAACTCTTAACAGATCATAATGGATATATTAGTTTTTGAACATACTTGAGCCAAAGCTGCTCAGATGGCATCAAATGCAACATGGATACATTTCCAGTAGTAGTTTAAAACTTTTGGATTCCTTCATTTATTTAGAACACTTTGATACTCCATAGAAAGGAACACCAAAATGATAGTAACATAATTTTATTTGTTTTTATGTATAAAACAACTGAACAGGGGAACAAAAAGTGCAAAAACAGGAATGTATTAATTTCTTAAAAATCAAGTAGCTTTCCTGAAAAATGACAGAGGGGCAAGTGTTTTTAGTAGTAATCAACTTCTCTATGGAATGAAATGATCCTTGTCAGAGTTCTTTGAATTAATTTCTTCTCCTTGCTGAGTCTGCCCTCTAGTGGCCAAAGCTTATCTCTTCCATTTTAACCCTATTTGGTTTGTACATGCAAGGTCACTACTGTTTTCATTCACAATATCACATGTCTTGTTCTATGGTCCTATGAAGTAAGAGAGCACTGAGAGCAGAGTTTTGAGTTCAGCTGTGTACAGGAGAAAATTTGCCAGTGTTTGGATACATGGTCACTGATCCTCAACATCTTTTAATCTGTGTTAATCCCAGACATCTGAATGTCTGTCATGTGCATTATATTCACAGTGCTGTGTTTAGCTTTAACCCAGAAGTAGTCTTAAAAACACACAGAGGAAATATTTTAATACGCCCTTCAGACTTATTTAACTTCTATTATTTGTGGTATTTCTTTGTAAATTGTATATATGGTACATTCTAATAATCCTGCATGATAATGGCAAAAAGTTTAATGAGGATTATATTTGATTGATACTGAAATTTTGATTATCAGACATAATTATTCTTGAATTTGAGAAAATGTCTTTATTGAACTTTAACTGTGGTGTTCCTTTTTGATACCTTTAACTTTTAACATTAACAAGAAATATATTGTGTATATATATATATATAAAAATGAAAATAGAGAAGTAATAAAATGCATAAATAAAGGAAGTAAAAATAAAAATACACATTACCATTACACATTGAATATAGTTGAAGCTGAGTGAAACAGCAACATAGACTGTATACTACTATAATACATACAATCTTATGGGAGCCAGTTGTTCACTAAAGCCAAATCCACGCAATGGTCAATACAGGGACTGTATTTCATTGAAGTCTCCCAAATCTTCAGTGGTTATATTTACATTTCATTTGCTTATTCTTTATTTTTGCTTATTCCTTTTTATCTCCAGTAACATTTGCTGCCAGTTTTCTTGAATCCATATACAATGATTATTGTAATGATGTGATAAAAATCAGCCTACGATCAAACTCAGGATTTTGCTAAACAGTTGGCATTGATCATGAATGTAAAATTCTTTAAATAATACAGCATTGTAGGTGTTCCAATTGTAATTCTCATTTATAACACATAGCAGTATGCAGTCCATAAAAAGGCACTGTACACACAAGCTTTAACAATTACAGACATCTGCACTTAGATCCTTTGAGTCCTGTTGGCAAGAACAACTAGTGTATCTATAGCATCTTGGTTTGCGGTGATATGTGGTTTGTGTCAGTCTGCAGTTCAGAGCCAGAAAACATCCAGGCAGTGCCCTACAATCTCAGCAGCCTGCTGGTGACATGGGAGCGGCCACGGGCAGTGTATGACGCCAGCATTGAGAAGTACTCTGTCACCTACCGACTGGCCAATGCAGAAAAGTCTGTCCTGTCTGAATACCTGACTGATGGAGATCAGGATGTGGTGAGAAAATGTCCACAATTTCATCATATTAACAACAGGGCACTGACAGGGCACTTTTTCAGGCCCTAAATACCGTTGTAACGCACAACTTTTTCTGAGAAACACCAAACACACACAAACAAACCAAAGACCACAAGCCCCACTATCCCAAATGGTCCCTGGCTTCCCTTTCTTTCTGGGATATCCCCTCTCCGAATGCAAACCCTTACACTAAACCTAACTATGACCTTATTCTAACCTTGAACTTAAAACCAAGTTTTGACCCTCAAAAATGCTTTTAAACACACGGTGCCCTCCATTTATTCCAGAGAAAGCCTATTGAAACCGTGGGCTCCTCATTTTTGGACCCTCTGCATACAGAAAGACAAGAACACACCTAAATCATTGTGCCCATTCTTGCTTCGAATATGTAGATGACTTGCAAATAATACATCACAAGAATAATTATAGTCCCAATATCAGTTAATTCATTAATGAATACAAGGTAATGGGATAATTATTTTTATGTCCGAATGCCATTTAATGGCGACTGTATTCAACTGTGAATGCATATAAGAAAGCACTGTGTAGCCTATATGGACTAAGACTAAGACTGGACTAAGTGTGTGAGTAAATGGGTTAATGTGGCATGTAGTGTAAAAGCGCTTTAAGTTGTCAGTTAGAATAGAAAAGTGCGATACAAGTACAGTCCATTTAACATTTAAATGTGCATTTCTAAGATGGAGGTGCACAACACAAGCTACTGCATCCTCCAACTCTTCTCTTGGTTTCAGGGCAGACTGGACACTACAGTGACTTACGTCCCATCTATCACAAAGTGGTATCACAGGGAAATACGATCTGACTGAGTTGCTCAATTGTACATCTTAGCTGCAAATAGTTATTACTTTTTCAAATTCTGTTGATATCTGTAGTTAAATGTTTGAGTTTTCAAAAATTTTCATCAAAGAGCATCTTTAAATGTATTTTGTTTATTAAAAAAGTTAGTAGATATTGAACTTTACAATTTGAACTACTCCTGATGTGGTCAACTGGCTGTCTTTCAAGCATGTCCTTATCTCTTAGGTGTCACTGCATCACTGTGGCAAATCTTCAGAAAACACAATTATTTTTCATTTTAGAATACTTCTAAGATTGTTAAATTTAATACCACACAGTAATATGCCAATAAGTAGCCTACTTGTATTCCACTATACACTGAAATGTTGTAATTTCAATCCTGTCATTGTTTTCATGTAAATCAAGTTGTACAAATGATTGTTGGAACAAATTTTTGTTTTTAAACTGATTGTAATTAATTTTGTTACCACCAGGGGGCAATACTTGATAACCTGTTGGCAAACACCAGCTATGAGATTCAAGTTGTGGCCATCTGCATCAATGGTCTTTATGGACGTGTGAGCGACTTACTGACAGTTGTCATGCCCATCGACAACCCTGGTAAGAGCGATCCTGTCTGACACCAAGCACACAGCTCATCAGATCAACTGCAGTAATATTTCTCACTCCATTAACATGTTTCATCTCGTCTTCATTAAACCTGAAATATGGAGAGCTTGTTTTCTACCTTAAAATATAACAGTAAGACTTAAGAACCAGAAAAGATTAAAATCTATGGAGGCACATTCCCAAAAAGAAATAATAAAATACTATAACAGTGGTAAAATGACATACTACATTTTCATATTAAATCATGATTAACATTTGCTTTACTATTGCACATTAAGTCTGGTCCAGATTTTGATCTGGACCATTTCTATTGGCTTAGAATTTTGACTTGATGTGTCTTAATTGAATTATTTATTTATTTATTTTACATTTATTAATTAATTTAAAATTCTTGTTCTTTTTTGTTTTGTTTTGGGTTTTTTAGCACCTCTGGCCATTTAAAAATGTTGGTTTGTTGCAGCATGTAATTTAGATGAAAATAATTGTTTATATTCACATCTCATGATTTTGACTTAAAATTTACTCCGAATGGCAAATAAAATCTGATTTTGATTAAGAGTAATCATTATTATTTTGATTTTTATTTTACTTACATTATTTTTGTCTTTTTCCTGACACAAATGAACTTTTGCTTGAAAAACTTTAATATAACTGTAACTAATAACATGGATCTACCTATACAGTGGGCAGTAAAGATTTTAATTTTAAGTTTAAAACTGTGATATTTTAAAAAATTTATGCCATACATAAAGACATATTGATCCAGTGCAGTGCATAGACCAGAAGGTTTGTTAAGGTCCAAAGTGTATAGCATAAAGCATAAAGTTATATATACATATATTTATTTAATGTTTTAGTGTGCGCAGATGTGTCCCCACATGTGCTTTCTCTTTACTTTTATGTTTTTAAGATGAGATTAAGAGCGTGTTTAGTTTGTTCTGTCATTTTCCTTGTTAATTTGTGCCACATGGAAAAAGAAAGCTGTCATCTTTGCTTTGCTTGCTGTACATGGCGTCTTATTAAATTAATTAGTATTTCTTGGTACAAAGTAAAGAAACTCCTCGCATCCTATGTCGGTGCCAGCTTGTGTATAATGTGCAGTAATCTGCAAAATTCAGATTTGCTTGAATTAATGTTTCAGTGTTTGCTGAGCTAACAAGATGAGGATACTATATTAATATCTGAAAAGGCTCTTGATCGTTGAAACGGTCATAGGCAGAAATAGTCTGATAACAAAATGTATTCCACAGATATACACATATTGTATTTATTGTATAGAAAAAAAACTTCACTGTCCAAGGTATACCTTGCGTCTTGCACTATGACAGATGAGATAGACTCTAGCCCTGTGTGACCCTGAATCAAATAAAGTGTGACTGGAGAATGAAATAATGAAGCTTATTCATTGTTTATTATTCAGTTTAAGGGTTGTTTCTTTTTAATATTATATACATATATCCCTCACAAGGTTTTCCTGTTAATTGATTAAAGTTTTCATTCACCCAAAATGTCCCTTGTGCACCTTTTCGATCTGAGTCTTTCATAGTTCATTAAAGTTTTAAACCTTCACCTCATGCTTCACAGACCAGTCTCACCTGGTCTCCATGATGTGTCATTTAGCCTCAGACAGGTAAGATTTGCAAGACCTGCACACCTGTCACTTCAAAATGCCCACTGTGTGCTGTGAGTCTGTGCTCAGTCAAACTGTCTGGTCTTTGCTCATCAGTAATATTGTGACTTTGTTTTATAACAAAGTCAAAAGATTACAGATGTTTGAATACCAGTAAGTTTAGACAGTTAGAGTTTCACTTCAAATTTCTTTTTTTCTGGTCGTCTGGTTAGATGAGCCAGGAAATTAAGTTTGACAGAAAAGGTATTAGGTGTAAATGCTTTTTGTTCAAAGGTTAATTTGTTTGTATCATTGCGGTAATCCATGCATGAAAATGCTTACTTGCATGAAAGTGTTGGTCACTACTTGGTAATGTCCTCATGAAAAAAAATGCATATTACTTAAGATAGCTTAAACAACTCTATCATCAGCAATATCTGTGCATTCAGATTTCATTTTAAGTTTTTCAAGTTTGAAACCATAAACAAATGTTATCTTAAAATTAATTTCTTCAGGGTTTTACATCCCTGCATCTTCACAGCTCTCTCTTTGTTGATCTCTGTAATGTTTTCATCACAGTGTTTTGAAATTGTTTGATCCCTTTTCATGTCATTGCTTTTTTTAATGAAAAAAATAACAGAAACTCCTCCTTTAATTGTGTGTGTTTTGTGAGCTTAGTAAAAGTTATTTTAGTTTGTGTTTTTAATTACTTTATGCAAATAATGTAACGTGTTCCTCTTTTCAGAAAATACACTGTATCCAGATTCAAATGAATTTGATGATGAGGTAAAGAAGCCTTTTTGAAAATGTTCACATCATCTCATTGGTTTGCTGTTGCGGTTACTTCTCACTGCCTATAAACCACTTTTTTCACCAACAGGACAACTATGAACCTGATCTGTCTTGGAATGACCGAGACCAGACCAAGAATTATGATTTGAATTTGAGTTCTTCTAACTCCCTGACGAGCACAACTTCTGCATCGCCATTTTTATCCCTGCCCCTACCTGAGTTGGGTCAAGGAAGAACCACCACTGATCCAATTGCTTCTCACAGATTATTGGAAGTTGATCAAGCACTGAGCCATACTGAAAAGACATTATACCGAAGTACACCCCCACAGCCACCAGAGGTCACTAAGTTTCCAGAAACCATAGGGAGTGCTGACGACAGTAGCAGCACTCCCTTTTATTTCTCAACAACAACCAAGAGACCCTTAACTACTGCTCTTTTACACATCAGTGTAAAGACAGATGGTATTAATGGAGGCATAAGTCCAAATCGCTCATCTGAAAAAGTAAAAGATGGCATTAACACCACCACTCCTACAGTTTCTACTACAACGACAAAAGATGTCAGTAGTATTTCTGAATATGTCACCATAACAACCACATCTCATAGCGAGGACATGAACAGCATGACATCATCATCATCATCCCTCAACCATGCTAAGACTGACTATGGCATGGTGAAACCTGTTAATAAAGACTCCACCACTGATGGAAATGTTTTCACTGGACCCATAAGTCTTCCAGAGTTTCAGACGGAAACCATGGCTACTCAACATTCAGTCTCAAGTGAAACTGTCCTACCTAGCCCCACAAGTCCCAGCATGCCCTATCTTTCATCCACCACAATTTCTGTTCTGTTGAGTAGTGTTCTCTTGCAGGCAACGCAGTTGATGACCAAAGGTGAGCACATATCTGTCTCCTCCTCCTCTTCGTTCTCCTCTTTTGCCTCCTCCCTTCTGCGTGACACCTTGGACCCAGGTGCCACCCCCTCCACCTGCCTGCATGACCCTCCCTCCTCATGGCCAATGTTTTCTGCCTTTGCATTGAACTCCAAGTATACTGCTACTACAGGGTTGTTGAGCAATGTCCTGGCTTCTTCTGCAATCTCCAATCTCTATGCCACTACCCTGCAACATCCCCAACATCCCCAACACCCTTCTCACTCCCTGTCTGTTTGGGAAACTGACTCTTTCTATCCTTTTGTCAGTTTTGATGATGACAAAAACAATGGTGAAATGTTGTCCGGGTCTACAGTTGGTCCCTCAGTATTTAGTGATACACCTCCTCTCCAAATGGTGATGGGTCCATCTGGCACCACTGTTGCAGCTAAACTGTCCAAATTTTCCTGGGGTTTGTCCCACTCAAAAATCTCTCTTTCACTTAGCCCCACTCTCCAGCCTTCACTTCTTCTTTCTACTGACTTCAGCCATTCTGGTGCCACCACAGACTTATCTATACCTGTATCATTTGGTTTTGAAGACTCGTGGTATGTCACAGGGAGCACAATAACATCTTTTCTCACTGAGATAAGTGATGACGGGTTTTCTATAGCTAGTGATGTGGACATCATGTGTGGCTGTTCACTTGAGCCATCATCACTCTCACCCTGGTTGCATGCCTCTTCTCATTTACTGCTGCCGTCACCAGCTTGGGACTTTACTAGTTTAGAGCTTTGCTCTAGTGTGGTTCCTCTTTCAACATCTGGTGTTGGTATAGATAACTTACTACACTCTCCGTCTGCGGTGGGCTCAAATGGTCTGTCTTTAGACCAGCTGCTGCTCTCCCACAGAGCTATATCTCCATCATTGTCCTCTCTACAGTCCCAGTTCCTCCAAGCCACCCCAAATGACCTGCATATTTCTGTTACAGCCACAGCGCCTGCCATTGTGGATTCTTGGTTAACAGCATCTAAGAGGAACACTGGGTTTCAAACCTCTTCCAATCCTTCCTCACCCACAGCCTTCCCCTTAGCCCCTACCCCAGAAGGAAATGTGTTAGAAGCTAGCAGCATTGCTTCTGCCTCGGCAAACTTTCCTGAGTCCTTTGGAGGAATAGATCACGAGTTGTACAGGGTTCAAACCTCTGCCTCTCAGGAGATCATGCACCCTTATTCTACCAAAGTCATTATCACTACTCCTCCCTTCACAACCTTGGAATCTGGCCAGTCCCTAGATGATCTTGAAGAATATTCCACAGCATTTTATTTTGAAAGTGGCAGTGGCAGCGCCGTAACACTAGAGCCAGGAAGCACAGCAACACAGATTATCTCTGATGCAACCTCGGCTTCACCCTCGTCAGTGGGCGAGGCAGAGGAGAGTGGCTCAGGGCAGGGTGAAATCCTCACCGACAACGAGACATCTTCCGACTTCAGTATCTCAGAGCACAGAGAAAAAGATTTGGAGAAAGACGAGCCAGTCGCAGGTAAAGAAAAATTAATGTGCTACTAATGTAAGGAACAATAAACCCCACAACCAAAAGATGACTAATCCATAATTTGTCTTGTGAAAAAAGAACAAAAAACAAAGACATTTCATTATTGGACTTTTACTTTTAAAAAGAAGGTTCACTCATTAAAATATTTTGTTTGATATCAACAGGGTCTGAAGAGTGAAGTTCAAAATTCTCTGAGATACTGATAATTCAGTTTTTAATTTTGTGTCAAAGAAATCTTCTCTTCACCAGTGCTAACATGGCAACCAGAAAGCAGTAGTGTTTTTTTAAGATTCCCTTCTCTCATTGACTTTACTGTTCATAAGACATTTAAAATTAATCTTTAAATTTTCTGTTCAGATTTTTACAGAGTGCCAAATAATCTTTAAGTTAAGTGTAACTTTAAATGTCATATATAGGCCATGTTTTAGAATCCCTTCAAAGCAAATATAAGATTTGTGTTTTAGGATCTATGGCACGGTGGTGTGGTGGTCAGCACCGTCGCCTAACAAGAGGGTTCCAGGTTTGATTCCCAACTGGGGCCTTTCTGTGTGGAGTTCTGTATGTTCTCTGTGTTCTCCCTGTGTTCTCCCTCCCAACGTCCAAAAGCATGCATGTTAGGTTAATTGGTGTGTCTCTAAATTGTCCCTAGGAGTGTGTGTGGTCACTTGTCTCGTCTGTTCTGTGTGGCCCTGTGATGGACTGGCGACCTGTCCAGGGTGTACCCTGCCTCTCGCCCAATAATGGTTGGGATAGGCTCCAGCCATCCCAGGCATATCCCAGGAGTTTAATCCAACTACTGTTGGATCACAATATGAATATAAAATTCTTAGCGTCTTTCTTTATCTATACCCCTGAACACTCCGTAGAGTGTTCTTAGTGGAATATTAGTGAGGAAGTTGTGAGTCATTTGTTTTCACCAAATTTTCTTTAAATAACTTTGTGTCTTTGGCCTCTGCACCAAACATGACAGGCATACAAAGATCTGTTTCGTGATTTACACCCAGGTAAGAATCTAACCATAGGTTCTTTATGAACTAGTCAAAAGGGCTGACCCAGCCAATCATGACTGAAGTCGGTTCAGTTTATGCAGAATAGTTAAGATCTAACAGCCTCCCAGTCAAGGTTAGTCTATGCTAGGATTTTCCTTACTGGTTATGATATAATAAAGGCAGGATATAGTAGTAGCAGTTCATGCGGTCAGGTCCAGCTATTAGGTTTAAATTTTGTGCAATTTATAGTTACAATTATGCTGCATGATTGAATCAGTTCAGCTGTGTGTCCACAGATGTAGGTTAAGTTTAATCAAAATGCTTTTGCTTGAACTGTCATCGTCTTTTGATTATGAGCCTTGTGTGTCTCTGTGTTTCCTCAAGTAGTGGCAAAAATTATGAAATCATTATTCTCAAAAGATATTCTCGCAGTTTTTAGAAAAAATAAAAAAATAAATCACAGATTTTACATAGAACAATTTAATTAACAGCTAAATATTCTGGCTTTGTAAAGTATATATTTTTAAAAATGTGAAATTGCAGTTTTTGGATTTTTATTTTTAGATCAAGTACAAGAGGAAATCTTTGGAGTCACTAAGTCATGAGGGGAATAAAAATCACAGAATCTATCTGTTTTCATCTCTAAAACAAATACCTACAAAATATTGATATTCAAATTAGTCAGCAGTTAAAAGAGAGTATTTGCAGACCTTAATGTTTCTAAAATTAGTGTCTAAAATTTGAATCAAGTACAAAAAAGAGGCAAGGTTGTGAATAGGAAACAAACAGGAAGACGTCAGTTCTTTAAGAAAGAAAGTTCAAAGAGCAATTGCACAACATTAAAAATGAAAAACAAAAAGACAAAAACAGGAGTCAATGGGCCTCATGCAAGAACATTTTCGTATTTTTATTCTAAATTTCTCTTACGTTTTTTCGGATGAAGGTCTCGTACGAACACGCCATGTTAGAGTCAACAAACGTTCTTAACTTCAGAAAAAGTGTGTAAACAACCTGCGTAAATGATGAATGCCACCCGTGCGTATTTAAGTGCGCAAGGATAGTAAATTTGCATACTCTACGCCCAAAATAATACCATATAAGGCTGGGAAGTTATTATGAGTGCTGTTAATTCTGTGTCACTTGAAGTTCGTAATGTCACCGAAATAAAGAAGAAATGGTTTGATATGAAAATGGCTTAAAAATGTGCTCGATGACAGCAACTAAAGCCGTGCAATCAGTTGTTGCCTCATCATGACGGCACTTTGATGGGGCGGTCCATGAGGGGGGTCTTCTGGCACCACACCTTCTGGTCTGCCTGGGCTGGTTCAGGTGGAGACCCTCGTTCATGGCAATATTGTGCAAACCGCTATAGAGCAGTTTGACCCCAGCTGTGTCGAGAGACAACCACCTGGCCTTCAGTTCACCAATAATGCGCTCCACAACAGCACTGGTGCTTTGATGCGTATATATGTGCAGTCTATTGCTGGGTGGAATTGGGTTTGATCGGCATGTTTCTCTCTGGAGTTGTGGCTCTAGCAAGCTGCATATTTGCAGCAGCACAGTCCTTGGCAATCTAAATCACGATGTCAGCCATTCATCTGTCTCCGCAAGGATATCTACACGGTCTCTTCCAAGAGCCTGACGCGCTAAAGGCTGATTTATGCTTCAGACGCAAAGCCTCTGACGCTCGGACGCAGAGCCTCTGCGAGCGTCAAAATCTTGACCACTCCCCCACGCAGAGGCTCTGCGCGCGTTGTCGTGCACCTCAGAAAAATCCTGACTACGCGACAGACGCACGCAGACCACCAACGGAAGTGCGCAGACAAAAGCGGCTGTGATTGGTCCTCAGTGTGCCTTTCCGGTTGTCTGTGTGGCTTCCTCCTTTGCATTTTCGCCAACTCCAGTAAAAGAAGCTGTTCTTCTTCGATGTCGAGCAACTCCACATCCATATCTTGCATACACTTTTTTTTTTTTTGAAAAATAAACACTTCCGCCGGCGCCCCCGAAGTTCTCGTCACCGCCCACCGAAATTGTCGCGAGGGGAAACTGCTGTGCGTCCTGAGAAATTCCAGACCGAGGTTGCAGAACCATAACATGAAAAGTGGTTCGCGACCAGAGCAAAGCAACACGTCAAGACGATAGACGCAGAACTATAATCCGCCCTTCAGGCATCCAAAACTAACAAGTCAGCCGCTGGTTACACTTCCCATTGACCTTGTTATATACAGAGTCAAACTAACCTTCAATTAGTGCATAATTTAAGCCAAACAGAACAATGTCAGCATCATTATGGTGTATATATATTTATTTATGTTTGCTTCAAAGTAATTAAATATACAATCCATTAAAGCAATACAATGTAACTTCTCAAAAAGCCCATTATGGAGCTCCCCCTACAGGCTTGGAGGTAATGCACGGTTACACTGTCGTAAATACAACACCCTTTCGCTTTCACGTTTCACGTTTGTTGACGAACCGGTGAGGAGTCAGAAGGTGCAAGCTATGTCGACCGAGAAGGTAAGAGTAATCAAATGTAACTGGGAGCGTGAGAGGGGTCTATTTGTTTTTGCGGTAGGTGTGCCAGAAATCAAGTCGAAGTACTTCCGCTCAGCTCCTGGGGCGCTCCCGGGCCGGTCCAGCAAAGTTACATAGCGCAGTTTTTCCAACTCAGACCCCCGAAGGTCATAGGAGACAGGCCAATCGTAATATTAAAACTCTTTCTAGCCACACAATTTTTTTCAAGCTGTTATTTTAAGGTAGAAATGTTACATAGTATTACTTTAATCAAGCAAACTTGATTCAAATAACAGTAGACTAACTTACGAAACTCCTACGACAGGTCTGGATCACTCGTAAAATTCTGTTCGTACCTGAAAGAAAACTTGAAATACGAAAAAATTGGTAAACGGCAAATTATCTTAAATCACTCGTATGCACGACTTAAGAACAAATCTGTTCGTATGAACGGTTGTTGCATGAGGCCCAATGTTTGTGACCGAACTCTTAGAAACTGGCTGAATGCACTGGGACTTAGATACAGAAAAGCCAAATATGAACCATCTTTAACATGTTAGCAGAAAAAATAACAAGGTTACAGTGGGCCAAAAGAGAATTGGTGTATGATTGGATGAAACGGATATTCAGTGATAAGTCAACTCTGTTAAATTCAATTTAGTTTTATTTATATAGTGCCAAATAACAAAAATGTCATCTCAAGGCACTTTAAAGATACTGTCCAATTCACGCCTATTATAATCCAATTCATTATAATCCAGTTACAATAGATAGAAATCAAATTAATTAAAGTCCACATTATTCCAATTTATATCATTCCAATTTAAAAAAAATAAAAATTGCCCAGCTCAGGTTTAATAGATCACATTGAAACTTCCCATCAATTCAATCCTGCATCCCTAGCAAGCATGAGGCAACGGTTTAAAAAAAAAAACTCTCTTTTAACTGTGAGAAACCTTCATCCAAACCAGAACCAGGGAGGGCGGCCATCTGCCTCGACTGATTGTGAAATGAGAGGACAGGAAAGAGGGGACAACAATCACCATAACACCAGGGATACCTGTTGAGAAAGAGAAACAAAATTAGTGACAAACATAATGCCATATGTACATGGAGAGTAAAGAGAGCAGAGGAGAGATGCATCATGGGTCGCCCCTCAGCAGTCTAGGCCTAAAGTAGCATTAAGGGGAGTTGCAGTGTAACCTGAGCTATCCCTAACTAAAAGCTTTATCAATAAGGAAAGTTCTAAACCTAAACATAAAGGTTGAGCGGTTGTCTGCATCCCGAAGCCATACCGGCAGCTGGTGCTACAGTAAAGGGGGCTGAAAACTGAAGGCTTTGCCTCTCTTTCCACATTTAAAAACTCTAGGAACCACAATTAAGCCTGCAGTCTGAGAGCAAAACCCTCGGTTGGTATAATAATAAACTGTGAGTCACTGTATAGATATAAGCCATGTACAATGACAAGTTTTAAGCAAGATCTAAGCTATACAACTAAAGCACAGAAGTACTAGTCAAAACAGACAGCCAAGCTAACTTGACTTTTAAATTGTTTCAAGCTGATAGTTTTGATTTCAAATCCTTTCATGATAGCTGAGCTTATGCTGGTAGTTGCTTATGTAAATGGTAGTTTTATTCAAATTTTAAAAAAAAATGTATTGCACTGAGATTATGTATGCAATCCAACTCACAGTACTACAGTACAACACGTGTGAGAGGGTCTCGCATTTCATGTTTGCACAGGGTCTCACAGCTCCCTTGAGATGGGCCTGGTGTTACCCACTACTTTGCAAGCAGAGCTGTGATTGAAATAGTTAGCTAGAAGTAGAGGATGATGCTTGAAATAATGATTTAAAGGAAAGTTAAAATATAAAACTTAAAGGTGGGGTAGGGCATCTTTTTCTGGAACATTTTTTTACATATTGCTTGAAATACTCTTCACACCCCCATTGCAACCAATTAATTAAAAGTTTTGACACAAATATGAAAAGTTTTAGTGGCCTCTAGAACGTACAATCTAGGAAAAACAGTACAGTGAACCCTCGCTATAACGCCGTTCACCTTTCACGGTCTCGCTGCTTCACGGATTTGCATCGTGCATTGTGTTCTGCATTCTGATTGGCTAAACAGTCTCTCCGCTTCTACTCTACCTGTGTGTCAATAACGTTGCGGTTTAAAATATACACGTACACGTTCATTACAGATCTCAAACATAATCGATGGTGGCATGTCGGTATATAAGAATCTTTTTGCCCAGAAGAAAAAAGAGCGACAACAACTATCGATAACTATGTTCTTCTCTCGAAAAAACACACCTGCACCGCAGGCTTTAGAAGAAAAAAACGCTACAGAGCGGAGTCAGGATGCAGCGGCTCAGTCAGAAGAGCAGTGAAATACACATGAGTCACTATTTGTCCTACTGTACTTTGTATTTTTTTTCAAAATCATTTTTCATTTTCTCCCGTTCTAATCCAATGACTCGGGTCGCGGTGGGGCGGCGCTAATCTCCGCAATTTGAAGCCTTCAGTTCGATTAAAATGATTATTTTACTGTACAGTAGTTATTTGTAAAAAAAAAAAAACGTTTATACAGTACTTTTATGTGTTAAACAAATGCTTGGGCCTGTAAAAAGGTTTTGTTCTTTGGTTTCAATGTATTATGGAGTATTTCATTGTATAATAATTGTAAAAAAAACAAAGGTTACTACTTCACGGATTTCGCCTATCACGGGTTCTTTTTGGAACGTAACCCCCGCGAAAAACGAGGGTTCACTGTATCCAATCATTGTGAACGGACCGTTCACAATGATTGGATTCTGATGCCGTCTATCAAACTGCAACCTGCTCCTCCCTCCCACTCCTTCCTCCTGTGCGCGTACCCTGCTCCGTGAACGAATTACGCGTCCAGAAGCTTGGCAGGAAGCTAAACTAGAGCCAGCTTGGCTAGCACCTAGCATTATTAAACGTATAGTTATCATATACTAAATACTAAATACGGCAACGATCGATGCTTGCTGTCAGAACAGCGCTCATGCACCTTCGTGCTCGTGCGCGTTCATGTACTCTAGAGGCGTGCCTTCGGGGGGAAAGTGAAGAAAAGGGTTGGGACTTTTTACCTGTGTATTTTCAAAATGCAGCTTCGCTTGACTCAAAATCCAGGATCTCCTACCCTACCTTTAAATGAATAGATAAATGGAAAATTTATAACAAAAAAGTGAATAGATATTATAAATGGTTGTTCAGTTGAAATTATGTTGGCTAAATGTATTGGTATTAAGCATATATGCATGTGAAATATTAGGATGAGATCCACAATAAAACGACTTTTTCCACATACTTTTACATTTAGGATAACTTGAAATGTAGTTCACAATTTTAAAGACCGAAAATGATGAGACAAAAACAAGCCTTTGTGTGAAACAGAAAAACCCTAATTCAAACTTTCTATGTTCCAGAAGCATCTTTAATTTCTACCCCCTTTTGTTCATTCTCTCCAGATGCAAGTGACAGCAGCCACGAGTCCCAGGTTGGCTTGATCAGGGTAAGAGAGAGGAAGACTGTGGTTCCTCTAGCTGTCATCTCCACTCTCACCATCCTCAGCTTGATTGCCCTAGTTGGTATTTTCATCTACTGGAGGTCAGTACTTCTGCAGATTTAAATATGTAAATGACAGACAAGATAAAACTATTTATTTTTATATGTTGCACATAGAGAGGGACATTGTCATTCCATTA
The DNA here is from genome assembly GCF_027942865.1 of Odontesthes bonariensis. Lineage (NCBI taxonomy): Eukaryota > Metazoa > Chordata > Actinopteri > Atheriniformes > Atherinopsidae > Odontesthes > Odontesthes bonariensis. The sequence continues at coordinate 5,175,912 of NC_134512.1, read as the reverse complement.
TTATATAAATTACACATTACTGTGAGATTAATTGAGCTCTTTTGTAACAATGTAGTCCAAATCTAAGAGAGGTACATGGCAAATGGGTAACACGAGCACTTTTCTTCAGTCTGCTGTGCATATACAGCAGTGTTCAAATAAAGGGGATCAAGTGAGGTTCTTATCAAACTGTGGTACAACACAATTTGTAGTCCATCAAAAGGGTATTCATATGCATGCATCATAATATCATGAGTGTCATGGTTGAAATGATCTTCATACAAACAACTTAAAGGACAAGACCGTTTTTTTGACATTGGGCCCTTGATTTCACATAATAACATGATGTTCTACTCACCCCTGCTTGTTGTTGGTAATTTGGAGCTGTTCCGAAGATATTCGAGAGGCGTCTGGCTGCTCTCTTGAGATATTCGGCCATGAAACGGTTTCCTATGGGCAATGTTATACAGGCACAAACTATGCTGTTTATAATTTATTAATTACTGTACACTAGCACTGATAACGTGGAGGTGCGTCGCTTTCTTAAAAAAATCCGGGTTACTGTAATTTTGAATTTTAGCCGAATGAATAAATAGGCAGCAGGTCTGTGGGCTGTCTGTGGTAGTAGCATGACGATGACGTCAGTAACACCCACTTTACGACAAAAATTCAAAATTACAGTAACACAGATTTTTTTAAGTAAGCGACGCACCTCCACGTTATCAGTGCTAGTGTACAGTAATTAATAAATTATAAACAGCATAGTTTTTGCCTGTATAACATTGCCCATAGGAAACCGTTTCATGGCCGAATATCTCAAGAGAGCAGCCAGACGCCTCTCGAATATCTTCGGAGCAGCTCCAAATTACCAACAACAAGCAGGGGTGAGTAGAACATCATGTTATAATGTGAAATCAAGGGCCCAATGTCAAAAAAACGGTCTTGTCCTTTAAAGATGTGTGGCATTTGAACGAGATTTCTGACTATTGCAGTTCAAGTCAGCAATGCTGTGATTACATATAGCCCATGATAACAAGAATAATACTAGTAGTAATAATAATAATAATAATAATAATAAGGCTGATAATAATAATTTTGTTCCCTTCAGAGATGTTTTTGTCTCTGGAAAATTCTCAATCATTCATTCAGTCTGAGAGCAAAGTGATCTGTTGGGAAATATCGTTCTCATCCTATGAAATCTTTAAGATATCTTGAAGCTTGGTCATTGAGAGCTTTATATGTTTGGAAAATAATTTTAATTCTATTCTGGATTTAACAGGGAAGCTAAAACTAAAGAAGCATTATTTCTCCTGCTAGATCTCTCGCTGTAAAATTTTGGATCAGCTTCAGGCTTTTCGGGACAGCCCAGTTATGTAGAATTAAAGTAGTCCCATCTTAAAGTAACAAATGCATGGAGCAGTTTTTCTGCATCAGTCTGAGACAGAATGTTTCTAATTTAGGCAATATTACATGTGGAAGAAGGCAGCCCTAGAAATATGTTTATGTCAGTCAAAGGATAGATCCTTGTCAAAAATAATTCCAAGCGTCCTTGCTGTTGTACTGGAAGCCAAGGCAATGCCATCTAGAGTAATTATCTGGCTCGACAGTGTCAAACTTCAGTTTTGTCTGAATTAAGAGGCAGAAATTTCAGTCATCTGGGTCATCTTTATGTCTTTAAGACATGCTTGTAGTCTAACCAACTGATTGGTTAATCTGGTTTCATACAAGTATATCTGAGTATCATCAGCATAGCAATGGAAATTCATCCCATGCTATCTACTAATGTTACCTAATGGAAGCATGTATAGATTGAGAAGAATCTGCCCAAGCACGGAACCTTGCAGAACGCAATGACTTATTCTGGTGTGCGAAGAAGATTCTTTGTTTACAAGAACAAACTGAAATCTGTCAGATGACTATGATTTAAACCAGCCCAATGTGGTCAATTTAATCCCAATGACATATTCGAGCCTTGGCAATTCAATGTTGTGATCAGTTGCATCAAATTGCTGCACTGAGATCCAAGAGGACAAACACAAACACAAGTCCACCATCAGAGGCCAAGAGAAGATCACTGGTAGCTTTCACCCCGTCTGTGCTATGAGAATCTTGACTGAAATTCTCCAAACTGATTACTAGTGTAAATGGTCACAGGTTTGAACTGCAACAATTCTTCAAAGAACTTTAAACATAAAAGGGAGATTGGATCAAGAATATTTTTAGTAAAGGTTTATTCATAGCAACTTTAAACTCTGTGGTACATAGTAGATCAAACAAGGATTGATTGATCAAATTCAACATGTAAGGGTTGATAAAGGGAAAAACCTTCTGTTTGGGATTGGATCTAAAATATACATTGATGGTTTAGATTAAGCCATGGTTGTCATCTCAGAGAGCTCAACAAGGCAGCAACAGTCTAAACAGAAATCAGGTTCCACACACACCTCATCCTACTATTGTAACATGATAATACATTAGTTACAATAGTAGGATGAGTACAAAGTCATACCTTCTGAAGCAAAACTACCACAAAAGTAGTTTGGCAGGTCTGATCCCATTTCAAAATGGTTTGTATTTTTGTAATTGGTCTATGACAGTATTAGAAATCTTTCCCCGAGGATTGTTCAAATGCAAACACACACACTCACACACACAGGGAGGTTTGTCAAATAGAGATTGTCATATTTTCCTCCAAAGCTTAATCTCTCCAATCAAATAATAACCCAGGCTCATTCACTGTCTTACATTGTGCTCTGTGTTTTAATCTGTGTGTGTGTGTTCACCAACAACCCTCTCACAAACGCTGCTGTGCCTGTTTTATCCTTTCATACCACTACCAGTGAACTGCAGAAAGGCTTTCCGCTGTTTCCACCACACGATTTTCATTGCCAAGTATGGATTTATTTTTAAAAAAAATTAAGAGATGCAGTTTTTCATTTCTTTGGACATCCAAATGCAGGATTTTGAGATAACAACATTAAGCCCATTTAGAAAATCCAATAGTCTTTGTTCCTCTCGTCCTAAAACATCTTGCAAACCTTGTGACCAACTTGACCAACTGTGAAATAAACAACTTCAGAAATCCGATCAAAAACAAGCTGTCCTGCAGTCATATTTTTCACAAACCGAACATATCTTATCTGTCATGCTGGAGATTTAACATGTTCTTGTTGTGCACTCTGCTTGTTGTTGTATCACCAAGATTGAGCAGTACTAAGCTGGTAATAATCTTTGGACCAGTGGATTAATCTTTAGTGAAGGACGTGTCTTGGTTGAAGCCCTTTGAGCACCCACTTAGTCGAATGTGTCTAGAGAGGGTCAATATATAGAAAAGGACATCTGCCTGATTATCTTAGGCATAAGGAGTTATGTCAGTGTCTTGTAACGCTAGCGGCAGGAGGCCAAATCTGCACTAATCTTACTGTTATTGTGCCCATTTTTGCTCCCATGTGACAAGACAGTGCTCATTTGGACACAGCTGTGCATTTGAGGTCAAGCAGATTTAGAGGACTTTAGTTGACTGTACAAGATTGCAATAATGATAGAGAAGCACAAAAATTACCATGCAAAGCACGTAGCATCTTTACAAAAAATGACCCTTATTCTCAACTGAAAATTTCTACAATAAACATTTCTTTAATGGATAAATAGTTTCAGATACTAGTTTCAACTCCTCTTATGCTACATTTAGTAAAAAATTATGGTCCCACTTAAACTAAAATTGAAGATAATGCAGAGTATGCCTTACAGCAGCGCTTCCATGTGATTTAGAAGCCCCTAATTAATGGGCATTCTCAGTTGGAACAGTCAAAATCCTGAATTCGAGGCTTCAGAAAGTCCACATACTAATTGGTGACATCACACTTACTGATTACTGTAATGCTCTCCTCATCTGAATCTCTAAAAAGAACATCCAGAGACTGCAACACATCCAAAACAGCGCTGCCATGATCCTGTTAAGGGTCCGCAAATACGACCACATCACCCCCGTCCTGAAATCTTTACACTGGCTCCCCGTCCCACTCAGAATTGAGTACAAGATCTCCCTCCTCACTCATCAGTGCATTCACGGACATGCCCCCCAATACTTAAAAGAGTTGCTCACCTTCAAGACCTCCTCATGCACCCTATGTTGCACCCTCCGTTCTGCAACCAAGAACACCCTCCAAGCCCCCAGAACCAAGCTTCACAGTATGGGCAATCGGGCCTTTTCCTCTGCAGCTCCGAGGCTGTGGAACACCCTCCCCTGCCACCTGTGGGCCCCACAGACTGCAGAGGCTTTTAGATGAGACCTAAAAACTCACCTTTTTAAGAAGGATTACTGCTAATATATCTTTTATTTAGCACTTTGGGATTGTTAGCACTTTGAGATTGTTAAATATAAAGTGCAATACAAAGAAAATGTATTATCATTATTCACACAGGTTACAAGTACATCCATTTTTACATCCATCCAGGGTCTGTGTCAACATAACACCCAGCACTTTTTGAAATTATTCCAAATGAATAGAAAGTGTATGCAGCCACATGAAGTCAAATTTAGAAAAGGCGTTGCAGTCGGCGTCTATTTTTCAGAGTTAGAAATCTCTGAACTTTTCAGAAAGGCACTTGAGCTATGATGGGTATTTTTTATGTTTTTTTTTTTATTCAAGCAACCAAACATGGGAAGAACGGTCACCCTAGTGACAAGGAAAATGGAAGATAAGCTTCTCCGTGTGTCTGTCTATCCCAATGATATATCTGGAATGAGTTATCAGAAAAGCCAATTTGTGAAATGAAAATGGGCTGCAGTCTGTCCCACGGGTGGCAGGTTACACAGGAGCTCCGAAGGACTGAACATATCCTTGAACCCACTGAAATAACCCCTATTTAAAATTGTCCCTTCTTTTAAGACCTGGAATTGGGTTCAAAATTGTTCAAGAATGGATATACATTGAACTGCTATTTCTGACAGATCTTTGTCATACACCAACTTCTCCTAGCACTACCGCTGTCAGATTAAGCTGTGACGGGCTAGGCTTCAGCATAGCAATGGAAATTTATACCATGCTTAGTTTTGGCTTGACTTCTTGCTGAGTTTCTTGTATTGCACATCAATATCACCAAATTAGATTTCGACAATGACAACCATATATATGACTGTATATTTTGACTGCTATAGTTTATTACATTAGATGCCATCTGAAGGATCAGACCTCATGACTCATTTTCTACAGATGTCTTGCTCTGCTTGTTGAGTTTCACAGATCTATCACTACAGTCAGACTTTTTCCTAGAATTAGCATGAATTAGCATTTCAAGAACAAATACTTAATATACCAATGATCTTTAACAAGAACTTTGCCTTTAAAAGCTGAGCGATAACAGAAATGTGAGCATTAGACCTTAGAGTGGATGATAAAAATGAGGACACAATCAGTGGGAATGAAGTTGTCCAAGTATAGAGGGTCGGTTCTAAAAGGTTCTGAGCAACCACATGACTAATCCAGTGTGAAGGTGCCACTGAACCCCACGTCGTCTCCAGTAAGCCTGTGTAGCCCGTCTTTACACTTCTCATGTGGCAGTGTAAACGCACTTTGAGGTGCCAGCTATACTAGATAAGCACCATATAAATACAGTCAGTTTATCATTTTACTCATTGGGAAATGATTTGTGTTTCTCCGTAGTATTGTTTTTTAATCTTAGAGTGTGTCTGTCTGTGTGCTGATAATCCGTAAAGTCCAAACAGGTTCATCACATCTTGTCCTGTCCATTCAAAAATAAACCAAGGATTTGCAGAACTTTTTTTTTTGTTACCTGTTTTTATGGGAAGACTACCGTGTTTTTGCAAAAATCTGGGCTAGAGGTTAATCACATAAAAACCAAAAGCATCTTCTGCCTGTCAGATTCAGTGGGATTTTGTTGGTTTGCTCTTTTTTCTCTTAAATGTTTTTATAGTTTGTATTCAAATTAAACACAACATTGCTTCTCTAAAGGTTTTTATGTTTAAACATAGATCATTCACAATGATGTATCTTTGTTACTACACTGTATGAATTTGAAGATAAAATTAGGTGACTCGAGTAAAATATTTTATTTAAAAAAGATTTTAAATAAAAGATTTAAAAGATATAAAATGTGTTTGCTTTTCTGCAGAGTGTGTTTTCAGACGGCTCACTTTTACATTGATGACATCCCATCACCCAGAGTCATTGCTGCACAGTCCACTGCTGCGTTAACTTGTGGTAACTCATACACTCAGACACACAATCATTTCAGCTCTTATCTGTAACCTTTTCAAAATGTCTTTACTTTTTCAGAATGATGTGTGTTTATGAATTTCCTTCACTCTCTCACTGAATTTTTACAAAATATTAGTTAGTTCTAAGAGATATTCTCATGTCTTAGAAGCGAATTCACTTGAAAAAATATGACATTTCACTACGAATATGCAAATCAGAAAAATTTTGATGATTGAAACAAACAAATAAACAAGCAGTAATGGTTATTTTTAGGTTGACTTTTATCTCTTTCTTTACTGGTTGGTGAAAATATTCAAATGTATTGGCTGAAGGTGGTGTTCATTATTAGATGCTTATTAAATGCCTGGTGGCTTGTAACAGTGTTTTAGATGTGAATGGGTGCTAATCGCAGCTGGTCATGTTTTGAGCAGTGGGGAAATTATTACCCTTATGGCTTGTCATGTGTCATTAATTTTGATGTGAGGCTTTATTCATGTGGATGAGAACAGCAAATGTAAACCAAGTATTACAAACATGAATTGATGTGTGCACATCCAGGCGACAAAACTGCAGGTGGCAGTCCTGAGAATGAAACAAACTACCTAAAAAATATTTACATTTTGATAATTTATATTTTTTTCTTTACTCAACAATGAATGAACTCAATCACAAAACAACATTTCAGAATTCAAAGTTTAATACATATTTGAGGAATATGTGAACTGCCAATATTTCTGAATTAGATTACATGGTTTTTTACATTTGTAGAAGCAATACACAAAATAACAGGTAACACACCTGCTGTGCGTGTTTGTGTATGTACTTGATTGGAAGAAGAAGAAGATGGACAACAAAACAGAAATAGTGGCCTTTATCATGTGAGTGATGAGATCACAAGAGTGACCATGTGTTGATTGTAGATTTATGGCTCTTCAGCTGTGTAAGTGTTAACATGTTAAAGCTTCAGTACACAAAGTAGTAAACGGGTCAAAAAAATAAACTGCCTCAAAACGTCTTACACTTTAATTCAATTCAATTCAATTCAGTTTTATTTATATAGCGCCAAATTACAACAAATGTCATCTCAAGGCACTTAAATAGTATAGTCCAATTCAAGCCAGGAACGACTCCCTTTTAACAGGAAGAAACCTCTGGCAGAGATCAGGAAGGGATGTGATCTCTACAAACTTTAGGGAAACAAATAAATCATTTGCACTTGTTTAGCCATGTGGACCTAATGCTAATGCTCAGTGCAATGACCACAGTCCCTGAACGATGTTTTAGTCCTTGGAGATGGATTAGTGTCCAGTAAACATCAAGTCTTTGCTGCTCAGGCCTCATGTCCTCTTGTTGTCCCACTGTTGTCTTTGTATCATCACTTTTTGAGAAATCTCAGCTGGACCCTTACCCTGCAATACTAAAGAGAAAGAATAGACACAGGCTTGAGAGTTTCTCTGTGAGGTTGATGTTAGGACAAATTGGTCTAAAAAAAGCATTGGTTTAAAATAATTTTTTCATTTAATTCTTGAACATAGTTAAATTGAGGCCATTTTTTTAAGACACAAAACTGATTCAAGAAAGCAGGTCAAACCATGACAAGGTTTTCTCCGGGAGAGAGGAGAGAGCAGTTAGACTGAGTATTTCCTATCTGGAGGGTGTACAGTGTTTTCCAAGCGGAACAGAATAATAAAGATTCCTTGGCTTACGTCGGGCGCTGGAGGCTCTTTTTTTCACTGGATTGTTCCTTTGTTGGAATGGAGATTGTTGGATCTCAATATTCTTTGGATTATCAATATACTTTACTCACCTGCCTGGTAAGTGTTCCAGTAACTGATGGAGAAAGGTAGGTAACTCTGGTGAGTATTCCCCTGTAGAATGATGCAAGTGTTCCAGAGATGTTTTCCAGGTGAAGTGGATCCCACTTGCAGGTGGTCTGGCTCAAGAGCAGGAATTCTGGGCTCCACCCCCTCAACAAGCGTATCTAGGACTAGAGTTAAAAGGCTTTAAAACATGAAAAGTGGTGTGAATTCTCAGAGAATCAGGCAGTCTTAACCAGACAGCAGTGGGACTGAGAACAAATTCTTTCTCACAAGGTCCAATATATCTGGGGGATAGTTTCTTGGATATGGATTTCAAAGGAATGTCTTTTGGTTTGACTCAAACAGACCTTGGCCCCCATAGCGGAACAGAATGATTTCAAAATTTGGGAAATAAACTGTGGTCCTCTATACCTGATAAAATTTCTAGAGGAGTCTAAAGCATGTTCCACAACAAAGTTAGCGGTTTCAGATGACAGCTTAGAGTTTCTGTAAGACATGAAAATGAGATGATTTAGACATTCTGTCGATTATTGAAATAATCACTGTCTTCCCATTGAAGGGGAGTTAATTCTGTCACAAAATCAAGAGCAATGTGGGACCATAGTCTATAGGGAACTGAGAGTGGTTGTATGAGACCAGAGGGCAGATGAGAACTAATCTCATTGGCCCTCATTTATCAAACTTGCGTAAGACGAAAAACATGCGTAGGTCGTGTGTACGTTCTTTTCTGCGCAAAGGTTGGCATTTATCAAATCCATCGTGAGCGCAGGAAAGATGAAATCACCACGACAGGTCTGAGGCCGTGTGCGCACTTTTCCATTTTGACTTGCGGTGACTGCAATAGCATACATAAACAGCAGCGTCACTAGTGCGTGCCTCATGAGTCGCAACAAATCCCTAGGTTAAAATTACAGACTTATCACTTCAAAGAAGGCCCATGTTTTATTTGACTTCAACATAAATATAAACATAAACGCAAATTAAATAAATAAAAAAATTAAACAAGTACAACTCCGTAATTGGAAGAGTGATGGCTCATTATTCAACCGCCTATTTAAGAGGTGATTCTAGCGGTGCGGTAATGGCGAAACGATGGCAGATCTGGCTTTGTTAGAGGACCTGAACGCGCGCATCAAGCGCGAGAGAGTGTTCTGGGACCGGCAGGATTTCTTTCGGGAAAATGATGAGTGGCTTATGAGCCGTACAGGAGAGGCGCTTTAACACTGCGCATACGCAAAGACGTAGCTCCGATCAGGCCAGCCACCCTCTCCTCCAAGGCACTCAAATCCAAACCTGGATCGGAGCTCTCCCCCCCCCCTGTTTGTGACATGCTGCGTCGGAGAGCTGCATATCGGACCACTTCTTCCTGATCTTATTGGAGAAAAAGTAAAACATCGTTCAATTTTAGATTTCATTTAATCTGGAGTTTATCACATTTTATTGACCATCACAGTAGGGGAAAATACATAACTCGTCCGGTCTGCGATTTACATCGCCAACGCATTTGACAGCGTTTCTCTGCCGCCTTTCGTCTATCCTGTCGCAAATTCTAGAGGTGCGGCCTTTTGTAGAAGGCGTGGTTAGGATCATTACGATGGATTTCAGCCGCCGGATTTATCAACAGCCACTCGGTCTTACGATGGGATTGGTGTGGTGCGCATGTTCTGTAAATCTCACTTGAGCCTCTGCGTACGACGAGTTCTCCGCTCATATCAACGATGCTTTCTACGACGGCTTGATAAATGAGGGCCATTATGAGCACAAATGGAGCAGACCACAATCTACTCTCTCACATCTTTCTGTAAGGAAGGCCACCAGAAGTAACACCTTAGGAAGGTTACAGTTCTACTCACCCCAGGGATCACCTATTTGATCACAGATGAGCAAGAGGAAGAGGGAACATACCAACTGTCTCAGATTGCAGTACCTATTGAATTGTTTCCTTGATTTCCCAGGTAAGGGCTTCCATGGTTCAGGTAGATGGGAGGACATTTTCCGGTTCTGAGGATTCATTAGCTGGAGAGAACTGACGGGACAGGGCATTAGGTTTAACTTTCCTCAAATCTGGGCCAAATAAAAGTTAAGTGTCGAATTCAAAGGTGGCATCTGCTTTTGTAGACCAACAGAAAGGGATTTTTGAAGAGGTTAGTTTTGCAAGTGGGGATGCTACCTGTCTACGTGTAGTCATGGATTACACGCCGGTAGAAATTGGTGAAGCCAAGAATGCACTGAAGCTGTTTCCGGGTGGTGTTTTGATCTATTCAGGATCAGTCTTCACCTTCCGTCGAACACAAGGCCCAAAAAGGTTTCTGAAGGGACATGGAACTGGCACTTTTCAGCCTCCACATTCAGGCAATTTTACAGGAGTCTCTGTAATACATGGCGATCATTGACCTTGTGTTCCTTTAGGGTCCTTGAGATGATCAAAATGTCATTGAGAAAGACATAGACAAAAAAAAGTCCCTCAACGTCCATATATCTACTGAGAGAGAAGACCTCTGCTATTCTGGTAGCGGTTTGTATATTACCTTGTGCTGCTGCCAACACTGTCTGTGACACTATAAGTTCAGTTGTTGCCAGGCTACGAACACAACATCCCAAGTTATTCATTGTTAATTCTCGAGATTTCAACCAAGTTTCCCTTTCTGCTACACTTCATACTTTCCAACAATTTGTCAACTGCTGCTCCAGAGAAAATACAAAGTTTGAATTTACTCTATGCAAATGTAAAATATGTATACAGCTCCTCTGTCCATCCTCTATTAGAAAAATCAAACCAAAATCTGGATCTCCTCACCTCCTTCTATACCCATTGTTCAGCATTAACATGTCACCACACAGGCTTTGAAAAAAAAGTTCAGAAAACAAGCTCCAGTAGTAGAACAATGTAAGAGATGTGTAGTCCAGAATTAAAAAGATCACAGGCTTTTAATGTAAAAGAGGATCATACTAATGGAAGTCTGAAGCCAATGAGCTGGACCTGTATTTCAATAGGTTCAGCTCAGATCAACACTCAGCATGCTCTTCCCCTGCCTCCAGCAACACAGACCTCACACCTTGTCTGTACCCACATCCTCCCTTTCATACCCCTAGAATGTCACCCTCCACCTCCATCATAGATCTTAATACAGCCTCACTCAAATCTTGCCCAATATCAGGATACACTGAGACCTCCTCTGCCTTCCCCTCAAGCCTGTGTGTCAGTCAGGTGAAGAAGCAGCTGGAAAGACTGAACCAGAACAAGGCTACAGGTCCAGATGGTGTTACTCTCAGGGTCCTGAAGGCTTTTGTAGAACAGTTATGATGAATTCTACAGTACCTCAACCTCAGTCTGAGTAAGAGGAGAAAGGTACAGTGCTGTGGAAGATTCTGCAAGAATAAATCTATGATTAATATGAATCAGTCTTGACACCATTTGATAGTTCTTGCTTGAATTAAGCTTTTTGTCACATAAGGAAACCTCGAATAATGATCAGTTAAAGCTATTATCATGTTTATTCAATTATTACTCAAAACACAGCACAATTAAAGAATAAGAATTTGTCATTGTTAAAAATAAAACAATAAGAAATTGTCATAAGTCAAAAACTTAGGGTGTATTTACCAGCACTATTATAGCATAATTAGGAATTAACCGGAAGTAAGACACTGTGGTTTCAGACGTCAGAGAATGGAAAACTAAAAAAACTGATCGTAACTTGGGTGGACTTGTTATGGAGATGATGGGAAAGAACTGGTGATCTGCTTCCTCACAGAGACTGTAAATACTCTCTTCCAAGGGTGATAGGTCAGTGGTAAATGCTTTCTTTTACAGCTCCAGCTAACTTTCTTGGTTGACACACTCCAGCCTAAATGACTGTATCTTTCTCATTTTTCTGGGTCATGCCTGACCTTGAAGTCACTACAAGAGACTGTTTTTGGCTCATCTCAGTAGGCAAGTGAGCACCTTTCAGGACCTTCTATAGTTTGGTTATTGTCCTGGGGTTGATGTTGAAGATGCCATAATCTACCTCTTTCCGTGAGCCCACTCTCATCTGGGCAAAGCAGGCAGTATGGTGAGGATCATGTTCTTTGATTTCTCCAAGGATTTTAATACAATTGAGCCTCTACTTGCCTGGATTATTGAATACTGCACAAACATGCTACAGTTTGTGAAACTAAAGGGTTGTGTTTGAGAATGTGGTCAGCAGCAAAGGAGCATCACAGGGGACTCTACTCTCAGTTTCTCTTTATGCCTTACACCTCAGTATAACTCAGAGTCATGTGTTCTTCAATAATACTCAGATGACTCTTCTGTGTATCGGTGATGGACAAAAGGCTGATTGACCATTTTGTGGTATGGTGTGGGAACAATCACCTCGTCTTGAATACAAACAAAAGAAAAGAAATCATTGGATTTTTGGAGGACCAGAAAAAAACAAAACACTGTCACCATCCTTGAAGAAGAGATTAAGGTGGTTAAATATATATAAACATACATGGGAGTTTACCTGGATAACAGATTGGACCTAAAATGCAATACTGAGGCTTTCTTCTAGAATGGACATAACAAACTATACTTCTTAAGAAAGCTTAGGTCCATCACCAAAATGTTGCATACCTTCCATAAGTCTGTGCTGGAGAGTGCTGCTTTACAGCCATCTGTTGGGTAAGTTTCTTTAAGTCACTGGCTCTACTGCTACTGCTCCAACTGATAAAGAAAGCTGGCTCTGTGCTGGGAACTGATCGAGAGTTCCCAGACCTGAATGTACAAGAAAACCATATGTCACCATGTTCTGAGCATCAGAGATTCTGACGTAGCGTTGCCATAAGTATGAGTCACAGTTTCAGAATATGGCTTCAGGTTGCGTCTGTGCTGTGACTGCATCCTCAGGTGGTGGACATGGCAATTATGCCGAGTTTGATTAATAGGTTTAGTTATTGTAACAATAACCTCGAAGTGACAACAGTTTCCTAGATCATCTGTGTTGATATCCTGATCACAAACATAAAAAGATTACTTTCACACCAATTTAGCATAACATAAGAACATTCACATGGGTGCAGGTTTTCTAAGAATAGAGACTTGAAAGTTGGATTAATTTTCTGTTTGGTGGATTCTTACCTTGGAGGGATGCACGTCTTAAATATTTGCAATATTCCCTGGAATTTTATCTGTGTAAATGTTTGAGTTGAAAGGCTGCAACAATAGCTGAGATCTATTCAGCAGGAGAAGACAATTCTATGGTCAAAATTTGATGGAGCTCAGTGTAGTAATTTCTGACACTTGCAGCTAATGACTGGATGAACTGGTGATTTAGAGTTGGTCTTCCAGACAAGTTTAAAATATTCCCTCTGAGTTGCATAGGGGAGATCAGCTGTGTAGTATGCTCAGTGATGGTGATCAATGATGCTCATTTTCCCAGTTGTTGCGTGTGTTCCATTGTATTAACACAGGATGAGATAGCATTGTTTAGTTCTTTATTCATGTGTAACCTTACACCAGACACCCATCTGGATTTGGTACTCAAGGTATTCAAGATTCAAGATTCAAGTGATCTTTGTTACTTCAGTTGCGATTATGTTGATTATTTTATAGCATTATATTATACCTTTGCAGTTCTTATCTACGAACATAACTGTACATTATTAAGTACTGTGTCGATTATTTCAATTCAATTTTATTTATATAGCGCCAAATCGCAAAAAATGTCATCTCAAGGCAATTCAATAATGCAGTCCAATTCAAGCCAATTAGAGTCCAAATCATTATAATCATAATCCAATCAAATCCAATTAATTAAATTCAAAATTAGTCTAATTCATATATACAGATCCAATTCAAAAATAATTTCTTAGCTAAGGAAACCAACACATTGTGCAGAAACTTCTCTTCGGTCCAGTATCCCGTCCTGAGCATGCATGAGGTGACTGTGAAAAGGAACGACTCCCTTTTAACAGGAAGAAAGCTCTGGCAGAACCAGACTCAGGAAGGGTGGCCATCCACCTCGACCAGCTTATTTGTTTTGTACCGTAACCCTTGTTGCTAGTCTTGTTCTACATCTTACTATGGCATTTTATGTTCAGAACCCTCTGAACAAACATGTGTGGTAAGACAAAAGAATAGAGAAATTTTTTAAAACCTCCACTTTCTATGTCCAGAACAAAAGCCCACATTTTTTTTAGACATTGACTTAAATTTAAGCCCACATCATGCCCTCGCCTCCACGTGTCAAACTCTTGAACCGCCAGAGGTCAGACAGAAGTTGCAGAAAGTAAGGAAAGAGAAATGAAGAAAATAAGAAAAATAGAAGTCATATGTGTTTTCCATCTTGTATTCTTGGCGCCCATCTTTTGATTCCTGTGTTCGATGTACTTTTTTTTTGTTACATGTTTAACCTACTGTATGTTGCTGCAATTGATGTTATCTAGCAGATGAAGTAAGCTTGTTTTCACACAAAGAATTTTTTTTCCCTACAAGTAACCGGCACAATTTTTTCCAGTTAATTTTTGCTGGCTTTAACTGACGTTTACCTCATCTGAGTTGGCTTATTTGCAAAAATAAACCAACTCCAAGTCAAACACTCAGATGAACGCACCTACAATTTTTTTTTTTGTTATTTTTGATGCGACATCTTTCAACATCAACCAGCCATTGTATCCTTGGCTACATGACGCCAACTGGACAAGATTCAAGGAACATTTTCAAGGAAGAAGGATTCAACAGTTTGCAACACGTACTGAGGGCCCACAGAATCCCTGAAAAGATGTATAACCACCCCAAGCAGCAGAACCCTAGACATGGCCACTTCGAACATCAATATTTGAGACTGCTGGTAAAAGCTTAACACTGCAGTAAGATCTCTGTTGGGCCTTAGAGGGGATGTGCGCATGGTTGGTGTCAAGAGATGCAGTGTTAAAAATGATCAATTTCTTCAAAAGTTGTTAGCCATCTAGTGATTACAATTAGGAGCCCAATTTCCCAGTATATTTCTCTATTCTCTTGCCATTACACAAAGCCATGAGCTTTTTTTTCTATAATACAGTACCTACCGTACGTCCAATTAAGTTCTTATAAAACAATTGTACTTCAAGGTTCTGATTAAAGTTTTCAACCGACCTTGAAGTACAAGAGTGTTATAAGAACTTATCTATCTAGTTAACAAGTCATTGTTGAGTGTTTTTTTTTTTAATGTAAATTTGGTCAATTCAGGAGAACGAATGAGTGAGACTGATTAAGATTAATAATAATTTTCCAAGTTTCTTTATTTAAATAGTTAGTACACTACAAGAAGATCGCGATCTAACTCCCTTAAAATGTTATTATAAGTGTTATTGTCATGGCTGCATTTATCTGGATTAAACATTCTGTGTTTTTAGCTGTATCCCATATACATATATATATACACATACATTAGAGCGGATCTCAGAGTTTCTATATATATGTATGTATATGTATGTGTGTATACATACATATATGCATTTACATGTATATATGTGTATATTTACATTGAATTTTGTTGAATCTTTCAGATGAGAGAACAACTTTTCCAGTGAAAGACTTTGTCGAACATGTTGCCGAGCTTCACAGCACCCAGGGCTTCAAGCAAGAGTTTGAGGTAAAAGCATTTTTGATAGTCTGACTGGTGTTGTGGTTGTGAGTGTTTTCATCTTGTCTACAAGCTACATAATGAGTTGTAACTGTGTCAAGTACTGCCTTGATGTAGAACGGCAACAATCTTTGACTGATCTAAATCCTGTAATCATAATGTACCTGTAACAATAAAAGCAAATGTCGCAGTCACGCTCATGTGGTATGAGTGGCACTCATTAATTCATGTGAGCAACATGTCAGTAGTTTTGTGCCTGTTGACCTGCTGTACAACACTCACTAAACGTATCAAAGCTTGTTTTGCTCTGCGGCTTCCACTAAAGAGAAAATTAGAACAAAGTCATGAGGGAGGCTTTCCAGTGTCGATAGTAGCAATTCATTATCAACATTCCTCTTAAATAATAGAAATATTTGCTCTGAGCTGACATAAAAGAACACAGGATGTAAATAATTGCTAAGTGGAATTAATTATTTACCCATTATTACTACTTTAATTATTACCCATAATGATTGTATTTTTTGGTTCTACATCACAGTTTGTTCTACTTTGTATCAGTGCCAATTTTCCCAATGGGCTGTCAGTAGTATAATCTCTACTTTTATATCAAATTGTGTGGAGTTATGGTTTTCTTTCTGTGCTGTTTTTTTAAATTTTTCCTTCTTTTTGGTGTTGTCATGGAAACATCCTTTCGACCCACTGCTTCCTCACCCTCATCAACAGTCACTGAAGAAGAGTTCTGAGGTAAGATGCTCTCCTCCAAACTAATCTATGTAGTCTGTAAAATCACTGATGGATGCTGGCACACATAATATGGGGTCATGTGGAAAAGAAAATTCCCTCTTGCAATTCTATGGTTTTGCTCTTCAGGAGCATCCTCTGTTCCTGACATGGTCTTAAAATTAGATATATACAACCTCAGATTAGCAACAACACATTGCATATTATACTTTATAATGATTTATTAAAAAGAAAAAACAATGCAAAACAATGCAGAAGCAGTATATGAAAAATTAAATACGTCCTTTGGCTTACAAAGGAATCAAGAGTAGTGCTGCCAAGCAAAGCCCTGCAAAGCCATTTTCAAGCAATTTGGAGTACTTTGTTCTAGAATGACAAATGTTATTCACAAATAGAAAACATCAAAGACATTTACCAATCTTCCTGTGAGTCGATGTCCACATGTTCTCTCCAAGGTAATACCTTGTGATACTCAGAAAAATTGCACATCTTAGACTCTACAAGCCTTAGGTAGAATGTTAGATGTTAAAGTTTATGATGTCGTAAGTCCTACTGTACATGTATGGCTTGTTGGAAACTCACTCTAAAACATTGAGTATCCCATTGTTGTGACACTGTCATACAGAAAATTATGATATTATGTTATTGCTGCAAAAGGTTATTCAACCACTTCTTGTATTTACTTTTTCTGCATTTTGGCTTAGTTTATTTCAGATAGATATTGAAACTGTGCAATATGTATTCTTATTCATTGTATTAAAGGGATAGTTCGCCTCTTTTGACATGAAGTACAGCTTCATGTCAAAAGAGGCGAACTATCCCATATTAACAATATCATTTATGAACATTGACTTACCCCCCGCTTTGACGACGGTAGTCCGGCTAGTTTGCTAGGGTCCCGAAAATAAAGCGTCTTGCTTCTCAAAACAATATGCATTCAAAAGAGTAATACATTTGCATCACAAAATCGTCCCTCCAGAAAAAGTCAGACCTCGCTTGGCGCTATTTTTGCCTCCCTTCATATCAATGCGGGCTATGTAAACTGTGCAGACCGAAGATAAGAATATTTTATTTAAAAAGCGCTTTTCTAGATTCTCAAAGACACTTTACATATCAACTTGATGATATCAACAATATTGATGGAAGAGTCCATATTCATGGACCATATATATGGTGTCTCTAGCAGCATAACTCAGCAAGTATGGAAAGTACTCCACTGCACCACTCAAGTCAGTATAATTATTAATTATTGTCTTCATTTGAAAGTGGTGGAACAAATAATCAGAGGCTTTACTAAAGTAAATGTACAAGAACAAAATTGTTTAAAAACTACTTAAATGTTTGTCAGTCAAAACTACCCTATGTGACTATGTCCTATCAGCTTCACATCGGAGCCTAGAGTGGGATTGTTGTGTGCTGAGGGTGATAATTTTAATTTTGGTTCCCATGGTAACATATTAGAGCATCTACGCTGACTGTGTGAGGCATGTATTTCACACATGTCCTATCGGGAGGAGGCCTTGAGGCAGGAGATTATATCTCTATCTTGGGCATGCTTTAGTGTCCTCCTGGAAGAGCTGAAGAGAGGGAGGTCTGGTGATCTCTGCTTTGCCCCTGATCCCCTTCCAGTCCCACATAAGTGGTAGAAAATGGATGGATGAATGGATTATTCTCAGGGATAACCCCTAAATCCCCAGCCAGTTCTTACTTATTTTAATTCATTCTCTGCTTCATTGGCCACCACTAATTTAATGATAATGATAGTCAAGTCAAGTCAAGTCAAAGTTTATTTATATAGCACATTTCATATTGTTACATAGACTCAATGCGCTTTAGTAAAAGAAAGAACAGTTAAAACATTAAAAAAAAAAACTAAAAATCGAAGTAAAAAAAGAAGTCATTAATCATAAGCTGAAGAAAATAAAAATGTTTTAAGACCCATTTTAAAAGATATCAGAGATTGAAGTGACCTAAGTTCCAACGGTAATTTGTTCCAGAGAACTGGTGCACAATAGCTAAATGCGCCATGACCTGTTTGCGTGTGAATTCTGGGAACTGTGAGAAGATATTTATTGGAGGACCTTAAGTGACGGTTTGGATTATGTAGAGATAGTAAATCGGAAATATAGGGAGGGGCTAGGTTATTTAATGACTTGTGGACGAGAAGTAGTAATTTGAATTCAATTCTTAGTTTTACTGGGAGCCAATGAAGAGATTTAAGAATAGGGGTGATATGGTTAAATTTGGAAGTTCTAGTGAGTATTCTAGCAGCTGTGTTTTGGATAAGTTGTAATTGGGGGTCCTAGCAGCGAAGCTGCAGGAACCCATTGGAATAGTAGCTTTTCTTATTATTCATCCGTTTCCGCTGCAATTGAAGTCTATGGCAGCCCCATGAACGCTATGGTAAAAAGTTGTGAAATTTGGCACACGTAATCAGCCAAGTGCCAAAGCCAAAGTCAAGAATTTTCATGCCCCAAGAGCTTACTCTCTAGCGCCACCAACATGCCAAAGTTCAAAGTGCATTCAGCCTAATAACTTTGGACTACTTGGTCCAAATTTCACAAATGAGGCATCGTTGGAATCCTTGGATCATGTCGAGTCCAACGCATCCCTATGACGTCAATTTGCGTATGCCTAGATTTTCCGCCATTTTGAATTAAATCAAAAAGCTTAAAAAAGCATTTCAGGTCACAGAGATTGTCTGATTTTCACGAGACTTGGCACATAGACTCTTAAGACCAAGCCGCACAAAAGTTATCGTGTGGAATTTTTAATTAGGCTTCTGATTTTCCATAAAAGCCAATCAAACTCGAGGTTGATGCCGCCAAACCGGAAGTGAGGCCATATCTTGGCAACCAATTGATGTTATGACGTCAAACTTATAACACAGACTCATGACCAGGACGGTAAGAGGCCAACGAAGTTTGGTGACGTTTGACTAGGGTGACCAGATGAGGTTGGCTGAAATTCGGGACGGGGCGCGCGCGCATGCATACGCGCGTGTGCGGGTGGGCTGACTTACATGTACAGTAATAAAATGCTTTGTCGTCGGTGTTCTAGTGTAGATTGGGTATAATTGCAATAAAAGACGCACACTCCGGTAATATCATTGCAAGTTCCAGTGTATTGGTATAACGTACACAGTCCAAAATTCCGGGGTTCATAAAATTAACATGAAAGTTAAAATTAACTTTAACTTTTAACATGACGAACTGAACGTACAAAACATCAAAACGCACTATAACATCAGATTCTCCTCCGTGGGAAACTCCTTCCTGCACACTTTACAGAACACCTTAAATTCATCCGTCAATGCATTTGTAAGCCATGAATATTTGCCCTCCCATTCCTTCCTGTACCTGCATTGTCGCTTTTGTTTTTTTGCTCGGTGGTGTGGCTCTTCGTCTGCCATTTCGCTAGCTATTGTGTGTCAGTGAAAGTGAATTTTTGCGCCGGTCATTGTTCGCGCTTACTGTTGCAATGGAATGGAATTAGAATGTCCTAAAGATAACAATATAGATACATTGTAGCCGGGGCAGCACGCAGCCACTTAACATTTGGGGCTGCGCAAGCAAGCAGCCTCTAGGTGGCACAGACGGCAGTAGCATTAGTTTGAGATGTGTACTTTACCTGGGGTTAAAAAGTAATTATTTGGCATAAGTTTAATTTTCGGGACAAGTACAGCCAGATTCGGGATTCGGGACAAAAGCTTAGAATTCGGGACTGTCCCGAATTTTTCGGGACATCTGGTCACCCTACGTTTGACCTATAGGTGGCGCTATATATAGCAAAAATGCATTTTTGCTCATATCTTTGGACCCCTTGGTCTAAATTTCACAAATGAGGTACCGTTGGAATCTCTGGATGCAGACGGGGTCAACGCATATCATGACGTCATCAGCGCCATCTTGAATTTTCCGCCATTTTGAATTTAATCGAAAACCTTCAAAAACCATTTCAGGCCACTGAGATTGTCCAATCTCCACGGGACTTGGCACATAGAATCTTCAGACCAAGCCGCACATAAGATATCATGTGGATTTTTTTATTTCACTTCCGTTTAACCGCAGCCAATCAAACTCTACGCCGACGCGCAAAAGGGACATTTGGCCGTATCTCTGCGATGCATTGATGTATCGATGCCAAACTTGGTTCATGGACTCACAACGCATTCCTGAGCAGCCCAAGCCAATTGCTTATTGAGCCATACTGCTAGGACCCCCACATCGCTGCTTGCAGCTATATTTTATGTAGCATTTGCTTAGTTAAGCCTGGATAAAGTGCGTTGCAGTAGTCTAAGTGACTGGAAACGAGTGCATGTACTAATATTTCAGAGTCATGAAAGGACAGTATGCCACGGACTTTAGAAATGTTTCTGATATGGTAAAAAGATGTCTTTGAAATGTTGGAAATGTGCATCTGAAAATGAAGGTCAGCATCAAGAATCACTCCTAAGTTTTGATAAATGTAGTTTTGTGTGGGTTCCAACACTACTTGACTCAAATGGTATATGGCGAGGTCACCATAGTACCAGTCTCCCTAGTTTCAGCCTCACAGTGTAGGACAATAATAAGTATTTCATTGTGGCGTTAGTATAGCCTGCATACTTTGCCAAAATTACATATAAATATCAGCCATCAACTCTGTTTTTTCTGTGCGTTAACCTGTATCAGCCATCGTCTCCACAGTCATCCTCTTCTTTATTTCTACTTTAATGTCAGACCTTTTTTATTCTTTAATTTCTGCAACTGTGCTTTTCTCTAAGCTGGCTTGATGCCACATGCTAATGTGGTTAGCACTGTTGCCTCACAGCATGATGTTTCCTTGTTCAAATTCCAGCTGAGCCTTTCCGTGTGGAGTTTGCATGTTCTCTTTGTGCATGCATGAGTTCTCTCGAGGTACTCTGGCTTCCTCTCACTGTCCAAAAACATGCATGTTAGGTTATGGGGTGTTTCCAAATTGACCATAGGAGTGAGTCAGAATATGTGTGGTTGTTTGTCTCTGTGTTGGCCCTGTGATGGACTGGTGACCCGTCCAGGGTGTACCCTGCCTCTTGTCCAATGGCAGCTGGGATAGGCTTTTATCCTCTCCGCGACCCTGAATAGGAAAAGGCAAACTTTGTGATGGAGTCGTAGAAAATAACTGTGTATTAATAATCAGCCTTCCAAATATAATGATAACAACAATAATGATAATAATAAGCTTCAATTCCATTTATTACAGCATGATACATAGCAACAGAACAAACATAATAATAAGGATGTTTCTGTTCTACATTTATGTGCATTAGATACAGTGCTCAGCATAAATGAGTACACCCCACCAGATTTGTCAGAAAACCTTGAGTGTCCTTTCAAAATGAAGATTTTCTATGGGATACTATACTACAAAAATGTTGCAAAAATAAGTACGCCCCAATTAAAGTCTGAGGAGAAAAGCCAAACTTAAGAAAATTCTCATTCACAAGAATTCCACCACAGGTGAGTCTATTAATTTAAGAGGTCTCCAGCATGCAGGTGACTATAAAAGGACATTAATTAATTAACAAAGAAAAACCCCTTCCCATTCCATGCTGTCAGCAATAGCACCACATGGAAGAGAAATGTCACAAAACCCGAAAAAAGAAAATGATTTCTTTACACAAAAAAAGTGAGGGCTACAAAAAGATCAGCCAAGCTTTACATATCAGTCAGAATGCTATTGCAAAAGGGATCCAAAAACTTAAGAAAGATGGAAGTGCAACCATCTCACAGACGTCCAGGCTGACCACGGAAGTTAACATCTCGACAGGAGTGTCTTCTGATGAGAAGGGTTGAAGAAAATCGCCATGCAAGTCCACTGCAGTTAGCTGAAGAACTAGAAAGCCAAACTGGAGTGACACCATACGAGGTGGTAGAGGAATGGCATGCATGGTCATCGTTCACGGAGGAAGCCTCTCCTAAAGCCCACGACACAAAAAAAGCATGCCTAGAATTTGCCAGGGCCCATGCTGAAAAAGATGAAGACTACGGGGACTCTATACTCTGGAGTGATCGAGTGATCGAGACAAAGATCACTGTTTTTGGAACTGATGGCTTCTAAACTGTATTGTGTCGCAAAGGTGAGGATTTCAAAGAAAGATGCCTGTGCCTACAGTGAAACATGTTGGTGGCAGTGTGGGCTGCTGCAGTCGGAGAGCTGAATTTCATTATCGGTATTGTGAACACACATGTACTGCTCTATACTGAAAAAGAAGATGCTACCATGATTCCATGCCCTTGGGCGTTGTGAACTTTTCCAACACAACAATGATCCAAAACACACATCTAAAGCTACTGTTGCATTTCTGAAGAAGAACAGGGTGAAGATAATTGAATGGCCAAGTATGTCTCCTGTTCTGAACCCAATCAATTACCTATGGGGAATTCGGAAGAGAAAAGTTGAGCATCACTCTCCATCCAGCACCAGGCTCTAAAAGACGTTCTTAAAAATGGAAAAATATAGATGTTGCAATGTTGCCAACTTGTTCATTCATTCAGTCATACAAAAAACTAGATGTAGTAGTTTTTGTTGCCAGATGAATTCATTTTTGCTTCAACTAATTTGAGTAAAACTGAAGATTTTGTGATCTAAGTTATATTATTAACCTTAATGTTACGGAGTTAAACAAGTGTTCTATAAAACTCAGCCTTGTGAAAATTTAGGAAATTGTTCTTGTGTTCATTGAGATAATGATTAAAATCTTTACACAAAAAGATTAAAATTGAATATTCTAAGAGTCACAGTGAGTGGTCTTCACCACATGTTAAAGAGTACTTGTACAGTGTTGTTGTAGTACTTTTGCACCAGTAAAAGCCTGAATACCTTTTTCTTTTTTTTACTGACTGAGTGCATGAGAGCATCCCCTCTGGGAGAAAAAAAATGATCAGTGACTGTACATGGACAAACTAGATCACACGTATTCCTAAAGTTTAAACTTCAACACTTTGGACAAAATGTGAATTACAATTACTAAAACATATCATACATAAATCACGAAATGTAACAAATACCCATAGTTTTAATCCCTGTAGGTCATTTCACGATTGATCAAACATTGCTTCATTTGGTTATATAGACGTGTCGCCTATGGCAGTGGTTTTCAAAGTGGGGGCCGCCAGGGGGCGCTAGGGGGGCCTCAGAAAATTGGAGTGAAGATAAGAAAAAAATGCAAAAATAAAAAAATAGAATTAAATTTTTTTTAAACATCATAAAAAATTGTCAAATTTTTTTAATCAGTATTGTAAAATACAATTTATAATAATATATCATATCGAAATGTTATTTGCCATGCTTGTCTTTCTGATTGGCTGCCAGTCAAAACATCGTAGACCTGGCAATTTGCGCCTGTTCTGAAGCTGCTCTGCTCCAGCGTGTAGGTAGCTAGCCAAAATGGACAGATTTTTGACTTGGAAGAGACTGAAAGAACTGGCCGACTAAAATCAGAAAGTATGAGGCAGCATACATTAAGTTTGGCTTTACAGCCATACAGAAAAATGGCCACGATTGCCCGAAATGCGTCCTCTGTCTGGGGACCCTCTCAAATGAGTGTTCAAAACCTTCGAAACTTCAGCGTCACTTGATACAAAAACATCCGTCAGAGTCCGAAAAAACGGTTGACTTCTTCAGACGTAAAGAAGTGCATTTAGTCAGGCTGCATTCACACAGCAAGCTACTGTCCGTGAATAAAAGAAAGAAAATACGTTCAAAAAGTTGATGTTTCTTTATGTATTTTGTAGCATTGTCTGTGGTTTGCAAAGGGGGTCCCCGGCCAGAAGCTAATACTGTTTGGGGGGCCTTGGCATGGAAAAGTTTGGGAACCCCTGGCCTATGGCATACACCACCCAAAGGTGCACACTGGTGTCAATACAATCAAATCATTGTGTGTCCACTTACAATCAATGTCAGTAACAGAAAATTATGGTAACTGAAACCCATCCATCCATCCATCCATCCATTATCTTCCGCTTCTCCGGGGGTCGGGTCGCGGGGGCAGCAGCTTGAGCAGAGAAACCCAGACGTCCCTGTCCCCGGCCACTTCCTCCAGCTCTTCTGGGGGGACCCCGAGGCGTTCCCAGGCCAGCCGAGAGACATAGTCTCTCCAACGTGTCCTGGGTCTTCCCCGGGGCCTCCTCCCAGTGGGACGGGCCCGGAACACCTCACCAGGGAGGCGCCCAGGAGGCATCTTAACCAGATGCCCGAGCCACCTCATCTGACTCCTCTCGATGCGGAGGAGCAGCGGTTCTACTACTAGCCCCTCCCGGATGACCGAGCTTCTCACCCTATCTCTAAGGGAGAGCCCAGACACCCTGCGGGGGAAACTCATTTCGGCCGCTTGTATCCGCGATCTCATTCTTTCGGTCACTACCCACAGCTCGTGACCATAGGTGAGGGTAGGAACATAGATTGACCAGTAAATCAACCTCCCCAAGTTCTCCCACACCACTCCCCTTCTCCGCTCTCTACACTGGCTCCCCGTAGCTGCTCGCATCCAGTTTAAGACTATGGTGCTAGCCTACAGGGCAGTGGAAGGAGCAGCTCCTTCATACCTCCAGGCTATGGTCAAGCCCTACTCCCCCGCCCGACCACTTCGCTCTGCGGCCTCAAGGCGCCTGGCTGCCCCATCACTCAGTGGTCCCTGCGCACGATCGACACGGTCACTGTTCTGGCACCCCGATGGTGGAACGATCTCCCGACTGATGTCAGGACAGCTGAGTCGCTGCCCATCTTTCGCCGCAGGCTGAAAACCCACCTCTTCAGGAAACACTACCCTGATCCGCCCTCTTAGGACATCACCTGCTTCGTCCTAGTTCCTTACGCACTTATTTGTTTCCTAAATTGTCTTTGTTTTCTAAATTGTCTTCCCATTTGTCTAGGTACCTAACTTATCGTACTTACTCTAGCACTAGTTATGCTCTTAGCTGTTTGGTTTTGGAAGGAAATGCACTTATGATTTCTTGTGACCTGAAGTTCTTTTGCCTACCGATGTTGAACACACTTATTGTAAGTCGCTTTGGCTAAAAGCGTCTGCAAAATGACCGTAATGTAATGTAATGTTATGTAAAATAGTGAGATTCGCCTTCTGGCTCAGCTCCTTTTTCACCACGACGGGCCGGTGCAGAGCCTGCATCACTGCAGTCGCCGCACCGATCCGCCTGTCAATCTACTGCTCCATTTGTCCCTCACTCGTGAACAAGACCCCGAGAAACTTGAACTCCTCCACTTGGGGAAGGATCTCATTCCCGACCCGGATAGGGCATTCCACCCTTTTCCGGCCGAGGACCATGGTCTCGGATTTGGAGGTGGTGATAGTACAATATAATTTATTAAAATTGGCACAGTGATTAAATCAAAGGTGCTTTCATTAACAAACACTGTTGTCTACTGAGCTAATACTATTTACAAAATAAACAAGCAATGGGAGAAAGACCATTAGTCGGTTTGCATGTGTGTGAGTGCATGTGTGGGGATGTGTGTATTGGAGAAGAGTGGAGGACACTGAGACAAAATGGCAGCCATGATCATGTGAAGGTGAGGGCACAAGATGGCGACTGTGACCATGTGCTCACTAAGTTGTGTTAGCCAGAGAAGCTACAACAAAAGGGCTGTGTAGCCCCTGTGTTACCTAGAGATCTCTGGTCTCTTTGTTTGCGCAAATATATTTGCACCAAATGTTCAAATCCCTGTCTGGGTGTCCAGTTCTGGTTAACAAAGACTTCAAATGTTAATTCAATTAAATTCAATTCAGTTTTATTTATATAGCGCCAATTACAACAAATGTCACCTTAAAGCAATTCTATAATACTGTCCAATTCAAGCCAATTGGAGTTCAATTCATTGTAATCATAATCCAATCAAATCTAATTAAATACATTCAAAATTAGTCCAACTCATAAGTACAGAGCAAATTCAAAAACAATTTCCTAGCTAAGGAAACCAACAGATTGCACCAGCTGGGGTTTGAGAAGACAGAAAAGAGGGGACAAGAAACACCATAACACATTTCAAAGGATACCTGTTGAGACAGGAAAACACAAGTTGATGACAAAATGATGCCAAATGTACATATTATTTTTTGAAAAATTAAATGTTGGAAAAAGAGAGCAAAGTGAGGAAATGTGTGACATAGGAGGCCCCCCAGCAGGCAAGGCCTATTGCAGCTTAACTATGGGATGTTTCAGGATCACCTGAGCCATCTCTAACTATAAGCTTTATCAAAAAGGAAAGTTTTAAGCCTAGTCCTAAAGTTAGAGAGGGTTTCTGCTTCCCGGATATATACTGGCAAATGGTTCCACAAAAGAGGGGCCTGATAACTGAAGGCTCTGCCTCCCATTCTACTTTTAAAAACTCTGGGAACCACAAGTAAACCTGCAGTTTGAGAGTGAAGTGCTCTGTTAGGAAAATATCTTACAATGAGATCTTTAAGATATGATGGAGCTTGGTCATTAAGAGCTTTATATGTGACATTTTGAAATTCTATTCTGAATTTAACAGGGAGACAATGAAGAGAACCTAAAACTGGATCGGATCTCTCCTGTTAGTTCTCATCAGAACTCTGGCTGCAGCATTTTGGATAAGCTGGAGCCTTTTCAGAGAATGTGTGTGACAGCCCAATAATAAAGAATTACAGTAGTCCAATCTTGAAGTAACAAATGCATGGACTACTTTATCTGCATCACTCAACATCACACAGGATGTTCCCGATTTTAACAATATTACAAAGGTGAAAGAAGGCAGTCCTAGAAACCTGTTTTATATGAGTCAAATGATAAATTCTGGTCAAAAATAACTCCAAGGTTCCTCACTGTAGTATGAGAAGCCAAGAAAATACCATCTAGAGTAACTATATAGCTAGACAATTTCTCCCTGAAGTGCTCAGGTCCAAAGATAATGACTTCAGTTTTGTCTGAATTTAGAAGCAGACAGTTCTGAGTCATCCAGGTCTTTAATTCTTTAAGACATGCTTGTAGTCTGACCAACCGATTGGGTTCATCTGGTTTCATAGATAAGTACAGCTGAGTATCATCAGCATAGCAATGGGAATTTATGCCATGCTGTCTAATAATGTTACCTAATGGAAGCATGTATAAAGTGAAAAGAATCGGTCCAAGCACAGAACCCTGAGGAACTCCATGACTTACTCTGGTGTGTGAGGAAAATTCTTCATTTACAAGAAGAAACTGGAATCTATCTGTTCACTGGTTACTGTATGACTTCTGTTTAAAGGTGCCAGATTAAACGAAAGAGGATGCAAGATCTAACATCAACTCAAATTAACCTTTCATTCTTTACATTATCATCACAAAACCTTAGAAAAGACAAGCCAATAGAATGCACTTTTAGAACAAAAGATGTCCTAAGCTTAGCTGTGTGGTACTGATGCTAATGCCAATCCAGTGTTCAGTGTTGTTACCACAGACCTTTGAAATATTCAGTCCGTCAAGAAAAGAGTTGGAAATGGTCCTGTGTCCAGTCAAGCTCCAGTCTTTGGTGTAAATCCTTTGTGCGCTCCAGAAGGAGGATTCTGATTGCTTCTTCTGGTCCTGTTGGTCATCTCTCAGTGGACTCTCAGCTGTACACTCGCCTTGGGTTGGTCAGCTAAAAATGGGGTACTTGCAGGCTTTGTGTGCTGCAAGAGAGAGAGATCGGGCCACTGGCATGCCACCCTAATCCTGTAGACTATGAGAGCAAATTGAGCAGAGGTTAGCAGGCATTTGTTGCCAATCTGAAAATATGGTACATTGAAGTACACATTAGCATTTCGTTCAAACTAAATCACTTGTCAGTCGGTGGGTTTTGATGATTAATGGTTATGATTTTATTGTTTATAGATCTCCTGTGCTGCATATCAGCTGGTAATGGAGCAAACAAAATGCCATCTGATTGATGTTATAAGTGTTTCATTATATTGAGTGGTAGAAATATCATACACAGTGAAAATCTGTGCATGTGCCTTCATAGAAGACAGTAGACTAAACCATGGTGAGGTATTGGAAGGGGGCTTCCTAAATGAGTTTTTTTTTTTTTCAAATGTTTTATTGTTTTTGTCTATTGCATCTATGATTAGCACGACTTTCAAAACGATGCCATACTGTTCAAAGTTAGTGTTTACAATTACATTTTTATCGGGAGACTTTATCCCCAACAATGAGAGGTCCAAATTCACCTGTTCCCCTGTGATTTAACTGTATTCCCTTCTTATATACTTTACTTTGTGTATGTGTGTTTTTCTTGGCGGTACAGGCATGCACAGTGGACATGCAGATGATCTCCGACCGCTCCAACCATCCTGATGAGACTCCAAATACTTACACCAATGTCTTTGAATGTGAGTACACATAAGCAGTGTAATAATTTGTTGTATAGACCATGAGAAAGGAGTCAAGGAAGCCATCTAGGTTAAACAAAAGAAAACAATCATTAAACAGAGGACATGATCTCAGGTATCACCTTTCCAGCACCAGCAGCATGCAGCATTGTCTCTCCTCCCCAGACAGCTTCACAACCATTCACAACTTGGATCCTGTGACCAAAACTCGCCCTTACAGGCAGGTTAACAATTCATCGCTGATGATGACTCAAACGACATGAACATTGGTCAGAATGTTCAGTGACCCATGTCACTTTAATGGCCCTTTCTGCTTATAAGCTAATACTTCCATCTAGTTTAGAAATTAAGAAGCCTTTCGGATAAGAGGGAAAAAAAATTATGAATTGATTGGAAAGTATGCCTCTGCTGCCAAACACTGCAATAATTTTCTCTTGCTGCTTCAGCTCCTCCTCCTTTGAACACCCAATAGTCTTGGACAGTACAACCAGCCTCCTCTGATTAGCCTTGGTACACAACAGCACTGTACCGACTTGCTTGAAGAGCAGCGGAACTCGACCGAAGGTGCTTTTTACACTAGCCACGTTTGGTCCGGACCACAGTTTGTTTCCTCGGATAGTCCCCGTCTTTGGGTAGGTGTGAAATGTCATCTGTAGGCTACTGTGGTACAGACCAAACAAGCAAACTCTGGTCCGCCTGAAAACATGGGTCTTGGTTCTCTTGCAAATGAACCCTACGGACTATCCAGCAAATCAAATAGAGGAAGTGCCATATAGAGCGCAGTGCATTTTGAAAAGAAAAAAAAAACAAACCAACAGCGCAAAACCAAAGAGGCAGGCGAAGAAAAAATTGGAAAATGTCTTGTGGGCAGATGTGAAGTAGTAAGGAGGTGCAGGCGCTTATTGATATATGGTCAGAAGACTATAATATCTTGCTTGTGGCAAGGGTTATTGCTTGTTGTGAACAAGCCAGCTGAAGGGGATGGATTTCTGTTTTTTCCTCTCCAATCAAGGAGTCTGGTTTTCTTTGTCCTCATGCTTTTTTCCTTACAGGTCAGTGCTCATTTCCAAAGTGTGAAAGTAAACCAAACCAAACCACATTTTTTGGCATTCCCCAACCAATTGAACAGATTCCCTCTGACAATTCTAGTATGAAAGCACCCTGAAAGTTCTGGTTCATACCTCCATTACTTCCCCCATGTGTCCATAATTGCCACACAGTTTTTTCTGGACAAGGCTTGATCCATCCAAGATGCTTCAACCATTTATGACTCAGCTCCTGCCATGGCTCCTATGGATAATTTAAAACCTTTTCCATTTGGGGTCCATTGTGAGTCAGTCAGGTTGTTGCTCCACTACAGGGAGCGATTGCTGAATGAGGTCTTAATCAGACACTCTCGTCCTTTTCGGGCTGAATTTGGGGAAGACTTTCTTAGGCAGTTACGCAGGAGAGCTGAATGACAGTGGAAAAAGATAAGAATCAGATCTCATACGAGATATTCTTAAGCTGTCTGACAAATTATCAGCAGGGTGTAGAAGTTGCAAAGACCATTCACGTTGCTTACATTATATAAAAAAACTGTCACAGCACAAATTTTTTTTTCAAACTATTATATCTATTCTCGGCATCACTACCCTCTCTCTGTTATGTCAACTACTAACATCTGCAAGGTTCTCCTTAACTTTTTTCCCTCCAAGATTGGTTACAGTCCCCCTCTAGCTTTCCCTTTTCTTCATGGCTTTTTTGAAGTTGGATTGTTTCTGTTAATTATTGACACAATCTCATATAAAATCCACAAAAGATCCTTTAGACATTGTTTCCACACACTTCAAAAAAAAAGTTTTTGTGCCTGTTGGATCCTCTATTACTCTTACTCTTAAAAGCATGCAACAATCCAACCTCTCATTAAAAAGTCCAATTTAGATAAATTAGATTTGCACAATTTCTGTCTTTTAGACAGCAGTAACATCTTGGACAAATTCAGTGGGTTTAGTAACCCTCTTAGAGCCATTCATTCAATCTTCAAACCCAGGCCAGATATTTGTGAGTCATATGATCTAAAATCTGACAAAGATAAATTCCGTGGTAAAAAGTAGATTTTTGAGACATTGCTAAACTAATCTACCCTATCTGGTAATGACTTGAAGACAGTCATTATAGTCTTAAAGGGGATAGAGAATCAATATCATCTTTTTCACGTTTTTGGTGTTAGTTCTGAGTCTCCCCGCTGTGGGGAGTACACACGAAGTGCCAGCAAGTGTCAGAACCTCTGTTTCAAGTACTCCCCTTTTTTGAATATCCCCCAGAAAAAGTGCCAATCCGTTTTTGTGAAAAAGTGTCACTTTTTCAGCAATCGCCCCCCCCCCACACCCGTTTCAGACACGCCCCTTCGGCAAGAAACAGGGACTGGTGTGCCTTCCAAGGCTGTGAAAGCGGACTACGATCGTTACATATTCTTCCCCCAGAAAGCAATGTTCGCGATCAATGGCTTTTATTTATTTTTAACAGTATCCCCAGTACATACAACCGCCGACTTTTCCTTTGCGCTGCGCATTTCACGGAGTACAGTTTCACAAACCTTGCACGATTCCGAGCAGGCTTCAGTCGGAATTTTGCTCAATCGAGGGTCATTCCGACAGGGACAGACACAGACTGCAGCGAGCTGTGCGCTCCGCTGAGAAGCTGATCGGCTGCAGCCTCCCATCTATCCATGACCTGCATGTCTCCAGGACTATGGGGCGAGCAGGTCGGATCACAGCTGACCCTTCTCACGCTGCACATGGACTATTTGCACCACTCCCCTCGGGCAGGAGGCTTCGGTCCATTCGGACCAGAACCTCCCGTCACAAAAACAGTTTTTTCCCTTTGCAGTTGGACTTATGAACACTTCATAATCACCTCATAACCTGCCCCAGTCACTTTACCATCATTAAAATTGCACTAATGAAGCTGCACTGTTGTTGCTCTGTATATTAGATACTGTGTATTGTTGTACACACCTTGTACATTTTATATTCATATATTTTTATCCTTTATTTTTTATTATTATATCTAAAGGGAATGAGCTTTCTTTTCAGTCAGTTTATTACTCTATAACTCTGTTTTCAGTGAGAGCAAGGGCAGCCAATCAAGCAACGGCAACCGAATAGCGCCAACACCTACCTGCATTTCATAATGAGGTTGCCAGATAAGCTCTGAAACGACGCCAATAAGGGCAAACGACACATTCTAAACCCAGCATAGTAACATAGCTGTTTCAGAGAGCCTTTTAGGGAGGTTCTGAGCCATTACAGACCCAACCAATTTTTTTTGGGCTACATATCACAGAACAAGGATTAATGCCCCATTCAACCATTCTCTATCACCTTTAAGGCTGGATTATTGTAACTGCTTGCACTTGGGTCGTCTCTTTTTGCTCATCTGCCGCTGGTACAGCAGACAGACTCCTAAATGGTTCCTGAAAGTATCCCTGCTCTTGCATCTCTCCAGTGGCTACCAATTGAATATATAATTGGTATTCCCCATTGGTATTTAGTATGTTTTAAAGCTTAATGGCCTGGCATCTGAGTATATATCTGCACTTCTCTGCCCTTCCTGAATCAAAACTGAAAAACTGCTATTAGCTGTTCCCAGTTATATTCCCAGTTGAGGTTAGCTAATAATTGCTATTGCAGTGGCAGCTCTAAATCGTTGGAACAGCCTACCACTGTCAATTTAATGTGCCTTCTCAATCGACAGTTTAAAAACACAGCTGAGGAAATAATTGTTCTCCTTGGACTTTAATTGCATTTAACTCTCATTTTCAGTTTTATTAGTTTTGTGTGAGACTGTTTTAAATCCTTAAGGTTGAATGGAGTGCTTCGCAACCTATTATTTAAGTAAAATTACAGGTCTAGGAGGTCTTTCAACAAACGTGGCTTGTCTAATTTAAAAACACACTATCACATCAAACACAGAAAATTACACTGTCTTTTGAGAAAGTTTTACATCTGTGATGAATAAGTATAATGATCTCTTTTAGTGTCTGCAATGAATGAAAAAAGTACACGCTCCAGATGCAGTTAAAATAGAGAGGTTCATGACCTGTTAAAACAACACCAAAGCACCAGGACTGCCAGCAATTGTGACATCAGTTTCTGTTCACTAGGGGAAGCACGGCGAGCATAAACCAAACATTAGCCAGGAGTTTATTTCAGGCTTTGTTTCATGAATTTTTCCAGTGTAGAAATAAGTTGCATATAGACATTAGGATTCAGAATTTCTGGCCACATGTTAATGTTCATTGCCCACAGATTCTTTGGAAGTTTGTAAAGATACCAGTCGAGACCAGCAGTCTTTAATTAAAGATTAAGTTAATTTGTAATACTCCCAATCACACGACTGGTAGCGACAGGCACTTTAATTGTTTTGCCACTCAGGAGATTTAAGTGCTTTAGACAAGGCTACTTGTCCACTGGGAGGACTGTAGTTTATTTTGGTTCATACACCTGCCTCGACAAATAGTTACTAAAGCACCCAATATTTATCCATTGTTTGAAATAGTTTCCAACCATCCTGTGGTTAGCAAAAAACTACAGAGCAAATTCAGCAAATTTTTTGTTTATTTGGGAAATTTAGCTCATTATTGACAGTGCATTTGCATTAACAAAAAATGATTACCAAATTTTCAAATGTTTTTTTCCTTCATAGTGATCTCTTTAATATTAGTTTTCTTTCTCTTTATATCCCCCAGATGACCACAGCAGGATGCAGCTTTCACTGCAGGCTTGCAAAGAAGGGAAGATGACAGACTGCATCAACGCTAACTACATCCATGTAAGAAGCTGTTGGTTTAATTTTTAAGCTGCACAAACTTAGGCCTTCGTTATTTCACAAAGGCTCATTTTTGTCTATTCAGTTTATCAAACACACAATCAAAACACATTTGTACTTTACAGTGACTGCATCTTCATTTGTACATCTTGTCTTCAGAAAGTCGATGCACCCTATTGCCGCTAAAACCTCTTTCGAAGCATTTTGTTGTTTGGTGAAAGGTAGAGGCCACAAAAAAAAGGCACCACAGCAGTTCCAGCCTCTCTGGAGAGCCAAAGAACAAGTTACAAAGTGGGTAAAAGTATATTGAAGGAGAGAGTACTTTTGCTAACTTTATAAGAGTTCACACTTTAGTCTGTACTTTACACTATGATGGAGACTTCATGCCATCAGTCATGTGAAGGTTATTACACTATTTAAAATGAGTAATTAAAGAGTGTACAAAATCTTTGACACTCTTTCCCATGTTGGATTTCAGCCTTCATTTAACTTATGAGGAAAAACTCTATTGCCCTTTAGTTTAGTTTGATTTAGCAATTAGTTCGGAAAAATGTGGTCCTTTTTGGCGAATAACCTTCTGTTTCACTCGGAATAATGGTAATTTGATTATGGTTGTGTTAGGTGTTTTACTCCCAAGAACATGCTGCAAGTGAAAAAGCTACTTCATGAACACACACACATGCACACACACTCCCACAAAAAAATAATAATAATCAATAATAACAGCCACATATTCATTTATACCTCAAATGTTGTCAAATTTTGCTTTCCATTCCAGTGTTGTAAGATTTTTGTTGCTGTTTTATTTACTTTAATTACTGTTGTGTTGCTGTTTTGTTTCCGTTGCTAAGAGTTTAAATATCAACTCTTAGGACACAAGTAGTTTGTCAGTTTTAACTTAGTTGGTGGAGCATTGTCCCTCAGCTGAAAGATTAATGGTTCTATCCTTGTTCTTGGCCTTTTTAAAAAGCAATTTGGTATTTTTTTTATGTTGAGTGTCACATATTTTACAACTCCGGAGTACACCTTAACAATAGTACAAAGCAACATACAAGTTTTCAAAGCTTATGCAGCTGCTCTGTGTTTTTCAGGGTTTTAAGAGGTCACAATCATATATCACTGCCCAGGGCCCTCTGAGGTCCAGCACAGAGGACTTCTGGAGGATGATCTGGGAGCAGAATGTTGGCATCATCGTCATGATTACCAATCTGAAGGAAAAAGGACAAGTGGGTAATCAGATTATCAGTTCAGTCACACTGTAAAATTGTATTTATGGTTGTACCATCAAATATACCAGAACATTTGTTGTATTTATTGTAACAAAGAGACTGAATCTAATCTGAGACACTGGAGAAAACACTGCACATGCTGAACTGTTTGCATGAGTATTCTGATTATGTCGATTAAAAATAAAGTATTTCTGTATATATTTTTTCTCATCTTTGAACTTTTATATGAAAAAAATGAACTCAAAATGTTTTAGAGAATATAACTGAAATTAATTGATTTCACACTTTATTTGAATTGATTTGATATACTTCATGCAAAATGTTGCCACTTATTTTGATTCATATCAGATTTACAACAGATACAAATCAGATTTTTCCTAATTATTCTATTGAAATTGTCATTCCACAAATAATACCTTTGATTTGTGTTTGTTCCTCAGAGGTTGTGTGATCACTACTGGCCAGTGGAGGTCCAGGAGGATGTCCAGGTCCAGGAGTATGACAGCTTCCTGGTGACAGTGAAGAAATGCAAAGTCCATGCCTTCTACACTCAGAGGACCTTCACTATTAGGAACACCCACACAAAAAAGGTTAGCCACAAAAAAAAATTACAAAGTATGTGGTTAGTCATACCAAGACCGGACTTTTAAAATATATGTAAATACATTAACATTAACTGACATAAATCATGTCAAATTAAAGCTCTGAAAGCTGGACTAACACACCCAAATAGGATGTTTAATTACTCCTACATGTTTAAGCTCAAATGGGCCTTGGCATTCAGCACATACATAAAACTTCCACCTTTTTGCATCTACTTGAATTATGATTATTATTAATTAATTGAATTCCAATTGGCTTGAATTGGACTTACTATCTAAGTGCCTTGAGATGACATTTGTTGTATTTGGCGCTATATAAATAAAAATGAATTGAATTGAATTGAATTGAAAACTTGTAAAAAATAATAAACTGTAAGAGTAGTATATTGATAGAGCGAAATTCCCAATAATGCTTCACTCATTCACATATTCTTATGTTTCTTTTGTCAGACAGCACAGAAAAGCATCAGAAACTGTGACTGAAAAGCAGTCAATGAAAACTTCGGATCAATTTGTGCTCTCCTAAAGCAGTATTAAAACATATCTTAAAGTATTTCCAGAAAGTCCTACTTTTATAACCAGAGCTTGATTTGACAAATATCGCTATTCACGTAACTTAGTGATTTCAACTATATTTACTTGCACTGATCTCCAATAGATAAAGTTAACAGCCGCCTTACCATTTTCTCACACAGTCCATGACATCACAACGTTTGACATACTTGAGTCTATAGCTGTTTTCACACTGAGATCCGCTACCATCGCGGGTCCAAATTGCCACTTCATCCCGCATCGAGCAATGTGCAAGCTTGGCGTATTGGGTGATCCATGCCGCCTGAAGCCGAGTTTCGGGGGGCGTTGCCTAGTGGCAGAGCGTCACACGAAACACATAAAATGCTGGGCGTGTACAATGACGTAGGCACCTTCCAGCAGAGGTCCATCTTTCACCGTCCCCGACATGTGGCGGTAAATAACTTCCTCTACTCAGAGGCTGAGGAGCTCGCGGACCTCCTTGTCTCCCCAGTTGGCTATCTTGAAAAATGTCTCGAACTTGCAGAGTAAAACTTGAAGTGAAACTTGTCCTCACCTGTCGCTGTCTATCCTGTCTTTTAAACTCCTCACGTCACGCCACGCCCACGTCCATCCCGCGTCAATTGCTTTCACATCAAATTCGGCTCGGCAAAAAGACTAGGGTCCGACGCTTGTCTAATGGCGAATCGAGTTAACACCCCAGCCCGGATCGTCAGTGTGAAAGGAACAGCGGACACACTAAATTCGCGAATTAAATGCGGGTTCTTCCTCAGTGTGAAAGGGGCTAATAACTCCATTCCCCTTCTATACATGTGTACTGGGTCAAGGGGTCAGGGCTCAGGGGTTCAAACAAATGGCCAAGCAACGTCAAACTGTGCTGATTGACAGCAGCAATTGGGTCAGAAATAACTACCTAGGTTCTGCCACTTATGGCGTGTTTCCACTATGCAGGTCGGAACGGTTCACTTATTTCAGTGTTTCCATGAAAGTGTACCGTACCGTTACAATTTTTGTTACCCTTAGATAGATAGATAGATATATTTTTATTCAGTCACACAATAATAACAATACAATCATAATAACCTCAAACATCATAAAGTGACTGAAAAGGCACAGGCTGAAGCATAATGCTTATATTAAAGCCTGTCCTATTTAACAAATTAATAGATTAATCTGCCCTTCAACGTACAGTATATATACATACATACATACATACACACATACACACACATACACATATATGTATACAAACACATGTACATAGATATACATATACACATAATAATAACGATAACGATATCAAAGTAGAAAAATTATAAAACAAAATACAACAAAATCATAAATAAGTACAACATCCTTCACAAATTATAAACACTTGTAGCCCTCAAAAATCGCCTTACAAACCATTTTTTTGAAAACCAAAAAAGGACAACAATTTCTTACTTTTATATTGGCATCGTTCCACAATGCAACCCCAACAACAGATATACATCTCCTTTTAATCTCTTTTTTGGCCATGGGCACGGCAAGTCTGCAGGTGTCTCTTAAATTATACCCTGTATCTTGAAGTGAGAAGAACCTTTGTATCCTGACTGGGAGTAATTTTGCATTAGCTTTATACATTATTTGCATTATTTTGTAATGTACCAGATCACTGAACTTCATAGCATGAGATTTTACAAACAGTGGGTGAGTATGTGCGTAATAATCGGCCTTATTAATTATCCGTATAGCTCGTTTTTGTAAGAGAACTACTGCGTTGATAGTTGTTTTATATGTCGAGCCCCAGACTTCCACACAATATGACAGGTAAGGAAGTATGAGTGAGCAGTAAATAATATGTAAGGCCT
Organism: Odontesthes bonariensis; assembly: GCF_027942865.1. NCBI lineage: Eukaryota > Metazoa > Chordata > Actinopteri > Atheriniformes > Atherinopsidae > Odontesthes > Odontesthes bonariensis. The sequence continues at coordinate 5,138,192 of NC_134512.1, read as the reverse complement.
TATAGTTTAATATGTTTCTTGATTTATACAGTATTGCTATTGTCTTCGAAATCTTTCCTTGGATGTAATACACATGTGGTTTCCATGTTAATTTGTTGTCAATAACCACCCCTAAAAATTTTATCTCAGTCACTCTTTCAATTTCAGCATCACATATTTTTAATTTCATGTCCTTATCAATTTCTTTACGATTTCCAAAGACCATGAATTTAGTTTTTTTTATATTGAGTGACAATCTATTAGTGTCGAACCACATTTTGAGGATTTCTAGCTCTTTTTCAATAGAAGATAAAAGTTCCTGTAAATTATTGCCAGAACAGTACATGTTTGTATCATCTGCAAAAATAATGAAATTCAACAGATCTGTAACATTACAAATATCATTAATATAAAGCAAAAAAAGTTTCGGACCAATCACAGATCCCTGGGGTACTCCACAGGTGACCTTCCTGACTTGTGACACTGTGTTATTGATGTGTACACATTGCTTCCTATTTTCCAAATAGCTGCTAAGCCAAGAATATGCTACACCTCTGAATCCGTACTTCTCCATTTTTGTCATTAATATGCTGTGATCAATAGTATCAAACGCCTTCTGCAAGTCAATATAAATTCCAACAGAATATTCATCATTTTCAATTGCCTTTGTTATTTCTTCTACCATCTCCATAACTGCATAGGTAGTCGTTCTGTTTCCCCTAAACCCATACTGGTGCTCACTAAGCAGTTCATATTTGTCAATAAACAGATCCATTTGTTTAGCAAATAATTTTTCTAATATTTTTGAGAATTGAGGAAGTAGGGACACTGGTCTATAGTTTTCCATACAATGTTTGTCTCCATTTTTGAATATTGGTATTATCTTTGCTGTTTTCATATTATTTGGAAAAATACCTTTCTGAAAGGACAGATTGCAAATATAGGTCAAAGGTTTTACGATAAAATCTAAGACTTCTTTAATTATAACCATATCAATGGAATTTATATCAGTTGATGTTTTGTTTTTTAGTTTTTTGACAATTTCAGTTACATCACTTTCATCAATCCCTCAAAGGAAGATAGAATTTTTATTATCCTTAATGAGGTTATCAAACATATTAGATTTATTGTCACAAATTGGAATTTTTTTGGCCAAATTACTGCCAACACCCACAAAATAATCATTGAACTCTTCAACAATACTTTGTGGACTGTCCACTGTATCACCTGAGCTATTTAGGAAATGACTCGGGAATTCTGATTCTTTATGTTTGTTTCGAATAATATGATTAATAACTTTCCAAGTCTTTTGAATGTTATTTTTACTATCCTCTAATAATTTATTATAGTACTCCTTCTTCTGCCTTCTCATAATAGAAGTCAATGTGTTCTTGTACTGTTTATACTTTTTTTCACTTTCGCTGGTTCTCATTAGTAAATGCTTCTTGTATAATACATTTTTCTTTTTACATGCCTTTTGCAGGCTCTTAGTCATCCATGGTTTTTCCTTATATTTTTCCTTCACCTGGCAGTTCCTAATAGGGCAATGTTTGTTATAGAGCTCTGTAAATGTAGACAAAAATACATCATAAGCCAGATTCAGATCCTCAACATACACTTCATCCCACGTACAGTCTGCAAGATCTACCTTTAAAGCCTCAATTCTTTCCGGAGTCCTTATTCTCACTAGTTTGTGAGTAGGCTGACTTATTTCAACTAGAGATTTTTCTTTTATACTGTGCAAGACTCCAAATATGGGAAGATGATCAGTAATATCACTTAAGAATAAACCACTTGTTGCTGGACCATACACGTTGGTAAAAATGTTATCAATAAGTGTGGCACTATCCTTGGTTATCCTAGAAGGCTTGTTTATGAGTGGCCTTAGTCCAAAGCTAAACATTGTATTGCAGAAATCATTTGTTGGTTTATGATCGTTACATTTCATCAAGTCGATATTAAAGTCTCCACAAACAAAATAATATTTGTCATCACATATATTTCTAAAAATGTTGGTTATTGTATTCAGAAATTGTTCCATGCAAGACCCAGGCGCTCTGTACATACAACTCAGGACTATACTCTTACATTTTTTTGTCTGAATTTCAATTGTTAAACTTTCCATGACTTCATCAACAACTGTGGTGCCAATAACCTTACATTGGAAGTCTTCCTGTATATACAATGCCACTCCACCACCCATTTTATCAATCCTGTTGACACTGTAAAAATCATATCCTTCCAACACAAAGTTGGCACCCTTTTCCTTTGTTATCCATGTTTCACTTATAGCTATTACTTGAAATTTATGTTTTAATGACTTTAAATAATCTTTGATTTCTTCAAAATTTGAGTATAGACTTCTGCTGTTAAAGTGAATGATAGAAAACCCTTCCAAATTAACATTAGTCAAATTCTCTGAATAATATTCAGAGTTGGCATGATAATCATCATAAAGATTTTCCTCAGGATCGATACTATATTCAAAACTAAATGGATTGGTCATTGGTATTTGTCCAGGTCGTTGATACTTTTAACCATTAGTACTTTGGCCTCTCCCTGTGCTCCGTTTAGTGTAATGAATATTTTGCAGTTTGCAGTCCAGGTATGCTGAATTTTTTTCTGTTTCTTCAGGTAGCGTGCTTGTTTGGCGATGTCTGCGTTACGTTTGGTCAGGTGTTCGTTGATGAATACGTTTGTCCCTTTTAGTTTCCTCCCCTGTTTCAACAGTGCAATCTTATGCTTTCTGTTTACAAACCTCATGATGACAGCTGGTTTGTCTTTGGCGTTTCTTCTGACCAGAGTGTGGCAAGCCTCGATGTTCCCACAGTCCAGCTCTATGCCTCTGGTCTGCAAGAAAGCGACCACCTGTTGTTCCGTTGAGCTGACATCCAGGTCCCCGGGTTCTTCCCTGTTGGTGGCGGCCACCGCACGAGCGTATGTCCGGGGTTTTATATCGAGCCCAGTGATGATGATGTCGTTCATCCTAGTGTATTGCTCCAGGTCGGCAACCCTGTTTTCAAGGAAGGTGATTTTTCTATCCTTCTCCTCATTCTGGATACGGAGGACTTTCACCTCCTCCACCAGCGTCAAAATACCTTTCTGCTGCAGCCTGACAGCGGAAACTTCTTCGGCTAGGAAGTCGAGCGACTTTTTAATGTCGTCGACCTCCGTTACCTTTTTCGGACCCATTATTGTCAGGTTGCGCTAGATATTTTTAGCGCTATCAAAGTTAGCTCAGCGGCTAGTTACTATAGTCGGCTACTAGCTTCGCTCCTCACAGAAAAATCTGTTGAAGGTCTGTCTGGCCAAGTGAAGCTGTGAGCATTATCTCTGTATCCTTCTGCTTGGGGTACCTAGCACACAGGACCGGTTCCAGGCTCTGATCTCCGTTGTTGGTGAGGAGGCTGTGCAGCGGGAGCTCGATGGCGCTGTGCCAAACCAAAAAGTTTTCCAGCTGATTGCCGCAAAAATGGCAGAGAGTGGTTTCAACCGGACCGCGAGCCAGTGTCGCATTAAGCTGAAGAAGCTTGGAGGTGGTTCCAAATTATGGATGTTATTTGTTATTTGCTGTTATTTGCTATTTACGCTTCAGCATGCACTCCGCCCACCCCTGAGGGTCCCCTTTTTACAGTGGGAAAGCAAGCTGACCCCAAAGTGACCTGACCCGTACCGTTCCGAACCGACCTGTACCGGACTGCATAGTGGGAACGAGGCTTTACTAACCACAGAAAGATTCCAGCTGAGCTCCATCCATCCATCTATCCATCTATACCTGCTTAATCTAATTCAGGGTTACAGGGGGGTTTAGGCCTATCCCAGCTGCCATTGGATGTGATGGGGTACATTCTGGAGAGGTTGCCAGTCAACACAGAAACAATCTATGAGGGGCTGTTAGGGGCATTATTCAGAATTAGTATGCATACACACCTGTGAAACCAAAATCTCTCACAAATTATACTGAAACCTTGCATAAATACAAGTGAAATACTTGTATTTGTTTCAGTATAATTTACTATCACATGCACAATTGCTCTCATACACACCACTGAAGCTCTGCTTCACACACTACTAAAACACTCATACACACGCCTGAAATACTTTCATACACATAACTAAAGCACTCTCTTACATACACCACTGAAATGATATATCAGTGCAATCCATCCAATTTTCATACTAACCTAATCCAAATCAGGGTTGCGGGGGCTGGAGCCTATCCCAGTTGCCATTGGGTGAAAGGCAGGCTACACCTTGGACGGGTTGCCAGTACATTGCAAGGCCAACCCAGAGACAAACAAGCTATTTTTTTTTTAATCTAATCTAATCTACTTCGAACACACTATTGTGAATAGTACTACTACTATGAATTACACTAGATAGAACATAAGGAAAAATAATTATTGCGACAACATTTTTTCATTGTATGAAAAATTCCTGCATGTATATGTTAATCTTGACTTAAATGCACAATGGGGCTTCACACATGCTTATTGTACAAACAGTAAGGCATGTGTCAAAAAGAGCTGCTATCATTCATATATTTTTCTGTTTCTTTTGTCAGAAAGTCAAAGACATTATAGAATGTGATTCATCAGCCCCTTAAAGCTTTGTGTCAACTCATAGTCTCTTAAAGCATCTCGAGACTGCCCCTTCTTATTTCATCACCCCAGAGTCAGCAGACAAAATCAACATTCATGTAACTTAAAAACGGCTGTGGCGTGAACTGTAAACGGTAATAATAGCACCTTGAACACAAGTTTGGTGCAGAGCAGCTACTGCTCTGCAAAAAAAGATGGAAGTCAGAGCTGTCTGAGTAATGTCACACATCAGTCTCATATCTGATGTGTTCTGATGTGTTATGTGTGAATGCGCCGCTGAGGGTGGCAGCACGTTGGAGTAGCTCTGTACCTCACATTGAGATTTTTTTCTTTTTTCTTTTTTCTAAATTTCATTCCTGTTTTTTCTTGGAAGAAATTGCATTTTTTGGACAACTGTTCCTTCCTGCCTTGGATGCTGTGCAGCTGGATTGATTTTTCCCAATACTTTTGTATATTTTGCTCTTTTGTTATGATGCATAACCATAGCAACAGGGTGGTTTACAACAGGAAGCAGCTGATTAACATGGGAAAAGCAGAAATAATTCAACAACTGAAGCCAGAAATCCCACTGGAATTGAAAAGGAGGCGTCGTGGATGCAGAGCAGGAGTAAAGAGGAGAGAAAGAAAGAATAAGTTCAAACCATCTCTGCCATCCATCATCATGGGCAATGTAAGATTGTTAGCTAACAAGTTGGATGAACTTCTAGCCTTGACAAGGACTCAGCAAGAATATAGGGAATGTAGCATAGTGTGTTTTACTGAGACATGGCTGCAGGATCATATCCCCGACTCCAGCGTCTCTCTGCCGGGCTTCCTGACTGTACGAGCAGATCGAGATTTTAAGAGTAGCAGGAAAAGGAAAGGGGGTGGATTGGCAGTGCTTGTCAACAACAGATGGTGTCACCCAGGACATGTTACTGTGAAGAGTCGTCTCTGCAGTCCTGACATATTGACCTATTAGCAGTAAGTTTTCGTCCATATTATTTGCCAAGAGAGTTTACCAGTGTTGTTTTGGTGGCTGTTTACATTCCACCCTCAGCTGTTGCCGACACTGCATGTGATGTCATCAGTTCCGTTGTTGCTCAGATACAGACACAACACCCCAATTCTTTTGTGGCAATATCTGGTGATTTTAATCATGCCTCACTCTCTGCTACACTGCCAACTTTTCAACAGTTTGTCAGCTGCTCTACCAGAGAAAACAAGACATTGGATTTGTTTTACACAAATGTCAAGGATTCATACATTTCCAAATCAAGACCTCCCCTGGGTAAATCAGATCACAACCTTGTTTTTCTCTGTTCAGCATATAAACCCCTTGTCCAGAGACTACCTGTCACAAAAATGACTGTTAGAAAGTGGTCACAGGAAGCTGAAGAAGCCTTTCAGGGTTGTTTTGATGCAACTGATTGGATTTCTCTTTGTAAGCCACATGGAGAGGACATTAATGCCATGACTGAGTGTGTGACTGACTATATAAACTTCTGTGTGGACAACACCATCCCCACTAGAACAGTGAGATGCTTCCCTAATAACAAACCCTGGATCACCAGTGAGCTAAAGGAACTATTGAACAAGAAAAAAAGAGCCTTTAGGGAGCGAGACAGGGAGTTACTGAGGAGTATACAGAAGCAGCTCAAAGTCAACATCAGAGAGAGCAAGGAGGTGTATATAAAGAAGCTTGAGAGTAAACTGCAGATGAACAATATCAGAGATGTGTGGTCAGGAATGAAGAAGATCACAGGCCTCAAGCAGAGGGAGGATCAGATGGATGGAAGTCTGGACAGAGCAAATGAGCTGAACACATTCTTCAACAGGTTCAGTTCAGGAACAAGCTCACCATCCTCCCCTCCTGTTCCCAGCCAAAGAGACATCCCACTCTCTTCTGACCCACAGCTTTCCTGTAACATCTCCACCTCCACCTCAGTCTTGGATTCTTCTGCTTCCACTAGTTTGTCTTCAACCAAATCAGGAGATGCTGCTGTCCCCTTTGCCTCCCCCTCCCACTTTTCTGTTTCTAGAAGTCAGGTGAAGAGGCAGTTGGAGAGACTGAACCGGATTAAGGCTGCAGGTCCAGATGGTGTCAGCCCCCGAGTCCGGAAGGCCTGTGCAGAGCAGCTCTGTGGGATTCTGCAACACCTTTTCAACCTTAGCTTGACCCAAGAGAAGGTACCACTGTTGTGGAAGACATCCTGTCTGGTTCCGGTACCAAAGAAAACTCACCCTTCAGTCATCAATGACTACAGACCTGTTGCCCTGACATCCCACATCATGAAGGTCCTGGAGAGACTCCTGTGACCCACCTGTGTAAGCAAACCAGCACATATCAGGACCCCCTGCAGTTTGCTTATCGCCATGGAGTTGGAGTTGAAGACACTATCATACACCTGCTTCAACAAACCCACTGTCATCTGGACAAAGCAGGCAGCGCTGTGAGGATCATGTTCTTTGATTTCCCCAGTGCATTTAACACAATTCAGCCTGATCTGCTTCGTCTGAAACTCCAGAAGACTCAGGTGGAGGCCTCAACAATCACCTGGATTAATGACTACCTGACAAACAGACCACAGTTTGTCAGACTGAAGAGTTGTGTGTCTAACCAGGTGATCAGCAGCACAGGAGCACCACAGGGGACTGTACTCTCACCATTCCTTTTCACTCTGTACACTTCAGACTTCCAGTACAAGTCAGACTCCTGTCATCTACAGAAATATTCAGATGACTCTGCAGTTGTCGGGTGTATCAGAGATGGACAAGAAGCTGAGTACAGAGAGCTGGTGGACCGCTTTGTGGCATGGTGTGCGAACAATCATCTCATCTTGAATGTTAACAAAACAAAGGAGATGATTGTAGATTTCAGGAGAAACAGGGTCAGATCAAACCCTGTTTCCATCATGGGAGAAGAAGTGGAGGTGGTTGAGGAATATAAATACCTTGGTGTTCATCTGGACAACAGACTGGACTGGAGACACAACAGTGAAGCCATCTACAAGAAAGAACAGAGCAGACTGTACTTCTTGAGGAAGCCAAGGTCCTTCAAGGTTTGCAGCAAGATGTTGCAGATCTTCTACAAGTCTGTTGTTGAGAGCGTCATTTCCTCTTGCGTCATCTGTTGGGGCAGCAGCATCAGAACCAGGGACCTAAAAAGACTCAACAACCAGATAAAGAAGGCTGGTTCTGTTCTGGGGACGACTGTGGAACCTCTGGAGACAATAATGCAAAGAAGGATTTTGCATAAAATCAAGAGAATTATGGACAACCCTGAACATCCTCTCCGTGAGACTGTTATCGGAAAACAGAGTCTCTTCAGTCAAAGGCTTCTTCAGTTTGGATGCAAAACAGACCGCTACAGGAAATCTTTCCTGCCCACAGCCATCAGCATCTATAATAACTCCTTGATTTAATTGAGTTACATCAACATTTAATTTCCCTCTGGGATAAATAAAGTATTTTTGAATTGAATTGAATTGAATATCTGCCTACATTACTGTTGCTTATGCTATCTTTTTTTCCAACAATAGCTATTAGCTAGGGTTAGAAAACATTAGCACAAATCCTTCTGTATCTGCATGCCTCGAGGTCATAACATATCCAATGGCAGTGAGACGCTGTTAATATTTTTCTATCAACGACTTCCTCCTTGATCTCATCCACTTGCAGGGCTTTGAGAAGGGAAGGGTCAATGAGCGGACAGTGATACAATATCATTACACTCAGTGGCCAGACATTGGCGTCCCAGAGTTTGCTCTGCCACTGCTCAGCTTAGTCTGCAAGTCATCCAGAGCCAAGAGAGACAACATTGGGCCCGTGGTGGTGCACTGCAGGTAAGATGAAGCCATGCTTTCATAGTCTTCCTCACCTTTGTAAATCTTGGAATCATCTTTTTCTTTATTTGCTTCTGTGCAGTGCTGGTGTTGGCCAGATGGGCACATACATTGTCCTTGACAGCATGCTGAAGCAGATAAAGGAAGAAGGCACAGTCGACATCAAAGGCTTCCTTAAACACATCCACGCACAGAGAAATTTTCTGGTTCAGACTGAGGTCTCTGTCCATCAATTTCAGTTGTCAACCCAATGAACATTTACATGTCAAGGGATGACTCATTTCTTAAAGATATTTATGTACACTTGAACAAGGACCACTGTCTTTGTCTAAACTCTGTCTAAACAATTTTTCCACTCAATGTAGGAACAGTATGTTTTTATCCACAATGCGTTGGTGGAAGCCATCTTGTTTGGAGAGACAGAGGTTGAGGAAGCTCACCTGCACAGGTATGTGGATGAGATGCTTACCACGGGGCCTACTGGGAGGACTCAACTGCACAAACAATTCGAGGTGAGCATCAATGGCTCATCAATGGCTCATTTATATAAAAGCCTCAGAGAAGACTGCATGGAAATCCACATTACATTTTACTGTGAATATGACGACTGGACGACTCTTAAAGACATTTTAAACTCTACTCTGAAATCTTTTGACTGACTGATTATTGAACACCTCACAGGATATGGTTCAAAACCCAAAATGTCCCAATTGCCAATTAATTCCTCACGTAAGGCAGGAAACACTGGACACTAGGTGCAGACAGTATTTTCACACTCAAGTAAAGAACATATATGCAAACCGGTAAAATAAATCAAATTTATTCAGTGTATCTTATGTGTTTTCATTGTATCTTAGTGATGCATAGACTAATAGAGTTACGCATTGCTGATTGTAGTTATTTTAGTCAGTCCCAGATTCAATTCAGTTTTATTCATCTAGCGCCAAATCACAACAAATGTCATCTCAAGTCACTTCAAAGATAAAGTCTAAATCAAGCCAATTAGACTCCATTCAATTGTAATTCAATCATAATCAAATCAAATCAAATCAATTAAATTTCAAATTGGTCCAATTCATACAGATCTAATTAAAAAAAAAAGTTGTGTAGCTAAGGATACCAATAGATTGCACCAAAACTAACAGAAACGGACTCAGGGAGGGCAGCCACCAGCTGGGAGTTGAAATGTTTGATGTTTGATTGATGTTTTCTATAGCTGGTGTGTCACTCTGGAGCGAAGCAGAATGACTTCTCTGCAGCTCTGGAGCACATCAACCGCAACAAGAACAGAAACTGCGCTCTGATACCTCGTAAGTCTGACACATTTTTGTCATGTTTTACTATATTTAAAGGGCAAAAGTCATCAGTAAGACTGCATATGCTAAAACTTTGATTTTCCTCTTAAGGTACTGTTTACTGGACTCGGACTAGAGCAAAAATATTTAGAGAAAAAAACTGCATCTCTTTTCTCTTTTTGCAGTTGATAGGTCACGAGTGTGCCTGTCTATGACAGCGGAAGAAACGGACTATATCAATGCCTCATACATTCCTGTAAGAGTAAACACTATAACTCTGCTTAGGTTTTATCTCACCCAGAGACAGGTTTGAAGATGAAGATCTGTTTGATTTGTGTTTCACTGGTATAGTGTAAAGCGTTTTTAAGACTTTCATCCTTTTTAGCAAATCTGGAGGCATTATAATACCTTAATCACTTTCATGTAAATGTCACGATGGCAAAGACCTTTAATATTTTTGTGATATTTGCAACGCATTAAAGTGATACTCCGGAGTAGATTCAACCTGGGGTCATTTGAACCGTGATATCCAGCCAAGTAGCCCACCCGCTGTTTTTTCGATATTGGCTGAACATCAGCTGAGTTAAAGAGTTATCCCGAATAGCTTCGTACAAGGGTTAATGGATCCTGGTCCGTATCTCCAAAATTACCACACTAAAATCACATGCCATGACACCAAACTTCTACAGTAGTACAAATATGGTCTGTACTCACCAAACGATGCATTTGGAAGTTTGAAAATAGTCCAGGAGTTTATTATTATCAACACAAGCCTGATAGCTTCTCTGCAGCTAAAGCTGCGTCGACGTCACTTCAGAGAGCTGGGAGCTTCAAAGTAAGATGAGGGTTGATCTACTACTGTAGACAACAAAGTATATGCTATATTCTACATGTTTTTTTATGAATTTTTATGTTGTAGAGTTGTGAAGTTATTTTATCAATGGAGAAACTGAGCAGCCTTGCTTTGTTGTCTACAGTAGTAGATCAACCTTCATCTTATTTTGAAGCTCCCAGCTCTCTGAAGTGACGTCGACGCAGCTTTAGCTGCAGAGAAGCTATCAGGCTTGTGTTGATAATAATTAACTCCTGGACTATTTTCAAACTTCCAAATGCATCGTTTGGTGAGTACAGACCATATTTGTACTACTGTAGAAGTTTGGTGTCATGGCATGTGATTTTAGTGTGGTAATTTTGGAGATACGGACCAGGATCCATTAACCCTTGTTAATGGATCCTGGTCCGTATTCGGGATAACTCTGTAACTCAGCTGATGTTCAGCCAATATCGAAAAAACTGCGGGTGGGCTACTTGGCTGGAGATCACGGTTCAAATGACCCCAGGTTGAATCTACTCCGGAGTATCACTTTAAGGTTCTGATCTGAATGCCATTGAATAATGATAAAGGCTTAGGCAACACAAGGTGAACCATGCAGAGGGAGGAAGAAATGGTTGTTCCACCTTTTGTTTTTTAATAATGAACATGAAGAGAAGAATTTATTATTATTTCTGATTATAAAAACATTTTTTTCTACTAAGATAGAGAGCCAGCAATGTTGTGTTTTTTTGTTATGAGAAATGAGAGCTCATTGCCGTCTTCTCAGTTTGAAGCCATGGTTTTGTTTTTTAGGGTTACAGGCTAAGCGCTGAGTTCATTATTACTCAGAATCCTTTGCCTGGCACTATAAAGGACTTCTGGAGGATGATATGGGATCACAATGTTCAGGTCATAGTGTCACTGCCTGGGGTGAGTGATTTTTAAATCAAATGACATTATTGACAAGATCTGGAGAGTCATCTTACTTGTGGTTTGTTGCAATTTTTTGCACCTGTATGTTAAAGTTTTGTTTTTTACAGAACTTAACTTAACATTATAAGAAATTAATTTTTGTTTCTAGAAGTAACACTTTTAAGTATAGACTGTGGGTGTAAATCCATCACAGAACACAGACTATGAAGTGCTATATAAATGTGTGTATTAATGGGTGAATGTGGTTTATAGTGTAAAGACCTTCGAAGACTAAACATGACTAATTTGACTTGTCATAAATGACTATTTATGAAATATTCCAGTCCATAGAAATACTTATGTAATGCAAGGTACATAAATAGTGCCTTGCATGAGAAGCTATTGTGTGAATTGAGCACTCCATGCAAACAAATAGTGTCAAATTGTTTCTTTACAAGGTAAATGGATTATACTCTCATCTATCTTTTTTAATAGGGCTTCCTGTGTTCTAAGACGAATGAGGAGATGGAGCCATGTGTTTTCTGGCCCCACCAAGGGCAACCAATCACCTACGGGACATTCACAGTCACTGAGAGGAGTAAAACTCATGTTTGTTTGTCCAGTGAGGACAGACTGGTAGTACAGGACTACACACTGGAAGCTACACAAGTTAGTCCAATGCTGAAGATTCCAGCTTCACTTACAACATAAAGTCATTTGTGGTCTAATTGATTGTAAGAGCTGCCATGTCTAAAAGAATAACCATATATTTAGTTTTATCTTATGGTTTTATTATTTAGATCATACAGTTTTATCTTATCGACATTATCTATCCAGATTGGGATGTCAGTCTTATTCTGAAAGACCATTCACTTGCTCTACGACGTTAGGTTGGGCGATATGAGCAAAAAATTTGGAAAATAAAAATAAAATGAAAAAATCCTTTGGGTGCGATTTACTACAACAAGTAACTAACCAATTAAAACTACAATTCCATATTAAATTCAGTTCAATTAAATTTTATTCATAGAGCACCAAACTAAAAATGTCATCTCAAGGCACTTCAAAGATACAATCCAATTTATCATAGTACAATCACAATACAGTCAAATCCAATTCATCAAATTCCAAATGAGTCCCATTCATACATACAAAGTCAATTTGAAAAAAGAAAGTAGGTTAGGTCAGGGAATCGATAGATTGCACTGAAACTTCTCTTAGATGCAATCTCCAATCTCCGATCTCCGGTTTCAATGCACAAGGCTACTGTGGAAAGAAAAACTCCCTTTTTACAGGAAGAAACCTCTGGCAGAACGAGACTCGGGAAGGGTGGCCATTCGCCTCGACCACAAGTTAATGACAACAATAATGTCATATGCGCATAGAGAAAAATGAGAACAGAGTGAGGAAAGATGTATCCTGGGAGGTCCCCCAGCAATCTAGGACTATAGCAGAATAACTATGGGAAGTTTCAGGGTCCCCTGAGCCACCCCTAACAATAAGCTTTGTCGAAAAGGAAAGTTTTAAGCCTAATCCTAAAGGTAGAGATTGTGTCTCCTTCTCTGACCTATACTGACAGATGGTTCCATATGAGAGGGGCCTGATACTGAAGGCTCTGCCTCCCATTCTACTTTTAAAAACTCAAGGAACCACTAGTAATTAATTTAATTTCATTGTACCTGTGACAATGACAATAAAGACCTATTCTATTCTATTCTATTCTATTCTAGTAGATCTGCAGTCTGAGAGTGAAGTGCTCTGTTTGGAAAATATTGCACAATGAGATCTTTAAGGTATGATGGAGCTTGGTCATATAAGTGAGGAGAAGAATTCTATTCTGAATTTGTACAGGGAGCCAATGGAGAGAAACTAGTTCTCATCAGAACTGTGGTTGCAGCATTTTGGATCAGCTGGAGGCTTTTCACAGAATTGTTTGTACAGCCCAATAATAAAGAATTACAGTAGTCAAATCTTGAAGTAACAGTATAAACAAAGTGTAAAATAATTGAGCATGGAGCAGTTTTTCTGCATCACTCTGAGACAGGATGTTCCTGATTTTGGCAATATTACAGGAACAGTCCTAGAACGCAGTCCTAGAAATCCGTTTTATTTGTCCATGAAAGGATAATTTCAGGTCAAACATAACCTTTGAGATCCTCAAGCCATCTAGAATAAGTATATAACTGGATAGTTTCTTGCTGAAGCGCTCAGCAACTTCAGGTTTGTCTGAATTTAGGAGACGAAAATTCACAGTCACAGACACAAGTCCGCTATCAGAGGCTAAGAGGAGATCATTGGAAACTTTCACCAGTGCAGTTTCTGTGCTATGATGCACTCTGAATCCTGACTGAAACTCTTCAAACTGTTTATTTCTGTGTAAATGATCACAAAGCTGAGCTGCAACTATTTTTTCAAGAACTTTAGACATAAAAGGGAGATTAGAGAAAGGTCGATGATTAGCTAACACTTCTGAATCAAGAGTAGGTTTTTTAAGTATAGGTTTCATTACAGCAACCTTAAAACTCTATGGGATATAGACTGTCAACAAAGACAGATTAGTCAAATCCAATATGGAAGTGTTGATTAAGGGGAATATCTCCTTGAACAGTCTGGTTGGGATTAGGTCTAAAATACAAGTTGATGGTGTAGAAGAGACTATTGCTGCTGTTATCTCAGAGAGAGTGACTGGACAGAAACTATCTAAATTCAAATCTAAAGATTCTAAAATGTACTTCTAAAGCTGCTGTACTTGATTATACATTAGTGATAATGTGATTCCTTGAATCTTCTCTCTAATAGAAACAAATTTATTGGTATGAAAAGCTCATGAAATCATCACTACTGAGAGTTAAAGGAATACCTGGCTCAACAGAGCTCGGACTCTTTTTCAGTCTGGCTACAGTGCTGAAAAGAAACCTGGGATTGTTCTTATTCACTTCTATCAATGATGAATAGTGAGCAATTCTAACTTCATGAAGTTTTTCCTGACAAATTCGAATTTTAAGTAATTAGCTTTTTCCTGATAGATTGCCTTCATTTTCAGAGAAGCAACATTGTCCAGTGTTGTACGTATTGAAATTGTTGTGCTGTCAACAAGACAATCAAGTTTTGCGACTACACGTATGTGTAGTCAAGTAATGTAACTCAAAAGTGATTTAAAAAAAAAAAAAGTTGATAAGATAGGGTTATGGGGAACCCTCACTCTCAATACCACAAGTCAGCACAAGATCAAGGATATGATTAAAGGGATAGTTTGCCTCTTTTGACATGAAGCTGTATGACATCCCATATTAGCAATATCATTTATGAACATTGACTTACCCCCTGCTGCGTCCTGTGAACCGAATTCCAGCCTTGTTTTGGGGTCCACGAAGGTAGTCCGGCTAGTTGGCTGGGGCTAGAAAAATAAAGCGTCTTGCTTCTCAAAACAATATGCGTTCAAAAGAGTAATACATTTGCATCACAAAATCGTTGTGCATGAAAAAGTCAGACCTCACATCGCTTGGCGCTATTTTTGCCTCCCTTGATATCAATGCGTCAAGCCACCTAGCGATAGCCGCACCTGTTACGGTGTTTACTGCTCGGTCTGCTCTTCGGTCTGCACAGTTTACATTGGATGCATTGATATCAAGGGAGGCAAAAATAGCGGCAAGCGATTGTGAGGTCTGACTTTTTCATGCACAACGATTTTGTGATGCAAATGTATTACTCTTTTGAACGCATATTGTTTTGAGAAGCAAAACGCTTTATTTTTCTAGCCCCTGCCAACTAGCCGGACTACCTTCGTCAACACCAAAACGAGGCTGGAACTCGGCTCACAGGACGCAGCAGGGGGTAAGTCAATGTTCATAAATGATATTGCTAATATGGGATGTCATAGAGCTTCATGTCAAAAGAGGCGCACTATCCCTTTAAGAGAGGGAGTAGGTCTGTGTACACTTTGAGAAAATCCAATATAATTTTATATTGAATATTTCTAGATGTGAGAGCCGCTCCTTCCAAAGTGGGATGGATTCTGTCTCTCCTAATAAGACCAGATTTTCCCCAGAAAGATTTCTAATTATCAATGTAGCCCACATTGTTTGTTGGACACCACCTAGCCAACCAGCAGTTGAAGGATGACAAGCAGCTAAACATGTCATCGCTGGTCAGATTTGGCAGGGGTCCAGCGAAAACTACGGAGTCCAACATTGTTTTGGCAAAATCGCATACCGATGCAACATTCATTTTAGTGACCTCCGATTTGACCATGGTCCAATGTATGTCTTTAATGCCACGTTGCTGACTATGGAGCTGCCAATTACCAGGATTTTTCATCAGCTGGTGTGTCGCTGAGTGGGGAAAACAGGTTGGTGGTGAACCTCGCTTGACTTTAGGGCTGTGCCTGATTTTTCTGACCATAACACAGTCAGCCTTGGGTCCCGGCTGCTTGGGGGATGCTGGGATACACCTAACGTAGGGTGATCAGGTTTGAGTTTGTGAGAAAAAGGACACCTCAGTGGCAGGGCATGAGTGGGTGGTGTACTGGGTAGAGAGATGTAGTGTATTGCATGTGGCACCATGACCATATGAATGCATACAAATGTGTCCACAGTCAAGGGTTCTACGGTATGATAATGAGCTTGATCGGCCTTTAAGAACATTGTGGCCATAAGGCCTACTTTACACTGAACTTTTGAATTTTTCCACTGGATCTATATTGTCTGCTTTCCACAACATAAAACAACAACTTGTCTTTTTTCTTGATTGATTTGGCCAGGGATTAAACAAAGTGTAAAATAAAAAATCTTGCTGTAGCATTTAGGCCACTTTCAGTGTGGTGCTTTAATGTACTCTAAGAAGATCATTTTCTGCAAAGTTTTAATTTTTTCTATTCAGAGTTTGTTTCTTTATCAAGCAATAACAATAAAAAAAATTTATGAAAAATAAAATCTGTCTTTATATGGCCTCAGATTAAAATAAGAAAATTGATAAATTGTCCATCACTTTGCATGTTATGCACAGAGCTTCCCATGCATCACAACCAAGACAAAAACATGGGTATTTTTTCTGTAATTTGTCTCGATTCCAGTGCCATGTGCTGTTGTAAACAGAGAAACACATGGTAGTCATTGGTACTCATCATAGTGCTGACCAATTGAATGTTTGAAGAGAGAAAGCGATTGACCAATCTATTGTCAGGGAATGTGCAAGAAGGTGAGACATAAAGAGAGAGACCATGTCCAAAAATTTTTGTCTTCGACCCCTCCCCTACTCACTCCCACCTGATCTATACTGTAAGGCTATTAGGAGAGTGAGTGTATTATAACAGGCAACTATTGGGAGTGAAATGCAAATCAGATGTAAACAAATTTGAGGCTGAGATAGAGCAAAATCCCAGCCGAATTTGAAATTCCAGCCGGATCCATTCCTTAGCTTTCAAAAAGAGGACGTCTAGTCACCCAATGCACGATGTCTTACTGCGAAACGTCAACACATATCAACCGATTACCACATAAATGCTGCTGGGGTTACTCTTGAAATCTAAAATTATCCTATGAATTCCAAACAGTTTGTGTTAAAGGAGATGTATTCGCCATCTTATGAACTGCTGTCTGTGACGACCGCTATCTCTCCTGATTTGGACAGAATGACCATGTTCTGGAGGTTAAACATTACCGTGCTTCCTGCTGGCCAAACCCAGACAGTCCAATCAGCCAGATCTTTGAGTTGCTGAGCCTGGTGAAAGAAGAGATCTCTGGCAAGGACACCCCTACTGTCGTCCATGATGAGTAAGACCCACACTAACAAGACAAAATTATCATTGAAATGATGACCTTTGGGTTATTTCTTGTTTACATGGTTTTCCAAGTAAAATCAGAACACTATTTTTCTTCTTTTTTCAGTGTGGGTGGTGTCGCAGCAGGAACGTTCTGCGCTCTGTCATCTCTGACACACCAGCTGGATGCTGAAGGGTCAGTCGACATATTCCAAGTGGCAAAGCTGATAAACCTTACGAGACCAGGAATCTTCAACAACATTGTGAGGCTTTTTGGGTTTTGTCTTTTGTCATGTGTTATTTGTTATATATTTTGTGTGACTTGCAAAATTAATTCTTAATGTTAGTAGTAATGTTATAATTTGATCTAATAAACATGTTTTTTCAGTTATCATACAGTATAATTTTAAACAATTTAATAGCCCAAGTATTACTAAACTAAAGACGCTTTATTTCAGTTCATCCACCATGATTTTCTTTACAAAAGATCACATATAGTCAGCAATGTATTGCAGGGTATACAGGGGTATACAAAGTGTACCCATTTATGTTTTAGTCATCACAGAGTATACTAACCTCTGAATATCCTCTTATTGTGTGCATTACTATCAGTACTGTGCTAAAAGTCATTTTTATTTTCCTACAAAGACAAAGTCCCTCTGTTTTTCACTGGCTAGTATTAGTTGCCTCCATTTGATGGATTGGTTAGGTTCACACATATGATTTGGAGCTCTAATTTTATAATACGTACTTGCTCTCTGATGTCAACCAATGGAAAACATGTGATTTTTAGTTCAAATTGATATAAAAAAGTACGCTTAACTGCCATTGTCTCCAAGCAGCCAAAAATTCCTTGGGAGTTTACTGGCCAAGTTTTATGTAAAAAAAGACAAAAGGCTTTACATCAAAGACAAAGTGTGGGTGGAGCATTTTCTTAATATTTACATGCATATGTGTTCAGGCAGGGATGCAGGGATGCCTGAACATATCAATGTTTTAAGTTTGGGGCTGATTGGCTTATCTATTTGACTTATAACAACTCATGAAAATTTGCCAAAACACCACAGACTTACCATTTAAAGATGAGCTATGAGCTTATAAATTTAGCATCCTCTCATTATTTAGTTTATATGTGTGAAATATTATTTGTTCAGATCAAAACTCTCGATGGATTTTCCTTGGATATAATTGCCAAAAACGACAAAATTATTTTAAGAAATTAAGATATTCAACAAGGTAGACTGCCCAGTTGGTTCAGAGGATGGCTTCAAGGATTTTTTTATAGGTCTTGAGTTGTGTTGCAAATCTTTTTTACATAAGTGAATCTGAATGCAGGGACTGCTTTGTTGACATGTTTTTCACACATGAAGGCTTAGCTTCACACCAAATAGACAGGGGATCTTTTACTTACACATGCATCAGATTTTTGTGAACTTTCAATAATCTTTAACTCCTTACAAAAAGTTCCTTTTTCATTCAGTTTACAATTCAGTTTGCCAAATCACAACAAATGTAATTTAAAGGCACTTCAAAGATACAGACCAATTAAAGCCAATCAAAATACAATTAAATAAAATTAAAACATATTCCAATCAAATTAAATTAATTATAATCCAAATTGGTCCAACTCATATATTGCAGATTATATGCAGATTATCACAAAGTTGATCTGCAGTTATTTTTTCATGAACTTTAGACATAAAAGGGATATTGGATGTAGGTCTATTATTGATTATCAGTCCTGGATCAATATTAGTTGTTTTAAGTAAAGGTAAAGCAACCTTAACCCTCTAATGCACAACATGGGTCAAAAATGACCCACATTCATTTCCCAGATTATTTCATGCTGGCTGAGTTTCTCTTTGTTCTATCTTTTGAAATCAATTTATTTTATGATTGAAAAATCAAAGTATTCTTTAAATATCTTGTTTTGATTACCACTGATCATTATTTTCATTTTTACTTTTATACTTTATATACAAAAGTAGTTTTTATATTACCACATTGACTTTACACACATGGGTAAAAAATGACCCATTCATCCAAGTGAGCTTGTTCGTGATTGTCCCTCTTGCGTTGTGGCGTGGGATTAACATAGCGCAGACAGCGCTTCAAGGCATAAATCAAAAATAACTGCGTCGTGTCTGCGACAAGCTCACTGCGACACACTGCTGCGAAGTATACATGAGCCTTTACTTTGGAAGACTAATGACGCAACAACAAAATAAATAACTTAAACACAAAGGGAAAGAAGAACAGGTGAAGAGAGGGAGGAGAAGCTCAGGTGAGGGGAGTGAGCAGAACATGGATTGGTGGGGAAAACACTAGGAGGTAGGGATGAACAAACAATACAAAAACACAGAGGTGTGAGCAATCAAAAACGAGCAGGAAAAAGACAAAGACAGTAAGTAAATATGGAACAGAACACAAGAGACAACCACTACAAAAATAAAACAGGAACTAAATAACAAAACCAAGACAGGAAATAACAGAACCATGATAACAGATAACACAGATAACCCTAACTAAAATAGAATATGTCAACAGCTAGCTAATAATAATTACTTGTAACTTTCTGACAAGTAATGTACTCACTCTCAAGGTAACTTAAACCTAATCATCATATTATGTAATGTTATGTTATCTTTCACTACTGTCATTAAATAAAGTAATATTAGAACAATTGAAAAACAATACTTAGTGTACTTAGATGTGTGATGGGAGCTGTGCTGAGCTGTGAAATGCATGTGGGTCCTGTCTGACCCATGTGTGTAAACTTGATGTAGAAAAACAAAAGCTGTGCTTCTTCATAAATTCAGAGAGGAAAATAAGAATAAAGATTTGTGCTGAACAAAAATAAGATATTTACTGCATACTTGGAATAGAAAATGATTAATAATTAATTTATTTCAGATATATCATAGAAACACTCAGCCATACATGAAGTAACATAGAAAACTAGAAAATTTCTGAAGAAATTTTGATGGGTGCCAATCTACTGCCTGCCCTATCAACAAACCATTTAGTTCAGTTGAAGTTGAGAGTCTCCTGTCACATATAAACTTTGAATGATATCTCGGTGATGCTGTAAGGCTGAGTTATGAGGGCTACAAAACAGGGCATTTTTTGACTGTCAAGCATTGGAAATTTCAAATTCAGAATGAAATATCAGATCATGAGATACTGACTTGTCATGGTGAAACCTGCCTGCTTTAGCCATCATAAGTGAGGGAAACCACACAGAAGGACGGCCTAAGCCAGAGACAGAGATTTAGCAGGACACAGATATGGTTAGGAGTGAAGTTGGTTTTGTCATGCAGTGAATCATCTTGGGGCACTCATTTCCTGACAGTCTCCATCATTGCTGAAATCGCTACACAAGTAAAAAAGGGAGGTCACATCAAAGGACACAATGGTTTCACTTTGAGACAGTTTCAGATGTTGGATCTTGTTCACAAAGTCTGTGGAATGTCTCCCACTAGGGACGCTAAAATGAAGGCTAAATGATTGACAATGTTGATGCTGCTGATAATGGGCTGATAGTGGGACTTCCGTCATACGTATCTTGGGAAGTCCATAGATGCACGGTGTGGCTTCCGCCCGGGTAAAGTCTGTAAAAAACCTTGTCCTTTTCTAGGTTTTGAAAGTAATCTGTGACTTTCTTCCTCTCATTGGGCCTTATGCAACAACCGTTCGTACGCACAGATTTGTTCTTAAATCGTGTGTACGAATGATTAGGAGAATTTGCACATTCACCAATCTTTTCATATTTTACGTTTTCTTTCAGGTACGAACAGAATTTACAAGTGATCCAGACCTGTCGTAGGAGTTTCCTAAAATAGTCCGCTGTTATTCCAATCAAGTTTGCTTGACTAATGGATTGTATATTTATTTATTTACAATGGATTGTATATTTAATTACTAGGTTGTAGACTAGGGAGAGGACGCTGGCGCTGATTGTTTGCCGCTTCTCCACCCGCAATAACTTCAAATTGCTTCTATAGCTTTATTTTAGATAGATATTTTATTAGCAAAGCTGCTTTTTTCGCCGTACGTACCGCTGGCACTCTTTTTGGGACATCGGAGCTGCGACTCACCCATCTTCTTATGGTGGGGTAGCCACCAGCTACCAGCGCTCCCTACCAGCTACAGACAACCACAGCTGACGGCCCTGTTCCACCTGGAAGGGGCTCTCTGGATCCGACCACCACATCGCTTGACAAACGGCCGGTTGTATCTGGCTGGCCGGCTGCGGCTCCGAGCTAGCGCTGTTTGGCAGCTGACTGCAGCATTCTTCCATCGCGCAACTTCGCCGACTAAGACCTGCGGCCACTCCTGGATTTGACGTCTCCATCATCAAAGAGCTTGGACTTCCTCGCCGCCCTCGTTACATCCACAGAGGCTCGGGACGAAACTTCATTTTCCATAACCAGCCGAGCTGCTCTGCTACAAACATCCCATGTCTCTGGTCACCCGTTGCACGTTTGATGCGTCATCAGAACGCCGTCGCTCCGGCAACGATCAACACGGGAAACACCGCGAGATCTCTGCGTTCCAGCGGGGGCAATACCGCGAGATTCACGCACACTCGGCTCGACTGTCCTCCTCATCTACCGCCCCCCCAAATCTAACTCTGCCTTCATCCCCGAAATATCCGATCTCCTCACAACTCTTTGTACTTCCTCTGCCAATATCATAATTTGGGAGATATAAATATTCATGTCGACACCCCTTCCTGTCTCCCCGCTGTTGAATTCCTTCAGCTTCTGGACTCTCTCAACTTATAACAACATGTCGATGTCCCTACACACTCCAAGGGACACACACTCGATCTGGTCATCTCAAACTCTGCCCCCATCATCAACCTACTGGTTTATGATCTTGATGTCTCCGACCACAAGGTTGTGTCAATGGAGCTGCCTTTTCCTTGCCCCTACACTAAACCCAAGCGGCAGATCAAATTCAGAAATCTGAAAAAGATTAATGCGGATGTCCTGGCCCTTGACCTTCATCTTCTCTCCTCTGGCTCTGCTGATTTCTTCTCTGCTGCCGACTCAGTTGATTTCTACAACCATTCCCTGAGTATACTACTGGACGTTCACGCCCCTTTAACATCCAGAACAGTTTCCTTCTCACGCTCAGCACCTTGGTACACCTGTGAGCTGCGTAAGATGAAGGCGGCTGGGCGTGTCCTTGAGCGGCGGCTCAAGACCTCCAGGCTGACTGTCCACAAACAGGCGTACAAGGAGCACAGGAAGGCATACGCAGAAGCTCTGAGTGATGCAGGGTCCAGATTCTATTCCACCATTATAAACAACAGCCCTGGAAATTCAAAACAACTTTTCTCAACAATAAATCACCTTCTCAAACCACCATCACTCTCCCACTCTGAGGTCACTGATGAGAGGTGCAACATGCACATCACTTTTTTCAGACAAAAAGTCGCCAACATCCGCTCACATCTTTCCACCACTGTTGCTCCGCCCCCTCAAACTGCCGACCCACTGCCTGAAAATGTCCAACCTCTCTGCTCCTTCCTCAACATCACACAGGGAGAGGTGGAGGATATTGTCAGAAAAATGTAACCATCCACCTGTGCTCTGGACCCTTTCCCTTCAGCCCTGCTCAAGGCCAACATCTCTGCCATATCTCCTGTTATCACCAAAATACCATAAATCACTGCCTCCTGGCTGGCCATATCCCATCTGCACTAAAAACCGCTGTCATCAGACCACTGCTAAAAAAAAACACCCTGGATCCAGAAATCCTCTCAAATTACAGACCCATTTCAAATCTACCATTTCTTTCAAAAGTTCTGGAAAAAGTAGTCGCTGCACAACTTCATGATCACCTCAAACACAATTATCTCTTTGAAAAGTTTCAGTCTGGCTTTCGCCCTGGCCATAGCACAGAAACAGCCTTGGTCAGGGTCACAAATGACCTTCTGATGGCATCGGATTCTGGTTCCCCATCTCTCCTCATCCTCCTTGACCTAACAGCTGCTTTTGACACAGTTGACCACAGCATCCTCCTCCACCGTCTGCAACACACCATTGGTCTATCAGAAAATGTTTTAAATTGGTTCACCTCCTACTTGACAAACAGAACTGAATATGTAGCCCTGGGCAAAGCAAAATCACACACACACAAGGTCATCTGTGGTGTCCCCCAGGGCTCTGTGCTGGGACCCACCCTCTTCACCCTCTACCTGCTTCCCCTAGGCAAGGTCATCAGCAAGCATGGGATACCCTACCACTGCTATGCTGATGACACACAACTCTATCTTCAAACAGCTCCCACTTCCACTGCCCCCCTACTAACATCCACATTGACCACCTGTCTGGAGGAGATTGAGACGTGGATGAAGCACAACTTCCTACAACTAAACAGCTCCAAAACAGAAGCCATTCTAGTTGGCACCCCACACCAGCTCCGCTCTTCCACCATCACCAGCATCACCTTCACTGGTCAAGACATCCCCCTCTCCATTTCTGTCACCAACCTAGGTGTCAAAATTGACCCACAACTCACTTTTGACACCCACATCAAACATCTCTGCAAAACATCTTTCTATCACCTCAGGAACATAGCCAAACTCCGCCCAACCCTTACCCTGGCTGATGCAGAGAAGCTCGTCCACGCCTTTGTCTCCTCCAGGCTGGACTACTGCAATGCACTCCTCATCGGGATCTCTGGCAGGAATATCCAGAGACTGCAATACATCCAGAACAGCACTGCCAGGATCCTGATGAGGGTGCGCAAAGTTGACCACATCACCCCCATCCTCAAATCTCTCCACTGGCTCCCTGTCCCACTCAGGATTGAATACAAGGTCTCCCTCCTCACCCACCAGTGCATTCACGGACATGCCCCCCAGTACGTCAAATAACTCCTCACCCCCCACCCCCCCACACGCACCCTTCGATCCGCAGCTTCGCACACCCTCAAAGCTCCTAGAACCAAGCTCCGCACTATGGGTGACCGGGCCTTTTGTTCTGCAGCTTCAAGGCTGTGGAACGCCCTCCCAGACCATCTGAGGGCCCCACAGACCACTGATGCTTTTAAACGTAGCCTAAAAACACATTTTTTTAGGAAAGCTTTCTATTAATTTTATTGCACTTTTTAACATTTATTAACTTGTGCCCCTCTTTTCTTTTAAGCTTGCACTGTAGCACTTTGAGATTGTTTTAATGTAAAGTGCTTTATAAATAAAATTTATAAATAAAATTTATTATTACTTTGAAGCAAACATAAGTAAATATATACATTATACCCCATAATGATGCTGACATTATTCTGTTTGACTTAAATTATGCACTCATTGAAGGTTAATTTGACTCTGTACAAATTAACCTCTTCAATAGGAAGTGTAACCAGCGGCTGACTTGTTACTTTTGGATGCGTGTCAGGCATGTAGATATCCTTGCGGAGACAGATGAATGGCTGACATCGCGATTTAGATTGCCAAGGACTGTGCAGCTGCAAATATGCAGCTTGCTAGAGCCACAACTCCAGAGAGAAACACGCCGATCAAGCCCAATTCCACCACACATTCAGGTCCTCACCAGCCTTGGATTTTTGGCCAGTGGAACCTTTCAGAGGGAGATTGGAGACAGATCGGGTGTGTCCCAGTCCTCTGTGAGTCGTGCGCTCCCCTTGGTCATTTAAACTCGCGTCAGTTTATCACCCATGGTACATCAAATTCCCATACACCGCTGTCGAACAAGAACAAATTAAGAGGGACTTTCATGCCGTGGCTGGACTGCCAAACATAATTGTAGCAATAGACTGCACACATATACGCATCAAAGCAGCCGTGCTGTTGTGGAGCGCCAGGTGGGTGGGTCTCGATACAGCGGGGGGCAAACTGCTCTATAGCCCAAAGAAGGCATGCCAGATTTGCACAATATTGCCATGAACGAGGGTCTCCTACTACCTGAACCAGTGATTCCAATTCCATTTTCGATTCTGCTTAACGATTCGGTTCTTTATCGGTTCCCTTTTCGATGACCTTACAAACCCAACAACGGTGAGGTCCACATTGGTCTATCATGGCCTGGGTAATTTAACTCTTCCCTGCTCTGGTGAAAGGAGAAGCTGGAGGTAGACGTGAACTGCCTCTGAGCCAGTCAGGCTCTGTCTCTCATGATTTCATCTAAATGTAATGCCTGAGAAGGCATTCATTTAACCTTAACCGTTACTAATAGCAGGTTTTACAATGAGGCAAATGGCGCTAACATGATAGGCAGTGTTTGTTAGTTAGTTAGTTAGTTAGTTAGTTACCTGCAGTGTTAGCCGAGGACATGCTAACGTTGCTGCTGCTGCTGCTGCTGCTGCTGCTGCTGGGTTTAGATTCACCAACGTTAGTCTGGAGCGGATCGAAAACGTAACATTCATTCATAGTTATTGCATGTTGGTAGTATTTCCTCCCTTTGGTGAAATATTCACTTTGCAAGTTGCCCTGTTGTCGTCTTTTTTAGGGATGTGTAATCAAACTTTCGAGCGTTTGTACCGCTTGGGCGCCATGTTTACTGTTGACTGCTGGCTGCACTGGACTCGCCACGCAACGTTGCGTGGTGACGTCATTCGCGCCCACTGGAATCGATAAGGGAATCGTTTGCAAAATTGCCGAACGATTCCAAGGAATTGAAACACTGGGAACCGGTTCTCAACAAGAACCGGTTTTCGATTCCCATCCCTAACCTTCGTACGAAAAAAGTTAGAGAAATTTTGAATAAAAATACAAAAATGTTCTTGCATGAGGCCCATTGTTTGTAGGGTCCCTCTTCAGGGCATCGTAGGTGGTGTTATCACTGAGCAATGTTGTTGTTTTTCTTTGATAATCAGCTGTGTTGAAAACCACAGGGCATTATCCCCTTTTTTGCTGGCAAAATCAAGAGTCCAGTTGCCCTTATTGAAGCTCTTAGGATTTTCATTGAGAAGTATCATCAGTTGGGGTGGAATGGTAGTAATGAGTTTTTGAGTAAGGTAAAGCCCTCAAAAAAGTTTCTGAATGAGGAGGAGGAGAAGAAGAAGAACAAGGAACAGATGAAACTCTACAGATCTAGTACACTAGGGTTCTAGTGCTTGGGCCTTATCTAATATAACAGTAAGCATGATTTCTGCAAAATTAAGATCAGATTCATTGTCATGCACATATATATATATATATATATATGCATACACGAAATTTGTCACTTTTAACCCATCCAGGTTTGGCACCTGTTGATGGGTTAAAATAGGAAACTGCCTTCCAAAACAAACTTTTTTGCATGCATTATGACGTAGGACATCTGTCCACATGCACAGGGTCACACACTCATAGAGACAGGTGCCATACACTGGAGCTGTGGGCAGCCAATCACAGTGCACCTCGGCCGTTGACTGACACCCCTCCAGCTGTCAGTTTCACCAATTTTTGAGTGGCAAGAGTGGGAATTGATCCGCCAACCTTCCAGTTATTGGCAACCCACTCTAACCACTCAGCCACGGCCGCCCGAATCAGAAAGAAATCAAATACCGACTCTTAAATTCAAATACCCAAAATTATTTCCGAAAATGCTTTAGAGTCTTCACAACGCACAGCAAGTGAGCTAAACAAGCATTAATTGAATGAAAAAAATAGATAATGAAAAAAATGCTACCGTGGTTAAACTTTTTTAAACTGGTTAAATTCTTTTAAATTGTGTGTCTGCAAAAATGCCAAGTTGGTAGATTTATACCAGGATACTAAATCAGATCTATTTTCCAGGAGCACTACCAATTCCTATACAAAGCCATGATGAGTCTCATTGGGATAAAAGAAGATGAGAAAGCCCTCCAGTGCTCTGACGACAATGGAACCATCATGATGGGAGCAACCAGCACCACTGAGAGCCTTGAATCCCTGGTGTAATCTCCCACAAAAATACAAAGAACTATACTTTGCCAAACAGCATTTTGTTCTTCCTGTTTAACCACCAAAATAACTTCTTATGCTGCACACACCCTAAAACTACTTAACAAAAATACACAATGTTAAGGACCCATCATGTTACACTTTGAGACATGATTTCAAAGACTTTCTTCCTTGATGGATTTGATAGCTGTATAATGTATGCCTTTTGCATTATTTATCCTATACTTCTAACTTTGATACAAGCTATAGATTAATTGTCCAGTTTTGACAATGTACTGACATTTTACTGTACTAACTCTTTCTAACTTGTTTGTATTTAGGCTACTAGCACCAAGCCAAATTGGGAAAAATAGAGAAAGGTGCCTCTTACATGAAATGATACTTTAACTTGTCTTGTATAGAGCTTTTTCTCTGTACTCACTATCTATGTACCGTTTCAAAAGTAGTAACTGTGTTCCACGGCAGTTAAATAAATATATAAAAAAGGCCTGGAATAATTGAATAATGTCAATCTAATGTAATAATCTTGATCGACCAAATTTCTATTTATACTTTTAGATTTTGATATTAGCATTTTTTTAGGGTATACAAATGGTTAAATTATTATTTCTTAGCTGGAGAACATCAACACTTTTAACTTGGTTTGTAAGACTTAATGTGATGCATGGGTCACTCGCATATTTGTTTTTTTAGCTGGATGGGAAACACTGTTGGATTATTAGTTAATGGATTACATGAATAAAAAAATAATAATAAGAAAAAGCTACTGTATTATTTTGTTACTGTGTATGGACTTACGCCTACAACAGCTTAGTCTCACAATAAAATATATGATAGTCTATGTATGAAAGACAGTTGATGGATTGTGTTAGTTTTTGCTGACTTTCATGCAAGATAAGACCAATTTGACTCAACATTTCTCACAGTTCTCTCAGTCTTCAACCTAAAACTCGCTCACAATTCCTAACTTTTCTTCTCACTCCTAAATTGTTAAGATTAAGGATGCAAAAGTGTGTTGTTAGAGTTACAGATTAGATTTAAAGATCAGAAAAAAAAGGTTTTGTTTAGAAAAATATTATTGGTGCTTCCATGTTTGAATATTCATGGACCATTGTTACATTATATTACATGTAACAAAACAACAGCCTGCAATCTTGTGATTTTTAACCCTGAACATTAGTCATAGTTCCTCCTTATAAGTGAGCAAATCAACTGTGTCTTTTGAAACTGCAACATTTTGCGCTTTTAGACAGCATAGCTTCGGGATTACATAGAATTTGCTGGTAGATTTTGGAAAAATGGCTTTAATGAACATAATTTATGGACATGAACATTGATGAAATTTCCCACCCTGGAATGGAGAATTCTTTGAGAGCTGTAGTTATTGTCAATTTACTTGTAGTCTGCAATTGATACTCCAGGAAGACACCTAAAGAAGTGCTCACAGAGATTTCATTAAATGATACGCAACTTTCCTTGATCATGAAGACAGTCCTGAATCATGGTTGTCACATGAGAGCAGAGGTACTGAAAGCTTCAGGTCATGAGCAAGCAGCTGCTTGCACATGGTCTACAACACACAATGAAATGGATGTCCTCAGCGCTTGGCAGATGTATATCCTATAGATTGAAAAAGAAAGAATAAAAGCTCCATGGCCTAAAATAAATGTCTTCTTATTTATTTTTTCCATATCTTGACAAGTAAACATCTGCTCTTCATTGAAACAATATAATAAAATAACCAAATATTACAAATTACTAATTCAAACAATTAAAAATATTACATAATGAATTAATATTACAATTCTATGTCCTCCAGTCTTATCAGACATCTTAAATGTTTGTTCATTATTCATTTCAAATATCGCCATAACACTTTATTCATTCATACCCACTTTATCTTTTTCAGGGTTGCAGGGTCGCCCACAATATATCAACAGGACTAAAAAATGGCCTTTGACTTGACCATTCCATAACAATAAATTTTTTCATTTTGATTAATCCCTTGATTGATTACATATTTCAGTCAAACCTTGAAGTACTCAGTTATATGATGCTGAATTAAAAGTTACATTTATGACTGCTAGTTGGTCAGAAGAAAAAGGAATATTACCTAGTTTAATGTCCACAATTCCTGTGTGTTGGAAGCATTTTCAACCTACAGAAATGCACAAGCTCAAATTTAAGCCCCTTTTTAGCGAAATAAGTAACACAACTGTGCAATGCATCGGAGTCTGAACCAACTAACTCACATCACCTCTTTCAGTGTGAGGCAAAGAGATCATTTTCTCTGGAAATTGTGTCTGAATCAGGACATTTAAATTAATTGTGGTAGATTTACCTGTAAAATTTGGAATTTCCCCCACGGGGGGATGAATAAAGTATTTTTCTATTCTATTCTAAATTTATTGATAATCATTCTTTGGGACCATGATTATGCACAGCAAAGACCACAATAACTGTACCTGTGAGACCCAGTATTTCACAACAAGCTTTCAAAGATAAAAAGCCTTTCTTCTGCTGACAAAATTCCAATTTTCTGGGTTTATAGTTTTTATCTAATCCTCCTAGGGACAAGGCTTGATCAAATACTGTAAAAGAAAACAAGATGCATTTACATCTCCAGTTCCAAAAAGTTTACATTGTAAAAGTATACAAAAGTACATTATGAAACGTAAATAAAAACAGAATGCAAATAATTCTCACAACCAATAATTATTTTCAAGAAGACTTACAAAATATGTGGCCTTATTATTTCATGAAAATAATACCATGAATATGATGGCAGCAACAAATCTCAAAAAGGTTGGGACAGGAGCAACAAAAGGGTGGAAAAGTAAGTGGTGCTAAAAAAGAAACTGCTTTAGTAACACATTTGAACTACTTATTTTGCCAACAGGTCAGTAATACGATTTGGTATAGAAGAAGCCATAGACAGACCTTTGTTCATCCCACAAGGGGATATTCCCAAAAGCTACTGCACCACCTTTGCATTCTCTAATTCTCAAAAACTGTGTTGAACAATCTGGTCAAAAAGTCCACTGCCCACTCTTAGATATCTCCAAACCTCCACAGGTATGTCATCTGGACCAACTGCCTCGTCCTTTTCATAGCTGCCCTCACTTCCTCTTTTTCTCATTTTCTACAATCATCAGCTCCTCAAAGTACTCCTTCCATCTTCTCAACGCACTCTTCACTTGTTTTCACATTTCCATTTCTGTCTTTAATTACTCTAACCTGCTGCTCATCCTTTCCAGCTTGATCTCTCTGTCTAGCCAAACGATACAAGTCCTTTTCACCTTCCTTAGTGTCCAGCTTCACTATAAGCCTTTGACACCTATCTCTTTGCTGCACGCTTAGCCTCCCAGTACTCCAGGCTACTTTCTTCATCTCCCTGATTATTAACTTTTACTTTGCTAACCTCTTCCTTTGAATACTTTCCTGTACTTCCTTATTCCACCATCAAGTCTCCTTGTTTTCTTTCTTCAGTTCAGAGGATACCAAACACGTTCCTGGTGGTTTCCCTCAGCACTACAGCTGTACTTTCCCAGACATCTGGGGCCTCATGTTCAAAGTGGTGCAATGCATACCGTTAAAAACAATGGCTGCTTTAGGGGTATTAGAATACTTTGCAAATGGTGCAATTCGGAGAGAGCATGTGTTCAGAGACAGAGAGGATTTGCTGGCACATGATGGCCACTGGCTCATTAGCCGTTTTGAGGGAAATCCTCCTGGAACTATGCGCAGAGCTGCGGCCAGCATTGTAGCGCAACACAGTGAGGAGCCATGCGCTGCCTGTGCTCACAGGTGATGACCACACTGGGGTTCCTAGCAACCGGGGCATTCCAGAGGGAGCTGGCCAACCGATTGGGACTGTGCCAGTCGACCCTTAGCCGAGCCATGCCGGCCGTATGGGACAGAATTATCCGCATCTCAGCCATGTATATCAAATTCCCACAATGCAGTTGAACGGGCCAACATTAAAGCCCAATTTGAAGCGAGAGCTGGTTTTCCTAATTAAATCGGAGCTATCAACTGCACACACATTGCTATAAAAGCGCAATCAGATGATGCATTTGTATGTTAACAGGAAACATTTTCATTCAATCAATGTATGGATCATATGTGATGCATAAATGCAACATTGTGGTGAGGTGGCCTGGTTCAACCCACAATTCATACATTCTGAGTAACAGCATTGTTGGGAACAGACTTCAAGGTGGCACTGTGCGCGATGGGTGGCTTCTTGTAATTGTCCTAATATTATTCCCCATGACGAGCATTGAATATGTGCACCCACAATTTCTATCCTGCCTTCACAGCATCATAGTCTGTGGTTAAAGTTAGTTTCTTGCTGTTTTTTGCTGGTTAAACTTCAGCTTAAGATCTTTTTAACAAGCTCCTGATCGTCTCTATGGGCAAATGTTAATAACCCTGTGCGTAAAGTGTGAAATGTCTTAATCAGCCTCACCTTTTCCCCGGCACACTCCTTCACGTTACTGTATGAACACGTTGTTGTGAGTTACACAAAAACATGGGTATTTACCTTGGGGTAAATACCCATGGGGGGTAATCAGAGTCACCCACATGTGCTCACACCACCCCAGAGAGAGCAGTGTCACCCATAGTTTTGCCGACTCTCTGTTCAAACAGAGTCGGTCACCCCCCCACCCGCCTTTTTTTTTTTAAAGCTCTGAATGGTCTAGGGCCAAAATACATCAGTGACCTCCTGACCCAGTATGAACCTTCCAGACCCCTCAGGTGAGCTGGATCTGGTCTTTTATCAGTTCCCTGAGTCAGAACCAGACATGGAGAAGCTGCATTCAGCTTCTGTGCTCCACATGTCTGGAACAAACTCCCAGAAAGCCTCAGATCAGCTGAAACACTCAGTGTATTTAAGTACAGGTTGAAGACACACCTATTTTCAGCTGCATTTGAATAAAGCTCCAAATCTGAAGCTTGAGTTTCAAAACTTAATCATATTTTAACTACTGATTTGATGTATTGTTCTTATTTCTTTCTTTTTTGTTTAAAATTTAAATCATGCTTTTTATTTCTACTGTTTTAATGTATCTGTGAAGCACTTTGAATCACCTTGTTGAATTGTGATATACAAATAAACTTGCCTTGCCTTGCCTTTTTTGGCCACACTGCGGCGGTGGGCAGCCAGTCTCACATCCACCTTAATGTCGGACCACTTCTTCTTCACCTCTGCTTGTGTGCGCTTCTCAGACCCCACAGCATTGACAACCTCGCACACGCTTTCCCACCCACTCATCATTACATTTGCTGCTTATGCCAGAGGACAGCGTGCCAAGGAACAAATTTTTGCAAGTTCTTCTTTTTTCCCGTTTTACTCATTCTTTTTTCTTTATTTTCTGATCGTGCACAGAGGGGAATTGCAGGTGCAGGGCTCATTATCAGCACTATACATGCTTCCATTAGGTAACATTATTAGACAGCATGGCATAAATTTCCATTGCTATGCTGATGATACTCAGCTGTACTTATCTATAAAACCAGATGAACCCAATAGGTTGGTCAGACTACAAGCATGTCTTAAAGACATAAAGACCTGGATGACTCAGAACTGTCTGCTGCTAAATTCAGACAAAACTGAAGTCGTTATCTTTGGACCTGAGCTTTTCAGGGAGAAATTGTCTAGCTATATAGTTACTCTAGATGGTATTTCCTTGGCTTCTAGTTCTACAGTGAGGAACCTTGGAGTTATTTTTGACCAGAACTTATCATTTGACTCGCATATAAAACAGGTTTCTAGGACTGCCTTCTTTCATCTTCGTAATATTGTTAAAATCAGGAACATCTTGTCTCAGAGTGATGCAGAAAAACTAATTCATGCATTTGTTACTTCAAGATTGGACTACTGTAATTCTTTATTATTGGGCTGTCCCACATATTCTCTGAAAAGCCTCCAGTTGATCCAAAATGCTGCAGCCAGAGTTTTGACGAGAACTAACAGGAGAGATCATATTTCTCCAGTTTTAGCTTCTCTTCATTGGCTCCCTGTTAAAGTCAGAATAGAATTTAAGATTCTTCTCCTTACATATAAAGCTCTTAATGACCGAGCTCCATCATATCTTAAAGATCTCATTGTAAGATATTTTCCTAACAGAGCACTTCGTTCCCAAACTGCAGGTTTACTTGAGGTTGCCAGAGTTTCTAAAAGTAGAATGGGAGGCAGAGCCTTCAGTTATCAGGCCCCTCTATTGTGGAATAAGCTGCCAGTAAATGTCCGGGAAGCAGACACCCTTTCCACTTTTAAGACCAGGCTTAAAACTTTCCTTTTTGATAAAGCTTATAGTTAGGGATGGCTCAGGTGATCCTGAAACATCCCATAGTTAAGCTGCTATAGGCCTAGACTGCTGGGGGGCCTCATCTGACACACCTTTCCTCACTTCACTCTCTTTATGTATATGTGATATTATTGTGGTCATTAACTCGTGTTTCCCTGTTCCAACAGATATCCTTTGAATGGTGTTACAGTGCCGCTGTCGCGGTGGCCCCCTGCCCCCCCCCCCCCCCTTTCTGTCTTCTCAAACCCCAGCTGGTCGAGGCGGATGGCCACCCTTCCTGAGTCTGGTTCTGCCAGAGGTTTCTTCCTGTTAAAAGGGAGTCGTTTCTCTCCACAGTCGCCTCAGGCACGCTCAGGCCGGGAGATTGGACCGAAAAACAAAAAGTTTTCAGTGCAATCTGTTGGTTTTCTTAGCTAGGAAATTGTTTTTGAATTGGCTCTATATGAACGAATTGGATTATTTTATGAATTATGATTATTATTAATTAATTGAATTCCAATTGGCTTGAATTGGACTTACTATCTAAGTGCCTTGAGATGACATTTGTTGTATTTGGCGCTATATAAATAAAAATGAATTGAATTGAATTGAATTTAAATATAATTTGCATATTTAAGTAGGGGCGTGGACAGGGAGGAGTTGGGTACTCCGACATGTGACGACATTCCACATTGATTGGGATGTACAAAGGAAATGTGCTTGTATTGATGCGTGCGCACAGATTCATAAATCCGGATAATTTTGTGCGATGGAGGGCATTTGGGTTTGAGCGTACGCCATGTTTCAGTAGGAAATCCACGCAAGTCTTTGTACATGAGGCCCCTGGTAACTCTTCCCTATCACCCTGTCTCAACTCCTCCCTGAACTCTGCACAGCATTCCTCTTTCTTCAACTTCCACAATTTATTTATTTCTTATTTCTCACTCACTTTCTCTTCTTGATTTCCAAAGCCACCCTACAGACGACCATCCTATGGTGCCTAGCTACACCACCTTGCAGTTTCCCATCTCTTTCAGATTGCACCTTCTGCATAAGATATAGTCCACTTGTGTGCTCCTACCTCCACTCTTATACATCACCCTATGTTCCTCCCTCTTCTTAAAGTATGTGTTCACCTTACAGCCATTTCAATCCTTTTGACAAAATCCACGACCATCCGTCCTTTCGTATTTCTCTCCTTGACACCATACCTACCCAATACCTCATGACCACCTACATCTTCCATTGAAGTCTGCTCCAATCACCAGTCTCTCGCCCCACCACTTTGCCCAACTTACTCTGGAATTACTCTCTCTTTTAACTGACATTCAACCTGCGGGGCATACGCATTGACAACAATTTATATGACCCTTTTGATCCCCAGGTTCAAAGTCATGATCCTGTCTGACTGTCTCTTCCCATAACAGTTCAAGCTAATATGACTAAAAAAAAGTTGCCAACCGCAGCTTTAAGGCAACTGACAAGTAAAGATTATTTTTAAGCTGCTTTTGCATTCAGTTGCTCTGCTGTTGCCTGGTCCACAATAGCTCTTTCTGCTTTTTAGAAGTAGTCCTGGTGTGTGATTATCTGATTTCTCTTTATTTTAAAGTTGGATATTTGGTCTAATATATAGTAATACACCCAGGAATTCACCTGTGAATACAAAATGTTACCATCACAAAGTAGGCTACAAATATCTTTTCAAATATCGTCACCTTCCTAAAATAATCTCATAAGTCATTTTTTTGGGTTTTTCAGGAAACACAAAAAACTCCCCCCAAAAGTTAAATTATAGCATAAAATAATAATTTCAGTCAGTAAGTATGTATCAAAGGATGCTTGACATAAGAACACTTATTGTTTTTCATAAAAACTAAGATTAAATAAATGACTTAGGCATTTTTTGGACCACACCTTTGATGCCAAAAAATGACTTGGGCAATTATTTTAGGAAGGTGACGATATGTTAATTAACATTTTATTTGGATTGTAGCCTAATTGTGATAGTTTCAGCGGAGTGGTGAGTGTGATTTGTGCACTATTTACGCATTCAGGCGGTCAGCAATGGTTTGCCACGCTTGCTCCCTTTGTTTTTTAACTGTGGCAGTATTTCCTTTTTGTTTTATTTTCTCCTTCACCTCTTCATAGGTTTCCATTAATAATTCTTGCTCCGCTGGGGAGAAATACGCCGCCCTTGTTGCCATGGTGAATCAGTGAATCTATGATCGATCGTGGGGTCTATTTAAGCAAGCCGTGTGCAGCACTTATCTGGGATCGGTTTCACCTGGCTTAATGAATCCATGTCTGCTCATCCTGGCTTGGCCTTTGTGGAACCAACTAAGCCTGGGCGCCCATGTTTTGGATTCCTTGAACCTGGCTAAGTAATTCATCCTGGATGTCTAAATCCTACTTTTGTGCAACGGGCCCCTGGAGTTCAGTGAGTGCCTCTTGGAGGGGGCGAGAGTTGCTGACCGTGATTGACAACAGCTTGGCTGTCATCCTCCTCTCCCCCACCACCTTCGCAGTTTCAAAAGGGTATCCCAGGACATAACTGGCTTTCCTGATCAGATTGTCCAGCCTCTTCCTTACAGCTGCTTTAATGCTGCTCCCCCAGCAGTCCAAACCATAGAAAATGTCTGATGCCACAACAGCAGTGAAGTTTTTCAGGACTTCAGACTTCTGAGCTGATTGAATCTGCCCCCCCCCCCCCTTTTTTTTTTTATATGTGCACGATCCAGGAATGTCACTAACCTTTCTGGGCTAAAGCTCATTTAAAATTGTTAATGGCAAAGTGGGCAACTGTTCTGTCGTCATATTAATCCAAATTTGAAATTGTATTTGGAAATAATGAAAATCTTTTAGACAGTCTTAGACCGTCTTTTAAATAATTGCATTGTTTTTATTTACATTTTAAAAGGCATTCCAAACATTTTGCAGTTGGGGTTGTAAATTTTAGACCTTTGGCTGATGTTTTGCCAAGTTAACTTACAGCAGCAGAATGTGTCTCAGCTCCTCAATTAACAGCGTTATAGACCACTGAAAAGAAGGTTAGAGGTCACACCATCCAGACAAAAGATGAAGCAAGCGTCTCTCTGTGAGCATAGAAGGATAGAGGAGTAAATGAGAGACACAAATACAGAAAATGAAGATGTTCTTTTTTTCCATTTCTAATAAAACATAGTCGTGTTCGACCTGTGGATTATAATTTTTTTCCCTTTATGGAGTCTTGCTTTAATCCCTGAACTGAACTATTCCAATTAATTTCC
Organism: Odontesthes bonariensis; assembly: GCF_027942865.1. NCBI lineage: Eukaryota > Metazoa > Chordata > Actinopteri > Atheriniformes > Atherinopsidae > Odontesthes > Odontesthes bonariensis. The sequence goes on along the minus strand of NC_134512.1, from coordinate 5,101,552 downwards.
CATGTGTTAATCCCGGCTAAGACTCTGCAAGAAATGCGCCTTTACAGGAAAGAAAATAGGTCAAGTGTCCAGACATCATCTTGACCTGCTGCTGTATCCACAACTTAATTTGCATATTTGACTTTTCATAATTACATGCCCAATTATATCCTGCCTAGTGGCCTAGTTTGCATGGCTGCCTCTAAATCAAGCGGAAGCAAAAACACTGATTGTTTTTTTTTTCTTTAACATGAGAGCTTAGTTTGAGACGAGAAGCTGTCCGAATATGTAATCGGTTACACGTAGAGGTTCTGTTGTTAAAATTTATCTTTAATAGGAATATAAAGTATTCCTAGTACAGTGCTGAAGTAACAAAGCAGTCTAGGTTACCTGCTGGTTGCCAACTATATATTAGACCAAATATCCAACTTTAAAATAAAGAGAAATCAGATAATCACACACCAGGACTACTTCTAAAAAGCAGAAAGAGCTATTGTGGACCAGGCAACAGCAGAGCAACTGAATGCAAAAGCAGCTTAAAAATAATCTTTACTTGTCAGTTGCCTTAAAGCTGCGGTTGGCAACTTTTTTTTAGTCATATTAGCTTGAACTGTTATGGGATTCTGGAAGTAGAATATTAAATAGGCTGTTTAGGAAAAATAACGAAATCTGTAGCTCCCTCTGAAGCCTGTAATCATGCTTGCAAAAACCGATCGCTCCCGGCTGTTTTTAACCAATCAAGATACGGTGGAGGAATCCTACCTGTCAATCACAGCTTGTGCACACGCTGCTGAGCGTGAGTCTGCCCCAGCTCGTGTGCGCTCACACTGGTGTGAACTCACGTGCACAACCTCGTCCACAGAGGGGGAGGGGTTTGGGGGGCGATTCGGAGCTTATTAGAGGTTGGGGGTAGCCTGGCTGACGCGTCCACAATCTCGATGAGATGGTGGTCTGGGAACTAGGTGTGCATTTTCTCGTATTTGAGGCGTGCTTTACGAATGCCTAGAGCCGTTTATTGGGCGCTACGAATGTCTATCAAATGACGTCAGGTTCTTCCCATGCTGCTTTGCGCGCGATTCATAGCCAATTGTATCACTTATACCAGATTCGACGAGGAAGAAGAAAAAAAAGTAAAATAAAAGTAAACTGGCGCTCTAAACTACTTAAATTGACAACAAAGTAGGACTATATGCTATATTCTACATGAATTTTTATGTTGTAGAGTTGTGAATTTATTTTAATAATGGAGAAATTGAGCAGCCTTGCTTTGTTGTCTACAGTAGCAGATCAACCCTCATCTTACTTTGAAGCTCCCAGATCAAGGAAGTGACGTCGACGCAGCTTTAGCAGCAGAAAAGCTATCAGGCTTGTGTTGATAATAATAAACTCCTGGACTATGTACAAACTTCAAAATGCATCGTTTTGTGAGTACAGACCATATTTGTACTACTGTAGAAGTTTGGTGTCATGGCATGTGATTTTAGTGTGGTAATTTTGGAGATACTGCCAGGGTCCGTTAACCCTTGTACGAAGCTATTCGGGATAACTCAGTAACTCATCTGATGTTCAGCCAATATCGGAAAAACTTCGGGTGGGCTACTTGGCTGGATGTCACGGTTCAAATGACCCTAGGGTGAATCTACTCCGAAACACTTTCTAAGGCTGCATCAAACGGTAACGTTGTGTCCGCTGTCATGTTGGATTAACACTCTACAAGCTTCGGTGTAGCGCATATACGTCGTCATCGTCTTGCTGCCCCCCCCACGTTCTGTGATTGGTTCCCAAACTCTGGCAAAAATAAGGGCGGTGGTTTCCAGGCTGACTTTGCAGTGAGAATGAAATTGAGCGCAAAGCAGCATGGGAATTCCCAGGCTAGGTTGGGGGAGGGACCTGAAAGTTGTATCAGTTCGAATTTTCCGACTTTAGACTCGTAATTTTGAAAACCTGCCGACTGCAGCTTTAAATGAAACCATCATAATTAAATCATTCAAGGAATTAGATTGACAACTTTTTGCTGAATGATACCAAAATTTAACTGCCTCCCACAGATTCAAGGGAAATATTGCACAATAATATCTTAGAATATTGTGAATTAAGTGCTCTGAAAGAAAACTAAAAGCATTTTTGGGCACTGTTTTCTAGATTCAGAATAATTAGTTCATGACACGAGATGTGATGTCCAAAGTAATTCCTTAAAGGTGGTTAAGGTTGCAGGATGGTTAAATGGTTAAAGGAGCATTTAGAGCTGTAGCTAGTAGCATTATATTCTAAGTAAACTCCTAGTCCAGGTGAGTGCAATCCGAAGATCAGTTAACATGCTTAAACCAATTGTGTGGTTGGACTACAACTTGAAGAAAAGACACCTGTGGACTGGTGGGTATGTCATGACAGCCTTGTGAAAATATATTCAATTATAGTAGAAAAAAGCCCATGGTGTAGTGCCCATAGATAAAATATTCACTGTTGATGAATTTTACAGCCCATGCTTTATGTCAGATATCTGTTAAGCAGACACTTAAAAAAAACAAACATTTATACACTTGTTTGCAAAAACATTTAAAAAAAAAAAAAAAAGAAAAACACAATGACTTTCAGATTAAGAGAAAAAAAAGAAAGACACGTCTAGAATAAGAGACATATGTTGCCATTTAATTAATTCCGAACAGAGCTGTAAGAAAAATAATTATATCTTTGTTTGCTCAGGGATGCAGTGAGTGCATGCAAACTTCCCACAGAAACACCCATTCAAGGTTCCCCAGTCAACCATGCTACTGCCCCTTAAGATAGATCAAAAAGCAACTTTTGGCAGCAGTGAAAGCCTCAACTCCATGTTCCAGGGTCTTTTCCACACTTTTTTTTTGTAAATTTATCCAAATCTTTATGGAATAAATATGTATGTATGTAGGCCGTAATTTGCGTTTGAGCTCATTAAGTTTCACTTAGCACCCACAGACGACAAAGTCCTCCAAGCTCACTTCACATAGAGAGAAATCCTATAATTATTTTTCGGCAAGAATTTTCCGACAGTGGGAATAAAAAAAAAAAAATCCCTTCTCAAATGAAAACCTCTGAATGAACCAGACTTATGAGGTATAGCTATCTGCCTCGAATTACAAAATAATATATGTACATCTTAGAAGATGTAAATGCATAGACTTTGCATAGACTTTTCTGCATCCTGCTAAGGCTGACCACTTTTAATTTTGACAATATTATAAATGTGAAAGAGGAAGACTTGTTTTAAGCAAGTTAAAGGACATATACTCTGAAAAAATAATTCCAAGATGCCTCATTGTAGTCCTTGAGGCAAAAGTAATGAGATCAGTTTAAGGTAAACACAACAAACTTGTGCTAAATAAAAAAATAAAAAATGGACCAGACTCAGTGAATAATTCCCTACAATCCCTATATAGTTCAGTGAGCAGTGATGACCAACATGTCATTGGGGTCATCAGGTGGGAACCTCCTTTCATCAGTGTTTCGTCTAGTTGGGCCCACGACACCTCCAGGGGGCTAGACAGTGATCACTAGCGTCCAAGAGTCACTCCCCTAATGCCAGCTATCACTGCTCCTCACATCACAACAACCATCTTTTTTTTTTTTTTTCCACAACCATAAGCTACCCCAGCCTCTCACCAACTGCACACCAGTCATAGCGGGGTGGGGATACAAACCCTGGTTCGGGTAGGGGGTAGAAACAGAAGAGGTAAAGATAAGTAGGAATGGGATTCAAACCCTGGTTTGGTAATGAAAGTATAGAGGGTGCCAGAGGTGGAGCCAGGACAAGACACACTAGCAGATTAAGCAGACAAACTCACCTAAACAGTCCGATAATCACTAAAAATGCCAGCAAAAACAAGGTCATACAGGCCAACTTACCTAAAATGGCTGCCTGGTTTCAAAAGGCTCACATGGGTCACACCCTCCACTTAAATATCCTGAATTTCTTCTTTGCTTCTTCCAAGAGTCTGTTTACCCTAAGTGCTCCCCCTGCTGGGCCCCCAGCTACTATTGCTTCTTCTCAACCAGGGGTTTTCAAATTCATTGAATGTGAGCCTCCCCTTGGAATAGGTAAAGATAACCAAGCCCCCCCCAGGTTCCTACAGTAAATGCATCTTTCTTTTGTGTTCCTAGAATGGTGTGTTTTAAAAACAACTGATAGCCCAATTCATGTATTTTTTTTAATTGTATTTATTTTAACAAAGTAGCCTACATTCATAAAAAAAAGGCTTATTCATAAAATGTCCATCCAAATATTTCCATCTTAGAGGCTACTTTTAGCATACTGAAACATCACGAACAGAGGGAACAGAGGGCCTAAAATTGAACTGTCATTAGAACAAATTCATAAACGATCGTTTTCAACAGCAGACTAAACAGACGCCAATGTCCAACTTAACTCATGTCAACAGGAGACTGAAATAATAATAATAATAGGCCTAATAATAATAATAATAATAATAAAGATAGACGTCAACATATTCCATATTCTGATTTACTTGTTAGGCTAATTATACACAATTTAAACCTGTTGCTATTTTAACAACCATGTTCTCAATGCGAACAATGCGGACACGCCTTTGATGCACACAGCTGTTCAATGCGGGGTTGTACAGAAGACAGAAACAGCCGCAAGTCATCTTGTACTTGTAGCCTTGACCGGTATTTGTTTTTGATCAGGGTGAGAGCAGAAAACCCACATTCACACAGGTAAGTGGAGGTGAAGGGGATCAGGACTCTCATGGCTTTGGCGGACACATGGGGAAACTCGCTCTCGACACTCAACCAGAATCGCGTAATCGGCATTTCCACCAGTCTCTGTTTCAAGTCCACATTTGAGCTGAGCTCAACAAGAGCCTCCTCCTCTTGTATGCTCAGATCATCTCGGACTGTAGGTGGGAATGAGAAGGGGTTTCTGACCCACTGGTTTCCCAGTGGCTCCTCTCCGAAATACTGTCCGAACTGGTCACGCAGCCCGCTCAGATGCGCGCTGATGACCTGTTTCACAGAGCTGAGCGGCAGCGCTGTCTTCTCCAGCGCATCCTCCAATGTTGGGAACATTTCAACAGAGCCCCTTCCAATACGGGCACACCACACATCCAGCTTCTTCCTGAAGCTGGACACTTGGTCGTGTGCCGTATACACATTGCACTCTTTGCCCTGGAGAGAAGTATTCAGGGTGTTGAACCGCTCGAAAATGTCAGACAGATATGCCAACAGCGCGAGCCAGTTCATGTCTTCCAGATGTTTTGCGAGAGGGGAGTTAATCTCGGTGAGGAAGAGGTAGACTTCTTCTCGCAACTCGCAGAGCCTGGTGAGGACTATTCCCCAAGAGAGCCACCTCACCTCGGAATGCAGAAGCAGTTGCTTGAATTGAACGCCCATTTCATCGCACAGGATTTTAAACAGGCGTGCGTTTAAGGCTCGTGATTTAATTGTGTTCACAATTTTCACTGCATTATCCAGAACCGCATGCAATTCGTTGGGCATCGTTTTTGCTGCTAAAGCCTGGCGATGAATGATGCAGTGTTTCCAAACAGCGGCAGGGGCAACGGTCTGCCCTTGTTTCACAAGACCGCTGTGACGGCCGGTCATGGCCCTTGCCCCATCCGTGCATATGCCACAACACCGACTCCACTCAAGGCCTTCGGCCTGGTAAAAATCATTCAGCGCCTTGAAAAGTTCATCTGCTGTTGTGCGGGCAGGGAGGGGAACGCAAAACAAAAAATCTTCGCGCACACTTTGCTCTTCGATAAACCTGACGTACACCATCAATTGAGCGCAGTGTGCAACGTCAGTGGACTCATCCAGTTGAATGGCGTGGATGGGGCTTTTGCGAACACTGTTCACCACCTGCTCTTTGACATCGTAAGCCATGTCGGATATTCATCGCTGGATGGTGTTGTCAGACATTGGGATCGTGTCAAGTTTAGCTGCAGCTGCTTCTCCCAGCATCACTGAACACATATCTCTAGCTGCAGGGAGCAGAAATGTTTCTCCATCAGTATGGGGCTTGCCTGCCTTCGCTATATGGAGAGCAGCTCGATAAGATGCCTCAGTTGCCTTAGCGTTAGTGGTGCCAAACAAACGCATTACTGCTTTTTGTGATCTCAATTCATCAAGTTTCCTCTCAAAAAACTCCAGTGGCTTGTCAACTAAAGTCGTGTGTTTAGTTTCTACATGACGGCGCAGTTTGCATGGCCGCATACTGTCATTTGCCAATGTCTCTTTACACACTACACATTGCGGCAGAGGTGCGCTCTCAGAACCAGACCACGTAAACCCTAATTTTAAATATTCGGGATCGTATTTCCTACGTTTTTTGGGGGGCTCCTCCCTTTCTGCTGACTTCTGTTGTGGTATCAGAAAACGATGCATTTTTCATTAGTCCTGCTTATTCACACACGGAAGCACGAACAATCAGTCTACTGAGATGTTGACAGAAACCGTTATATTTCTTCGCGGGTTTCGCCGGCTCGCGCGCCTCCCCTGCGACTCTTTGGCGCCCCCCAGGGGAGGCGCGCCTCACCTATTGAAAACCACTGTTCTAAACCAAATCCACTGACTGGACTTTACTGCCTCATCTGACACTTCCTTCACTATTTTCCTCACACTCTGTCCACTTACATCCAGCTCCCTCAACAATGAGACAACAGACTTTGCAACAAATCCTCTACATTCTACTTCCATCCTCGCTGCTCTGCTTCTGCTCCCAACTCCACATTCTTAAGCTTTTTCCTTTCATATTTTCTTTTTTCATATTTCTCATATTGCTTCTTAATACTTGGTTATGTCGCCACGTATACCGGCCTTGTGACAGTCTAAGTGTGTTTGATAGAGAAACAGCAGTGCATACCCTGTAATACTGTATAGACTAAGAAGTGTGTGAATGGGTGAATGTGGCTAATCGTATAAAAGGATTTTAGAAATGTCAACTGGACTCGATCGGGAATACATAAGAAGAGTCCTTTGCCAAGAAGTTTCATCTGAAGCAGGTTAACTGCAGAGAATATAATGTATCCAATCTATTCCAATTTATTTGTCGCTACTTTCATGAAACAGATTTAGATAGATTAGGCCGTGAAAGGTAGATGGATGAGTAGGTAGGTACATGTGTGGGGTAGATAATTTATTAATTCCTGTAGGAAGATTACAGTGTTACATTAGTTCACAAATAAGACTAATTGTGGTAACTACACTACATAAAGCATATGTCATGCTCACGGATTTATAGACATTTTCTGGACTCAATTCATTTCCTGTTTTATTTTGTTAACCGTTGTCATCCTTATTTCACTTCCTGTCAAGTTTCCCACCAGTATCAGCCACACCTGGTGGCCATCAGTAATCATTCTCAGTACCATTTATACTCCTAGCTTTTGTTAGCCCGATTCTTTTATTGGAAGCCCAAGAACAAGCTGGAGAAATCTTAAGTTAAACAAAGTATTTATTCGTGGTCACATGTGAAGTTTAGCCATGCTGAACTCGGAGAGACAGAGCCCACGCAGGGACTCCATCAGAGAGAGCCCCGATATCCGGACACATTTCATATTTATGTTCACCTTTATCTCACAGAGGTTGTACTTACACTCGACAAAGTATAATTGGACATTTGCTAGCAGGCCATCCACCGTCTTTGTCATGTTCTTTGGATGTGATAAACAATGTGTGTGTGTGTGAGTGTTGTTTCAGGCGTGTATCTACTATACCAGACCTATCTGACATACATTTTGTTTGTATGAGCAGAGAGTAAACGTACAAACTAGGAACATAGATTATTTAGTGAACTACAGAATATGAATACATAAAGTCTAAGAATAAAGCCAATTTATAACATTTTCCCCCTTTTGGCATTATTTTATCATGTCAATTAAAATGAGGTAGGAGTGTTATATTCTGTATTGTGTCACCCCGTTAGCGGCTGCCAACTTAGCAGGGCCCCAAACTGCAAGTCTGCAGCCACTTTAAGGTGTAGCACAACCAGAGAGGAGATTTTTTTTGTCATCATTATGTGAGCGTCAATGTGTAAGCTGTTCTTCTTTGCGTTTATCAGCAGCAAGCAAGTCTTCATTGCACAGGCATGTGGAAATAATAAATATAATAAAACAATTCTAATGCGTTAGCAAAAACCTTTTCTATCAGGAGTATTCCATCATTTTGCTCGGAACAGAACCTCTTTCCGAGAGAGTTAGACCTTCATAACTCACTGATTATAACTGTGCAAATGAGCACATTTCTAGTATCAAGTATCACGCCTCTACCTGTATGCAAGGACTACATGTATAAATATTTCTTGATATTATTCTGTGTGTATGTGGCCCCGAACCCATCCTCTTTGTTCATAATGGCCTAAACTATATGTGGTTTGAGCAGTGCCAAGCCCTGCTCACCCATACCTGCTCACAACACATAACAATAATTAACTAATGCTACAAAAAAATTCTAAACTACTGAAACTCAAACAGTGCTTAAGGCAATTAACATTACCAGCTGGCTCGTCCACCGTTTGCAGCGAATAGGAGCGAAAACCCGATGGCTGAACCGGGAAAAATTCTCCTATGGCCCCATTTCCACTTGGCGACCGACCACCTCATTACCTTTCAGTGTCTAAGGTCCTGCTCCGAACAGCCGAGTCACACCACTGGTAGTGGACATAGTCATGATTGGCAATTTATACACTTAAAATTATTCCGAATGAACTAAATGATTAAACGAAAAGCATTATGGCACAAAACAATACAGAACATTTAACCATGACATGTACTGACAATTTCTTTTTAAGTGAATATTTTTATGATGACCATGCGCAGAGTCGTGGAGTGCAGCTTTCTTCTGGTCCAATCCTGTCACTGCTTGGTGCTCGGTTCTCCTCATGGCTGAACATCAGTTCAGCATTCTGATCCGGACCTAATCTTGGAAGGAGAGGTTCCCAGCACTTCACTTCCATAAAGGGATCTTTACCACCCCTTCTCCCTAACTAATCTGCTTTTAGGACAATTCAGGAGAGAATTCAGATGTATTATGTTGACCGTGGTTGAAGATTGTGTGCTTGTTCAACCATCATCTTGGCATGATGGGCACGGCCTTCCAGAATTTCAGATGGACACCTTGTCCGTTGCTTGGCTGTGAGTCCCGTAGTGGTTCTGAATCTGTGGATTAATATTAGTAGGAGAACAAATCGTGCAGCACACCAGAGCAATTTGTCATTTGCACTGTATTTTATACTCAGGACATGTCTTTCTTGACAGGTTCAATCCTAGTGCCCAATTTTTCCTTATGTCCCCCAAAACAAAACAAAAACCACCAAACAAAATAAAATAAGATAAAACAAAATAAAATAAAATAAAATAAAATAACCCAAAACAAAACAACTGGCCAGTTGATATAACCCCTGTGTGCTAACTCAATGCTATGCAGCATTACTGCAGAATTCAGTACCATCAATTTCCTTTTGCTGTGGAAAAAACTTCAAATCATTTAGAGAACACATCACCACAGAGACACAACATAAGACAACACATAACAAAGACAAAAGAATACAAAAACACACACAGAATTTTGTTGGGAAAACTTGAGAAGTAATTAATTGCCGAACTCCTCCACTGCAGTTTCTGCTCCTGTGTTGCTCTCTGCTGCAGGACAGAAATGTTTGTGGTTAGATCTTATATTGGGAGCAGCACAGCATCAAGAAAGCAGCCATTTCTTCTCAAAGACTAACTGATTTACCTGTTTAGGATAAATATTGTCTGTCCTCTCTTAATTCAGATCAGTGTTAAGATACAATTTCAGCATAATCAGTTTAATTCTCACTTGTTACTTGCTACTAAATTTTCTTAAATTCTTACCAGTCGCTGTGTTTCGTGATGCTGAGCCGTCCACAAACAGTTCAGGATCAGCATCTAGTTTTTCTGCTCCAGTTGAATCAGAAACACTTCATGTGGTACCAACAGTGTGACATCAGAGCTGTTTCCAACATCACGTGATACCGTAACATGTTTTCATACAGATTAGAATTAGCAACATAGGTTTATTTTATTTGTTAGTTGATCTTAATTCATCCTTTATTTTTTATCTTTGAGGTGAGCGTTGTAGCCTTGTGCTGCTGACTTTTTCCTCCCAGTATGTGTGGCGTGTGTGTGCATGTGGGTGTATGTGTGAGTGTGCGTGTGTCTGTATGTGGCCTTGGGTTTCACTGCTTTGTTTTATCTGCTTCTTGAGTTGATGTAGGTGTTTAACAGGGTGCCGGCTGAGGTCACAAAAACTTTTCTTATAAACGGATTAATCTACCTTTTCCAATCAGAGCGGCTCAGACCTGCTGTAATTATTTAAAGTGTTCTAAAATTCACTCCTTTTCTCAGTTTGTTAATATCTCTTTAACTGTAAACAGCATTTTATTTCTATTTCACCCATTCTATCCAATGCTATACTGTTTCATTCACTTATCATTTATCTGCAGGGTTAGAAACTGCTAATCGTGTTAATATATTGTTTCTCTTGTACGGCTCTCTGGTCACTGTGGCTGTTTTTAAATGCGTCATAAAAACAAACCTTATCTTGTCTTGTTATGAATCAGTCTCACTGCAGCTGTAGTTTTCCTCTTTAAGAAAGCTATTGGTGATATCTGACTCCTGTAGCGCCTTTTATTGTTGTGTTTTTTGTTAATATCCTAATAATCTAACTTATTTTAAAGCTCTCTATAAAGCACTTTGTTGCTTTGTTAAGAGAGCATTTTAATTGTTTCTTAGATCTGCTGCAGTTAAATAGTTAAATGATTTAGTTAAATAGTTAAATAGTATATGAATATTGATAACTATTAACTCAGAATTGGTGAAAAGAGGTAGAGGAGAACTATTTAGATCAGCTAAATTTTTGAAGTCATGTTAATATGATCTCTAAAACAATAAAGGCTAACTTTTATTGCTTTAAAGGGATAGTTCGCCTCTTTTGACATGAAGCTGTATGACATCCCATATTAGCAATATCATTTATGAACATTGACTGCGTCCTGTGAGCCGAATTCCAGCTGAGTTTTGGGGTCCACGAAGCTAGTCCGGCTAGTTGGCTGGGGGCACAAAAATAAAGCGTTTTGCTTCTCAAAAAAATATCCGTTCAAAAGAGTAATACATTTGCATCACAAAATCGTTGTCCAGGAAAAAGTCAGACCTCACTTCGCTTGGCGCTATTTTTGCCTCCCTTGATATCAATGCGTCCAATGTAAAACTGTGCAGACCGAAGAGCAGACCGAGCAGTAAACACCGTAACAGGTGCAGCTATCACTAGGTGGCTAGGGAGTGCTCGGTCTGTTCTTCGGTCTGCACAGTTTTACATTGGACGCATTGATATCAAGGGAGGCAAAAATAGCGCCAAGCGAAGTGAGGTCTGACTTTTTCCTGGACAACGATTTTGTTATTACTCCATTCTATCACCACCTAAAGTACAAACACTAACTGCAGAGGTCCCTTTTTGTCCCACTCAATCCCATTTTTTCCCCAAGTTTATTCAGTATCTTAATAGACTAAGGTATAAAGGAATGTTTGTAGCGATTGTGTTTACACAAAGGGAGTCTAAACCTCCTGCCAGAGTTTAAAAGAATATATTCCCCATTTAGTACATGATCACCATCTGATGCAATGACATTTGCCTGATTGATAGTGGCCTGCTCAAAGAGCTCCTGTGGGTTAAGGGGGGACATCACCCCCATAATCCTGCCTGCTGTTTTAATGAGGCTTGAGATGCATTATTGTTGCTATGGCATCTCCTGTGCTGCGGTTCTCAGTGTAGGCAAACTGATACTTATCAAGAGCTGGTTGCACATCTGTGCGAAGTTTTACTATCATTATTTTCTCAAAGGATTTAAAAACGTTTGAGGTGATGGCCACGGGCCGGTAGTCATTATCCTCTTGAGGACTAGCCTTTTTAGGAATCGGTAAAATGATGGAAGTCTTCCATAACTTTGGAATAATGTGGGAGTCAATAGATAGTTGAAATAATTTTTTCCAAACTGGAGATAATTCGTCCGCAAACGACTTCAGGATAAAGGCAGACAGACCATCTGGCCCTGTTGCCTTTTTAGTGTTTATACCTTTAAAAGTTTTAACTACAGTATCCAGCTTAATTTCAATCCCGTGTGCATTCATATCACATATTACATTTTCCAAAACCTCTGCACATTCTGCACTATTATCCACATTAAAACGCATATAAAAATTATTCAGTTCGTTTGCCCTAACACTTTCATTCAGAGCAGACAAGGGCTTCCTTTTTGCAGTCATATTTGTCATTTGTCTGATTGAGTCCCACAGCTTCTTTCCATTGCATTCTGCCAGGTCTTGTTCTGCACGCTCCTTGTGTTGCCGATGCGCTGTGCTTATGTGAAAGTTCAAATCCTTTTGGGCCGTGCGAATTTCCACCTTATCCCCCACCTTAAAAGCAGCTCTTTTCCTTTTGATACACTCGTTAATATCCTTGTTAAAATACGGTTTGTTGTTGGGATACCGTTTAACAGTTTTGGACGGTATGACAGGTGGGGCCCCAGTCGTACAGTCTGGGGTCGGTCAGACAAAAAGTTATTGATCTAGGCACATGGGAAAAGGGGGAGGCCAAGGGTTTCCAGTTTTGTGGTGAGTCTGTCCGGGATTATAGTGTTGAAGGCAGAACTGTAATCCACAAAGAGCATCCGGACATAGCTCTGCTGCTGCTCCAGGTGGTTTAGTGCAGAGTGGAGAGCTACGGCGATGGCATCCTCTGTGGATCTGTTCGCCCGGTATGCGAACTGGTGGGGGTCGAGGTCTGGGGGGTGGTGGTCCGTGATGTGCCGAAGGACCAGTCTCTCGAAGCACTTCATGATTACCAGAGTGAGGGCATCGGGACGGTAATCGTTCAGGCTAGTGATGGGAGACTTCTTCGGCACCGGAATTATTGTGGATGTTTTCAGACAGGATGGAATGACTGCCTGGGCCAGGGAGAGGTTGAAGATCCTGGTGAAGGTGGGGGCAAGTTGGTTGGCACACGCTCTGAGCACCTTTCCAGGAACTCCATCTGGGCCAGCAGTTTTCTTGGGGTTGACAGCGAGGAGCACACTTCTGACATTGTGCTCCTGGACAGTGAGTGGAGTGATGCAGGAGCCGGGTGGAGGTGGAGGTGGGGGCAGGGCAGGAACAGATGAGTGCTGCTGGGATGATCCAAACCGGGAAAAGAAGCTGTTTAGCTCCTCTGCCAGTGGTGCACTCAGGTCTGCTGTAGACGCATCACGACCTCTGTAGTTGGTGAGGTCGTGTATTCCCTGCCATACCTCCCGTATGTTGTTGCTGGACAGGTGGGACTCTATCTACATCCTGTGGTCTGTTTTTGCCCTTTTCACTCCTTGTCTCAGGTCAGCTTTAGCAGCACTGTACAGCGCTTTATCCCCTGACCTGAAGGCGGCATCACGGGCCTTGAGGAGTGTGCGGACCTGGTTGGTCATCCAGGGTTTCTTGTTAGGGAAAACCCGGATGGTTTTTTCCACAGTCACATTCGTGATACAGAACTGAATATAGTCCAGGACCATTTCTGTGTATGTCTCCAGGTCCTGATGCTCAAATAGGTCCCAGTCTGTCTGTGAAAAGCAGTCTTGGAGTTTGGTGAGTGCATCGTCAGGCCAGGTTGTCACAGTCTTTATGATGGGGCTGACTCTGCATCTGAGGGAGATGTAGGTTGGGGAGAGCAGGAGGGAAAGATGGTCTGACTGTCCCAGGTGGGGGAGGGGTGTGGCTCTGTATGCGTGCTTGATGTTGGTGTAGACGTGATCCAGAGTGTTCTCCCCTCGTGTAGCACATTTCACATGCTGATGGAAGTTGGGCAGTACAGTCTTTAAGTTGGCCTTGTTGAAATCCCGAGCAATAATGTGAACACCATCAGGGTGGGCCCGCTGCTGTTCGTTCACGGTGTTCAGCAGGAGAGAGAGCGCTGTGTTTACATTGGCGTTGGGTGGAATATACACGGCCGTGATGATCACAACAGTTAGCTCTCTCGGGAGGAAAAAAGGCCGGCACTTCACAGACATGTACTCGAGGTCTGGGGAACAGTGTCTATCTATGATAGTCCCGTTTTTACACCAGTCATCATGCACATAAATACAGAGTCCCCCACCTTTGCTCTTCCCGGAGTCCTCTGTTCTGTCTCCGCGGAGCAGAGTGCGGCCTGCTTGCTGCACGCTAGCATCGGGTATGTCCGGGTGAAGCCAGGTTTCGGTAATAATTAGCACACAGCAGTCCCGAAAATACTTGTTTCCAGCGAGCTGTAGATCTAAGTCGTCCGTTTTGTGCACCAGGGATCTGGCATTGGAGAGATAGAGGCTCGGGAGTGGTGGCTTGTGAGGTTCCGGCGTAGCCTTAGCATAACACCGGCCCTGCGGCCCCGCTTCTGCTTCCTCTCCCTTCTTCGTCTGCGCCGCCGACAGGACCCGACAACAATCCACGGAGAGCCCGGCGGTCTCGCTATGTAGGCTGGAATGCTGTGTTTGTGGTGAAAGTCGCTCGAAACAGGTATCTGATGCCGGAATCCGATATCCAAAATCGACTGGCGGGTGTACTGTAGATTTGCAGTACAGAAAGTGCACCAAGGCAAGAAAAAACAAAATAAAAATAAGAAGAAAGGGCACTGAAATGGAGAGCCGTAAGCCGCTGCGACGGTGCGCGCCGCCACCGCCATTGTAATCATACTGAGGAATCCCCCATACTTGGTGTGAGTACTGTTGGGCCCGACCTTGTTTGGCCCCATGGCCGTAGCCCCTGGATTGATAGCATAGATCATTAATTCTTCGGGAGAGTTTGACCCTGTTGTGGTGGTTTCCTCTTCCCCTATTTCTGAATGGAGGTCTGCTCTGTCGAGCAGTGGGTTGGTGAGGGTATGGAGGTGGGTATGGGTATGGCCCATGAGAAGCAGGTGGATGGTGTGATTGCATAGCAGGAGGAGGGGCCTGCTGAGATATTTGTTTAACATAAGCCTTGTTATGATTTACCTTTTGTCTTATTTCTTTCAATTGTGATTTTGCTACTTGTACCTGCAAGGAAATTAATTCCTTTTTCTCTTGTTCCTGTTCTTCGATTTCATTATCAATGTATTGAGTGACATGGGCTGCCCATAATGCATATGTCAAGTTTGTTAATCCAACCACTTGTTTTAGCGTAGATTGCACAGAGGGAGAGAGTGATGCTTCCCCAGCTCCTCTAAACAGCATCTAAACAGCTCAATGGTTTCACTTACGGCCGGATCTTCACCAGTTCTATCCTGCCATAGCTCTCTTATCCGGAGTAAATAGGCTGCCCCTCTCTCATCTCCATTCGGTGGTAGTCGACACAGTTCAGCTGACCTCATGTGTACAGGGAACTTTTCTCGTATTAGTGGCCATAACAAGTACACAAGCTGATGTAGGGGCGTACTGTCTAGGGCCGTATCAGTTTGGCAGCGTTGCTCAATTTTTTTCAACATGCCCAATGACGTGCATGAGGCAAATACTCGTCTGAAATCACCTAGGGCTGGGACTATTCCAGCACATGCTTCTAGAAATGCCTTAATCCATGGTGTGCCCCCTTTATTTATGTCTGGTAACTGGGATTTAATCATTACAGTGTCCTGCAAGGAGAATGGATTATACGTGGTAGTAGTGCGACCACCACCTGTAGATGCCATTACCAATGGCATCTGATGATGACTGCGACGGATGTCTGTGCGAGAGTGAATATTACCACTATCTGGTTTCTGAGCAGGGACATGTGGCAGATTATGGTATCGTGACTGTTCACTACGATTTGTCCACTCACTCGGTCTGTTTTGCTCAAACACAGAAGTCAGGTCCACCATTTGCAGCCCCTGATCTATTCATGTAGATAGGTTCAGATGGTGCTTCCCGTGATTGGGTTTCTTTTGACCGTGATTCAAATGCGTCAGTTATGTTAGACGGAGGCGTCTTATCTTCTTGTGTAGTAGGATGTGTCTCTGGAGAAGATAACGTCTTGACTGGCATTTGATGTGGTAGTTGTGCAGAGGACTGTCTCTGAATAGAGAATTTAACTTTTGCCAGAAATATTTCTGCTTTTTTCTGTTATCTAGTCAAGGTGTCAAATAATGCCGACCCCAAAGAGCCGGGTTTACATGTTTTCCACTCATTGATCATTTTTTGTGACATATTCAAATTTTTTCAAATGTGTTTATACTTTACGTATCAACATTCAATGTGACCATCAGACAGTAAATTTATACTTGGATTTTTAATGAGGACATCTTAATTCAGACAACTTAATTTAGTAGACCAATGTGCAGAAATTTCACATATATTCATATAAGAGGTTTTCTGCTCACCTTATGTTCGGGCGCCTCAAATTGTCTGAAAAAAGAGTCCCCATCACCTCCAGCAGTCCTCCCTCGGACAGTCTGAGTCAGCCAATCCGGGTCCACGGCACCAAACTGTTAGCCCGATTCTTTTATTGGAAGCCCAAGAACAAGCTGGAGAAATCTTAAGTTAAACAGTATTTATTCGTGGTCACATGTGAAGTTTAGCCGTGCTGAACTCGGAGAGACAGAGCCCACGCAGGGCCTCCAGAGAGCCCCAATATCCGGACACATTTCATATTTATGTCCACCTTTATCTCACAGAGGTTGTACTTACACTCGACAAAGTATAATTGGACATTTGCTAGTGATATGAGCAGGCCATCCACCGTCTTTGTCATGTTCTTTGGATGTGATAAACAATGTGTGTGTGTGTGTGTGAGTGTTGTTTCAGGCGTGTATCTACTATACCAGACCTATCTGACATACATTTCGTTTGTATGAGCAGAGTGTAAACGTACAAACTAGGAACATAGATTATTTAGTGAACTACAGAATATGAATACATAAAGTCTAAGAATAAAGCCAATTTATAACACTTTCCAGACCTACCTTGCCAGATTGTCTAGGTTCCTGTGTTCCAAGCTCTGTAGCGTTCCAAATGTATGTATGATCGTGTTTGACCTTTTTCCTGTGTTTTTTGACCCTGCTCTTGCCTTGCCCAGTTTGATACCTCTGCCAGTGTGATTTTTGACTTGGACTGTTTTTTGACTCTGCCTCTGCCTACCCCTGCCTGTACTTTTGCCCTGCAGATTGCCTACCTGTGTATGACCTTTATTGAATTGTGTTTTGATCTCTGCACTTGAGTCTCCAAGCCTGTTCGTTTCAGTACAATCTGGCCAATGACTGACTCAGCAGGATCAGACCCCATGAGCACCGACATACGGGACTAGGATCAGCGTCTTCTCGAGCATGAAGAACTTCTGGCTTCCCTATCCCAAAACATGCGGCATCTCCGAACCCATCAAGAAGACATGCAGTCTTCCCTGCAATCAGTGGTGAGTGCACTTGCTAACCAGATTCAGGCGATGCCGGTGAACTTGACAACACCCCCTGTTCCTGTGTTGGCAGTCAATCCCACAATCCCACCTCCTCACATGGATGCTCAACAAATACAGCATGTACATACTCCTGAACCATGAGGGATTCAGATCGAGAAGTACGAGGGGAATCCAGCCACCTGTCGTTCTTTTCTGATAAACTGTTCTCTTCTCTTCGAGTTAAATACTTCTTCCTACTCCTCAGAGAGAGTTAAGGTCGCCACCGTGATCAGTCACCTCACTGGCAGGGCCAGAGAATGGGCTACAGCAGAGTGGGCAAGGCAGTCAGAGGTTTGTAAAACTTTTTCTGATTTTTCCACGGCACTTCGTCAGGTTTTTGAGCACTGTACACCTGGTCGTGAGGCCGCACGAGGATTGCTACAGATCCGTCAGGGAAGATCCAGAGTCTCCGAGTACGCTATTGAATTTCGCACGAAGGCAGCTGATAATGGTTGGAATAATTCATCTCTCTGTAATGCTTTTTTGAGTGGATTGTCAGAAGAAATTAAGGATCTACTGGCTCCTCTTGATATCCCTTCAGACCTGAGTTCTCTCATTTCTCTTGCTGTCAAAATTGATAATCGGCTGGTGGAGAGGAGGGAGAGAACCCAGCGTGTCACACCTCCCAACCTACAGTAGGCAGCAACGAGCGGGTGAGAGACCCCCTGAATCTTCTGTTTCTGGATTCTCCAGTTCCCCTGTTTTTTCAGAGGAACCCATGCAGCTGGGCTGACTCGTCTATCTCCTGAGGAACGACAGAAGAGGATGTCTGAGGGGCGGTGCATCTATTGTGGGCAACATGGACATTTTTTCAACCTGATCCGTTCTCCTCACATGGCACTTATTCTGGGCTACCCATGGTTGAGGAAACACAATCCCCTGATAGATTGGTCAACGGGTCTCATCTCTAGCTGGGGAGAGCAGTGTTCTGCCTCGTGTTTAACTGCTGCTACTCCTTTCACTGTCTTTCCCAAGTCTCCTGAGTGTTCTGTGTTCCCTGATCTCTCTGCTGTCCCCTCACAGTATTCAGATCTCAAGGAGGTTTTTAATAAAGCCAGAGCCTCCTCCCTGCTGCCACACCGACCCTATGACTGCACCATAGATCTCCTTCCTGGATCCTCGCCTCCTAGGGGCCAGTTGAACTCCCTCTCTGCCCCTGAAAGGGAGGCCATGAATGAATACATTCAGAAGTCGTTATCTGCTGGTCTCATTAGGCCATCTTCTTCTCCTGCAGGTGCTGGGTTTTTTTTTCGTGCAGAAGAAGGATAAGTCCTTGCGTCCCTGCATTGACTATCAAGGCCTTAACGACATTACTGTTAAGAACAGATATCCACTTCCTCTCCTTGCATCTGCCTTTGAATCATTACAGGGGGCCACCATCTTTACCAAGCTGGACCTGCGCAATGCCTACCATCTGGTCAGGATACGAGAGGGTGATGATTGGAAAACGGCTTTTAACACTCCTAGTGGCCACTACGAGTACCTGGTGATGCCTTTTGGTTTAACCAATGCCCCCGCTGTTTTTCAGGCTCTGGTTAATGATGTGCTGGGGGACATGCTCAATCGCTTCGTTTTCGTGTATCTCGATGATATCCTCATCTTCTCCAGGTCTAAGCAGGTGCGCCAGGTCCTACGGAGACTTCTGGAGAACCAGCTTTTCGTAAAAGCAGAAAAAATGCGAGTTCCACGTCTCCAAGGTCTCTTTTCTGGGGTTCATTGTAGCTGAAGGTAGTATGCAGATGGATCCTTCTAAGGTCAGAGCTGTAGTGGCCCAGGCCAGAGACGAGGAAACAACTTCAACGTTTTTTGGGTTTTGCAAATTTCTATAGACGTTTTATCAGAAGTTACAGTTCTGTTGCCGCCCCTTTACATGTTCTCACATCTCCAGGAACCTCTTTTCGTTGGACTCCTGCTGCTGAGGAGGCTTTCCAGCACCTGAAACAAAGGTTTTGTTCAGCTCCTATTCTGACTCTCCCTGATCCTAACCGGCAGTTTATTGTGGAGGTCGATGCCTCGGATTTGGGTGTTGGGGCTGTCCTTTCTCAACTCTCCACCACTGACAACAAGACTCACCCTTGTGCTTTCTTTTCCAGACGTCTCTCTCCAGCGGAGAGGAATTATAATATTGGGGATCGCGAACTGCTGGCTATAAAACTGGCGCTAGAGGAGTGGAGACAGTGGCTGGTGGGGACTCAACAACCTTTCCTTGTGTGGACTGATCACAAAAATCCAGAGTACATCAGGACTGCTAAAAGGCTGAACCCCAGACAGGCCAGATGGTCCCTCTTTTTCAACCGCTTTATTTCTCTCTCTTATCGCCCAGGTTCCAAGAACAATAAGCCTGATTCCCTGTCCCGTCAGTTTGAGCCAGAGTCTACTCCCCAGACACCTACCACCATCCTTCCTTCTACTTGTTTCTCGGCGTCCTTAATTGGGAGATGGAGAGTGAGGTGCGACAAGCCTTGGATGGGGTGGAGGTCCCTGAGGGCTGCCCTGTTGGAAGGTTATTTGTCCCTCCTCATCTCCGAGGGTGGGTCGTCCAGTGGGCCCACACCTCCAAACTCGCCTGTCACCTTGGAGTGAGCAGGACCATCAGCTTCCTCACACAGCGGTTCTGGTGGCCCACTATGAGAAGGGAGGTGAGCGAATTTATTGCTGCCTGTTCAGTCCGTTCAAAGAACAAGCCTTCCCGTGCGGTGCCTGCAGGACTTCTCCAACCCCTACCTGTTCCCAAACGTCCCTGGTCTCATATTTACCTGGACTTTGTTACAGGATTACCAGTATCCGAATGTAAATCTGTCATTTTGACAGTCATCGATCGCTTCTCTAAGATGGCTCACTATATTCCCTTGCCCAAGTTACCCTCTGCCAAGGAGACGGCAGAGGCGGTGTTGTCAAATGTTTTTTGTCTCCATGGTCTCCCCCAGGATGTGGTGTCTGACAGGGGAGCACAGTTCACGTCCCGTTTTTGAAAGGAGTTCTGTTCCCTCATTGGTGCCACAGTCAGTCTGTCCTCAGGGTACCACCCACAGTCCAATGGCCAAACGGAGAGATACAACCAGGAGATGGAGACGGGGCTGCGCTGCCTGGCTTCCCAACACCCAACTTCCTGGAGTAAGCAGCTCCTATGGATTGAATATGCTCATAATTCTTTGCCTGTCTCTGCTACAGGGTTGTCCCCGTTCCAGTGTGTGTTTGGTTTCCAGCCCCCCATTTTTCCTGAGTTGGAGCACGAGGTTACAGATCCTTCGGCTCATGCTGTCGTCCGGCGCTGTCATCTGGCATGGAGGAGGGCCAGAACAGTCCTTCTCCGGACATCCACACTCTACCAGCGTCAAGCCAATTGCCATCGCATGCATACCAGACGGGCCAGAGAGTCTGGTTATCCACCAAGGACTTGCCTCTTCGGGTTGAATCCCGCAAGCTGGCACCTCGCTTCATTGGTCCTTTCCCCATCTCCAGAGTCATCAATCCTGCTGCAGTTCGACTTCGCTTGCCACATCACATGAGGATCCATCCCACCTTTCATGTCTCCAAGGTCAAACCTGCTAAGGAGTGCTCACTGGTTCCCTCATCCAGACCCCCTCCTCCCCCCCCCCGACTCATCGACGGGGAGCCCACGTATTCAGTTAACAGATTACTGGCGGTCCGCAAGAAGAGTAGGGGCCGTCAGTATTTGGTGGACTGGGTCGGCTACGGTCCTGAAGAACATCATGGGAGCCGGCTAGAAATATCATGGACCCTTCGCTCATTGAGGATTTTCACCATCGCAACCCAGATCTGCCTGGTCCATCCGGTGCCGTCCCTTGACGGGGGGGTACTGTCATGCTCACGGATTTATAGACATTTTCTGGACTCAATTAATTTCCTGTTTTATTTTGTTAACCGTTGTCATCCTTATTTCACTTCCTGTCAAGTTTCCCACCAGTCTCAGCCACACCTGGGGGCCATCAGTAATCATTCTCATTACCATTTATACTCCTAGCTTTACAGACCTACCTTGCCAGATTGTCTAGGTTCCTGTGTTCCAAGTGTATGTATGATCGTGTTTGACCTTTTTCCCGTGTTTTTTTACTCTGCCTCTGCCTACCCCTGCCTGTACTTTTGCCCCGCGGATTGCCTACCTGTGTATGACCTTTATTAAATTGTGTTTTGATCTCTGCACTTGAGTCTCCAAGCCTGTTGATGGAATTAATTCCATCATCCTTTTCTTCACTGCCATGTGCAGATATGACAGAGGACGACTACCTAAACTTTACTCCAGCAGCACTTGACTCTCTTGTTGACAGCACTATAGTTTCAATGCGTACAGCACTGGACAATGTTGCCCCTCTGAAAAGGAAGGTAATCAGTCAGAAGAGGCTGGCTCCTTGGTATAATTCACAGCTGCGTGCTTTAAAGCAGACTGCAAGAAAGCTGGAGAGACAGTGGCGTTCCTCTAATTTAGAAGAGTCTCAGTTAGTCTGGAAAGATAGTTTAACAATGTATAAGAAAGCCCTTCGTAAAGCTAGAACTGCTTATTATTCATCATTGATAGAAGAGAATAAGAATAATCCCAGGTTTCTTTTCAGCACTGTAGCCAGTCTGACTAAGAGTCCGAGCTCTGCTGAGCCAGTTATTCCTTTAACTCTCAGCAGTGATGATTTCATGAGCTTCTTTATTAATAAAATTGTTTCTATCAGAGAGAAGATTGATGGAGTCCTTCCCACTATTATCAGTGATGTATCATCAAGTACAGCAGCTTTAGAAGTATCTTTAGAACCTGATTTGTATTTAGTCGGCTTCTTCCCAGTTGATCTCTCTGAACTAACAACAGCAATAGTCTCTTCTAAACCATCAACTTGTGTTTTAGACCCAATCCCAACCAGACTGTTCAAGGAGGTTTTCCCATTAATTGACACTTCCATATTGGATTTGATCAATCTGTCTTTGTTGACAGGATATGTACCTCAGACTTTTAAGGTTGCTGTAATTAAACCTTTACTTAAAAAACCTACTCTTGATTCAGAAGTGTTGGCTCATTATAGACCTATATCCAATCTCCCTTTTATGTCTAAAGTTCTTGAAAAAATAGTTGCAGCTCAGCTTTGTGATCATTTACACAGAAATAATCTGTTTGAAGAGTTTCAGTCAGGATTCAGAGTGCATCATAGCACACAGGCACGGCGTTATGGGTGGGCCTGATGGGCCTAGGCCCGCCCACTTTTCAACTGGCCCACCCAAAACTTTTCTTCCAAAAAATAATTTTTTTTTAATGTTGTGAATAATTATTAAAAATCGACAAATAATGTAATAATTTGTGCGAAAATAGTCTAAATGTTTTTTTGTTTTGTTTTGTTTTAATATTAAAAAGCTGGTCACATTGATGTTTCTGCGCAAGTTCAGAAGACAGTTAGGCTAAGTTTGGGATCGTAGCTTGTTGGTTGGCTGTAATACTAGGCTAGCTCCAAGTGTGAGAATAATTTCCATTTTAGAACAATGTCGCAGCAGTCATTGTTTAGATACCTTAAACGTACACGGACTGTATCGGAGTCATCACTGCAACCAGGAGATGAGGGAGAGCTGAGATCCACAACACCTGCGAGCACATCTTCCTCTGTGCCACCCCAGGATGCTAATGTGGCTAGTGCGACCAGCGCTGGTGCTAGTGCCTCTGCTCCTGCTGCCTCCTCGCGAGTGGATGATGATAGCACTGTGGATCTGTCTTCTGTGGATGAGCCAGCAACTCAACCAGTGCTTAAGTATCCGGTCACAGTGATAGGTGACAAAGCAAGGAGTTTCTCCACAAACTGGTATAGCAGATACAATTTTCTCGAGTACAGCATTAGGAAGGATGCAGTCTTCTGTAAGATGTGCCGGCACTTTGGTGAGCGGGGCAGGGAGGAGAAGTTTAGCCAGACTGGATACCGCGACTGGAAGCACCTCAATCACGCTTGTTTCAAGCACCAAAATAGCAAATCGCACAAGTTTGCACTGGATAAGTTGAACAATTACAGGCTATCAATGTCTGAGCGTGGCTCTGTCATCCATCAACTCAACAACACAGATGGCAGACAGGGTGAAATCATAGAAAGGAATCGCCAGCACATCAAAGTCATCCTGGACGTTCTCATCACTTGTGCCAAACAAGAAGTACCCCTGCGTGGCAACCGGGAGAATGATGAGGTAAAGAACGCAGGTAATTTCCTGGAATTTTATAGACTTGTCTGCAGACATGACAAAGCAATTCAAGAGCGACTAGATGCGATCCCTAGCAATGCAAAGATGCTCAGTCACGAAATCCAGAATGACCTGTTGGATGCTTCGTGCACTCTCCTCTTGCGACGGATTAAACGTGAACTGCATGAGGGATCTTTCTATGCTATTTTAGCAGACGAGTGTAAGGATGTATCTAAAAAGCAGCTGGTGGCCGTTTGCTTACGGTATGTACACATGGGGACTGTGCGAGAACGCGCTGTTGGCCTGGTAGCCACAGACAACATGACTGCTGATGCGATAGCACAGAAAATATTGGAAGTTGTCGCACCTTTTGAACTAGATCCTAGCCTTTGCGTTGGTTTTGGGTTTGATGGTGCATCGGTAATGTCTGGGCATAAGGGGGGTGTCCAAGCCATCCTTAGGGGCACGTTTCAAAACGCCGTCTACGTGCACTGTCACTCCCATAGGTTAAACCTCGTCCTGTCATCTGTGGCCCGGACATCGCTGGATGCCTCAACCTTTTTCGACTCTCTCAACACCTTGCACACCTTCATGTGCGGCAGCGAACGTCATGCCCGCTTCCTCAACGCGCAAAGAGAGATGCGGCCCGATCAGAGGTCACTGGAATTGGAGCGAGGGTGTGACACTAGGTGGGATTCCAGATCTGCTGCAGTGACAAAAGTTTTCATTTTGTATGACGTTATCGTGGAGGTTCTGGCACAGTACGCAGAAGAGGGGGGGCAGAGTGAGATTGAGGCACAGTCACTCCTTCAGCAGATCAGAACAAAAAAGTTCATATTCCTCCTTGTATTTTTCAAACAGTTGTTCAGTAAATCAGACTTCACGTCTAAAAGCCTCCAGTCTATCTCCACATCAGTGACAGACACGGTTGATTTGATCGAGAACCTCAAACAAGAACTGACAGACATTCGCTCCGGTGACTGTGCGTTCTTACAGATGCTGGAAACAACAAATAAGATGATGGAGGATCATGGTGTCGAGAATTGGGATGTACCCAGTTTGCCGTCCCGCTCAAGAAAGCTCCCAGGCCGATTTGAGGGAAGTTTTGTCACATGCACGTTGGGGAAATCTACAAGGGTGAGGAGTGACAGTGACCTGCGCAACATTTCCAACGCGCTAATAGACTGCCAACTTAATGAACTGAACACTCGATTCCACAGTGACACTTATGGCCTCATGGCATCTGCGGCAATCCTGAGGTCCCCTGGCCTTGATACAAATGACACCACCTTGGCCACTATAGCGAACTCTCTCAATGATGCTGCGAAGCGCTTCCACATAACGATATCAGAGTCGGAGCTCGCAGTGTTTGTGCAACTCATAGAGAGGAAGAAAAAAAGGGGAGAACTTCTCAAAAGTCTTCTTGAAGTGATGGACATATGTAATGAGGACGTTTTTCCGAATATTCATGCTTTCTTAAAAGCTCTGATAACACTACCAATGACATCCTGTACAGTTGAACGCGTCTTTTCCAGTGTCAACCGGATTAAAACGCCAAATAGGAGCACCATGCTTACTTCTCGCCTTATGTCCCTCTGTCTGTTGACATTTGAGAGAGAGCTTACGGTAACTCTCGACTTCGATGAAATCATTGACATTTTCAAGAGCAAGCCCCGTCGACTGCTCCTGTAGGCTAATTTCGGAGCCTAATTGAATGAATGGATAAGCCTATTCTGCGCTGTCTTCTTCCCATGACTATTTTCATGTTTGGCAATATTCTAATCTTGCCTGTTGGTGCAAAAATATGATTGTCATTTGAAGAGATCTTTTCCAAAACGCTATAAAGCCATTTTTGAAAACATAAAAAAAGTAATTTTATTTAGTTGTGTATTTCCGGTAATATCAATCTAAAAATATATATATTTATGAAAATGCAAGGTGGATATAGCGTTTTGGAAAAGAGCTTTTCATTTTGTTTACCCAGTTCGTTTTTAGCCTGATAAGTTAGCCATAGTGGCTTCTGAAATGCTTCTTGTTTTTGCAATGCAGCAAAGCAAACTTTTATAATGTTGTGCTTGATCCAATATGCGTTTTTGGCTGTTATCTTCCGATGAGCGTGAATTAGCGGTCGCTATTGTTGGCCTAGTTATTATTTCGTATTAGCCTATTGATACATTTTAATGTATCTTCTCTCTGTAAGCCAAAATCAGAAATGAATGTTGTATAAAATCTTCTTTTGTTCTTTTGGAGCATGTTGTGACGGATGACGTTGGCCAAGTTCTCTGTGCCCGATGGTTTGAACTGTCGGGCAGTGTTGATATATAAGCCTTTTGTTAATTTAAAAGAATTAAACACAGTTGTGAAATATTCAGCCTCATGTTATACGAGCAGAACTTAAATATGTTTTAGGGAAATATTCCTGACCATTTTTACTATAGGCCTCAGGTCTGAGATGCGCTAAAGCCATGTTAGGTGTGTAATGGAGATTCCAAAGCGCTCTTTTTGCTCAGAACCAAGGAGAGCGATCGCGGATCCGCACCGACACTTTTCACAATGCATCAAAATATTTAAAGAGCAAGCTATTAAAATATCTCTTATTATCTATCAAAGATAATATGACAATATATTTGCCAGTCATTTTTTATTAGGTTAAACAGTGATTTGATTTTTTATTATTATTATTTAAGGCCCACCCACAATTGGTCTGGCCCATCTAAAACTGAAATCCTGGCGCCGTGCCTGATAGCACAGAAACTGCACTGCTGAAAGTTACCAATGATCTCCTCTTAGCCTCTGATAGCGGACTTGTGTCTGTGCTTGTCCTGTTGGATCTCAGTGCTGCATTTGATCTGCCAGAGGTTTCTTCCTGTTAAAAGGGAGTCGTTTCTCTCCACAGTCGCCTCAGGCACGCTCAGGCCGGGAGATTGGACCGAAAAACAAAAAGTTTTCAGTGCAATCTGTTGGTTTTCTTAGCTAGGAAATTGTTTTTGAATTGGCTCTATATGAACGAATTGGATTATTTTATGAATTATGATTATTATTAATTAATTGAATTCCAATTGGCTTGAATTGGACTTACTATCTAAGTGCCTTGAGATGACATTTGTTGTATTTGGCGCTATATAAATAAAAATGAATTGAATTGAATTGAATTGAATTGTTCGTTACAGCATAAGCATCTCTCATGGCAATGAGCCATTATGTAAAGCTATTGCAGTGGGCAGGAAAAGACCCTGTATCGGTCCTGTATCAAAAAAGAAAACAAACTGTTGTTTCATCAGTATATTGTCTACAGGGTGTATACTGTTATTTTTGCTGTGTTTGGGTGGCAAAAACATCTAATTTCACTCTTCTTCTGAACCCACCTTTGCACATCCATTTATCTCTACCTTGTAACTGGGCATTTCATCTCTGAAACTGCAGAAGAGCCAACAGGCATTTGCCTCTGGAAGCCTTTTTTTCAGTACATTCATAAACAACCGTTTGTACTGTAAACAATTACAGATATAATTGACAGATTAAGGACTGAAAATTGTATTTGCAGCATTAGGATCCACCTTAATCCCCCTTTATCATTTGAGTTTATATCAAAGGATGACACAAACAGAAATTACTTAACAGAAGGACGTTCATTTATGTAACCATGAAATTTTTATAAAGAAAAAATATACTGTCAACTTGTGCTTACAAATGAATGTGAGACTTCATTATGAATGTCAACTCTGTGAGAAAACAAAATGACAAAAACTGGATGATGTTGAAGACAATATACCTCTCTCTCTCATGTGTACATATATATATATATATATATATATATGTGATTAGACAGATTGAAAGAGAAATATATATATATATATGTGTATATAGATATTTCTCTTTCCATCTGACTGGAACGTTCAAATCCAAACTTAAAAATCAAATAACATACCAAATAGAACACTGCTGTTTGAAACCCTGAGGAGGCCCACATACACAGGTGACCACATATAGATATATTCATGAAAAAATATATATCTTGGCGACATCTAAAATCTCTCTTTTTTTTTTTTTTTACCATTTTAACCATTTAAAGGGTCACAATTCCCTACTCAAAAATAAAATAAATACTCAACATAAGCTGGCAGTTGTTTACAGTCATGTTAAACTTACCAAATTGAGATCACAAAAATGATACTTCAGATGACACATTTGCTAACACATTTAGATTTTTAGATGTTTTTTAATAATTATATAACTGCCATTGAGTTTGTATCACTAACACCAGACCAGTAGTCTACATGTTTTTATCAGGCACAATGAATTTAGAGTGTCTTACTTTTATATGGAATCAATAAGATGAATGACGGTGCTAAACGTTTCAGGTGAAACTAAATATAACCATGGTATTTAAAATGATATTAGTGGTATAATTTAAATCAGCTGTTGGTAATTCACACATACTGTGGGGAAAGTCATGATATTGATGATTTTGTTTTGCTGCAAGAGCGAACACCAGTTTGGACCCGTTTGCTCCACAGACTGACAGGACAAGCTATTCTTGACACCAAAATCGGACATGTATGAATAATATCAAAACGGAAAGAAAAAATTCAAATACAGAATCTCTACTTATTACAAAGAAAAAGTGTACAAACCCTCCCTGTTTTAACTAGGAGAACTCTACCATCATGGTAATCAGTAGGAAACCAGCTTTTTATGCCATATTTTGTGTTGCAGTAATGCGTCTACTATATTCCAGCTCTGTTAATACATCGGTAGTCTGAGTCTGAAAGAATAAACAAACATAGGCTATACAACATGACAATGTAAGGCAACAACAGCTTTTAGCAGATTCTCTGCCATGAAAATCTGACCGTGTAGCACCACTCAAGCATTTGACCATTTCTGCTGAAAGAGCATTTTGGTAAAAATACATACTGGGTGATCAGCTCTATAACATAGTGTTCACATTGGTTGCTGAAAATCTACAATGGGGTGTACAATGGGGAGCTAGACACAATTTTTTATGTGGAAAGGTCCTTCCCTCTTAATGCTCTAAATTTCTAATATTTAAAATGGTGTTTGGTTAAAGTTTTTAAACAGTGTCATAATGGAACATTTCTTTGAAACAGTCAGTGCCTTTGAATAAATTATTTCAGTTAACCACACACGAAAGAACCAAGCCAAACTGATGATAGTGTTATACAGCGAATTACTGAAGATCAGCTGCAGATGCTGCATAAAACTTACTAACTAACTAACTAACTAACTAACTAACTAACTAACTTTAGAACAATTACAAAGTTTTAAGTACATTTTAACACCAGCCATTTTTGGAGATTCACATATTTGCCATGTTTGGTGATGTAAAACATTAATATTAATCTTTTCAGTCAGACTGGCAAACAAAAAGCTCATTTTAAAAGCTAACAAGATTAACAGCAGTTTTGTCAGATAAAGGTGAAGAAACACAAAGCACTATGGGATTTTATTCACTATTGAGTTTTTGGACATAATTTACTGACTCTTCTCTGATCTCTAAAGGCTCAACTCTACACCTGCAGGGTGTTCTTTGATATGATGTGCAGTCCTTCCTTCTTCAGCCGGTCCAGCACAGGCTTATAGATCTCCTTGGTCATGGGGACCACCAGACCCTTCGTACTGACTTCCCCTTGAGAGAGTAAACAAACACTTAGGTCACATTTTTTTTTCTTCCAGTGGATGAACCCAAACAGAACAGAACTTGAGATTTTTCTGTTCTATGGCCTCTTCGTCCAACTCTCTTAAAACATCCATGTTAGATTCACAGACAGACAAATTTGAATTAGTTTCATTAGTTAGGGCTGGGCAAGTTAACTCTTTATTATCGCGTTAACGCATTAATTATTTAACGCCGATAAATATTTTATCGCGCATTAACGTATGTTTTTTTTTTTTTTAATTTGAAATTTAAAAAAAATTTTTTTTAGGGCTTTTGTGCTTTTAATGGATAGGAAAGTTCAGAGAGACAGGAAGCAGGGGGCAGAGAGAGGGGGAACGACACGCAGCACAGGGCCGTATTTATTTTATTATTGTAAAAGTCTGTTGCTCACAGGCTTTTATTTTGTAAAAGTCTGTTGCTGTCTGCTGTGGAACTTCTCACAGTAGTAGTTCCTGTCTAAAATATCACTTAAAGGCAAAACACACAACTGATACCAGCAAGTCATTCAAGGAAACAGACAGTGGAGCGAGGTTTCTACATAAAAACTACATAAAAATGCTGATGTTAAAAGTGTGTTTGCATAACAAATGTTATGGCATTTTCATTCATATGGCAGTACATGTAAAATAAAACTAAATGCTAAAGGCTATACACTACTTTTCAATAAATGTTTGGATTTTGCGTACAAATGCGATTAATCGTGATTAATCAGGGAAATCATGTGATTAATTAGATTAAACATTATAATCGTTGCCCAGCCCTAGTTTCAAATACTTTTTTGTACTTGGACATTACCTTTTTCTTTCTGGGTGTGATAGCCATTAATCAATAATCCATGATTAAGGTTAGCGTTCCTTGAAACCAGTGTTGGGTAAGTTACTTTAAAAATGTAATCCGTTACAGTTACAAGTTACCTTGTTTAAAATGTAATTGTAGTGTAACTTTTTGGATTACTTAAAAAAGTAATGTAACTAATTACTTTTGGATTACTTTTACCTATTTATGGTAACCTATTATCTGTATGATTCCATCTGTATTTATCACATTTATTTATACCATGCTATTTTTCTTTTCATTGTACTGCCATAACTACATTATACATTCTCTGCACATACATGCATTTCCCTAGGTAATTGATCTATTCTGCACATATCTATTAACCATCTTTCCTTACACTAGCTGTAAATAACTGCATTTTATCTCTAAATACTGCATGCTATACAATCTGCACGCATTACACTTGATAAGATGCCAAACTGCATTTCATTAATACATGTGCAATGACAATGAAGTGCTCTACTTTAGTAATAAATAAGCAAAGTAAGACTTTTACATCACATTTTATTTTTCTTTGCACACCCTTGCTTGTGTGTGTGCGCCAGTACTTCCGGTGAAAACTTCCAGGTGATTTGACAGCTAGCGCGTCAGGTTAGGGCCAGTGGCCGTAAACAAAGGTTAACTTATAGCCGAGAAGAAAGATGATAATATGACGTAGCTAAAAAGACTAGCTTTCTTCAGTAGCCTTGATGCTTAATGCTTACCGATTTAGCAAGCCTAGCAGCCTCGTTGCTAATGCTAGCCACAGTAACGTTACCAACCATACCCGACGTCAAGGAGTTAGCTGAGCAGGGGCAAGAGTATGGGGCTGGCAGAGTTAACTTCATAATGGGTGAGTGCAGGTTTCATTCACTTGTTTTCATTCTTTCACAGGATTGATTCACTTCATTGGTTTATCCGATTGCTGGCCGCCGAGCCATTATGTGTCTGGGTTTGTGTGGGTTACTGATCATGGTTGTTAGCTCGATAGTCAGGTTGTGTGATGTGTGTGTGAGTGTGTATTTTTTCTATGGGTACATGCCATTGACTGTATGAGCGGTCTGTGCTCGTTTTTTTATTTTTATTTAATTAGATTGGAGATACTAATTAATACTGAGGGGGGGCTGGTCCCGGGGAAAATTGCCAGGGCCGATTTTTTTCCCCAGTCCGACCCTGCCGCTCTGTACTTCTGTCACTGCAACCTCGCACAAATTGTAATCCTGTTAAGTAACCCCCATTCTCACTGAATGTAACTGTAATCTGAGTACATCTTTTTTGCTTGTACTGTAACGGATACAGTTACTTTTATTTTGTATCCTTTTACCGTAACGCCGTTACATGTAATCCGTTACTCCCCAACCCTGCTTGAAACAGACATGAGCAAAGATCTAAGATCGAGCTAAGATTATTTTTTGCAGGAACGTATATCCGGTAAGGCAGTTAACCTAGATTTGTGCCAGCAAGTATACTCCTGTATTAACTACAAATGCCGATGATTTTGGACTTTGATGTCTACACATTTACTACACTCTGTATTAAGTTCGGGAAACTGAAAAGTTTTACATTATAGCATCACTTACCATCAAGGACCATGCGAGCAGCAATGGCTGCTGGGTATCCTACAGTCTTAGCCATGGCAGAGAAGCTGTTGGGATCACCGTAAACCACCAAGCTGATGTGTTTAGTCTCCAGCTCACCCGTTGGATGACGAATCCCGACATCATTTCTCATAATTATCATGTCTCGCTCTCCCTTATCTGACCGCAGGGGAGAGGTGATTAGTTTACGCTTTATTTACTTTAGATCCTGCAATCCTCAAGTCAGTGTTAATACAGTCAGTGAGCTCACCAAAGGGGAGTTTGGCTTCCAGATGCTTTGCAAGAGCAGCTAGAGTACTGTCTGCATGAGGCACCAACTCATCGCTTAGCATCTCAAACCTGAACAGAAAAAAGAAAAAAAAATTTACAACAATAATAAAATAGCCCTTACAATACCATTTTTAATCAAATAAAGTCAAACTGAAAAGTACTTCATTAATACCAAAGGGAAAATAATTTTCAGGACCTCCTGTGTCGTTCTTTTTTGAAGAAAAGCCTGAAGAGAGGCTGAAGAAGCCTTAAGCTTAAGAGTTGAGACAGGGTGTTCAAATGTATTCACATTTGTTTCACTTCAAATTATGATCAAACCACAAAATCCAGCATGAATTGAACTAAAGGATAAATAGATTTTTGAATCTAGCACATAATATTTCCAGTAGCTTTGAAACTGAAGCAACTGTACTCTGCCCTCTCTGCTCCACCTTTGTCAGGAACTTTTTACTCATGTAAAAAGTAAAGTACTGCAATCATCCCCTTACACTCATTGCAAATGTCATTCAGATTGCCAGCTGTACACAGTCAGTTCCTTAAGAATTGTACATCAGTGAACCCCAAATGGCGGGGCCATACAAGATGGCATCTGTCGGTTTCTTATGTGATATTATGTCTCATCTAAACCACCATAAAGGGGAACTCCGGGGCATTTGAAGCGCAATCCTAATGCTAGAGGTTGTCAAATACTGACAGTAGGACACAGACTGGTGCAAATCGGCGCTCCCTGTGCGGCGATTGCGCTGTTTGCGCAGCCTGTCATGCTAGCCAAATACGTGGTGGCTAAGGGGCAAATTCTAAACCTTCCACGTAAAACAACAACTTGCACACTGCAGAAACGTCACACCACTTTATAAACCATCCGACAATAAAGTCACAAGCCTTACCATCAAAACCATATGCATTGTTCTTACATTACTGGCATGGGGACGTTACAAAACAACTTTATAAACAGCATGTCACTTACCGGTTGTTGGTATGCGCGCGCATGTGAAAGCCCAAAACAGTCAATGGACGATACTCACATATCCAAAGCAATTATCTTCTCTAGAAAAACTGCGTTCAAGTATTTAAAACATTACAACAATATTACTGGGGATGTATTGTTGTAATGTTTTAAATACTTGAACGCAGTTTTTCTAGAGAAGATAATTGCTCATTCTAATTTTTGCATTAGTTCTCTTTGCTTTTGTGATTTGCTTATTTTGTTAACTTTGTTTAGTTATAGTCATTTAAGTTGATTCTTAAGCTAACTGTGTTTAGTTACTTTTGGTATTTGTGTAGATGTTTCCCTTCCCTTTTCCTCAGTGTGTCACTATGGTCTGATCAGACAGTATTTAAGTCCCCTTTGTTGTGTGTCAGGTCAGTTTTGTTTGTCTTTGAACCGTTAGCTTGAGGTTATGTTAAAACCTTGATTTCTGGCTTTGAGTTTAGTTTCCTCATTTGACCTCTTTTAAGGGCCTTGTAACTATTGTTTAAAGTTTGTTATTTTTGGGAAATAAACCCAGTTTTCTTGAAAATTATTTCTGTGTCCTCGTGTTTGACCGCCTCACAACCATAATGAGAGTAATCACGATCAATGGATGCAATGTAATAATGACATTCTCAGACAATTTTGTCTCACAACAATATAGCAAGGAACTCTGAAGTCTTGCTCAAGGAAAGTCTCACTATAAAATCTGTGAGAAAGGCTCATGAACATGAGATCAGATAGTTGTTTGGTGATGACTGGAAGTTACTGATTTGGAATATGTGGCAGGTTCCAAATGTTATCGTTCAAACCTTCATTTCCTCCAAGCCTGTGGCTTGCTTCAGTTAGTTAAATATCTGGGAAACCAGAGCTGCCCAACATTCCCTTTGAGGCAGCTTTAGTTTTGTACCATCTCAGGGTGTCCATTCTGAACTGGTCCTGTCCAATGCAGTCATATACGGCTTCTTCAAAAGTTTCTTGGGAGACAGAAGAAGACAAACCCATCTGTTGACAAAGAAGTTCTTTCTGTAGAGGACAAAAACAGAAAATCCCATGAATGGATGTACCTTTTTGTCTTTTCACCTCCTTTATGTTTAGACTAAGCAGTGTTGGGCACGTTACTTTTCAAAAGTAATTGGTTATAGTTACTAGTTACTTCTCCCAAAAAGTAACTGAGTTAGTAACTGAATTACTCTACTATAAAAGTAACTAGTTACCAGGGAAAGTAACTATTGCATTACTCTTTTTTTTTTTTTTTTTTTTTTAAGTTTAAATATGTCTAAGAATTGTACCACTTTGAAAACGCCAACTTACCCTGCAGATCGCCATTGCTGCAGCTTACCTCTGCTAGTTTGGGTGTGTGCGGCTGCTTTATGCGTGTGTGGTTTTGTGTCTAAACTGAACACTGCCTCTGATTGGCTTACCATGAACGCTTACTCTACCTTAGCCATTCATCATCACTTATGCGGTTGTCTCGCCCCTTTTTCCTCCCTCACCAAAGAAAAAAATAAACAGCTCCTGTGGCTGAAAGTCAAGTCGGATGACAAGAACTTCAATGAGTAAATTTCGTTTATAACGCGCCCCATTTAATAGTCGTAATGGCAGTGTAACAATGGAAATAGTAATTAGTTAGATTACCCATTACTGAAAAAAATAACGCTGTTAGTAACACCGTTATTCCCATCACTGAAACTAAGATAATCACAATAAAATCTTACATCAAGCATGTTTACATGACACTTAAAAAAAAAGAAAAGAAAAAAAAATTATTGATTTTGTGCAGTCAAAATACTTTTTTGCATGTAAACATGTCAGTCTGACCAAAATTGTACAAAATCGGAGGTTCTCAAAACTGGACTATCACACCCTGATAATGCGGTAGGAGATGGAATCATTCCGCATGGAATGGGCCTAAGCACTCTGTACATACAATCCATCCATCCATCCATTATCTGCCGCTTGTCCAGGGATCGGGTCACGGGGGCAGCAGCCTAAGCAGAGAAGCCCAGACGTCCCTGTCCCCGGCCACTTCCTCCAGCTCTTCTGGGGGAGACCCGAGGCGTTCCCAGGCCAGCCGAGAAACATAGTCTCTCCAACGTGTCCTGGGTCTTCCCCGGGGCCTCTTCCCAGTGGGATGGGCCCGGAACATCTCACCAGGGAGGCATCCAGGAGGCATTCTCACCAGATGCCCGAGCCACCTCATCTGACTCCTCTCGATGCGGAGGAGCAGCGGCTCTACTCCGAGCTCCTCCCGGATGACCGAGCTTCTCACCCTATCTCTAAGGGAGAGCCCAGACACCCTGCGGAGGAAACTCATTTCGGCCGCTTGTATTCGCGATCTCGTTCTTTCGGTCACTACCCACAGCTCGTGACCATAGCTGAGGACAGGAACATAGATTGACCGGTAAATCGAGAGCTTCGCCTTCTGGCTCAGCTCCTTCTTCACCACGACGGGCCGGTGCAGAGCCCGCATCACTGCAGACGCCGCACCGATCCGTCTGTCAATCTCCTGCTCCATTCGTCCCTCACTCGTGAACAAGACCCCGAGATACTTAAACTCCTCCACTTGGGGAAGTATCTCATTCCCGACCCGGAGAGGGCATTCCACCCTTTTCCGGCCGAGGACCATGGTCTCAGATTTGGAGGTGCCGATTCTCATCCCAGCCGCTTCACACTCGGCTGCGAACCGCTCAAGTGAGAGCTGAAGGTCACAGCCCGACGACGCCAACAGAACCGCATTGTCCGCAAAAAGCAGAGACCCGATTCTGAGGTCGCCAAAACGGACCCCCTCAACGCCCTGGCTGCGCCTAGAAATTCTGTCCATAAAAATTATGAACAGAATCGGTGACAAAGGGCAGCCCTGACGGAGTCCAACCCTCACAGGAAACATGTCCGACTTACTGCCGGCAATGCGGAACAAACTCTGACACCGGTCATACAGAGACCGAACAGCCCATATCAAGGAGTCCGACACTCCATACTCCCGGAGCACCCCCACAAGAGTCCCCGAGGGACACGGTCGAACGCCTTCTCCAAGTCCACAAAACACATGTAGACCGGTTGGGCGAACTCCCACGCACCCTCCAGGATCCTGCTGAGGGTATAGAGCTGGTCCACTGTTCCACGGCCAGGACGAAAACCACACTACACCTCCTGAATCCGAGATTCGACTATACGGCGGATCCTCCTCTCCAGTACCCCCGAATAGACCTTGCCAGGGAGGCTGAGGAGTGTGATCCCCCTATAGTTGGAACACACCCTCCGGTCCCCCTTTTTAAAGAGGGGGACCACCACCCTGACCTGCCAGTCCAGAGGCACTGCCCCCGATGTCCACGCGATACTGCAGAGGCGTGTCAACCAAGACAGCCCTAAAACTAGTCCATGCATTTGTTACTTCAAGATTGGACTACTGTAATTCTTTATTTATGGGCTGTCCCACATATGCTCTGAAAAGCCTTCAGTTGATCCAAAATGCTGCAGCCAGAGTTTTGATGAGAACTAACAGGAGAGATCATATTTCTCCAGTTTTAGCTTCTCTTCATTGGCTCCCTGTTAAATTCAGAATAGAATTTAAGATTCTTCTCCTTACATATAAAGCTCTTAATGACTGAGCTCCATCATATCTTAAAGATCTCATTGTAAGATATTTTCCTAACAGAGCACTTTGTTCCCAAACTGCAGGTTTACTTCAAATTCAATTCAAATTCAAAAATACTTTATTTATCCCAGAGGGAAATTAAATGTTGATGTAGCTCAATTAAATCAAGGAGTTATTATAGATGCTGATGGCTGTGAGCAGGAAAGATTTCCTGTAGCGGTCCGTTTTGCAACCAAACTGAAGAAGCCTTTGACTGAAGAGACTCTGTTTTCCGATAACAGTCTCATGGAGAGGATGTTCAGGGTTGTCCATAATTCTCTTGATTTTATGCAAAATCCTTCTTTGCATTATTGTCTCCAGAGGTTCCACAGTCGTCCCCAGAACAGAACCAGCCTTCTTTATCAGGTTGTTGAGTCTTTTTAGGTCCCTGGTTCTGATGCTGCTGCCCCAACAGATGACGCAAGAGGAAATGACGCTCTCAACAACAGACTTGTAGAAGATTTGTACTGGAAGTCTGAAGTGTACAGAGTGAAAAGGAATGGTGAGAGTACAGACCCCTGTGGTGTTCCTGTGCTGCTGATCACCCGGTTAGACACACAATTCTTCAGTCTGACAAACTGTGGTCTGTTTGTCAGGTAGTCATTAATCCAGGTGATTGTTGACGCCTCCACCTGAGTCTTCTGGAGTTTCAGACGAAGCAGATCAGGCTGGATTGTGTTAAATGCACTGGAGAAATCAAAGAACATGATCCTCACAGTGCTGCCTGCTTTGTCCAGATGACAGTGGGTTTGTTGAAGCAGGTGTATGATAGCGTCTTCAACTCCAACTCCATGGCGATAAGCAAACTGCAGGGGGTCCTGATATGTGCTGATTTGCTTACACAGGTGGGTCAACAGGAGTCTCTCCAGGACCTTCATGATGTGGGATGTCAGGGCAACAGGTCTGTAGTCATTGATGTCTGAAGGGTGAGTTTTCTTTGGTACCGGAACCAGACAGGATGTCTTCCACAACAGTGGTACCTTCTCTTGGGTCAAGCTAAGGTTGAAAAGGTGTTGCAGAATCCTACAGAGCTGCTCTGCACAGGCCTTCAGGACTCGGGGGCTGACACCATCTGGACCTGCAGCCTTGTTCCGGTTCAGTCTCTCCAACTGCCTCTTCATCTGACTTCTAGAAACAGAAAAGTGGGAGGGGGAGGCAAAGGGGACAGCAGCATCTCCTGATTGGGTTGAAGACAAACTAGTGGAAGCAGAAGAATCCATGACTGAGGTGGAGGTGGAGATGTTACAGGAAAGCTGTGGGTCAGAGGAGGGTGGGATGTCTCTTTGGCTGGGAACAGGAGGGGAGGATGGTGAGCTTGTTCCTGAACTGAACCTGTTGAAGAATGTGTTCAGCTCATTTGCTCTGTCCAGACTTCCTTGAGGTCTTGAGGTTCCCAGAGTTTCTAAAAGTAGAATGGGAGGCAGAGCCTTCAGTTATCAGGCCCCTCTCTTGTGGAATAAGCTGCCAGTAAATGTCCGGGAAGCAGACACCCTTTCCACTTTTAAAATCAGACTTAAAACTTTCCTTTTTTATAAAGCTTATAGTTAGGGATGGCTCAGGTGATCTTGAAACATCCCATAGTTAAGCTGCTATAGGCCTAGACTGCTGGGGGGCCTCATCTGTCACACCTTTCCTCACTTTACTCTCTCTATGTGTATGTGACATTATTGTGGTCATTAACTCGTGTTTCCCTGTTCCAACAGGTATCCTTTGAATGGTGTTACAGTGCCGTCCCCCCCTTTCTGTCTTCTCAAACCCCAGCTGGTGGAGGCGGATGGCCACCCTTCCTGAGTCTGGTTCTGCCAGAGGTTTCTTCCTGTTAAAAGGGAGTCGTTTCTCTCCACAGTCGCCTCAGGCACGCTCAGGACGGGAGATTGGACCGAAAAAGAAAAAGTTTTCAGTGCAATCCCACGTCCAAGCCCCTCAACTCTGCTTCCTCATCGGAAGGCGTGTCGGTAGCATTGAGGAGGCCCTCGAAGTATTCCCCCCACCGACTCACGACGTCCCTAGTTGAGGTCAGCAGAGCCCCGTCCTCACCATACACGGTGTTGACGGTGCACCGCTTTCCCCCCCTGAGCCGCCAGATTGTGGACCAGAATCTCTTCGAGGCCGTCCGGAAGTCGTTCTCCATGGCCTCCCCAAACTCCTCCCAAGCCCGAGTTTTTGCCTCAGCAACCGCCGAGGCCGCGTTCCGCTTGGCCTGTCGGTACCCATCAGCTGCTTCCAGAGTCCCACTAGCCAAAAAGGCCCGATAGGACTCCTTCTTCAGCTTGACGGTTTCCCTCACCACTGGGGTCCACCAGCGGGTTCGGGGGTTGCCGCCACGACAGGCACCGCCCACCTTACAGCCACAGCTCCGGTCGGCTGCCTCAACAATGGAGGCACGGAACATGGCCCATTCGGGCTCAATGTCCCCCACCTCCCCCGGGACATGGCTGAAGCTCTGCCGGAGGTGGGAGTTGAAACTCCTCCTTACAGGGGATTCTGCCAGCCGTTCCCAACAGACCCTCACAATACGTTTGGGCCTGCCAGGTCTGACCGGCTTCCTGCCCCACCAGCGGAGCCAACTCACCACCAGGTGGTGATCAGTTGACAGCTCTGCCCCTCTCTTCACCCGAGTGTCCAGGACATGCGGCCGCAAGTCCGACGATACAACCACAAAGTCAATCATCGAGCTGCGGCCTAGGGTGTCCTGGTGCCAAGTGCACATATGGACACCCTTATGCCTGAACATGGTGTTCGTTATGGACAGTCCGTGACGAGCACAGAAGTCCAATAACAAAACACCACTCTGATTCAGATCGGGGGGGCCGTTCCTCCCAATCATGCCCCTCCAGGTCTCACTGTCATTGCCCACGTGAGCATTGAAGTCCCCCAGCAAGACGAGGGAGTCTCCCAGAGGAGCACTCTCCAGTGCCTCCTCCAGGGACTCCAAAAAGGGTGGGTACTCTGAACTGCTGTTCGGTGCATAAGCACAAACGACAGTCAGGACCCGTCCCCCCACCCTAAGGCGGAGGGAGGCTACCCTCTCGTCTACCGGGGTAAACCCCAATGTACAGGCGCACAGCCGGGGGACAATGAGTATGCCCACACCTGCTCTACGCCTCTCACCGCGGGCAACTCCAGAGTGGAAGAGAGTCCAACCCCTCTCGAGGAGGCTGGTTCCGGAGCCCAAGCCGTGTGTCGAGGTGAGTCGACTATATCTAGCCGGAACCGCTCAGCCTCGCGCACCAACTCAGGCTCCTTCCCCAGCAGAGAGGTGACGTTCCACGTCCCAAGAGCCAGCTTCAGTAGCCGAGGATCAGACCGCCAAGGTCTCCGCCTTCGGCTGCCGCCCAGCTCACAAAGCACCCGACCCCCTTGGCCCCTCCCACGGGTGGTGAGCCCGTCAGAAGGGGGACCAGTGTAGTTTCTTCGGGCTGTGCCCGACCGAGCCCCACGGGCACAGGCCCGGCCACCAGGCGCTCGCCAGCGGGCCCCACCCCTGGGCCTGGCTCTGTACATACCCCAAAGTTAAATCTTTTTATCTTTCTTTGTAAGTACAGGTGTAATTGTATATTAATACAGCCGAATTCCACATATAGCTGGTCTCATTCACATGTTTTTTTCCTTAACACTTAACAGCAATTGTGATTTACAGACTATGTGTCAACTCGTAGTCTTTAAAGCATTTTTGGACTAATGCTACGTCCCTATCGATAAATAATCCATGTGATCTGTAATTAAAACAGTTTTAACAGTTCCTTTCATGAACTGCTGAAGTTAAAGTTAAGTACATCAACCAAATTGCTGGCCCTACACAGTGGGGTCCATGCGAAGCAGAGGCCTTGTTGCTGCTACTCCGTGTCAACCACACAGTTTTTTTTTTAAGAATTTATGGACTGCAGCAATGCTTTAACAAAATCCTGATTTTATTACCTGATTTTGTCACCTAACTAGGATTGTCAAAAATACTATACTAAATACTAAAATTGAGTATCTAATTAATTTGCAATAGCATCA
This sequence comes from Odontesthes bonariensis, assembly GCF_027942865.1. Lineage (NCBI taxonomy): Eukaryota > Metazoa > Chordata > Actinopteri > Atheriniformes > Atherinopsidae > Odontesthes > Odontesthes bonariensis. The sequence continues at coordinate 5,061,033 of NC_134512.1, read as the reverse complement.
ATACGGGTGACCTGTTCAGGGTGTACCCTGCATCGCACCCAATGACAGCTGGGATAGGCTCCAGCCCCCCTGCAACCCTGAGTTTGATTAAGCAGTTCCAGGTTGTCTCTATGAGTGTGTGATCCTGTGCATGTGCGTGTCAACAGGTGCCAGCCTGGATGGGTTAAAAGCGGAGGACAAATATCATGTGTAAGCATGACCAATAAATATTATCTTAAAAATGGATGGATCAATACAAATTTGCCATCTTTGCTGCCTTCACTGATGGAAAACTTCTTCTACAGCCCCTCCCCTCACGAGCAGCTGCACAGAGAGACACATTGAGACACGTTAGTTGTCTACTGTTATCAGCAGATAACTAACATAACATGTTTTTATTGTTTTACGTTCTTTAATGTTCATTTTTCTGACAGTCCAACAGTATTTTAAAGCATGGCAGCTTTGAAATATGACCAGAGTTGGGTTTTTTTGTGTTTTTTATTTTTTTTTTTAAATCGTCATGAAACACCAGGGGCCTCATGTACAAAGACTTGCGTGGATTTCCTACTGAAACATGGCGTACACTCAAACCCAAATGCCCACCTACGCACAAAAATATCCGGATGTATGAATCTGTGCGTACGCATGAATCTATGCGCACATTTCCTTTGTACATCCCAATCAACGTGGAATTGAGCGCACATGTCGGAACACCCAACTCCTCCCTGTCCACGCCCCTACTTAAATATGCAAATCATATTTGCAAATCCCCTCTCTGCACGATCAGAAAATAAAGAAAAAAGAATGAATAAGACGGGAAAAAAGAATGAATAAGACAGGAAAAAAAAAAAAGAAGTTCACCGAAAGCGACATGGAGGTGCTACTTTCTGAAGTGGAGGTCCGCAAAAATGTGTTCTTTGGCACGCTGTCCTCCGGCATAAGGAGTGGGTGGGAGAGCCTGTGCGAGGCTGTCAATGCTGTGGGGTCTGAGAAGCGCACACAAGCAAGAGGTGAAGAAGAAGTGGTCTGACATTAAGGTGGATGTGAAGCAGAGACTGGCTGCCCACCGCCGAAGTGTGGCCAAAACAGGCGGGGAGACAGGAGAAGAGGGGCCCATCATGTTTGAACAGAGAGTCTGCAAAACTATGGGTGACACTGCTCTCTCTGGGGTGGTGGGAGCACATGTGGGTGACCCCCCAGGGTAAATACCGATGTGTTTGTGTAACTCACCACAAACATGTTTATACAGTAACGTGCAGAAGTGCGCCGGGGAAACGGTGAGGCTGATTAAGACATCTCACACTTTACAGACAGGGTTATTAATATATGCCCACAGAGACGATCAGGTGCTTGTTAGAAAGATCTTAAGCTGAAGTTTAACCAGCAAAAAACAGCAAGAAACTAACTTTAACCACAGACTATGATGTTGTGAAGATGGGATAGAAATTGGGGGTGCACATACTCAATGCACGTCATGGGGAATAATATTCGGACAATTATACGAATAAAGTTACTCACCAAGAAGCCACCCATCGCGCACAGTGCCACCTTGTAGTCTGTTACCAACAATCCTGTTACTCAGAATGTATGAATCGTGCATTGAACCACGGCACCTTGCCACAATGTTGGTTAATTGCATTTACGCATCACATATGATCTGTACATCGATCGAATGAAAATGTTTACTGTTGGCATATACAAATTCATCATGTGATGGTGTTTTTATAGAAATGTGTGTGCAGTCGATAGCTCCGACTACATTAGGAAAACCGGCTCTCGCTTCAAATTGAGCTTTAATACTGTTTAATACTGTTCAACTGCATTGTGGGAATTTGATATACCTGGCTGAGATCCGGATAATTCCGTCACACACGGCTGGCATGGCTCGGCTCAGGGTCGACTGGCACAGTCCCAATCGGTTGGCTCTGGAATGCTCCGGTTGCAATGCCGGCCGCAGCTCTGTGCAGTTCCAGGAGGATTGCCCTCAAAACAGCTGATGAGCCAGTTGTCATCATGTGCCAGCAAATCCTCTCTGTCTCTGAACACACGCTCTCTTCAAATTGCACCATTTGCAAAGTCTTCCAATACCTCTAAAGCAGCCATTGTTTTTAATGGTTTGCATTGCACCACTTTGTGCATGCTTTTATATCCACTCGTGTTATTGCAGACACATGGGTGTGTTAATTGTTCATGTGTCTCAATTGTTGATGTGCACATCACTCAGTCTGAGGACAAATTATGTTCACATTAATTTATTACAACAGTTTCCCAACATCACCTCTAAGTGTCGCCAAAGAATCAACAGCTGTAGAAAAGTGCGTACGACAGCCCTGAAGTTGGCGTGAGGCACCGCACATTTCACTCTTGATACATCTGATCGTTGACGTGAAAAAGTGCGTACTCCACTTTTTTTGTGCGTACGCACCCTTTGTACATGAGGCCCCAGGAGAGCAAGAATTTGTGTGTGTGTGTGTGTGTGTGTGTGTGTGAGAGAGAGAGACTTGAGAATAAACACCAGTCTGTCTGTCATTCATAACAACACAGATGGGAACCCTTAAAACAGCTGTTCGTCTAGCTGTGTCCTTCTGGTAAGCAGCTTGTAGTCCTCTCTCTTCCCTCCACACTTTGAGCTATCAATCTTTTAAAGACACAAGAATTCACAGCCTCCTGTGACATGACTGTACGGTGTCTATAATGACAATAAGATGTGAAAACATGAAGAAGAGCTCTTTTGACATTAAACTGTCATGCAGTCTAATGTCAGTCTCTTCAGCTTCCACTGTAATAGTGTCATTCATGACAGCACCCGCTCCTCACAACTGATCAGGGCAAAAAGTTTGAAACTGAAGAAAAAAAAACTAAACAAATTAGTTTTGAACTGTATATAAAATATTTCAATCTGGAAATATAAAATCTGAAACTAAAGATAAAACTAGAAAGCTGCAAGCAGCTGTATGCGGGACCGAGATTTGCGCATGTTGGGGCATGCGCTGGACGTCACGCACCCACACGCACGATACCCTCTGCGTACGTACGAGCACATAATAACCCCAATGCGGAGGGTTTTTTGAAAATTTCTAGGGGGCGCCACTGAGCCATTTTGCTCCACCCACACACGATACCCTTTACATACGTCAAGGTCGACAGGGTGGACGTGTGTGCCAAGTTTCATGACTTTGCGATGATGAAGACTTCCAAATCACAAACGCCATTACATGATTTTCACCGCCTGGCCACGCCCACACCGTTCAGAGTTTGGAAAGGTTTCTCCATGATCCCCCAAGAGACTTTTTTGTGCGTCTGGGCATGATGAATGAATTTTGTTGTCCCATGTGAAACTAACCCCAGTGCGGGGACCATTTTTAAGTATTGTAGGGGGCGCCACTGAGCCATTTTTCTTCACAGACACACGATACTCTTTACATACGTACTAGGTCGACTAGTAGTAGATCAACCCTCATCTTACATTGAAGCTCCCAGATCAAGGAAGTGACGTCGACGCAGCTTTAGCAGCAGAGAAGCTATTAGGCTTGTGTTGATAATAATAAACTCCTGGACTATGTACAAACTTCAAAATGCATCGTTTTGTGAGTACAGATCATATTTGTACTACTGTAGAAGTTTGGTGTCATGGCATGTGATTTTAGTGTGGTAATTTTGGAGATACTTCCAGGTTCCATTAGCGCTTGTACTAAGCTATTCGGGATAACTCAGTAACTCAGCTGATGTTCAGCCAAGATCGAAAAAACTTCGGATGGGCTACTTGGCTGGATGTCACGGTTCAAATGACCCTAGGGTGAATCTACTCCGAACTATCACTTTAAAGGCCTACAGAAAGGTGATTTTTCGCACAAAACTGAAATAGCAGATCAATTCCTTATATACCATGGAATTTTTTTATGATTTTAAAATAATTTTAGGCCCCTGGATAGTCCTGATTAGGCCCAATAAACTATCACCACAGAGCAGAGAGACCCGCGGTCTTGTGTCTGTGTCTCCCTGTCCGCCTGCCTCCTCTCTGGTGAAATCAGCCGGAGCCATCCCGCCGTGTTCAGCTCCCTGCGGTGCGGACGCTCAGGGGGAATCCACCTGGCGGAGAGCGGACACACTCTCCGCCAGGTGGAGAGTGGAAATCTCGGCAGAGCGATCATCAAGAGCCCCGATGTGGACACACGTCGGGGCTCTTGATGATCTGCCGGCTGATTTCAGGGCAACCATCCCGCGGTGTGTCCGCTCTCCGCCAGGTGGATTCCCCCTGAGCGTCCGCACCGCAGGGAGCTGAACACGGCGGGATGGCTCCGGCTGATTTCACCAGAGAGGAGGCAGATGGACAGGGAGACACAGAAACAAGACCGCGGGTCTCTGCTTCCTCTGTCCCCGGTGGTGTGAGCTGCTGGTGCTGAGGGCAACACACGCACTTCGTACATCTACTTGCAATAAAAACTGCACTGAACCCAACGTTTTATTGCCTTCACCACTCAACAAGCATACTAATAGCGGCAGCCAGGAAAATCCATGGCACCTGTGACGTCACACGGAAGCCCCGCCCCCAGTCTGGAATTCCAGGAAGGATTTCCAAGCGGCAAATTCAAAATCGCAAATTTCATGCGTTTATGAAATGCTTTGGTGTAGAGTCCAATGATCATTATTGTTCCTCTGTGTATGTATTATCATTATGTATTGGGTGTAGTGTCAGCTTTCTGTAGGCCTTTAAGAGTAACCTGGCCAAGTTTGAAGTCTGTAGCATTAAATCTGTAGGACGAGTTCGATCATATGCAAGGCGTGAAATCGGGCAAAAATGGCACGAAAACGCACCTTCCATCCAAAATGGCCGCCTTCCTGTGGATGTTGGACCATGGCGGCATGAGACTTTTTTGTGCATCTGGGCATGATGAATGAGTGTACTGAATTTTGTCGTCCCACGCTAAACTAAGCCCAATGCGGGGACCATTTTTAAGCATCGTAGGGGGCGCTACTGAGTCAATGAGCGACTCCCAAAAATATAAAGTTTAGATTCTTTCATGTCGTCGACTGGCAGGTGAAGCTTTCAAGAGTTTTCGAGTACCTTTTGCAAAGAATAATAATAAGAACTCCTACAGATACAATAGGGTCGTTGCAGTTTCACTGCTCGGTTATCTTAAAAACTTTTCTTTTATTTTCTTTCTGAATTTCAAGTTCAAAATCTGACTTTCAGTTTCAAAACATATTTTTCTAATTGCAAACATATTTTCTCTCAGGTATAAGCGTTGCAATTTTAGGATCATGACAACTGTACATCATTCAAGTAACTGAAAAAAATGACCTGTGCAGTGAATTTGGCCATATATACATGTTCAATGATCTCCCCAGAGAAAATTAGAAGTAGCAAAATATCTTGAACGTTCCATACTAGCGTCTTACGTACTTGATCACACTCCTGTGGATGTATACTGGAACAAGAATGGTGGGCTAGTTAAATGGCATAGTTGAGTTATAACTGTAGCTCGACTACTGTCCATTTAACTGTATTGACTATGTTTAGTTTGAGATCTACGGAATACGTCAGCACTGTGAATCCCTTTTCATTGCAAAAGGATAAAAGGTGACATACATTTGCAGTAAATCTATTAGTGACAGAAAGCCTTCGCTAAATGAAACTTTGATGCTCTTGGCTGAAATAAGACTTGTGGAACTTCTGTAGTCACCAGCTTCTGGTAGATGAGCCATGAAAAATGATCAGGCTAAGGCCCTGTTTACACGATAGGAAGACGCAGATATTTTCCTGCGGTTTGGCCTCTCATTTACACCAAAACTCCGTTTTTAATCACAGAAAACGGTTATTTCTAAAACCTCCGGCCAAAGTGGAGATTTCTGATAACACCGGTTATGTGTTGCTGTATCAACTGGGAGAAACGGCGTTTTTGGTTCTTAAACGTCACATTATGCGCCACAAAATGCTTAACGTCATGCAAGCGCCTTATGTTTACAGTTTGTTTGGCTACTGATCAGGATTATCATGGATGATGTAAACATACTGACTCCCAAGTCACGTAAAACTACGTTTTTACTGCCCATGCGTTGGCTCCCACATGGTAAAAATACGTTTTAACGTTTTTTTTATGGATTCTGAATCTATACATTCTAATGCACATTCTGTGTGATTTTTGTAATTATGTGATGAACAGAACTGACATAGATGGCAGTCAAAAACTGGTGTCATCATCTGGACATTTTGATCATTACGCCAATGGCTTTGCGTCAACTCAAGAACAATTTTGATAACGCTGCATTGATTGTTGTGCATTTCCGCATTTTGTCCAATCGCACGTGTTGGTTTCCAGAGGGTGGCGGTAAAGTAACATAAACAAACAACAAGAAGGAGAAGAAGACACGCGACAAGTCTAAGGAGGCGGTCTTATGAACAGGTTAGCTTTGCAACATGCGACACGACGCAAATCCTCTGACCCGGATATGTGAGTATCTAAAGTGCGACAGGCTGAAAGAGCGCACGTTTCACAAAAGCCCCGATATCTCAGTTTGTTGTTGATTTTGGTGGATACCCGCCTTGGTTTAGCTAAGGATAGCTCGCTAATGGCGGCACCTAGAGACACGCAGTTTTGACCCACAAAGAGTTTAAAGTCTCAGCTTTCAAACGAGCCATAACATGTTTCAGTGGCCCTATCACATAATATGCTGTGACTGTACAAAAAACGTCAAAAAAATGGTTTAGAACGCTGGGATTCTACGACATAATTCTGTAAAAACCGCCGGTATTCAATGTGTTAAAGTTCTACTAATTTTTACGTTTGTGCAAACGATTCTGGCCTTATTGCATTTGCCACCCCAAACCTGCTCGCTCAGTTCAAAATAGAGGAGCACCACTCTTCCGTGGCCGCTCCTGCGTCCAGTATCCACTGACTGTCTATATTTCCCTCTTATTGCCTTCAGTTTTCTTGTGATATTTGCTCGCGTTATCTCCTCCTTCACATGAGGAAAGTCCTCAATTCTGAGGATTTTTATTGGCTTGCATGGCTTTATTCCTTTCCCTACACTGCCGCCAATAGGTTTGGCATAGTTATTATGGCGCTTGACGGCGTATTTATGCGGGTTGATGTAAATGACAAGTATTTTGAAAACGATGTTGTGTGCACGATGTTATTATTGAAAACGGAGGGGGGGAAATATTTGTTTCTCTAAATACCCGGCTAAGGATTAAATGTGGCCTCAATGACACGGAGCAGGAAGAAGCAGGGTGCATTGCTCAGAGACTTCTCTTAAAGTATTAAAGCAGTTTGTAAAAATCCTAAGCAGAGCTTCTTACCCAGGAGATGGGAAGTGAAGTGGGCTGGAGGATGGGACTGGGCTCAGTGTTGATCAGACCAAGTTTAACTAAACCAGTCATGGCCCTTGAGAATCCCTGTTGGACAGAACAAATGAGAGTCAATAGTGAAAGCAAGAAACAAAACATTCAGCCATCCGTTGTCCATGGTGGATATTTCTATTTGGGGGTCATAGGAAGCTGAAGCCCCTGGACGTGTTGACAGTGCATCAGAGCATGAACAAACACACACACACACACAAACCCAAACCTATGATTCTGAAATGATCCAATAAAGTAAAAAGTTATTGTTCTGTTGGAGAACACCAAAGCACTTCAAGAAAATCCTTGCAGGTTAGATAAATATATTTATATATAACACTGCTCAAAAAAATAAAGGGAACACCTAAACAACACAATGTAACTCCAAGTCAATCCCACTTCTGTGAAATCAACCAGTCCAGTTAGGAAGCAGCACTGATTGTGAATCCGTTCCACCTGCTGTTGTGCAAATGGAACAGACAACAGGTGGAAATGAGAGGCAATTAGCAAGACCTCCCCTATAAAGGAGTGGTTCTGCAGGTGGTGACCACAGAGCATTTCTCTGTTTTCATCCTTTCTGGCTGATGTTTTGGTCACTTTTGCATTTTGTCAGTGCTCTCACCCCCAGAGGTAGCATGAGGCAGTGTCTACAACCCACAGAAGGTGCTCAGGTAATGCAGCTCATCCAGGATGGCACATCAATGTGAGCTGTGGCAAGGTTTGCTGTGTCTCTCAGCACAGTGTCCAGAGCATGGAGGAGATACCAGGAGACAGGCCGGTACACCAGGAGACGTGGAGGGGGCCGTAGGAGGGCAACAACCCAGCAGCAGGACCTCCTTCTTTGTGCAAGGAGGAACAGGAGGAGCACTGCCAGAGCCCTGCAAAATGACCTCCAGCAGGCCACTAATATGCATGTTTCTGCTCAAACTGTCAGAAACAGACTCCATGAGAGTGGTATGAGGGCCCGACGTCCAAAAGTGGGGCTTGTGCTTACAGCCCAACACCGTGCAGGGCGATTGGCAGAAAACACCAAGTTTGTCAGATTCGCCATTGACGCCGTGGAGAATGTTCTGCTGCCTGCAACATCCTCCAGCATGACCGGTTTGGCGGTGGGTCAGTAAGGGTGTGGGGAGGCATTTCTTCGTACTGCCATTAGGTACCGGGATGAGATCCTCAGACCCATTGTGAGACTATATGCTGGTGCAGTGGTCCCTGGGTTCCTTCTGATGCATGACAATGCTCGGCCTCATGTGGCTGAGGTGTGTCAGCAGCTCCTGCATGATGAAGGCATTGATGCTATGGACCGGCCCGCCCGTTCCTCAGACCTGAATCCAATCGAGCTCATCTGGGACATCGTGTCTTGTTCCATCCACCAACGTCACGTTGCACCACAGACTGTCCAGGAGCTGACAGATGCTTTAATCCAGGTCTGGGAGGAGATCCCTCAGGAGAACATCCGCCGCCTCATCAGGAGCATGCCCGGCGTTGTAGGGAGGTCATACAGGCCCGTGGAGGCCACACACACTACTGAGCCTCATGTTGACTTGTCTTGAGGAATTTCCACTGAAGTTGGATCAGCCTGTGATGTGATTTTCCACTTTTATTTTGAGTAGGATTCCAAATCCAGACCTCCATGGGATAATAATTCTGATTTACATTGATCTTTTTTGTTATTTTGTTCTCAACACATTCCAATATGTAATGAATAACGATTTTCAACTGGAATATTTTACTCATTGAGATCTAGGAAATGTTATTTTAGTGTTCACTTTAGTGTTCAGTGTATTTAAAAAGATTTGCATGGTATGAATTGGAAAAATTTGGAATTAAATAACGGGAACTGATTGGATTAATATTGCATTACAATGAATTGGATTGAATTTTTCAACAAATGTCATCTGTAACATTTGTTGATTTGATGCTACATAAATTTAATTGAAGTCCAGCAGCCTGAAATTGTACACTAAGCAGAAGGAGGAAGATCAGGGGCTTGTGAGAGTCAGAGCCATTATTCAGGATGAAACAACAGAAATATATCAGGAAGATGGCCCCCAGTGATGAACTGCTACATAAGTAGAGGAGGAACCACCATGGAAGGATAAGCCTCTGCATGACATGACAGCTTGAAGAAGTGGCTGATATCGAGAAGCCCTATTCTGGTCTGGGCTGGTCTGAAAGACATTACGGAGGCGCTAATCATGGCAGCTCTAAAACAGGCCCTTAGGACAAGAGCAATGGAGGCCAGAGTCTACTACACCTGACAGGTCCCCAGGTGCAGGCTGTGCAAAGAGGCCTCTGAGACAGTCCAGCACATAGTAGTGGGGCGTAAGATGCAGGCAGATCCAGCATTCATGGAACATCATAAACAAGTTGCTGTGTTCAGTATACAGGAACATCTGCGCCAAGTGTGGGTTGGAAGTAGGGCTGAACGATATGGACAAAATTTCATATCTCGATATTCATGCCAGATATCTCGATATCGATACGATATGACTACGAGTTCGGTGAAAACCAAGCATTTTTCAGAAAAATAAAAACATCATAAAACAAAAGAGTGCAGTTTCATTGATTAATTTTCGCCAAGCACGACCTGCACAACACCTCGCTCTGGTCGACATCATCCTTTCTAAATCCAAAATACCTCCAAATAATGGAGGATGATTTATGTTTTGGCACAAAATTAGATTCTGCACTGCCACCGGCCGAATTATCTTCCGCGCTCATGTCACTTTTCTTTTGTTTCTTTCGTTTTGATTTCGCCGTGAATTCCCCGTGAATGTGTGTGGCTGTGTGCGTCTCAGTCTACTTCTCCCTCACTCCCACCCTCCTATGTTTGTCATTGGTTGGCTTCAGCTGTCGATCCACAGCAAGCATGAAATAAGCTTTGTGGTTGGCTGGCGGTGGGGTGCGTTCAAGCGCAATCTTAAAAGTAATGTTTATGGTGACTGCCGGAGCTGTATAAGCAGGGCGAGCGCGGGGGAAATATATCGTTTATATCGTTGCTTTTTCGAAATTACTTTCTTGAATGATCATATCTCGATATAGATACGATAACGATATATCGTTCAGCCCTAGTTGGAAGTCCCAAAGTCGAAGTGTGAGATACTACCAAAGGTAGTGTGGAATGACAGACCTAAGATTAGGAACATTAGGAATCCCAGGCCTTTTACAGGACCCGAGCTTGCTACAGCCCAAAAGAAGGACGGTGTGGATAGATACATATACACATACACACACACACACACACACACACACACACACACACACACACACACACACACACTCACATATATCTAGATATAGATATCTCAGAGATATCTAGTCCTCTTTCACACATACTAATTAATTGTAAGGCTTGTTGATTCGTGTGTTTGTATGTTAAATTTGCATTGTACCTTGAAGCGCAGGGTTCCTCTGATGAGTGTGTGTGCAGTCTGAATGCCGTATGGCTCAGCGTACTTTGTGCTATCACGGTTTGGAAATCCCTCCAGACTGAAACCTGGGAGAAAATCCATTGATGTGGAAGAATCCATCAAAGACCCACCTGCTGGGATGCTTACCACCTAAAACACACAAAAACACACCTGGGTTTTTTTCTCCTGAAAAAAAGCATTACAATAACAGGCCCTCAAATAATAGAATAAATGCATATTTATCATTTATAATCTTTGAGGTTTCTTTACCTCGTTGTTTTTGAGGAAAGTGGCAGGGCTGATGGTGTTGAGGAGGACGCCATATGGACTCCAGCTGAACTTGTAGCGAAGAGGATTGTCTGAACACTCAGGAGCAGGAAGTCCACCACAGAATGAGCTGTAAGACTCCACCTAAACCACATAATTTTTTTGTTACAATGAGTAAGTAAGACAAAGTAAGTAAGTCATGCAAAATGGATGTGGTGCAAAATGCAATATACATTTTTTTTTTACATCTGAACCTCTGTGAATGTAGCAGTCAAGAACATATGTCATTTGTAATGGATTTTTGGCTGTCATGGAAAAAAACCTCTAAGTATGAAGACTTTATTTCTCTCTCTCACAAACACACAGCATGTGCTGACTCACAGTACAGCCGTCAGCTTTAGCCTGGTCAATACAGTCCATGGCCAGCATGTGATCGATGCCAGGGTCCAGTCCCATCTCATTCACGATGGTGATGCCTGCCTCCTCCGCACTGGCACCCAACACACACACACACACACACACACACACACACACAGGTATTGTGTCACTGAGCACATCAAAACTCTTATCTACTCTATGCCAGTAATTTGCATAGACAAATTTCTTGATATTTTAAAATTTCCTTACTTATAGAATAGAATAGAAAAATACTTTATTCACCCCCCCCAGTGGGGGAAATTCAAAATTAGTCAAGTAGCTCAAATTTTTTTCTTTTTAAAAACAATATTTACAATGATTGTATATTAGAACAATAACAACAATAATAATAAATGAAAACATAAATAAATGTGAGAAGAACATGTCAGCAGTCACTGTTAAAAAGCCTTCTGGCTGTGGGAACAAAGGACCTCCTGAACCTCTCAGTCCTGCAGCCTCTCACTGCAGCTGCTCCTCTGTCCTGCCAGGATGCTGTGGAGAGGATGTTTATTATTCTCCAAAAGAGAATACAATTTCCTCCTCATCCGTTGCTCCACCACATCACTGAGAGGGTCCAGCCTTCTGCCTACAACAGAACCAGCCTTTTTCACCCGTTTGTCCAGGCTCCTACAGTTTGTAGTGCAACTCCCCCAGCAGACAACAGCATATAACAGTGCACTCTCTAGTGAGTGTGGTAAAATATGCACATGATGTCACTGCAGACATTGAAGGACCTGGGCCGTCTCAGGAAGAAGAGACGGCTCTGAACAGTCTCCATCTCTATTAGGTATATTCATCAGGTTTGATTTACCCTGAATTATACATTTTATTTTTCCATTTCAAATTTGAATCTGTTCTCTTGCTTCACGTGTCAGAATCTTAATATGCATCTACAGTGGCACGGGGGAGGATGTGGAATTAGAAATTAGCCAGTGAAGACTCAATAAGGAACATAAGAAGACAGCTGCTGATGCATTTAAGATGCTACTTGATTGCAGCTATACTTTACAATTCTGTGCAAGATACTAAATTACAGTTTCTATTTATCATTATCAGGATATTCTAGAATGTGCTGCACTAGTGACAGCATGTTAACTCCAATCATATTGGGTTTTTGTATCTTTTATCTAGTTAAGATTTACTACAACATTTTTTTTTCCTGCAAAAACACTTATTTTTTGGATATTCTTTAATGTTGGTTTGGAAGCTGTGTTGCTTGAATTATTTGCACTGGGGGACATTTTTTAACAACTGTTATGACTAACTATGCCAAAAGAGTTCTGAATGAGCTTTCAACATACCGAATGCCCAGAATGGGACCCTAAATTCCCAACCAGTTGTGAATAGAATAGAAAATACTTTCTTCGTGGTTGGCTAGAGGGCATGATCAAGATGGAGAGAAAAGTATGAGTGTATATCAATACAACAGAATTCCGAGTGAAGCTGCTTCCAAAAACACTTTTTCTTGTGTAAAATGTGTCATAAATCATTCAGGAGATGATCCCTGGTCAGTGAGTCTCAGGGACTGTTTTGAGTGCATGGACTGGAGTGTGCTGCTGGAACCGCAGATTAACAACATGGATGTGGATATTGACAACATGGTAGACATCATCACAGTACATTAACTTCTGCAGGGACACAGTGGTTCCAGTAGGGACTGTTCGCTACTTTCCCAAAAATAAATCCTGGATCACCAGTAACATCAAGGAGCCCCTTTATCGGAAAAAGCGGGCATTCAGGCAGGAGGATAAAGAGAGACTCAGGTGTGTGCAGTGGTAACTGAAAAGGGCCGAAAGCAGGCAAAGATGGACTATAAAAGGAAAGTGGAGAGTAAGCTGCAGCAAAATAACACCAAAGAGGTGTGGTGGGGAATGAGGAACATCACTGGCTACCCAAAGAAGAACAGCCAGGTCATGGCAAGTAATGAGAACAAGGCCAATGAATTCAACCTGTTTTAGAACAGGTTTAATGGAATGGCCTATGCCTGCCCTGTGTTAACATCTGTCCTCCCTTCCACCACGTCAGCCGCTGCTTCTGCTCCACTGACTCCTGTATTTAATAGCCCCACCACCGCAACTTCAGATGCTGCTCCTGCTCCATTGTCCACTCACCTGCTTGCATGCTTCTCAGCTGACAAGGTGAGGGCGGAGAGCTCAGAAGACTGCGTCCAGGGAAAGCAGCAAGCCCACACAGTGTGTATCCAAGACATCTGAAGGGCTGTGTAGCCCAGCTAGGTGAGCCCCTCCAGCATTAGTCTAAGACAGTGGTTCCCTAACTGTGTGCCGTGAGGCAAGTCCAGGGAGATTTTGTGATAACCATATGTTATTATTGCAATATACAACTACACAAAAATAAATATTTTTTAATTTACTATATCAGTGCTTTGTATGTACTCATTTCATAATACAGAGGCAAACTCTATACATAAAAACAATTATTTAAAAAAAAATCCTCATAGAACCCCATATTTCGCTGTTAACGCAGTTGCGCAGATGGGAATTATGAGACTGTGACACATCAAAGGCGGAAGGACAACATTAAAACAGAGAAAGGGGGAAATGGAGCGCTTTCTGGTGTGGAGCAAACCACCAACCACCAGTACAGAGACTGCCGACAACCCACCACCGAAAGAATAGAGGAAAAAACTGTCAGCTGACAGTATCATGAAAGTTACCTGTCTTATGGCTTCAGTTGGACCGGGGATGTCAACAATCCTCAGCCCGAGTGCGTCCTGTCAGGAGAAGTTAGCTAATGCTAACTTAACTGCTAGTTAGCTAATGCTTCTACATCTTACTACCTAAGCATCTCCCACCACGCGATTGAGCAACTTCTTCCTTTCCCCACTACCTACCTGTGTGAGTTGGCGTTCTCTGCTCTGGTTACATGAAGAACAACGGGAAGTCACAGCTTTTGTTGAACAGGACTTGCGAGTGGCCCTCTGCTCAGTGCCACCGAGGATTAAAGAAATCTGTGCGCCCCGACAGGCACATGTATCTCACTAATTTGTAAGTAGGCAAAATATTTACAATAGCACATGTTTCACTGATTGCTGAAATGTTGCATTTCTAATTTGTAGTTTAGGACCATGGACAATGCAGCTCCCTTGCATTGACAGTTCTCTGTGCTGAATTTCTGCTGAGTTTCCTTTGCTTCCTTTTTAATTTTGTGACCTGTCTGGTTTAAATGAGAGTGTTGCTGCTTTGATGAAGCCTAATTTGATAAAGTTTCAAATTCATTTTTTAAATATTTGGTTTATAAATATTTCATGAGTAATATAGTTGTCTTTGTCACATTCTATTTGGCATTAGTAAATAATTATGCACATTTACAAATATTTTACATTATATGAGTGATAACATGTGTTATAAGGGCTATTTTGCACAATATGCCTTGAGATTTTTACTTGTCCTTTGGTGTGCCTTGGACACAAAAAGTTTGGGAACCACTGGTCTAAGACATAGCAAGGGTCCCAGTGCAGTGGAAAACATTCCATCTTGTATCGGTGCCCAAAGTAAAGCGACCAGTTGAGTTAAACAATTATCGCCGGGGGCCTTAACATCCCATATTATGAAGACCCTGGAGCATCTCGTCCATCACCTCATGATGGACAAGAGGTCACTCATGCACTGGATCCCATCCAGTTTTACCTACCAGGAGCATATCAGAGTGGAGGATGCAATTCTTTACATGCTGCACAGAACCTATGATTAACTGGAGGAGCCGGGATGCTGTGTGAGAATCTTGTTTTTTTTATTTCTCAAGTGCTTTTATTAAAATCAAGCCCCTCATACTGAGAGGCAGGTTGTAGGGGGTGGGGGTTGATCCCTTGAGGGACTGCTTTAACACCATTACTGTTCACGCTGTACACAACAGGCTTTAAATACAACTCAAGATCCTGCCACATGTAAAAATACTCTTTTGATACAGCTATTGTGGGATGTATCAGGCATGGTCAGGAACAGGAATACAGGTATCTTTGTGAAGGCTTTCAGGTACTGGTGTGGTGCGAGCTGTGTCCACCTGAATCAGACTAAAACCAAGGAGATGGTGGTGGAATTCAGAAAATGGCAGGCCACCCCATCTGCCAGTCATAATGCAAAGGTAGGGCAAAGGCAGGACAACGACGTGGTGCATTTCAACAAATATGTGTTAGGGGCTGCAGCCTGATGGACAAAAACACCAGTCAGCTGGACAAGCTGGTGAAAAAA
Organism: Odontesthes bonariensis; assembly: GCF_027942865.1. NCBI lineage: Eukaryota > Metazoa > Chordata > Actinopteri > Atheriniformes > Atherinopsidae > Odontesthes > Odontesthes bonariensis. The sequence goes on along the minus strand of NC_134512.1, from coordinate 5,045,410 downwards.
GCCAGCTCGGTATTTGTCTGGACTGGCTTAAAACTGTGGTGGAGAGGGTCACACTGAACAAACTGAAAGTTTTAACGGACAACGGTGCACACCCTCTTAACAGCCTTGTGGCTAGACAGAGGAGCTGTTGTGGCAGGTGGCTACTCTCACTGCACTGCAGATCTGAGCGGTTCAGGAGGTGTTTTGTCCCCACTGCAATGGGGAGACTTTTCAATGCCCTCTAAAGCCTTATTTATCATGTTTTTTTTTTATCATGTTTTAATTGTATTTTATCACATTATTTCATCCATTTGTATTATTTTATCCATATTGTTATTTCATTATTGTACTTACTTATGACTTTGTTATGACTGGAGGAATGATTGTTTTCTTTATGATTTGCCAGATATTTGAATTTCCCCAAGGGGACGAATAAAGGATTTATCCATCTGGAATTTGACGCAGACAAATGAGATGATTTGGATATGTGACTACAGATAACTTATTAAGGACTGAAATGGCCATAATCTAAAATAAAAACAAAAATATTTAAATAGATTGATAAATAATTAAAAAATAAATGCTATTAGGATTAAGCAAAAAATTGCAATTTGCGCAATAAGTATCAAAAGTGAAATTTAACTATACCTGCAAACACTATTTGCATTCATGTCAGTACCCTTACCTATCAACTTTGAAATTAATTTTTTTTCATAAATACATTAAATAATTGATCATTTATTTGTTTATATATATTTTTTCATTTAATCCCTGCATTTATTTGTCAGTTGTTTCGTTCTTTGTATTTTTCCTTTAACCCTTAACTTAGTTGTGAATTTTTCTTAAACTTTATCATGCATTTTTTAATCAAATCATTGTACATGTATTTATATTTAGAGATATATTTATTTCTATTCTATTCCCCCCTAAAATGTGTAATGGAAAGCCTGTTTCCCTAGCCGTAGCCATAGCCATAGACGGTGAAAGCTAACAGTGTTAACAGGTGCAGTTTAGTTTTACCACTTTTTGTTGTAACTCTATAAAAACAACTACAGTGACTTACAGAACATTCTTAAAACTGAAAAGAATAATGCAAAATTCTATCCAACAGAAGATGCTATACAATTTATCAACATGACAATTAAACTTTAATAAATCCTGTTAAATCTAAAATGTTGTGTAATTGGTCATCACCTGCTCTGGAGTTCTTTCATGGCGGGACTCAGGTAGCTGGCAGTCACCATGTTTACCTTTCTTTTAATGCAGTGTTTGGCGATGAGTGGGTGGAATGAGTAAGGCAGCATGCTGAGGAGCAGAGAAAAGAGATAATCTTCAAAACTGCCCTCTGAATTAATCTAAAGTTGACAGAAGATGTTTTGGGCATGTTTTTGACAATAAATTGACAACTGAAGAAAACTTTAAAAATAGCAGACAAACAAACTGGCAAGGAAACAACAATATTAATATTATATTCAACAATAAAAGGAAAAAAAAACGTTTCATTAACTTTACCAAATAGTACAATATAATTCTAGCATTTGTTTGAAATAACTCCCCTTCCCTTAAATATTCAAGTTTACATTTAAAAAGAGAAAGGTGATTTGTCCCACATGTTAAACAGTTTCCATTTAAGTGCCTGCTTTACCTGATGACAAGGTCATGGTCTTTGATCAGAGAATCAAGGTGTTTCTCATGGCTGCTGGCATCCAGTGTGACAGGGATGGTGTTGGGATATTTGGCAGCCAGATCCTCTGCCTGCTTCAGTAGCACTGATGCTGAGTGCCAAGACGCCACACCCACCAAAAAGAAACATGCTCAGATATAGGTTGTGTACAGGGTTAAGAGAAAAAAAAAACCTGACCATCTTAGTGTTCCTTACACAATTGTTATTTTCCAATGATGTGCAGTGGAAGCTCAGCATAAAGAATAGAGAAAACTGAAAATGAAGATTGTGTGCGGAGGATATTCATTAATCAAACCTGAGGGGTTTAACCTATGAGGAGGATGGATGAAATCAGGACATGTAATAAAAATAAGCTTTAAGAGTTTCAGCTTCTTGCAGCCATTGTACATGCATACTGTTAGTCTACATCCTTGATTTTAAAGGCTAAAACAACTTATTATATATTGAGCTTTGAAAAAATTTGTTTTGGACACCTTTTTGGGAAATATATCAATCCTATCTGAATATTTTTCTCACTGGTTTGAAGTAGGCTCAGGTGTGTGTGGAAAAAATGACCGTGTCCTGTAGTGTTTTAAGCAATATTGGAAACTAAACACAAAGACAGTAAACTTTGTCATGAATATTTCAATGTTAGTCTGACAAGAACACAATGCAATCTGTTTGTTTTCATAAGTGGAATTGTTGCCTCCTGTAGCTGCTGATGGAAAAAAAATCCACTGCAATAGCAGTTGTCAGCAGTAAAGTCACATTCCAATAAGTACTCACCACTTGCAGGTAAGGGTTAAAATATAAATCTCAAACATTAGAATCTTCCTCCAAATATCGTCATATCTGTGTAATTCGCGTGAGACAGATTGGTTCATTCTGGCACGAGAAAATCATTAAACACTAGCCCATGGCTCTCTTATCATCTAGACGCTTTTTTCATTGTGGCCAGTGTGCAATGGTCAAATTCTTCACACACCAAGTTTTTTATATATCCACACACTGCTTAACTATTAACACTCACATCCACATCACCACCCCAGTCACCCCCCACCCCCCTCTACATAATAGATGATCAGGTGAGGAGTCAACTCAGAAAGATCAAGGCAAGGAAGGCCCCGGGCCCTGACGGCATCTGCCCAAGACTGCTCAAAGACTGTGCAGACCAGCTCTGTGGTGTGGTCATGCACTTGTTCAACCTGAGTATGAGCCTAGGGAAAGTTCCAGCCCTTTGGAATACCTCCTGCGTGGTCCCTGTTCCTTAGGTACCACGCCCCAAGGAGCTAAACCTGTCGTGGCGGTAACTGGAGGACCCACTGGTGGGGGGGTTAGGGAAGCCGTCAAGCTGAAAGCCTTTAGGGTTTGGTTGTCCCAGGGGTCACCTGAAGCAGCTGACAGGTACAGAGCGGCTAAACGGGCTCTTGCAGCTAAAACTCAGGTGTGGAAGGAATGGGAGACAATGGAGAAGGACTTTTGGTCGGCCTCAAGGATGTTCTGGCAAACCATTCGACAACACAGAAAGGGAAACCAGGGACCTTCCCAGATTGTGCTTGGCCTGGGTGTAGAACTACTGACCCAAACTGAGGATACTGTTGAACAGTGGAAGGAGCACTTTGAGGATCTCCTCAATCCGGCTGACATGTCCTCCATTTAGGAGGCAGAATCTGAGGACTTGGGGGAAGACACACCCATCACATTCAGGTCATCAAAAAGGTTCCCAGAGACAAAGCACCAGGTGTGGACAAAGACTCTGGACATGGTGGAGATGTCTTGGCTGACACACCTCTTCAATTTCACATGGAGGTCTGAGTCAATGACTATGGAGTGGCAGACCAGAGTCTTGGAGAGGAGGCTCTGACCGATTGTTGAACATTGGGTTCAGGAGGAGCTTTCGCCCAGGTCGTGGAACAGTGGACCACATCTTTACCCTTGCATAGTTACTGAGGGATCATGGAAGTTTGACCATCCATTCTCCATGAGTTTTGTAGACTTGGAAAAGGCTTACAACCGTATTCTCTAGGGGATTCTGTGGGGGGTGCTGAGGGAGTATGGGGAACCAAAGCCATTTTTATGAGCTATTTGGTCCATGTATATCCAAAGCAACAGCTGAGTCCACATCCTTGGCACTAAGTCAAATTTGTTTACAGTGAGTGTTGGACTACGCCAGGACTGCCCCTTGTCACCGATCCGGTTTGTGATTTTCATGCACACTTTCCAAGCCGCTGCAAGCCTTTAATTATTTTTTTTTTTTTTAAATAATTTTTTGGAGCTTTTTATGCCTTTAATGGACAGGACAGCTGGAGAGAGACAGGAAGCAGGGGGCAGAGAGAGGGGGAATGACATGCAGCAAAGGGCCGTCCGGTGCGGGACTCGAACCAGGGCCAGCTGCAGCGAGGACCGCAGCCTCTGCACATGGGGCGCCCGCCCAACCCACTACGCCACCGACAAACCCTCTGCAAGCCTTTAAGAGATCTTATGAATCTCTCTTCCACACCACACGAACAGTGCAGCTTCTCTCACAGACAGATACACACACTTCTCATTTCCTTTCAGCCACAATTTCAGCAGGCATCCCTGCTCC